>NC_072402.2:105615000-106865000 GCF_028858775.2 Pan troglodytes | reverse complement strand
GGTTAGCTAAGTGTAGGAAAATCAAACCAAACCAAAGAAAACCCCAAAACAAGCCAAATGCACATTTCAGATATTCTCACTTTTAAAGATCGGAATGAGAATCAGATATAGGTGTATGTAGATACCATCTAGATATACATAGATAATTGGAAAAGGCCATCTAGGTAAATGTAGATAACTAGAATTAGCATGCTACGGAGTGCAGGGCTCTGAGAGGATGCACTGTAATCTTGATTCCCATAGGAAGACTCAGATCTCAAGGAAGCCAGAACTCCAAGGCTGGCCAGGGACATCACCAATCCAGAATGCACGTTCACTGACTCCCAGTTGGTACTTGTTAAATATCTCCCACACAGCCTCTGAGATATAAGGAGCCTCTCTGATATCCAATTTATAAAATTAATCAATTTCTGGTTTACTTTTAAAAAAACCTATTGGTAAAAATGGTAAGAGGAAGAATATGAAGGATAAAACGAGCAGGGAAGTCAGGATTCAGAGTCCAGAGAGCTCTCTACCTTCAGCTATCTGAAACACCTTCACCAGGAAAATGGTTCCAAATCATGCTTTTGTGGTGAGTAATGGATTTGACATTTACATTATGGAAACACAGCAAAAAACAAAATAAATTCCTTTCCTCATGGAGCTTAGACATTGGTGGCAAGAGCCAGTGTGTTGCTGGCAATCAAATGCCTCCCAGTTTGCCTCTATCCAAAGATACTGCTTGAAACTGAAAAACACTAGAAAGGTGCTGACCCAAGATAGATAGATATATATTTTATATAAATATATATATATATTTTGCTGCAAAATTCTGTAATTCTTAGAAATTACACCTCTGGTCCCAGCTTGTAGGGAGACTGAAGTGGGAGGATAGCTTGAGCCTAGGAGTTTGAATCCAGCCTGGGCCACACAGCAAGACTTTCAAAAACAAAAAACAAAAAACAAAAAGATTGGTGGAAGACAAAAAATAAACAAGTAAATAAGTGGTACAATTTCTGATAGTTATATCTGTTTTTAGAAAAAATAGAGGAGGTTCGGGGACAGAGTATAAGGGAGGTGGGGTGGAGACTATTTTCATGGGGTTCACGGATAAGGCCTCTGAGGAAGTGATGTCTGAACAAGGGAGGAGATCTCTGAATTCTGAAATGTAAGTTACAGTTAGGCTGGTAGAAAGGTCTGACATGAAAAACAGGTCGAGTGAAACAAAAACTTACACTGGATCCTAGTTAGGGTTCTGTTTTCTCCCAAATGTTTTTGCTTGTCCTTTCTTTAACTCAATACTCAGAGGCTGATTAGACAATCTATCTTTTAGGTTGGCAACAAGACAAGTAAATTTATTTGTCTAGAGTCAAGGACTTTATGGCATACAGTAAACTCTTTTCTCTGTGTAAGTGGATTGGGCTAGAGGAGTGAAGTATCTTGTTTCCTGATATAACTCTTCCTGATGCTCCCAAGATTGCTGCAAATGCTGACTCTGACTGTCCATGTTACTTAAAGGAATGACAGAGCTGCTAGCATTTTTCACTGACCCTGAACTCCTTCTTAATGAAACAGGAACATGTGACTCAACATAGATGGGTCCTTGCCTAAATTAAAGTGGCCAGAAGTGGTGCAAGGTTGCTGCTTTTTCCATAAAATAATCACATCTCATCTTCAGTGACAGGATAAAAAAGCGAAGACCCATTTTTCACTGGCTGACCATCAATCTCCCTAACATTGAAGAGGTAAAAATTTTAGGCTTCCTCAGTATCGTCTACTAGCTAGAATCTACAATTCTAATACTCTGCATGCCTCACATTTTAATATAAAACACAACCTTCCACAGAAGAAGGAGTTCAAGGCTAAAATATATATTGACTTGTCACTGAGAGGTCTGCTGTTTCCATTTTTTCTATTTCTATGTCTTTTTTTCTGTTTCTTTGTTTGTCCTCTTCTGTTAGTCAAATTTGCCTTTGATGCCTTTGGCCAAATCTCCCTCCAGAGTTCCTGCAAACCATACCATATACTGTATATGCTCTTTCTATAAATATTTACTTTGGATCCGTGGTACCTAGCACAGAGTCTGTCGTACAGTGGTTGCTTAATAAATGTTCCTCAAAAGTATGCCTTTCTTTTCACTTCCCTCAAGCATGGCTCTTGTTATCTTAATTATAAAAATAAGTTTTATAGTCCCTAGAATCCTACCTCTTTGATGAAAATTTTCCAGATGGAGCCTGCCTGTTTGTATATTTCCTACACCTGTTCAGTGGCTCACCATCAAACAATACATCCATCATTGTCATTTATATAATAAAAACATTAGAGAAGGGAATTAGGGTCAGATTATTAGAATTAAGCAAAGGAAGTGGAACTGAGTTTTCAAATGTTCTAATATCGACAACTTAATTATTATTTTTAAATCTCTTTGTAACTCACATTAAAAGCAATTCTCAGAAAACTCCCATTGTGTAAATAATAGAACATGAACAGGTTTTTATGGCAGTCTCTGTATCCTCCTTCCCACTCTATCTTCACCCTCTTAAATGAGATTATGAATGCCTTTTCTTCCTGAGCCCAAAGTTACTATGTGAAGGGAGTTGATAATGCTCACGGAAAATTCAGTGGTACTAACAAACCAGGAAAAACGGACCTTGGAATCCACACTCTGGTGGCCACACTGGGAAGAACAGGACATGAAGTCCAAGGCCTCTCCCACTTGATGTGTCTGTAGGCTTTTATGCTGGTGGTTTGAAAACCACAATAAACCAGGCAAACTGTTCTGAAACCTACACTCCATTGGCATAGCAAATAGAATTGGAAGTTTGGTAGTTATATTATTGGTTACAAATATACAGTATCTCTCTCTGCAGGAGGATTACATATCTCCACCACACTGAATGCAGGCATGGCTGTGTAACTTGATTTAGTCAGTGAAATTTGAGCAGAAGTGATGACTGTTACTTCTAGGAAGTAGCTTTCAGAGCCTGCGCACAGCTTGGCAAGTTCTCTGCCTCTATGATTGTGGAAGTAACTGACTCTCCATCTTCCAGTGTCCCTAAGTCGCTACTGTGCCCAGAGCTCCTTTTCTGACACATGGTAGCAAGAAATAAACTTAGCTGTGTTTAAGCTCCTAACATTTTCATGTTGTTTGTTACTACATCTATCTGTGTTAGCCTAACTGATACAGAAGTCAAAACTTTTCTAGCTTCTGTGGTGGCTGGAATATGAGGGCCATTTGCTGTTAGTCTGCAGTACCACCTGTGGCTCTTCAGTTTAGTGAACCGTCAATCAAGCCCAATGCAGAGGAAAGAAAGAATGCTGCCTTTATTTTCAAGCATGTTATCATAACTTAAAGCTCTTGTGAGCTTTTCTTCTTCCTAATATTTCAGATATTCATGATAAAATAAAATATTGTTAACATGGCTTATAAAAAATTGAGAAAGGAAGTTGAATTTATATTTTCAAAAAAGGAAATCTTTGTTTTCTCCTGAAAAAGGTCCTCCCTAGTATTCTGTAGAGTTCTTAACATTAGGTATACAAGGTAAGAGGGGCCACCTGTACGCCCTCTGAAGGTGCTGACCTGGTTAGGCCTCCATTAAGTCTTATACTTGAATAAAGACCTCAGAGCTGCTCACATGTTCCTACAAGTTTTCTAAGTCTCTGAACATGGTATGCTCGAGATATGGAAGAATAGGAGCTACTGTGGAATATGGGTCCAGAATTTTACCTTGGAAGACTTCTCAATGGACTCTGGTACTTTGTATATTGGGGGCAATAATGACTTACAAGGGGACTGTTCTTGCAACTTCACTTAGATGATAAAGGACTCTGGTACTTCGTATAATGGGGGCAATAATGACTTACGAGGGGACTGTTCTTGCAACTTCACTTAAATGATAAAGGATTTTTATGTCTGTCACATAACAATCTCTTCCCTCCCAATTCATTATGATTTAAATATACTCCACCCTATTATCAGATGGCTCAGACTATGAAAGGCATTTTTCTGTATTAATAATGTCTCCAGTTACAAGGCGTAAGGCTAAAAATTTTGCTATCATTAGCAGCATTACCAAAGGAAAAAGCATTTGAAGTCCAAGACTTTCATAAGGGTAGCATAAAACACTGAAATCATTTTAACAGGCTTTTGTATTTAGTAATTTTTTTTTCTTTCTTGCTTCCTTAAAAGTCATTAATAGCTTTCTGATGACAATTTTAAAAAGCCACATTTTCTAGCTACATAGGTCTTTCCTAATTTTGTTTTTCTATTTCACGGGCTCATAGCAACACACCACTGATCATACTCTTACAAATGACAGCCAAACTTTTTTTCCATGGAATGCAGATGAAAAACTTGGCCAATAAGAGCACAAGATGTACTACCTTATAAGCAATGGTGTGGTTAGATGCCAATTCAAGATGCTGTTAATGGTGCTTCAGAAAGGATATGTTTTGTACTGTTTCTTTATTTGTATTTTAAATATGATTTTAGTTTAGTACAGGTAAAATTCTGTTATACTGGAATGTATTCTTTTCCATTTAAAGCTTTATTTGAATTAAGAGCCACTCAAATAATCAATTTTTAATATAATAAGCATAGGTTTTTTGTGTGCACAGAATTTTAATAAGGCTTAATTTGCTAGTAGAAAAAACTAAATACTTTGTTCACTGTAATATTTCACATTATACAAGGTAGAATTGTTTGTTTACTAGGCACTAAAGATATTTGCAATTTGAGCTTTTTTGGGAATCACAGGAAAATGCTTTGGCTTTTATTTCTGATATGGTTCAATAACATACTTGCCAGTAAGTAATTGATAGCAGTATACTGTGTTTAATTCTATTTTTTTTATTGCAATCCATCTAGCACGGTGTAGATCCTGTCAGCTAATTGGCTGCCCATCTTCCTAACCAATACTTACTTCAGCCAATGTAAAATTGAGATGTTTTCAATCAATTCTTATTCCCAGATTGATTCATCAAAATATTAAGCATTAGAGCATGTCAGCAAAATGTGTGTTCCCATTAACACATCATATCCAGAAGAAAACTGGGGGTTTGCCTTCATAACAGGGGATATAGTAACTACAATTTTCTGCTGACTTACAGAAAACCTCTAAATCTTAATGGGCAAAAAAGTGAAACAAAAACCAGTCCTGACATCTGAAAATGAAGTCATAGTCAAACTATATTTCCTTAAAAATGCTCTCTTTTAGCATTTTTTCTTAAAAACTGCTATCTTTTAGCAATGTCCCTAGGTTATAAAGAAGGAGAAGTAGCAGGAGAATGGCTTGGAACCGGGAAGCGGAGCTTGCAGTGAGCCGAGATCGCACCACTGCACTCCAGCCTGGGCAACAAAGTGAGACTCTGCCTCAAAAAAAAAAAAAAGGAAGGAGAAGTAAAGACATAGGCCCTGCCTTTTAGGGGTACAGGGTGGGGGTGGGAATCTTCTGCAGGGTTGACAGCAAGACAGATTCAGGAAGGAGTCTGTGGAAGACAAGGAAGTGATTTTGATAGACAATATTAAAGAAAAGACCTGAGACTCCTATATACCATCCTTGAATCACTTAGCTCTTCTGTGTTCCTTTTGAGCCTCTCTCAATGTTATACCCTCCACCCCATATTTCAACTAGACTGTTCTGGATTTCTCTTCCTAGATGTCCTACAGGTACCTCAAATTCAACAAGTCCAAAAGCAAATGTCAAATCTTTGTTCCCTCTGAAACCTGCTCTTAACCTTTTGCCCTATGTCTTAATTCATAGATTGCCATGGGCCCTCTACTTCTGTTAGAAATCTACTCTCAATATCTTCTTGGATTCTCCCCTCTCCTTTACCCTGTCATATCAAGAATTTGTATTTATTCTATTTCTGAAAATGCTTTTGAATTCAACTATTCAACCCCTTCCTTGGCACTCATACTGCACCTGACATAGTTCAAATCCTTATCATCTCTTTCTGGAATAGCTGTAATAGTCTCCTAACTGCTTCGAGAGGGTAAGTGACTTCACAGCCCTCAATCTGTGAAACATCAGATGGAAACACAAGGATAGCTGACTGATATTAAAATAGAGTGAGAGGAACTGGAGAAATCAAGAATTTTTGAGGCAATAACATTTCTTCAAACAAACAAAAAAAAACCCAGAAGGGGTTGGGGAGAGTAACTAAGTCTAAGGCCTTTAGCTGACATTAAGGTCTTGAATTTTTCTTTTATATTTTAAACTATTTAATTGACAAGGGTGAATATATCCAAGGTGTATAACACAATGATTGGAGATATGTATATACTACATAATGATTATCACAAATTAACACACATATCACCACCCATGCTGTACCTGGATTCCCAGAACCTGTTCATCTTATAACTCAAAGTTTGTGTCCTTTGACTAACATATTCCCATCTCCCCTACCCCTGAATTTCTCTTCTAACATCTTTTTACTGTCTTTGATAATTCCCACTACAAAAAAAAATAAGATAATAATATGAATTATGAAACATCCTGAACACTGGCAAGTATCCCTTGGTAATCTGAAGAAACATTTTCCTTTTTTGCTGAATGGAGAGAGTAATTGTTCATCCTCTTTCTCCCACCCTCCTTTTCCTGTACATGCTTTGTTCCAGCCCTACTTATGGCATTCTCTCCTATAGTACCTGAAGCAGGAGTCTCTTTAGTTCCGATATGACAGAAAGACTTCAGGCTTGAGCTGCAATGCAGGAAACTGGGAAGACCAAACCAGTGCATTAGTTAAAGACTAGAGCTAGAGAGTAGGCCCAGTACATCTTGCGGGAGAAAATAGGCCAGGATAGCATTCCCAAGTTAAATCAAGACACTAGCTAATGGGTCTGGGTAAGTCCATAAGAAAAAGATTAGAATTAACCATGGCAGAAACCTCAAGCTCTAAAGATTGGAGTGGGACTGAAAATTGGTTTTGATGTCCTTTATTGCTCCCTTTCTCACTGGGTTGAAGCCACAGGGGTACACAAAAAGGTATCCATCATTTATGGGCCTTTTGCCAGATTCAATCTCTTACTAACACCACACCGCCTATCTTTCTACCTTCGTTTGTGGCTCCTTTCCATCAGACATGAGTTCTTTCTCTTTCTGGTACCTGTGCATGGGAGCTTGTTAGATCACTTTGTAATTTATGAGCTAGATTTCCCCTTGAATACTATCTTGAGTTCCCGCCTAGGACTTTATTCTCTACAATTGGAAGCCAGTCTTGCCCTACTTCTTATAGTTCCCCAAGTTTCTAAAATCCAGACCAAGGTTAGTGCCTTAGCACAGTCTTTGGTGATATGTGAATAGAGAAAAACAGGCCTGTCAGGAAAGCTGGTTAGGAACAAACATGGCAGAACTATACAGCTTTAGTAAACCCTAAGGGAGAGTCAATGACTGTATGGTATGTGGACCCTCTGATTGGTACATAGTTGAGGAAGAGACAGAGCAGCCTCTTGTCCATCATTTTTTCTTCTGGAAACCAAGGGTAAAGTCTTATAGTAGGATCTAAGATTTTGCTGTGTAGAAAAAAATCCTTTCATGACTTACCCTAGGTTGGATGTTTCCTTCATCTCCCCCTTTCCTTCACAGAGCCTAATGAACAGATGAGGTAACCAGTTTATAAAAGCCACTGACATCATTAAGACACAATGAAAAATATTTCTTAAGTAAACTAAGAGACTTTGGGAAACGCTATTTTAACGCACAGCACTAGTTTATACAGACAAGTTGTATAGCCTGTATTATCTGAATGTTACATTAGGATAAGGCTTCTTTGCTTCAAATTGATATCAAAATTGCTTTTACACCAATAAAAAATACTTCGGGTTACCTGAGTAATTATCACAGAGTTGGGAATTTACTTGGTTTATACAAATGCCATAGTGGTTAAAGCTTGGACTAGAGACTCATGTGTCTCCAGTATTAGCTAGTATTAATAAGATTTTGATTTATAGAATTTATAAATGTGAAGAGGTTTTGCATTGTAGTGAAAAAAAAGCCTAGATCTGAAGGTAGAAAACCTTGAATGAAGCTCTGAAAACACATGTATCTTTACTAAATCTATGTTCTTTAATCTATAAAATGGTGATAATTACCTCACTAGGCTACTGTGAAGATCAAATGAAAATCTGTATATGAAAGTAATTTGTAAGCTATAACTAGCTAAAAAATGTAGTTCCTATCATTATTCTCGAGATTGTCTCTCTAAGCAGTACAGATTAAAGAATAACTGTGAGAAATATGAAATTACTTTTATATGATATTTATGTGCTACCCATACTTGGAGACATTTCTAAAACATAAAACCAGAAAGGACTCAATTAAAACACTATTTTTTATATATGTATTCTAACTATTTAAAAATTCTCTTATGCTTTAAGTTATCTCCTGTTCAATCCTTTTTTATTGTTTTTATTTTATTTTTATTTTTTATTTTTAGACGGGATCTAGTTCTGTCACCCAGGCTGGAGTACAGTGGCGTCATCTCAGCTCATTGCAACCTCTGCCTCCTGGCTTCAAGTGATTCTCCCACCTCAGCCTCCCAAGTAGGGTTCAAGTGATTCTCTCACCTCAGACTCCCAAGTAGCTGGGATTACAGGTGAGTGCCACTACGCCCGACTAATTTTTGTATTTTTAGTAAAAACGGGGTTTTGCCATGTTGCCCAGGCTGGTCTCAAACTCCTGACCTTAAGTTATCCAACTGCCTCGGCCTCCCAAAGTGCTGGGATTACAGGCATGAGCCACTGTGCCTGGCTCAATCTTATAGCAGTATATGCTTTATGGGTAGACCTGGGATGGCCCAGGCCAAGCAGAAGGAAGTAAGGTCATACACAAAAGCTTTACAAAGAGTTGCTTTGCTTTCTTTTCTGTTTTTGAGCACTGGTTATTAGAACTTCACCTTATAGTAGCAGAAATCACCAGAAACAGAGAAGTGTCAGCCAAAGGCAACTGGACTGGTAAAGTCAAAGGAATAAGGTCAAAGGGTAAGGAATCAGGCCAATTTACAAAGAAATGGGAATAAGACAGGCTTAGAGTGGGAGTCCTGGATTACTGGATAATAGTGGTCCTTGTTTTTAGAGAGTTTTGGTGAGTTGGGGAGGCTATAGTCTATTGCCCCCAAAAATCTTGTTTCCCTTGTTCAAACCCCTTCCAGGGTTCCATCTGTATTTATAATATCCAAATTCTTCTGCATGACATTAGGTTGAACCATTTGAAATCACCAATATGTAACCATTGCGACTTGCAAAAATGTCAGTTACATATGTCTAATTCAATACAAAAAGCCCCACACTATTAAGAGCATAAACTTGGAGCCAGACTGCCTGGGTTCAAAAGCTGGTTCTGCCCTAAGTCACTTATATGACCTGGAGAAAATCACTTAACCTCTCTGTACTTCAGTTTCCTCATCTGTAAAAATGGAAGAATAATAATTGTACATCCTTCAAGGATTTTGTGAGGATTAAGTGAACGAATATACATAAGGTGCCTAAAACTGTGTGGTACAGTAAATGCTGAATAAATGTTACCTACCATTATTATCATCCCTCCAGCTTTATCTCCAACCATTTCCCCACCTGTCTTGACTTTGTGTTCCACAGGTATCAACAATGTATCATTTCTTGAACATCTAATGTAGATAATTCCATTTCTGCTTAGTATGCTCCTTCCTATCTTTCTTTACCTGGGTCATTCAGCAATGCTTTTCTTGAATACTGATTATTATACTAGGTTTTAAAGAAATAATGGTGAACAAAATATACACAGTTTCTGCCCTTACGAAGATCACAATCTCATGGGAGAAACATCTGCTGTTTAAAGACTGTTGGTTACTACCCATTTGGACAAAGACTCTTTCCCTTAGCCATGTCCCCTACAAAGCTATCCTAGGCAGAGTGAATCATTCTTCCTATGTATTAATCATGTTTCTAGGAACATACTTTTATAGTATGAGTGCACTTGTTTCAATTATGCATTTACATGCTGTTCCTGCTTCCAAAGCAGATTGTGAACTCATCCAGGAGAGAGACTATATATCTCTCTTCTCAGTGGTTTTAGTGTCGAGCAGAGTTCCTTGGCCGAACTGCTCTTAATGGAAGCACAATCAGTCACTAGCTGGTTGTAGTGGCCAACCAATTACCCAAGTTAAATCTGTGTGGGAGCCACCTTTCAAACTTAAAAGAACAAAATCTAGTTTTAATTGCTTGTTTAGGACAGGCCTCTAAAGCAGCTGGGGTGGAAGGAGTATAATCATATCAGTATGCTATTTAAAAATAATTTTTAATAAATGACAAAGAAAAACCTTAAGATTATAAAACCTCTTGATGTTACATTTCTATTTCACCCTTTTAATTTTTATAAATACTGTAAAGGAAATTAAATTTATCTTTAAAATTTGAAACTTTATGTTTTATATAAAACTCTAACATTGACTGGGATATTTCTTGTTCTGTGTTTAGTTTTTAAAGCACAGCAGACTAATCAAGTCACAAAATATTACATAGTATGGAACTTTTCTTTGGGTATTCGAGCTTTTATTATACCAACACAATGAAATATTTTTAATATTCATTTACTTTTTCATGCTTCAACTTCACGGGAAAATGAAATCAATACAGGAAACATTCTTTTATCCTTTCAAGTAAGAGAAATGAGATACTTAGGAACTAATGTATTTCTTTAAAAATAGAAAAATTATTTATCTATCATCACAACTTAAGAAGAGGGAAAAATTATTACTGATGTCTTAGTCAAACCCTTCAGCTATCATTAATAATTAAGGATACAATTATTAATCAGAGGTAAAAAAATAACATCTGTGATTAAAATGCTAGTCTTTAAGAACAAATTTTTGAGTTGAAATATATTTTTAATAACTATCAGCTACATTTGATGCAATCTTTTATACCAAATTTTGTTTATAGGCTTTACAAGAATGCTGGAAATGGCAGACACTAAAGAGAAACTAGTTGACTCATGGGAAATACATAGAATGTAGTTTTGTTACATAAATTTGGATTTAGGGAACAATTATCACATAAATGGAGAAGATACAGATAACAAATTTTTCTTGACATGGTCTTGCTTCAACTTTCAATTTTTCAAATAGTCAAATGTGCTTTCTTTTTTATCCCAGAGATACAGGTAACTGTTTTTAAAACCTTGATAATTATGCAGTGCCTTATAAAATTTCTGCCATTTAAAACTGTGAATAAACAAATATTTTTAAAAATATTGCCTTTACTAACCTTTTTTAATTTTTCAAGTAAATCAGCCAAATTCATCATACTATTATCATTTATAAATATTTAGAAATAAGTCTTGAAATAGCTAACAGAGTAATTTTGGCTGTTACTTTACTTGTTTTTGCTGCTGCTGCAAGTTGAATTTTAATAGTTCAGACAAAACTTTTCTGTTTTTCTGTAAGTCACATTATCAAATTTTCTAGCATTGTTTGCATATCTTCATGGTAGTGTTTTTCTCCTCTAAAAGGAACACTTTCTGAAATGAAAGCCAGGAACTTATTGACTGACTTATCTCCTACAGTCACTTTCAAACTTATCAATTTATGATATGCACTTTATCAAGCTAGATAACCCTTTGCCCAAGAACATACTAACATTTACTTTCCAATAGAACTGAAAGTTACAGTATGACAAAAATCCCAACTTAAATACTATGAACATCTTCTACAATGACTTATACATGTTAGGAATCATTTTGGAAACTACATATGAGGACCCATGCTTTGGTTATTCAGCAACAGGCTTCCCTCCACACAGCACCCTTTCTATTTAGCAACAGGTTATTCAGCAACAGGCTTCCCTCCACACAGCACCCTTTCTATCTGCCCACAGCTCTTCTCTCAACCACTGTACATTCAGTCTCTGCTCCTAATTTGTTCTTTATTTCAGTTCTCTACTAAGAGGAGCCTGAAGTCTATCCTCAATTCCCATCAGTTGGTTTGGGCTCAGATGACCTGACAGTCCCTTTTCACCAGGTGCTGCCATCTGGGCTATATTCCAAATTGTCAGCATTCTTTTTCAGTCAGTATACCACCCATCCTCCAAACCTCTACCCAGAGATCTGTATTCCCCATAGATTGTCTGAGGCCTCTTGGACATCAACATCAACTTGAACTGGACTAAATGGTACCTGTTTCCTCAGACACTACGTGTTAGATTTTGGCCTGATGGTCTCCTATCCTGGGATCTAGGCCTTTTAACAGTCAAAGTAGAGCAGACCTTCCTTCCCTGCCTCCACCTGTTTCTAGCACACTCTTCTCCCATCCTCACAGCAGAACCTGCTGGGGTTAAAGTTCTAAGTCTAAATTTCACTAGAAAGACTATAATGAAGGAATTTTTGTTTTGTTCACTGATGCATCCCAAGTTCCTAGAATAGCTCCTGCCACATAGTAAGCACTCAATAGATTAAATGAATAAATAAACTGAATGCCTTAGCTGTATTTTAATTTTAGTTGCCCTTTTCAGGAATTTCCTCTTTCTTATATTTTTCTTATGGAAAAAGATTGAGAAATCACAGCCCATAATATCAGATGTGATATTTGGCTTAGTACCGGTTGCCTATTTTGGTTTTATTTTTGGGAATTGGGTAATTTTTAAGTTTGTGAAGATGCCCAGCATTTAGATCCCAATGCTGACAACAAAGTATTTGGTTGTTTCTTTAGAAAAGATAATAATATTGACGATAATAAAAGTAACTGCTTATTGCATATTTACTGTAGACACATACTTTAGGTACATTTATCTCATATAATTCTTGCAACAACTTTATGAGATGGGTAACATATAGATGAGATTGAGAAGATGCTGGACAAGTAGCAAAGCCTGAATTTTAACTGGATCTGTCTGACAGCAAAGCGGTTTTAATTTACATGTCTGGCTACTGTAACAAGGAGTATGCATGATACTAACATGGCTAAACAATGATTCCTAGGCCCTTAACCTAATAACAAAACTATTAGCTAAGAGCACATCAGAAAACAAATATAGATTATTTTCTGTTCTTAGCAACAAATACCATAATGGCATATGATGGCTGCTCAGTTACTATTACTGACAAACTAAAAGCACTCATCAGCATTATTTATAACATCAGTTATGTGGGGAAAAGATATCTCACACACCCAAAAAATAAATACATTATTGATCTCATCTTTCCTATTAGAAGAAAAATTGAAATATTAGAAGAAAAATTGAAATAATGTAAATGTTAAAATTAATGTTCTACGTTTTAGATAAAGAAAGCTTAAGGTAATTATCATAACTAATATTATTAATGCTAAAGCTCATTATATGATTAATATTAACCAACTATTGTCTGTCTCCACTGAAGATCACAGGGGAAAAAAATCTTATGCTACAGCAAAGGATTATTAAGATTGACAGGGAAGAACTCAACAGCTGTAAAATTTATTCAACACAGAACAAGGTTGTATTAAGGAAGGCTGATAAATCTCTAACCCTTAGATATCTTTAAAAACAAAATCAGCAATCAGCCATATTCAATGGCTTAATCTAAAGCCCCAATAAATGAACAGTTGAGGTCTTTCAATTTCTACTGCTAAATGCTAAATAATCCTACAATTTTGAACTTGTGAGATTTAATGTGAAATATCTCGAGATGATTTACCAGAAAAAAGTTCTTTGAAGTAAAAAATCAGTTTCTCTCTTCTCTAACTTCCTTGCGACAAACATATATTGAGTATCTTCTATGTCAGAGATATAAAGCTGAATAAAACATGGTTACTATGTTGAAGAGCACACAATTTAAGAGATGAGTATATAAATGAAAAGTATAAAGTATAAAACAGCAAGTGATATCACAGTTAGAAACTGCAAATAAACTTGTTTGGGGAAGCAAATTCAAATATTAAAATGTTTATTAAATTCCAGGCACTGTATTAGGCGCTGGAGTAAAAAGGATTCCCTTGTCCTCACAGAGCTTACAGTCTAAGGCTGTGCTGTTTGGTATGGCAGCCACTAGCCACATACGATTGCTGAACAGCTGAAACATAGCTAGTCCAACTGAGATGTGCATAAGTAAAAAATACACACCAGATTTTGAAAATTTCTATGACAAAACAACGTAAAATTTATCAACAGGCAGGTGGTCAGAAAAAAAAACGTAAAATACCTCATTAACAAATTTCACACTAATTGCATGTTAAAATGATAAATTTTTCATGTATCTGTATTGAGTTATTATTTAAACTAATTTCATCTGTTTATTTTTATATCATTTTATTTTCTGTTTCTGTTTATATTTTTAATGTGGCTACTAAAAATTTTAAAATTACATATGTAGTTCATACTACATATCTTGGACAAGGCTAATAGGAAGTACAGACAAATTAACAGAGGACTATATACACTATGGCATCTTTAATAAGTGTTATGATAGTGTAGTACAACAGAGAAGGAAAATACAGAAAAGCCTTCTCAGGGGAAAACTGGTTTCTCTTAAACATCAAAATGTGAGAAAAAATCAATTAAAACTCAAATTATTATATGTCACATATTAAATGCCAAATTTTCTATTAATCAGATGTATTTTCACTATAATATTTACTATGGGATAAAAATCTCTAATCATCTTTTAAATCATTTTTTAAAAATGGGATAGGTTTTGTAAAACTATAAAGGTATTTCTACTCTGAATCACTATGAAAGGAAGCATAAGTATAAATGTAAAAAAAAAAACCTACACACAAGTATTAATACATTGTCCTTCTAAAATATTCATGTATAAATATGAAAATGCAAATTTATTTTTATAAAATTACAGCATACTACAACTATTATTTGGTATTGTTATTATTTCTCAATAGTAAAAGTAGGATCTCATATACGTGAGATGTAGGATTTTCCCAAAAATTTGTCATTATAAACAACAATATGATGGGCAACTAAAAACACACATATTTGATGTTTTGATTATTGCCTTAAGACAAATTCTTAGGAGTTGAATTGCTGTGTAAAAGGGTATGCATTTTTAAAGACGTTTGACACATTTCAATAATTCCTATACGAAAACCTTGTACCAATTTATACATCTGCCTAGAGCATATCAGAGTATGTTCTAAATGAACTTACTGTTTGTGTTCTTTGCTCATTTTTATATTTGCTTTATTTTGTTTTGTAAGAGCTTTTTATATCATGAAATATTAAAATTTAGTTTATCAAATATGTTTCAAACCCTTTTATCCAGGTTTCTAGGTCATCATTTAACAGTGACTGGTTGATTGTTATATGGAAGTAGAAAGCAGTGAAATGTACAAAGAGTCTTGGAAATTCGAGGAGGTTTTAATAAAATTACTATATGATACAGGACTTTAATATACCATTTTAGGATTCAGAACAAGTTAAAGGTAAACAAGTATACATAGATATGAAAAGTTTTAGAATAATTAATGGGAAAATTAAGATGTATGTTTGTGACACGAAACTCTTAAACTGTAACAAATTTTCCATATTCTCCAATAACTATTATTCAAACAGAACAAACTGCTGAAAAAGTAGAATCATTTATTAAGATTCTCCACCCAGAATTCATTTTGTCACAAGATAAGGTATGAGTATCTGACTTTATTCCTCTGCCACCACCCCAGCTCTACCACCAATAGTTACATAATTGTTCCAACACCATTTATGTAAAATAATTTAAAGTAATCCACTGATTTAAAATATCATTTTTACTGTATTCTAAATCTTTATCTATATATTAGTCTATTTCTTAACAATATACTCTATTTCCACATACACTAAAAATAGTTCTCATTTTTACATATATCCATGTCTACCCACTGTTGCTTTAATTACTATAGCTTTATAAAATGTTTTAACATATACATGGGAAAGTTCTTTTTCATCCTTCTTTATTTTACAATGTTTTCTCAATTTTTGTGACATATTTTTCCAGACACACTTTAGAATCATTTTGTAAAGTTTTCAAACAAAAACTTTAAGTTTTGAAAATATATTAAATGTATGCTCCATATATTAAAATAATAATTATAACTCATTTAAATTCACATAATATGTGTATTTATTATTTTAGGTACATTGACACCTACATACTATAGAAATTTATGCTTGGTTAACCTATGGGTATTGCTGAATAGTAGTGTGAGCATCTTAATACAATCCCCATTCTGCATTGCTACACTGGGGCTTAAACACATGATGAGAAGTGCATGCTACAAGAGAGTAAACACCAGAATGATGACAAGCTATCCTCCTTTTCACTGATTTTTATTAGGTAACTCCCAAGTATGAATTAGAAATATCATCACATTACTGAGACTAAAGGCAACTGTCTAAAATCACATATTGATAGTAAAAGTGTTTATTGTGAATGACTTACTTAGAAGACTTATTTTAGGTTCCCAAAACTTACAATTGAAAGTTGTCATAAATATTTATAATATGCCAAAACTCATTATTACACTTACAAATGTGAGAATCTGGGAACTGAAAGAATACTATTTCATGATTAAGAAATAGTTCTCAGTATGTCTCTCATTAAAAAAAAAAACTTGTATATCTCACAAAGGTATGATGCTAATGACTTGTGTGATCAATCACTGGGTAAGGAAGGAGAGGGTAGGAAAATATATTTCTTTTTCATGGCTAGGATAAATTTAACCTTCAACACTGTAGCTGCTCAGCACCACTTTTACATTCCACATGTCAATTTAAATGCTAAATCAAAGACTTATAAAATTTCTGATTAATGGTTTTCAACAGAACTGGTAAAAGTTAAAATCAAATATGGATAAAGCAGTACTGTAAAAAAAAGATAAAATAGTTGGTCTATAAACAGTGTTTATACTACCAAAACTAGCAAGAACATAAATTAGAATTTCAATATTATGAAAAATAACTTTTAATTAGAGAACACATACATTGATTTTCAGGAGCCTACTTCTGAACATATGGCTGATTCTGGGTCCCTAGTAAAATGTAAAAATTAAGTTTGAACATAAAAATATTTTCATTTTTAATGACTCCTAATATAGTTAATTAGTAATATTTTTCTAATCTTTAAAAATAAAAATGGAGGCCAAGCACGGTGGCTCATGCTGTAATCCCAGCACTTTGGGAGGCCATGGCAGGTGGATCATGAGCTCAGGAGATCGAGATCATCCTGGCCAACATGGTGAAACCCCGTCTCTAATAAAAATACAAAAAAAAAATTAGCTGATGTGGTGGCGCGTGCCTGTAATCCCAGCTACTCAGGAGGCTGAGGCAGGAGAATCCCTTGAACCTGGGAGGTGGAGATTGCAGTGAGCCGAGATCACGTCACTGCACTCCAGCCTGGCAACAGAGCGAGACTCTGTCTCAAAAAAATACAAATAAAAGTAAAAATAAAAAATAAAAATGGAAACACAGTTGAGGCACATATTATATGAACATTAATATAGTTATTTGAGGTAATAAAGACATACAATACACACAGAGACACACTCTGAACTCTTTATTATATGTTCTAATGAAATAGTGTAAATAATCCCCAAAGGTGGATAGTTTTAAAATAATGGATTTTTGTATTGGTATTCAATACAGATATATGACAAAGCCCCCAGAGTAACTCTATATTGAAAGATAATCCATGGTTAGATGGAAGTGCATACAATAAATGCCAATACATATTTATAACATATGACAAATAATCTTGGAACGTTCCCAACACAAGAATGTGGCAGTTAGATTTCTTTGTATTGGAAATACGTGACTTCATGAAAGGCTAAGATAGAGCTTATTATAGCCTTTTCTGCTGGTTGGTAAATCCCTGAATAACCTTTGTAACACAGCCTGGAAATTTGTTCTCCCTAATCTTCACATCGCTAACTCCCTCAGTGCTCATCAAAATGTAGACTCCTCAGAAGTCTTTCCTGACTTCCTATACTTCCATATAGTTTATTCTTTACACTTTACCTTGTTTGGTTCTATCACAGCATTTATCAAAGCTAGTGTATACCTTATTATTTGTTTCTATACCTGCTTTTTATCTGCCTCTCTTACCTAAGATGAGTTACATAATGACAAGGAGCAATTCAACCAGTACCTAGTGTGATACTTGGCACAAAATAAACAATCCGGTATCTGCTAACTGAATGAAAAAAGAGATCAGACCTGAGAAGGCTTGTCTCTATTCACTGTAAGTTCATACCCATGAGAGACAGAATCAGCAATAAATTAATCAATCCCTTTCTTGAAAATTAAAAATTATTTTTTTAATTTACAAAATTTTCTTGTAACCATGCTTGGATTTAGACGGGCCTAGCCCTGAAATCAAGATCCTAAATTCTTTTTCTTCCAAGAACTTTCTGTGTAGTGGCTCCATGTATAATGGATAAGGTGAATATGTAAACAGAGGATAAAAGCAAAAGAGTATTGCTCCTGTTGCTCTAGCCCTTCTAAGAGGAATGAAGGCTAGAGTGCTTAAAGATACAGCAAGCATGCAAACCGCAGGGTTCTTAACTCCGTGTGCACTTAAAATGGGGCCAAGGGACTAGATGAACAGGTGCAAGGAAGGGGGAAAGGAAGTGCCTAAGCAGCTATCTCACCCTACACTGTGAATGTTTAGCGTCTTTTTTCATGTTTTACAGCTAAGAACTACAATTATTTCCAAGCACATAATTCTGATTATCCACAGATAATCCAAAAAAGATCAGGGAGTCTGACAGAAAGTATGGTTTCTGGAACTCAGCCAATTACTGGCTGTATCAGAAAAGGAAAAAAAAAAACAGCTATAGATATGAAGTTCTGAGCACTAAGAAATGAATCAGCCATCTGTGGATGTAGCAGTTTCAGCCTTCACCGTTTCATTCTTTCTGACAAAGGAGAAGAACAAAGAGTCCCGAAGAAGTCAGGTGATGCCTGAAAAGAATTTCCAGTTTAGGAAAAAGGATATTAGGAACAACCTGGGAATGTTCTTATTCTAAAACTATTTCTCAGAAGTCTTACATGAGATGATTTACAAAATAAAACACTTGGGAATATCAGGTTTTTAGAAGGACTATATGAAGAGAGAGAGAAAAAATCCAGTTCTGTTACCTTAACATTTCAGAAACAATACTGCTACTACTAAGACCAGCTCACATTTACAGAATGATTAAAATGTTCTAAGCACTGTGCCAAACACTTTACACTGAATCTTCACCAATCTTCTATAAGTGCTATTATTATCCTAATTTCATAGACTGTGTTATATGTGAGTTTGGCGAGGGAAAGATGGTCTGAAATTGTATTATTTTAAAAATATGACTGCAGTAGGAAGAGACAGTGAACTCAGTCACAGATGTTTACAGGTTTGAATATAAGACACTTTTAAGAAAAATTTAGTAAACTTATTTATGTAAAACCACTTACATAAATAGATAAAATATTTAAATCACAATTAATTTTCACAATGATTATGATTTTATGGTTATGGAATTATCCAAATAATACTTCACAAAACTGTTGGAACTTACCATAGTATGTAATACTTCACAAAAATGTTGGAACTTACCATAGTATGTAAAGAGTTCTAATGTATGTATATAAAAGGAAAAAAAACAGATAACAATTCTAAATATTTAATTCATGGGGTATTAGAATCTTGAGAACAGCAAGTTTAGTGAAAGAATAAAGTCATTTGTTTTAAGACTTTTCCTACTGATTAGCAGTCAACTTCTATCTTTCTTCTTTTTTTTTTTTTTTTTTTTTTGAGACAGAGTCTCACTCTGTCACCCAGGCTGGAGTGCAGTGGTGCAATCTCGGCTCACTGCAAGCTCTGCCTCCTGGGTTCACGCCATTCTCCTGCCTCAGCCTCCCGAGTAGCTGGGACTACAGGTGCCCGCCACTACGCCTGGCTAATTTTTTGTATTTTTAGTGGAGACGGGGTTTCACCGTGTTAGCCAGAATGGTCTGGATCTCCTGACCTCGTGATCCACCTGTCTCGGCCTCCCAAAGTGCTGGGATTACAGGCGTGAGCCACCGCGCCCGGCCCAACTTCTATCTTAAAAGGAATGTTTATGTTTCTAATCTTGTATTTTCTTCCTTTTAAATGTTTTTCTTCCTAAATAACTGGCCCAGAGTCACAGTTTTGAGATCTTGATTTAAGGCTGCTGTCAATCAGGAAGGGGAGCAAAACAACAACAACAACAACAACAACAAAACTATTAAAAAATGTCTGTCTTCTAAGAAATGACAAACAATTATAAAGCTGGCAGATATTATGCTTCAAAGAACAACTGATACTTTTCTGAATACAGAGGAAGAGAGGAGGCTCCACAAAGCCATTCTGGGCAATTTACGAAGGGGTTTAATGAATAACTTCTTCCATCACACAAGTACACAAAGAGTTCATAAGCCTTAAGAACCAACAGTCTAAGCACAAGCCACTTAATGGAAATATTGCTAATAATTTCCCACAGCATTTAGTTAATGAAAGCCTTCCTTCCAATTGCTTATTATAACAAAGCTAAAGAAAACTGCCAAGCACCTAGTTTTTTGTCCCTTTTAATATGCCTTTTTTGAGACAGGGTCTTGCTCTGTTGCCCAGGCTGGGGTGCAGTGGCACAATCATGGTACACTGCAGCCTCAACTTCCCAGGTTCTGTCAATTTTCCCACCTCAGCCTTTTGTAGCTGGGATTACAGACACACACCATCATGCCCTGCTATTTTTTTTTTTGTATTTTTTGTAGAGATCAGGTTTTGCCATGTTGCTCAGGTTAGTCTCAAACTCCTGGACTCAGTGATCTACCTCGGTCTCCCAAAGTGCTGGGATTACAGGCATGAGCCACTGCGCCATGCTCTTTTAATATTTCTTGCATTATCTATGTAAACATAATGTAAACATACAAATGTAAACATAGAACACCATAAGCCCACAGTGTAACTAGATACTAAGATGTTCAATAACAGGTTAAAATGTTCTCCAGACAAAAGGAGCAATGATCAAAATGTAAATTCACCTTCTTTTGCCCAGCAGTCACTGATTATAGAATTAAATTTCAGTCTGATCGATAATATAAGAAGATAGAAATAATAAGTTAGAAAGCAGGAGAATGGAATTAAAGTATAGAATCTTTATTAGTTTTCTCTTTGCTTATTTGTTTATATAACCAGTGATAAGTTGACATCAGTTTAAATAAAATAATTTGTTATAAGATATTATTTGGAAGCCTCATAACCTCAAATTTAAAAACATACAAGAGATATACAAAAAAATAAAAAGCAAGAAATTAAAATATAGCACCAGAAAAAAGTCACCTTCACTTAAAAAAAAAAACAACAAAAAAACAAGGCTGGGTGATGTGGCTCACACCTGTAATCCCAGCACTTTGGAGGCTGAGGTGGGTGGATCACGAGGCCAGAAGACCGAGACCATCCTGGCTAACACGGTGAAACCCTGCCTCTAAGAAAAATACAAAAAAATTAGCTGGGCATGGTGGCGGGTGCCTGTAGACCCAGCTACTCAGGAGGCTGAGGCAGGAGAATGGCGTGAACCCAGGAGGTGGACCTTGCAGTGAGCCGAGATTGCGCCACTGCACTACAGCCTGGGTGACAGAGTGAGACTCCGTCTCAAAAAAAACCAAAAAAAAAAAAACAAAACAAAAAAAAAAACAAGACAGGAAGGAAGGAAATAAGAGGGGACCACAAAACAACCAGAAAATAACAAAATGGCAGGAGTAAGTCCTTACTTATCAATAACATTGAATATAAATGGACTAAACTCTCCAATCAAAACGTATAGAGTGGCTGAATGGATTAATTAAAAAAAGACCCAATGACCTATTGCCTACAAGAAAAACACTTCATCTATAAAGACATACATATCCTGAAAATAAAAGGATGAAAAAAGATATTCTGTGCAAACAGAAACCAAAAACGAGCAAAGGTAGCTATACTTACATCACAACAAATAGCTTTCAAGACAAAAACTAAAAAAGAGACAAAGAAGGTCATTACATAATGAAAAAGGGGTCAATTCAGCAAGATATATAACAATTATAAATATGTATGCACCCAACACTTGAGCACCCAGATATATAAAGCAAATATTATTAGGGCTAAAGAAAGAGACCCCAATACAACAACAGCCAGAGCTGTCAACACCCCACTTTCAGCATTGGACATATCATCCATACAGAAAATGAACAAAGACACATGGGACTTAATCGGCACTATATGCCAATTGGACCTAATAGATATTTACAGAACGTTTCACCAAAGGCTGCAGAACATGCCTTTTTTTTTTTTCTCTCAGCACATGGATCATTCTCAAGGACAGACCATAAATGAGGAAGCAAAGTAAATCTAAAAACAGGATTAAAAATTGAAATAAAGTACATCTTCTCTGACAACAATTGAATAAAACTAGAAATCAAAAACAAGAAGAATTTTGGAAACTATACAAACACACGGAAATTCAACAATATGCTCCCAAATGACCAGTGAATCAATGAAGAAATTAAGAAGGAAATTTAAAAATGTCCTGATACAATTGATATGGAAACACAACATACCAAAACCTGTAAGATACAGCAAAAGCAGTACTAAGAGGGAAGTTTAGAGCTATAAGGGCCTATATCAACAAAGTGGAAAAATTTCAAATAAACAACTTAATGATGTATCTGAAAGAACTAGAAAAGTAAGAACAAACTAAACCAAAATAAGACGAAATATTAATGGTCAAGGGAAGATAAATGAAATTGAAATAAAGAAAATACAAAAGGCTAACAAAACAAAAGTTGTTTTTTTTAAAAGATAAAATGGATAAACCTTTAGCCAGACTAAGAAAAAAAGAGAAAGCCCAAATAAAATCAAAAATGAAAAAGGAAACATTATAACTGATACTGCCAAAATTCAAAGGATCATTAGCGGCTACTATGAGGAACTATAAGCCAATACATTTAAAAACTTAGAAGAGATGGATAAATTCCTAGACACATAAAACCTACCAAGATTGAACCATGAAGAAATCCAAATTCTGAACAGACCAATAACAAGTAATGAGATTAAAGCCATTATAAAAAATCGCCCAGCAAAGAAAATCCTAGGACCTGATGGCTTCACTGCTGAATTTTACCAAACATTTAAAGAAAAATATTAATCCTACTGAAACTATTCCTGCCCCCCAAAAATACAGGAAGAAGGAATACTTCCAAACTCATTCTATGAGGCCACTATTAACCTGATACTAAAACCGGATAAAGACACATCAAAAAAAGAAAACTACAGGTCAATATCCCTGATGAACATTGATGCAAAAATCCTCAAAGTAAGAATAAACTGAATTCAATCACACATTAAAAAGATCATTCATCACGACCAAGTGGGATTTATCCCAAGGTGAAAAGATGGTCCAACATACATGCAACTCGATCAATGTGACATATTACATCAACAGAATGGAGGACAAAAACCATATTATCATTTCAATTGATGTTGAAACTGCATTTGACAAAATTCAACATGTTTTCATGATAAAAACCCTCAGAAAACTTGGTACAGAAGAAACATACCTCAACATATTAAAGGCCATACATGACAGACCCACTGCTAGTATAATACTGAATGGGGAAAAACTGAAAGCCTTTCCTCTAAGATCTAGAACATGACAAGGATGCCCACTTTCATTAGTGTTACTCAACATAGTATGGAATTCCTAGCTAGAGCAATCAGACAAGAGAAAGAAATAAAGAGCATCCAAACTGGAAAAGAAAAAGTCAAATTATCCTTGTGTGAAGATGATATACTCTTATATTTGAAAATACCTAAAGACTCCATCAAAAACTATGAGAACTAACAAAATACATTCAGTAAAGTTATGGGATACAAACTCAACATACACAAATTAGTAGCATTTCCATATGCCAACAGCAAACAAGTTGAAAAAGAAATCAAGAAAGTAGTTTCATTTACAACAGCTACAGATAAACAGCTAAGAATCAACTAATCAAATAAGCAAAAGATGTCTATAATGAAAACTATAAAACATCAGTGAAATAAATTGAACACAAAAAATGAAAAAATATTCCATGTTCATGAATTGAAGGAATCAATATTGTTAAAAAGTCCATACAACCCAAAGCAATCAACAAACTAATTGCAATTCCTATCTAAATACCAACGGCATTCTTCACAGAAATAGAAAAAAACAAAGCTAAAATTTAGATGGAACCACAAAAGACCCAGAATAGTCAATGCTTTCCTGAGCAAAAAGAACAGAATTGGAGGAAACACATTACCTGACTGTAAAATATACTACAGAGCTATAGTACCCAAAACAGAATGGTACTGGCATTAAAAATAGACACAAAGACCATTGTTAACAAAATAAAGAACACAGAAACAAATACATACATCTACAGTGAACACACTTTTGACAGAGAGAGCATACATTAGGGAAAAGACAGTCTCTTCAATAAATGGTGCTGAGAAAACTGGAGATCCATGTGCAGAAGAATGAAACTAAACCCATATCTCTTGCCATATACAAAAATAAAATCAAAGCCGATTAAAGACTTAAATCTAAGACTTCAGTCTGTGAAACCGCTAAAAGAAAACATTGGGGAAACTCTCCAGGACATTGGGCTGATTCTTCAGTAATACCTCACAAGCATAGGCAACCAAAGCAAACATGGACAAATGTGATCAAATGAAGTTAAAAAGCTTCTGCACAGCAAAGAAAATAAAGTGAAGAGATAATACAGAAGAAAATACTTGCTAACTACCCTTCTGAGAAGGGGTTAATAACTAGAATACAGAAGGAGCTCAGACAACTCTATAGGAAAGAAAAATCTAATGATCCACTTTAAAAATAGGCAAAGATCTGAATAGGCATTTCTCAAAAGAAGACATAAAAATGGCAACATCACTGACCATCAGAGAAATGCAAATCAAAGCTGAAATGAGATATCATCTCACCCCAGTTAAAATGATTTCTATCTAAAAGACAGGCAATCACAAATGCTGGTGAAGATGTGGAGAAAAAGGAACTCTTGGTACACTATCTGTAGGAATGTAAATTAATACAAATACTATGCACCCAATACAGGAGCACCCAGATTCATAAAGCAAGTCCTTAGAGACCTACAAAGAAAGTTAGACTCCCACACAATAATAATAGGAGACTTTAACACCCCACTGTCAACATCAGACAGATCAACGAGACAGAAAGTTAACAAGGATATCCAGGAATTGAACTCAGCTCTGCACCAAGAAGACCTAACAGACATCTACAGAACTCTCCACCCCAAATCAACAGAATATACATTCTTTTTAGCACCACACTGCACTTATTCCAAAATTGACCACATAGTTGGAAGTAAAGCACTCCTCAGCAAATGTAAAAGAACAGAAATTACAACAAACTGTCTCTCAGACCACAGTGCAATCAAACTAGAACTCAGGATTAAGAAACTCACTCAAAACCTCTCAACTACATGGAAACTGAACAACCTGCTCCTGAATGACTACTGGGTACATAACAAAATGAAGGCAGAAATAAAGATGTTCTTTGAAACCAACGAGAAGAAACACATAACATACCAGAATCTCTGAGACATATTCAAAACAGTGTGTAGAGGGAAATTTCTAGCACTAAATGCCCACAAGAGAAAGCAGGAAAGATCTAAAATTGACACCCTAACATCACAATTAAAAGAACTAGAGAAACAAGAGCAAACACATTCAAAAGCTAGCAGAAGGCAAGAAATAACTAAGATCAGAGCAGAACTGAAGGAGATAGAGACACAAAAAACCCTTCAAAAAAATCAATGAATCCAGCAGCTGGTTTTTTTTTTTTAAAAGATCAACAAAACTGATAGACTGCTAGCAAGACTAATAAAGAAAAGAGAGAAGAATCAAATAGATGCAATAAAAAATGATAAAGGGGATATCACCACCGATCCCACAGAAATACAAACTACCATCAGAGAAAACTGATGCAAACTACCTCTATGCAAATAAACTAGAAAATCTAGAAGAAATGGATCAATTCCTGGACACATACAGCCTCCCAAGACTAAACAAGGAAGAAATTGAATCCCTGAGTAGACCAATAACAGGCTCTGAAGTTGAGGCAATAATTAATAGCCTACCAACCAAAAAAAAGTCCAGGACCAGATGGATTCACAGCCGAGTTCTACCAGAGGTACAAGGAGGAACTGGTACCATTCCTTCTGAAACTATTCCAATCAATAGAAAAAGAGGGAATCCTCCCTAACTCATTTTATGAGGCCAGCATCATCCTGATACCAAAGCCTGGCAGAGACACAACAAAAAAAGATAATTTTAGACCAATATGCATGATGAACATTGATGCAAAAATCCTCAATAAAATACTGGCAAGCCGAATCCAGCAGCACATCAAAAAGCGTATCCACCATGATCAAGTGGGCTTCATCCCTGGGATGCAAGGCTGGTTCAACATATGCAAATCAATAAACATAATCCAGCATATAAACAGAACCAATGACAAAAACCATATGATTATCTCAATAGATGAAGAAAAGGCCTTTGACAAAATTCAACAACCCTTCATGCTAAAAACTCTCAATAAATTAGGTGCTGATGGGATGTATCTCAAAATAAGAGCTATCTATGACAAACCCACAGCCAATATCATACTGAATGGGCAAAAACTGGAAGCATTCCCTTTGAAAACTGGCACAAGACAGGGATGCCCTCTCTCACCACTCCTATTCAACATAGTGTTGGAAGTTTTGGCCAGGGCAATCAGGCAGGAGAAGGAAATAAAGGGCATTCAATTAGGAAAAGAGGAAGTCAAATTGTCCCTATTTGCAGATGACATGATTGTATATCTAGAAAACCCCATCGTCTCAGCCCAAAATCTCCTTAAGCTGATAGGCAACTTCAGCAAAGTCTCAGGATACAAAATCAATGTGCAAAAATCACAAGCATTCTTATACACCAATAACAGACAAACAGAGAGCCAAATAATGAGTGAACTCTCATTCACAATTGCTTCAAAGAGAATAAAATACCTAGGAATCCAACTTACAAGGGATGTGAAGGACCTCTTCAAGGAGAACTACGAACCACTGCTCAATGAAATAAAAGAGGATACAAACAAATGGAAGAACATTCCATGCTCATGGGTAGGAAGAATCAATATCGTGAAAATGGCCATACTGCCCAAGGTAATTTATAGATTCAATGCCATCCCCATCAAGCTACCAATGACTTTCACTATCCAGGGAAGAGATCAAAATAATATACAGCAAATTATTATAAAAATTTAGGCATACAAATCTTATTTCCAGAAGCCTTATTTTACATAAGAATGATATGAGTTTATCACAAAATGATAGAAGTACACGACAATGTCCTTATGGTTTATAAGACCTTGATATTTCCCTGTTTCACATGAAATAGTGGAATTATAGGGTGTAGAGAATTACCAACACATGAATTATTGTTTTGTAGTCACTATTTCTTCTGACCCACAGAATCTTATACAATGATTTCATCCAATGTACAGAGAAATAGACTTAAGTAGACTAAACATTTAATGGTAAAGGTAATTAAATCTTTCTGGTTTGCCATTCTAGAATGTATTTCTGAAGGAAAAAGAACCTTTCTGAATTGTAACATTGTAAGTATAATGGAGTTAACATATTATATCTGATAAAGAATAAGTAGTGCCAACAAAGTCCCTTAAAATAAAGGTAAAATCTCATATGAAAGATGAAATGGAAAGCTAAAAGCCTGGACAAATTGTCTCACGAAAGGTTCTCTTCCAAAAGTTCTGACACATATGACAGAAAATAGCAAAATCATAAACTTAAAAATTCTATTCATATTCTGTTCTTTGGCCTTTTTAAAAAGCATAATCACAAAAATACGTATTTATTATTCATTTCACTTTAGTCCTTACTCTGAACTGCTGATAATTTTCATTCATACAAAAAGTGGAAAATAACATTATGTTTAAAAATGCCATTTGTCTTCAAACTATGTTTGTTTTTACTTACAAAGAGTGACATCCTGAAGGCAAAATGCAATGCGAATGTTTTATGTGTAGGAAGACAGGCTGCATCAGTAACAATTATCTCGAAATATGGTGGCAGCCTATAATCAATGACATCAGCACAAGCAACATGTAAACAGAATAACGCAAAATAGCAACATTTTAAATGAATAACTTGATGCAGATTTGGTTTAATTCACCAGGTGGGCTTTAGAACTGAAAGAATAATTGATTCCTTAACATTTTAGATGACATACACATTGTCAAAATATACTTTCAAACAGAAATGAAGCAATACATTGACACTGGTTTTTTTTTTCGTTTTTTTTTTTTTTTTTTTTTTTTTTTTGGCGGGGGGGATAATCTGACAGAGCATTCTCCATAAAAAGGGAAAAGAGAAAATCTATGAAGCAACAGAAACAAGTTTTAAACAAAGACTATAGATAAAATAATTCTTTTATAAATGAAGTCTAGAGTCAGTACACTACATTGCTTTTCAACATCTGTCAGTAAAGAAAACTGGCAAACATCATTTCACAGGTTTCCATCTCCCAGTATAGGTTACAGATTTTTGGAAGCATGGAGACCTCTTCAGGACACTGCTACCATTAGAGCGAGGTGGCCAAGGGAGCACAGAGACTGTAACTCAGAAAAGGCCCCCAGCACACTCCCTTTGAGTTCATGTAGCCAATCTGTTGAAAGAAATATTTCCCCAATTCAAGTCACTTTAATTTCTTTGGTATCTCATCATTTCATGTTATTATATATTCTGGTTGAATGTGTATGTCTCACATCTTCTTTTATATGAAAAACCTCCTGATGGAAAAGAAATTTTTATTTATTATAGAATTCTCTGTTAGAACTAACACTACGCCTACCACAGAGTAGACCAAGGCTTGAGAAAAGGAGGAGAGGGGTAAGAAGAAAAGGAAAGAGTTTACAGTAGTATTTGTGTAAGTGATATTTTTATAATTTTGAATTATAAACAGAAAGCATCTAACTACCAAGTTTATGAATAAAAATACCACAAACCACAAAACAATTGGAAGCTGAAAATTCTGATTTTTCTGAAAGAACAGAGGAGTCGTGCCAAACAAACAAACAAACAAACAAAAACTGCACAAAATCTGTCTGGAAACTTACTAGCAGGAAACTTACTTGTAGAGATGTCTAAAAATAACTTGAACTATTTACATAATTTTAGGTTGAATAACTTGAGGATAACAATTATTATAAACGTACATAAAAAATCTCCTAGGTGTAGAGATAATTAGTTAAGATAAGATACCACTTACTTTGCTATGTCCATGCAAATCCTTTTCCACTTAGAACTGCCTAGGCTGGTGAATAGGTATGGCAGTATTACTTGGAAGATACCTGGTTTCAATTTGGATCTGAGAAACCTAGGAGTCACCTTCACCCACCATCGCCAACCTATCAATAAATCATGTTGATTCTACTTCCTAAATAGTCTTTAATTTTATATCTTTTCCCTATCACTACTATAGTTTAGGCCTTTCTCATCTTTTGCCTAACAGGTCTCTCTGGTCTTACATGTTTACAAATTTTCATGATAAAAATGTTAAAATCTTCATTAGCAACAAGCATTTAATGACTACTATGTTAGGGCCTGAGAAATTTAAATAAAATAATTACTTTTATAATATCTCCTACGAGAACAGTTAAGAATTAAAATAAATTCATTATTAGCAACAAAATATCTACTGGCTTCTCCATTAAGAACCAATGTGGAGGAGGGAAGGATGGTAGAATGGAGGGAAGAAAGGAGCGAAAGAAGGAATAAGGCAATCTATACACTCGGATGGCTAACAAAAGTAGTTGGTAAAACAAGACCTTCATTTTAGAAGATAACAGGATATAATACAAACAATAGGGACAGAGAGAATGAGGGGAAGCTGATGAGAGGGGGAGTGGAAATGATTTGAATCACAGTCTCAAAGGAAAATTAAAGATAGATATGCTGAGAAGAGGGATGCTTTTGTTCTCATTTTAGAGTATGGGTCTGTAAACACATGGCCCATGATCCAAATCCAGTCTGCTTTATTTTTTTGGTAAATAAAATTTTATTGAAACGAAGACATGTTCCTTTTACATATTTTCTGTAACTTCTTTCAGAATGGCAGAGTTGAATAGTTGTGATGGAAACCATATGACCTAGAAAGCCTAAAATATTCAGTACAGTATTTGGCCGTGAAGAAAAAGTTACAGAGCAAGGGTTCAATCATTTTTTTTTCTCATCCATTTATTATCCTCAAAAGTTCCAAGTTAAAACCCTGCATGATTATAGATAGCTTCATAAGCAATGAGGTCTTGATATTAGCATATAAAAATGAAAAGAACAGCACCATTGACTTTAATATCTTTATTAAATATTATTATTTTAATAAAGTTTACTTCTTTCTACTCAAACATCTGCAGGGTTTCACAATTCAAAAGTGATAAATGAAAAATTAATAATTGATAGCTACTGGGAAATAAATTACTCATATTAAATTTAGTCCTGGGTATGCTACAATCACCATTTGCCTACAGAGTAGTTACAAAAGACATGGCTTATAAATGAAATTAATCAAGTCCTTTTACATTAGAGTGAGGGATTAGTACAGTGAGTGGGGAAGTAAGTACCCATCACTTCCAATATACAGTTCACTGAGTGGACACACAGACTTTCAATTCTAAGAATGTCATTTTAGCACCAATCATCATTATCACATTTACTTAGAAAGCATTAAGGGCAATAGCTTAGAAAAGCCATTCTTAAGGCCTTGATTATATATAGTTTTCTATTTTTTTAATCTTGTTTCATCTGTTGCCTATTTCCCATGGCTTTTCTCTTACATATTAAATGATTTAACATTAGATAATGTTTTCAGTATATGCTCTTTGGAGCAAATTAGGGAAATTTACTTTTTCCACTAAATATCATTATCAATGAGTAAGCATTTATAAAGGTAAAACATACTTTGTGCTGCAAAAAGTTAAGATTTCTTAACACTTAACCTACCTTTAATTCTTTTGTCCATGAATTACTCAGCCATACTATGCGCCAGGCATAGTGCTAGGCAAGGGGGATAATACCTCAACATGAATATAGTTCCACCCTTCAAGAGGTTCCTGGCTTGCGCTGTGCATGCATGGACACATAAAGCAACAATATTTAAACAACTTCAGAAGAACTCAGTAGCTTGAAGAGTTTCCTATGAAAAATTTAAGTAAATTTCTGTTGCCCCAAGAAGTGAAAAGAGAATGTCTTTCCTTCCACAGATACTGCTTAAAAGTAGTGGTTCTCAGACATTTTCATCCGGTAATATAAAATAATTCCTGATATATACTGTTTCCTTTGCTTTTTACTGTTTAAAAAATTAGAAAAAGAAATATATTTGAGTAGGTATATATAGTCTACACCTTTTCTGTATCTTTTCCCGCTGCTTAATGTGGGACTCCTGATGTCCTCAAGTCATAGATATGTAAGCAGATGTTCCTAGGATAGATCAAGATCAGGCAGGAAAAACCCAGTTTTCACTTCAGCAAAGACTTAACAAGCCCTCCTCATATTATTAACCTGTTACTATTAACTGAGCAATTGTGGAAGATGAACTCTGTATTATTCTGACATCATCAGGTTGGTTCTAGTTTCAGCAGTGATGGAAGCCTATTCTTATCTTTTCTCAAAACCTAGAGGATTTTAGATCATGGCCACTTTTTCTTGCATTGGAAAAGACAGCTGGACAGGTAGATGGATTAGGAAAGACAGATGATTCAAGAGGGCATGGATATCTATGAAAATGTCAAAGGTTTCATACTACTGGGAAGAGGCTGTATATTTGATATATCAGATCAGAAAGCTGTCTGTCTACTCTTCTTCAGTAGGATGCAGACTAACAGCATCAAGAATAGGAAGTTATAAGATGCACTGCTGGAAACTGCAGTGACCCTTCTGCATTAGACATTCATTTTTAAGCAGTTTTCAAATGTTTCAAAATATGGGTTCAAATAAACTCTAAAACAGTGATTTAATAAAGATAATGGGAAAAAAGCTAATTGCCCTCTCTCCTCATAAAGACAAGAAAACTAAGGCCGAAACACACCAGCTAAAACTTTCTTAATGTTGCAGTATTTTTCTTCCAAGTAAATAAAATGTTAAAGATGGAAATATGAAAAAGAAAGAGAGAGTGAGAGAGGTGCAGCCAAAACCTCCGGGCATAGTGATCTCTCTCAGAACCTGCTTTGAAGCAGTGGCCCACACCAGGGAAGGCCCACTGAGATGACCAGCACTGGATGCCAATAGTAAGTTTTACTTCAGCTACATTATAGTTGACACAGGGTCCCTTTGCAGTGGATACATAGAGAGGCTGCATTCTTAATTAGAATAATGATCACCATCTACATTTATCCCATTCAAACCTTTTTTAACTTTCACCTTCTTCAACCCATTTATTCCTTCAGCTATCTTTGTTTTCTTTTCATTTTCTAATATACCTTGGTATCTAACTCCCTCTTCATCTACAACTGGATAATAATTTAATACTACTATAATTTGAACTGCCATTTAGTTTTCTCAAAACTTATCTATGTCTTATTTTAATTTAACCTAAAAAAAAAACCAAACAGTGACTGTGAGGTAGGTTATCATTATAACCCTCTTTTAAATTTGCATTACTTCTTTCCCCACAAAACGCAAATAAAACTGTGTAATAAAAGAAGTTCAGCATTAAAAGGTTAATTTAAGAGCACAATAAGCAGGTGTTTTTGTTCTATAATAAAAATATCTGTCCATAAGAAGTAAAAATAGGCACACCAGACCACAAACAGTAACCATTCTAAGTTATTTTATGCAAGAATTTCTTATGGTGTCGCTATGTTTCCCCACCCTAATCTCATGTTGAATTACATAATTCCCAATGTTGGGGGAGGACCTGGTGGGAGGTGACTGGATCATGGGGGCGGTTTTCCCCATGCTGTTCTCATGATAGTGAGTTCTTATGAGATTTGATGGTTTAAAAGTCTCTCTCTCTCCTGCTGCTATGTGAAGAAAGTGCTTACTCCCTCTTCGCCTTCTGCCGTGATTGTAAGTTTCCTGAGACCTCCCAGTCATGCTTCCTGTTAAGCCTGTGGAACTGTGAGTCAGTTAAACCTCTCTGCTTGATAAATTACCCAGTCTCAGGAAGTTCTTTATAGCAGTGTGAGAATGAACTAATGAAGCAGAATTTTTTATTATAAGGTTGATGCAAAAGCAATTGTGATTTTTGCCATTATTTCCAATGGCAAAAACTGCAATTACTTTTGCACCAACCTATACAATAGAGTTCATTTTGCTTTAGAGTACATAATCTTTCTTTAGAAGGGAATGGCCTTTTTTTATACCAAACGTAATAGCAAATAAATGACATCTTCTCTTTCATGTCACCTTAGTTCTATAGATAACATTGATTCTCCAAAAATTAGCCATGATCTGTTGTTTTTATTAACTAGCAACAACACGGTTATTCACTTAGGTAAATAATAATAACCTGTGTTCATTTACAAGTCATAAAACCAGAGACCCCAGATGGAAAATATAACCCTCTATAAATTATACACATATTTAATTTTACTTATCTCTCAAAATCAATGGGTCTATGAACTAGGATACTATTATCAAAGTATACTTCTAAAGATCTAGAACTTATTTGGGAAACATATGTCCAATTTAAATATAAAAAATTGTAGCTAAGACTCTGAGTGCCATTAATTTCAAGGTCTTCATTTTTCTTCCATTACAAGAATTACATAGTGTGATAAAACAATGCCAGGAGGAATGGTACTCTGTCCATCTTGCTCATGATTGTATCACCAGTAGCACAGCAGTCAGCATATAGTAGCGTCCCAGTAGAAAAGAAGCTATGAGTTATGTTTTTCTTTCATTTGGCTCATTACAGTTTGATGTAGTAATACGTTAAAATTGTTAGAATTACAAAATAGCATTAGGAGATATACCTAATGTTAAATGACGAGTTAATGGGTGCAGCACACAAACATGGCACATGTATACATATGTAACAAACCTGCACATTGTACACATGTACCCTAAAACTTAAAGTATAATAATAATAAAATTAAAAAATATATAAAAAAGAATTCCACTGATTGTTCATAAACCTGGAACAGATCAAATTGCCATCAATTACCCCCACCTCATGTGGACTAAAAGCCACAGCCCTTTCAATGGCTTACAAGAACTTTATGATCTGGCCATGTAACAACTCACCTAATTTTCTGACCTTGCTGGCTTACTTTGACACACCTAGCACGCCCCTGTCTCTGTTCTATTTTGCAGTTCCAATGCTCATTGCCAGGAAGGCTCTTCTCACTGATATTCACATGGCTCACTCTTTTATCTCCTTTGGGTCTTCTCTTAACACCCTATATAAAATGGTGCCCATCTCCACCATCCCTTTCTCTTTTGTCCTATTATCCTCTATATCACTTTTTAACACATGGACTATTTTATATTTGATTGTTTATTATTTTTTAAAAATATGTTTATTATCCACTTTCCCCAATTACTAAAGTTCCCTAAGGGTAGAGCTTTGTTTCATTCATCACTGTAGCCAGAGAATCTTGAAGAATGCTTGGCCAAAACATACTCAGTATTGGTAACACTTAGCTAAAGGGGTAATGAAATTGAAGTAGCAGACTATGGAGATATGGGTGGAGTCAGAGATACAGTGCCTAGAGACAGCCCGCCTTTAACTTTGCATTTTTCCCAGAGTAAGGATTCAACCTTGTTAACACCGGATTTGGCACAAAAACCAGTATAGCCCTATGTTTAAAACTTTACATTCAACAAACCTACATAGATGTATAAGTACACCCTGAATGGGAGTATAATTAGCAAGAAAATGAGCATCTCAGATTCAACAAGCCCTACCCTTTTTAGATAGTGTCACTATTAGAAACTCTGGGGACCATGGTAAGGTGAATTGAAATATCGTGCATTTGCTCTTGCTTTATGTGGCTATCTTTTTCTGGAACATTTCTGTATCTTCAGCTAAACAGACAACTTAATCTAATCTTAAAATGGTATGGGCGTGTGTGGTTTCTTCTTAAGTTGTGGTCCCCCTGAGATGCTGTGGGGAGTGGAAAGCCTTCAGATACTCCTTTGCTACTTAAGTAGCCTTGCCTTCTCTAACCTGAATCAGTGTACTGGAGTGAATATTATCATCCTGATTTTATACTGGAAGAAATGAAGCATAGTAAGTAACTTCATTCACTCATTCAACAAATTTTTGATGAGCAATGACTAGAAGCTCTGTATTGAGTACTAAGTAATGGACAAAATAAAGTCAATGTCCTCATGGAACTTACAGTCTAGTTGGGGGAGATAAGCAATAAAAAGGAAACCAGTTATTTTATATATGTGTCTATATAAATACATGCATAAGCATATATACATGTGAATATACGCACATACATGTGTATGTTTATATAAATAAAATAAACAGGTGATAGTAAGGACTATCACAAAAAATAAAACAGGTTATGGGTTACAGGCAATTCCCAGGTGGGGAGGAGGGGAGGTCTAAAATCACACAGCTCATTTGTTGAAAACCTAGGATTCATGCACAGAGCATTCCAGTTTCAAATCGGTGGTCTTAGCCACTATGCTGAAGCTGCTAACTGCTCTGCAAATGCTTACACTTAATAGATATCAGAGTTGGCAATGTGGATGGAAACAGTCCAGACTGGCACAGAACACTTTAAAAGAGAAGCCTGGGACTGAAAAGGATTTCTTGTAGTGCTTTTGTATTTAATAAAATGATGAACAATATTTTAAAACAATAATTGGGCAAAGAACCCAGTAATTTTTAAAATTGAGAGTCAATGTCCAGCTAGAGTTCTCTAGTTCTGTATGTTGATTGCTCAATCCTGCCTTGGAGGCCAGAAAGTAGGAGATAATTTGCAAGCCAGAAGGTCAAACTTGTTTCTGCGTCATCTATGTTCTGATGAATTCCCCAGAATTTGATCAAGACTAACTAGAAAAAGTGAGTTACTTTATCATAAATCAGGTTTGACTTGAGAACATGAATTCTCAAATCAATGGTTGAACCAATGGTCAGCCAAGTTTTGGAGATAATCATGAACCCAATTCCACTGTACTGAGATTGATCTCCTGCCTGTTGGATGGACTTGGTATGAGATAGGATTTAAGGAGACTGAATGGACCAACTGGCAGTCCCTGTGACATGAAATGTGAGGGAATGAATCATCCCAGGAAAATACAGAGATAGGATCTATAAAAGATTCTCTTCTCCCTACAACAAGGCTTTCTCTAAATCATCATTTATTAGTTTTAAGTTTGCTTCATAACAGGGATATCCATATGGCTGATCATCTTCACAAAAGGGAAGAAAATGATAAATATATCTAATACATAGTTTAATTCTTTTGCTTTACTTCACAGGTTTTATCATCAGCTCAGAATAGGCCTGAATCTTCCTCTTACTAGCTGTGTGACATTAGAAAAGTTACTTACTCTTTTGTGGCTCAATCTATTCCATTATGAAATGTAGATTAAATAGTACCAATCTCATAGAAATATAAGGTTAAATGAGCATATGAATGTACTTGGCAAACAGTGAGCGCTCCATGAGTGTACGATAGCCATCTTTTGAAGCCTTTTAGTACATGCCCCATCATCTGAGAACTATCCCCTTGCACACAAGAGATTGGCTCCTCTAGCTCTAGGTAACAGTGACCCTGCACACTCTTTCCTGTCTAGCCATGTTATTAAAATTGGGATAGACATTTAATATAAGCTGGGCCAATTATTTGTGTCCATAATTTGAAATTTGAGGTCAAAGACTAATTAATTACCTGCAGATGCTGGGCCTGGCAGGTTATATTAGCCTAAATGTCATTTGAGGGCCCTTTGCAAGAAGAGTGGAGGAATGTAGTCTTCAAGGTGAAAGGGAAAATGAGCAGCAACACGTTAAAAAGCATTAATGAAACTCCAAATGAACACACAGGGAAAGACAAAAAGAGATGCTGCCTTGGTCCCTGACTGCTTCCCGGTTACTAGTTTCAAGAACTCCAAAGCCTGGCTGAACTTTCTGTCCTTGAGTTCTGTGAGATAACCCCATAACTTTCCTTATGATAAAGGAAACTAACACAGGAACAACCAAATATTGCATATTCTCACTTGTAAGTGTGAGCTAAATGATGAGAACTTATAAATATTAAGAATGGAACAACAGACACTGGGGTCTACTTGAGGGTAGAGGGTGGAGGGAGGGAGAGGAGCAGAAAAAGAAACTACTGGGTACTAGGCTTAATACGTGGATAATGAAACAATCTGTACAACAACCGCCTGTGAGATGAGTTTACTTGTATAACAAACCTTCACATGTACCCCCTGAGCCTAAAATAAAAGTTAAAAGAAAAACTCCTATGGCTTAGTTTCTGTTCCTTGTAATCAAATATTCCCTAAAAGAAAAATGGTAACTGTAACCATTTGTAATTGTTTAATGTAAAAGATCACTTTTTTGACATTCTGAATCCAAAATGTACCTATTGTAATTGACTGGAAAAAAGTCAGAAATGAGGAAGAATATGAGACATCAGCCAATTTTCTCTTCTATCATATCTGTGTAACACAGGACATGGCTAGCCCTAACTAAACCATGAAATAGCCTTAATGTACTATTCCCTTCATTCCTTTTCCTCTCACTCTCAAGGACTTTCAGTGTCCTCAATGGACTGCCCTTAAGTCCTCAACAGTCTCTGCATATACTGCATCTTTCCTACCAGTAACCATAAATAGTTAACTACTGTCCTCTGACCCTTTACTCCAAATCTCTCATTTTTGTTTTCTAAAGTAGCAGCTAGATACGCTGGTACATTAACCCAAGCCAATATGTTAATTGGCTAACATAAACGAAGGTCTCTTTTTTCATTCCTGGAAACATATTACACATGTGTCTTTAGGGAAAAGTCCTTAATTAAAATGAGTGAAACTAGTGGTGGGAAATTTTTACCCTGAATAAAGCAGTAGGATAAAAAATTTTTATAAAGGTGTTCACTTACGTTATCTTTGTATGATAATTGCACTGCATATACAAATACCAATTTGAAACAGGAAAAAAGGGTTAAAGAAGGACTATATATTCTTAATACATTTAAAATTATTGAGCAGTCCTCTCTGTATTATAGCAAAATTGGTTTCAAAGCTAAAAATAAAAATACAGCTTAATATATTCAAAATTGTAAATCAAATGTCAGAACAAGAAAATCAGTCATAAATGCTTAGTCAACTAACTGAGATTATCACATCTCTATGTTAATCCTGTGTGTTTAATTAACAGATAAAGCATAAGGGGGCATTCTAAACAACAGTATATAAAAATGAAAAAAAAATTCAAGCTCTTATTAAATAGAGAAGCAATAACAAAATGCTCCTGCATTTCAGCAACTGTTCATTAAATGATAAAAACATCTTGGTTTGTCTTTCTAGAATTATGTTTCACAGCCTTCAGAACCCTCTTCTGTTTTTGCTCATGATCATTACAGAGTACAGATGTTAAATATAAGCTTAGTCATCACATCAAATACCATTCGGCCTTCTGCCTTGACTTTCCTAGGTAATCAGAAGATACCTCTGTCGTACAAGGCAGTAGAGTAGATTCAGTGTGTGGCCTTAGAACCAGAGTGCTGAGATTCACATCCTGAAACTACCACTTGTTTTTAATATGATCTTGGGCACGATACTCAAACTCCCTAACTGTGAGTTTCCTCATGTGTAAAACGGGCTTAAACAATAGTACCGCTATTGTTTTGAAGGTTCATTCATTTAGCTTCAATTGCTAGGCACTGTTCCAGGCTTTTGGAATCCATTAGTGAACGATATGAATAAAAATCACTGATCTCAGGAAGCTGACATTCTCAGACATTGCATCTAAAGCACTTAGAACTGTGTCTAGTACTCAGTGAGCCCTTAATAAATGCCAGCTGTTAGGGTTACTAATACTTGAATGAGACAGAGCAAAACACTGGCACTGGAATTACAGGAAATGTGTCAGAATGGAGTCAGCACATTTAGGACCTAGCAGTGGCCCAGCCACTAATTGTTTAGGTGACCTTCCTTTAATCTCTCTGGGTCTCAGTTACTTAAAGTGGTCTTACAGTGCCTTCAATTGAGTATATGGTAGATCACGAGTGACAGAAACGGTGAAGGGTTCAAAACATCACAGAAAACATTTTATTTTATTTTTATTTATTTTGTCTTTATTTTACCATTTAAATGATTTGAAGGTGCACCAAGGACAAAATACTTTTTCAGTATATTCACAGTTTAGGAAAAGCTCAGACACTAGGTAATCATTTTCAGTACAAAAATAGAGAAAAAAATCCTCAAAGATCATCGGGAAAAATGTAAATGGTCAGAAGCATACCAAATCTTTTACTTAATAAAATATGAAGTCTCAAAACACGCACACACACACACACACAAATATAAGCTGGAAGCAGTATCTTACATTTAACTAAAAAAGTACACATAGGTAATCCTTATCAGAAATCACTGGACAAGGCAATCTCTTCTAGAATATATAAATGAAATATAATATTACTCCCTTCCGGGCAATCTTAGCCTTCCTAAATTAGTTTTCCCAATGAAGCTTAAAAATAATATTAGTCTTGGCCGGGCACGGTGGCTCATGCTTGTAATCCCAGCACTTTGGGAGGCCAAGGCAGGCGGATCACGAGGTCAGGAGATTGAGACCATCCTGGCTAACATGGTGAAACTCTGTCTCTACTAAAAACACAAAAAAATTAGCCGGGCGTGGTGGCGGGCACCTGTAGTCCCAGCTACTCATGAGGCTGAGGTAGGAGAATGGCGTGAACCTGAGAGGCAGAGCTTGCAGTGAGCCGAGATGGCGCCACTGCACTCCAGCCTGGGCGACAGAGTGAGACCCCGTCTCAAAAAAAAGAAAAAAAAAAGAAAAAAAGAAAAAAAAATATTGGTCTCATATACATTTTCATGAGATTATACATTTTTTAGGGTTTTGTAAATTTTGTTCAAATTAGTTTTCTTTTTTCAGTTAAAATTCATATTCGTTCAACAAAATGTCCACAATTAAGTCAAGCTCTCTCTTACAAAGCATTGTAACTTTGCTTTCAATTTTCCTTCAGTTGGAATCTTCTTACTCCTTCTATTCAGTGACACACCCATCCACCAAGTCTCACTCAGAGGGTATCCTCTGCAAAGTTTCCCTGATTATTCCCATCATCGTCCCCATACTGACAGGTCATATTAGACTCTCTTGATATTACTCCCAAAGAATTCTGTAGATTTTATCACAAAATTGACTATCTCTTTGCATTATTGTTAACTTTTGTTCTATCCATATGAGGGCAGTGACTATAATCTTCATTTTGGTAGCGCCTGGCATAGAGTAGTCAACTGCCCACATTTGTGAAACACTGGAAATATCAATGTCTTCAATGGATAAGCAAAACTCTGACTGATTAATAAAATAAATGTGGTCTAATATTCTTTAATTTGTAAAGTTGTTAGCTTACTCCATGATAAACAAAAATCACTGTGTTAGAGCAACCAAACATGAAGAGAATCAGTATAGAGTTGAAAATTAGAAAAAGAAATCATATTCTACCTAACCCCTCCAAAATATATCTTTTCTGATATTGACAATGACATACGAAATTAAGAAATGTTCCCCAAACTCCCCATAAATTGTGGGCTTTCACTCAAGTATATGGCAATAAAAAGTGTGTCCTCCTTTTACTTTCTGTAGATATCAAAGAACAATGGCACAAAGCCAACTTTTAGAAATAAACCTGAATAAAAACAAATTTGGCAGTAGGATACATCAAGAATAAAACCATAAATGAATGCCATTACCATTAATATCATGTATGTCAATCCTGACTCCCCTTAACTTCAAAATCAGAGTATTCTTTATAGATGACATCTAACAATCTGGTAACATACCTTTGTAAGTAAACATACACACACCGCAAAGTTTATCAGTGTATTTCAAACAGTTCATAAAGTACAAGTAGGAAAGAAAATTTCACACTGGCCTACAGAATAGTTTTAAATAAAATGCCGTTGATTAAAACTAACCCAAAATTCCAACTATACAGCAATCCTCAAGCTGTAAACAGAAATAGTTTCCACTAGAAACTTGTAGCAAGAGAACTCTTCTGGAAGTTAAATGGAAATTACAACAAGAACACTTCCAAATGCAGGTCATTTCTTAATGTAGTAACCTCTTTCCATTTTATAGTTGTCATAATTGTTTTCCTATAATGAAACACTGCTCTTCTCATATCAAAACAATAAAACAAAGCTAAAGAAAGAATATGTGTCCTTAAAAGTTAAAAACACTATTTTGGGAAGAGACAATTGGAAATATTTTCAACTATATACTGAGTTCTAGTGACCTCCCGTCAGTGAACAGGATAAAATTTGTAAATTCATATAAAATTTAAAGAAGATTTAAAATTTTTGCTAGAATTTGCTGGACACAAAGCTTGGCTTTGTAATTCATAGACATGCATTTATTTTTGTTATGTTTTGGCATATAAAAATGAGACTTAGAACCTTTCCTCATTACCTGAAAAACTAAAGGGAACTTTCAATCATGTTTTACATTATTTTAATTCATTAAAAATTTTTTCAGTGAGGAAAAAACTGTTCACTGTAGTAAATCCTATATTTTTTTTCTTTCATATTTCTTAGGAGCAAAAACACATAATCTATGTCTTAACTCTACATCAAGTAAAATTCTGTTGCAACTACTATTTCCAAAGAAAGAACTACGTAGGCTGGCACATAGGAACAGGGTTCTACAGCACAATTCACTACTATAAAAAAACTCAACACAAAGAATAATTTATTTTATGAATACAATAGTATGAATTGGTGAAGTACTAAAATGAAAAAAACAATGTATCCAAAAGAGCATTTAATGAGTCTGAAGAGGAACAAAGGACCACTAGTTGGGAGATATCATAAAATTCATCTAGCACTCAAGATTAACAAAGGAAATAAGAAACCAGATAGTTTAGAAGAATTAAATGAAAGTGATTAAAGAAAAACATTATATTGTTGCTAGTAAGGAAAAGTCATAACAAACATTTTTAAATGTCAGAAAAGTATTTATGAGAATAAAGACAAAAAGAAGATATTCTATGACAAGGATGACAAATTTGGGGCGTGTGTGTTAATACTCGTGAGTACCCTGGCAGATGTGACTAATTGATCACTGGACTCTTTATGGCTGTTCCTAGAATTCTTCTCAACATATACAGGGAGAGCCACTACCATTCACTAAAAGTTGGCGCTAGTGTTGAAACCTATTTGTCAAACCCGCTCTCACTGACATTGTTCAAGATGTTCAACTGGGAAACCTTCCCAGTAGGCAAATGGCATAGGTCTATGCACAACCTGCTAGGATATGTGGTCAAGAAAGGGTTAACTTTCAAAAATTTGTGAAGGCATGAAAATTCTTAAAAAGCAAAGTGGGAAAAACAACATTACAGCAGATAATATTATGATTTAGAGAGGGAAATGAATTCAAAAAAGCGAACTGCCATCTACAATATAGAATAGTTTCAATTCTCATGACATAGGCATTTATACAGTGACCCATTTTTTAAGAAAATAATCACTACAAAAAGTAGCAAGAGATTGAAACAATGGTCCTCTCAAATGCAATGTCCCAGAAATTAAAGAACAGTCATGGTAACTGACAAATAAAAAAAAAGTTTCAATAATGTGTATTTATTACAGTTTAAAGCCCACAGGCGGTCTAATGGTATGAAAGAAATCAGAGACAAAAGGAGTAATTACCAGAGAGAATTTGAAGCACCTCAATACCTCGGCAACCAAAATTACAGATTTTCTCCAAATGAAGAGCAAAACCTTTATGGTTAATTTTAACACAGTGTTGACCACTAAGGAAATTAATGGTAGTACAATTTTTATCCAGAATCAAACGCTTTTTAAGTCAATTCTTATCATGTGATTCAATCTACAGTCATAGAAAGTAAAACAGAAATGCAATGATAATGTCTTATTTTTAGTTAATTTCCAAAAGAAATATCTCCATAGAAATGAATTTTAAAATATATGCAATTGTTGAACCATATTTAAAATACAGGTCATAATTATAGTTTCAGAATAAAGCTGAACACTGAGTAAAATTTGGGGTGAGCATGGGGAAATTAAGCCAAAAATATCTATTGAGATCAAATAAATGTATAGTTAAGGTGATGGTAACTCTGTTTTCCTTTAATTATACATTATACAACGTCACTAGAGTGTTAAAGCAAAGCCTGGACAATGATACCCCTCAGAGAAAAGTATACTTCAGTAACAAAACCAGTTAGATAAAGTGTACAACAGCTCACTCTAGCAATGAACCTTGCTCCACACTAAACAGTATTATGCACAGTTTCTGGTGCATAAAAACTGCATCAGTTCTCCACTTCATTGTGCTTATTTATACTTAGCCATATTTAGGATCTGACATGAATTCTGCAACAGATCATAAGTTGTACTGACATTTAGCACTAAAAAACAATTCCCGCTACAAGCAACTAAAACCACAATGTATAAAGCATTAAGACCAGGTCACTACATATAATCAGAACAAGTTTCATAAAATCTCCTTTGAAATAACTAGTATTTATTTTCTCAATACGATGCCATGAATTAGTGAGGTACTAAAATGAAAGAAAAATTAATTTGTCCAAAAGAGCATTAAATGAGTCTGAAAATCTTTTCCCCTTGACCAAATTCACTGTTATGAATTGCTGTTTTACTATTATGCTTTTCCATGACTTCATATGTAATTTCTTTGGAAAATGAGAATAGACAACACATGAAACAATCTTATCTGATTATAAGGCTGTAGTTTCTTATATTACTAAATTGTAGTACATTCCATGTCAATGTTGTTCATGATTATAATAAAACAAATTCTAACTAGTAGGCAAATCACTGTCTAATTAGGTACTCACTTCAAGTAAGAGGAAAAAGGAGTGTTTGTAAAACTATATAAACAACTAGCAGAGGACTCTTTCACACAAAATACAGAAAACAAGAAAAGACATGTTTCATGAAAGAAAATGACTTCTGTATTGTAGCAAATACATCAGTTTTCCAGCATTCTATTAATAAAAGCAAAAATTGCTTTAAAAATGTTCTCCTTACCTGTGTATACAGTTTTTACTCTCGAGATACAACATACCAGCAGCAGCGTCTAATGAAAATTTCACTAACTGTTTGAGTTTTAGTTCATCCTTCTTCCTTCTCAGAAAGGTGAGGAAATCACCTCCTAGAGGAATTGATAGATGAACAATGAGACAAAGTTATGATGAAAGTCACATTTATCATCTATTTGGATCTATTAGGAATATTTGACAGAGCAAAATGCATTACACATTTGGCCATGCTTTTTGCCCAATTTGTTTGACGTGAGGATAACAGAAAACATGAAAAGAACACATCATATTAGAAAACAGACACCATAATCTCTTCTAGATACCGTTTAAGTACTTTAAGTGTTTCATACTGTACATTATCCAGGTCATAATAATATACAAAAATCATACTTTTTCCTTTACCACTGTTTTTACCAATTTGCTTCACTAAAATCTATAGAATTTGATTTCCTCTAATACCACATGAAAACTATATTATTATGAGTTAAATATGAGTATGTAAAAAGTAAATTATAAAAGCTAATTACAAAAAAGTAAATTATACGGATTAGCTATTAGATTCAGTGATTGCTTAAAAAATTAGACTATTCACACCAACATAACTGATAGCAGTGTCCGGACAGAGAGAAAAAGAAAAATGATATGATTTTGGCCTGATTTACTCACTGACCCAGACTGTATTTTTATGTATCAAATAAATTCCAGTGAAGTCTTAGAAAACCTTCTTAAACCTTTATGGTCCAAGACATACATAACATGAGCTAAGTAGTAATTTGAAGTTTACTAGTAGCCACATTTAAAAAAAATTTTTAAAAATGTTTAAAAAGTTTTTTTAAAACGTGCAATTTATTTTAATAATATAGTTTTCTTGAATCTAACATATCCAAAACATATCAACATATGTCAATATGAAAATTTTAGTTGAGATATTTTACATTTTAAAATCACACTCTTTGAAATATATTTACTCTACATTTATGATACATCTCAATTTAGATGTAAGTTTCATCTGAAATATCTGATCTATATTTAGATTTCATTAAATTTACAGCTGAAAAGTAGATTCACATACCCAAGATGTTCCAAATATGCTTAAAATTTTCCAATTACTGAATCAATATCAGTATTTTAATTTAAATCAATTAAAATGAAATGAAATTAAAATTCAGTTTTTTAGAAGCACTAGCCACATTTTAAGAGCTCAAGAGCCTCATATGGTCAGTGACTACCATACTGACTAATGCAACCATAAACTTTGCATTCACTCTTAACATTCAAAGCTTTGGCTTATTTTTCTTTTTAGTTACTTTATAGTTTATTGCACTATTAAAAAAAGTTAAAGTATATTAAAATATACGTTCTCTAAAAACAATCTTTCCCACTTTCTCTATTAGGCCCCCAGATATTAAGCCAGAATTTTAAAAGAGGGATTAGCATTTTATTTGCCATTTCTAGACTATTTTTTTCTTTTACTTTCTTCACCAGGGATCTATGCTTTCTTAAGTAGAAAAGCTATAGAGGTGAAGACTTAGTGGCTTTTTCCTTAATGAGAATACCTAGAAAATAAACATCTGCCTAACTCTCCTTTAAATATCCTCTTCTTTTCTAACCTTTTCTCTTATTCACAGATTAAGTATTATACAAATTTAGGTGAGCCATTAACAAAATCAAATAAGCTATATGCTTTAAACGTAAACTTAACGGTGTCAGACAATTTTTTTCCTGTTATTTTTAAGAGAATACCAAATATATTAAATTACCAGGATGATGACTGAAATAGTTTCTATCAAGCTTTACTTAAAAATCGGAACAAAACCTGATTTCAATAGTGAAAAGTAAAATTCCACTAATTTATCAACTTCAATAGGTACTAAAATGCCTATTAAAATAGACTTGAAATTAATATTTAGTTCAAGCTATTACTTGAACCAATATTCACATATTAATTCTTTTGTTAGATATATGTAACTGCTTTAGAAAATGTGTACGCTTCTGGTTTTGAAACCACATAGTATTCTGTCTGAGCTATAGACTAACTTTTAAATGAAATGATCTTTTCTGCAATTTGATTTAAAAGCAGCATATGACATAACCCCAGTGTTGTTCTGTAGAATCCTGATACTTTTTTTCCAGTTAGCACTTTATCATCTGCCTCCTGCCTTTTAAAAATTTACTTCTTGATATAATACTCTTTGTACTCCCAACCCACATTTGTTATTCAACAAATTATTTAACAAATAAACTATTATTCAACAAATTACCAAATATTGTTTAATAGTACATAATATGTTAATAAACAAAGAAAAACACTATACTTAAATAGCATTAAATAATGAATGAAAAGTGATGTCCAGAAAATAAAGTACTAGGAAAGCAGAGCTATAGACAACTCTTTCCAAATACTGTAACACAGTCAAAGATACACAAGGGGTTTCTGATTGTTCTGCAGTTAATCCAACAATATTTCTGCCTTAGAACAATTTCTTGCTTCAAGTCATTAAATCTAGGAAAGTAAATTTTAAATATATTTCCAATTTATAGTTATTTAAGCCACAGATATACAAATACTAAGTAAAGGAACACAATTCCACCATTTCACAAGCCTAGTCAGCTTCTTGTAGAAAACTAGAGGGAAGCAAGGACCTCAATAAAAATTAAATAATTATGAATCATTATTGAAAGCCCAATCCTTCCGCAAGTACAAGTATTAAGAACCCTGAAGCAAGAAATAAACTCCCCAGGAGGCAGAATATGGGACTAAAGTTAGGACACCCAGAAAATAACTCAGACTGGGCCAGAGATATTCCCTTAGCCACAATACTCGATTATCACCACTAAGTGACAAACTGAAGGCTGATATCAGATGACATAGTCTTTAGTGTTCACTGTAAAATTATTTTAGAAGGCAGAGCCTGTCCCTTTCAACTTGTTCTTTTGTCATTTTCATTAAGTGCCAATACAAAAACCTCTCTTAGAATTTGTGATATATGCAATATTCATACATGCAGCACACAGGTATATATGCATATGGATACATATAGCATAGAGTATCCTACCTGACCATTGCAATAAGGATCTTGGTGCTCAAAGTAGGCAAAAAAAAGATAACTCACACCCCTTTTGTAATTCTGCTTATCAAGACTTTTTTCTGTATGGGTATGTTGCACATTAAACCAAAATGGGATAGGTTATTTCCTAGAATTCTATAATAATGATAAATTTCTAAGACAATACTTACAATGTTTTTAATACTCAGCTTATGGTTTACTAGGGAGATAGCATGACTTGGTGAAAAGACATGGACATTTAAGCCAGACTGACCTAGGTCTGATTAACCGTGCGGCTTTGGGTAACTGTTTAATCTTTCTAAACTTCTGGAAAACAGACATTTAATACCATTTATTTCTCAAGACGGCTTTGAAGACTAAAATGTATTTAAAGTATCAAGCATGTGCCTAGCACACAGTACACACAATAAATACTATTACTATTTATTATACTATTATACTTTATATATTATATAATTATATATTTATATATTTATTATATATTTATATACTGTTATAAATACTATTTACTATTTATACCATTACTATTATTGTTGTTGTTATTTTGTAAAAACAAATGAGAAAGGGTTGTAGTAGGGACTTGGTGTTTGCTGTATAACATCTATTTTCCCTGATTCATCCCAATTTCCTTCATGAGACTGCCCCTCTACCATTTTGGAGGGTATTAACCTGACCCTCAATAATAAGGGTGGTCCTAGACTGGCTTAGCCTAATCAATGAAATCTCTTCCCCTGCCCAAGTGATTGTTTCAGGAATAGGCACAAATCTTAAGAAGATTAGATAACACTGAGAGGCAAAGATGCTTGAAGAGTGAAAGAAACTATTTTTTGAGAGAAGTGCCAGGAAAAAAGTACAACCAGACATAAACATGACATCACATAATATCGTGAAGATTGGCAGCCTTAGGATGAAAGCATCCTAAGATGCATTCACGGAAAGCAGAAAAGAGTGAAGATACTAGCCATTGGTGACACGCCTGAGCCACCAAATTACATACTGCCTGTAGTGTGACTTCCCTCTAAGTTTTTCAATTAACTGAATAAAGCCTATAGAGTTTTTTATACATCTTCTGTATTAGCAATTTGAAGATATCTAACGGATAAGATAATATCTGTATCAGAAGGTCACTTTGAGGATTAAATATATATATTAAATGTCTGAAACAAGTAGAAGTGTTTATTATTGTTTGCAGCCAACTTTTAATGAGAGGATAGGTGGCTATTATTTTCAACAACTGTTTCTCAAAGATTTCTGCTACTCTGTGCTATGAAAATTTGATCTCACCTGTTCTTTCAGTATTAATGGGGCTCAGAGGACCTGATCACACTAAACATAAACTCAGTGAGATTATTATGCAATAAGAATATTAATTTATAATTTGTAATTGGAGAGAAGAGATCATCACGGCAATGCCACTAATGACTTCTTGTCATTGAATCATAGGGATCTTAATTTATCTTCAACAAACTTCAGAGTTTATTCAATTAAGATATATCAGTTTCTCAGTGATGTATAAAATGTATAATTAATTACCCTTGTTTTTAGGATACCAATTTGTTTCCTGAGAAGTTTGGTTTAGCTACATTCAATTATTTGTTAAAAAACAGGCTAGTAATCAAGGCAAATACTAAATCATAGAGAACTATTTTGGGGGTCCATTTATGTCATTATTCAGAATTCTTATTTTTAAAATGTTTTGCTTTTTAACCAGCAGTGATGAGAATTATGGCTGTTAGCCAGCCCATCAGAAATGATGGGGAAAAATCGATATGACAAATATAAACGACAATGAATGCTGATGTAAACTGCACTCCATGAAACACAGAATAGATTTCATACAATAGGATATAAACCCAAACAAGTTCCTGAAGAGGAGAGGACCAATGCAAACACTAAAGCAGAGGACACTGGCTGCTACATATAGGGTATATTTATGAGAGATGGGCTGCACAGAAAGGGAGATTAGCCAGGAGAGGGCTCTAGTTGCTGAGTGGGGTGATGATGGCTTGTAGCAAGAACAAACCATAGAAACAAACTGAAACATTAGGTCTGAAAAGACTCAGTAATAAGCTAGAATTGGGTCGGTTTGTGGGGCAAGATGAGGAAGATTAAATACTAAAAAACAGAAAATGACTCCAAAAACATACAGGCTTTCCTGATTCCTTTTCCTTCTTTAAAAAAGTACTTCCTGAACAGCTTGCTACCCAAGTAACAGACTTCAGCTAGACCAAATGCAGAGCTGAATGTGTGGGTTTCCTAATTTGGTCTAATAAATATCATCAGTCTTTTCAGATGAGGTTCATCGATGGTCATGTTCTGCTAACACTAGAATAGCACGAACCTTTTGCATTTTTCCTTGGCAGGTGATTTTTGAGAACATAACCAATAGCAGTTATGATAACAGTTCTGTAAAATAAAAGAGTACATTTCACTGTATTTTTAAGTTGCTTGTTCAAGAAACAACAGCTATACTCTTGCCAGACATGATGTAAACTGCCAGGAGAGATGCCATAGTCAACTTTGGCAAACACTCAGAATGTTTGCATTAGAAGGGACTTTGGAGATAATCTAATTCAGCCTTTTCATATTACAGATGAGGGAATTAAATTTATTTGACTTATATTTTTAAGGTGGTGATTTTGGTGATATTACTGAAATTCTAAGGCTAAGTGTCTGCAAACCACGGCCTTGAGCCCAATCCAGCCTATTGCCTGTTTCTGTGAATAAAGTTTTATTGGAAAACAACCACACTAATTCCTTTACATATTGTCTATTGCTGCTTTCATGCTATAATGGCAGAGTTGTGATGGCCTGCAGAGTCTGTATGGCCCACAAAAGCTAAACATTTTATTATCTGGCCCATTATAAAAAAAAATTGTCAACCACTGTTCTAAGGTACAGATAGAGTAGTATCTCTTATATGAAATGACTTGGACCAGAAGTGTTTCAGATTTTGGAACATTTGCATTACAGATTGGTCGAGCATTCCAAATCTGAAAATCTGAAATGTTCCAGTGGGCATTTCCTTTGAGTATCATGTTGGCCCTCAAAAAGATTTAGATTTTAAGGAGCATTCTGAATTTCGGATTTGGGATGCTCAATCTGTATTACTCAATTATTCCATATAGCTGTAGCTCCTTTCACTGAAATAATGCTTATGATTGTTTTGTCTATTTTCAACCAATATTTTACTTTTCACTCTGTTTTTGTAGCACCAAGAGTTCAATAGTACTGTTATTTCTTAATTCTCAAAAAAAAAAAAAAAAAAGCTGGAAAGGTGGATTTATCAATTAATTTTTTATGTCTGGAGGCTGATACACAAATTTACACACAAATACACATGCACATTGAGACCATAAGTCCTCTGCCACCCTCCCCATCCACAACCCACTGTTTGCCACCAAGGCAAAGAAGTTCGACTGTCTGCCTCTCTCCCTACTTTGATGCTAAACTACTCACTTTATATTTTTGGCTTCTTATCCCTCTCAAAGTTGCCTCTGATAGACAGTGTAAAAGCAAGAATGAAAAAAAAGGAAAGTCAGATGTATAATATGTTGGCTCTAAACCCTCCAGGATACCCTTCAAATACTTAAATGCTACAATGGTATTTTTTTAAACAAAAAGAAAAATCAATGGAATACTACATTTTGATACCTATCTGCTACAGTAAAACCTGCAGAGAAAAAAAGAAGGCATCAATTCAAGCTTCTTACATTTTTAAAAGAGATGTGAGATAAAATGACATCCACAAATACATTTAAATTTAAAAAGGGTAAAATATTTACAAAATGTCAACAATATTTTCTGAAATTGAATGTATCATAACCCAGATATTTTAGGGATATTAAGATCCCCAAAACAATGATATCAGTGGATGTCATATAATCTTATTAAATAATTAAAAACAGAAAATGCCATACAATCTTACTATTTAAATAATTAAAAACATAAATTTTCATATTTATGAGAATTTGTTGGTCGTAGTCAGAATTTACACGACATAAAGATTTTGATCAGAAATACATTCACCAATTATAAAACTACTTCTATCAGATTACAGAAATATTATATTAAAATAATACTTGTAAAGAACACATTGCAGCAAGAGTTGGGAATGTCTGTATTAAAACAAGTCTGAATAAACAAGAATCTTCTTTCTCACTTTTTTATTGTGGTAAAAACCACATAAATTTACACAATAAATTTACTGTATTAACAATTTTTAAATGTACAGTCCAATCTTAACATATTACATATTGTTGTACAACACATCTCTAGAACTTTTGGTTTTACTTGATTGAAACTCTACACTCATTGAACAACAACACTGTTTTCCCTTCCTTGCAATCCCTGGTAACCATCATTCTACTTTGTTTCTGTAAGTTTGACTACTTCAGATATCCCATATAAGTGGAATTATGCAGTATTTGTCTTTCTGTGGCTGTTTTATTTCACTTAGCACAATGTTTTCAAGGTTTATCTATGATGTAGCATTTGGCACAATTTTCTTCTTTAAGGCTGAATAATATTCCATTTTATGTATATACCCCATTTTCTTTATCCATTCATCTGTCCGTGGATATTACACTGCCTCTACTTCTTGGTTGTTGTGAATCACACCGAAATGAACACAAGTGTAACAGTATCTTTTCAAAATCTTGTTTTCAATTCTTTTGAATATATATCCAGAAATGGGATGGCTAGATTATATGGTAGTTCCAGTTTTAATTTTTTGAGGAAGCTCCATACTGTTTGCCATCACAGTTTTACTTTTTCATGATCACAACAGCAATGCACAGGATTCTGTTTTCTCCACATCCTCTCCAAAACTTTTTATCTTCTACTTTTTTTTATAGTGGCCATCCTAACAGATGTAAAGTGATACCTTATTGTGGTTTTGATTGCATTGTCCTGATACTTAGTTATACAGAAAATCTTTCAATTTGCTTATCTATGTGTATATCTTCCTTGGAGAAAATGTCTAAGTCCTTTGCTCATTTTTTAATTGAGTTTTTTACTTTTTGTTGTTGAGTTGCAGGAATTCTTTATTTATTCGGATATTAAACCTTTAACAGATATGTGGTTTGTAAACTTTTCTCTCATTCTTTAGGTTGCTTTTTCCCTCTGATGGTTCCTTTTTTTTTTTTTTTTTTTTTTTTTTTTTGCCATCATAAGGTTTTTAAGATTGATGTACTCTCTCTGTCTATTTTTGCATTAGTTGTCTAGGCTTTTGGTGTCATATCCAAATATTATTGTCCAATCAAATATCCATGTTTTCTTCTAGCAGTTTTATACTTTCAGATCTTACATTTAGGTCATTTTAGGCAACTCCAAGATAAAGGTGTCAGCAGGCTTGGTGTCTGGTGAGGGCCTGATCTTTGGTTCCAAGCTGGTACCTTGAAAGCCGTGTCCTCTGGAGAGGACATACACTGTGTCCTCACATTATAGAAGGGATAGAAGGGCAAAAAAGGACCCCTAGCTAGTCCCTTCCAGCCTTTTTATAAAGTCACTACTCTCCATCATAATAATGGTATTTCTTAATAAATAAATTTCTTAATAAATAATAAAGAAAGCTCTTCCCTCTTTATTTATTCACCTCTGAAGGCCCCACCTCTTAATATTATCACATTGAGTCTTAGGTAAGAAGTGTGTGTGTCCAGGGGGTCAGGGAGGATGTTGATTCAAACCACAGCATTTGTCTCCTGGCCCCTGAAAGTTCATGACACACCGGGGTGGGGTATTTGCCCCAAAGACCTTGGGTAGCCCTACACTCATGGCTTGGCTATGTGCAGTGTACATTGCAGCTCTCAAGGGTTGAGGCTGGGTGCCCTACAGCTCTCTCAAGCTGGCTTTCCACGTTCGTGGCTCTACAGGTCTGGGGTTTTAGGAGTAGCACTGAGCCCCTGACTGCTAGGCATTGCTCTAGTCAGGGCTCTCTGTGGTGGCTCTTTGCCCGCGGCAGTTATCTGCCAAGGCTCTGAGGCTCTCCGTAGAATCTGGGTGGAGGCATCCATGCTTTCACAGATGTGCAAACTGCATACCTGCAGTTAGCACCATATGGACACCACCAAGGTTTATGGCTTGTACTTTCCAGAGGACAGCACCTGGGCCCACAGGAGCCATATCTGGGGTGACCAAGGAACACTACACCAGGATGCAAGGATTAGAAACTTGAAGCATCCCTGGAAAACACCCTCCAAGGTCCAATGGGTTCCCTAGCCCCCTTAAAAGTGTACTGCCCTCAAGGTCCTGATATTATGGGCCTATGATGGGAGTGGCAGCCTCTAAGATGTCCAAAATGCATTGTTTTGATGAATAGCCTCTGTCTTCCTTCCATCCAGACTAATTTCCTTATTAAATTGGTTCAACCACACCTTCAGTGGTTTCTCCCATTCTTTTACAACCTGGTAAGGCTGACAATTTTCCAAATCTTTATGCTCTGTTCCCCCTTTTGATTACAAATTTCATCTTTAATCTGTATCTGTCTTCTCACATTTTCCTAGAAGCATTCAAGAGAAGCAATATAGCACTCCAAGCTCTCTGTCCCCTTCTCTTACTTTTATCCTTCTGAAAATTCCCTAATGTGTATATTGGTCCATGTGATGGTGTCCCATAAGTCCCTTAGGTTTTCTTCACTTTTCCTCCATTTGTTTTTCTTTTTACTCCTTGGATTTGGTAATTTCAAATGACGTATCTTTGAGTTTAACGATTCTTTCCTATATTTAATCAAGTCTGTTGCTGAATTCCACTACTAAATTTTACTATTCAGTTATGGTATTCTTTCACTCCAGAACTTCTGCTTAATTCTTTTTTATAGTTTCCCTCTCTGTGAGTATTCTCATTTTGTTCATTCATTGTTTTCCTGATTTTTTTGTTTAATTGTCTGTGTTCCCATGCAAAGCACTGAACTTTATATTGAATTATTCGTCAGGTAATTAATAAATCCCTGTTTCTTTGGGGGTTGGCCTGTAAATTTATTTTGCTCCTTTGATTGAGCCATGTTTCCCTGTTTCTTCATGTGTCTTGTGATTTTTTGCTAAGTTTGTGCATTTACAAAAACAGCCACCACTACAAATCTTTATGGATTGGCTTCATACAGAGGAATATATACACCATTTAGTCCAGCTAGATATTTGGGGAATCTCTGAACTCTTTTTGGGGGGATGTGACTTGAGACTGTGCATGTAATTTCCCACCTAGAGAAGTTTGCAGTTGTCTTTTTTAAGAGCTTGTAATCTCTCACTCCATTTGCTGTCTGCTGTACTACCGCAGGTTCTGTGGCATTGCCACAGCAAGTCACTCTAGCTCTCCTTGGTTCTCAGTGCCCCCAGTGATCCAAAGGCCATTGGCTCCTCATCAGTGGTGAGTAGGCAACACAGATACCAGTCCTTCAGACAGACCTCCAAAAAGCCAGAATACTGGATGCACACTCCACTCATCTTCTTCCCTCCTGAAGAAGAAACCACACATTGGGTGCTTCCTCCGAAAGGCACTAAGCCAAGCCAGACTTTCTCAGCAGCACAGTAGGTCCTTTGGTACCACAGGAAGCCACTTCTACTCTCCCTTGTTTTCAATGGATTCGGGCATCTAATCTATGCTTGTTTCATCAGTGTTTGGGGTCAGGTGAGACAGAAACCAGTTCTCTGGGGAGATCTCTGAAAAGGTGGAATATTGGTTAAACATTTCATTCTCTTCCTCAAACCCAGGAGAAATTGCAAGCTGAGAAATATGCTCCTGGCACTAAGCTATGCTGGCTTAGTAAAGTCAAACTGCTTTTTTCACTCATTTCAAGATGGCTATTCTTGGCTTTGTACTTGCCTGGTGTACTGCAACTTCTTATCTGGTTTCTGGAGTTCTCATAAAGTATTTTAATCCATACATTTCTATTAAGTCAGTGTCTCAGTAGAGGATCAAGGACTGAGACTTTCTATTCTGCCATCTTGCTGATTTCACCTTCTCCTTTCTCACTTTTGACTTACAAAATGTTGGCCAGTATGCTACAAGGTACTAGCACTTCATCATTTTCACATTTCTTACTGAGATGCTGCCCTCCTTAAAGTCAGTGGTAAAAACCATTAGTCAGCCCTTTGTACTTCAGCATTTGTTTATAATGCTTCAAAAAATGTTAAAGGGGTAACAATTCCATCTTAGTGGTATTTCACTTTTCACTATGTGTTTTCTCTACCAGGGTTCAACAGTACTATTTTAAAAAAATTCTCAAAGAGAAAGCTGGAAAGGTGGCTTCACCAATTTCTAAAAAATGTGATGAAGCTGATACATTTATAGACAAATACATACATACAGTGAGATCATAGATCTGTCACCCACCCTATGCACAGCCCACTGTCTGCAACTAAAGCAACAAAGTCTGACTGTCTCCCTATTTCCATGCCAAATACAAACTGCCATTTTCACTGTTTAGGGATTATATTAAACACATTTTAAAATCACTCCTCAGAAATCTAGGGTAGCCTATTGCAGAATCTCTCTTAACTTTGTGAGTCACTATCCTTAATACCTTTTTCTTTAGATGAACCACATGTCTCAGTGCAGGTATCTTCATTTAATAGTTTTCTCTATAAGAGGCTGTTCTTTTTTTAAGGAGGTCTTGATAACTTCATACATCTGGGGTTATATGAATTGTCTATAATTCCCCTTGAATGATACTGGCTGACTCAAGGGATAGGGTACTACCTAGTAGGTAATCCAGAAATAAACAAATTAGCCCTTTATATAACTTACTCTTAATTTTATAAAAGGATTTATTTAGCTTAATGATTTACGCATATGGAAGAGCATTAATAAGCTTAGAACAATAAAACTTTGACTTCCTCAATTACTGGCTATGTAAGAAAAATAATACTTTTCATCTTTGTATCTTTGCAATCAGCAAATAATTCTCTTCCTTTTCTCACCTCAACCTCAATGCTCAACCAAACCACATTTCTGGAATACTGTTCACCTAAAAATTTTCTGATGCTACTTAGATGATTCTATTTGTACCTGAGAGGGAGGAAAATGTCTGCTTAAATATTTCCCATTATTGATTATCAGAAATAACATTCCATCTTTTTAAAAAATGATTAAATAATTTAGTACCTTAAATACAAAGACAGAGAAAACTACTGTGGAACCAAAAAGCAAACAAGAAAATTAGATTAGCAACTTACTGCCTGGTCCAAATGATAAGCCTAGGAGATATAACTGTTAAGTTCAGCCTAGGTTTTAAAAACAAAAGAAGAAACAATGCAAATGGGAACCTACCAATTCAGAATCAAATGCTTTCTCTCTAGATCTGTGGCCATGACCTGTAATATGTAATACATTTTTCACTATGATCCCAAGTGCAAATATTCCTGTGTGTATAAAACTGAAGAAATAATAATAAAGAAAGATTTACTATGGCCAATATATTCTTATGTCTCCTACTGTGTTTGATTTGTAAATGCATATGAAAACCACTAAATTCATTCCATTACCTATTAATGGGTCATGAGCCAATTACTAAAAAACATTGTTATAATACTTTATAAAATTAGATTTTGAAACATTCAGGGATTGTCCCTGGGACAGAAATTCAGGTAATAGTTACTATATTCTGTAAAATCATGAACATCTTTAAGAATGTGATAAAAATTATAGATATTCTACTCAAATGCTTACACATACATACAACATGTTGCATGAAATTTTTGAGGCTGATTAATATTTAAAGTCCATACATTGAGGCAAAATAAGCAAATAAATCTCCTCCCACTACCAAAACAAAAACCAAAAAAAAAAGTGCACCGAGGATTGGAAACTTTTTTTTTCCAATGAGGATTACAATGACAAGCCCATTATACCTCCAAGAATATGTTCAGAGATTAAAAAAACACACACAAGCAGAGGTAAATATAAAATGATAGCCCAAACTTCTAGAAATAAATGAAGAAAAATTGATAAAATTAAGATAAAAAGACAAACATATAATCAGTGTTGGATATTTAAACAAACTTTTTCTCAATAATTAATAGAATAAGTAGAGCAAAGGGAAATAAAGATTTAGAAGATTTTACTATGTTATCAACCAACTCAATATAATTGAACATAGAATTCTACACTCAACAACTACAAAAGGCACATTCATTTCAAGTGTGCACTAAATATTCACCAAAACGGACCATGTGCATGGCAATTAAACAAGTCTGAATAAATTTTAAAGAATAAAAGTCATACAGAACATATGACCTCAAATTAATTCAGTTAAAATTAATAACAAAGAGGTTTCAAGAAAATGTCCAAATATTCAAACATTGAGCAACACACTTTTAAATAACACATATGTTATGGGCTGAAATTTGTCTCTCCAAAATTATTATATTTAAGTCCTAACCCTCAGTACCTCAGAATGTAATTATAATTGGAAATAGGTTCTTTAAAGAGAGAATTCAGGTAAAATGAAGTCCCCAGGGTAAGCCCTAATCTAGTATGACTGGTATCCTTATAAGAGGAGGAGATTAGACACAGACAAAGGGAAGATCATGTGAAGACACACAGAGAAGATGACCATACACAAGCTAAGAAGAGAGGCCTCAGAAGAAACCAACTCTGCTGACATTTTAAATTTGTAGCTTCTAAAATTGTGGGAAAAAAATTTTTGTTAAGTCACTTGGTACTTTGTATGGAAGCTCTAGCAAACTAATATATCATGGAAAGAAAAGACAAGAATGAAAGAAACCACAAGAAAAATTAGAACATGATTCAAACTGAAGTATAATCAGAATTTATTGTATATAGCTAAACAGTGCTAGGAGGGAAATTTACAGCTTTCAATGCTTATGTCAGAAAAGGATAGGAATGAAAATTAATCTACATACATTTCTAAATGACAAAGCAAGGCAGGAAAAGGCAAATTTAAATGAAAGTAGGAAGAAGGAAATAAAGGGCAGCAATCAACAATGAGAAACAAATTATATAAAAAAAGCTAAAAGTTGTTTAATAGATTAAATAAAATGGATAAACACCTAGGAAGACTGATCTCCTCCATTCCCACAACCCACCAAAAAAGGGGAGAAAACACAATTTACAAATATCAGAATTGAAAGATGAAACATCTCTACAGGCCCTACAGATGGGAAAAGAATAATTAGGGGATATGATAAATAACCTTATGGCATACACTTGACAAATGAGATGTAAGGACCGATACCTTGAAAGACAACTAAAGTGAACATAAGATAAAATACAAAAATTTTAATAGCGCATATTGTGAAGAACACTAAATTTGTAGCTAAAACACTTCCTATAAAGAAAACTCTAGGCCCAGATGGTTTCATTGGTAAATTCTATAAAATACTTAAGAAAAAAATAGAATCAATCATATACAAATTTTCTTAGAAAAGGAGAAGAAAATATTTCTAACTCTTTTCATGAGTCCTGTATAACCTTGATACTAAAACCTTACAAGGATATTATAAGGAAATTATAAAACAATGTCATTCGACAAATTTTATAAGCACAATATATATCATTAATAGAATGCAGCAATACTTTGAAAAAGTAACACATCATGATGAAGTAGGTTTTATCCCAGTAAATGTTTAACATTAAAAATCAATCTACAGCAATTCAACATCATAAGGGGAAAAGGAGAAAAATCATGTAATCATATCAATAGATACAGGAAAGCATTAAACAAATTCAGTATCTACTAATGATTTTTAAAAATCTCTCAGCAAACTAGGGAAAGAAGAGAACTTCCTAGGTCCTACAAGGAACACCTATGGAGAACCTACATCTATCACCATACTTAATGGTAAAATATTGAACACTTATCTTTCAGAATCAGGACCAAGGCAAGGATGCCTGCACTAACTACTTACTATTTATCATTTTACTGAATATCTATCCCAGTGCTATAATTCAGAAAAAAATGGAAAAATAAGAAAGAAGTAAAATCTCTTTGCAGAAAATTATGAGTACACAGAAAATAAGAAAAAAAATCTACAAAAAAAAAAAAAATCCACCAGATTTGGCAGAACAGTGAATTCATGAAGGTCACAGAATACAAACTCAATTATCAAAATATCAATTATATCTCTATATGCCAGAAAAAAATACCTGAAAAGTAAATTAGAAAAACATCCTTTATAACCACAAATAACAAAATACTTTGGAGAAATTTCAAAGAAGGATGTTTTAAACCTTTATGCTGATAAGTACAAAATATCTCTAAGAGAAGTGAAAGGAGAGCAAAATAAATGGAACAATGTATCAAGTCCATAAATTGGAAGGCTTAATATTGTAAATTTTCCCCGTATTGATTTACAGAATTAATGCAATCTCAACCAAATTCCCAGGAGGCTTTTTTGTTGAATTTGACAAGCTGCTTCTAAATTTTTCCATAGAACTATAAAAGATCTACAATAGAAAAAATGTTGCAGAAGAACAAACTGTGAGGAGTTTGACTATCCAATTTTAAGAATTACTACAGAGCTTCAATCAAGAAAGTACGGTTTTTGGTTTCAGGATAATTACATAGATCAATGGAACAGACAAAGTCCAGAAATGACCCACAATTCATTTATAACATAGACACCGAAGCAACTCAATGAGGAAAGGGAAGTCTTTTAAAGAATTGATAGTTGGAAGAACTAGATAAAACTGTATGGGGAAAATATAATTTCAACCCCCTCGGTAACATCATAGGTGAAATTAGTTTCAAATGATTTATAGATCTAAAGTATAAGGCTCCTAAAAGAAAACACAGGAAAATATATTTGTGATCTTGGAGTATGTAAAGATTTCTTAGGACTCAAAAGCAGTAACCACACAAAAGAGGGGTAGGGGGAAGATAATGGGACTTCATCCAAAAATATTTTTTTAAAGAACTTTTGCTTATCAAAATATATCATTACACAAATAAGTGTAAGTAAACCATACAATTGGCTATTTTTAAATTTTTTTTTTATTTTTAATTGTGGTAAAATAACCCCACATAACAGAATTTGTCATTTTTATCATTTTTTAAGTGTACCATTCAGTAGTGTTAGGTACATTCACACTGCTGTGCAATGGATCTCCAGAACTTTCAGAACTGGCTTTTATTCAAGTTTTATAAAACACTCCTACAATTCAGTAACAAATAGGTAAGCAACACGATAAAAACGGGCAAAAGGAACTTCAAAAAGATGTATGTGTGGCAATAAGAATATGTAAAGAGAGTTCAGTATCATTCACATAAAGTTCAAAAATAGGCAAAATTAATCTCTTTTAAAAGTCAACAAAGTGCTTACCCCTGGTGACGAAGGTGGTTAGGAATGGGTGGGAGTGACCAGCAAGGTGTATGAGAGAGGATTCAATAGTCATGTCCTATTTCTCAATCAGGCTGGAAGTAACATGACTGTAAACACTTTGTGATAATTCAAGCTCTATACTTAAGACTTGTGTTCTCTGCTGTGTATTATACTTTGTTAGGTCTAGGATTTTACCTTGTTTATAAGTTAATAAGCTAGCCTATTATTTTTTCATGGATGCTGGCAGAAGGCATGATACTCACAGGTCAGAGACAAAGGACTTTATTATTCATAGCATAGCATGGTGGTATTGGGGATGAGCCTAGATGGATACCTGCACACAGAATAGGTTGTCATCTTTGAGTCTGGGATGCCTGCCATTTTACAGCAGGCAGTAAGCAAGCCTACTCTTTGTCATACAGGGAGGCATTATTTCATCTTTCAGAGTTGCTCACTAAAGATACATCCCTGAGGAATGGCCTGGGTCAAGATCAGTGAGGGTCTTGCATTCTTAATATACCCAGTAAGATGTGCAGACATGCAAGTCATCTGTGGAAAAGTATCTCTTCACTTCCAACAAAAAGTTTACTAGATATTTTTATACTTCAAAAAAATTAGATTAGAGGAATGTCGCAAATAAAATGCAACAAGATTTCAGCCCAGCCATTTGAGCTATCATTACAATCTTTGGGTTAAAATGGAGATAAAGTGAGATGGATAGAATTACAGTTAAGTGGATTTGTAGGCTGAACAGTAATAGCCATGGAATATTGATTTAAGGTTTGATGGAGATCTGTCATAATGTTATCAGTGGTATGATGTGGGACTGCATGCTTAATCTTCTTTTCAATATTTTCATTAAGAACTGGATGAAGACCTACAAGGCATGTTACACACAGAATGAAAAATATAAGTAAAATTAATTGTCAGGTCCTGGAAATATTAAAAATATTTGGATAGATATCAAAGCCGCTTTCAATAAATGAAGAGCTTTTTCAAGTGAAGTAAGAACTTGATTATTTCCTATATAACTTCAGGTTTCAAGCACAGTTTATATTTTTACACATACTAGGGCAACATATCATTAATTATTTCTTCAAGAACACTGAAGGAAATCTTCAAATATAGATTTAACACCTATCTTTTCACTTTCAAATATTTGCTTCAGGAGAATTTAAACTGCCTCTGCCTTTTTTTCTTTTTTTTTTTTTGGGTTCAGAACAGAAAGCTATCTTGCTTAGCATTTAGAATAGAAAAGTGTAAAGGGGGTTCTTTTGATAGGTCTGACAGATTTCCACATGATGAACAGTCAATAATAAAAAGATGATTTCTCATCTTGGATAAAGAATTTAGAGGTACTAAAATTTCCTAGGATGGATGACATTTCAAGGCAATTCTTAACTTGATCTCTCAAAGGAAAACATATAAAACTGTTGACATTCTAATAGTACAGTACATGGAATTATTTTGGTAGTATCTGATTACAAGTAGTACTTAGCCCACAAACACTTGGGGTTTTAATGAAAATCAGGACAAAAAAAAATCCCTTTCTGTAAGAGGTAAAACTCTCAGTAGGAGTTTAATATAAAAAGTTTGTCTTTCATATGTTTAATAGTTTACACGTGCTGTCATAGGCATTATCTCATTGAGCTCTCTTAATAATAATGTAAGTATTAATTGACTTTCCCAACAACGTACTATAAGTCAGGGCCTGGGCTGGGTCTCAAATCCATGTATTTTATCTAGACAGCAGAATATTATGGACTATAGCAGTTTTCCAGGTATAGAGCAGTGACTGTGTTCTGAAAGGACATGCATTTGACATTTGTCAGGTGAGGCACATATGACAGTGAGGAACAGATCTTCCACAAAAGAGAGTACTGGATGCAGGGTGGTGCAGCCACTCAGGTCACACAGTAAGCTCTTCAGCTAGCCATCTCACAAAATGTCTCCTGTGACACATTGGGCAAGAGTAGGGAGTCCTATCTAGAAATGAACAAAGAAAGAATAACGCTCAAAGGACTTTAGAGTAGAAAAAAATAAGACAAAAAATATAGGTGCTTATTTCAGGCAAAGTGCCGAAGGCCTTCTAACTTATCATTAAAGTACATTCCCTGTCCCCCAGTTCAAATTTCATACATAAACTATAAGATATAGTAAAATAATGGCTACACAGACACACAAGTAATATGTTATAATGGTTCAGAAACCTTCAATGGATTCTGAAGGGGTAGGAGAGAGATCCAGAGAACAGGTTAAGAATGGAGCATTCTTCCTTCACTGGGAGGAAACAAAGAAGTACCTTTAAAGTACTTTAGGAAAAAGTAATAAAGTAATAAATATTGCTTTAGGATAAAGTAATAAATACTTTAGGAGTATTGATTTTAAAGGGGATGTATTAAATCAAAACAAAGAAAAAGTTCTTGAGAATTAAGCATCCATAGAACTAGGTTCTAAGACTTACATTTCTCTTTTATTTGTATTTTCCTGTTGCTGAAATGTCTGTGCTAAGTCAGTACTACCACTGACAACTATTGAAGTTTCCTCCTAAGTAACTGCTTAGGAGAAAAAGCTAAATCGGTTTCAATATAATACTGAGAATATCCTTTTCCTTAGATATCATTCAGGGTATGAAATAAATATTAATGCCTTATTTGGAGATTTTCTATTAGAATTTAAGTCTGTACTAGAAACAACTCTAGGCCTCTAGAAGCAGAAAAATGTTTGGCCATAAACAGATATTTCTCCTAATTCAGATCGTAATGAAAGAGGTTCCCAATTACACTTAATTTTCTCATATCTAAGTTGGGGAAAAAGATAAGATTAAAGTAACTTGTTTCAAATGTTTTTCTTAGGACAAGTACTTCAGGAAAGAGATAAGAGTCATGCACACAATAAAATTTTAGTTATTTAAAAGAAAAGGACCCATTCTATATTCGTTTAAGATTAACTTTGTTGAGTTTTACTACATAAACTTGCAGATCGTCTTTTCTCACTTCAACTTTACAAGCAATTAGTTGTAGGAGCTCAGACAACTTGCCCAATTTTTCTGGATTTCATTGATTACATAAAGAGATGAGGTTAGAATGCTGTCTAAAGTCCATTCTAGACCAGGAAGCTCAGCCCAATAAGGAAGTGGGACTGTGGAGACTATTTAACCACCATCTCTGGGTTCCCTGTTTTAATATGCTCTACTTTGAACACTTTGCATGAAATCATATTTTATTATTTGTAAAAGTCTTCCATCCTCGCTACCCAGCATTGTCCCTCTTTACTTCAAGACTGTGGCCCTGCTAAGTGCATACGTGACCTTTTGAAAAGCTGGAACTCCTGTGCAATCCTTCTCCATTCTCAACTCTCGATCCAATCTTATAATCATCTCTGATCTACAATTCAAGCAATCTGAGAATAATGTTTTATTCATTATCATAGTTTTTTCTATATGTACAATGTACAATCTTTTTCCTTGCTCCTATCATTTAAACTTTACTGTCACTGTTTTTGGCCCAAGTCCATATCCATTTACTTTTGAACTCACAAGAACTTTCTTGACACATCTTGAACTCAGATAAATGGAAATACTGCCTTACAGATTGCCAGATAACTTACTCCCATTATTCAGACCTAAAATTTGTAAGAATCAACTCCTTGATTCAACAAAAGATGACTTTCACCGATACCTGAAAATCAAAATGGGTAATGCATTGTTTATTTCTTTACAACTCATATAACTTTATTTTTTAAAACAGTAAATATTTAATTAACTAAATTTTTAATTAATTTATTATCTGTGTGACCTTTCCACATTCACTCACATGGAGTATTCCAACCCAGGTCTTTCATCACTTCCCAGAAAGCACAGACTAGTAAGCCACCTTGCACAACACTATGTGCAAATAAGCAATTAAAATTGTTTCATTAAAATGACAGGTTAAATGCCAGAGACAGCATCAAAAGAATTTAGATTACACAGGCATTCCTTTCAAGTTATCACAGATTATTTCTTACAGGGTGTTATTTTTACGTTATGACATGCATATAAGTTTAATGAGCAAGCAGATAGAAAAATGCTATGTATAATTGGGATTTCTTTTTCACTCTAGATACACTTTATTCATTTAACCATGGGAGGAAAAATGTATTTATCAAAAAAAGTAGCAGTTTTATTAAACTACCAAGCCTATAAGCTTAAATGTAGAGCATAGTGAAATCACCATCCACTCAACAGGCTGGCAAACAAAAACTACTTTCTGTAATTAATAAATCAGAAACTGCTACAAAAGCATGTAGCATTAAGTCTAGAAATGGGGTCAGGATTAGGAGAGAACTGTGGGGTTGGCATTGGCTTGGCTATGGTGTCTGACAGCTACATTGCAGGGCAGTTTAAGCAGGGAAAGGTCTAAAAATCTGCAGAATCTAATCTAATGTGATATTTTCTGTGCTGAACAGATTTCTTTGAGGTAACCATAACCTTTCCTGGGTATCATTTCCTTAGCCTTCAAGCCAGAATTTTACTTAGGGGTTCTGGCATCTACACTGACATGTGTTCTTTCTAAAACCAGAACAACATTAGTATGATTTCCAACTGTGCATACAGGGGAAGATATTTTATTAATGCTAGGAAAAAAATGAGGAAAGCTAAAATTATTATGTTTTATAATTCATTCACTCAGTAAATATGGTCTAATATGGCACCATAAGACAGTCAGACTTATGATGAAAGAATAAATTCAGTCCACACTTCAGAGCACCAATCTGGAGTTACCGATGTCAAACAAGCCTTCAATTGCTTCCCAATATCTCCCACTTTCCAACAGAGAGGAAGGTGTTTTCCCCACCCCTCCCAATAAACATCGCCCCTTGTGAAAGTTTTTTCTCCACCTTCATGGACAGTTTCTTCTCTCTACCCTTTGCCCCAGGTGGAGCAGTGGTTAGGACACTTCCATAATCACAGCATCTTATAAAGTTGATTTTAACAGGGTTTTTCTTTTCAACTAATAAGATAAAATAGGTCTGGTAAATATCTGTTTGTCTCAGTCTTGGAACATTACCACTAGAAAAAAATAAACAAGGAGAATGTACACAAATTCATCTTTAAATGTCTCCCATAACTCACTCAATCTGATATTCAACTATGTGGGTATGGCTGTGGTAAGACTGAGGATCTCAAATGTGGTCTGCAGATACACGAGAACAAATAAAAGTGAATGCAATGTCATACGTTCTCTTCTTTCCATCCAAGAGATCAGGTAAGAATTTTGGCAAAAAGATTTACCTGGTAAGCTATATATTAAAACCCAATTACTAGTGATCCTCTCTCATGGACTTATTAAGTCATAAGGGGACCAACTCTGACAGTATTCAAAATATGAGAAAATAATGGAGATGTTCTATGTAATCTGTTGGCAAATTTTTCAAGATACAAACTCCCACAGGGTTTACAGTCTTTTATATTCCTAATGTGTGACTACACCCATCATTTGAGTAACTTGGTCAATATTTACTAAATGTGTAACTAGTTTTTACAACAGTTGTCTATTCTAAAACAGTTCATCAACTTCTCATTGTGTGGATGATGTGAAAGAGGGAGAGTCAGTAAACAGACCCAATCAGAGGCATATTCCTCTTTCTTGAGGTAAACTCAAGAGAAAAAAGAACATTAGTACAGCTGGCTCTATTCTCCAGATCTATCCAGGTTGACTGAGAAAGAAAAACTGGAATGTCTCTTAATTTTATGACAGATGTAGAGACATCACCCAGAGATGGAGCCACCTAAATAATGCAATATTAAATTAGCCACGCAGATTTTAATAATCTTGTCAGTGGATAAAATATATTTCTGGCTAGTAATAAACTAATAAACTACCTGATTCTCCACAGCATTATTTTTAAGATTACCACTGGTGTGACAGTTTGTAGATTCCATGGACGTATCCTTGAGCCTTTAACTGCTGTATATAGGGAGTATAGAGGGATGTCACTAGTGGCACATATGTCTTTCATTTTGCTCCTTTTGTATTCTTATACTGTAGGTGTTCTTCACACAGATGTTGCTGAACTATTCTGAAGCACTCCTGGATACTTCTTGGGCCCAGCCTTGGACTTTTATAGTCCCTTGAGTATATTGGTGATTGCTGACACTAGTACTACTTGATATTAGTTTATTTCAAAAACTTTTTTGATCTGCAAGTTTACAATAAATAATCTTTTTGATCCATAATTTCCTCCTGTGTAAAGTGGAAATTATAATAATACTTAAGTACTATATAAGATGAAACAAATCAAATTATTTATGATTACAAAAAAACCAATTATATGGGTTTGAAAGTTCTTTATAATGCTTTGTCCAATTTAAAAACATTTTAAAAAACCAGCAATAATATTAATTGTGTGATATCCACTGCTTTTTCATTGTTCTTAATATGGTTGGCTGTTATTAGTGAGACAAATGACACACATAGTGGTTACCAGCTATGGAAAAAGGAAAGTCAACAGGGCAGGGAACAAGGAGTATTGCCCTGATGGATGGTCTCAAGTACATGTTCTACTTCTGTTAGGTTTAATGACAGAGTTTACAAAGACCCTGCAATGCAAATGGACCATAACAAATTGATACTATGCTTTAAAATGAATGGTAACTGGGAAGAATCAATTTTAAAAGCTAAATTCCATAGTCTTCATTTTGTAGTAATTTCCATTAATAAGATATGTATATTATTTTAAAAGATGATTCTGAATGTAGAAATTATTGATATTTATTAACAATTATTTTACCTTAAGGTATTTTTTAAAGGCTTTTTGGTTAATTGTCCAGACAAGACTTGATTTAGCAGTTAATTCATATAATAAGGTAAAAATCAAGATTGATGTAAAAATCTAAGAAAATTTCATTATGGTTGCTCATGTACTCTAAATAGGATTTCTCTTGGAATAGCTCTTGATGACTCCTCACTGTCTGAAAGAGTGATTCACATTTTTGCCCCACAGTGCCCCAACATTTTCCATTTTAGCAATATTGTTAAAATTTGACACTATGCAGCTTCATTATTGCTTTTAATAATATAGCTGATATTAAAGACAGTGTATAAAAGGCAGTCAAGGTAGCTGACATTTATGATGGTATATAAAAGGCAGACAAGTGTAAGAGATGTGAAGAAGATTGGCCTGATTCAGAGGCTCTCTGTGATAAATAAGTTAGCTCTGTGTATTAGCTCTGGCCATAGGGCCTCAGGCTTATCATCATCCATAATGACGGCATGAAAATAACCACATCACAGGGCTGAAGTGAAGATTCAAAAGTGATTACCAGTGTCTGAAATACAGAAAGCTAAAAACTCAAGATATAGTTGCTCTTACTGTTGCTGTTGTTACTATATGTTGTTATTGCTATTATAGGGAACTTAACCCAGACTTCCAGTTTGAAACAACCTTACAGGCCAGGTACAGTGTCTCACATCTGTAATCCCAACACTTTGGGAGGTCAAGGCAGGTGAATCGCATGAGCCCAGGAGTTCGAGACCAGCTTGGGCAACATAGCGAAATCCCATCTCTATAAAAAATACAAAAATTAGGCAGGTGTGGTGGCATGCCCCTGTAGTCACAACTACTTGAGAGGCTCAGGTGGGAAGAATGGAGGATCACTTGAGCCAGGGAGGGAGAGGTTGCAGTGTGCCATGATTACACCACTGCACTCCAAGCCTGGTGACAGAGCAAGACCCTGTCTCAAAACACAAAAAACAAAAGAAATTACAGCAGAATGCTATAAAAAAGTACATGAATCCACTAATTATCCAGTGGGCAAGGAAGTCATTCAAAATGACCACTAAGAGAAAACAAAAACAGGGTAAAATTTACTTCAATGAAAGCATAATAATAAAGTTTTCTTTTAGCCTAATATTAGTAATGTTGCTACATAATAGTTTCTGTCACTGTTTTGTTACATGATAGAAGATAACTTTGAATGTCTTGTTTGTAAATTTTACTGATTTCGCTATCTTTCTCCTTATACATAATTTTTTTGAAATAAATTCTTAGAAAGAATAGCCATAAAAATGCTACACATAATTAATATAAAAATGTAGGTGGGTGTTATAAAGCTCCAATCAGAAAAATATAGACTGATAAAAACTAAGAGATAATGTTGAAAGAGTATGTGTTCCCTGAAATAGCTTCTAATTTTTTTTTTCATTTTTCTTTTCTGAAGATACATTATAAAAATAATTAGTGTTTATATACTTTATTATGATTATGGATATGCACGCCACTCCTATGTGGAGAATCCCAGATAATTAGTTTTTAGAAGGGAAGAAACATTTCAAACTGAAAAAAGATAATATTCCTTTTTACAAAATATATTTATTGCAAGCTCTAACTATGATTAGCTTCCAACCACGATTAATTTCGGTATGTTTTTAAGTGGTAGACAGGTACATATTAAAAATGCTAAGTGGGCTGGGCATGGTGGTTCACGCATGTAATCCCAGCACTTTGGGAGGCCAAGGAGGGTGGATCACGAGGTCAGGAGATTGAGACCATCCTGGCTAACACGGTGAAACCCCATCTCTACTAAAAATACAAAAAATTATCCGGGTGTGGTGGCAGGCGCCTGTAGTCCCAGCTACTCAGGAGGCTGAGGCAGGAGAATGGTGTGAACCTGGGAGGCGGAGCTTGCAGTGAGTCGAGATTGAGCCCTCCAGCCCTCCAGCCTGGGTGACAGAGCGAGACTCTGCCTCAAAAAAAAAAAAAAAAAAAAAAAAAATGCTAAGCAAAAGCCATTCCAAAGATATTTTTCGCCAAGAAACAATCTAGAATATTCAAAGTTATATGCTTTCATATATTTGCTATTGATTTATAGATCAGTTTTACAACTAGATGTAATTAACATACCATGCTTAGATAACAACAGAAAAGTGGCAAGCAATGGTATTAATGGAATAACTACATTTTTTTACATTAATTTTTTTCTAAGTCTTAACTAGTCAGAATTTTTGGAATTACTCTTTAAAAAAGAACAAGAAAAGAGACAGCAGCGTAAACAAGAGATGAGAGAAGGGTTGAAAGATTTGCAAGGGGAAGTGTACAGAGGGGACACAGGAAAAGTTAGAAAGCTAAGATATATACACACAGAATTTTGATGCTTAAAAACTGATTTTATTAAATTAGCAATACCTGGTTTAGATATAACTTAAATTTGATATATTCCATACTGATACACAGAATACTATGAACATGTCACCAATTCATTAGTATTGTTCTGTTTATATTTCCAAAGAATCATTTGTTCTTTAATCACATTGTATGTTAGTATTATGAATACTTAGCACAGCAAACTAATATTTACTTAGGTTTTCACGTCACTTACTGCAAAACACTGTATCTGAAAAATGATTCATGCCAAGGTATATGACCCAAACTCTGCTTTCGCAAAAGCGAGCAAAGCCCTGGTTCCAAAAGATACCTGTACAACTCTTCAATTTCCATGAAGATTCTAAATGGTACTTTGATGCTTTTATGAAATCAGGTTTCCTGACCGCCCTCTTTAATTTACTTTGAGCTGTGCTCCAAGAGATAGCTGTAAAATTCATTACTGTATTAATAGTACTGCAGAGTGGAACTCCAAGTATATGGAATTCCAGGCTTTAGGGCCAAGGACAGCTATGGGTCCAGGGAAAATTTAAATTAAATTTTGTAGTCACTACGAATGTGGTAGAGTTTATTGAGTTTCTATCTTTGACTTACTTCTAAAGATGTTAGAAATTAATTTGAGACCCAACTCTAGCAATCCTGCATGATATTACAGTGTATCTTTTGATACAACAGCTCTACTCTGGTTTCACTATAGGGTTGTGATTCAGAGAACTGCCACTGGATTCTGGCTAGATGTGAATCCTGACAAGTAGCAACTGAAAAGTGTGGAATCTTGGACAGCTAATTACTTAGTCTCTCTTTGCTTCAGTTTCCTTATTTGTAAACTGAGGATAATAATATTTTAAAGAACTATGGTGATATCAAAGAAGTTCTACATGTTAAGTGCTTAAAACAGTGTTTTGCACAAAGCAAACTCTAGCTATCATTTTGCCCTGCCAGCTTTTTATTTTTCCTTCACTGATTTCTATTTTCTTTGCATTTTAGCCAACCTCAAGTTTCAAATACATTTTTGAGTAAGACAGGATAAGTGTTTATAAGATATGAAAGAAAAGTGTAAAATTTTTAGGTAATGATTCTTTTACTCAATATTTAAAGCTTTATCCAAGTAAACGCAAATTAATAATGTATTTTTTATTATTAAGAGTTTAACAATTTGTTACTTTTCCTTCCTAAGTGTAGTGTAATATAGTTGACCCTTGAACAACTTGAGTTTGAACTGTGCAGGTCCACTTATATGTGGATTTTTTTCAAAGGCTGACTTTTGATGTAAGTGGGTTCTGCAGGGCCCACTGCAGACCCTGAGTATGCATGAATTTTGGAATATGTGGAAGGGGAGGAGGATTGATTTACGAAGGGAAAAGTGTAATCATTATTTGGATATGAAAGTATCACATTCATAAAGGCTATGTGCTAAAGTTCGCAAGTTCCTTAAATTCACAAACTCTTTACTATACATAGTTTTCCCCATTAGATATTTATATAATGGTGAGATATAAACAACACAAAACAAAGACATGCTAAGGTGCAGATACCGGCCCCTTAGCTAGGATCAATTACGGTATAAATGATTCACAGCCTAACACTAGCCTCAGAGCTCATATTATCCTTAAATAAATTATGATGGACTATATGGCACGAGCCATGAGGACAGAGATGGTCATCAATGCTCTGACCACTAGCCAAATTCAAGGTGTTTGAGTCTTGTTGAAAGCTGAGATTGGACAGTGTAGCTCCTCAAGTATCTCAAATAATCAGATGTATCATGGATTTAGCAGAACATAAACTACTGTTTTGTAACTATCTTTCAATATAACATAACCCAATAAAACACACAGATCTATTAATTAAAACAACTAACAGTGTGTACCAGGTTGAATATTGTCCCCCCAAAATTTATGTCTACCTGGGACTTCAGAATATTACATTATTTGGGAATAAGATTTCTGCAGATGTAATTACTCATTATGTGACCATATTAGGGTGGGCTTTTAAACCAATGACTAGTGTCTTTATAAAACAAAGAAAACAGAGATTTGAAAATAGAGACACAAAGACACACAGAGAGAAGAAGGCTATGTGATTGCAGAGACAGAAACTGAATGATACACCTGCAAATTAAGAAACACCAAGGATTGCTGGGAATTGCCAGAAAAGCTAGGAAGAAGCAGGAATAAATTACTCCCCAGAGCTTTTGGAGGGAGCATGGCCCTAGTGACACCTTGATTTTGAACTTTCTAACTTTCAGAACTGTGAGAGAATAAATTTCTGTTGTTTTAAATCACATAGTTTGTGATATTTTGTTACTTCAGTCCTACCAAACCAATACAGAGTATACCATGCTCATCTTTGAGCAGATTTCGTTATAGACCTTATATTTCCTTTGATTCTGATAGCTGGATGTGGAAAGAGAAACATAGCTTTAAGTCACTATCACTAAAAAACAGATTAAAGGGAAACACGACATCACTGGCCTACTGTTTTTCTGGGATCACTTGATTAAGGCATAAGATTTCATTTATTTTTTGTTGTAACAACAACAGAAAATACCGCACAATCTGAGTTTTCAAAGTCCTGGGAACAAACCCAGAGGGATTAATGACTCTGAAAAATATTAGGTTGGTGCAGAAGTAATCACGGTTGTTGCCATTAAAAGTTTTTATCATTACTTTTCATGGCAACAACTGTGATTACTTCTGCACCAACCTAATACATTAGATAGACTATCTTTTGAAATACATGCCAACTCACATCATTTACAGTTTTCATTTGCGAGCATAGAATAGAAAGAGGTTTTTTTTCTGTCATGTTTTTAATTGCACTCAGGTAGCACAGAAAAAATCAAGCCTGCCTGAAAGCAGAAATGTCATAAGGGTAAACAATTTTCTTAAAAGATCTAGTTAGTTATATCCAAATTATTTATATCAAACAGTACAATGTATATACAATCTTGGTCTTATTTATATGAGAAAAATGTGAACCTAAAATATCTTTCTGATTTATATTTCTGTATGAAGAATTAGGTTCGTAACATAACTCACACTCAAAATTAGATATCCACCGAGACCATCGTCAAAAAATGTTATATATCACTAGCAAATATTCAGGAAGAAAAATTCCCTCATGACGATAGAACTATATAAACATTGCCATGTAAAGCTTTTCACAGTTAATGGCTTTTTTCCAGCTTCTCCACTCATTAATTTGTTGCTTAATAAGAATGTTAGTTAAAAATTTCTGGACACATGATGTCCAGATTGTCAATTATATGTTTTCTAAAATTATTTTGCACTACCAATGAAACATAATAAAAATTCCCCGTGTCCTCTTCTCATATACTACTTTTTTGAATTGGAACAAGGAAAAAAAAAAACCCAAAATTTTGTTAGCTTTTTAAAGATAAGACTTTATACTGTTATAGACTGATTTGTGGGAACACTATATCTTAAAAGGAATTGTCTGATTCTATGATCTTTGTATATTTTCAAGCATAATAGGAATAATATATGAAAAAGATGATACATATAGAGATAAAATTACAAGGCATTTATTTGTCACTATAAAATGGTTTACTCAAGTGATGTAGGTTTCTATCACCAGTGATGTCATGTGGATATGATGTACCCCCTGCTGTGATATAATGAGAAGGGCATTTTGCCTGTGTGATATTTTTCCAAAATCCGTAAGGTCAGTCTAATTATGAAGAGAAAAAATTCAGACAAACTCCGATTAGCAAAACATTTTCATGGACATCTAGCTAATATTCTCAAAGACTGTCAAAGATGATGAAAAACAAGGATAGACTGAGAAACTCTCACAGACTAGAGGATACTGAGGAGATATGACAACTAAGTGCAACATAATGCCTTCTATTGTAACCTGGAAGCAAAAGAGGGAATTACAGAAAAACCAGTGAATTTTAATTATAGTGTAATGTTTCGCTTAAGAAATGTTTTTACTGATATTCTCATTAATAGAAGATAGACATACACGAATTTGGAACATTCACAATTATAGAAAATACAATATAGAATTCATGGTATATATTATCCACAGCAAAGCTGCCATACGATAGATACTTGATATGTACCTGTTGGTTGAAAGATAGATGAATCATTTATTTTTAAAAAAGTCCATTTTCCGCAAAAGACACATGAAATAATCATGTTTGTATTACAAAACAACTGCATTAATTATAATCAAATTGCCTCTATTTCATTGCAAATAATCCTGAAATGTTTCTGAATTATGTTATTTGCATTTCTAAATTTGTCCTTTTTTCTAAATAATATAGAAAAGCCTTACCTATACTGTGACTTATTTTTAACAGACTTATTTTCTTCTCTACTTTATTTTCCCAAGTATTGAGTCTAAATCATACTGACTAGAGCCAAGAGTTAAATTCTTTTTCCACAATTTAACAACAGGTCCACCTCGCAATTCACTTAACCTCTCAATGCATATATTTCCATCAGTAAAATGGCATACAATAAGTGTTATATTATTATGGAGCTACTGTTATGTTATTATCTTGCTCATCACAGGGAACACCTAAATTTCACAGGTTTTTCTTTAATTAGTATTTCCAAAGTCGATTATCTTCTAAGGAAAGGTAGGTATACTCATCACCAAACATGGTGATGTTTAAAATACTCCTTTTCAAAATATACTATTTCCTCAAATCAGTCTGTAAGGGTATCATTCCCCAACATATTATACTGAACTGGATAGACCTTAAGTCTAAAAACATGTGGCATGTCTTATGTTCTTTCATTTATATGACCAAGCGAAACATGTTTTTATCTCCTTTTCTCTCAATGTTTTCAATAATCTTTTCCCAGCTTTATTTAAAAGCTATTTCTGGACTTGCAGGGACATATGATTGTGGAGATGGAAAAAAAAATCAACCTTTATTATTAAAAAGGTTATCATGTAATAATTACTCCAAAAAACCACATAAATGGACTGCCAATGAGTTTGATTTACACTTAACGAGGAGAATAGGCAAATCTCAACGTTTAAGATTGCTACTGTAAAAAGTTATAAAAGTACAATCTTAGAATTGTTCAATAGTCTAAGCTTATGTGTGGCTGCAGATTATACAAAACAACTTTATTGTCCATTCAACACTAAGAATTACAATAACAAATGAAGTAAACAGACCAAATATTTTACTCATCATCCATTACATTTAAGGTTTTTATTTCCTTAGCCACTTAGAGTTCAAACAGAAAAAAAATTCTATGGCTCATCCTTCTGAAGTAAATAACACAGGGACGTCAACGATGGATTGGAAATAGAAGGACATTTTGAACAATCTTTGACATCAACGTCTTTTCTTCTTTTGGCAACAACCTTGTCATTTGCTCTGGAATACTACCAGAACCTATCCTCACTTGGACTCAAAACCTACTCTTCATACCACAGTCATTTCCCACCTCAACTATTAAAATTAAACTCTTCATAAATCTATCTTCAATATACTCAGGGGGTAGAGACAATGCAGCCAACTTATTTTATCATTTAACCCTGTCTTACATACTCTGGTTTCCTGTGTGTCTCAGCACATTTCAGAAACTGTTCTTCTATTCATTCGTATCCATCTCTGACAGTTTTTAAACTCTCTAAAGATCTCTTGTCCTCTAAGCCACCTACTAACTATCCATGTGTCATCTAACTTTGATTTGCCTATCTCTTATTATCTCTGAGCTTGTGATTTTGCTTAGCCAAACTGCCTTCCAAACTCTTGCCTATTACAAATAAGCATTTTTTATATCTCACCTCAGAAACACATTCCTTTCTACATTTATGGCTGACTTTTAGAAAATGTTTGGTCTACTGAAAGCTGCTATTTGTAATTGTATTGTATTTGTATGATTTTTCCCTAGAATCTAAAGGTTTAATATTTGCAAATATCAAGAAAAAGTTTACTGATCTATACATTAATAGCATTCTTTCTCTGAAATTAAAATTTGTTTGGTAATAGTCTAGTAGGAAGAAAAAAAATGAAGGCCCCAGATTAATTTTTTAATTACTTGGTTAACATTTGGACTAAGCCAAAATGGGCGACTACTACTGCTGTGAAATTACTGAGTTTTCAAAAGGTTGGATATCATTTATTCTGAAATATTTAGGCATTACAAGAATATGATAGCTCATTGAACTGAAAATTCAATCTATACATGTTACTTCTCAGACCAGATTAATTTGCCAGCAGGTAATATTTACTAAGAACTCAGAATGAGTTAAGAAATGAGCCACATTCTTTACATATATTATTTCATTTAACCCTTTGAGCATTATATTCTTTTCCCATTTTATAAGTAAAATGGGAGGCTTAAAGAGATCAAGTGGCATGCTTAAAGTCACACAGATGATAGTAGAGCAATAATTTAAAACCACATATGGTTCCAAAGCCACAGTGGTCATGTTTAGACTGGCTAAAGTCACTTCCAGGTATAACAGCATCTAAATAAGAATTACAGTGCATTTTGCATTCCACTGAGCATTTCTTTTTATAAGTGTTAAAGTGAGTAATAACAGAGCAACGGGCACGGTGGCTCACACCTGTAATCCCAGCACTTTGGGAGGCTGAGGCAGGCAGATCACAAGGTCAGTAGTTCGATACCAGCCTGGTTTCACCAGATATGGTGAAACCCCATCTCTACAAAAAACACAAAAATTAGCCGGGTGTGGAGGCGGGCGCCTATAGTCCCAGCTACTCGGGAGGCTGAGGCAGGAGAATTGCTTGAACCCGGAAGGTGGAGGGTGCAGTGAGCAGACTCCGTGCCACTACACTCCAGCCTGGGCCACAGAGTAAGACTCCATCTCAAAAAAATAAAAAAAAAAGAGATGACTGAGTGGACCCAAATGCTTTGGGAGCAGGTATGTTTCCCACTGGGCTTTCTCAGTTTTCTAAAGAAATTCTGACTCCATAATCGAGTACTCTGGAATACAATAAATTTGGTCTGAGGGGAAATTATATAGAGGTATCAGAAAAAAAAATACTTTCTGACATTCTTATTCATAAAGAGTAAAATTCCTTCTATGATTACGGCTAGATGTGCGGCTTGCTTGACTATTTGTAAACTCATCTCCTACACATACCTGCTTTTATATAAAATATTATAAAGGCTTCTGGAAGCACAGACTCCACCGGGAGCCACTATATTTTCTAGAAATCTCTTGAGTTCAAATCGAATGCTACCTGAACTGTGGATCTAGAGGTATAAATTTTGGGGAATGTTCATGAATCTTTCCTATACCATATCTATTTAGATATTCGAGAGTAGAATTTAACCCAAAATATGTATCTACAAGAAAGAAATCATAGATGTACAAAATTTTGACTGAAGTACTCTGTATTACTATAGTAGTAGATGATTAGAAAACTAATTATCAAGGAGGAACAGATACTACCAAGCTAAAAGAATAAATTAAATCTACATATACTGATGTAAATAACTCCAAGATATTTTATCAAATTAAAAAAAAATAAAGAGGGCAGAACAGTGTATAAGCTATCATTTGTGATAAAAAATAAAAAGATGTATATGAATATGTCTCCATTTGCATAAAAAAGCTCTGGAAGCATAAAAACAGAACTAAACAAACAAAAATAAAAACAAAAAAAATCCCACAAAAAGTAAGAGGAGCTATCTTCAAGAAGAGAAACTAAAGAGAATAGGGGTCATGGACAGAAAGATGGTTTTGGTGTCCCCTATGTAATCTCTGAAAATTAAAAACAGCTGCAGCAGCAGCAGCAGCAACAACAACAACAACAACAACAACAAATCAGTCACTCCACTCCCTAACACACGACTGACTGTATGGCAAATAAAATCCAGTTGCTTACCCTGACCTGTAAGGTCCTACCTTTCCAATCTTATGTCAGTCTCTCTAAGGCTCACTGAGCCGCAGTCACTCTACCCTTCTGTTCCCCAAACACAAAAGCCTTCTCCCACCACAGGTTTTTGCATTTGCTATTATCTGAGCCTTTTCCTACCCCTTTGCAAGGTTATTTTTTGTCTTTCAGATCTTAACACAAATGTCACCTCCAGATGATGTTTCCTAAGGCCCCTAAAACAAAATAGATTCCACCTGCTACCATCCCTCTGATCACTTTTTTCATATCAAAATTTGAAATAAATTTGTGATTATTGTTAAACATATGTTTCTCCCATTACACTGTGACTTCTTTGAGAAAAGAGATCACTGATGTATTTTTCACCAGCGTATTTTGTATGGAACAAAGCTGGTGCCCAATAAGTATTTAACAAATAGTGTAATTAATCCAAATCTCATAACAGGTTTATAAAGAATAGAAAGTCTTAAAGAAAAACAGGTGTATTTCTAAGTTTCAGTCACTTAAATACAGGATGACACATTTGTCTCCAACAAAAAATAAATTAATCATTGCATCTCCTGGGTTTATTTTTATCAGAACTGACGGGTTTCAACTATTTTTGAAATAATAAAGCTCCATCAAATTATAGCCTCATTAGTTTAGAAATCCTACTTAACTTAAAAAGAATTTAGAAGTATAAATTTGATTCTTAAAAGCAAATAATTTCAATGATGTAATATTTATAAATTTTGTGCTATGTAATTACCTATGGACAAAATCTTTTATTTTAAAAAAGCACATATAAAGATGTAAAACATTGTAAAACAATAGATATTTGAGTCTCTCACCCTATTCAACAAATGGCATGAAATCATGATAGGTGTTAACTATAGGAAGGGTTTATTCCTTAATTTATAGCAGCCAAGATAGAAAATACAGAGATTCAACCACTTGCTGGTAGCAGGTATCATCTTATGAGATATATTCATTTTGAAGTCTTTATCAATGATCTGGTAAAGGTTCCTGAAACTAACGCAGACAAACACAGAAGAAGAAAAAGGTCTTAAAAAAACAGATTCTAACCTGAAAATATTTAATATATGTAATCTCTTACAATAAAAAGTTAAAGACACTATAGAAAGTCACCTCTTTAATCACTTTCACTTTGCTATACAAAATCTTTCATTTTGAATGTGGATATTATCAAATGTGATCATGTTTTCTTCAAGTTTGACCCAGAATAATTTAGGCAAATTTACTCTTTCAAACAAAGGTTACATTTTGTAGGTACATTTATTAGGCTCTCAATCATATTCTCTCTGGAATTGAAATACACACTTATAAACAGGTAGTAATGACAATCTAGTTTTACAGGAAAGGACAAATGAAAGCAAATAAAGAATTAAAAAGTTCCACATGTACAAAACCTTGTTATGACAATTTCTAATATTATTTTCACATTTCACTGACAAGAGGCTATAAAATGCTTAATATAATATGTAATCCTTCATAATGAATTTGTGAACCCCTGGGCTCATGTGCTCCACCCTCCTTAGGCTCCCAAAGTGCTAGGATTACGGGATGAGCCACCAAGCTTAGCTGATTTACCTTCCTTAATATTAATGCATAAGGTTCATTGCTTCCACAAACTTGAGAAGAGTCCAGATATTTTGTATCGTCATCATTTCTGAATACAGAGGCTAACTTATAATTAAAAAGGCATAAAATTTACAAATAAAAGAGTAGCACTACAATATCTTTGGCTAATGCTGACAAGATCATGGGTTTTATTTGGTTTCTACATAATAGAATCAGAATATATATGGTACATCAGTGCAAGCAGGAAAAAATAAAACAGAATATTCACTTTTAACTTGGATTCAATAAATTTTTTTTTTAAATTTTGATTCAAAGGATTTTCAGTTGTCTTTTAATCTTGGAAAAACAGTATGGGCTCCAAACTGTTTTAATGAAATTATAGTTTTCCTTACAATTCTGATAAAATGAAAATTTCATACTGATACTGTTAGTTTCATATATATTGGATAGGTTATTGGTGAAAACCTATTTGTAAAAACAAGCCATTTTACGTAAAATTTGGTTTTTATTTCAATTGAATTCACCAGTTACACTAGTCCTGCTCATACCTCTAACATTTGCATCAAATATAAGTAGACTGCCAATAATAAATTTTCTTATTATTTAAAATATTACATTAAACTTTGTTCATCTTTTGGAATTTTAAGACTTTTCCATTATAGTAACAAAAATATAAAAATTATCACCTACAAAGCCAACAGTGAAACTCACAGTACCTTTAAAGAAATGTTCATTGATGTGGAAGGATACATATGTATTCATAACTCCTACACTTTCTTTTCAATTGTGAAGGAACTTCACATAACAGAAAGTCATTTAAAAAACAGAATCTAAGAGCAAGAGTAGTTCAGAACATGCTTTGTCCTGCTCACCATGCCACCTGCCTCTTTGCTGGAGGTACTTACTCATAGGTATAAATGCCATCAGAAGCTCAGAACATAAAAAGCCTATGAGTAATACTACTCAGACATACATAATGCATCTATGGCTAAAATGTACCATGAAAACTTAATGTTTCTTACAACATACCAACATTTCCTCATTAATAGAAAAAAATCCCTTGGCACTCTTTAAAACCACTCAAAGAGGTGACAGAGTAATAGTTATAGATATATTTTCTTTACAGGAGTGATCCTATTAACTGAAATAGTTATATTTTTATTTATTATATTCTTCTTCTGGGTTAATGTCTTTATCATTTAGCTCAACCTCTGGGAAAGAATATACACTACTAGAATAGATGCCTACTAAAAAAAACAGTGGCCTACTAAGAGAGTATAACTAAAAAACATTAGGAAAAAAGGTCAATACCACACATGTGGAATGCCAATAGGTTACCAACTTATGTCACATGTAAATTAAATAAAGTAACTCCAATTTACAAGGATATTACTGACTTTAGTACCTGCAGGAATGGCCAGTTTAAACTATTCCATCTGTATTTGCTTTGGGATATTAAGCAGCAAGTGAAATACTAAAGCAATCCAAGGTATCACTGGGGTCAGAAAGAAATATCAATTTAAAATTGCTATCTTTCTAAATGTTGTTTTGAAAATACATTATATCAAACGTATTACGCATGATGTAAAATGACAACCAAGAGCATAATATTTTGACTTTCAGTAATGTAATGTTCTTGAATTATAAAATAAAAATGGGAATGTCTAGGTTTAGATAAAACATCAGTTAACATAAAAAAGAAAAAGTATTCATTCTCCCAAATTGAAACTTACTGTGCACTAATTTATAATTGCATGCATTTAGGCTCATATCAAAGTTGTTTTAAAGGAATATTCTACCATCATCTTCAAACAACACAAAATAATAAACTCCACAGTATTGGGTTTTCTTTAGTAATCCATTTGCAACATTAAAAAATTCAGCCACTGAGTTGCTATATCTTAAAATTTTTTGAATGAAATATTAATTTGAGAATTACTATGTTGTTCTTTTAATCGGCCTCAAAACTGATTACTGTGAAGTAAAATTGTAATATAATTGGCAATGGGTTAAACTATGTTAGGAAAGGCACCAGTTCAGACTTTGAGGATTCTCTTTTAGTGAGTATGAGGCAGGAGTCACATTCCTTAATCCTTTGTTGGCTCAATTTATCCTTTCTACATTTATCACAAGTGAAAGACACAAATGCCAGGCAAGTATCTAGACTCCAAATGCTGGGATTTGTTACCAAAGCTGCTGAAACTGTCATTGCCAGTTAACTACCATAGTAACCTTCCAGAGCTGTGAAGTCACATAACTGAAACTGACCGTTAAAATCCTGTAAAAATATAAAATTTCACAATAAATGGGAAGGATGAAATGTTTATTTTTTAAAAGAATTTAACTTTTTGGCAAAAATTAGTGAAATGTACTATAGAAATTACAAATGCAAATGAAAAATTAAAAGAAAAGGAATTTTGACAATTGAAAGATTTATATGGAAATCTTAAAGACATTTATGAGAACAATATAAATAATCATGTCTAGATTTCTAAGCCTAAAATTTCTAAGCCTAAAATAAACCAAATGAACTCAATTACTTTTTTTAAACCATAAATAAAATGTCATGTTACAGAGGTGAGATAAATTCTGACAACGTCTTAAGCCTGGTGAAAACTCTTCAAAAATTCTAAAAGTTCCAAAGTCATAAGTCATTTTAAAATTACGATGAGTTTGAGGATTGCCAAGGGCCATGAGTCTGTGTGAGCTGAGAATTGTACCAGATAATATAACATTTAATTAGTTCCAGGAAGTTCTGAACTCAAAAAGAACATTCAGGTCAAAAAGAAGGGAGTAGTTACTAATCCCTAGTGAAAGAAAAAGTTGAGATTGACATTTTTTTTCAGGCTTTCTAAAATTAACCAGCTTTACCCAGAGTCAGCACAGGCGTTATTGTACTTGGAGGTTAAGGTGCTAAGTCTCCTATTCATCACGGTATCTTTCATTGCAGTCTTAATTTAATCACATATATGAAAACAAATGACAGCTGTCTAGACTATATATTTTATATATAACATAATATATATTGTTATATATAATTTTATTTTTCTTTTGAGACAGATTATCTCTCTGTCACCCAGACTGAAGTGCAGTGATGTGATCCTGGTTCACTGTAACCTCTGCTTCCCAGGTTCAAGCGATTCTGCTGCCTCAGCCTCCCAAGTAACTGAGATTACAGGTGTACACCACCATGCCCAGCTAATTTTTTGCATTTTTAGTAGAAATGGGGTTTTTGCTTTGTTGGGCAGGCTGGTCTTGAACTCCCAGCCTCGAGTGATCAACCCCACCTTGGCTGCCCAAAGTGCTGGGATTACAGGCGTGAGCCACTACGCCCAGCCAGGACTAGAAATATTCTTTTAACTCATAGCTTGTCACTTTTAAAAGTCCTCTCTTAATTTGAATTTCTAAGTAATAAGTTGTCTATAAAGTAAGGGGTCATCTTTTAGTATATTATGGTTTTTTTTTCATATTACCCATTGCCATTTAGAGCTGACTTTTGATTTTACTTATCCAGCAACTCATAAGCAAGCAGGCAAGCAAGCAAGCAAGCAAGCAAGCAAGCAAGCAAGCAAGGAAAGCAAAGTATTCATAATTCAAGAGATGATTCAAACAAAGACAGGATCATCTTGGACTACTCACTCTAAACTTGAATTCTCAAATGCTTATAATCTCCTCAAACATTACTCTGGTTAAAACATATTTTGGATTTATGATTCATTCCAAAAGGGCTCAGTTATCTGACAAGAACAGGAGCATATTAAATCTCTGCATAATACATTTTAGAAATGATTTGCATATTAGACACTAGGAAGTTATTAAATTCTTGCTTTTAACCTAACAGTTTTCTAAATCTTCCCTCCACAGCTTTATTCCCAGTAGAGAAAAAAGAAACTCAAACAGAAATTTTCCTGTTTACTGAAACGAGCTATTTATTTATCTATGCACAAGGTTGAGAAATTATGAAATAGGGATTCATGTTTTCATCCACCGAGTATCTTGCACAGACATTTTGCTTGAATTTTCATTTCATAAAAGGATTATATATTTTGACCCACATAAAAATCTAATTACACAATAGTAGAAATAGAGTACTATTAGCCTACTTTCTATTTAACTGATGTTGACAGGTCACTTCAAGCTCTCTGTACCTCACTTATTTAATAGGTTCTTTGTAAATGGAAATAATAACTTCTAGTAGAATAACTGACATAATGTTAAAGTGCTTTGACAACTGTAAAATATTATGTAAATGTAAGATACTATATATTATTGTACTAGTTTTATAATAAAAAAACTAGCTGGTTATTTCCCTATTATGTCTTTTATAAAGAGAAAAGACAAATAATTTTGAAGTGGTCTTAAAGTTTATCAGAGGTTTCAAATTTTCAAAAAAATTTCATAACAATGAAACAATTCAAGGTTATAGCTAAAATTTAGAGGTCATGTAATCCAATCACTTCAGTTTCACATATGAAGAAAATGACACGTATAAAGGCTAAACATTACAACATACAATCACAAATGATGGTAAAAGGGAAGAACTGAAGACAAACTGTGCTTCCCAATTTGTTTTTAGGTCATTCTTGACTACACAAGTATCAGGTTAGAATAGAGTTAGAAGCAGGGGCAGGAGCAGGTTCAGTCTGAGTTAAAGTTCTGGCTGGATTATAGCAGGCATTTTAATCAGCCATTTTTTTCCTCTCAGCCAATTATGAAGTATAACGATACTGATGATGATGATGAGCACAAACACATAGTGATTATGTGTCAAGCACTCTAAGATATTTATGTAGATGTTTACATATGTGTGTTTGGTGTATATATATATACACACACACACATCACACATACGCACACACACACAATCACAGTACATTTAATAACAATCTTATTTTTTTATTTTTTTATTTCTTTTTTGGAGACAGAGTCTCACTCTGTCACCAGGCCAGAGTGCAGTCATGCAATCTCGGCTCACTGCAAACTCTGCCTCCCGGGTTCAAGCAATTCTTCTGCCTCAGCCTCCTGAGTAGCTGAGACTACAGGTACACACCACCACGCCCAGCTAATTTTTGCATTTTCAGTGGAGACAGGGTTTCACCATGTTGGCCTGGATGGTTTTGATCTCTTGACCTCATGATCCGCCCGCCTCAGCCTCCCAAAGTATTATTTTACAGATAAGGAAGCTAAGGCACAGAGAGGTTAAAAGTAAGTTGAGTAAGTTCATACAACTTAAAAGAGACTGAGCTAAGCTTTCAGCTAAGACTGCCTGGCTCTTGAGTTTGTTGTTTTGTTTTTCTTAAGAAGTATATTGAAGCTTAGTTTATATATGTAAATTCTACCCAGCTTATTGTACAATTCAATGAGTTTTGACAAATTTAGAATAATTTCATCACTCCAAAAAGAACCCTCATGCCTGTCTACTGTCTATCCCCATCTACACCCCAGCCCCAGGAAAATACAATCTTTCTTTTTCTATAGATTTGTCTTTTCTGGGTATTTCATATAAATGGAATCATATAACGTGTAGTCTTTTGACTTCACTTGGGATAAAGTTTTTGAGGTTCATCCATGTTGTAGCATATATTAGTAGCTCATTTTTCTTCATTGTTTAATAGTTATTTACTGTATGGATATACTACATATTGGTTATTCATTCATCAGCTGATGGACATTTGGGTTCTACTTTTGGGCAATTATAAATGATGCTTCTATAAACATTTACATACAAGTATTTGCATGGACAGAGGTTTTTATTTCTCTTATGTAGAGGCCTAGTAGTGGAATTCTTAGGTCATATGAAAGATTTTTATTTAACGTTTTGAGAAGACTTGAAATTCTCTTCCAAAGTGACCATCATTTTACATTCTACCAGTAACGTATGAATGTTCTGGTTTCCTCATATTTTTATCAACACTTATTAGAGCTCCACTCTTCACCACTAACCTCTACTGCCTTTCAATAACTCTGTACATTTGTCATTCCATGTTGAAATAAGAGGGAGAGAGGAACTAAGCAAAGAAATAAGGGAAGGAGACAGAGATCCCATAATTGTTTTTTGTTCTGGGTTTTTTTGAGATGGAGTCTCACTCTGTCACCAGGCTGGAGGGCAGTGGCACGATCTCAGCTCACTGCAACCTCCGCCTCCCGGGTTCAAGCGATTCTCCTGCCTCAGCTTCCCAAGTAGCTGGGACTACAGGCGTGCGCCACCACGCCCAGCTAATTTTTTTTTTTTTTTTTTTTAGTAGAGGCAGGGTTTCACCATGTTGGCCAGGATGGTCTTGAGAAATCCCATAATTCTTAAAAGCTAACCAAGTCTATTTAGTTTCTCCAGTGCTTTTCATAACCATGTATTTATAAGGTTTTGATTTTGTAGTGGAAATTCATTCAAGGGACTTTTTGCTTTTCTGCTGATTTATCTTTACAAATTCTGAGATGTACATCTGCTCTTTGATGAGAACAAAAAGTGGTATAGTAGATGTTAAACAGCAATATATTTAGAGAAGTAAGTAGAAGGTGGGAAGAGGTTGTTACCAAGGTTTAACTTGAAAATAGCATAAAATTGGCCAGGCATGGTGGCTCACGCCTGTAATCCCACCACTTAGGGAGGCTGAGGTGGGTGTATTACCTGAGGTCAGGAGTTCAAGACCAGCCTGACCAACATGGTGAAACCCTGTTTTTGGTGAAACTAAAAAATAAAAAAATTAGCCAGGCATGGTGGTGGGCTCCTGTAATCCCAGCTACTCGGGAGGCTGAGGTAGGAGAATCTCTTGAACCCAGAAGGCGGAGGTTGCAGTGAGCTGAGATCACACAGTTGCACTCCCGGCTGGGAGACAGAGCTAGACTCCGTCTCAAAAAAAAAAAAAAAAAAGAAAGAAAGAAAAAGAAAAAGAAGATAGCACAAAATTATATCATTTTTCAAACTTGTTATTTTGGCCCTATTTTCATGATAATATTAGAAAGTTAGATATAACTTGTATAAGACTAGAGGATTCAAAGCCATGTCTAAAGAGAACATCACTGGAGATAAGAAAACATAATTGGTCAACCATAAATCCAAAAAGTTTAAAACAAAAATCAATTATTTTTAAGTTTTGTAGAATTAATACCACATAATCTTATAATACTACAGTATCTTACCATTTTAATTTTAAATACTGGCAAATAAATATGGTAGCAAAGAAAACATATTCAAACAATTAAAAGATGCCTTTTACTTTTTTCTTCTTTATTGCACCAACTAGAACACCCAGTACAATAAGAGAAGTTGTGAGTGCCAGCATATCTATCTTATTTCTGATATAAAGGGGGAAAACATTTAGTCATTTGTCATTCATTCATTAAATTTAATGTTAGCTATGGGTTTCTCTTAGAAGCCCTTTATCATAATGAGGAAGTTTTCTATTCCTTGTTTACAGAGAATTTTATTAAATCAGGAAAGGATGCTGGATTTTGCCAAATGTTTTCTTCTGCATTTAAATAATCATATAATTTCTATTTTATCTATATGATTAATTATATTGATTTATGAAAGTTAAATCAGCTTTCAGTCCTGGGATAAATCCCACTTGATCATGAATTCTTATATATTGTTAAATTTGCTTTGTTAAAATTGTGCTTAGAATTTTTAAATCTATGATCATGAATGATATTGGTCTGCAGTTTTCTTTTCCTGTAATGTTTCTGTCTCATTTTAGAATCAGGGTAATGCTGGCCTCAAATAATGAGTTTAGAAATATTCTTCAATTTCAACTTTCTCAGTGGGTTGCATAGAATTGGTAATATTTTCTTCTTAAAAGTTTGGTATAATTCACCAGAAAAGCCATCTGGGCTTGGAGTTTTCTTTGAGGAATGGTTATTTAAATGAGAAATTCAATTCTTAAAAGATATGGTACTATGCAGGTTCTTTATTTCTTCCTGAATGAGATTAGGTAGTTCGTATCTTTAAGGAAATTTGTCCATTTTATCTAAGTTACCAAATTCCGGGAGGCTGAGGCAGGAGGACTGCTTGTGCCAGGAGCAAGGCTACAGTGAGCTATGATCACACTACTGCATTCCAGCAGGTCACAGAGTGAGACCCTGTCTCTAAAAATAAAATAAAATTTGTATAAAGTTATTCATAACATTCATTATCCTTTTAATATCTGAATATTCTGTGGTGATATCACCTCTCTCTTCATATTAGTAATTTCTGTCTTTTTCTGATAAGTCTGGGAAGACGTTCATCAATTTTACTAATCTTCTCAAAGGACTAGCTTTTAGTTTTATCACTATTCCCTGTTTTTGTATTTTCCATTCCATTGATTTCTGCTGCTATCTATATTGTTTCTTTTCTTCTACTTATTTTGGTTTAATTTGCTCTTATTCTAATTTCTTAAGCTAGAAGCTGAGGTTGTTACTTTGAGTCCTTTCTTCTTTTAGTGGTACATCAGTGATAAATCTGACAAAAGATGAAGAGTCCCATATGCTAAAGTACAGAACCTTGCTTAGAGAAATTGCAGACAACCTATGTAACTACAGAGATATACTATGTCCATGGATCAGAAAGCTTAATATTGCTAGGAAGTCTATTTTCCCCAAATTGATATATTGATAAAATAAAATCTCACTCAATTCTACCAAGCCTTTCTATAGAAACTGAAAAACTAATACTAAAATTAATATGGAAATGCAAAGGACTTCTAAAAGAATTTGAAAAAGAAGAATAAACCGGACTAATACTACCTGATTTTAAGACTTTTTAAAGAACTATTATTGTGTATATTAAAGGTACACAATATGTTATGGAATACATATTGATGGTAAAAAGAATATTATAGTGAAGCAAATTAACATATCCATCATCTTACATAGTTCCCCCATTTTTTTGTGTGACAAGAACAGCTAAACTCTACTCATTTAGCATGAATCCCATACACAGAACAATTTTATGACCTATAGTTCACATGTTGTAAATTACATTTCTATACTTGATCATTCTACATATTTCCTACTTTGTATCCTCTGACCTACATCTTCCCATTTCCTCTGTTCCTGCCCTCTGCCCTAGTGACCTGTTTCATTCTCTATCTCTGTATATCTGACTTTTTTTAAGATTCCATATATAATATGTAATATTTTCATTTCTGTGTCTGGCTTATTTCTCTCAGCATAATGTCCCCCAGGCTCATCTGTGTTTTGACAAATGGTCAGATCTTGCTCCTTTTTATGGCTGAAGAATATTCTACTGAACATATGTAACACATTTTCTTTATCCATTTCTCTGCTGACAAACATTTAGTTTTTTTCCGTATCTTGACTATCGTGAATAACACTGCAATACACATAGGAGTGCACATATCTTTACACGCGGTGATTAAATTTGCTTTGGGCATATACCCAGAAGAGGGATTGCTGAGGTACGTGGTAGCTCTATTTTTAATTCCTTTAGGAACCTTCATACTGTTTTCCATAATGGCTGTACCAATCTTCATTCTTACCGACAGTGTACAGGATTTCTCCATACCCCTGCCAATATTTGTTATCTTTTCCCTTTTTAAAAATAGCCATCCTAATTGGAGTAAGGTGCTATCTCACAGTGGTTTTCATTTGCATTTTCCTGATGATTAATAATGTTGAGCACCTATCGTATATCTGTTGGCCATTTTTATGTTTTCTTTGGAGAAACGTCTATTTAGGCCTTTGCCCATTTTTAAAAACAGTTCTTTGTTGTTTTGTTTTTGTTTTTTGGGTTTTTTTTTTTTTTTTGAGACAATGTTTTGCTCTCTTTTGGCGCATCAGTTGTATGTGATTTTTTTTTTTTTTTTTTTGAGACAAGGTTTCACTCTGTTGTGGCACATCTGTTGTGATCAGTGGCATGATCACAGCTCACTGCAGACTCAACCTCCCTGGCTTAAATAATACTTCCATCTCAGCCTCCTGAGTAGCTGGGACTACAGGCACACGTCACCATGTCTGGTTAATTTAAAAAAAAAAATCATAGAGACAGGATATCACTACGTTGCCCAGGCTGGTCTGAACTCCTGGATCCAACAGTCCTCCTGCCTCAGCCTCCCAAAGTGCTAGGATTACAGGAATGAGCCACTGCATCCAGCCTCCTCTGCCCATCTTTAAACTGAGTTATTTGCTTTTCTACTACTGAGTTGTATGAGTTCTTTATACATTTTGGATATTAACCCCTTATCAGGTATATGATTTGCAAGTAGTTTTCACAATCTGTAGGCTACTGCTTCATTTTGCTGATTGTTTCCTTTGCTGTGCAGAAGCTTTTCAGTTTAATATAGTCCTATTTATTTATTTTTGTTTTTGTGGCCTGAGTTTTTGCTGTAATATCCAAAAAATCATCACCAAGGCCAATGTCCCAGAGTTTTCCCCCATGTTCTCTTCTAGGAATTTTATTGTTTCTGGTTTTATATTTAGGTCTTTCATCCAATTTGAGATGATTTTTGTGTATGGTATAAATAAGGGTCCCATTTCATTCTTTTGTATGTGAAAATGCAGTTTTCCCAGCACCATCTGTCAGACAGACTATCCTTTCCCCTTTGTGTCTTCTTGTCAAAAATTAGTTGACTGTATATGTTTGGATTTATTTCTGAGTCAAGACTTATTATAAAGCTACTGTCATCAAGACATTGTGGTATTGGCATGGAGACAAAAGGATTGACAGAAAAGAACAGAGTCCAAAAATAGAGACACATATAAGTATGAAAAAATGAATTTAATATGAAGGTAAAAAGTTAAGTCAAGAGAGAAAGAATAGTCATTTAAAACAAGTGGTGCTGGAAAAACTGGATATCCACATGCCAAAAATATAAACTTCTAACCATTTCCCACACCATATACAAAAATTAACTTGAAATGGGTCCTACACTCAAATATAAATTTTAAACATCTAAAAGTAAACTTAAGAAACAACTTTTAGGACCTTGGGTTCAACAGTTTTCTTAGATATACCATCAAAAAAGTATGATCCATAAAAGAAAAAAATTGATTAATTAAACTTTATCAAAATAAAGATGTTTTTCAAAAGACACTGTTAAGAGAATGAAAAGACAAGACACAGACTGAGAGAAAAAGGATTTGTATCCAGAATATGTAAAGAACCAAGACTTAATTATAAGAAAACAACCAACCCAATTTTTAAAATAGGCAAGACGATTTGGACACTTGACCAGTGAAGATATACAAATGTCAAATAAGCAAATGAAAACATGCATGACATCATTATTCAGTGGGAAAGGGCAAATTAAAATCACAATAAGGTATAGAAGTATTAGAAAGGCTAACAACTAACCAGGCCAAGTAAGTGCTGACGACGATGGGGAGGAACTGAAACTATCATAGACTGCTGTTGGGAATGTAAACTAGAACAAAAACTTTAGAAAGTAATTTGGTAGTTTCTTAAAAAATTTAACATGCAAATGCCAGATGATCCATTCATTCCACTACTAGGCAGTTTCCCAAGAGAATGAAAGCATTTGTCCAGATGAAGGCTTGTACAGGAATGTTTACAGCAACTTCATTTAGAGTAGCCCCAAACTGGAAATCATCCAAAAGTCTATCAACAGTTGAATGGATAAACTGCAGTATATTCATTAAATAGAACTCCAGGCCGGGCGCAGTGGCTCACGTCTGTAATCCCAGCACTTTGGGAGGCCGAGGCGGGCGGATCACGAGGTCAGGAGATCGAGACCATCCTGGCTAACATGGTGAAACCTCGTCAGTACTAAAAATACAAAAAAATTAGCCGGGCATGGTAACAGGTGCCTGTAGTCCCAGCTACTCGGGAGGCTGAGGCAGGAGAATGGCGTGAACCCAGGAGGCGGAGCTTGCAGTGAGCCAAGATCGCACCACTGCACTCCAGCCTGGGCGAGAGCGAGATTCCGTCTCAAAAAAAAAAAAAAAAAAAAATAGAACTCCACTCAGCAATAAAAAGAATAACCTATTGATACACATTACAATATGGATTAATCTTAAAATAATTATACTTAGTGGAAAAAAAAGTGCTTACTGCATGATTCTATTTTTTAAGAGTTCTGAGAAATGCTAATACCTAGTGACAGAAAGCACCTTAGTGGTTGGCTGTGACAGGGTAGTAAAAGGTAGAAGAAAGGAATTACAAAGAGGCATGAGTAAATTTAGGTGCTACAGATTTGTTCAAAACATGTATCTGCCATAATAAGCTTGACAGCCTCCATTACTTTTTTTTTTTTTTTTGAGACGGAGTCTCACTCTTTCGCTGAGGCTGGAGTGCAGTGGCATGATCTTGGCTCACTGCAACCTCTGCCTTCTGGGTTCAAGCGATTCTCCTCCCTCAGCCTCCCAAGTAGCTGAGATTACACAGGCATGCACCACCACACTTGGCTAATTTTATTTTTAGTAGAGATGGGGTTTCGCTATGTTGGCCAGGCTGGTCCCGAATGCCTGACCTCATGATCCACCCACCCTGGCCTCCAAAGTGATAGGATTACAGGCGTGAGCCACTGTTCCCGGCCGCCTCCATTACTTTTCTGAGACTTGTGACATTAATAAATGTGTGATATTACATAATGAATTATATCATTATTTGAAATACCTGCATGACTTGGTGATCTGATATTTTCCAAATGACTGAAGCATGATGCTATAAAATCATGCATGGGCAAAAGAAGCATTCAAACTGCAAGATCAACCAATGAACTTAATGTAACTGAATATGAAAAGTTCACTAATAAGATTTGAGATTCCACACTGCAAACAGCCTTTAGGAAAATTTAGCAAAAACTACTGTGGTAGATAGAATTTGAATATGGCCTCCCAAAGATGTCCTACTCTAATACCTGGATCCCTATGAGTGTAAGTACTACTCATAATATGTTCTATCATGTACAGCTGACCTTAAAATAAGATTATCCAGGTGTGCCTGATCTAATCATACAAGCCCTTTTAAAAGTAGAGAGTAGCAGCTTTTACGAGGTATCAGCACTTTTCTTTCATTGGGGGAAGGCGTGAGGAAAGTAACAAACAGCAGCGGAGTTTTAAACTTTAAATAGACAGGTCTGAGTGCCTGAATTTGCCTTTTCATTTTACTTCATCCTCCAAGGAGTTCAATCACTTGGCGTGACTTCACTTCTTTTAAGCAAAAGAGTGGTGCCCAGGCAACATGCGTGACTGGAGCACTTTAGGCAAACTCCTTGACAAGTTTCAAGCCTACTCAACTGCTGGAGGGAAGGTGTGGCTGTCAGTACTTTTCATTTTCCAAATCCTGCTGCTGAAGACAGTGGTTGAGTCAGCCTGGGGAGATGAGCAGTCTGCCTTTCGTTGTAACACTCAGCAACCTGGTTGTGAAAATGTCTGCTATGACAAGTCTTTCCCAATCTCTCATGTGCGCTTCTGGGTCCTGCAGATCATATTTGTGTCTGTACCCACACTCTTGTACCTGGCTCATGTGTTCTATGTGATGCAAAAGGAAGAGAAACTGAACAAGAAAGAGGAGGAACTCAAGGTTGCCCAAACTGATGGTGTCAATGTGGAGATCCACTTGAAGCAGATTGAGATAACGAAATTCAAGTATGGTATTGAAGAGCATGGTAAGGTGAAAATGCAAGGGGGGTTGCTGCGAACCTACATCATCAGTATCCTCTTCAAGTCTATCTTTGAGGTGGCCTTGCTGATCCAGTGGTACATCTATGGATTCAGCTTGAGTGCTGTTCACACTTGCAAAAGAGATCCCTGCCCACATCAGGTGGACTGTTTCCTCTCTTGCCCCATGGAGAAAACCATCTTCATCATCTTCATGCTGGTGGTGTCCTTGGTGTCCCTGGCCTTGAATATCATTGAACTCTTCTATGTTTTCTTCAAGGGCGTTAAGGATCGGGTTAAGGGAAAGAGCGACCCTTACCATGCGACCACTGGCACGCTGAGCCCCGCCAAAGACTGTGGGTCTCAAAAATATGCTTATTTCAATGGCTGCTCCTCACCAACTGCTCCCCTCTCGCCTATGTCTCTTCCTGGGTACAAGCTGGTTACCGGCGACAGAAACAATTCTTCTTGCCGCAATTACGACAAGCAAGCAAGTGAGCAAAACTGGGCTAATTACAGTGCAGAACAAAATCGAATGGGGCAGGCGGGAAGCACCATCTCTAACTCCCACGCACAGCCTTTTGATTTCCCCGATGATAACCAGAATTCTAAAAAACTAGCTGCTGGACATGAACTACAGCCACTAGCCATTGTGGACCAGCAACCTTCAAGCAGAGCCAGCAGTCGTGCCAGCAGCAGGCCTCAGCCTGATGACCTGGAGATCTAGATACAGGCTTGAAAGTATCAAGATTCCACTCACTTGTGGAGAAGAAAAAAGGTGCTGTAGAAAGTGCACCAGGTGTTAATTTTGATCCAGTGGAGGTGGTATTCAACAGCCTTATTCATGAGGCTTAGAAAACACAAAGACATTAGAATACCTAGGTTCACTGTGGGTGTATGGGGTAGATGGGTGGAGAGGGAGGGGATAAGAGAGGTGCATATTGGTATTTAAAGTAGTGGATTCAAAAAACTTAGATTATAAATAAGAGTTCCATTATGTGATACATAGATAAGGGCTTTTTCTCCCGGCAAACACCCCTAAGAATGGTTCTGTGTATGTGAATGAGTGGGTGGTAATTGTGGCTAAATATTTTTGTTTTACCAAGAAACTGAAATAATTCTGGCCAGGAATAAATACTTCCTGAACATCTTAGGTCTTTTCAACAAGAAAAAGACAGAGGATTGTCCTTAAGTCCCTGCTAAAACATTCCATTGTTAAAATTTGCACTTTGAAGGTTAGCTTTCTAGGCCTGACCCTCCAGGTGTCAATGGACTTGTGCTACTATATTTTTTTATTCTTGGTATTAGTTTAAAATTCAGACAAGGCCCACAGAATAAGATTTTCCATGCATTTGAAAATCTCAGCGTTATACATATATTTTTTCCATCCACTTGCACCATATCATTACCATCACTTTTTCATCATTCCTCAGCTACTACTCACATTCATTTAATGGTTTCTGTAAACATTTTTAAGACAGTTGGATGTCACTTAACATTTTTTTTCTTTTGAGCTAGAGTCAGGGAATCAAGCCATGCTTAATATTTAACAGTCACTTGTATGTGTGTGGAAGTTTGTTTTGTTTGTCATGTATTGGTACAAGCAGATACAGTACAAACTCACAAACACAGATTTGAAAATAATGCACATACAGTGTTCAAATTTGAATCTTTCTTATGGATTTTTGTGGTGTGGGCCAATATGGTGTTTACATTATATAATTCCTGCTGTGGCAAGTAAAACACACTTTTTTTTTTTCCTCCTAAAATGTTTTTCCCCGTGTATCCTATTACGGATACTGGTTTTGTTAATTATGATTCTTTATTTTCCCTCTTTTTTTTAAGGATATAGCAGTAATGCTATTACTGAAATGAATTTCCTTTCTCTGAAATGTAATCATTGATGCTTGAATGATAGAATTTTAGTACTGTAAACAGGCTTTAGTCATTAATGTGAGACACTTAGAAAAAATGCTTAGAGTGGACTATTAAATGTGCCTAAATGAATTTTGCAGTAACTGGTATTCTTGGGTTTGCCCTACTTAATACACAGTAATTCAGAACTTGTATTCTGAGTTTAACAGTCTTTTGGAGTGACCAGCAACTTTGATGTTTGCACTAAGATTTTATTTGGAATGCAAGAGAGGTTGAAAGAGGATTCAGTAGTACACATATAACTAATTTATTTGAACTATATGCTGAAGACATCTACCAGTTTCTCCAAATGCCTTTTTTAAAACTCATCACAGACGACTGGTGAAAATGCTGAGTATGACACTTTTCTACTTGCATGTCAGCTACATAAACAGTTTTGTACAATGAAAATTACTAATTTGTTTGACATTCCATGTTAAACTATGGTCATGTTCAGCTTCACTGCATGTAATGTAGACCTTGTCCATCAGGTCATGTGTTCTGGAGAGTGTTCTTTATTCAGTAGTTTTAATTTAGCATTAAAAAAAAAAAGTAGAGAGTATTCTTTAGCTAGTAACGTAAGAGAAAGTTAGAAAAATTCAAAACACTTGAAGGATTTAGCAGGCCCGTGCTGACTTTGAAGATAGAAAGACCATGTGAAAAGGGATGCAGGCAACCTCAAGGAGCTAAGAGATGCCCCTGGCAGACAGCAGGCAACGAAACAGGAACTTTAGACATATAGCTGCAAGGGACACGATTCTGCCAGCAACTGAATGAGCTTGGTAGCAGATTCTTCCCGAGAGCCTCCAGATAACAGCTCAGCCTGACATCCTGATTTTGGCTTTGTGAGACCCTGAGCAGAGAACACAGTCAAGGCTGCCAGGACTTCTAACCTACAGACCCTGTCAGGTAAAAAATGGGTGTCACTTTAAGCCCTCAGGTTGTGATAATTACTTGTGCAGCAATCAAAAGCTAATACATTTACATAAATCAAAATACACAGAAACTTGGATCCAACAATCTCACTACTGAATTTTTACCTATAGACACACTTTCAAATGATTCTTACAGTGAGTCCAAGGATATTCATTGAACACTGTTTGTAAAAACAAATAATAAAAATAAAAATGACCAAACTATCCACAAATAAAGTTGCGGTTGAATAAATTATGTAAATCCACAAAATGGAATATTCTGTAGCCATTACCAAAAAAAGTAGAATTGTATAGATAACTGCAAAACAGTAAAACCATCACACATTATAGTAATAAGAAAAAAAAAAGCAAGATCTGAAACAGTGGTGGAGTATAATTTGTTTCATAATTAAATTTAAAGCATCTGCATTAAACATTTTTCTGGAAAAAAATTTAAAAACTGTAAGCAGCAATTAGCTTTGAGATATAATTAGATTGTTGAGTAGAAGGTTTCATTTTCAATTTTCTACCTTTTATTATATTTTCAATTTTCTAATGAAGTTTATTATTCTTATTCATTAAAAAAATATAAACAGGTTACTAGTCAGAGTCTAGATAAACACTTGCTTGGCTCCTGTACAAAGCTATCTTCTTTTGTTTTATTTAACTAGGGCTTGTCATCTGGTATTTGCATCTGTGGTCCTTTAACAATTACAGTAAGACCAAAATCACCTTTCCTCAACTTCGTCCCACCTCCCAAATCTGAGTTTTTCAGTGGCGTTCCTTATTATTCAGGGGCTTCATTTGTACCCATGTAAATGTTAATATGTATTTTTATAATATTTACACATTTAAACCATTAAAACATACAATGTACTTAACACAGACAATGCCATCTTGATGAGGATAAAGATTATAATGATCTAGGTATTCTGCAGTTACATGGTAATATTGAGAAATATTTCAATAGCAAGCAAAGCACTATAACAAAACAGGACCAATAATTATAAATCATGAAAAATTAATTTCTGTAAACAGAAATTAATGAGCAGTCTACAATAGTATGTTTACTTAATATATTTTAATTAAAATTAGAAACGTTTTACATATTTCTTTAAATTTCTCCTAAAATGAGTAAATAATTGTTAAAAGTAAAGCAAATCCCTTTCACTTATTAAATACTCTATTTGTAAAGCTTATGAGATCAAATTTTACTTCTGATTGTATCTTCTACAACAGGAAGTTGGACAATGAAAAAAACTTTAAAACATACTATTAATACAGCACTTCAAAGTTTTCTTTGTTGTCAAAAGTTGTTAACATAAAGGTGTTGAAAGTCACCAGAAATAAATACCAAGACATATTCATAGACTGATCACCTTCTTTTTGTTTGTCCACATATGAAAGAAGTTCATAATTCAAAAGTGATTCAAAGCATTGTGAGATTATTATATATAACCATCAAAAAAGAGGTTTTGCAGGGTGCTGTGGCTCATGTCTGTAATCCCAGCACTTTGGGATGCCAAGGCAGGAGAATCACATGAGCCCAGAAGTTCAAGACCAGCCTGAGCAATATAGTGAGACTCCATTTCTACAAAAAAAAAAATTAAAAATTAATTTAAACATTTAGAAGAGAGGTTGTGTGGAGATGTACTTGGAAAATGATATACAGTGAACTAAATATAAGATAGTACTATCACTGTTATAAAGTCTAAGTACACTGCCTTTTTCTAAATAGTATTTTGCACATAAAGATATATAACTGAATTCCATGTGTAACTATATTCTAATAATAAATTTGTCTTTTTAAAAAAGCAGTTGACATTTTCTAGAAAATAGTGAAGTGTTACAGCCTATAAAAATACTGAGTATAGGTACAGACTCTTTTGTTATCTGGAAATGTTAAACAAAATCCTTGGAGACTTTATGAGGAGAAATCAAAGAGACTGAACATATAAAAACAATAAAACATGACATTAAAATGTCATCATGCAAAAATTCTCAGATCACATTACCTGAAACCAGTTCCATAATGATGTAGACAGGCTGTCTTTGTGTGCAAACTCCTATAAGTTTGACAATATTGGGATGATCATATTGCTTGAGAATTCTAGATGAGATGAAAATATAAGAATAGTTATCATTTGAATAATAAAGCATTAATTTGTGATCACAAATAGTGTTTACAACTAGAATATTCTTGAATCATAATTCAATTTTTAAAATTTCAGTATGACCCCAAATTATGATAAATTGGGTGTATACAAACGAGTAAAGCCTTCCCTCAGTATCTGTAGGAGACTGGTTCCAGGACCCCCGTGGATACAGAAATCTATGCATGTTCAAGTCTCTTATACAAAATGGTGCAATATTTGCATACAACCTACACGCAACCCTCTTATATACTTTAAACCATCTCCAGATTACTTATAATACCTAATATAATGTAAATGTTATATAAATAGTTGTTATACTATATTGTTTAGGGAATAATAAGAAAAAAAATTCTGTACATGTTCAGTACAGATGCAATCATCAACATTTTCCCCCACTAATATTTTTGTTCTGTGGCTGATCAAATCCACAGATACAGAACCCATGGAGATAGAGGCCCAACCATACTGATACATATTGGCAACATAATGTGGATGCAAATGAGTCAATTCTCCTTAATTTAATATTCTTTTAAAAATTATTATCTACTCTGAATGATTAACAATCATGTTAAAAACTAGTTAATCTAAAACATGTACAACTCCCTTCAAATTATAATATCTGGTTTTAGTCACTACCACAAAAGTATAGCTGAAAAGTATTAGTGGGCCAAAAATTGTAAGCTGCTAGGGTAGCATATATATATATATATATATATTTTTTTTTTTAAACACACGCACTTGATTTTAAAATACATAAAATAAGAAATCATTTTATACTGGCAAATGCTACAGGGTAACCATTTCATTGGATTTTGTAATAGTTAAATACTTTCTTGATCAGGATCAATTTCAAAATGGTAGAAACAAAAGTTCTGAGAAAGTTGGCAAACGGATAATTGAATAATAGAGTTTCAACAGAGACTTCAGCTGAAGCAGAGTAGACTTTGCTTGGATAAGGGCAAAATTTCATCAGAGGGCTATGAAAGTAGGATAGACTTGAAACCATGTCCCTAAAGAGTTAAGAAAAAAAACCTCAACACAGTAATGACCAACAAAAATTCTTGAGTTTGCAGGATAGCACGTAAAAAAAGAAACAACTTGCTCAATCACTGAAACTCCTGTTGTTTATAAAAGAACTGGCTGAAATTGGTTAGAACAAATAGGGCTGACTGGCATCTGTGCAGAAACAAGCTTGCTAACATCACAGCCTGAATTTCCACTGCATGGTTCAGACTAACTCCCCCTTGATTTGCACACACGAACCATGAGATTGCATGAAGAGATAACTGTGTGTGGCCAAGGACTTTCCAGGCCTCCCATTTCCCGTTCCACCAATCACTTAGTAATTTCAGAATCTACCCCCTCAACCTTTTCTGATAAAACTATTGCTTTGAAATCATTAAGAGTTGACGTTTAATAGTAAGCTTTTCTTTTCTCAAAGACCTGGTGTCACAGTATTGGCTTCTAGCACATTGGGCAGTGAGCCCCTTCTACTTGATAATGCACTCACCTATAGGACTCCAAACATGAACTAAAAATAAACTAGATTACCTCAAATGCCTGTCTGTCCCAATTATTTCTATTACCAAATCTAATTCTTTATTATCTTATCAACAGTTATAAATTCACTCATCTTTGAAAACTGCTGTATACTTTCCTAAGAGAATGAAAAAGGTAACTTTGGAGAAAGATAAAAAATTTATGCATGTTTTGTACATGTACAACTAAACCAAGGATAGCTATAAAAATGTATATAATGTATATATATAATGTATATACTTAAATGTATATACTTAAATGTATATGTAAGCTATACAGTTGAAGAAGAAATCTCAGGTTCTCAGAAATGAAATCTAACAGATGAGAAAACAGAAGCAAGCAGTGCTATCTAAGGAGGGTAGGACAGATATAATTATCTACTTAAATGTATATGTGAGCTGTACAGTATATGTATATAATACATTAATATTTTTATCATAAGCACAGTATTGCATATATACATATATGTATATGTATGTGTGATGAAAGCAAAATATCTTAACATTTTAAGAACTTGAATAATACTGCTTTTTAACACCTGGTTTGACTATGATTGCTGCATTGATCTGCAGACTATCACAAAAGCACAAACTTTTGGATTCCATACTGTAAAAGTGCTTACCCCTACTATTTCAGTAAATCACAATTTAAGATGTCTTCAAACTTACATTTTAATAAATCATTTACATAATAAATACATATTTTGATTACTTTAAATAACTCACTTGGCTTCTTGTAAAAATTTTATTTTCAATTCCTGAGGAAGATCTTCTTTACATGTTTTAACAGCAACAGAAGTTTTATCCTTTAATGTGCCCTTATATACTTCACCAAAATTTCCCTGAAAATAGAAATACATTCATTGTCTGGGGTAAATGACAGCATGTATATCTCTGCCAAATACAAGGAAAGGTACCAAAGAGGAGGAGGTGCTTACCTACATGTCAATATCACCAGTGATGAACTAATTTCTATCAGACATATGAACTTCTAACTTTACTCTATGGCTAGGACATATTTTGGTATAAAATGCCTGATTTGGCCAGGCGTGGTGGCTCATGCCTGTAATCCCAGCACTTTGGGAGGCTGAGGTGGGCGGATCATGAGGTCAGGAGATCGAGACCATCCTTGCTAACACAGTGAAACCCCGTCTCTACTAAAAAAATACAAAAAAATTAGCTGAGCATGGTGGTGGGCGCCTGTAGTCCCAGCTACTTGGGAGGCTGAGGCAGGAGAATGGCATGAACCCGGGAGGCAGGGCTTGCAGTGAACGGAGATTGCGCCACTGCACTCCAGCCTGGGCAACAGAGTGAGACTCTGTCTCCAAAAAAAAAAAAAAAAAAAAAAAAGGCCTGATTTATAGTGTATTTATTTTAGAAGAGATGAAATTTTGAAATCTATTTTTTAAAATTAAATCCAAAACATTATCAAGAAGATAAACAAGGCTAACATACTAGCACAACAGCTATTCTTGAGTATTCTCTTAGGTTTTTTTACACTGCATATGTATTTTTTACATAGCTATAATCATATTACGCAAACTTTTTTTTCTTTTTTTTTCTGAGACAGAGTCTCACTCTGTTGCCAGGCTGGAGTGCAGCAGCACAATCTCGGCTCACTGCAACCTCCGCCTCCCAGGTTCAAGCAATTCTCCTGTCTCAGCCTCCCGAGTTGCTGGGACTACAGGTGCACACCACCACACCCAGCTAATTTTTGTATTTTTAGTAGAGATGGGGTTTCAGCATGTTGGCCAGGATGGTCTCGATCTCTTGACCTCGTGATCTGCCTGCCTTGGCCTCCCAAAATGCTGGGATTATAGGTGTGAGCCACCACACCCGGCATATGCAAACATTTTATAATAAACTTTAATGCTATTGTTGAGCAAGAAGTAACTAAACTAGAAGCCTACTATACTTACTGAGTTTTAGAGCACTAAGATGAATGTAACTCTTAATATTTGAAGTTCACAAGTTAAAATTTATACCTTGAACTACTGCTTATTAATAAATAAAATTATTAAAATACCGTAAAATATTTTTAACAAGTCTTATATTCAATTTTTACTATTTAATCTAATAGTCAACTCAAATATTTATAAAACAATGATCAATCATGTTTTCATAAAAAATAAACATACTTAAACAGTAAACATTGGTGATAAATTTAAAAAAGGAAAATTTGAGCTTCACATCTGTTATTCTCAAGAGATTGTCTTTTACCCATAATTGTCAGATTATTTATTACATCAGAGGTAGAGCTGAGAGAAGATATTAATTTACATGATTACTGCTGGGCCTCCACTTACCTAAAGCACTTACGATTCAGCTTGTCTAAAACTTACTGTTTTATTAATCAAAAGATTATTCCTGGCTATATTACTTTTTTCAGTTACTAGAACCATCATTTGCCTTGTAAGCATTCAGACCCTACCTCCATAATACTTTTTGTCTTATTCCTTGCATCTCAGAAAGGTTACCCTGATTCACGATCTCAATTCTGTTACCTAAGCTGATCTCATCTTCAGTCCCTCACTTCTCCAATCCACCTACAACAGCACTGCCAAATTAATCTTTCCTAGAGAAAACTTTGTTTATACTACTGCTTTGCTCAATATCCATCCTTCAATCACTATCACTTTCTTGGCCTCTATATAGCTCCACATTATAACCCCCAACTGTTACATGTGTTCTGAACTCAAATACATAGTGATCCCTAAAAACGTGTCATGCCTTTTCTACATTTTTCCCTCTGTGGAAAACGCCCACCTCCAATCAGAAGCTGATACTTCGTCTTTAAGTCCATTTCTTATGCCCCTTGTTCATGAAGACTTTCTTGATTTTCCCAAAATTATGTCTCCTGTCCCTGAATACATATATCCCCATTGCCCTTTGTGTCTTTCTAATGGTTTCTGCCCTATTTTAAGAGGTACTGGCACGTACTAGGCATTCGAAAAATTTAAACATTAATTTAGCAACCACTATCCAGAGAATGTCAACTTTATCAACGGTGGTCAGGGGGACAGTCTTCAGACATTGAGAAATGACTATGCTTTCCCAGACCACCTCTTCTCTATCCAAAGAGGTGAGGAGGAAGCTCAGGACACTCATCACTCTGTATCATTCAATCATCATTCAACGCAAACCTTTGCTTTAAAGGGGAGGTGAGGGACTGAATATAAGATCAGCTTAGGTGACAGAACTGAGATTCTGAATCAGGGTAACCTTTCTAAGATGCAAGGGGTGAGACAAAAAGTCATGAAGCATGACTTCATCTCTGCTGCTGCCCTTCAGTCCCTGAGGACAAATCTTATGCCCCTTGACTGTGTTTATGTCAGTCAATGTAAGATGACCCTGGTCCTCGGTTAATCTTCATTTCTCCCTCTCCAGGCCCCTCAGATTCAGCATACTTCTATTTGATCCTTCTTTCTCATCTATCTCCGACTTGCATAGTGCCTTCTGGAATTCATGGCCCATCATCATCAAAATTATATTTTAATCTATTCTTTGATCATTTCCTTTAACTTCCTGTTCTAACAAAATCCTGGCTCTCACTTGAGAAGACCCAAATGGTGGATGAACTTCCTTTTGCCATCTAAATTTAAGTGATGACTTATTTTCCCCACATATAATCCTACTATTGCCCTGCAGATAGAACACAGTGTTCTATTACCTACTTATCACTGGCTTTAAACCATTATCTCTCCCACATTCCTGAAACTCTCAGCTTTGAAAATGTGTCACTCAATTATATTACCCACTATTCCTCACTCCAGCAGTCATTTACTGAATTTGAAAATATTTTGTTTATTGGCAATTTGAGCTGTTGGGTAACTGTCAGTCTACCCAGTGTCCTAATTCTTTGTAATTTCAGTAGACATTTAAAGGACCTTCCAACAATTCAAACTCTCAGTTTCTTGAGCATCTCTCCTCCAATTACCTTGCACTCCAATCTATTTTCTAGGGTCATACTTTAAACTCTGCCATACCAATAATGCAAATGCTGTATAACATCTATCTCATTCATTTCAACTTCTGGTTGGCTTCTATCTTTCTAGCTTACTTCCTCTTCTTTTTTGAATACTTATCCAGACTTCAAAAGTCCTTTGACTTTATAGGAACTGCCAATCTTTCGGTTCTATCACTTTTTACGTCATTCTTTTATTATATTCTCCTCCTTCTGTGTTCCACCTTAAATTCCATGGTCAATAATTATAACTGCCTTCCCATACACTCTCAGTTTATTTGCTCCTCTGTTAATCTGTAAAACTCCCTTAGCAAATCTACAAGTCTGATTAAATCCAAAACTCTGCCTATTCTGCACCTATAAAGCTAATATGGCTGGAGAAAAACCATAATCATGCTGACTGATTTAACTTTAAATTCATGAACACAAACCCTTAGGGGGCCCTTAATGCTACTCAATAACCATATTATATTTCTTTAGACCATTCACACTCCCAGTTTTCTGGATGACTGCTTCTCTTCTATTCTCTTCTCAAATCTCCCATCCTCATTCTTAGCTGATGCTTTTGCTTCCTACTTCATTTCAAGAATTGAAGCAATATAAAGAGAACTTTGGACTCTTGTCCCTATATTGACCCACCTACCAATTTTCCTCGCTGTTATAAAAAGTGAACTATTGTGTTTCTATTAAAGTCAATCCTCCATTGTGAACTAAATTGCATCCCCTCTTACCTACTCAAGGATGACGCTCTAGCAATGTTCATCCCTCTCTCTTAAATGATGAATTTTCACTAGATCATTCCCAACTGCAAACTAGTATGCTACTATTTTTCTCAAGTTAAACAGTAACAGTGACAAAGCACCAATCATTCTCTTGAAACTATCACCGCACATCTCTGATTTCTTTTGCAGCAAAACTTCAAAGAATTACATCTTTGCTATCGCTAATTCTCTCCTCCCGTTCCTCTCAAATCCATTCCAAACTGGCTTTCACCTAAAGCATTCCAAGGAAACTGCTCAGCCAAGTCATCAGTGATCTTCTCATTGCTAAATCCCATCTTGTTTGGCTTTTCAGCATCATCTGACACCACTGATCACTCTCTTCCTTGGTATATACTTTCTCTTCTTGTCTTCCAAGGCATCATATCTCCTGGTTTTCTGCCTCCTACTTGGCTGCTCTTTTCAACCTCCTTTGGGGATTGCTTCTGTTATCTCCACCTCTTAATGTTCGAGTGAGCAAGGCTCAATCCTTGATCCTCTTCTCTTCTTCATCTAGACTCACTCTACTGTTGAATCCACCTAATTGTGGTAAGTACCAGCTATATACTAACAACTACCAGATTTGTACTTTTGACTCAGACCTCTTTTCTCTAACTCCAGACTTAATACCCAATAGTTTCCATCATCCCCACTTGGAAGTTTCATAGAAAAACTCAATACATCCAAAACTGAACACCTCTGCTCGTTCCCTGAAATCTTTTACACTTAGGACTGAAATCTTTCTCTAATACCTCACATACAGAGTCCATCAGGATATTCAATTGGTTCAATTTCAAAAGTACATCCAGAACTCACTACTTCACACCACCTCCATTGCTATCATCTTAACCTAGCATCATCTTTTAGTCAGGTAAGTTCAACTGCCTCCTAACCTTCCAAGTTGTCAGCCTATTTTCACAACTCCCAGAGTAACTTTTTAAAAAAGATCATGCCATTCCTCCTCTCAAAATTGCCCACCAGCTCGCCATTTCATTCATGATCAAAGCCAAAGTTATACAATGACTTACAAGGTCAATGTAATTTATACCCTCATCACCTAACAGACTTCCTCTCCTATCACATTCCCTCCTGCTTACTGTTACAATGAAAATGCTTCCCTTGCTCTTCAAACAAATTTTGCATTGGCTGTTTACTCTGCGTAGACCCCTCTTCCCTCAGATGTCCATGTGGCTAAATTTCCCACCTCCTTCAAGTCTTTATTCAAAAGTAAACATAGTAAGGTTTATCTGGATTTCCTACTAAAAACAGCAACTACAACTAGTAACGCTTCCAATCCCTCTATTTTTTCACAGGACTTAGCACCCTCTAACATTATAAAATTTACCTATTTATTATGCTTATTGTTTATCTTCTCCTCCTAGAAAGAATATTAAGCTCCGTAAGAGAAAGGATTTCTGGCTACTTGCTCATTGAAACTGTAAAACATGCCTAGAAGAGTGCCTTGCACATAGTAGGCATTCAAAAAACACTGGATGACTGAATATTTGTTGAATACCAACTATCGACTATAGCTGCATCTGATACTGTATATCAAGTACAGTCTACTAAAAATATAGTGCTGAATACAAAAAAAAAAAAACCCTCAGCGTTCCTGCCATTACCTTATATTACAACTTAACTCCAAAGTCTCTAACAATAGGAATCATGGCTAATTGTCTTAATTAGCCATGTACTCTTAAGCAGTATACTGTAAATGATTATTTAAAATAGGCAGTGAAAAATGTTAAATAACCATTTTGTTGTACTTAAAACTACTGGATGAAATTAAGCTACACACTGCCTCAAAGTCACAGTCTTCTATTTAAAATAAATTCATTAAGACTGACATATTACTTGTCGTTGAGAAAAAAATTATTCTTTGAAATAGTCTAAGGAGATAAATTCCTCCTAATACTTTATAGCATAAACTAAACACAAAAATAGAAATATTTCTCTTTAACTAAAAATATTTTTTCATAGTACTAAAAAGTCTGTCCTTCTAAACATATTCTGCCTTTATTTCAGTAAATGCTTTAGTTTTATAATTTATTATTTAATTGTATCATGGAAATTAATCTTTGTAATATTTTTTGGCCCAGTCACTGCTACTGAGTTACCTAGAGCAAGGGAAAGAAGAAATATTTCCTTAAGGATGAGGAAATAAGCCCAGAGGAAATAACATATGAGTCACTGCTTTTAGCTTGAGGTTCTTTAGAATTTACTTACTAAATATGCCAATAAAAATCTGCTTTCCAATAACAATTCGATGCTTTGGGAAAGGTATTTTAAAATCATAAATGATAAGAATCCTGCAAACTATGTTATTTCAACAGAGATTTACTTTCTCAGAGATTTTTTAAAAATAGGGGAAAATAGTCAATTCATCAAGTTTACATTTGAATCAAAAAAGTAATGAGTAATCATTTCTTCATCTAAAATGCTGAGCCTTAATTAAGTTCAGTACTGATCACTCATATGTATGTTAGCTTTTCCTAAATATATAGATTTTAAACTATTTTTTGTATCACACCATAAGCTAAAATGAATTCACATTTTTATATATTAATGGAAATAATCACTAATTAAGTCACTGACAAAAAAGTGAATACTTATTCATTGGAACTCAATTATAAATAAAAGTTATTAATAAATTTTCAAATAGTCCATTTGGTTAATTCTCAAGTATCTGCCATTATTGTTAAATAACATATACTTGACTACGGCCTATGAGTTCAAAGAAACTTCCAACTACATTGGAAGAAAAGGGACTTTTATTATATATAGTTGCTTTTTCTGATTAATAGAACTAGTTATAAAATTAATATTTATATTGAAACAAGTGTCTTGTCCACATTTTTAGATTGAAATATGCCCAGTGTTGTTACATACTGTAATTCTATATTCAATCCTGAAATCCCAAGAGGCAGTATTTCATTGTTTTCTAAACTATCACATGTAACCAGAAACAAAAAGAACAAGACTATTAGGTATTTATTTAAACTTTTATTATCTCACTGTTTCTTTTCAAATCTCAGTTCACTAGTTTTGACTTTACTGCACACTGAAGTAAAATCATTATGATTTTTAGTCCTTCCAGGGGAAAACACACATATAATATTCTTAAATGTTAAGAATCATCCTTAAATCTTTCAAAGACTTTCACACATCTATTTCAGTGAGCATCACAATATTGAGAAGATATAGCATTGTGTTCTAGTTAATGTGTAATGTGCCTGTGGCAATATAAGAAAAGCTTTGAGGAAAATGAAAAAATCTGCAGTCTTCACAATCAATATACAGACTTCTGGTTATTTAGCTCAGTTGATTACATACCTTGCCCAGTAATTCTCCCAATATGACATCTTCATGACTGAGAATCCATTTCTTGTCCTACAGCAAAGAATAAGAACAGTTGTTTAGTACAAGCAAGGGTACACTTCTTGAAGTTGCAGTTGAGCCAGTGGAAAGTCGACCTAAAGGGATATTTCATTCAGACCATTCAATCAACAGCACACTGAGAAGTTATAACCCCAGGATGCTGTAAAACAAATTTAAGAAACGGTACTACACAATAGGATATTAAAGTCTACATTACATCCAAATTCTATCAGAAATCTCAGCCTTCGAAATGATAGTATCCCTGTAATTAGAGCACAGCATGTACTTTCCACCAACCATAAAGTTTATGTTATGCTATTATTTGTCATTTCAAAAAGCTGTCATAAATACATGAGGGAGTTTGATTTTACAATGTAAAATTTTCAGTTCTCATTTAATCTTAGAAATTGTTTTTCTACTCAAATCACATTACTAAGAGCTAATTTTTCCACATATAAATGGGCCATGAGTTATAGCTGTCTATGACACTTCATATAGTCCCATATCTTTCCCAAGTAATCTCCTGTGGTATAATAAAGCAACAAACACCAATTACAATATCACTAGGGTGCATAAGGCCAGTGATGCAAACATATCATTGAAAGAGAGCATCCCATTATCTGATCTCAAGAACTGATTACTAGAGGATATTTTATCATCTAAAAAAGGCTCAACTATGAAATCCCACAATACCATAATGTAAGAAAAAATACGGTTTTTAATGAAGAAAGGAAAAAGGAAAAAAGTAAGAGAAAAGGAAGGGAGGAATAAAAAGGAAAGAAAGAGAGGAAGGGAAGAAAAAAAGGAGGGGAGTAGGAAGGAAGAGTTGGAGGAAGAGTATCCTGGTTGATATATTTTATTTATGAGTTAGGTTTCTTATTAATGTTAGAGTGTAGTTTTCCCCTCATTACAAAGACAGATGGAAATGTAATGATGATCTATGAGTTGTAACAAGTAATCAGACATCTTGAAGTAAAAATTCACCCTAACTATGACTTTAAAATGTCCTGGACAGTTATTTGAAGTGCTTTACCTTCTGAAATACCATGTGGCAAACACTCAACCAACACTCTCTGTTAGGTCAACAAAGGGACAACACTGATTTTTAAAATGCAATAGTTTTTATGCATAGTTTTTTCACCTAAATATAAAGTTAATGCTATAAAGATCCTGGAAGAAAACTTAGGAGGATAACGTCATGATCAAGTGGGTAAGCGAAGGTTTCTTAGAGAAGCACAAAAAAACACTAACTATAAAAAAGAAATGAAAATTGGACCTCATCAAAATTGAAAACATTTATTCAAAAGCATCATTTAAAAAATGAAAAGACAAACTACAACCTGGGAGAACATTTTTGCAATACTGAACTTCTATCTGATAAAGCATTTGTATGAAGAGCATATACAAAACTCATATCTCAACAACAAAACAAAGAACCCAGCTCAAGAAATTGTGTAAAAAAAGTTCAGAAAAGATGATGAACAAATAGCCAGTAAGAACATCAGAGACACTTAACATCATTAGTCACCAGTGATATACAAATACAAATCACAATAAGACGATACTTCATTACTTCGTACCCATTAAGATACTAAAATTAAAAAGATTAACAAATCAAGAGATTGTGAGGGTGTGGAGCAACTGTAATCCTTATGTATCGCTGGTGAAAATGCAAAAGCATTTTTTTCCCAACGCAGAAAAAGCATTTTTGCGTTTGGGAAAATAATTTGGAAGTTTCTCATAAAGTTAAACATACACATCCTATGACTCAAATTGCTCTCCTAGGAATTAACCAAAGATAAATGAAAACATATCCACAAAAAGATTCATCAAAAAATGCTGGAAGCAGCTCTATTTGTAATAGCCAAAAACTAGAAACAACTCATATGTCCATCAAAAAGAAAACTGATAAACACATTTTGGTACATTCAGGCAACTGACTATTCGGCAATAAAAAGGAACTTACTACAGATGCATACAACAGAGCACTTGCAAATCATTTTGCTGAGTTAATAAATCTAGACAAACTTTACATACATAGATACTAATTCCATTTACATAAAATTCTAGAGAAGGACAATCTATAATGCTAGGTATCAGAGAAATGGTTGCTTGGGGTAGGAGTTGAGAAAGATTGACTGCAAAAGGGAAAGAAGCAACTTTGCGGGGGGTTATAAAAATGTTCAATTCCTGGCCAAAATGGTGAAACCCCATCTCTACTAAAAATACAAAAATTAGCTGGGTGTGGTGGCGCACACTTGCAGTCCTACCTACTTGGGAGGCTGAGGCAGGAGAATCGCCTGAACCCGGGAAGCAGAGGTTGCAGTGAGCCAAGATCGCGCCACTGCACTCCAGCCTGACGACAGAGCGAGACTCAGTTAAAAAAAAAAAAAAAAAGTTCAATTTCTTGGTGTTTCATTGAACTATATATTTAAAACCTGTGGAAAATTTTATTTTATATAAATTACACATCCATAAAGTTCATTTTTTAATAAAAAATAAAAGAGCTGTACTTTCCATTTGATTAGCAGTTCTGGGGTTTAATTCTCCACCCCAAACCCTATATATAAGCAAATGTTATTCTTCTAAGAGTGCCATCTGGCAGTCAGAAAAGTTATTTTAAAGTTGCAAACTGATTCTTGGACAGCTTTTCCACTTTAGACAATGATAACCTAGGCAGTTGAGCCCAATCCTTGTAGTGCAAACCACTGAAAAAACAGGTTGAAATGTAGAAACAAAAACACAAAAAGAAAAAACAACCAAACAAAGAAAACCCCTAAACATCCATTTAAAGGCACTGGAGAGCTAGTAAAATAGTGAAGTATTGACAGACTAAAGCTAGGTTAAGAAAAGAAGCCATATCAAGGATTTATGGGCTACTTTTACCCTTGAATGCACATGGTCATTGTGAAAGCAGAAGCCAATAGGTTAAAAAATACAGAGAGAGTTCAGGGCCTGCAAGCAGAAGAGGCTCTGATAAAATACCCCAGGCTTTTAATAAACCCCAAACATACCACACTGTGGGAGAAAAAGTAACCTCGAAATGCAAAGAAGTAAGCCTACCTTCTAAACATGTCCATCATGGATTGAACCAAATTAGGGATTGGCAAACTAAGTCTGCAGACCAAACTGGCTCACTGCCTGTCATGTCAAAGTTGAATTTCAGTGTCCTTAGATAATTGATCAATAGATCTACAGAAATTATCCAGTCTAAGTTATAGACAGAAAAAAAAAAAAAGAACAGTAGAGAACAGAATGTTGGTCAGCAGAAACAGGAGGTGTGAGGGGTTGAGGAATGGAGATAAGTTGACCAAATGGTACAAAGTCTCAGTTAGATGGGAGGAGTAAGTTTCCAAGATCTATTGCACAGCAAAGTGACCATGGTTAATAATAATGTATTTCTATTTCAAAATTGCTACAAAAAGCTCCAGATTTTAAATGATCTCACTACCAAAAATAAGTTATGTGAAGTGATGGATATGTTAGTTAGCTTGATATAATCATTCCACAATATATACATATCTCAAAACATTACATTGTACTCATACCCATAAATATATACAATTATTATTTGTTAATTAAAAGTAAAAATTTAAATAATAAAAAAAGACATGTGACTCAGTCTGTAAGAGGCAGGGATAAATGCCCCAGGAGAATTCAGTGACTATCTTGATCAGAATTTGTGGATAGTCTGCAGAAGTGTTGATAGAGAGGCAAACTCCCAATCTGTTAAATTGGATAAAGATGGGGTAGAACTACCAACCCTCTCCCCCTTAGGTATTAAATGGAATATTCCTAAGAAGGCTGCTAAGTGGCTGAGAAAGACATTCAATTTCAGTTATATGATGATGCTAAAGCTTTACTTACGCCTCTGAAATGGTTTCAGAGGGCAGGTCAAAAGTAAATTAGGGAACATGGACATTGAGTAACGCAGAGTTGGAGAATGGGGAGTTGCTGAAGAAGCCTGGAACTCTGCATTTGCTTTTATTTTTACTGACTTTTCTCCTTCTCCCCTTCTATCCAAAGGAAAGAAAAGTCACACTCAGAAGATATGGCCAAAGACAGCTGCAGCTTGCTCCTTAACAACTGCTCCAGAGCTGGTTTCTCCTAAAGTGATTATACTACATATTTCTGATCTCTATCTTTGCTCTGTTTTTTGTAAAGGGACAAGCAGACTTTTTGCAACCTTCTCAAATATAGAGAAAAAACAGAAAAAAATGGAAGCAGATTGCCTCTTAGTCTCTTCCAAGAAATAGGAATAGTAGCTTTATCAGTCCACAGGTTAATGAATGAAAATAAAAGTTGTAATTAAGTATAAACCATCAATAGAAACAAGGCAAAGACATAAAAGATGTATTACAATAGGAATGAATAGAGTTGACAGAGTTATATTTAACATTTCATTTGCTTGCAAGTGATCTGTGACCATACAGAAAAATCTACAGACCTGTGTTCAAAACTAATGGTTAAATTTCCCTGATCTTGAAGCTACAACAGATTGACTTAGACTCTTGACTTGTTAATATTTGGATTCTATTCTTTATGTTAATTCCTGAGTATTAATATATCATGATTACGGTAAAAGAAAAATATCCACTTTTCCTATTTATCAATTCTCTTATTTTAGAGATATTCTGGAGATATAAATTATGCACTTTGGTAATCACTGTAAGATATGGGCTACATATAAAGATTTTGGTGGCCTTATAAACCCAAGAAATCACAGTGTACCTTCTAATTGCCTAAGCAAATAATACTTATTTTTATTAATTGATTCGTGAGTGACACTGAGAAAAGAAGAAATGAATGAGATGGATTAACTGCCCTTCTGGGGAGTTGGCTGACGCTACTGAATCTAGTTCTAATAACTTGTGGATGTGAGGTAGCTGACTGTCCCTGTCTTAGTTTGGGTTCTCTCAGAAGCAGACCCTGAGACAAGGATTCAAATGCAAGTAGTAGTTAATTTGAGAAGCACAAGGAACAGAAGGAAAAAGAGATGTAATACAGGAAACTGGGGGCAACCAATAAGGTAAGCTATTACCTGTTGAGTGAAAAAATGAGGCACAGGGAGGAAATGTAAGTGTGTTCAGTGAAGGGTAGGAGTTGGGCAAGAATACCTGTGTAAAAGAAACACAGTTTCTTTTCTAACCTATGATTAGTGGTTGTCACAGTCCCACCAACATTAGCTCTGTTCTCTCTAACATCTCTGAAGAGTTTATTTTTCTACTTCGCTGCCAACAAACTTTCTCTCAGTCTGCCATGCAGCAGTCTCTCTGGCATAGCCCACAGAAGCCACCACTCCTATGGGACTCAGTATTAACTACGCTGGTAGAGAAGGGGTGTAAGTCTAGGAATATGAACCTGGAATTTTAAGATAGAACTGTCAGTATATAAGGATATATTCCATTAGACTCATGTAAAATGGTAGTTATGCTCCATACATTGCATATGTTATGGATACATTTAAGCATTGCTAGCACCGCTTCTCTAGGAAAGTTCATCTCCAAACAGATGAGTTAAAGATAAACTTAGATTACACTCTGTTCAAAATGTCATTTCAAGTGTCACATGAGTAATGTAAGTGATGATAAAGGATTTCAGAGGAAAAGGAAGCCATATTGTGCTAGAAAAGTCAGAAGAAGTCTCAAAAAACAGGTAGTATTTGAGATAAGTCTTGAACATGGATATGACTGATATGCTAAAAGGAGAAAATAACTTTGGCAAAAGCATAGAAAGAAGTAGAAATCTTCTAGATAGAGTGAATACACAAGAAGAGTGAAGGCAAAGACTTCTTAAAGGGGAGCAATGTTCAGTGAAAAACTAGAAATGTACTTTCTAACCAGGCCATGGAGAGCTTAAACAAGGAATCAAGTATTCACTTAATCTTATAGACCAGAAGTCTCCAAATACTCTTTATTGTGTAACCCTTTAATTTTTTTAAAAAATGTGAGCATTTGTTCTACTATACAAATATAGAATGTATATTATCCAGCATCCAAACAAACAATTAAAATACTATGGTCATTGGACAAGTTCTAGAAGCATAATTCTCCCTGCTCCTTTCCACAGGAAAGTATTATAGCTATAAACCCTGGACATAATTCAAGAGGCAAACAAGGAACTCTGAAAGATGGTATGAGAAGGGTGAATTGGTTTGGGACTCCTGGAATGGGAGAACAGAATAGTGGCAGGATGTCTTCCATCCTACCGCCACAACAGAAGGCAGTTTGACTCCCAACATAGCCATAGAAGGCGGCTCAGTTAGGCCTGTTCCTCCCCTGGATTATATAAGAGTCCTCAAAATGACCAAATGAGCCCAGTACCACCTGCAAGGGGATTGACTGGAGATCCAACTAACAATAAGCAGCTAAGGGAAGACTCCCTTTCCCAGCTGGCCTAAGACTGCTTTGCCCCACCAAGAAATACTGGGATGGCCCACAAGTAACAGGAAGATAGATCCCAGACAAATGAACGACCAAGCCTAAGAGGCCTCTTTGTTTCTGTGGGCCTGTTATCTCACTTCCCAACTGAGAAATAACAAGGCAGCTCAGTTGCATTGGCAAGAGAAGCACTGCCACAAAAAAAACACCTATCCTGGGAAGTCTCTTTGTCTCCATGCACTGAGACTCCTATCTCCCTTGCCAGAGATGACAGGGCAGCATGCCTAACGGGAGAAAGAATCCCACCACAATAAGGCCCCAGCCCAGGAAGTACTCTGTTCCCCAGAGGCAGGAGAAGTCTACCAAACAATCCCATAGGCCTAAGATGCCCTTCCGCAGTGAAACACCTGGCAGCCCAGACTTGGGGAATTCCCTCTACTCCTAGAGGCAGCATTAAAATGAACAAGTTAGAAGGAAGCCCAGTGGCACCAGATAAACCAACAAAACAAAATAACACCAAAAAAGCTCTAAAAATTGCACTGTCATTGAAACCATTTAAAGCAGGCCAGGCCCTACCTGCTAAACCTAAACAAGGTAACTACCTGCAAAAATGAAAGATTTAAACGGGACCCAAGATGTCCTAACGTAATAGATTATATGTCTAGGGTACAATTAAAAATCATCCATCATATCAAGAGCCAAGAAAATCACAATCTGAATGAGAAAAGACAGTCAACCAACAGTGGGATGGATCAGATGTTGGAATTATCTGATGAGGATTTTAAAGCTGCCAGAAAAATGCACAACAATCACTTACAAATTCCCTTGAAAAATATGAAAACACATAGATTATCTCAGCCATAGAAACAGAAGTTATTAAAAAAAGAACCAAATAAAAAGTATATAACTAAAAATTACAAAGCAAATTTTAAAAACTCACTGAATGGGCTCAATAGTAAAGTGAAGATAAGAGAGGCTAATCATTGAACTTGAGGACAGATCAATAGATTACCCAATTTGAACAACAAAGAGAAAATAGATTGGGTGAAAAAAAATGAACAGAACCTTAGGAACCTGTAAGGCAAGCAATCCCACATTTGTATAATCTGAGATAAAAGGAGAGGAGAAAGAGTAGGGCTGAAAGAGTACTTAAAGAAATAATGACTGAAATTTCTCAAATTTGGCGAAAGACACAAATCTACAAACAAGAAGCTGACAGGACCTGAAATACGATAAACACAAATAAATTCAAGCCAAGATTCATCATAATCAAACTTCCAACAAGGAAAGACAAGGAGTCTTGAAAGCAGCCAGAGAGAAATGACTTTACCTACAGGGTATACCAATTCACAGAAAGCAGACTTCTCTTCTGAAACCACACAGTTCGGACAAAAGTAGCACAGTATCCTTCCAGTGTTGAAAGAAAATAACTGTCAACTGTAAATAGTAAATGTGGTAAAACCATCTTTCAAGAATGAATGGAAAATAAGGCTGGGCACAGTGGCTCACCCTAGCACTTTGGGAGGCCGAGGCAGGAGGATTGCTTCAGGCCAAGAGATCTAAACCAGCTTGGGAAACAAAGTGGGACTCTGTCTCTAATTTAAAAAAAAAAAAAAAAAAAAAGAACAATGAATAGAAAATAAAGACATTTTCGGATAAAGAAAGCCTTGGGAGATATACCTAATGCTAGATGACGAGTTAGTGGGTGCAGCACACCAGCATGGCACATGTATACATATGTAACTAACCTGCACATTGTGCACATGTACCCTAAAACTTAAAGTATAATAATAATTAAAAAAAAGGTAACAAGAAGAAAAAAAAAGAAAGCCTAAAAGGACATAGGTAAAACCAAAACTAAACAGAGTTCTACCTTAACTTTCACAATAACTCTGTGAGGAAAGTTTAACAAAGTAGGTCTGTTTCATTCAGTTTCTGCTTATCTCTATACTCTTGACCACCTTTGGTGAAAATGAGAACTAAACTACCAGAATGTTCAAAAGTTACTGAGTAATGTTAGTCCATAATGACTGAAGTGGCAGGTCAAGAAGAACTAGGTTGTTAGCATGCTTAAAGTAAACATAAATATCCATTCTATGCACATGGTGCCTGGTTTGGGGTCCTCACCATGGCTGGTCATGTTAACAGGTATGTGATCAGCCCCTGGTAAGAACTTTGGACTCCAAAACTCAAATGGGATTTCCTGAGTAATGGTATCACACATGGCCTTGCAGTTTGTAGACAGAAAGACTTAGCCATACAATTCTTGCTATAAATAGGGCAAGAAAGCCTCTTTTGACCTAGCTTTTGCTGTTCCTACATGAGTCAGTCTTTTGCGACAATAAATCCTAGCCTTGAATTTAACTTAATGTTAACTTATGTGAGCCTTTCTAGTGGATCACTGAACTTGGGGGTGTTAGTGACACCATCAAGCCAGGACTCTGAGGTTCTGAGAGACAGGTTACTCTGACAGCAAATGGCAGAAACAATGTTTGAACCCATATATGTCTGACTCTGAAGCTTATGTCCTTTCTAACAAATTATACTGTTACCCAAAATAGAGTAATTTATTTAAAGCAATGCATATGACTCTTTCAAGTTCAGAGATAATGATGCAATCAATTTTAATTAATTGAAACACAATGGGTTATAAATTCTATTTTAAGTTTCAAGTTCTATTCCTAACAGATTTTTTAACTTATGATTTACATACTTTGTTTGAAATTATTTCTATGCAAATCAATTATAGATTGCTCTTCATCTACTGCATTCATTAGATTATACTCTAATTTAAAGCTTTGCATTTTGCACATTCACAGTTTTTGTGTCAAAAAATGAAATCACAAAAAACTTTACAGTTGTAATCAAGTATGTCTTAATATAACTGGCAGAGTTATGAGTCAATTTTGTATAATCTTTATGTAATCTGTAACCTAAAAAAATAATGACTCAACTTCGGTCTCTATACCACTTATTTCCACTAGATAAATGACAAATATTCCATTTTCCCACAATAACTCTGTTCCAAATTTTCTATAAAATATAAAATCACTTAAAAATAAGGTTTCAACAAAATTGTCATTAATATAGTACTTTTAATGAAAACACTATGTAAATCCCACATCTTTATACAAGTAGATACAGTAATAAGCAAAAGCTATAAAAATAACTGAAAATAAAATCTAATTAGTTTTAAAATATTAAAACCTAAATCTTAGAATTTTGCCTCACAAATGTAGTCATTTTAAATAAAGTGAACAACTATCAAATAAGCAACGTCTCCTTTGTTCACCTGCTGAAGACAACCAGCAGTCTGCCCAGGCTGCAGGGGACTAACTGTGCTTCTTGGTGGACTGCTACAGGGTACAGATGGTCATTATTTATTACGTCAATCAACCGCTGCCAAATCTCTTTGGATGGTTGTGCCATTTCTTCCTAAAGTTATCCCTTTAAAGGGCTTTATGGGGCACAGGGACATATTTGAAATTCGATCTCAAGTAGGTAAGTCAGAGTGATTAGAAGTGTGACTTAAATTAACACTTCCCTTTGATTCACAGTTCTCCAAGAAGAATGCCCACCAAAAGAAAATACTGCTAATAGTAAAGAACAACCTGATTCTATTCCTATATATCTCCCCAACATTCAAAACTGAAATAGAAGTTCTTGCTTCCATGTGACTGAAGTTATATTTTTAATTCAACATTTTCATTTTTAAATCATTGTTTTTGATAAATAATTCTACCTTAAATACAGGCCAATTCACTAATACAGTAATACAATCTATTCCTCAGCAAGAGCCAATGTATCGCAGGTTCAACATGAGGACTTAATTACAAAAAATACTGGAAATACAAGCTTTGTCCAGCCCCTGGTCAAAGGGATAGTGGTAATCATCCAGTGTAATAGTTTGAAAGAAAGAAAGAAAAAAGGCAAAATTTAAATCAGAATTTAAAAAAAAATATTATCTCACTACAAAGATTTAATACCTATAGCAGATGAATTTCTAAACATACTGACAACATGGTACTTTGGAGCTAATGCACAAAGACCAACATATAATCCTTAGAATAATTAGCCGGGTGTGGTGGCTCACGCCTGTAATCCCAGCACTTTGGGAGGCCGAGGTGGGCAGTTCACAAGGTCAGGAATTTGAGACCAGCCTGGCCAACATAGTAAAACCCCGTTTCTACTAAAAATACAAAAAAATTAGCCACGCATGGTGGCGGGCGCCTGTAATCCCAGCTACTCGGGAGGCTGAGACAGGAGAATTCCTTGAACCCGGGAGGCAGAAGTTGCAGTGAGCCAAGATTGGGCCACTGTACTCCAGCCCAGGCAACAACAACAACAAAAAAGAAAGAATAATTAACAAAATGTCACAATACATAAGATGATTCTCAGAGATTTTTCTACTACTCATACTGAGAAATATTTGCTATCTCTATTTTTCTTTTATATACAATTTTTCAGTCAGCCTGCTTCATTATCTCCCTAGCTGGCTCAGCACATTTATTCCACTCAAAGTCTCAGCCATAGAACCTTTTTATAATCCAAGAATTATTCAGAATTTGATCAGCTTTGTCATTAAAGTTATCAGGGTTGCTTTAGAGGAAAAAAAAAAAACTTATTGAAAAGTATGCAAAGTAGTTGCCCATCTGGAATCTATCTGAGAAGCTTTTAGTAACCGAGTATTTGTTTAAATGTTCTATAAATTCATTCTAAATAATCCAAAAGTACTTTCTTCCCAAATGGTTCTTATTTAGGAAACACACACATTATTACCTTAGAAAATATTTCATTATATTTGCAAGCTACATAAAATAGTTCTTGTATGTGTATAGTTTATTTTATCCTATCATTCTAGAAAGGATTTTAATTGGTTCTTATTTTTAATGTATGTCTATGCAATTTCCCTACTTATAAAATAAACTTGTTTATTATAGGATAGTATTAACTGAACAAAAGGCTGTATAATTTTCTGTACACATATGAATATTTTCTAACTCATTTTCATTCATCTCGACTTTAGACTGTCTCATTTTTCTTGACTAAAAAACTCTCAGAGCCAACAGTTATGCCCTCCAAAGGAAGCAATGCAGGTGATAATAAGTGAAAAAATGCTGATACAGACCCTTTTCAGGTTCTGGCAACTGAGTGGCTAAAAATAGCCAGCTAGAAAAATATGTATGTTCAAAAAGGCCTTTGACAAAATTCAACAACCATTCATGCTAAAAACTCTCAATAAATTAGGTATTGATGGGACGTATCTCAAAATAATAAGAGCTATCTATGACAAACCCACTGCCAATATCATACTGAATGGGCAAAAACTGGAAGCATTCCCTTTGAAAATGGGCACAAGACAGGGATGCTCTCTCTCACCACTCCTATTCAACATAGTGTTGGAAGTTCTGGCCAGGGCAATAAGGCAGGAGAAGGAAATAAAGGGTATTCAATTAGGCAAAGAGGAAGTCAAATTGTCCCTGTTTGCAGATGACATGATTGTATATCTAGAAAACCCCATTGTCTCAGCCCAAAATCTCCTTAAGCTGATAGGCAACTTCAGCAAAGTCTCAGGATACAAAATCAATGTGCAAAAATCACAAGCATTCTTATACACCAATAACAGACAAACAGAGAGCCAAATCATGAGTGAACTCCCATTCCCAATTGCTTCAAAGAGAATAAAATACCTAGGAATCCAACTTACAAGGGATGTGAAGGACCTCTTCAAGGAGAACTACAAACCACTGCTCAAGGAAATAAAAGAGGATACAAACAAATGGAAGAACATTCCATGTTCATGGGTAGGAAGAATCAATATCATGAAAATGGCCATACTGCCCAAGGTAATTTATAGATTCAATGCCATACCCATCAAGCTACCAATGACTTTCTTCACAGAATTGGAAAAAACTACTTTAAAGTTCATATGGAACCAAAAAAGAGCCCGCATTGCCAAGTCAATCCTAAGCCAAAAGAACAAAGCTGGAGGCATCACGCTACCTGACTTCAAACTATACTACAAAGCTACAGTAACCAAAACAGCATGGTACTGGTACCAAAACAGAGATATAGATCAATGGAACAGAACAGAGCCCTCAGAAATAACGCCGCATAACTACAACTATCTGATCTTTGACAAACCTGAGAAAAACAAGCAATGGGGAAAGGATTCCCTATTTAATAAATGGTGCTGGGAAAACTGGCTAGCCATATGTAGAAAGCTGAAACTGGATCCCTTCCTTACACCTTATACAAAAATCAATTCAAGATGGATTAAAGACTTCAACATGATGTGAAAGGCACAGGGGCTCATCAAAATGAAAGCAAAATACAGTTTCTGCTCTCAGGAGTTTCTTATCCAGTGATAATAGGAAAAAGAAAGGGGGATTAGACGGTACCTTTATCTTCAAAGAGCAAAAAAGATGAGACTCCTGGCTTTTTCCTTTCATTCTTTGGTATCTACCCACCGTCCTCCGTACCTCACACACTCTGGCCATTATGAAGAAGGGGTCCCTATCAGATGGGCTTGGCACTGTCCCCAGTGGCTACCAGAAAAAAGGAGACCTGCCTGTGAGTTGAAGTGAATCAGGATCTTGCTCCCAAGGACCTCTCTCCACTGCTTTCTTTCGTTTTCTTTCCATTCCACTCTGCATAGGGTGGTAGTCTTATGAAGAAGAGATATGCAAGGAGTGACCCTTGTCCAGGCTTCAAGGAATACACAGTGGTGTCATTTTGTTGGGCTGCTGGAACCTGACACCGGGAAGAGGCATCTGAGGAGTATTATGTACTATTCCACTGAGTTTATCAGAATCCTCTTCAATAGCATCAAAGGCTAAGGAAACTACAATGATCTACAGCACTGCAGAAATAGTCTTCTGTTCTATGTATTTGTTAAGAGACTAGGCTATGGAGCGAAACTGCTTGAGCTTGAAATATGGCTGTTCTGCACTAGCTGTGTAACTTTCAGCAACATGGCCTCTTTCAGTCTCAGCTTCCTTATCTGCAAAATAAAGATAAAAAGAGAAGCTACTATATAGGGTGGTTCTAAATATTAAATGAGATCTTAATAAAGTACTCAGTCAGTGCCTAACATATAATAAGTGCTTAATAAACATTAACCATTCTTCCTCTTACTCAAGAACCCTCAAATCTTTGGGGGAAAGGGGAGTCCATCATCTCTCATACTGTTCTACTCCTAGCACCTTGTCTTTCCTTTTAAGCAAACCACAGCTGCTCATTCATTCATTCAATCAACAAGTATTTACTGAATATCTATCAAGTGACAGGCACTGTGCTAGGCATTGGCTAGATAGGGTGAGTGAAACAATGTCCCTCTTCATGAAGAGAAGAAAAAGTGAAAATGTTTGCAAATTAAAAAAAAAAAGTTACAAAAAAACCCCAAAACACAAACAATACTGAGATAGAGAATAAAAATGGACATAAGGGAACCATTTAGATAGATTGGCATTTAAGTTGAGACTGAAAGCAGGCAAAGGTAGGAAAGAATACTGCCGACAAAAGGCACAACTGGAACTAAGGCTCTGAGACATAAGAAGCATGTGGTATGTTCACAAAACAAAAGGAGAGTCCACATTGTTCCCCTGAGTTCAACTTGGACGTATCCAAGTGCCTACTTGAAATCTCCACTTGATTGTCTAATAGTACCTCAGACTAACCATGTTCACAATAGAACTCTCAATTCCTATCTCCCTAAAAAACTGTGTTTCTCTCATAGCATTCTCTATTTCAGTAAATGTAACTACTATTCATCCAGGTTCTCAAACCAAAAATCTTAATCATTCTTGATTATTTTCCCTGCCTCATTCTCCACATACAATGCATCAGGGAAAATGTTAGGTCTACTTGCAAAACATCACTCAACACATACACTTTCTGTCTATCTCTACTCCTACCAGTTAAGACCAAGCAAACATCATTTCCTTCCACAGGTCACTATAATAGTCTTTTAACCTGATTTCATGCTTCCATCCTCCCTTTACATACATTTTACACATAAGAAAAAAGATGTGGTTTCTTTAAAAAGATGTAATTAAGAACCTGCTATTCTCTCATTAAATCCCTCCAGTAATACCCCATTGCTCTTAGATTAAAAACCAAGCTATTATCTATAGCATAATAGGGCATAATCTAGTCCCTGCAGATCTCTATCCTTATGTTATTTCATTCCTTCCTCTGAGGTCCTCTTTTGATTCTTTATGCAGATGAAGCATCTGGTTATTGTTGATTTTGATCCTCTATACATTTGTATGACATAGTTACTCTAGCTGGAATACCCTCTAGTTAAAACTTATTTGTTTTCCTCTACAAGTTCATGTTCCAGGTCTTGACTTGAATCGTGTCTCCTCAGAGAAACTTTATCTGACCATCCTATCTAAAGTGACCTTCACAAGGCAATATTTCTATATATTATGTCATTAGCCTTTGTGGGGCCCAATGTCACATGTCTAAATATGTAAAACTTACATATCATGTCAACAAATCATTAAATGTGACATCTTCTTTTCCATTACTTTGACAAATATACCTTCCTAATAACCTGGAAAGTCAAATATTCACTTCAAGACTTCTGCGCTAGAACATGGCAGTATAGGGGAGAAGTCTCCCCAGGTCCTGCACTGCAAGCCTACTTGTCTCTCTTCCCATTCCTGGTTCCTTTATGCTCCTCATGTAGCCTAGTATGTGGTATCTCTAGACTCTCCTTCCTGTATATTCCAAGCTGCATCCATGTGTTCCTCAAATATATTGGCCACCCTTCCTGTGGTCCACCCTTGAGACAATGGACTTCCCTTGAGACAATGGACTTCAGTCATTAGCTTGGGCAGGGCATGGAAGTGGGCTCAGGGTTGCTGGAACAGGAAATATGAAGATCTACAGACTCTGAGGTAGAAAGCATGGACTGTATATGGGCACATATTCTAGGTACTTTAAACTCCTCAACTGTAGGGAGGGTGTAACTGGTAGACTGCCAAAATGGAGCCAGAGAAGTAGCCCTCCTTTTGGATCTAAGGACATTATTACTTTGCTTGTTTCCTTTTTAGCATGATGAACCTATAATTATCTTACAAATTACTTGTTTACCTTTCTCTATCTTCTCCCTCTAAAGGGTAAGCTGCATACCTACAGGGGCTTTATCTGTCTTGCAATGCTTAACATACGGTAGGTATTTTTTGGATTTTACTTCTTGTAGTAATGCAACATGAAAAAACAACAACTTTTAGGAACAAAATGCACACATTTCACAATGTCATGTTTCATAAATATCTATCAAATCTAAGAAAGCTTGTTTTTTTGCTTTTCAATTAATCTTATTCATAGAAGACATACAGTTTAGTAGAAAATTAATTACTTTATAGTAATGAGATGGGATATATGTTGTTTATCCTAAAGCTTTAGTAATGTTATAAAGTACTAAGATAAGCACTAAGAATCCTTCATTATAAACTAAAAGCTAGTAGCTAAGAAAAAATTGGTGAAGAAAGCTTACTTTTAGGAAAAACACTTTTATTCTAATAGATTCTAGTATTCAGAATATCCCTCTAGCAAATGTTGTTAGAATACTAAAAATGAAAAAAGCAATTCCCACTTGTGAGTCTACAATCCATTAAATGACTTGATAATTATGTTAAGTATACCCTTATATTAGGCATATGCATTTTTAAAAATAATGTACATAGAAGTTTGTTGATTTCAACACTAAAAGAAGCATCCAGAAAGACTTCACACAGGGAAGTCAACATTATAGTCCCTGTTCTCACTCTTATTAAAGTCAAATAAATCTTAACAGACCTACAGTTAGTAAGCACACCTGCTAAAATCTAAATTCATTAATTAAAATGGTAGTAGGATAACATTGAGTACAGCAAATATACGTATTATATATATTCACCTTTTTGGATCTGATCATGAGGTGGGTGTGCAGTATTTTGGCATTTCTGATAAAAGATGTATCAAGTAGCTACACTAAAATTATTCTACTTAATATGAAGCAAAACACTTAAAATAACTTGAATTTAAAGGAGAATAAAGGTAAAATGGTTCCTTAACTCCTGGTTATAAGCATACCAACAACATGCTGTCTTTATGTTCTGAGTGTTAAAAACAAACATTTCATTCAAATTAGACCCAAATCAAACAGGACCATTTAGAAAATTTCAAAACGATTGTGATAATTATTTCACTACAGTTCTTCAATAATTAAAATAAACAAAAGAGGTTCATCAGTACAAGGCCTTTAGTTCGGCAAGGTGGCTGAAAACCAATTTTGAGGTCTTTTTACAGTGTTCATAAAAGGCAGAGTGCTTCTGGATACAAAACAAAGTCATAAGGCAAAGCTCGGCCGCAAAGTGTGTGCCAAAAGTTCACAAGGGGATATATAATAGCTGGATAAAACATAACTAATCTTTGTCATCCATCAATTTCTCTAATTAGGGAAGATTTCCAGCAAGCCAATTTTAGTAACCAAAAAATTCCAAGTCATATAGAAGGAAACTGAGATCTAAATGTGGCTTATTTTCTTCCTCAATCTTACAAGTTAATGATCTGAAGGAATATTTCTTTTTATTAAATAACAAAGAATGAAAAGGATGTTATTTGTTCAGTTCTAAGTTGAGTTTTAGAAGATTCTTTAAAAAACAGAAATTTTGGTCTTATTTCTAGAACTGTGGTAGAGACCAGTGAGATGGGCCAAATTTATGCTTTATTATATATGACTATAAAGTAATATTACTGATTTTTTAAAAGTGTAATTTCAAAGTAAGCTTATTCTAAAAATGCTGATCTTGCTCAAGGCAAGATGTTTTAAGACTGATTTTAAAATTAATTTCCAAATGCAGGAAATTGGAAATTCATACTTAAAACTACCTTTAAGCAATTTAAGAATATTTCTAATGTCTGTAGATTATCAATGTACATACAATTAATTTTCAGAAAGCCAATCATTAAGAGTCAAATCTGGTGGGTGTGTTAAGAGGTCAAACTTGGTGAAAAACAGTTGCACTGCAAAGCAGTAAGACACATTTTATTTTGGATTAAAAGTTACCTTGAAGTAAATTCTAAAAGAAACAAATTGCAAAGTACATTAGGAAAAAGCAGCACTGCTACAATTTTTTTCTCCAAGGTGATTTTGGTGATAATGTTTATATTGTTACCATCAGCATTTTAAAATCAGTCGTAAAACATTTTTTATATATAAATATATCTACAGACATATAAAGAAATAGGTTAAGTTTGGAAAGTAAAAGGTTATTGTCAGGTGTGTAACTCACTTCTTCCCTGGGATTGCAGGGAAGAATGCTAGAAGAAATGAATGACCTCCACCAGATCTCTTTATAAAGTTATTACAATTGTTTTTCAAACTTCAGCCTGCATCAGAATCAACTGGAGAGCTTGTAAAACATGACTGATGTCTCATCCTCAAAATTTCTGAATCAGTAGGCCTGGCATAGGAACCAATAATTTGTATTTTTAATAAGTTCCCTTATGGTATTGATGCTACTGGTCTGGCGATCACACTTGGACAATATTAATAATGATACTTTAACCAGATACTGGTTTGGTAATCATACTTTGACAGTACTAATAATGATACTAATAATGACCACACTTTGACAATACTAACAATGATACTTTTGCATTTACTTGAGAGAAAGTTATTAGGAAGGACCTATCTATTATATAAAATGTTTTGAGCAGGATATATTAGTGGTCTTCTAGACTGCTATTGTAAATAAACCTATAATTTAAAATTTTATGAGGGCATGGCTAGAGAATATGACATAATCACATAAGAATTTTTCTTTTAATGAAATTAATGGAGTATAAAACTGAAGAGTTCCAAAACCAAAATAGCATACACTGGAGCCCATCTCTTAATCCAAAACCAAAATCTAATCAAATGTGGATAAAGGGACATTTTTTGAAGCTGTCTATATACATTCAAACCCCTCTGGAAAAAAATATTACACTTGTGCCTGGTTTCTGCTTGTATCTTTTGAATTATTAGGATATTATGGTGTTAGATAATACCTATGATTCATATGAATCAGCTTTGACAATTCAATCTGTTTTGTTACCTAAGTGAATTCTCAAAGTCATATGGCTCAACAGCAGTACTACCCACAGTAATCAAGGTTTCCTGTTCTATTTTACATTTCCCTCTACTATTTGTCCAAACAAGGGCTTGGGAAAAAATATCCAGAAAACGATGTGGGTGAAATCCAACTCTACTACTTAAGTCCCTTCTAAAGGTTCATATTTTGCTAACAGAACTTGATGAATTCTTAACAATGTTGTGGGAAATAATTATTATATCTATGCCATTTTAGATGGTTTTTATATGCCACTGTAATGTTTACATATATACGATTCAAAGGATTACATGATTCCATTAACATCTACACAAACTTACCACACAACCACAATTTACAGATAAGGAAATGGAAGCTCAGACTGATAAAGTAATTTAACCATTCTACACAACCACTATTGTGGGACAAGTCTTTGATTCTAAAATCTGTATTCTTCACCACCAAACCACACAGAAAATTGTGAAAAGGTAAATTAAAATGAAAATAAGGGTGTAAAAACCTTGCTTATCTAAGGTTCTCTACATGTGTAGTCCCAATGGTAAGATATCAATTATTTTAACTTCATCCTAAAGCCATATTGAATTATTGATCAGTTATCAGTCGCAAATCTTTATATAATCAATTATCAGAAGACAATCTATTTCTAAGTGGGCAGGATAAAGCAAAACCACTCAATGACTATCACTGATACTGATACTTCCTAGTCAGTGTTAAGCAATTTTCATGGAAAATTTGTGGACTTTTAAAATTATTTCAGCCTGTTTGTCTCAGTCTCATTTTTTCCTTCTTATGTCTCCAATTCAATGAAAATGTAATGAGTAGAAGTAAAAAATCCAAAGTATTAAGTCATTTGACTAGGCATTCTAACTAAAACAGACAGGAGACAATAGGTTGACCATACATACATGATGCTTTCTTTCCCTACTATTACAAAGTAAGATGTTAGAAAATAGGGTTTTTGAAAAGAGAATCTATAGAGAAAATGAAAACACAGGGTTTGTTACTATAAAAGTCCCAACAATCATGTATGTGACCACAGATGGAGGTTGTCAGGGAAAGAAAAGGGTAGTGACTCTCTACAATGCATTAGTTCTCATAATTGAGGGAAAACAAGTAGGTTCTGTGAATTTCTTGGATAATGGTCATTTAAGTATTCACATTTCTAACCTGAGTTGTTGGATTTGGTCTCTGATAAGACTTATATTTTATCGTAAAGCAAATAAACAAATTAAATAACTATAATAACATTTAAGACCAATGATGATATATATCCTCCAAAACTAGTCAACAAAATAAAAGCAAAATGAATTTTATTTTGATTTGGACCCAAGCTAAAAGAACTAAAATTTATGATATGCAAATAAGTTATCTCTTTTCTTATGAATTACATTATTTCAAGACAAAGGTTCAACAATGAATAACAGAAAGACTGTGAATATACAAGACTTATTTATAAGGCATGAAAATCTTACTATGTCATTTGGGTATTTCTGCAGCAATCATGAGCAGAGGACATCATATCCAACATTTTGCTTCAAAACAATCCAAAGCAATTCTTAAAACAATATGTTTTGTATTTGTAATGTATGAAATAAAATACTTTAAATTCTATAATAACTATCTTGTCTTTTCTAATAATTTTTGATTTGCAAAATATATAACATAACTTTTTGAAAAACTTGAATAAATCTAGGGATATTTTTCTTTCCTAGCCCCTCATTAGCCCTGCAATCCTCTCAAGCTCACATTTCAAAAGGCAACATAAAATAACTGTCTCATTTCAGTAAAAAGCCTGTAATATTAAAATTCCTAAAATAACTATGCAATAGAAATAAGAAAACAGCACGTTTATTACATGGTGTATTGGTCAGCTTAGGCTGCCATAACACAGTATCATAGACTGGGTGGCTTAAACAACAGAATCTGCTGAGGGCTTTCTCACTGGATTGCAGACTGCCTTCTTCCCACTGTGTCCTCACATGGCCTTTCCTAGGCATATTCACAGGTAGAGATAGGTCTCTCTTCCTCTTATAAGACCACAAAACCTATTGAATTAGGAGGCCATTCTTATAACCTTATTTAACCTTAATTACCTCCTAAAAGCCCTACCTATAAAGACATGTTGGTGGTTCAACATATGAATCTGAGAGGAACTTAATTCTGTGCATAGCACATAATAAAAAACTATAATAATAATGTGGAAAATATGTATATATTCAAATAAAGAATAGATTCTAAACATTGACTAAGTATACACATACACATTTCAAAGTTTTGCTACTGCTTTGCAACAAAGGCTTTTTGTTTGACAAGCGACCTACAATTAAGTCATTTGATTTACATCTGTGGTCATGGCTTTATCAGTGATAAGAGAAAGCTGGTCTGATATCATCAGAGACACAAAAAAGTACACAAGCGTGTATGGATTCCTGTTGTCCTTGGTTAAAGTGAAACCAGTTTTCTTCACACACTGCTTGCAATTTCACTTTGCTTTATAGGAGTTGCTCAATCCTCTTATCTTTATTCATATTCAACAAAAGTCCAATTCAGAGTGGCTGATACACAGTGAAGTTTTAATCAACAAAGACAATCTTGAACTACTCAGAAACGAATCCTCCAGTATTCTGTCACCTGGCCTTGTCATCTTCAAGCTTATCATCAGCCTATAGAATTGGGATGGATAAAGTTGTCCAAAATTAACAATATATTGTATGCTTCCCTACACAGGATGCCTTGGAATACATAAAGATCTTGTAGAAACAGATACTGACAGGGCTATAACATTAGCATGTAATTATAGTCTCTGGTTACTGAAGAAGTGTACAACTTAGGTCAGATATAGAGGGAAAAAGTCACCTAGAAAAGGGCATTCTCAGCTCCTGGTGCCTTTGTTCTCTTTGCTCACTAATAGTAACCCTTAAACTAAATGTGACCCAGTCCTCCAAGAGGAGCAAAGGAAATGCAAATAATCACCCCCATTCAGGAGCATCCAAAGCCAGAGAAGGTAAATCTGAGATGCAATGTGACATAGTGGTTCAAACATTAAAGACATTCTTCGGAGTATGGAGGGGAATGAGGAGGTGGAAAAAGGCACACGATGCTGACAACACAGAAAAAAGCCAATTTCTGAATGACAGCAACTCACTCAAAACTAAAATTTAAGTTGAAAAAAGGCTTAATTTACACTAAGAAAATCATATTTCTGCTTTAAAATATAGGGTTGCTCATGATTCCATTTCATTTTGAATTACCATATATAATGCTGTCTCCTGCTTCCCCGAGGCATGATGTGCTGATCCTGCTCTAGTGCTTCCACAGTTCTGTTCATGCTTATGTCACCTGTCAGCTTGGATTATACTGATCTATTTACCTGTCAGTCTCCACCGGCAGACAGAAGCTCTTTGAGGGAAAAGGCTATGTCTCAGTCACCAGTATAGCTCCAGAGTGTATCAAGAAGCTGTCACATAATGGGCATTCAATTAATGTGGCATGAAAGAAGGAATGAATATATGCTCCCTCCAACTACTATTTAAAAAAAAAAAGTCACACGTTTGCTTCTCTATCTACATCTTAACCATTTTTAATTTATCTAAAAGTCAATTTTAAAAGAAAGTATTATTTGACGCCAAGAACTGGTATTTCAAGTTTTACTACAAAAGAAACCGATACAGCAGTTTTAAAAAGTGCTGAACAGCAAAATCAAAATGGAACGACACTACTGTGATAACTGCAAAGGGGCTAGCAGATGCTGCTTTAATAAAAAAGCCATATTACTATGTGCTAGAAACAAGGGGCTTATCAAATCATACATATACAAAAAAATCAAGATGTATGTTAACTGTCAAACACAAAAACAACTTTTTTCTATAACTAGATTGAGTCTGAAATTATTTCTGAAGACACCAATTCCATACTTTCAAATTAACACCTACAGAGACATTTAGAACAAAACAGTCTTTAAAAAAAAATCAACATTAAGAAGATAACTTTAAAAGCAAACATAGTGCTCGCTTTGGCAGCACATATACTAAAATTGGAACAATACAGAGAAGATTAGCATGGCCCCTGAGCAAGGATGACACGCAAATTCATTAAGCATTCCATATGTTTAGAATAAAATACCTAGGAATCCAACTTACAAGGGACATGATGGACCTCTTCAAGGAGAACTACAAACCACTGCTCAATGAAATAAAAGAGGATACAAACAAATGGAAGAACATTCCATGCTCATGGGTAGGAAGAATCAATATCGTGAAAATGGCCATACTGCCCAAGGTAATTTATAGATTCAATGCCATCCCCATGAAGCTACCAATGACTTTCTTCACAGAATTGGAAAAAACTACTTTAAAGTTCATATGGAACCAAAAAAGAGCCCACATCGCCAAGTCAATCCTAAGCCAAAAGAACAAAGCTGGAGGCATCACGCTACCTGACTTCAAACTATACTACAAGGCTACAGTAACCAAAACAGCATGGTACTGGTACCAAAGCAGAGATATAGATCAATGGAACAGAACAGAGCCCTCAGAAATAATGCCGTATATCTACAACTATCTGATCTTTGACAAACCTGAGAAAAACAAACAATGGGGAAAGGATTCCCTATTTAATAAATGGTGCTGGGAAAACTGGCTAGCCATATGTAGAAAGCTGAAACTGGATCCCTTCCTGACACCTCATACAAAAATTAATTCAAGATGGATTAAAGACTTAAACATTAGACCTAAAACCATAAAAACCCTAGAAGAAAACCTAGGCATTACCATTCAGGACATAGGCATGGGCAAGGACTTCATGTCTAGAACACCAAAAGCAATGGCAACAGAAGCCAAAATTGACAAATGGGATCTAATGAAACTAAAGAGCTTCTGCACAGCAAAAGAAACTACCATCAGAGTGGACAGGCAACCTACAAAATGGGAGAAAATTTTTGCAACCTACTCATCTGACAAAGGGCTAATATCCAGAATCTACAATGAACTCAAACAAATTTACAAGAAAAAAACAAACAACCCCATCAAAAAGTGGGCAAAGGACATGAACAGACACTTCTCAAAAGAAGACATTTATGCAGCCAAAAAACACATGACAAAATGCTCACCATCACTGGCCATCAGAGAAATGCAAATCAAAACCACAATGAGATACCATCTCACACCAGTTAGAATGGCAATCATTAAAAAGTCAGGAAACAACAGGTGCTGGAGAGGATGTGGAGAAATAGGAACACTTTTTTACACTGTTGGTGGGACTGTAAACTAGTTCAACCATTGTGGAAGTTAGTGTGGCCATTCCTCAGGGATCTAGAACTAGAAATACCATTTGACCCAGCCATCCCATTACTGGGTATATACCCAAAGGACTATAAATCATGCTGCTATAAAGACACATGCACACGTATGTTTATTGCGGCACTATTCACAATAGCAAAGACTTGGAACCAACCCAAATGTCCAACAACGATAGACTGGATTAAGAAAATATGGCACATATACACCGTGGAATACTATGCAGCCATAAAAATTGATGAGTTCATGTCCTTTGTAGGGACATGGATGAAACTGGAAATCATCATTCTCAGCAAACTATCACAAGGACAAAAAACCAAACACCGCATGTTCTCACTCATAGGTGGGAATTGAACAATGAGAACACATGGACACAGGAAGGGGTACATCACACTTCGGGGACTGTTGTGGGGTGGGGGGAGGGGGGAAGGATAGCATTAGGAGATATACCTAATGCTAAATGACGAGTTAATGGGTGCAGCACACCAGCATGGCACATGTATACATATGTAACTAACCTGTACATTGTGCACATGTACCCTAAAACTTAAAGTATAATAATAATAAAATTAAATTAAATTTAAAAAAAAAAGCAAAAGCAATGATAACACTAAAGCCAAAATGCATTTAACACTTCATCACCATTCTAGCAACAGGTAATTCCGCTCCACACGTTCAGCCAAGGGAGAAATAAGTGAGTTAAATATTCAAGGAGAATCTTTACTTCCAATGTCCCTTGCTTTTGTCATTTTAAGTCTATCAAGTATGACTTTGGTAGTTTTTAATTTTTATTTCATTATTCATCATATTGTCATAGAGTTTTCCAATATTTATAGTCATTGATTTTTTTTTTCCTCTTTTCCATTTTGGCAAAAGCCAAAAGGAAAAAAGGCACTTCATAATTTAAAAGAAACTGTAATTAGCAGTTATTCTGAGCCATACCTCTACATTCACTTAATGTCCTATCAAGACAAAATATTTCTTTGAACAAAACTCTCCAATATCAAGTTCTACAGATACTGCTGATGTAGTGCCATCGCAATGATACCACACAGGTCTCAAATTTTTGGAAAGGCTTTATGGAATCATATTACCTGAATGTTATTGATTTAAAAATAAAAGCTTTTACTTTGAAACAAATCAATAAAAAGTGGGAGGGAGGCAAGAATAAATGCCTCTTAAAGATGACTAAATCAGTATTGGAATTTCATATTTAGCCTCAAAATACGTACATAAAACTTTAATTGTGACACGTGAAACTTGCCATCAATTGAAGGCAATGTTGCTATCCCTCCCATGAAAAACATACTAAATAAGCAACTCACCAATTCTCCACAACAGCTGCTCTACATTTAATCACTAAACCGGCTGAGTTGTATTTATCTATGTGAACATTATCTTAGTGTAATCATGATCTTTACTAAATTTGCTAAGCATTTTAAGCAAACCTATAACATGGCTGGCATACGTGAATACACAGTCTACCTGCAAGAAGGTTACAATCACACACCTCTTCACAATAAGTAAAAATAAGGAAAGAACTAAGTGCGGAGCACCAAAGAGCGCGGCGAATGCAGAGAAGAGATGGTTACTTTGATCAAGGACTGAGGGCTAAAGATGGCTGCACAGTAGAGAAGTAGGCTCTGCTGGGGAGAAAAGGGAAGCACAAGAAGGCAATACTCCAGGTAAAGAAAACAGCATGAGCAAAGTAACTGAAGCATGAGTGTTCATAGTGGCTGTCAGAAACAGAGGCTAAAGAAAGGATCAATTGGAATTAGGTAAACTAGTTACACTAGATTTCCACAATCAAAGAAAATTGTATCAGCTCGCTATTGTTTTGGAGGTCTTTTGTCCCAAAGAAAAAATAAAAGAGGAAGCAGCCCTGAATCTGTGCAGGTCTGTAGATTTATTGGGTTTGATGTAATTTGAATGAGAGCAAAAAGATAAAATAGCCCTGAACGCATGCAGGCAAACTTATATTTAAAAAAATAAAAGCAAGATAAAGCCCTGCTAAAAACATAAACATGCAAAAAAGGAGAAAACAATGCCTTGTGAGAGAAGGATAACCACGGGAGGTTAGGGGAAAACTCAAAGAGGCTAGCTCATTAAGTCCAAGAAGTTAAAGGAAATATTACAAATGGCATGCTAATAACAACAAAGGGATAATTTAAAAAAGAGGTGAGGTAGAAAGTTAACTGAGCGAGACAAGAAACAAATTCCAGTTAATGTACTGAAAACAAAGACAAACCAGAAAGTACCTTATCTCACTAATTCTTTGTCTAAAATTACATTTCTCCTCTGATGTTAAACATTAGAGGTCCTCCGTTGTGCATACATTTTGCTGTATCCATCTCTAATTTTTAGAGATGCTGATTTTTAGCCTGATATTTACATCTTCTCAACATCTCACTGAATTCTGTTCTTTGTCCCACTTTTTAAATCTTAGAAGAATTTCTAATACTATGCATCAAAAGAAGCTGATTATATAATTTGAAAAAACAGATAAAAACAATACCTATAGCATTAACACATTTAAAAAACATGCTTAAAATGTTTTTTAAATGTAAATGTATTTGGACATTAGATGTGCATATTTAAAAACCTAAAAGAATGTACACAGAAAGCTTAATACTGTGTACATCTGAGTGAGGATCATGGGTAATTTTTAATTCCTTTTACATTTTTCCATATGTATGTTCCTCACTTTTTCAAAATAAACTCATTTCACTTTTTTACTTCACAAAATAAACTGATTTCATTTCACTTTTGCCAAAAATATTCAAAACTCAAAAACACTGTAAATTATTCAAATACTAGTATTAAAATACAAAGAATAATGGAAACCTGAATAATGGCTCTGAGGTAGAAAACGAGAGGGCAGATGTTCAAAATTTATAGTCAGCAGGACTTTATTTATCAGCAACTGAATATGGGAGGTAAGAAAAGGTACAAAAACAATCTAGTTTGCATAACTACATATAATGCCATGGACCGGGGATCAAGATATAAATCCAGGAAGGGAAGAGAAGATGTGGGGTGAGAAATAGGGATTATGAATTCTCTTTTGGACTATCTTAATTTGGATCACCCACAGGAGATCCAGGTGTTGATCCTTGGAGACGATTATAAATATTGGTGAAAACCTTATGAAACTGGTAAGAGAATAGGAACACAAAACATTTAAAGAAGGATTAAAAAGGCTGGGCACGGTGGCTCACGGCTGTAATTCCAATGCTTTGAGAGGCCGAGGCGGGCAGATCACGAGGTCAGGAGATCGAGACCATCCTGGCTAACGAGGTCAAACCCCGTCTCTACTAAAAATACAAAAAATTAGCCAGGCGTGGTGGCGGGCGCCTGTAGTCTCAGCTATTGGGGAGGCTGAGGCAGGAGAATGGCATTAACCCAGGAGGCGGAGCTTGCAGTGGGCCGAGATTGTGCCACTGCACTCTAGCCTGGGTGACAGGCTGTCTCAAAAAAAAGAAGGATAAAAAAGAAAACTAAGAAGAGATAACTAAGAGTCACAAAATAAGAAATATAGTAGACTGTTTAATATCCACACCTTTCCCACCCAAGTACAGATACCTCTTTGAAATGTGATCTTGCTGTTTCTCCTGTCCAGAGGTAGTGTCTCTTTCTCATTTTGACTCTGAGTTAGTCTTGTTACTTACTTTGACCAACAGATTGTGGCAGAAGTGACACTGTGGAAATTACAAAATTTAGACCTGAAGAGGCCTTGATGTTTCCATCTTCACTGTCTTAAAACACTACCCGTGTTTAACAGATCATGACACTGCCATTTCAGCTGTCTCAACTGAACCCATCCCTTAATCAACCTGTTAGCTGAATGCAAATACATGAGTAAATCCAGGCTAAGTCAGCAGAACCTCCACCCAGTCAACCCAAAGAATCATGAGAAACATAAAACATTATTTTTTAAGACACTATATTTTTGGGTGGTGGCTTATACAGGAATAAGTAACTGCAACAAGGACAAACAGAATTGTGTCTTGAAAGAAGCAAAACGCAAAGGGAGAAGGTAGATTCTATTAGAGTAGTGAGACTCTTCCAAAAATAGCAGACATTTCAAACAGGCTGAGGGCTGAGAAGAGATGATTAATGCTAGTAATGAGTTGTCTCCAACATTTGAGAGTTAAATTTAAGTAAGGTGGTCAGGGTAGAGGCTTTTGGTGGGTTTCTAATAGGTCGCTGATGAGAAACATCAACAAAGTAAGATATATTATGCTTATAAGTTACTTCATAAGAAAGGAGTCATGACCTATTAAAAAGATGGAAGACGGCCGGGCACGGTGGCTCACCTGTAATCCCACCACTTTAGGAGGCTGAGGTGGGCAGTTCACTTGAGGTCAGGAGTTCAAGACCAGCCTGGCCAACATGGTGAAACCCCGTCTCTACTAAAAATATAAAAATTAGCCAGGCATGGTGGTGTGCACCTACTTGGGAGACTAAGGCAGGAGAATAGCTTAAACCCGGGAGGCGGCAGTTGCAGGTAGCCGAGATCACGCCACTGCATTCCAGCCTAGACAACAGAGTGAGACTCCGTCTCAAAAAAAAAAAAAAAAAAAGACTGAAGAGGAAGACTAGACTAGTGAAATGAAAGCTTTGGCTATTGTTTTGTTGTTGTTGTTGTTGTTGTTTTGAGATGGAGTTTCGCTCTTGTTGCCCAGGCTAGAGTGCAACGGCACGATCTTGGCTCACTGCAACCTCTGCCTCCCAGGTTCAAGCAATTCTCCTGCCTCACCCTCCCGAGCAGCTGGGATTACAGGCATGCGCCACCATGCCTGGCTAATTTTGTATTTTTAGTAGAGACAGGGTTTCTCCATGTTGGTCAGGCTGGTCTCAAACTCCTGATCTGCCCGCCTCGGCCTCCCAAAAGGCTGGGATTACAGGCGTGAGCCACTGTGCCGGGCCCGCTATTATTGTTTAAGATAAGGATGGAGTGGCTGAGGAAAAAGACTGTAAGGAAATACGCAAAATATTTTTTTAAAGCAGAGAAAATGATACATGAAAGGCCTAGGGAAGGTGAGAAGAGAAGGGACAAGATAGATGAGTTAACTAGAGAAAAATGAAGAATCAAAGACCTGGGTGAGGTGAGAGGAGCTGCGATAACACAGAGAAAATTAGGACAGGTGAAAATAACTGCTGGTGGAGTGTGCAAGTGTTTCTTCTTCAGGTTCTTAGTAAAAGAAGGAAGCAAGTCCCTGACTAATACTGAAGAAACTACAGACAGTTTAAGAACTTGAGAAAAAATGGTAAAGGTTGGAAATAGCTGTGGGAAATGGGGAGAGGAATCAATTAGACATGAGAACTATTAGGAACATGGTAAACATCTTTAATGATAGTTGTAGTCAGGAAGAATAATTACCATTATGTCATTTAAATAGACAATAAAATGATTTTTGTCAATTTTATGTACTAATAAACTCAATAATATAAGGTTAAAGAGAGATACACTTTATTTCCTCCGTGAGTACAAGATTATAATTTTAATCCACTAGTTTGTCTTTCTGTGGTTGTCAAAAGTGCCCACAAAGAAGACATACAGATCACAAATAACCACATGAAATGATGCTCAACATCTTTAGTCATTAGGGAAATACAAATTAAAACTACAGTGAGATACCATTATATATACCTATGAGAGTAGCTAAAAGTAATTATCTAATTTATTTATTTTAAACTGAAAAAACTAAAAGCTAGTAAAAATGTGGAGTCACTGGAATTCTCACGCAGTTGGTAGGAATGCAAAACAGCACAGCCACTTTAGAAAATAATTTGGCAGTTTCTTATAAAGTTAAAGGAACACTTACTAGACAAACCACCAATCTCATTCATAAGTATATACTCGATAAATGAAAAGTTAATGTTGACACAAAACCCTTTAAATGAATGTTTATAGTTTTATTCATAATTGTTAAAAACTCAAAAACTCTTTCAACTGAGGAATGAATAAACAAATGGTGGTACATCACAAGGAAATGTTATTCATAATAAAAGGAGGAAATTACTGATTTGTGCAACAATACAGATGAATCCCAATTGTACTTTGCTAAATAAAAGAAGTCAAATTGAAAAGAGCACATACTGTACGATTCCTTGTATATGACATTCTCACTTTCCAAAGGGTAGGTAGCTGGGTTGACTAGAAAGGGGCATAGAATAATTTTGGGAGCTGATGCAATTGTTCTATAATTTGACTGTGGTGGTAAACAACTATATGAATTTGTCTAAACTTATCAGAACTATATGCTAAAAAGAATTAATTTTCACTTCTCTAAAATGTATCCCTTAATAAGTCTGACTAAAACAATGTGAAGTGCCTTTTCAAAATGAAAGGACACTGTAAACACTGATGTCTCCTACTTTGGGTTAAAACACAACAGGATCACAATACTGATATAATGTTAATACCTCATGTATCTCAGAATATGAGCTATTACTTCGAAACTGCATTTGGCCACTATCAATAGACAATGTAATTAAAACTTTTTAAATCATAAATAATTTCTCAATTTTCTGAATAACCCATCTAAAAAATAATGTCTCAATTTTCTGAATAACCCAACTAATAAAAACCTCTGAACAACATCAGAATATAAAAAGCACAGGTCCCACAGCATGTTAATCTTATTCAATACGAAAGTTAAGTAAACTTTTGAAGCAAAGAACTGAAGACAACCTCTATCAAAGTTTTCCTCCAGAATTGTGCTCTTAGTATCAATATATTGCTTTAATAATCTTAATTAAGTGGAGGTGAGGCAGGTAAGTTTTTTTTCCCCCCACCATATGAGCATCACATTCACTTTAGGCTAATTTTAGAGGACATTTGTGGTAAAATAAAAACAGGTTTGTTCAAAAACTTAGATTACAATTTTTTACTCATCTTTAGAAATCACATGTAAATAACAATTCTCCCCCCACCCTTCCTATTTTTGTTATAGTTTTAAAAACAAAAAGCCAAAAAGCTAAGAGAGCTAATTTCATCACAGGTATATGTTAAACACAAAAAGCAAAACCTTGCTTACTGCTTGTATTACTCTATTCTCACACTGCTAATAAAGACTTACCAAAGACTGGGTAATTTATAAAGGAAAGAGGCTTAATGCACTCACAGTTCCACATAGCTGGGGAGGCCTCACAATCATGGTGGAAGGCAAAGAAGAAGCAAAGGCTTGTCTCACATGGCGGTCAGCAAGAGAACACTTGCAGAGGAACTCCCGTTTATAAAACGACCAGCTCTCGTGAGACTTACTCTCACAAGAACAGCACAGGAAAGACTCGCCCCCATGATTCATTACCTCCGCCAGATACCTCCCACAACAGGTGGGAATTATGGCAGCTACAATTCAAGTAGCTCAATATAACTGCTCAATGAAAACTCCTCACAGCTTTCTTCATTTCACTATCTCATTACAGAAGGGTAAAAGGAAAAAGGAAAATTGTTTAACCTCCCCAAGATTCAAAGTCATCATTTACGAAATAGTCTTAATGCTGCTTCTCTCTACATCATGAGGTTGTTACAAAAAGCATATAAGTAGCTTTGTGCAGTACCATAAACAAAATCATGATATGTTCCTATAGTATATCTGAGTTAATCAATACTGGTTAAAAACAATAAATATTTTTAAAATGTACAATTCCTTTTCATTCAATTAATTGTTCTAAAAGTGGTCTCCAAGTGAATACAAATTTGTCTTAAGTTGTACTCTGGTTGAGTGAAAACAATATTTAAATGGAATGATTAATTCATTCATTCTTACAACAGTGAGACACTTCCTGGGTGTGAAGCACTGTACAAGAGTTTACAAAGCACAGGAAGGCAGAACACATGGTCCTTGCTGCTAAGGAACTTCAACTGAAGGGAAATTTAAACTCTTGTGTGTTCAGTATGCTTTCATTGGTGTGCAAGAGCATGTGTATCTAAAACAAGTGTTACCTACAGGTTCCCTAGCTATTTTTTGGAACTCCTCTGTCTAAACCAGAATTCTTTTCCAACTAGTTCCATTGTTTTCTATATTTACTAGAATTTAAATATCTTGTATATGTGCATATGTTTGTATGTGTCTGGGAGTATGCACAAACATTGGAATCTTCCACAAATAGATGACACACGCTTATACATATATACATCACAACTCATGTAAATATAATACCAACCATTAACCGCATATGTATGTGTTACATAAGTATGTTTGAATAAACACATACAGAGAAATACACACACACACACACACACGGGATAGTTTTTTTCCATTTGCCAACCTGCCTCACCCTCTAACACCTTCTATCCTCTCTCCTGCTTGGATCTATTACATGCCCCAGGAGGCTGACTCCTCAGACTTCACTTGAGGACTGTCTTGTTGATGGACCTCCAGTTAGATTCCAGCATGAGATCCAAAGGTGGCAGAAAAGAGGTCTGATCTCTTTCCCACTCCTTTCCTCTTGCTGTGTTTAGGGCAGCTGCATCATCTCGTCATAGGCAGCCCCACTTGCAAAGTTCTGGCACACATTGGATTCTGGTAACCATTTCTGCCTCTTGTCCCTTTATCCCTAGGGATGGATAGTAATAAGTTCCTACTGTGGCTAGTTTCCGAGAAATCAGCCATCCCTAGTCAGTTTGTTCCTTAATCCTGGAGTGCTTTTATCAGTAGTTCTTTTTATTAAAAAACAAAACAAAACAAATATAAAAAAACACAACTCTTCATTTGAACCATTTGGTAATATGATGCTTATTAATAAATATATAAATTTGTCAACCACCACAAAATTTCAAATGAAACAAACAACCTAAAATGAACACAATCACTAATGTTTCATAAGGTTCAAAACCAGGTTCCAAACCAACATACTTTTGACTTTTTTGTTACTATAACAGTAGTACATTATAATAGAAAACACTATAAAAAACCACCAACACTATAATGCTCTGTAATGTAAATTTTAAAATATTTTAAAATAAATTTGTAATCATATGGTAAATTTGTGGTCATGCTGTTTTGTGGCCTGTCTGTTCAATTAGAAGCATATTTTGTAAGCATATTACCATGACATTAATCCAAACACTTATTTTAATAGGCTGCATAATATCCTTTCATATAAATTTATAGTCATTTACAGCTCCTTGTTGTGGACATTTGGATTTTTTCCCATTTTTGCTGTTGTTTTCAATGTTTTGGTTAGGATCCTTAAATGGCTAATATTTATTTATAATACATTCCTAGAAATAGCAGTATTTGAAAAAGGATATGAATATTTTGAAACTACTGAGTGATAGCCAATAAACTATTCTGTGATTAGGGAAATGTTATCTCTGATGTATGCAATATGTAGCCACAGGCCACGTGGAGGCTGATGAGGGCTTAAAATGAGGTTACTGAAACTGAGGACATAAATGTTTAAGTAGCCAATGTATCTAGTGGTCATTTAGAGCATAGGATAGCTCTAGATTCTTACTGCCCAACTGTCATTCAGAAAAGTTGTAGGGATTTACATTTGCATCAGCAGAGTATGAGAGTGCTCACTTCCTCATACCATTATTAACAATGACATTTATTGTTTTCTAATATTTGTCAATTTGACAAAAAAAAAGATTGTACAATTGGTTTGTTGTTTGGTTTTGTTTCTTGAGACCCGGTCTTACACCGTCGCCCAGGCTGAAGTGCAGTGGCATGATCACAGCTCACTACAGCCTCAACCCCCTGGGCTTAAGTGATCCTCCCACCTTGGCATCCCAAGTAGCTTGGACTACAGGTGTGCGCCACCATGCCCAGCAAATTTTAATTTTTTTTGTAGAGATGGGGTCTCTCTATGATGCCTAGGCTGATCTTGAAATTCTAGGTCCAAGCAATTCTCCCACCTCTACCTCCCAAAGTGCTGGGATTACATATATGAGAAACCATGCCTGGCTATAATTTTTTAATTTTCTAAATTTAAATTTTTGAATGCTTGGGATAAATATTTTTATTTTTATTTTTTTAATTTTATTATTATTACACTTTAAGTTTTAGGATACATGTGCACAACGTGCAGGCTTGTTACATATGTATACATGTGCCATGCTGGTGTGCTGCACTCATTAACTCGTCATTTAGCATTAGGTATATCTCCAATTGCTATCCCTCCCCCCTCCTCCTAACCCACAACAGGCCCCAGAGTGTGATGTTCCCCTTCCTGTGTCCATGAGTTCTCATTGTTCAATTCCCACCTATGAGTGAGAACATGCGGTGTTTGGTTTTTTGTCCTTGTGATAGTCTGCTGAGAATGATGGTTTCCATCTTCATCCATGTCCCTACAAAGGACATGAACTCATCATTTTTTATGGCTGCATAGTATTACATGGTGTATATGTGCCACATTTTCTTAATCCAGTCTATCATTGTTGGACATTTGGGTTGGTTCCAAGTCTTTGCTATTGTGAATAGTGCCACAACAAACATACGTGTGCATGTGTCTTTATAGCAGCATGATTTATAGTCCTTTGGGTATATACCCAGTAATGGGATGGCTGGGTCAAATGGTATTTCTAGTCCTAGATCCCTGAGGAATCGCCACACTGACTTCCACAATGGTTGAACTAGTTCACAGTCCCACCAACAGTGTAAAAGTGTTCCTATTTCTCCACATCCTCTCCAGCACCTGTTGTTTCCTGACTTTTTAATGATTGCCATTCTAACTGGTATGAGATGGTATCTCATTGTGGTTTTGATTTACATTTCTCTGATGGCCAGTGATGATGAGCATTTTTTCATGTATTTTTTGGCTACAAAAATGTCTTCTTTTGAGAAGTGTCTGTTCATATCCTTTGCCCCCTTTTTGAGGGGGTTGTTTTTTTCTTGTAAATTTGAGTTCATTGTAGATTCTGGATATTAGCCCTTTGTCAGATGAGTAGGTTGCAAAAATTTTCTCCCATTTTGTAGGTTGCCTGTTCACTCTGATAGTAGTTTCTTTTGCTGTGCAGAAGTTCTTTAGTTTCATTAGATCCCATTTGTCAATTTTGGCTTCTGTTGCCATTGCTTTTGGTGTTCTAGACATGAAGTCCTTGCCCAAGCCTATGTCCTGAATGGTAATGCCTAGGTTTTCTTCTAGGGTTTTTATGGTTTTAGGTCTAACGTTTAAGTCTTTAATCCATCTTGAATTAATTTTTGTATAAGGTATAAGGAAGGGATCCAGTTTCAGCTTTCTACATATGGCTAGCCAGTTTTCCCAGCACCATTTATTAAATAGGGAATCCTTTCCCCATTGTTTGTTTTTCTCAGGTTTGTCAAAGATCAGACAGCTGTAGATATGCGGCGTTATTTCTGAGGGCTCTGTTCTGTTCCATTGGTCTATATCTCTGCTTTGGTACCAGTACCATGCTGTTTTGGTTACTGTAGCCTTGTAGTATAGTTTGAAGTCAGGTAGCGTGATGCCTCCAGCTTTGTTCTTTTGGCTTAGGATTGACTTGGCAATGCGGGCTCTTTTTTGCTTCCATATGAACTTTAAAGTAGTTTTTTCCAATTCTGTGAAGAAAGTCATTGGTAGCTTGATGGGGATGGCACTGAATCTATAAATTACCTTGGGCTGTATGGTCATTTTCATGATATTGATTCTTCCTACCCATGAGCATGGAATGTTCTTTCATTTGTTTGTATCCTCTTTTATTTCATTGAGCAGTGGTTTGTAGTTCTCCTTCACATCCCTTGTAAGTTGGATTCCTAGGTATTTTATTCTCTTTGAAGCAATTGTGAATGGGAGTTCACTCATGATTTGGCTCTCTGTTTGTCTCTTATTGGTGTATAAGAATGCTTGTGATTTTTGCACATTGATATTCTATCCTGAGACTTTGCTGAAGTTGCCTATTAGCTTAAGGAGATTTTGGGCTAAGACGATGGGGTTTTCTAGATATACAATCATGTCATCTGCAAACAGGGACAATTTGACTTCCTCTTTTCCTTATTGAATGCCCTTTATTTCCTTCTCCTGCATGATTGCCCTGGCCAAAACTTCCAACACTATGTTGAATAGGAGTGGTGAGAGAGGGCATCCCTGTCTTGTGCCAGTTTTCAAAGGGAATGCTTCCAGTTTTTGTACATTCAGTATGATATTGGCAGTGGGTTTGTCATAGATAGCTCTTATTACTTTGAGATATGTCCCATTAATACCTAATTTATTGAGAGTTTTTAGCATGAATGGTTGTTGAATTTTGTCAAAGGCCTTTTCTGCATCTATTGAGATAATCATGTGGTTTTTGTCTTTGGTTCTGTTTATATGCTGGATTACGTTTCTTGATTTTCATATGTTGAACCAGCCTTGCATCCCAGGGAAGAAGCCCACTTGATCATGGTGGATAAGCTTTTTGATGTGCTGCTGGATTCAGTTTGCCAGTATTGTATTGAGAATTTTCCCATCAATGTTCATCAAGGATATTGGTCTAAAATTCTCTTTTTTTGTTGTGTCTCTGCCAGGCTTTGGTATCAGGATGATGCTGGCCTCATAAAATGAGTTAGGGAGGATTCTAGTTTCAGAAGGAATGGTACCAGCTCCTCCTTGTACCTCTGGTAGAATTCGGCTGTGAATCCATCTGGTCCTGGACTCTTTTTGGCTGGTAAGCTATTGATTATTGCCACAATTTCAGCTCCTGTTATTGGTCTATTCAGAGATTCAACTTCTTCCTGGTTTAGTCTTGGGAGGGTGTATGTGTCCAGGAATTTATCCATTTCTTCTAGATTTTCTAGTTTATTTGCGTAGAGGTGTTTATAGTATTCTCTGATGGTAGTTTGTATTTCTGTGGGACTGGTGGTGATATCCCTTTTGTCATTTTTTATTGTGTCTATTTGATTCCTCTCTCTTTTCTTCTTTATTAGTCTTCCTAGCGGTCTATCAATTTTGTTGATCTTTTAAAAAAACCGGCTCCTGGATTCACTGAGTTTTTGAAGGGTTTTTTGTGTCTCTATTTCCTTCAGTTCTGCTCTGATCTTAGTTATTTCTTGCCTTCTGCTAGCTTTTGAATGTGTTTGCTCTTGCTTCTCTAGTTCTTTTAATTGTGATGTTAGGGTGTCAATTTTAGATCTTTCCTGCTTTCTCTTGTGGGCATTTCATGCTGTAAATTTCCCTCTACACCCTGCTTTGAATGTGTCCCGGAGATTCTGGTATGTTGTGTCTTTGTTCTCGCTGGTTTCAAAGAACATCTTTAGAGATAAATATTTTTAAAATATGTTTTCTATCCATTTGTTTTGCTTCATGAATTGTTCTCTTTCCTTACCCATTTTTTTTTTTTACTAGAGAAAGAGTTTGTTTTTCTTAGAACAAATGTACTCTATATATTCAATAAATTAATGTCTGCTTAAATATGTGGCAAATAATTTTAAAATTCTGTTTATGATGCTTTTTGATAAACAAGTTTTACATTTTAATATAAACTATGGTTCTTCCATTTGTGTCTTTTTCCTAAGTCAATTTAGTCTCAAATAAACTTATATATATTATATATCATCTTTATGAAAAAAAGGTCAACATTAACCAGTAAAAATATACATTAAAAGACTATGCCAGCGTCCAACACATAGCAATGCAGAAAAATATAAAGAGAAAGAATAAAAAAAACTGCTGGACTCAGAAACAAAATAAATACTTTCGGAGAAGAGAGATGCAGAGTTAATGCCCCAAATCAGCTGTACTACTGTGTGCTATGTAGTGAAATTAGACAGTTATAGTAAAGGGCTTTCCTCCTACTTATTAAAAGAGACTAAAAATCAATCCATAATCCCACATTGAAGCAAATTTAAACAGTAATACATAGAAGTGGAAAACAGAAGAGCTAATACACACAGGAAAAGATGTTAAATCATCTAGTAATCAAAAAATATAATCTAATCTAGTAACATAATTGAAACCATACCTACCAGGATGGCAAAAAAAAATAGTAAGAATGGTAAAGGTGTACATAAATGAAAACTCTTCTGCCATACTGATAGGAGTATAAATTGGTACAAACATATTGGGAAGCACCTTAGCAACATCTAATAAAATTAACGACATGCAGACCCTTTCTTCTTGGTACTCTACTTCTAGGTATACAAAATAAAAGAAACTCTCACACATACGTCACATCTCTAGAAGAATCTTCTGTATGTTCTGTTTGTGTCAGTGAAAATTAAAAGCAAAACAAATAAAAATATCCATTTAAAGAAAAATGTATGAATTGTGTTACATCCATAAATTTTAAAAATCTATTTAAAAATTAAAAACAGTTGAAACAAACGAACCAGAGCCACACTATCCATACAGGTGAATATAATTTTTTAAATGTTCAGTACTAAGAACTGGGTTACAGAATAGTAAAATTGTATAAAAAATTTAAAACGTAACAAATGATAAACATGCAAAGACATATTGTGTATGGCTAGTACAAATAGCACAGTGAAGTAACAGTATAAAATTCAAGGAAAGAGAAATCAGAGAAGTATTATAGATAACACTAACTGGAAAAAACATAGAATCAAGGAAGGCTACAAGTTTATGCATAATGTTTCAATTCTTACTTTTAAAAAAACTAAAGCAAGAACAGTAAAATGTTAGAAAAAAATTAAGTTAGTTCATATATGGGTATTTACTAGTTTAGTCTCTGTATTTTTTCATGTTTGAAACAATTCATATTATGTATCAAACTAATAAAAACAACCTACAAAGAGTTCTCTAGAACCTTTTCTAAAATACAACATATATAAATCACTTTAACATCGAGGCAAAAATCCTCAATAAAATATTGGCAAACAGAATCCAGCAGCACACCAGAAAGCTTATCCACCACAATCAAGTCAGGTTCACCCTGTGATGCAAGGCTGGTTCAACATACACAAATCAATAAATGTAATTCATCACATAAACAGAACTAAAGACAAAAACCACATGTTTATCTCAACAGACCCAGAAAAGGCCTTCGATAAAATGCAACATCCCTTCATGTTAAAAACTCTCAATAAACTAGGTATTGATGGAACATACCTCAAATTAATAAGCGCCATTAATGCGCCAAGATGGCCAAATAGGAACAGCTCCAGTCTGCAGCTCCCAGGGAGAAGGCAGGGGATTTCTGCATTTGTAACTGAGGTATCCGGTTCATCTCACTGGGACTGGTTGGACAGTGGGTGCGGCCAATGGAGGGCGAGCCGAAGAAGGATGGGATGTCGCCTCACCCAGGAAGCACAAGGGGTGTCAGCGAATTTCCCTCCCCTGGCCAAGGGAAGTCATGAGGGACTGTGCTGTGAGGAACACTGCACTCTGGCCCAGATACTGTGCTTTTCCCACAGTCTTCACAATCCGCGGACCAGGAGATTCCCTCAGGTGGCTAGGCAACAAGGGCCCTGAGTTTCAACCACAAGACTGGGCAGCCGTTTGGGCAGTACCTAGCTAGCTGCAAGAGTTTTTTTTTTTTTTTTTTTTTTTTTAATACCCCGGTGGTGCCTGGAACGCCAGCAAGACAGAACCGTTCATCCCCCGGGGAAAGGGAGATGAAGCCAGGGAGCCAAGTGGTCTGGTACGGCAGGTCCCACACCCACGGAGCCTGGCAAGCTAAGATCCACTGGCATAAAATTCTCACTGCCAGCACAGCAGTTGAGGTCGACCTGGGATGCTGGAGCTTGGTATGGGGTAAGATGTCCACCATTGCTGAAGCTTGAGTAGGTGGTTTTACCCTCACAGTGTAAACAAAGCCACAGGGAATTTCGAACTGGGAGGAGCCTACCACACACAGCTCAGCAAGGCCGCTATGGCCAGACTGCCCCTCTAGATTCCTCCTCTCTGGGCACGGCATCTCTGAAAAAAAGGCAGCAGCCACAGTCAGGAACTTATGGATAAAACCCCCATCTTCATGAAACAGAGCACCTGGGGAAAGGGGCAGCTGTGGGAGCAGCTTCAGCAGACATAAACGTCCCTGCCTGATGGCTCTGCAGAGAGCAGCGGATCTCCCAGCACAGCAATGGAGCTCTGCTAAGGGTCAGACTGCCTCCTCAAGTGGGTCCCTGACCCCGTCTCTCACCACTCCTATTGAACATAGTATTAGAAGTCTGGCCAGGGCAATCAGGCAAGAGACAGAAATAAAGGGTATTCAATTAGGAAAAGAGAAAGTCAAATTTTCTCTATTTGCAGATGACATGATTGTATATTTAGAAAACCCCATCGTCTCAGCCCAAAATCTCTTTTTTTTTTTTTTTTTTTTTGAGACAGGGTCTCGCTCCATCACCCAGTCTGGAGTGCAGTGGCATGCTCTCGCTTACTGCAAGCTCTGCCTCCTGGGTTCACGCCATTCTCCTGCCTCAGCCTCCCGAGTAGCTGGGACTACAGGCGCCCACCACCAAGCCCAGCTAATTTTTTTTGTATTTGTTTTTTTTTTAGTAGAGACGGGGTTTCACCGTGTTAGCCAGGATGGTCTCGATCTCCTGACCTTGTGATCTGCCTGCCTCGGCCTCCCCTCAGCCCAAAATCTCCTTAAGCTGATAAGCAACTTTAGCAAAGTCTCAGGATACAAAATCAATGTGCAAATTTCACAAGCATTCCTAAACACCAATAACAGACAAAGAGAGAACCAAATCATGAGTGAACTCCCATTCACAATTGCTACAAAGGGAACAAAATACCTAGGAATCCAACTTACAAGGGATGTGAAGGACCTCTTTAAGGAGAACTACAAACCACTGTTCAAGGAAGTAAAAGAGGACACAAATAAATGAAAAAACATTCCATGCTCATGGATATGAAGAATCAATATCGTGAAAATGGCCATACTGCCCAAAGTAATGTATAGATTAAATGCTATCCCCGTCAAGTGACCATTGACTTTCTTCACAAAGTTGGAAAAAACTACTTTAAATTGCATATGGAAACAAAAAAAGAGCCCACACAGCCAAGACAATCCTAGCAAAAACGAACAATGCTGGAGGCATCATGCTACCTGACTTCAAACTATATCACAAGGCTACAGTAACCAAAACAGCATGGTACTGGTACTAAAACAGACATACAGACCAACGGAACAGAATAGAGGCCTCAGAAATAACACCACACACCTACAACCATCTTATCTTTGACAAACCTGACAAAAACAAGAAATGAGGAAAGGATTCCCTATTTAATAATCGTGTTGGGAAAACTGGCTAGCCTTATGCAGAAAACTGAAACTGGACCCCTTCCTTACACCTCATACAAAAATAAACTCAAGATGGATTAAATACTTAAATGTAAGACCTAAAACAATAAAAACACTAGAAGAAAACCTAGGCATTACCATTCAGGACATGGGCATGGGCAAAGACTTCAGGACTAAAACACCAAAAGCAATGGCAACAAAAGCCGAAATTGACAAATGGGATCTAATTAAACTAGAGAGCTTCCACACAGCAAAAGAAACTATCATCAGAGTGAACACACAACCTACAGAATGGGAGAAAATTTTTGCAATCTCTCCATCTGACAAAGGGCTAATATCCAGAATCTACAATGAATTAAACAAATTTACAAGAAAAAAACAACTCCTTCAAAAAGTGGGCAAGGGATATGAACAGACATTTCTCAAAAAAAGACATTTATGCGGCCAACAAACATATGAAGAAAAGCTCATTATCACTGGTCATTAGAGAAATGCAAATCAAAACCACAAAGAGATACCATCTCACACCAGTTAGAATGGTGATCATTAAGAAGTCAGGAAACAACAGATGCTGGAGAGGATGTGGAAAAATAGGAACATTTTACACTGTTGGTGGGAGTGTAAATTAGTTCAGCCATTGTGGAAGACAGTGTGGTGATTCCTCAAGGATCTAGAATCAGAAATACCATTTGACCCAGCAATCCCATTACTGGCTATATACCCAAAGGATTATAAATCATTCTACTATAAAGACACATGCACACGTATGTTTTATTGCAGCACTGTTCACAATAGCAAAGACTTGGAACCAACCCAAATGCCCATCAATGATAGACTGGATAAAGAAAACATGGCACATATACACCATGGAATACTAAGTAGCCATAAAAAAGGATGAGTTCATGTTTTTGCAGGGACATGGATGAAGCTGAAAACTATCATTCTCAGCAAACTAACACAAGAACAGAAAACCAAACACCACATGTTCTCATTCATAAGTGGGAGCTCAACAATGAGAACACATGTACATAGGAAGGGGAACATCACACAACTGGGCCTGTTAGGGGGTGGGGGGCTAGTAGAGGGATAGCATTAGGAGAAATACCTAATGTAGATGACAGGTTGATGGGTGCAGTAAACCACCATGACACGTGTATACCTATGTAACAAACCTGCATGTTCTGCACATGTACCCCAGAACTTAAAGTATAATAATTAAAAAAAGAAAAGAAAAGCCATTTAAGACAAAACAACAGTCAATACCATACTGAATGGGCAAAAGCTAGAAGCATTCCCCTTAAAACTGTACAAGACAAGGATGCCCTCTCTCACCACTCCTTTTCAACACAGTATTAGAAGTTCTGGCCAGGGCAATCAGGTAAGAGAAAGAAATAGAGGGCATACAAATAGGAAGAGAGGAAGTCAAACTACCTCTGTTTGCAGATGACGAGATCCTACATCTAGAAAACCCAATAGTCTCAGCCCCAAATCTCCTTAAGCTGGTAAGTAACCTCAGCAAAGTCTCAGGATACAAAATCAATGTGCAAAAATCACAAGCATACCAACAATAGACAAGCAAAGCACCAAATTATGAATGAAGTCCCATTCACAATTGCTACAAAGAGAATAAAATACCTAGGCATACAGCTAACAAGGGAAGTGAAGGACCTCTTCAAGGAGAACTACAAACCAATGCTCAAGGAAATAAGAGAGGAACAAACAAATGGAAAAACATTCCATGCTCGTGGATAGGAATAATCAGTATCATAAAAAAGGCCATACTGCCCAAAGCAATTTATAAATTCAATGCTATTCCCATGAAACTACCACTGATATTCTTCATAGAATTAGAAAAAACTACTTTAAAATTCATATAGAACCAAAAAAAACCCCAAATAGCCAAGATAATCATAAGCAAAAAGAACAAAGCTGGAGGAATCATACTACCCGACTTCAAACTATACTACAAGACTACACTAACCAAAACAGCATGGTACTGGTATAGAAACAGACACACAGACCAATGGAACAGAACTATGACTGCACATCAACAACCATCTGATCTTCAACAAACCTGGCAAAAACAAGCAATGGGGAAAAGATTCCCTATTTAATAAATGGTGCTGGGAGAACTGGCTAGCCATATGGAGAAAATTGAAACTGGACCCCTTCCTTATACCTTATACAAAAATTAACTCAAGATGGATTAAAGACTTAAATACAAAACCCAAAACTGTAAAAACTCTAGCAGAAAATGTGGGGCATAGGCATGGGCAAAGATTTCATGATTAATATATCAAAAGCAATTGCAAGAAGAGCAAAAACTGACAAATGGGATCTAATTAAACTAAAGAGCTTCTGCACAGCAAAAGGAACTATCATCAGAGTGAACAGACGACCTACAGAATGGGAGAAAAATTTTGCAATCTATCCATCTGACAAAGTATTAATATCTAGAACCTACAAGGAACTTAAATAAATTTACAAGAAGAAAACAACACCATTAAAAAGTGGGCAAAGGGCATGAACAGACACTTCTGAAAAGAAGACATTTAAGGGGCTAAAAAACATGAAAAAAAGCTCAACATCACTGATCATTAGAGAAATGCAAATCAAAACCACAAAGATACCATCTCACACCAGTCAGAATGGCAACTATTAAAAGTTAAGACACAACAGATGCTGGCAAGGCTATGGAGAAACAGGGATGCTTTTACACTGTTGGTGGGAATCACCCAAGTGATTAACATCAGAAGAACCATCCTCATCTTGTATTTTAAAATACAAAGAAAAGGAAATAGAATTACTCAGCCAAAGGAAGAGAAAGCTTTGAAATAATTTAATATATTTCTGTGGCTAAGTTATATCTTGAGAGCTTTAAAGTGGTTATAACAGAAAATTTTTCCTGAGTAAAACAGCAAGTGCTAAAAAAAAAATCAGCACTTAAAACCTTACTGAATAAACGAATGAATGAATAACAAATGAATAAGGAAGGAGATCTTGAAATACAGAAAAAAAAGTTTATCTGCTTGTGATTATAAATTCTGCACAAATGTGATATAAATGATAATCCTGGAATAAATGTTGAACTCTTAAAAAAATAAAATATCAAAGTTAGTATACGATCTGAAAAGCTGCTAATTTCTTTTAATGATACATCTTTTCATTAAATTATAAAACCTTACATATGGATAAACAAATTAATAATTTTCAGTAATTTGAGTGTTAAAAATTTGTCTGTTTTGGGGGGGGCGTGACACTTCATTGTCTATAATCACTTAAGATTATAAAATATGCCTATACTTTTTTCCTTTGCCTTAACAATAATTAGAGTAATTAAACTATGTTATAATTCAATTAATTGCATTATCCAGAATCCAGAAGCCAGCTGAAATACACACACACCCATATATACATGTGCGTATATACACATATACAAAATGAGACAGACATGCTATGCTAATATTGGTATTTAATTTCAATATTGAAACTTTCTCCTTTATACTTAATAATTTTCTTACTTTCTGTCTTATTACAAATAAAAGTACCACTGTTTAAGATATATATTTGTATATACGTGTGTATATATACATATACTATATATCTAAATATTAAATATTTATGTCAAACTCAGAAGCATAATATGCAAATACACATTCATTCTAATTCTTAACAAAGCCTTATTTCTTGCTTCATAACTTATGTACATATTTTAATATTAAAAGTAGAGTACTAGGTATTTTAGCAGTATCGGTGTGAAAAATCATGGATGTAAATCTAGAAACATATTTCATTTCTGTACTATATTTGGGTAGAGAATCTCTGTATTGCTTGATTTCATTTAAGCTTCCTTCATTTTAAAGATGTTAATAAAGATGACTCATCTATTTCACTGAATAATTACTCTTCATTTTCTCACTCATTTCTGGCTTTATAAAGATGTATTTTCTGTGTCTCTCTCTCTTAAGACCATTTAATCTCTTTCAACTCCCAAATATAGCATTCCTATTAATACTTCCCAAATATTTATACATTATTATAATACTTTCTGTTATCCTCTCATCAATTTCCTTCATTTTCTCTTCACCTGTAATTTTTTTGCAAGTATACTTGCCTTTACATTTATATTTCTTTGAAATGTATTAAGTGGGCAGTTAGGATGAAATGTATCTACATACATACACATGCATACACCAATAGAGATACACGTTTTATCTAATTTTCTAAGCTGAAATATTGATATACATAAATCAATATGTAATATACAATATTTTTAGAAAACTCTAAGTCTAGTATATTGAAACTTATTATCAACCATATTTTTTAAAGTTTGATTAAATATCTATCTACAGAAGGAGAATTCAAATGAAAACCACCAAGTTAAAACAAGCTAGCAAAATCATGTTTCCTTCTAATACTATGTAAATACTAGCTTCCTTTCAGTTTCATCAGCATTTTAATTCAATGACTAAGCTAATTTAAAATTTGTTTTCGCTTGTATTAATACACACTAATGTTAAGAAGCTGCTTACTTTTATATGACTGTGACAGAAAAAATTAAATAGATTGTATGTGTCACATGTCCCAAATCACCTAATCAATTCTTTAGAAATTTACTGAGTATCTAGTAAGTACAAGGCACTAGGGGGACACAAAAAGTATTATGACATACTCCTTGACCTGAGACTGACTAGAGGGAAAAATGTGACTGCTTACAATAACTAAAACAAACATTGGTGAATATAGTACAAACTATCTTCTTCAAATTAAAATAAATGCATTAAATGTCTAGCTATATCATATTATACTATTTTGTATTAATGTATTCTCATGCTTACACCACATACGATTTTTATAAAGGAAATACTACTAAAATAATAACTATTTTAATTGCTTTCTTGGGCATTTTTCAAAGCTAATACTAATCATCAAGATGCAATGGGAGAGAAATAGTTATAAATAAGAGATACAAAAATGTTTAGAAAATCCTAATGTAATCAAATAAAGAAAAAATACACATATGTAGTATTAGTTAAGTTCATCTGTTAAAACAGAAATGGAAAGATGGATAATATTTCACACTCAGAAAGAAAGGAATATGCTAAATGACCTAGGATTTTTTAAAGTATCCAGGAAGCTCATAAACAGGCCAATATTTCATTGGATTCATAATAAAATATTTTTTGGAACTTAATATTTCTTAATGATTCTTAATATTTCTTAATATTTATTTCTTAATTATTTTCATTTGATTATTTGTAATGTAAAGCAACTGAAGAATATTGCAGAATGCAGTTTGGCAAAGGTTGTTGGTCTTTTTAAGAAATCCTGAAAGACCAACAGATCAGCATTATCCATCTTCATGCACTCCCATAATCTTTTTTTCATAATGACTAGTTCTGATTTTTTTCTATTATAATAAAAACAAGACGAGTAACACTCAGCATCCAGATTTTACACATTTGAAGAATATTTCAGTAGGACTGACTCCTGGTAATAAGATTAAAAGGTCAACAGTAAAATAAAATTGGAAATCAACTCCAAAAGGAACCTCAAAACCATGCAAATAAATAGAAATTAAGCAACCTGCTCGTGAATGACTGTTGCAAATGAAATCAAGATGGAAATTAAAAAATTCTTTGAACGAACAATAATAATGACACAATGTATCAAAACCTTTGGGATACAGCAAAGGTAGTGCTAAGAGGAAAGTTCCTTAAATGTCTACATCAAAAAGCCTGAAAGAGTACAAATAGACAATCTAAGGTCACACCTAAAGAAACAAGAACAAACCAAACCCAAACCTATCACAAGAAAAGAAACAACAAAGATCAGAGCCAAACTAAATGAAACTGAAACAAATAACGCCAACACCACCAACAACAAAGATAAATGAAGCAAAAAGCTGGTTCTTTGAAAAGATAAATAAAATTGATAGATCATTAGCAGCATTAACCCAGAAAATAAGAAAGAAGATCCAAATAAGCTCAATTATAATTGAAATGGGAGATATTACAACTGATACCACGGAAATACAAAAGATCATTCAAGGCTACTATGAACACCTTTATGTACCTAAATTAGAAAACCTAGAGAAAACGGATAAATTCCTGGAGATATAGGACCCTCCTAGATTAAACCAAGAAGAAACAGAAACTCTGAGCAGATCAGTAATAAGCAGTGAGATTGAAATGGTAATAAAAACTTGCCAACAAAAAAGTCCAGGACCAGATGGATTCACAGCTGAATTCTATCAGACATTCAAAGAAGAATTGGTACCAATCCTAGTGACACTATTCCCCAAGATAAAGAGAAGATACTCCCTAAATCATTCTGTGAAGCCAATATCATCCTAATATCAAAATCAGAAAAGGACAGAGCAAAAAAAGAAAAACTACAGACCAACATTCCTGATGAATAGAGATGCAAAAATCCTTAAGAAATACGAGCTAACCGAATCCAACAGAATATCAAAAGGACAATCCACCATGACCAAGTGGGTTTCATACCAGGGATGCAGGGATGGTTCAACATACACAAGTCAATAAACGTAATACACCACATAAACAGAGTCAAAAACAGAAATCACATTATCTCAAGAAACGCAGAAAAAGCATTTGACAAAATTCAGCATCCGTTTGTGATTAACACCCTCAGCAATACTGGCAGAGAAGGGATATACCTTAACGTAATAAAAGCCATCTATGACAAACCCACAGCCAACATAATACTGAATGGGAAAAAGTTGAAAGCATTCCCTCTGAGAAGTGGAATGAGACAAGGACGCCCATTCTCACCACTTCCATTCAACATAGTACTGGAAGTCCTAGCCAGAGCAATCAGACAAGAGAAAAAAAATAAAGGGCATCCAAACTGATAAAGAGGATATTAAACTGTTGCTCTTTGCTAATGATATGATTGTATACCTAGAAAACCCTAAAGACTCCTCCAAAAAGCTTGTAGAACTGGTAAATGAATTTGGCAAAGTTTCAGGATACAAAATTAATGTACACAAATCAGTAGCTCTTCCACACACCAACAGCAACCAAGCTGAGAATCAAATTAAGAACTCAAATTCCTTTACAATAGCTGCAAAAAAAATAAAATAAAATAAAATTTAGGAATATACCTAACCACTGAGGTGAAAGACCTCCACAAGATTTTGGTTTTCGATTTTTTTGTTTTCTTTTTTTTTGAGATGGAGTTTTGCTCTTGTCACCCAGGCTGGAGTACAAGGGCGTGATCTCATCTCACTGCAACCTCCACCTCCCAGGTTCAAGCGATTCTCCTGCCTTAGCCTCCCAAGTAGCTGGGATTACAGGTGCCCACCACCATGCCCGGCTAATTTTTGTATTTTTAGTAGAGATGGGGTTTCGCCATGTTGGCCAGGCTGGTCTCGAAATCCTGACCTCATGTGATCTGCCTGCCTTGGCTTCCCAAAGTGCTGGGATTACAGGTGTGAGCCATCGCACCCAGCCTCTACAAGGTTTTAAAACTACAAAACACTAAGACACTGCTGAAAGAAATCACAGAAAAAACAAACAAATGGAAACACATCTCAAGCTTATGGATGTGGTAGAATCAATATTATGAGAATGACCATATTACCAAGAGCAATCTACAAATTCAATGCAATTCCCATCAAAATACCACCATCATTCTTGACAGAACTAGAAAAAAAAAATCCTAAAACTCACATGGAACCAAAAAAGAACTGTCATTGACAAAACAACAGTAAACAAAAAGAACAAATCTGGAGGCATCACATTACCTGACTCCAAATTATGCTATAAAGCTATAGTCACCAAAACAGCATGGTACCGGTATAAAAGTAGGCATAGACCAATGGAACAGAATAGAGAACCCAGAAATAAACCCAAATACTTACAGTCAACTGATCTTCAACAAAGCAAACAAAAACATAAAGTGGGTAAAGGACACCCTATTCAACAAATGTTGCTGCAATAATTGGAAAGTCACATGTAGAAGAATGAAATTGGATCCTCATTTCTCACCTTATACCAAAATCAACTCAAGATGGATCAAGGACTTAAATTTAAGATCTGAAACTATAAAAATTCTAAAAGATAACATCAGAAAAACCCTTCTAGAAACTGGATTAGGCAAAGACTTCATGACCAAGAACCCAAAAGCAAATGCAACAAAAACAAAGATAAATATATGAGACTTAATTAAATGAAAAAGCTTCTGCACAGAAAAAGAAACAATCAGCAGAGCAAACAGACAACACATAGAGTGGAAGAAAATCTTCACAATCTATACCTCTGAAAAAGGACTAATATCCAGAATCTACAATGAAGTCAAACAAATCAGGAAAAAAAAAAAAAAGAAGAAAAAAAACCAGCAAAAAGTGGGCTAACGACATGAATAGACAGTTCTCAAAAGAAGATATACAATTAGCCAACAAATATTTGATGAAATGCTCAACATCACTAATGATTAGGGAAATGCAAATCAAAACCACAATGTGATACCACCTTACTCCTACAAGAATGGCCATAATAAAAAAATCAAAAAATAATACATGTTGGCATAGATGTGGTGAAAAGGGAACACTTCTACACTGCTGGTGGGAATGTAAACAAGTATAACCACTATGGAAAACAATGTGGAGATTCCTTAAAGAAGTAAAAGTAGAACTACCATTTGATCCAGCAATCCCACTATTGGGTATCTATCCAGAGGAAAAGAAGTCATTGTACGAAAAAGGTATTTGCATACACATGTCTACAGGAGCACAATTTGCAATTGCAAAAATATGAAACCAACCCAAATGCCCATCAATCAATGAGTGGATAAAGAAATTGTGGTGTATATATACCATGTAACACTATTCAGCCATAAAACAGAATAAAATAATGGCATTTGCAGCCACCTGGATGCAACTGGGGACCATTATTCTAAGTGAAGTAACAGAGGAATGAAAAACCAAACATCGTATGTTCTCACTCATGAGTGGGAGCTAAGCTATGAGGATGCAAAGGCATAAGAATGATACAATGGACTTTGGGGACTCGTGGGAAATGGTGGGAGGGAATCAGGGATATAAGACTACACACTGGGTACAGCGTATACTGCTCGGGTAATGGGTGCACCATAATCTCAGAAATCACAACCTCCATAAAGAACTTACTCATGTAAGCAAACACCACCTGCTCCCCAGAAACCTATTTAAAAAGAAAGAGAGAAAAAAAAACTTTTAAAAAGTGGAAAGAAACAAATAGTGACTATCAGGTTAAATGCACGAAAAAACAAAAATATTAAAAGGTCAAAGAGTAGAACAATTTATATTACTATTTACTGTAAAGATATCATCCCGTTATGGTCCAGCTTTTTAAATTTTGCTAAAAATGTTTCAAAAAATAAAATCTATTCAGAGCTATATTTGTACATATGGTTACATTGAATTGTCATACTTTACATTTATTTTTAAAAACAATTTTAGTCACTCTCATGTGACCTGTCAGCCCATGTCCACTCTCCATTTAAACCCTGAATTTGTAGTATGTTTCTCCCTATTTTTATAAGTTATTTGTATGATAAGCACTAGTTTTAATTTGTAATTTGTCTTATTATCTTGGAATTATTCTTTTAATATTTTAGATTACAATATTATTAGATACTCAAAATTGCTAACATTAACCTTTTTTATTTTCTGTGGGTTTTCTAACCTCTAAATGTCTTATCTCCATGTCCAAAAGTTTATAAATATTAAGTTATATTTTATTCTTTCTTACAACTTGATTTTATATGTAATTCTAATTCATTTTAAAAGTATAATACTGTGAAAAGCAATGTCTAAACTGTTGCCTTACCAAATTGCTACCAGTTTATCTCACCACCACGGATTGAGAGACAATTCCCTTTCCAATTGATTTTTGATATAGCCTTTGTTACAGTTTCCCCACGTACTTTTAGATAAATGACAATTTGTCACATTTGTGTGTTTTTCAGCGCAATAAAAAGACATGAGCATAATACTCAATAAATATTAAGTACTGTATTATATTCAATGAAATATAACTCAATGAATAATACAGAATGTAAAAAAAAACTATCGTGGCAATTACTTATTCTCCAACATCATGTTTGGGATAAGAATAATTTCAGTTCCCAGTTAGTTTTCTTCTATAGTATTTTCAAATATGCTTTGATAATCCTTCAAACAAATCGTATACTCTTCAGCTTTATTCCCTAAGGATATTTAAACTTGTATATATAATAACTGGGATTTCATAGGACATTTTATACAATTTTTATATTTATATCTTCTGAGCTATTATTAACTTGACTAATAGAATTGTTTCTGTACATCTGGTGAACACATTCTCAATTCCTTTTTCTATATTCCTCTAGATCTTTGCCTACAGTAACTTTAACTCCCCATAAAGAGAATTTTAAGAAATAAGAATGGTAAGACAGGATTCTGGGGAAACTTTTAGGGATCTTTTACTTTTGGAAGAATAAAAGGTAAGACAAGCAAAGGAAAGGACAGAAAACTGCTAGTAGAACTTGACCTAAAATAATATTTTTGAAAAATTAAATGAGCCCCCAGAGTATACATTTCAAGAAGAGTAGGCACCGTGTCTGTTTTGTTTTTTTACTGTATTGCCAGCACCAGAGGCAAAGCAGGTGCTCAATAAATATTTGCTGACTGCATGAAAGAAACCAAGAAAGCAGAGAGAAAGAGAAAGAGGATGATAGAGCAAAGGGAGAATGAAAGTGTGAGCACAAGTATACTGGTGTGTTAGCTTGCTTTCAGTAGCTATTTGAGATGTCTCATAATTCTACGCATTTTTGGAAGAAGAATCTGGGTAGTGCATTTTAGCTGACCTAGAAGGACTTGAAATCAGGAGCTGTTTAAATCACCATATGTCTCTTGCTCCTCTATGACCTTGATTCTGCCATTAAAATTGTAAACCGCTTAAAGTCAAATTTCACCCACAGACTTCAGATGAGTAACTCCAATGTTCCCTCTGCTCTCAACTTAGGAATTCCATATGGCTTAGAAATACTACTCATCTGCTTAATGTGTTGATGAAACTACTAAGGATGACTGTAATGTCAAAAACTTCACTGTCATCAGAGGACAAAAATTAATTTACTACTTTACATATATTTCATACCTAGAAGAATACTATGAATCAGCTGTCCATATTTCTGCCCAAAATCTACTCAATTTTAAAATATAATTAGATTTCAACTTGGTTTAAACCAAAAGCACAAAGGCATTTTAAGGAAGCATACAGTAAAGTAAAAGAATAGGGGTTTTGAGGAAGCAGTAAAGAGCTCAGACTGGGAAAAAGTGTTAAATTATGGTCTAAGTATAAATCTTAGTCAGAGATGCTATTGGTTTTGTAATTTTGTGCTAGTAATTCCTTTTTCAGAAGTCACATTGAACAGAAATGTTCAATATGATGCTCAATTATGTCCAAAATTGTTCCTGACCCCGTACATATTTCCATATTGTCATAGCATCTCATCAAGATTAGAATCATTCAATTTATCAATTCGCTCATTCAACAAATATTTACTGAATACATACTAGGTGCTAGGGAACACAATGGCACAAAATATATACCATCTTTGCCATCATGGGGTTTACTGTGTAGTGGGATTAGTATATTAGTAGTAGTAATAAATAACAGAAACGGTTAACATATTTAGTATGCATGCCATTTAAGACAACAGAACCAATGAGGTAAAATTATCACCATTTTATGGATGAGAAAATGAGGCTTAAATAGGTAAATGCTAATAAATGTATAATCACAAAAAAAAAGAGAAAAATGTTGAGAAGGAAAACTAAAGTGTGTAGGGAATATCTGATAATTGCCTAGGAGTTGGGGACATATTTCTGAAGAAATAATCTACACAGTAGCTTTCTTGACTCAACCTAAAGTATGACAGACCAAACATAGGTTTAAGAATTATAATTCTTACAAAGATGAACTTTACTATTTACTGTTTCAAATCACTTCAGAATGATTACAGTGAATAGTTCGTAAGAGGAATACCGAAAAAATAGTGTTAATGCAGAATATTATTTCGGATACCTTTCTTTTGAGTTCTATAAGACTGCAAAAATCAATTTTGGAACATCAACTTCTCCAAAAAGCCATAAAATAGGTATTTCTGCACCACTGATTCTTGATCATTAGGATGCTTGGAGATGATTAAAGTTTAAAGAGGTCATTGCTTATACCTCAAATAATTACCAGCCTAGTCCCTGATAAATGCAATTTTTTCTCTTATTACCAAAGATAGAATGCACGTGCTTTTACTACAAACTCCTACTATATTCTCCATCTAAATTACAAAGATAAGGCCATAACAATAACTTACAGGCTCCAGATACCTTTTTTTCTTTCCATCTAGATTACTTTATGTTACAGGTTCTCAAACTTTAGGGAACATCCAAATCACCTAGAAGTGTCATTAAAACGCAGAAAGCTGGGCCCTACTTTCAGAGTTTCTGATTCTGTAGGTGTGGGGTGGAGTCAGAAAATTTGCATTTCTAACAAGTTCCCAGGTGATGTTGACTTTACTGGTCCAGGGCCTGCACTTTCAAAACCTCTGGTCTAAGAAGTGAACCACAGGGAGGTCTGTAAGTAAAAGTGGGAAAGTACTCATATTTCCCGGTGTCAGTGGTCCTTAATTAGCATCATTGATGGTTTTAAGAAACAGTCACAAAAATTCAATAAACTCTTACTATGAACATGAAATTACAGGCACTCTCCTCTTAGGTGCCACTTGGAGAGGCAGCATGGCATAATGTTGAAGACAAAATACCCTCAAGTCAAAATGTCTGGGTTGGAATCCAAGCTCTGCCACTTAATAGTTATGCAGTCTTGAACAAATTATGTAACTTCTCTGTGCCTCAATTTCCTCATCCATAAAACTAGGAAAATAATATCCACCTCGTAAGATTTTTACAAAAATTTCATGAGTAAAGCACTTAGAACAATGTCTGATTTAAATTACATATAAATGTTTATTAAATAAATGCTAGTCTTCTGATTAAAGCCTTACAAAAGCTATCTCTAAGGTCTCAGGACTATGCACAGCTGTTCTCTTCAGCACCTTCCTTTATTTTACACTTTTATTGTTTACTCACTCAGAACTGAATGTGTAGCCTATATCGACTTTAGAGGAACCTTGATAAACATTTCTGTATAATATTTACCTTATATAAGGAGGGAATATACATTTATACCCTCCTTAATATGTATATATGCTTTTTTTCTCTTCTCTCCAGTTTCATCATCCCCTCATTTTTAGCCTGTTTGATTTAACATAGCTTTGCAAATGTCTCCTAATCCTTTAGGGGAATTAAGCAAGATATATAAATCAATGACCCCCATAAATATGCTCTGACTTTTTCCTATGTTTAAATACTACAGTCATTAAACAATGGAAGTAAACTAAAACACATTATTAAGCTTCAATTATGAACTAAAAAAAAAACTTCAGCGATTGTGTATTACCTTTTACACAATAATGAGCTATAATACAAGCATACCTTATTTTATTGTGCTTCACTTTACTGTGATTTGTAGATATTTCTTACAAATTGAAGGTTTGGCAACCATGGGTCAATCAAGTCTATTGATGTCATTTTCCAACAGCGTGTGCTCACTTCTTCTCTAAAAAACCCTACCAAAAGTTATTCTTTTCCCCTTTAACAAAAACATGTTTTTCAGTTTTTACTAAAATTTTATCAAATGACAAGAAATCTGAATTATAAGTTGAATGTTATATCTGTCCAACAAAACACTTGTTTCTTTTGCTTCTTCAAATAATTCAGTAATAGGGTCAGACCCACAGAGGATATTCAACAATCACTCATGGACTATGGGAATCAGGTGACAATAATGAAAATGCTCAGTCTTCTGAAGGGTGTTTGGAAATTCACTCTGTTATCGGTCTAAACCTATAAACACTGTTTCTTCATTATGACTTCTAAATGCTTCCTTTGATCTTGCAAAGGGCCTGAAAAACCAACCAATTTCAAATAGATTAGTCTGTGACATGGGAATTGAGGATGAAATTTCACATTTCTATATACATCAGGTGAAATGGCATTGAAGAAATAGTAAGTGCTATTTTGGCTTGGAATATTTCTGTTAGAAAGAAGAATCAAAACAATTACAGGAGTTTATCAAAACAAGAGACGCTCTCCTGTATAGATGAATACTGAATATTCAATTTATGCAAAAATTTTAGACCTTTGCAAATTTTCTTGGTCTTTACTCTTCTCTATGGCCTTCCTCTTTTTCTAAGATTTTAGACCTCAAGGATCCCAATGCTTCTTGCTTTTTTACTCTCTCCTGGCCTACCAGTATAAATTTATACATAGAGGCATGGTACATGGCTGAAATGAATGTCATTCACAGTAAGATTTTCCCTGAATCAGTCATTTGTAACTTCATCCTTTTGATCTCACTCACAGAAAGGAAAAAATTTGATTTTGTTTTTTATGTTGTTTGTTTTGTTTCAAGGATTTGTTTCTGTTCCTCATCCTCATTGAAACAATTGATTACTTAGTATGGGCTGAACAGAAAAAAAACAAAAGTTTTGTAATTTAGAACAGTGCTTCTCAAACCATAGATCACTTTAATGATAATTACCTGGTATCTTTTTGAAAATGCAGATCTTGGTGCCCCATCCCATATTCACTGGATCCTAATCCCATTGTAATGGTCCTAGAACCTCCACATCTCACAAACAGTGTAGATGACCCGCACATATCTAAACACTGAACACTACTATCTGAGGGTAATTATTCAACTTGTATTCATATAAAAAGGCAATGTCACACTAAAAGTATTTCTTCTAAAATAAATTTTTATAAGAAAAAAAGGACACAACAGGAGACAATGCCTTTCATGGCCCTTAGTCAACATAGAAAAATTGGCTCATAAGATGAATTATTTTTCACTAGTAATAGAGAGAAACTTCTATTGTATTATATCAAGTATGAACAAGATTAGAATTATCTTATGCCACATTTAATGATATACTTAGCAAATGGATATTTTAATAAGAATTACTTTTTAATTTTTTAATTAAGCCTTTCTCTATACTTAAAGTAATGCTGTGTAATATTTTTTGAACTCTTGACTCTGACTTAATATTTAAATGCTTAATACATCTACTGCTCAAACTGTAACTTATAAATACTGACTTCTTAATTTCTTTATTTTGGAGTTAATGCTTTCACCACTTTGCCCTTCCAACAACACTGTGCAGTAGGTTCAGAAAATGAAATTCAGGGAAAGAGATTAAGCATATTGTCCAATGTCTCACAGGAAAAACAAATAATCTAGCAAAGATACAGCTGGTAGAGAAGGTGTCAAGCTGAATCAACTTCTGAACAGGCTTTCCTGCCAGATTTCTTCTAGGAAATAATCAGGAAGAACTTTACAGGAAAGAATATTGCTTTAATTGTCTATAACCACAAGCTAGGATTTCTAAGGGTAAATAATGGAAATGCAATTTGCCAACAATCAAAGTGGTAACTCAGGCCTCTCCAAATATCTAAAAAAATAGTTTGATTCACAATATCTATGATATTGAGAATAATACAAATAAGCTCTACAGGAATGACACACACAAGAAATCATTGAATCATTAAACAATAATTATTTCCTTACCTATAGGTAGTTGCATAACACTTCCAAGTTTGTAATCCCAATAATTTCTCCAATCTGAATATTTTTTAGTTTCATTGGCTCTTTCTTGAAGGTGACTACTAGAATTATAATCTAAGGGATGTAAGTGCCACTCATGTCCTTGAGTAAGAACCAGACTATTGTCTCTGACTTATTAATTATAATATTCCTATTAATGCCTAGATCGTTTTGGGCTTCATGTACACAGTTTGCATCTATGAGTATATATAGTGTTATGTTCTTTAAAACATTCTCTCAACGCATATTTATTGAGTACCTTTTATGTGCAACAATTAAACCAGGATCAAGGAAGACAAAGATGAATTAATATACTCCCTGACTTCACAAATCCACAACAGAAGTATTTTTAAAAAATAATTTCAATACTACAAAATAAATAATGTAATCATGCTTGTGAATTGTATGCAACACAGGGAAAGGAGGACTTAATATGAACTGGTAGAGTTAAGAAAGACTTTAAACAGAATTGATGCCCAAAATATATTTCCAAGAAAGAGCACAGCGTTACAAAGATAGAAAGGTATGAAACAACAGACCACATTCTGGGAGTGAAAGGGATTTTGGTAAATTGCAGCTTCAGACATGCAAAGGATTGTCAGGAGAAACAACTGGAAAAACTGAAAAAATCTATAAAGGATTTTTGTATGTTAGAATGTATCAACCTGATCAATGAGTAATGTAGATTCATTAGGGTATTTTAAGCATTTAAATAACATAATCGGTCATTATTTTAGATATTCCAAACATCTAAACATGACAAAGGCAAACAAGAGAAACAGGAGTTAGCTAGGCACGATGGCTCATGCCTGTAATACCAGCACTTTAGGAGACCAAGGCGGGCAGACGCTTGAGCTCAGGAGTTCAAGACCAGCCTGGGCAACGCGGTGAAACCCCGTCTCTACTAAAAATACAAATATTAGCCAATCGTGGTGGCATGCATCAGTGGTCCCAGCTACCTCAGGAGGCTGAGGCAGGAGGATCACTTGGGCCCAGGAGGCAGGGGCTGCAGTGAGCCAAGATCATACCACTGCACTCCAGCTGGGTGACATAGTGAGACTCCATCTAAACAAAAGAGAGAGAGGAGAGAAACAGGAGTCGCTTCACAAGTGTCTGACCCACATTGCTGAAGGCCTCAGCTGAGATAGCCGCAGCAAGGAAATAGAGCAGGTAACAAATCTGAAAGCCATTATGAGGTTTAAGTTACAGGAATTCATGACTTATTAAATGTGAAGGATGAGGAAAAGGGAGAATATAAATATTCCAAATATGTTTTTATAATAGAATGGATAGTGTTGACAAAGACCAAAACTGAAAAGTAGGGGCAGTGGGGAACATAGAAGTCAATCAACATAATGAGTTCATGCTTATAAATGCTGAGTTTGAGGTTCTATATTATTATACAGTTGACCCTTGAACTACATAGGTTTGAACTGTGTGGATTCACTTATACATGGACTTTTTAAATTAAATACATTGGAAAATATTTTTGGAAATTTGAGACAACTTGAAAAAGCAGATGAATTGCCTAGCCTAGAAATATTGAGAAAAAATAAGAAAAAGGTATGTCATGAATCCATAAAATACATCTAACTATTAGTCTATCTTATTTACTACCATAAAATATACATAAACCTATTACAAAAAGTTAAAATTTATCAGAATTTATACACACACAGACCATACATGGTGCCATTTGTAGCTCAGAAAAATATGAACATAAAAATGCAGTATTAAATCACAACTGCATAAAGTTAACTGTAGTACATACATTACTACTGTAATAATTTTGTAGCTACCTCTCACTGCTATTGTGGTGAGCTCAAGTATTGCAAATATCTGCTTAAAATGCTGTGTGATGCTAATCATCTCTGTGTGAGCAGTTTGTCTCTGTACTAAACTCTATCACAGTAAAAAGTGATCTCTTGTGGTTCTTGTGAATTTTTCATCATGTTTTATGCAATACCATAAACCTTGAATAACACCATGGGACCCACATAAAGTGCCACTAGTGATGCTGGAAATGCTCCCAGCAGAGAAAAGTCATAATATTACAAGAGAAAGTTGAATTGCTTGATATGCACCATAGATTGAGGTCTGAAGCTATAGATGCCCACCATGTCAGAGAGATCATTCATCTTGTAAACAGATGATACAAACTTACGGTATCAATAAATACAGTACAATACTATAAATGTATTATCTCTTCCTTATAATTTTTAAAGTAATATTTTCTTTTCTCTGCCTTATTGTAAGAATACAGTATAGACATATAGCATACAAAATATGTGTTAAATATGTTATCAGTAAGGCTTCTGGTCAACAGTAGGCTATTAGTAGTTGTTTCTGGGAAGTCAAAAGTCATATACAGATTTTTGACTATGCAGGGGGTCAGCACCCGTCACCCCCAGGTTGTTCAGGGGGTCAACTGTATATGCATTCTAACAGGATGGCTAAAGGAAAGGGAACAAAGGAAGAAGGGGCTAAATTGGGCAGGTGAACTAGGATCCCAACTTAGAAAATCTTGATGAGACAAAGAGGCCTGCATTGCTTCACAAAAGCAAAAGAAGTATCATAAGTTTTAAAAGTAGCAATCTGATAGGATAAAATGTTATTTTAGAAGGATAATTCTAGTGAGAAGAGGGAGGAAAAGATCCTAAAGGAAAGAGAAGTAGATGAGTTATCAGCAATCTAGGTTTAAAGTGATGAAAGCCTGTATAAATAAGGCAGCAACATGAGTGAAAGGAAGAAATAAGTGAGACAGACCGATGGAGCCTCCTCTTCTGCCATCCCTGAATTATCTGTCATAGGCCCTTGTCGCATGCTAAATATTTTCTCACTTACTCCAAACCTTCAGGTATTTTCTCTACATATTGATGACTCCCATATCTATATCTGTGGCCCTGAGGTTGCTTCTAAATTCCAGATATACATATCCATCAGCCTACAGGTCACATCTATTTGGAAATGTCACATATATGTAAAACTTAGCATGCCCCCAATTTTCTCCTTAACCTGGCTTCCTATAGCATCTCAGTCCATGACATCATCACCTAGCTGCTGAATTATAAACCTGAAGGTAATCCTTAAAACCTCTCTTTCACCCATCAACTTCTTTGCCAAGTCTTAGTGATTCTGACAGATAACTAAGCTAATGATTCGTAATTTTATCCAGCAATCAACACCCCCACAAATACCTAATCATTCTCTAAAACCCAAATTTACATTTTTACATCTCATTGTCACTTCTATTTCTTACCTGTCAACAACTCACTAAGTGATTTCCAAGATGAAGCCATAATTATCCTTAGAAAATACAAATCTGATCATGACTTTTCCTAGTATAAGACCATTCAAAATTTCCTGTTGCCCCCAAAGATCAAACCCTTTAGGATGAAATGTTATTATTTGGCACCTTTTCCCTTCTCGAACCTCACTTCCTGTATTAGTTTTCTACTGCTACTGTAACTAATTGTCATATATTTAGTAGCTTAATGCAAGACAAATTTATTTTTATTTTATTTTAAGTTCTGGGATACATGTACAGAACATGCATGTTTGTTACATAGGTATACATGTGTCACGGTGGTTTGCTGCACCTATTGACCCATCATCTACGTTTTAAGCCCCGCGTGCATTAGCTATTTATCCTAATGCTCTCCTCTCCCTTGCCCCTCAACCCGACAGACCCCAGTGTGTGATGTTCCCCTCCCAGTGTCCATGTGTTCTCACTGTTCAACTCCCACTTATGAGTGAGAACATGCAGTGTTTGGTTTTCTGTTCCTGTGTTAGTTTGCTGAGAATGATGGTTTCCAGCTTCATCCATGTCCCTGCAAATGACATGAACTTATTCTTTTTTATGGCTCCATAGTATTCCATGGTATATATGTGCCACATTTTCTTTATCCAGTCTATCATTGATGAGCATTTGGGTTGGTTCCAAGTCTTTGCTACTGCAATAAACACACATATGCATGTGTCTTTATAGTAAACACAAATTTATTATTTTACAGTTCTGGAGGTCAAAAGTCCAGAATGAGTCTCTTGGGGCTAAAATCATAATGTCTGCAGAGCTATGTTCTTTTTGCAGGTTATAAGGAAATAATCTATTTCTTGCCTTTTCCATTTTCTAGAGGCTGTCATCATTCCTTGGACCTTGGCCATGTAACTAGTTTTGTAGTCATACTGTAGGCATATCTTCTTGTCTGACTACGACTTCTACCTTCCTCTTCCAGGTAAGAATACTTGTGAGTACAAGAGGTCCATGTGGATAATCCAGAACTATCTCCCCATCACAAAATCCTTAACATAGTCACATCTGCAAAATTCCTTTTGCTTTGTAATGGAACCTATTCACAGATGCCAGCAATTAGGGTGTAGACATATTTGGGGAGCCATTATTCTATCTACCATGCCTCTTTTCCTCTCTTTCCCTGATGACTAATGTAGTCTCCACTCCAGGTGTATAAGATAGAATCCTTCAAATAGTTCTTCAAATGTGCCACAGAATTTTTCACCCCAAGATCAGATGCACCTCCTCTGAAAAACTATGCTGTCTCAGGCCCTTCACCAGTGCAGTCGTAGTCATTCTTCACAACTCAGCCCACCTTTTGTCCTTTCCTCAACTGTCTAACATACTATGTCCCCTCAAATACCATAAAATTCCTCTGGAATGGGGTTCATCACCTCAATCATGAATGAATTCTCACTAATCTATCTTGCCAACCAGACTCTTAATTTCTTTTGAGGCAAATATTGTCATAGTCATCACTGTATCCTCAGTACCTAATATAATTTCTATGATATACTAAGCAACTAAATATGTATTTATTGAATGTTAACTCAAGAGACAATCAGAAAAACGCTTAAGAGCTGTGGGATTCCTCGAAAATTTCTACTATTTATTTCAGATGAACATTGATGATCTTCCTGAAAACCCACATTCAAGACTGCAATAGAAGTGAAGAAGTCTTTTCAAACTTATTTCTAGAGAAGACTCAGAAAACTTTATTGACTATCTCATGATCCAGTATTATGAACATTAAGAAATGATTCCTAAGGTCTCCAACTGAAGTGATTCTAGAGTCAAAAAAGGATATAGATTTATTATTTAAAAGAGAATACAGCATTACTAGAAAGTAGTGAGAAAATCATACCTCTTATAGGCCACCATTAGGAAGTATCCCTCATGGTAAGACCATGAAACAATGAGAGCTATGGTGTGAAGATGAGGATCCTTGATTACTAAGAGACACATAAGAAATTGTAACTGATTTTTGCTGAGGTTGATTCTATTTCTCATTAATTTAAATAACTATCAATCAACGTTCAAGGATGTCCACAAGATTGTAATTTCTCTCTATGGGTATTCCTGCTACAAAATCCATTTTTGGTGTAGTTTTAATACATACAAATTGTTACATAAATAACAAAAAAAAAGAAAAAGAAGTTTCATTTTTCTGTAAGGCTTATAAATACATAGAATGAGGTTTCTCGTTTTTTAAAAATCACTTGCAGATATCTTTTTAATGTCTTTGGTTTTTCTAACTTAAATCCTAGTATTTTGATGTCATTAAAATTCTTAGCATGCAAACTTAGTCTACATAAAATAGAATGTGGGACAAGCCTTTTGTGGCACAATTAAATCGTTCCCTTGAAGGACAAGGTAGCAGAAGGTGAACACTAATTTAATTAATATGATAAAGATAAATGGTGTTTTTTAAAGTGAAAACAAGTATGTCTGTTCTTGTATATCATTCTCACTTTTCAAATGGGTTAATACAGTGCTTTAATTTTCAAATAAGGAATATTAAATATTACACAAGATTGTGTCACCACTTTAATATCAGAGAGAAATCTCATCAAGGTGTCAAATAAATTTAATGGAAACAATTAGATATAGTTTGCCGTAGTATAAAATACAGATAAGCTGAATAAGAGTACAACCAGAAATGTTTTCTATCTGTACTCAAAAACATTTATGAAGTTTCCGAAGAGCACTGTAACTATATGGAGAAGTCACTTCAAATATAAAGTAATTTAAAAATAGAAAGTAAATTACTGTACAAATAGAATTGAAACTGGATATATCTTATTTCCAAAGAGATGCCACACATAAATGTAAACAAAGCCCAACTCTGGAATCGTTAAAAGCCAAAATTTCTACATTATTCTGAAAATAGAATATGAGTCTTGTTTATATTTTTCAAATGTTATATTGGGCACTTCTTAGATGTCTAGATTTTTTCAAAAATAATATCAAGTATTTACTGAATGTATATTACATGTAAGACTCTGAGAGATACAAAAAAGTGAGTAAAAATATCCTTATTGCTCTCAAACACCTTTAATGGGCACGTCAGATATACAAAACTAACATAGTACAAGACTGAATAAATTAAATGCCATAACTACTTCAAAGATCAATGTAAGCTGAGGAAGAAGACTTTTTATGAGATGCTTTATGAGTATGTATGTCAACTAAAGGAGACTAATAATGAAGATGGAATAATGAAAATATCATCATGCGAGATGTTCTGCCTCAGAAGTGTATGTGAGCTGCAGGTAGGGACAGAGGGAGGAGACTACTAAGAATAACGGGTTATGTGGGTTGAAGAGACCAGTCCAAGACAGAGGCCGAGAAGGTACCCTCTTCTCTCTGTCATACTCCTACTTCTCACAGACTCACCACACTCACTCCTTACCACCTCTCATCTGTCCCTCCATTCTGATAACCACTTTTCTTCTGCTTGAACTATAGAAGTACAAACACTAATAATCCTTGCATCAGAGTTCCTCTGTTCTTTTGGGGTTTATAGAATATCAAATGTGTCCTCAATGTCTAAGTTCAAAATCTAAAAAGCAAAACATTAAAGAAGATGGTGACCCTCCATTAAATTAAGTAATTTTGAACTGATAATTTATAAAATAAAATAAAATATTGGAAACATATTTTCAAAAGTGCAAAGCCTAAAGGGAAAAAAAACTTCAACAATTCATTACATCTTAATGTTTGTTTTCACTCAGCATGTGCATTCTCTACGAACCTGACTAAATATTAAACTGTTCAGGTATATAAATATCATGAGATATTTGTAAATGTCATATGTATAACCCTTGATATTCTGAGTTGTTTAAACTTTTTAATGTATTTAATGCTAATTTTTATTAATATTTTGATAAGTCTGGAGTCCTAGAATTTTACTATTCTATTCAGGAAAAATTGAAAATAGGGGGAAAATGCTGATGTAGAATGTTCTTTATTAAGCTGTATTTTAATATTATACCCTTGGCTACATTTAAAGGATGCTAAAATCAACAACCTATGAAATCTGTTTCTAAACTTGTACAAAAATATTGTTGAGGACACTGTTATCTAAAATCCCAAGAGAGAAATTTCCCTTAGAACTTACTGGCAGTAAAATTTTGCTTTAAACAAATTAAAATCCTTCTTCCTTTCTAATCATGAAATTAGCTAACTCCTTTTCTGTAACAGCTTCCAGGAAGCTTACAGCTAAATTTTAAGCTCAACAAGGAAATTATACATAGGCCATTAGAAGCCTGTATTTTATTTACTATTTCTGAATTCCTACCATTACTTATTTTTCTCCAGTACTGAGAATTTCTTTCTGGGTTTTTTTTTTTTTTTTTTTTTTTTTTTTGAGACAGGTTCAAGTGATCCTCCATCTCAGCCTCCCAAAGTGCTGGGATTACAAGTGTGAGCCACTGAGCCTGGCCATTGTATTTCTACTTCTATTTTAACATTATTATACTAGGAATTGGTTTTAGCTACACAAGTACTATTTGAAACACGGTAAAATGAACATTGATTTTTTTCTGTTAAGTGTGCCAATGAATTCCTTAACTTCTTCCCACAATTAAAAATCTGAATAGTTTCAATATTTTAGTGAGGTATGTATATATCTCACATATGAGGTATGAAGTATGTGGTATCACCATCATATTTAGGATGTGCTTATATCACATTCATCCTTTGCTTATAAACCTTTACCAGAATGGCATTTTCCATCACAATTCTGGTATTCAGGGCCTTCAAAAATCTGATTTTAACCTAAACTTTTCAGATTATTCACCTTTCCAAATCACCTGCTTCTGTCAAACTGATCTTGCGTGACTTAAAACAGGCCTAGAAATTTCCCATGTTTAGCTTCTCCTCTTATCAAATAATTTCCCTCCTCCTCCTTCTGCCTATTCTCAAGACCTACTTCAAGTTCATCTTCCTTTTTAAACCATTCCCAGCCAATTTTTTCCTCTCTTCTGAATTCCCGTAACACATACTGCGACTTTAGAAATAGCTTTTGTTGATTTTTAAAAATCCTTCATATAAATACTTTTCAAATTGAGGTTCAAGAAACCAACTTATTGGCTGTAAACACTTTTAAAAATAAAGTATAGGCTGGGCGCAGTGGCTCACGCCTGTAATCCCAGCACTTTGGGAGGCCGAGGCTGATGGATCATGAGGTCAGGAGATCAAGACCATGCTGGCTAACACGGCAAAACCCCGTCTCTACTAAAAAATACAAAAAAAAAAAAATTAGCTGCCTGTAGTCCCAGCCACTTGGGAGGCTGAGGCAGGAGAATGGTGTGAACCTGAGAGGCAGAGCTTGCAGTGAGCCAAGATTGCGCCACTGCACTCCAGCCTGGGCAACAGAGTAAGACTCCGTCTCAAAAATAAATAAATAAATAAAAATAAATAAATCAAATAAATTAAATATAATGCAGCTCATTTAGGAAGCATAAAACAGTGTTTGGAAAACTTGTTTTAGTTACACACACACATAAATATCAATACTCTCAAGTTTGTGTGTCCTGAGTCTTAAACTAAAATGCGATTTCTTCATATAAATTATGGGAAAAATAGTTTTTAAAACATTGCTCTATAGTGTTCTACAAAACATTAGCATGTAATATAATTTTAGAAAATGTTCATATTACAAACATAGTAACATGTTCAATGAAAAACGTTTTTAAACTGCCCCAAATCACCCATTACTACTCCACTCTAAGGTAAACATAATTAATATCCTGGAATATAGCCTTCCAACTTTTTCCATGTATTTGGGTATCTATACTTTATTTAATAAAAATCAGATAAATACCATCATGCTATTTTATAAACTGCTTTTCCTACTTTAACAATATATAGCATGAATATTTTGTCTTCTTATCAATAATTTCTCAATAAAGCATCATCCTAAAAATTTATATTTGCTTGAGGACAGGTGCCATGTTTTCAATATTTTTTAATCTTACCTTTTGAATAGGTAATACATTCACAGTGTTCAAAAAAATTAAAATGTAAAATATAACAAGTAAAAAGTTTCCCCTAAACCTCTGCTTTCAATTTCAACCACCTCCCCAAACATGTAATCTGTTATTGTTTATTGTATTATTTTTAAGTTTCTTTATCACATAAAAGCAAAATCAGACTTATAATCATACTCCTACCCTTTTTATATAAAAGGTAATAACATAACCTAAACTGTTTGCAGCTTAGTTCTTTGTATTAACAATGTCTCTTGGAGCTCTCCCCAGTCAGTACATATATAGCTTCCTCATTCACAGTACTCCACTGGATAGGGTACTATAATTTATTTAACTAGCCTCTAATGGTGAAAATTTCAATGATTTCCAGTTTCCTAATATTACAAACAATGCTGCAGTGACTAACCTTGGAATGACACAACTTCATACATGCATAGAACTAAAGGATAAGTTGTGAAAGTGTTATTGCTGAGTCAAAGATATATACATTTTACAGTTTTGACAGATTCTGCCAAAATGCCTTCTATAGTGGTTTTTCATGTTGTTGTTGAGAATTTATACTTTCAACAGCAAAGTATCAAAGAACATTTTTATCCACATCTTTGTCAAGACACTGTTATTAAATTTTAAATTTATGCTAATCTAATAGGTGAATAAATATATTTTTATTTTTCCTTTATTTTACTGAGAGTGGGGCAAATCAACTTTAATATATTTAAAATCATTTGTATTTCTATTTTCTAAAGTAGCCCCATATCCACTGCCAATATTTTTATTTGGTTGTCCTTATCCATTTCTAGTAGCACACTGTATATTGAAGAGATTCACCCTTTTGTGGTATGAGTTTGTATTGATTATATTAACAAGTATTTTAATTATTTATTAATTTTCTAAAAGCAACTATTATATACATATTATATTTTTCCCTTTTCTAATTCATTCCTTTATGCTTTTAGTTTTATTACTTCCATTCTTCCATATTCCTTTGATTTGATTGTGGGTTTGATTTTCCTCGTTTTGGGTGAGATGATGAACTCATTTATTTCATGCTTTTTATTTTATTAATACAAGTACTTAAGGCTCTGAATTTTTCTCCAAGGGCAGTTTTGGCTATATTAATTAACATATCACATAAATATTTATTTCCTTCATCCCTTTCCCACATCCATTTTTGTAAGCAAGGACTACAGCCTTAGAATTTAAGGGTACATTCTTCACATTCAGCAGGTAATTTTTTTTCTTTTTTTGAGATGGAGTCTCCTCTCTCTGTGGCCCAGGCTAGAGGGCAATGGCATGATCTTGGCTCACTGCAACCTCCGCCTCCCAGGTTCAAGCAATTGTCCTGCCTCAGCCTCCTAAATAGTTGGGATTACAGGCATGCGCCACCAGGCCCAGCTAATTTTTGTATTTTTAGTAGAAAAAGCATTTTGCCATGTTGGCCAGGCTTGTCTCGAACTCCTGACCTCAAGTGATATACCTGCCTTTGCCTCCCAAAGTGCTGGGATTACAGGCCTGAGCCACTGTGCCCGGCCACTTTTAGCAGGTAATTTTTGTTGGAGGTGGTAAAATACATTGCAGCTTGTTTCTCTGATTATATCTTCTCTTAACTTTATTATTATGTGATTTCTCCACAATCTATGTGATAGCAGCAAGAGGCAGACAAACGCCTAGGCAGATAGGGGCAGGTCCCCAGTGAAACCCCAAATCCAAGCCAAAACCTCCAGGCTTTTTCAGTTTAAAGCCAGAAAGCCAAGCCACAAGTCAAACTATGGACTACATTGAGAGCCTGTCTTCCCATTTGGCACACTTTCCCCACCTTTCACCTGTTTTACTTATACCTACCCTTTCCTAATTGTTTTTTTTTTTTTTTTTTTTTTTTTTGAGACGGAGTCTCGCTCTGTCGCCCAGGCCAGAGTGCAGTGGCGCAATCTTGGCTCACTACAGCCTCCACCTCCCGGGTTCAAGCGATTCTCCTGCCTTAGCCTCCTAGGTAGCTGGGGTTACAGGTGCCCACCACCACACCTGGCTAATTTTTGTATTTTTAGTAGAGAGGGTTTCACCATATTGGCCAAGCTGGTCTCAACCTCCTGACCTTAGGAGATTCATCCACCTCGGCCTCCCAAATTGCTGGGATTACAGGTGTAAGCCACCATGCCTGGCGTCATAATTGGTTTTTTACACTGTCGTGCCCAACTTTCAGTGATGCCTTTGTTTTAACCTTTTCTGCATACTCACAAACCAATCAGCACACACTCCCCTATTCTGAGCCCATAGAAGTCCCAGACTTAGCCACACTGGGAGAGAAACCAGCTGACTCAGGATAGCTGACCACTCTCATGTCCCCTCTCTGCTGAGAGCCGTTTTGTTGCTCAATAAAATTATTCTCTGCCCTCATCACCCTTCAATTGTCAGTGTATCCTTATTCTTCTTGGACGCAGGACAAGAACTTGGAAACAGTTGAATGTGATACCAACTATAACACAGGCGGGCTGAGCTGGTGCATAAGCCAGGGTTGGCCCGGGCAGGCCAAGTGAGCAGGCCACCTGTTGCAGCAAGTAAAGTGGCTGTGTGAGGCCCAGGTGGGGGCATCACTGGCTGAAGGTCCATGGCTTACAAAGTGACTGAGAAAAATCATGTGTCATAAGGTGCTTTGGGCTACCTTATGATTTACTTTGAAGTCCCTGTTTCATGAAAAATGCAGTTTACGAATTTTCCAATTTTTGTTGTTTTTGTTCTATGGCTTTGTTTGTTCTATGTTTGTTCAATATTACTGTGTATGTTACTCTTTGTTACTGTTCTATGGCTTCCAACAAGAAATGGGGGAGGGGAGAATTATACATTATACATCCATGTTCATATCAGAAATATTGTACATTTTGTTGTACATTTCTACAAAAGTACATTTGTAGAAATGCTTTCCAAAGTCCATGCATATAGAAAGTATAATAAATACTTGGCCAGGCGCAGTGGCTCACGCCTGTAATCCCAGCACTTTGGGAGGCTGAGGTGGGTGGATCATGAGGTCACGAGTTCGAGACCAGCCTGAGCAACATGATGAAACCCCGTCTCTACTAAAAACACAAAAGTTAGCCCGGCGTGGTGGCACGTGCCTGTAATCCCAGCTACTCAGGAGGCTGAGGCAGGAGAATTGCTTGAACCCAGGAGGTGGAGGTTGCAGTGAGCCGAGATCATGCCACTGCACTCCAGCCTGAGCAAAAGAGCAAAACTCCGTCTCAAAAAAAAAAAAGAAAGAAAAGAAAAAGGAAGTATAATAAATACTTTAAAATGATGAAATGGTGAATATCAGGCAATGTTTGTGCTATAAATATCAAATCCTGCCTTTCAATTTGCATTAAAAAATTCCAATGACTTATTCTTTTAATAGACCTTACCTGCCTATGCCCATTTCCCTTCAAATATTTATAAAGTAGGCAAAAAAAATGTATAGAAGTAATTACTGAAAACCTGGCTCTTCTGACTAAAAACATAATGATAATTAAGAAAGTCTGAGGTAGGCTTATGGATGTGAAACTTTTGAAGTATCATTTATGGAACATCAGTGGTTTCTAAGGTCTATTAATTTTTTGATACTAGCATTGCTTTTCCTCAAAATATCTGCTGGTAGAGGATGAGAGTTTTAAAAATCAGTCTGGGTGTTATTAAATATATGTACCATGGTAGGGTTCTTTTATATTATTAAGTAGATCAAGCCTAAAGTCCAATCTTAATTTAACTTTGCAGACTATACTAAGTAGTGACTATATAGTCAAATATCACCCTGTATTTCCCTTAGCACAACACGCTTATAGTCTCTGCTAGACTTTCATGTGGGTTGGGGACATAGCTGTTAAGTTCACTTATATCCTGGTGCTAAAATATTGGAGTATAGAAAAAATTTTTGTTAAGCTATTGACATTAATCAGATAGTAGAGATTATGATTTATGCTAGCTGGAGTTGTAATTAAAAGATGATGAATAGAACAGAATCCCTTTCAGGTAACAACTCTGAAACTTACAGTAAATTTGATTTAGGGTAAATTATAATGTCTGAGTTTCCTTACCTAATAATGGGGATAATATTAATAATCAAATTCACAGTTGTTGAAAAGATTTAATAAAATAATAGAGGTAGAGTATTCTCAACAGTACTCAAGTGTTTTTTTTCCTTCTTTCACAATTTAAAATGCTCCAAATTTTCCTTCTGTTATTTATCTGTCCTGCGAAAAATGCTTTCAAACAAAAACTATATGCTATTTTGCAGTTTCCACCATATAACTACAGAGATTTTCACACATGATTTTTATAACAAGTGAGGTTATTGTAGGCCACAGATGAAGTTAGAAGGCTGGCTTGCCTAAGAAGATGTGGCTGATAATAGTGAAAACTGGGATTTAAAAATGGATTCTCTGTGATCAAATCCAAGACCGACATGGAGATTTATATATTCCTGATAAATTTCCTAAAAAGAACATTTTGTAATTTTTTTGTGCTCTTCCACTCTCAATAGACCTAATTAATTGATTTAAAAGAGCCAATTAAATAGAAATCTTAACAGTGAGTATTCCAGTTCAGAATGTTTTTTTCAAACTGTGAGTTTCCATGACTGGAAATCCAATTTGATATGGTATTTAATTATCTAATTTTAAAGAGCTAAAAATAAAGATCACTCTTATGTCTTTTCGAATTTTCGACACACAGCAATTTTTGAAAAGCCCATACAAGTGACAGCATAAAATGATTAACGGCAAAAGCACAGCTAACTAGATGCCTCCAAAAATAATGTTACTGGGAAAAAAGTTCTTAGAAATAAAAACATGGAATTTACTGTAATTTATTTGGATGGCCTATTCTACTAAATATACTCCCTTGAAATTCACTACCACTATTAAACATAAATCTTTTGTTTCAAGAGACCCACTATGAAAACTTGTAAAATTTTATGCTGAATTTCTACTCAAATGATGTGAATTTCTTAAATTATACAAAGAAAAACTGGCCTTTTAAGATGATATGTATTAATTATTAAATTAATCCAAATCTGTGCTCATCTCCCATCACTCTCCCTTTTGACCACTCTGCTTCAGCCATACTAACCTCTGTAGTTCTTCAATCACACCAGCAAACACTCTTCCCCAGGTACACAAGGAGAATATACAGTCAGTAAACACCTCTACGGCTCTTCGAATTGTTTGCTGCTGGCATCTGTTCTGATAGGTTGGTACACATGCTGTACTAACTGCTGAACACTTTTCACCGTTACCCCTTTATACAACCACACAGATAACTCCCTGTTTCCATTTACGTCTCTGTCCAAAATTCATTAGGAGGCTTTCTTTGATAATATTTTTAAAATTAGCCCTCTCTATGCACATACACACACACTACCTAAACACTGTCCTCAACACAGTCTAGAACTTCATTATCTCCTTACCCTACTTCATTTTCATAACATTTATTTGCTCTAACATAATAAAGAACATAGCACAGAGTGAGTACTAAGTAAATATTTACTAAATGAATACTGAATCACATCTATTTTTCATTCCTTTCTTAAAAAATTAAATTATTTAAAAAATTACACAATAGCTCTTAATGAATTAAAGAACATGGATATAGACTTAAGGAAAAGGAAGACTGATTTCATAAAATGATGAATTGGTAAGACATCAACATATCAAAAACTATATTATAAGCCTCTATAAAATGAAAATTACTAAACAGTAATATTGGAAAAGGCAAGCTATATCAGATGTAAGATAAAATGGTCTTTACATCATCTAAAACTAACAACGTAAACAGCACTTAAAGTGCAGTTTCTTCTCTTAAAAACTGTCCTTTGCAGTGTCTGATAATCATGAATGTTGCTGCCATGAACCTGTCTCCCCAGGACAAGTTAGTAGTTTCAGACACAGACTTACTCTCCTCTCACAAATCTGACTCTAATATTCTGACAATCTATATGACATTCTGGTAAAAAGCTACAATTACAATTACTTAATTTAAGCTGGTTGTCTAAGGTTCAAATTAATTGCCCTCTGCCTATCTAACATACATTTTGTTTTTTGTTTTGTTTTGTTTTTTGAGATGGAGTTTCACTCTGTTGCCCAGGCTGGAGTGCAGTGGCACAATCTCAGCTCACTGCAACCTCTGCCTCCCAGATTCAAGTGATTCTCCTGCCTCAGCCTCCCAAGTAGCTGGGATTATAGGTGTGTGCCACCACACCTGGCTAATTTTTGTATTTTTAGTAGAGACGGGGTTTCACTTGTTAGTCAGGCTGGTCTTGAACTCCTTACCTCAAGCAATCCGCCCACCTCAGCCTCCCAAAGTCCTGGGATTACAGGCACGAGCCACTGCACTTGGCCTAATCTACATTTAATCATAAATGTTTTTGCTTTACCTTCGATTCAGAAAGCGATTTCTTACTTAAAAACATCTAAATATGAAGAAATATTAAACTTAACAAAGCAAATATCTTCCAAAATTGTCATTTAAATGTTAAACTAGATGTCTTTCTTAAATATATTTGACCAATCCCTATATTTTAGCTCAAATCCTAGCTTTCCCTACCAATATTACTGTTCAGTAATTTTTCTTTTATAAAAACAAATAGTTTTTGATATAATAAAATCTTGTTCAAGTTAATATTTTATAGAATGAAAGAGATTTCCTCTTCCTTAAACTCACATTCATATTAATTAAACAGTTTATTTTAGCCTCTAAAACTTAGACTCTACAATCTGGAAAAATATATACTGGTTAAGAATGTGGGCTCAAACTCCAGATCTGCCTCTTAACCAGTTCTGTTTTCTTGGGGAATTCATTTACCATTTTAATCTTTAGCTCTTCATTCATAATATTTTATAGCAATAACAGCAACAATAATATTATATGAGATTAACAACAATTCTTATTAATATTTTATAGGAATATGTGAGGTTAAATGAGATAATGCGTATAAAAAGGTCAGCAATTACCTGGGCTCCTAGCCATTGCTCAGTGAATTCAATCCTCTAACAAATATTTATTGAATGTTACCCTGGGTCAGCACTCTTCGAGACACTGGAAATACACTACACTAATTGTTAAATACAACTGTGGCCCTATTGAAGTTATTTTACTTGGGAGAGACAAATGATTAAAAATACATCATATAATATAATGTCACTTAAATGTTAGCATGACGAAGAGAAATAAAGGCAGAAGAAGGGGGAGCAAAAGGGCTTGATGTGTTATTTTATACATGGTAGTCAGACAAGGCCTCCCTGATGAAGTGACATTTGAGTAGAAACTGAATTAAGTAAAGAACAGGTCATATACATGTCCAACTTGTTTGCTAATCTAAGAATGATGATAACGGGTGATTAATAACCCCTCTTTACAAAAATTTCTTCCATCTTCCATATGTTTACACAAGCTCTGAAGGCAGTGCAGGAAAAATCAGGGAGAGGGATGGGTGGCTCAGGCACCCACTAGTTTTCATAAAGTGAGAAAGTTAAACAATTTAATCCTGTCTAGTTTTCTGTACCTCTGAGTGAATGTGCATAAAAATGTGAAGGTAAGGAAGAGATTACTTTGGCCATTCTGTCCTCAAGTTAGGCATTATGATGATAAACATATTTTTATGGGTAGGAGCAGAGATAAATGGGAAGAGAAATAAATGGGAAATAGAAATTACAATGAACTAAAGTGGAATTCTTTAGGCTAAAAATGAAGTCTAGCAAGACAGAAATTAAATATTTTACAGCACATTATATAATCAAAGACATTTACTTTTCACACAAATTAAATCAAGAAATAGATTCAGTTATAAGAGTACAAATAATTCAAAGGAAGATAAGTAACAGATACTACCACCATAACAAATCCATATCAATTTGTTATCTACTCATAGTTGAAAATTATCTAACTCAAAGCTTCTGCTTTGTGATTTTCTTTTAAAAGAGCAACATGATCCTATAAATCAGTGTATAATATTTGCAACAAACTGAGATAATGATTTGCATATTTCAAATACCAGTACTTTAGATTAGGTTAATAGCCAGATAAACTTTAAATTTCTACCTCATATAAAAAATCACATATAACGATTTAATTTCTACAGCATCCAGTATATATTTATTTTCATAGCTAGTTCTATCAGATGGTGAGATAATCAATTCCAAAGTGTTGGGGGTTGGAAAAACAATAATTAACCATGTAATAGTCCAGAGAATCTAATCTATTATCAAAGTTTTATAGCAAATTTTATATTATAAGGGGTATAGCTTTATTTGAAATTTTGTATTCCTAGTCAAACTCATACCTGCGTTGTTATTTCTTTCTTTTATAGATTTGGTCTCCCAATTTAGACCTGGCTAAGCCTGTAGACAATGCAAACATTTGGTTGACTTGTGAAATGGGACATCAGTATCTCTGAAATCCTATTTGTATATTTTGTTAACCTAATCTGGATAAAAAATATCTTCCTGCACTGAATTTTATTCATACTGATATATACTGGAATTGACATTCATACTTCCACATGAATAATTAAGCATACAAAACACTTTATTTATTTAGAGACAGTGTCTCACTCTGCTGCCTAGGCTGGAGTGCAGTGGTACAATCACAGCTCACTACAGTCTCAACCTCCCAGGCTCAAGCAATCCTCCCATCTCAGCCCCCCAAGTAGCTGGGACTACAGGCATGTGCCACTATCCCCAGCTAACTTTTGTATTTTTAAGAGATATATACTTAATTGTAACCTAGAGTGCTAGAGGGAGGGCAGTGATGTAAAAGAAAGAGATGTCAAAGAAGACCCCTCAATTTACGACTTGAGAAGCTGGGTATTTGGTGGCATCACTTGTTTAAAAAGAAACAACAAATTTTGAAGTTAAAGGTGATAAGCACAGTTTGAGGTGGAAATTTGAACAATTTCAGTTTTGGAAAATAGAAATCTGAGTTATAAATATAAATTTGCAAATTGTTGATGTATAAATAGTAAATAAAGCCATGAGAATAGATTGCTTTGACTAAAGAGAAAATATCTTAGAATTCTATAACAGCATTCATTTACAGATGAAGGAGGAAATATTGAAAGATTTATATATATATATATATTGCTATAGAAAAAATGTGACAACCTATTTCAGGCTGAAGAAGAATTTTTTATGGTTTTGGTAATTAAGGGTAGAAAATGAATAAAAAAATTTAACAAAGAATGAGCCAATTTCATAATTATAGAAAACTGTTCAAGAAAGCCAGTTCCTTAACCAGAGAATTAGAATGTTTAACAAACAACTGTTAAAATCTTCTGTGAGAGAAATATTAAAGGTCACCCTCTCAGTGAAGACTCAGTAGTACAATAAAAGTACAAATATAGATATTATATCCCAGATTAACAAAAGGAAATAAAACACTTGTTTTTTAAATTTCCAAATCACTAAATCCAGACTAGGTACCAGCATTCTTGGAACTGGCACTTACTTCAAATTAAAAGCAATCCCTAAATGTATAAAAGTCATATCAACAAATATTAATCTACCAAGTTGTGTGGCTTTCCTATTTCTATGCTGTTCTTCATATTAGACAGTCCTGAAAGGAAAGAGCTCTTGCCAATACCAACCCAACTCCTGAAACATCAAAAGTGATCAGAAACTAAGCCAGCTCCATTATTCCACTTTAGTTTAAGTCCCAAAGATTTTACCTTTAAAACACAAAACTTCCACATACCCATACTTTATTGAACAAATCTTGTAAAGCACATGTAAGTAGTGTTTTCTGTGATAGATCATAGAGGTAAAAATGACCTAAGACAATCTCTTATCCAACCACCTTGCTCCACATAGATAAGTTTCTGATTTACTGCTTCTGTGAAGAGTAGACTAGTTTTTAATAGTTCCAATATCTTATAATACATTGTAAATGTAACATCCCAAATTAAAACCCTAATTTATTCCTAATTGCTAGACATTTTCTTTGACTTATACAACTTAGAATCTGTTATAACCTGAACCTTTCAAAGTATGAACCTTATAAAGTGAAGAAAAGCCTCAAGTCTGAAGAAAAACTAGGAAAGGGGAAAAAAAAACAAGCCATCTGTATACTAGCAAATACTGAATAAGAAAGCAGCTCATCTTAATAAAATCAAGGAAGTTTCATGTTTCAATTGCATTAGTAATAAAAGCTAGAAAAACAAAAACAAAACTTTCTTTTTTTCTGAACTACTAGCATATAACCTAAGAATTTTATTTACTGTTGGAAATGTTAACTCACCAAAAATTCTTTTAATACAAACAGACAAAAAAGTATATAAGCACCTACCTTAGGAATAGGATTCAGCAGAACTACACCTGATTTCTTAGTGATGACCTGTTTTGTTGTATAGTGATGATCTATAAGTTGAGGAATGTTTGAAAACCCAGTGCCCTCGAATCGATACATGTTCTGGAGAGAGAACAATAAGGTAGAATAAATGTGAAGACATTGCTTTAGAAAATCTACATTCATTGATAAATTAGATTCCTTTCTTAAAAAAACTATAATTGCACAACAATGTGAATATACTTAACACTATTGAACTATACCCTTAAAAATGGTTAAGATGATAAAAATGTAAATAGATAAATAAAACTCTGACATGTTTTAAAATTCTACCTTGTGACAGACAAATCAATTTTCACAATGTTTAAATCTAATTCAAATTGTTGAAAAATAAAAAATCTAACAAACAGACCTGAAATGCATTTTGCTAAAATGCTAACCAAAGGAAACAAAGCATGGGATACACCTGAGTTACTGGACAAGATACATGTTTACATATGTCTACATATGTGTTCCATTTGATAAAACTTTCAATATCAAAAATGTCAAAAATATAAGGAAAGATATCCAATCTGATGGTAAATATTTTAATACATCTGATCATTTATCTTCTATCTGCTGATACAGTATTAGTTTGCTTTCTGTAGTGGAGTATTCATTTACTATTAATTACCAAAAACACTCATTCACACATCTTGGATAAAGAAATAAAATGCAACAGTGACAAAACTGTAGATATCAACACGCTTAAATCTTAGCATTTTTTAATTGCATATCACCAGGTAAGGTGCAATTTTCCTCAAACTCCTCCAAGACCGCTTTTCTCTTGTTTTCATATTTCAAATTGGCCTATGAGTAGGATGGATAAATTGATAGCAATAAACCTGGCAAATCAAAAATACCCTATTGGCCATATTTTTCAAAGCAAGAAGCATTGCAATGCAACGTAACAAAAGCTTCCAACTGATAGTTCTCACACCCAGGAGATATATACAAATACAGATATGGGAGTACCCCCATTTTAAGAAAATGCTGTGAAGAAATAAGAACTTTCAAAACTGACTAAATTCTGACATTACTTGCATTACTGGAAGATTACTTTCCCAGCTGAAAGTTTAAAAACTCAAAGCTCTTTTTCCATACTATAAAATAAAAAAGAATGAATGTATCAAAATTTAATTTATATAAAACTTTTTAAACGAATATTTCTGTTTCATTGAGTAATGAACAAACACGCATTAGTTTACTTTAACACTTAACTATGGAGAATAAATCAACTCAAGGGCAGTTAGTGTTTGAATCAGTTCAAAGCAGTTGTTAATTCACTGCCTAAAGAACTTTTGTACATAGTAGGCAGACCTCCTATGATATATTAGCACTGATCCTTAAGAATATTTCACACTGAAGGTACTAATCTATTTCTAATAATATATGTTTCTAGGTGTGCAAAACACTGAGAAAGATCTCTCAGTGTCTCAGCTTATTCCTTAGTGAAACAGAGATAATATTTGTACCTCCTCACAGAGTAAAAGAGTTGAATAACTATTAACATGCAAACCACTTTACCCAGTATATGGTACATGTACTGGCACACATTCAATTGTCAAATCACCAGACAAATAATAAATGTTAATGGACACAGATTGATTCCTTATCTTTGCTACTGTGAACAGTACTGCAATAAGCATGGGAGTACAGGTATCCCTTTGGTATACTGATTTATTTTCCTTTGGATAAATACCCAGTAGTGGGATTGCTGGATCATATGGCAGTTCTATTATAGCTTTTTGAGAAATCTCCATACTGATTTCCATAATGAATTTACTAATTTACATTCCCATCAACAGTGTATAAGAGTTCCCTTTTCTCCACAACCTTGCCTGCATTTATTATTTTTTTTGTGTTTTTAATAATAGCCATTCTACTGGGATAAAATGATGTTTTATTGTGGTTTTGATTTGTATTTCTCTGATGATCATTTTTTCTCTGATGATCTGAGCATTTTTTCATAATACCTACTGGCCATTTGTACAACTTTTTGGAGAAATGTCTATTTATACTTTGTATTAAATGTTGTATTCAATGTCTTGAATGCATGAATGCATGAGTACATGAGCTTTCCAGTATTCATTTCTATGCTGCCTTATTGGTTTATTTAATTTCACATCCTGCAAAGTATGTATTCACTGATTTGATTCTCGCAAAAACTCTTTAACATATTAACCCCCTTTATTTCCTAAACCACAGAACAAGTAAAGACAGAGCTAGGACTGAAAGCCAAGTGTTCTAACTCCAAATTCAGTGCTCTTTTTATTGATCTACTATTTAATATTTTTAACTCCTCTAAAATCTTGTATTACTTTATAACCTCTTCTCTTGGAACACTTGTTGACTCATTTACTTACAGCTCGTATAATATAAACTCCTTCATTAGAATACAGTAGGCACTCATTAAATATCTGTTAATGAATTTCCCCATTTATTGACCCCTTCTAGTCAACAGGTATATGAGGAAATAAATAGGATAATTTTAGCTCATGGAAGATTCACCTGCACAAAATGAAAAAGAATTAAAACTGTCTATATCATCTTAAACTGTTTACAACTGCTTCAGGAGCTCAACACTATACAGCAAAAACTCACTAGAATAAAATTAGGCAGCAGAAAACCTGAGGCATTTAGTGAAAAATAAATGTTCTCATCTTTAACAGAGATATTTGAAAAATTTCAGTGACAGAAGGAAACCAGATAAAACTATCAAATGTGAACTCGTAACCTCTTATTTTTAGCATATACTATATTGTTCATTTTAGCCACTTAAAATGGCAATATTAAAAACAAGCAATAATTTGCACACTGACCCTTTCCTTTTTGTTTCTAAGAATGCTAATTTAAATACTTATAGTTACAATTTAAACTAGAAGTGATAATAAGACAAATATTTCAGTTTTACATAATACATATTTCAAAAATAGTTACTTTTAGAGCTTAGAAAATAAAATGAAACATTCATATAAGTTGTGGTTAACGAGTTTATACTTTACCTACAATCTTTCCTTCTACAATTCTCATACCATGTAATAAATATTGGCAATATGGTCGCAAATTGTAATAGGGTAGGTTATCTAAATTCACAACTTAAAGGCATATACAAATTACAAAAGAGTTTGCCAAGGAAATAAAAAATGACACATTATTAGAAACAACATAGTTTCCAAAACAGTAGGTTAGATGTATGAATGTGGGCAAATATGATTATCAAGTTGAGGTCTGAATACTACGAAAAATTAACGAATAGTGTGAACATTATGATAGCGGAAATACTTTAATGGATATATTCCTTTTAACCTATTTGAATGGTATCTACTTTCACTTAGCTATAACTACGAGATGTAAATGTACTAAATGCCACTGAATCCTACATTTTAAAATGATTAATTGTATGGTATGTGAATGTCAGCTCAAAAAGATACGTTTTATATATATATAAACTTATTAAGAGATGTATGTGCACATGTGCATGTGTGTGTACATACACCTGTTACTAAGTTATCTAAGCCCTCAGGTTCATCTAATGATCATGGTTCAATTTTTGTAAGGCAATTAGTATCACCCTAGTTTCTCAACATAAAATGAAATCCTGTGGATAGCAATCTTGAAAATGCAGGCCATTTGAAATGATGGGAATGGAAAACAAACAGAGGCATCAATTCTTTCATATGCCAAAAACATTAAAATTCCTTAGTGGGTAAAGTTAAATTTTGAAATTACTCTTCATCTGTTTAAGGCTCAATAAAGAAATGTAACAAACATAGAAAGTAGTTTAGCAATACTTAAATAAATTTCAAAAAATAAATTAGCATTAGAATAATCAATGTAAATAGATTTTTAATTCTTCATTAATTTCTATTCATTATTAATGCCAATAAACAAGAGCTTATCTATAAAAACCAATTCAACCATCATCCCATTCATTAAGAAATTTTATTATTACTATTCAATAAAATATTTCTTAAAAATCTTTCATGGCACCATTCAGAAAACAATTCCAAGCTCCAATTTCAAAAGTATAAGTTTCATAAACTTAAGTTTCTCTAGAAAAAAATTTATAATAATCACATTGTTTTTAGTTTTAATTCAAAATATCTTTAATGTTCAAATTTAACAACATATTTTAAATAGCTATATACTTTGATTTTATAAACATTATTTTTAATTTAAAATATTACTAAATACATGTTTCCTTAAACATATTCAAATGTTAGTACATTTTGAAGCACTGTATTTAAGAAATTCAGAAAAAAATTAAGTGCTAAATTTCAAGTGTTGCAGGCATTTATCACAAACCATTCGTTATTTTAATATAATTGTACCGCAATGAACTACATCAAAATATACATATGAACTAAACTGGAAACGTACATCAACATATTGTATGATAAAATGTCTCCTCTGTCCATCAGAATATACAGAAAGGACATATTCACCAGGTTTCCCATGACTCTCTCGCACCAAAAAGTCTCCTTGTTTTTTTAACAGTTCTTGAGCTTCTATTCTGGGAATTGCACCATGGTACCAGTCCTGTTCTGCCAAAGGCTTCTCACTGATGGAGATCATATCAGAAAGCTTAAACAAATATTAAAAAAAAAAAAACTAAATTAGAGAAAATACTGATTATTTGCTAATAAAATCCATAGCAACTATAAAGCCTTCTTACAAATGTTCCTCCCTTTAATTGACCAATTAAAAGTTATACAATAAACCTAAAATATCTTTTGAAGTACTGGTGCTGAAGTTTACCACAAATACATACGCTTCAACACTTCGTTTTATCTATCATACAAAGGTAGACACAATATTAGCATTTAGAGTTAGCATTGATAATCTTATTCACCATGTCCTAAAATAAATCTATATACTAAAATTATCAACCAGAGAAATTATGAAGAAAAGGAGGGAATTAACAGAAATGTATCACAAAACAACTTAATTTTTATGTAAATGAAAAGTTGAGTTATTTCTTTTTTATGTAATTAACTCTTGATCACAGAGGTTCTGAGCAGTGTCATACATTCCAGGAGTATTATCTCAGGTTTTATTTGATGCTGCCTTGCTGCTGTGCCTTTCTGTCCTTATCTTCACTCACCTGACTTCCTTAACCATTACCTCCGCCACATGGCTGGCCCTGCTTCTACAAAGCAATGGTAGATAAAGCCCTAGGAGAAATAGCATCACTGAAAACCACCAACATGCAATTACAAACACATGGCAAAGATAAGGAGTGGTTATAAACCATGAGCATGGTAGAGAAAGCAAATTCTCTGTTATTTTAAGAGGCCAAATGCTAACACCAAGTCAGAGATAATTTAAGAGATGACTGTATTTCCTTGAAATGTGCCGATAGTAGATTAAATCACACATTTTCTGATTACAAGTAAAAATCTTGTTGATGTTGTTGTTGTTGTTTTTATGGCACACAGGAACTAAACTGCTCCAGATAGAGAGAGTACTTTGTGGTTAAGGTATAGTAATCTGAACTAACTTTTAAGGTTCTCAAAATACAATATGCACAATGCCTCATGAGAAAGTAATTTATAAATTGGAAAAATCAGAATTAATAATAAACGAAAGGCAAATATTCATATATGAAGTTTTATAGGCTGATATAAATTCTAGGTAGGGCCAAAGTATGGTAATTTTGTAGTAAGTAAAAACTGGTTTTTAACATAGCCTTTATTGTTTCGTACCACTGAGGAGACCCAAAACTTACTGCTCAAAATTCTATTTCATGTTATCCAAACTCATTCTGTTGGTTAAAAGAACAAAACAAAACAACAATAAAAAACTTGAAAACTCCCAAATAGACCTCAAGGAAAGTCTACATTCTGATTCTTACTTCTTCCACTTGTATTAAATAACATTTTAAACTTTTAAAATATATTCCGGTTGTGACTATATATGGAAGTTTTGGTAAACTAAGTCTTTTAATTTTCATGCAAACTATGACAAATAATATTGTATCATATTTAACATATATGATAAATATTTTATTTCAAAAAATGTTTTATTGTATTCCCAAAAATTGTTTTAAAGAGCAATTTTATCTAAAGACCCACCCACGACTATGAGGTAAAAGAATATTGCTTTTAAAAACAAACGCATAATCTACACAAAATTAACTTTTTGTATATACTGATACTAATAATTTACAATTATTAAAGAAGTAAAAATAATCAAATGTTTTCTATTTTTATAATCAAAAATTTTATTTTAAAATTTTATCATAGTGCATCTAATTAGAGTAAATTCTAAAATTTTTACTATAATAGAAATATTTCTGTCTCACCAATAGCAAAACTGCTTATTTATTCAACAGTTATTACTGAATACAAGAAATTCAATGTAACATCTTTACAAAGGACTTATTTTTATCATTGTCTCTCTAAAAGGTCAACATAACAGGAAAGCATCCCAAACAAGGATGCTACCTGTTGATTTCTCGTCCTAGCCAATCCATCCTTCCAAATTTGCATTTATTTCCAACTGAGAGAATGATGAACAGAGTTCGATGAACTAATTAAGGTGGAAAAAAGTACAAAAGCTCAGCCAGCATTCCAAGAAATTCATTTAAACATATGACGAAGAATACGTATGGGGGAAAAAGTCATCTGGGGAAAGTATCTGAGTTTTGTTTTTAAAAAACTAAATAGTAAGGAATTTATATTGCTATCTCATAAAGATCACACTTCAATTCTATAGGCTTCTTAGTTCCTTTGTGGGTAGGAAGGGAAGCTCAAAGATCTGTTATTCCCCATCCCCTATACAACACTGTTATGAAATATAAGCTGAACTTACTGTGAGTGTATGTGTGTATATACACATGTATATACACACATACACAGGGAAAAGTCACACAAATCCCCTGCCTGGGTATATCAGGTCTTTCAAAGACTTCTCTGGAAGCACTGGAAGGAATACTTTTATCAATATGATTTCAATGAAATCCCAATACAATTTTACAAACTTGACAGTAATATATGTAGGATGCATCAGCAAAAAAAATGTAACATCCCAAGAGCCCATCATAATGACATCACAAATGAAAGGAAGCTTTCTACCTCAAATATCCCATCTTTCTCAGCCTCAATAGACAGGGTTTTTCTTTGTTGGTAAATTATCTGAGATTTTTGCCAAAGATATGGGGGTAGGAGCAAAGCCTCCTTTTTAAAAGTTTCAGTTAATACAGTACAGTTAATAAGTTATATTTAATAAGTTTTCCTGATTGACTGGGTTAGCTGTCTTATTAGTTATTTTCCCTAGATCTTGTTCCTAAAGAATAGTCCAGCAAAAATATGCTGCAATTAGTGAAATTAAAGAGATTATTTTATATGAAAAGGCAATAAGGAGGGAGCACTTGAAAATATTTTTTTCTTGGGGAAAGAAAAAGAGATTATTTTTTTCTCCTTACCCTGGTCCAGGCTAATTCTCAAGTATGTAATGAAGATTTGCATACCTTTATTCAAGCATTTGAGTAGCAAGATGAGCTTCTTTTTGGGAGGCAAAAACAAAAATGTTTTTAAAAAATATCTGGTCTAGATTCTATTAAAATTAATTACCCAATAAACCATTTTGAAAAAAGCAAAACAAGAATAAAACAGCATCAAAAATATACAAGTAAAACCCTTACTGAGCTTGAACAACCTAAATAAAACTTCAACACAAACTTTTTTAAATTCTGAATTTTTAACATAAAAATGACATTTAATTATCTTTTCTATTCTCATGTAAATTTAGTTATTAACATTAATTTAATAGTCTAATTAATAAGTTATTCCAAATCTAGTTTAGTAATACACTAGGGTGACAAAGAGTAATTCACAAGATTTTAAACATTTCTCAAAAATTCCGTAAGACTCAACTGGTAGCATGGCCAAGTGGTCTAAGGCACTAGATTAAGATTTGGCCGGGCACAGTGGCTCTATCCTGTAACAGCACTTTGGGAGGCCAAGGTGGGAGGACTGCTTAAGTCAGGAGTTCAAGACCAGCCTGGACAACATAGTGAGGCCCTATCTCTATAAATTTATTTTTATTTTTATTTTTTTGAGATGGAGTCTTGCTCTGTCACCCAGGCTGGAATCCAATGGCGTCATCTCCGCTCACTGCAACCTCTGCCTCCTGGGTCCAAGTGATTCTCCTGCCTCAGCCTCCCAAGTAGCTGGGACTGCGCACCACCCCGCCTGGTTAATTTTTTGTACTTTTAGTGGAGACGGGGTTTCACCATGTTGGCCAGTGTGGTCTCAAAGTCCTGACCTCATGATCCGCCTGCCTGAGCCTCCCAAAGTGCTGAGATTACAGGTGTGAGCCACCATGCCTGGCCCTATAAATTTATTATTTTTTAATTCCATAGGACCCCTTTTATTTTAAAGCTATGTATTACTTAGGAATTTTGGGAGGGGATGAGAAATCAACTGTTTACAAAAGATGGGAAACACTAGTCTACCGAATGTGCCTGGTGGTAGTAAAAATTATTTGCAGTGAAAGGGAAACGTAATCATAGGTAGGAAAGTGTATTTTATGCCATTTCTAGTTTGATAGTTGAACATAATTTTTTTATTTGTACAGATATACTAAATGTTTAATATAAAATGAAAACAAAAAATAATGTTCTCCCTTCCAGTTTTTTAAAAATTTCTAAATAGTTACCGTTTGAATCTATTGAATTAATCTTAAAATAATGAAAAATAAGATATTCCGAATATTTGTACCTCAGGATCATTTCTGTTCAGGCTAGACAAACAGGATGTAAATTAGTTAAAATAGTGGTTCTGTCTTTGGCACTAAATGACTATCTTTAATTCTACAAATTCTAATTTTTTAGCAGTAAAGCTGAATTGGCAGTTTTTTCATGCACTGGTATCATTAACCAAAAAAAGATACTTCACCTAATATTTACATTCTATAATGAAACTAGCTGTAAAATTTTTATTCATAAATTTCTTAACAATTTTTTGTACTACAATGTTTGAGAATTTGAATTTGTTTGGTTTTTAGCTAACAATAAAACTGTTCTCTAGGATAGTAACTATAAAGAATTACATGTTAATCAGAGATAAGCATTAGTACACAATTCTTTCTAAAACTTGTATTAAACAAAAATAGACAACTGAGCCAAACTCAAGTATCAGGTTACCTCCACAGCTTCCCATTTCCTGGCCTTTTTGTACCCCTTCTTGGGTCTCTGATAAGGGACACTATCTTTAGCAAAATATATATTTTATTTTACCTTTCTTTCTTTCTAACAGTTCTGCTTCCTTCAGTAACTTTGGGGTTTCCTCCGACTTCTTTTTTGCCAGCTTCTTTTGTTCCCTTATTCATCATTTATTGGTAATAACATGCTTTTCTCTCTTTATTATTTTTACCCAGTTACTTTTACTATTGTGCCTGTGACTCTCACTCATCCTCTCTCATAATTTTAACACATTTTTGCTATAGTTTCATTTATTCAGTATCAAATATTCTTTCCTTAAACCCATATATTTTACATATAAAATGTGCCACAATATCAGTAAGAACACATTTTCATCAATTAACTATACTCAATGCTAAAATCTTATCACACATTGCAACTAAAACTACTACCAGATCATTGCAATATGTCAATACGCAACCATATTTCAGTAAATGTAAACATTTATCATCAAGTTGGGATTGCCTGTGTAAACTTAGTATCAGTCTGACATGATCTCTGTCATCTGTTTTAAGCATTTCAGCAAACATATAAACAATAGATTTGTTCCATTACAGTACAAATTATAGAATATCAATCTCAATAAGTCCTTTTAGAAAAATTACATGTAATACTGCAAGTGATTCAAAACTTAATTTTCCTAAACATGACAGAATTTAGTGTATGAGAGTGATATAATGCAAAAAATCTTTATTTTCCCTTGTTTATCACTCTTTTACATATTAATAAATGGGGGGAAAGCGCAACTTAAGACCTTAAGAATAACAGAAGACAACTGATATATTTAAAATGTATACTATTTAACCTGAACTTGACAACGTGCCTTGATTAAAGAAAGTACAAGGCCGCTTTTCTAGACTCAAAGGAGAACACTAAAAAATACAAGCAGTTCACATCATGCATGAAAATAGCTACATTCCCCTATGCCACTGGTGGAAGCCAAGCATTATAACACTATATTACAACTGATGTACAATTTAACATAACTGAATGATGTTTCTAAAAAGCAAGCAAGCAAGCAAATCTTACTTACAATATTATTCTATATAAAGGAAGCAATTTTTATTTTCTAATATTTTGATTTTCTAAATTCTAGTACAAAGTAATTCTAAAATTGAAATAGCACCCATGTCAACAGAGTGTAGAAAATATGAATTTTAAGGAGACTGCTGTTGAATAATTTAATAATTCTTCTGATATCTATATAAAGAACAAACCATTTGGACCAAAATGTGCTTTATTTTTGTTTTAAAGAATATTTTTCAAAGACTGCTACTATCAGACGGGCATTATTCACTCCATATATCAGTGATACAACTAGTATTCATGAGTGGCTGTAAGATGGAACAAGCGATTTGCTCAGCCACTCATTATAGAAATTCTGCAGTAGATAGATGGCCCTAGAAAAAGGGCAATATTCTTGATATGACTGGAACAGATCTCATTAAATATAATATGGTTTGAAAGACTTTCAATTGGAATGGACCCTCATGATTGCCAGTAGGCTTTTAAAATATGTAATTAATACTGTCTAACATCTCTAGGCCTTGGCTTCAGAAGCAGTCTCTGAAAAATAGTTCTCAATGCAAAATTATAACCTCCTTAAGATGGGAAGATGCTAGATGTGACTGTAGCCTCAGTAATCTGAGATACTAATAATAGGGATTTTAACCCCTTTGGTACACTGGAAAGGAAAGCACATGCTTGTAGCTGATATAACATATTAAAATATTATTCTGATCATAACAATAAATATTAAACATCTGATGACATCAAATACAATATTCAGATGAAAACAAATTCTGCTATCAGCCAAAGTCTTAAGTTCTTTCTTCTATCAAGACTGTTGATCTAAGCGTTCCATTAGACTGTCTTTAAAGGGAGCTCTACATTTTAAAGATACTGTTAAAAACAGAGGTAAATCATTATGTCACGTCCAGTAAAAATACCATTGCGATTAATTCTAATTTCATTTTCCTATATATAATGCATTTGCTTTACTTTATCTAAAATTATGCTTTAACATTCTAATTTTTGTATGTTTATTTGCATAAACAGTGATTCATAGTTGTTGCATTTTAAAGATTTTAAGTTAAATATGCTTCCATATGCAAAAGAATGAATTTGAACTCTTAGGGGGGCCAAGGAGGGAGGATCACTTGAGCTCAGGAACCCAACACCAGCCTGGGTAATAGACTGAAACCTCATCTCAAAAATAAATAAATTAAATAAATAAATAAATAAAAATTTGAACCTGTACCTCACTCCATATACAAAAATTAACCAATAATAAACAAAGATATAAGTGGAAGAATAAAACTCTAAGAAGAAAACAAACAAAGATGAATTATCAGCATAACCTTGGATTAGACGATTTTTTTTGACAACCAAAAGCACACACAGTCAAGGAAAAAATAAATTGCTCTTCATCAAAATAAAAAACTTAGGTGTGTTAAAGGACATTAACAAGAAAGTGAAAAAAAATCCAAAGGGTGAGAAAAAACATTTGTAGATTATATGTATAAGGGGTTTATTTTCAGAATATATACTCTTACAACTCAACAATAAATAAGCAATTTTAAAATGTGCAAAGAATATTAATAAACACATCTCCAAAGAACACATATAAGCTGCCAATAAGAACATGAAAAAATGCTCAACATCATTAGTCATTAGGAAAATGGAAATTAAAACTACAGTAAGATACTACTTCACGCCCACTAGAATGCCTGTAACATGAAAACATTTAAAATAACAATTGTTGGCAAGAATGTGGAGAAATCAAAATATTCATATATTGCTAATGGGAATGTAAAATGGTACAATTACCATGAAAAACAGTTTGGCAGTTCCTCAAAAGCTTAAATAGAGAATTATTACCATATAACCCGGAAATTCTACTCCTGGGTACACACCCAAGAGAACTGAAAACATATACACAGAAAAACACTTGAAAACGAACGTTCATAGCAGCATTATTTATAATAGCCAACAAGCTGAAACAACCAAATGTCCATCAGCTGGTGAACAGATAGACAATATGTGGTAAATATATACAATGGAGTATTATTCAGTCACAAAAAGGAATGAAGTACTGTCACATTGTCATGGATGAACCTTGGAAGAATTATAAATGGAAGAAACTACATGCAAAAGGTCACATATTGTATGATTTTATTTATGTGAAATATCCAGTGTAGGTAAATCCATCAGGACCAGAATTAGACTAGTACTTGTTAGGGGTGTATACACTGGAGTGCCTGTGTGTTTGAGGGGGAAAAAAAACTCCTTCTCCAAGTAAATAGAAGAACTAATGCTTTAGAGAAACACTTCTGTGTGGTTGTTCATGTGTATGAGATGGCCAAACTGCTGTTACTAAAGATAACTAATACTCTAGCACTACTGTGATATGCCAAACCCACATTTCAATGATTAATCTATCAAACAGACTTCAATTTTATAATCAAAATGTTCTTTAAAATATAAATATACACATAAACAAATACATTTTAAAAATATATATAGTAATCCCTACTGTAAAAAGGTTATGTTTCACTAGAAAAGAATTGTTTACACTATTATTCCAGTAAGACTCAAAGTACATAAAATGTTTCTCATAATTATTTGTATATTGTAAAGGAAGCCTATAATTCAAGTTTATTTCTGTCTTCCCTATGTCAACGTTACATGGGATTTTACTATACACATATATAGACAGATTCATATGCACACAAAAAGTTAAATTATGCACTTATCTTTCCATTTGTAAGTGCAAATTTATATATGTATATACATATATATACACACACACATATATGTATTCATTAGTGCATCAGAAAGAAGCTAGACAATGACCATTTTCAGTAGCACAGAGAGTTAATCCTACTTACTGCTGAAGAGCCCAGTGCAGATTTTGGAGACCTAATTATTCCAGCAATTGAATGACGAATAGATTCAAATTTGGATAGCCTCTCCTTTCTTTCCTGGAGGGATTAAGAAACAAGCCTTCAGCAACAGTAAACTATCCAATATGTATAGACATTTATGTATTTAGGTACTTATCCACAGCTTATCCATTATGTCTTCCAACTAAATGAAATATAAACTTCCTGACATTCAAGATAACAAATAACCAAATACACATAAACTCTCTAGCATTTTACTTTACTGACCCCTCAACAAATGTTTTGATTTGGGGGACACAGAAAGAAATAGAAATTCATATAGCGATTCATATAGAATTCATACAGATGAAAACAAGAAATGCAAAGGAAATTCACAGAAAACCAAGTATTAACACATGCAAAAAAGAACACAAGCTATAAGGAACCTATTTAACATAGACTATTTTGGATAGGACTATAGTTGTGAGGGAATTCAAATAAGAAAAAATAATCACAAAAAAAAAAACAGGAAAAAAAGTATATGGAACACATTTTTTAAAGGTGAATTTCACTTCAGTACCTAGGAAGTTTCCCAAAGATTCACATGATGATGATGACCATCATAATGATCCTGATGATAAGGAGGAGAAAGGCGGGCGGGAGGAGGATGAAGTAAAATAAGAAGGTAATGGCAGACCTACCTACCACCAATCCTACCAAATCCAGATTGCTATTTGCCACACAATGCGCATTTCTGAATATCATATACCATAATGAAGAAAACTTTTCCTAAAATTTCAAATCTTTAGATCCATTTTATAAACATAAGTGAATGGGGTAGGTAAGAGGGCAGAAAAAAAGAGGGAAAAAGGAAAAAAAACCAAAACTAGGACATAAGAAGGGCACCAAGAGCAAAGCATGTGTGGTTTTGTAATGGAAGTATTGGTCAATTTTCCAATGACGACTACATTTCAACTGCTAATCAGCAGCAGACAAAAGAACAAGAGATCCTTTTGTCAAGCACACTAATTCCGTATGTCTTCCAGCATTAGTGATGCCAAATTTTACTTCTGGAAAACAAGTAAGTAGGTCACAAATAACATCTTTTGTTTCTTTTGTCTCCAATACCTAGGGTATATCTCTGTAACAGTAAATGTACATATTCTTGGCCACATGCTTTCTCCCAAAACCCTTTGGTAATATCAAAACAAAACATTTTCTAAGTGGGTAATACTAAAATTACCCAATGGATTAGAATTATCTAATGGGGAGGTCCAGTTAGGGGATAAAGAAAACTTTAAAAATTGCTCCCTTATATTAAGTTACAAAGCATAACATATTGTGTGTTAGACGGGATACAATTAGTGAAAACATCTTTTCATATGAAGGTTCTTTATAGATAGGTTGGCCTAAAAACATATTATCAAAAATAATAATAACGAGACCTTAAGTTTCATATAGCAGCAATCAAAATGCAAATAGGGTTAATAAAACATTCCAACCAGTGCCGGATCATTTGGTGCCCAGATTTCTACAAATAAAACATGAAACTCATTTGTCATGTAGTTCCTGTCTATGTAACATCTAGTATCAGCTTTAAATTACAGTCTACCTAATAACACATTAGACTGTGCTGAATTCATTGACAGGTTGATTTTTACATCAAACAATCAAATGGCTACTTTTAAAAATTAAAATTAAAAAACTTCCCTTCAATTGCCATGAATACAATGCCTAAGTTTGCTTTTAGGCCTGGCAGGGCTGGTGATGATACACTCATTTTACTCACCTCAAGTAATGGCAAGATACATTTTCCAGATAAAGGAGGTGTAGAAATTAGTTCTGGCAAAAGGATGGCCCCTCACAATGGAGGTAGTAGGGGACTAATGAAGGGGTGAAGGGAGAAGCAATGTTATTAAATAATACCTGAAATTGTAAAATAATATTCTGATGAGATGCTCAGAAAAAGTGCTGTAAGTACAGCTATTACCTTGGCTTGAAAGAAAAGTTCTAGGTACAGTATCAGTTTCACATCTCATTTAGGAATAGTTTTTCATTATTTTAAAATTAAATGAGACAGTGTGTGTGTTTGTGTGTGTGTGTGTGTGTGTGTGTGTGTATACACATACACATAAAACTAAGAGACTGGTTCATAATAATTACAAGTTTATCTATTATCAATTAAAAAGAACTCTATGCCAGGCTTGGTGGTTCATGCCTGTAATTCCAGCACTTTGGGTGACCAAGTGGGGAGTATTGCTTGAACCCAGGAGTTTGATACCAGCCTCGGCAACACAGTGAGACCCCATCTCTACAAAGTTTTTAAAAATTAGCCAGACATGGTAGCGTGTGCCTCTAGTCCCAGCTGCTCAGGAGGCTGAGGTGAGAGGATGGCTTGAGCCCAAGAGGTTAAGGTTGCAGTGAGGCCAGACTGTACCACTGTACTCCAGCCTGGGCAACAGAGCAAGACCCTGTCTCAAAACAAACAAAAAATAAAAACAAACAAACAGAAAAACTCTATTAAAAAAATACCTAAATTACTTAAAGTAAAATCATACCTATCAAGTTTTGAAATTATCCTTCATTAGAAAATTGCAGTGAAAAAGGCTCTTTCACTGCAATATTCCATTTAGTGCCCCCATCCCCTGCGCACTAAAGCACAAAGATATAAAGGGCAAGAATTAAGGTTCTGCTGATTGCAGTGGCTCTGACAAAGATCAAAAGCTCTAACCAATGACTGCCTATCTGGCTGCTGTAGAAAGTGACAACCAAAAAGCATATAACAGTTCTCAAAGTGAGGTTCTGAAAGGAGGCACTAAGGCAAAGGAATAAGGTTCTTGAAGTCAGAAGGGATAAAGAGTATGAGTCTGAGCAAATTACTCAACTACCCTGGCTCTCAGTTTCCACATCAGAAAAAAGAAAGGCACTAGGCTAGATAAAATTTTCATCTCAAAAATTCTGTGACTTTTGTCCAACTCCCCATCATTTGCGTTACGCTGATCATTAATGAAAACCCCAGAGAAGAGTTTCATGGTACCAGGCTGGCAATCAGTACTTTCCTTGGAGCAGTTAGTCACAGTTTGCCTGAGGTACCCTTTGAATATGAACCAATGAGAAGGCTGAACTATCGTGAAAGGAAGACCTTTATTGTTGTTGTTAATAACGGGTCTTTCAAACAAAAACTGAATATTATTTCTCATAGACTTATGTAAATAAACCCAATCTAATAACATTCTTGGACAGAACAATGAAAGTGATTATTTGGCTCTGTAGGAACAGCCAGCTACTTATTAAAATCAGGAGGCAATAAGAATCAAGAAAAATATAATATTCATGCTCAAACTCCAGGCTGAGTGCCAAATATCTTAGGGGCTTCTTATGCAAAGCAGCCATAAAATTCAGAGGGATTTTGTGAGAAATAACTACAGGGAAATTATAACCCCAGAGAAGACTACCTTCTGAAAAAAATTCTACATTATAGCTCATAATGTAAATGAAATACTGTAAATATCAGTATGTCCTTTATTTTAAAAAAATGCATTTATAAGTAAGTAACCTAAGGTTTTGAAAATGCTGATTTGCTGGGCACAATGAAAGACAGATAGCTTCTATTCCCATCAGGATACAGAATTTCAGTATTAAAACAGTTTCTAAATGATTTGTTTTAGCAACAGGGTTTCTGACTGAAGGCAAATCATTTTACAAGTATTCACTCTCTAGTAACTCAGTTTGTCATGCTGTCTTTTCTCTTTGATGCTTGCATATTAAGAATATTTATTAAAAGAAAGAAAACCCCCTTGCTAAATCAAGCATATTCATTTTCTGAAATAATGAAATTAGAAACCAAATGCACAAAACAAACGATTATTAAGATCTTGTTTTAAAACAACAATGCTAAGGAAACCTAGAGTAAAACAGAATAGAGTTCGGTGAGATCCAGGTTGTAAAATGTCATAAATCATTCTTTTTGCTTTCTTTACTCTGTATCTCTTAAATAAGATGTCTCTAGGGAAATAAGACCCAAGAAGAAGGCTATAATTAGCTCCCATCCTATTCAATAGCCAGTTCACATTCCATGGTGCTTTTCCCAAATGTGTGACCAAAATGGCTAAACATATATTTTTTTAAAGACTACTTTTTAGAACAGTCTTAGGTTCATAGCATAAGCAGGAGGAAGGAATGGATTTTCTCATATGTCCTCTGCCCCCACACATGCACAGCCTCCACCATTATCAACATCTCCCTCCAGTGTGTTGCCTGTGTTACAGTTGAGAACCTTCATTGACAGATCATTATCACTCAAGAGTCCATAGTTTTCATTAGGGTTTGCTCTTATTGCTGTACATTCTATGGGTTTGGACAAATGTTTAACAACATGTAGCCAACACTGTCCTAAAGATCCTCTGTGCTCTGCCTATTCATCCATCCTTCACCAAAATACATTTTTTGTAAATTATCCAGTACTACAAGATGCACACCAACCAGCTTCCTGATGAGCATCTCACTGATACAACTTAAGAGCTGATTGACTTTGCTCAGTAAACAACTGTGTAATTTGCTTGTATGAAAAATCATAACTATTATAAATTAAATTATCAAGGTATCTTAACTAAGATTCTGCTTTTAATACAATTTAGGGACATAACGATACAACAGTAAATTTTTCTACTTGACTTAAACTAATAAATTGTGAGACAAGGAATACCTTATAATGAGAGTGAAAGTATTACATCCCTAAGCATTTTTGTAACGGCTATATTAATGAATATCTCATAATTCCAAGATCTGGGTCTACTTTTTTGCCTATGGGTCAAATTTCTCACTTTTTGGTGTGTCATATAATCTTTGATTGTAGGCCAGACAGTTTGTATAAAAGAACAGTAGAGTCTGAATTCAAGAATATTTTCCTCAAGAAATGGACATACCCACTCCTTTTTTTGACAGGCTGCTGGAGAGTTGGAGCTGTAGTTAATAAGTTGGTTCTAGCCTTTGCTACAGTTTTAGTTTAAATCAATTGCCACAGGCTTCAAATACTTTGAGAGAGATCAGTTTTCCTTCATCTAGAAATAAAGCTGAGCCATGATGAGATTCTAGCATCCTCCCTCAGCTTCAAAGCTGATCCACCAGCTTTAGGAAATACAGGAGATCTCTCCCAGCTTTACAGCCTCTTGGGTGGGAGAGAGAAGTCTCTTTGCTCTCACCCACTACTTTATGTACCTAAGAAGACAACTTTCAGCTCTAATACCCATTCCTCAGCCTAGTCTTTGAAGGGCCATTGCCCTAGACTGTGAAGACCCAGAATTCCCTACAGAGAATCAGTTTGGGAAGGGGCTCTTATATTCTTTTGTAAGTGAAAGCCTAGAGTACTCAGTTTTTCTGCCTGAACTCCTCCCCATCCCCACACCCCTCACCAGAAACACACCCCACATACCACCATTCTGATGTATTGAGGATTTCATTTGAAGTATCTCTCAAGTCTCCTTCTCTGATCTACTGCTTCACCCAGTGAAAACACTTGAGTAAGAGTAGGTGGGTAGATAGTGCTTCGCTCTGTGGGTTAGGCTCCTCTAGATTCTAATCTTTCACATCGGCCTACACCTGATGCTACAAATCTCTTAAAAACTTTTGAGGATTGATCTGCTCATACAGTTCCACCGAGGATGAAAGTAATCATGGGTGTATTTTTTCCTGTAAAAGGCCTGTCACTTTCTGGATGTAGGTTCATTTAGGTTTACTTCTGTCCTTAGCTGTCTGACGAGGTTTCTAAAAACTACTATTTTGTAGCTTATTTTGGTTGTTAGGAAGAAATGATGGTCTCTTGTGACTTTCCATATCCAACCTGGATATAAATTTCATATGCTTTTCATTAAGGCCAGTAATTTATTTAACACTAGTCATCATTTTACTTTCCTTTATTTATAAAGCAGGAAAACATAAAAACACCTTTTATGGTTATTCACTAAGAAGTCCATCAAAAAGACCACTAATTTGTCAAAAGCTACAGATTTGATTTTGACTACCATTTTCTATGACAGTCAATTACTACACAGTTAAAGGCTACATTCCTCAGAAAATAATTTAACAGGTTAAAGGCCAAATGTCTCAAAAGTTTGATGTGTTATTTTGTGGGGTTTTGTTTTGTTTTGTTTTGTTTTCCTTTATTGATGAGTTTCAGGGGATAGAGAGGATAAGTTTTACGGGTTTTGTATTTGTTGCAGAGGACCTCACAAGGACACAATAAAGACTACTAAGTACATATTTCATTTCTGAAAATGTTTTAAGTTTCCAACTTTATCTAAAAAGTTCCTGAATGGTTTTAATGTTTAGTATTCTTGTACTGCACATGCATCAATAATACTCTTATCAGAGCTCCTTTTGTTACTGCAACTAGTAACTGGGAACATTTGGAGTTTCAAGTCCTCAGTCAAGATTTTATTTATTAGAATGGAATCAGAAACTAAGAACCTAAACGAAAATCCTAAGATTTAATAAAAATATAGAAAAATTAAAATTTTTAAATAAAGAAATATGGTGGTTATAATATTGTACTTCTTTTATCAGCTAATAAAATCCAACCAGGAGATGCATTTTAGAAAGAAGTCAGTCAGATTCTAAGTGCTTGTCCCATCCTCAGCCTCTCTGAGAGAAACTGTCACACTGTAGGACATCAGTACATCCTGCCTGAGAATGAAGTCAATACAACAGAAGGTAGAGCTGCGAAATGAAAACAAATCCTTGACGACATGGTTTGAACTTCTGTGTATATCCAGCTACATGACTGGGTAAACTCTTTTTTGTTTTAACTAATCCAACTTGGGTAACTATTGTATAGAACTAATATAGTAGGCTTTCCTGGAATATGAATTACTAATTAAAGATTTTCAATAAGCAACTTCAAATGTCACAATGATCACTAACAAAACAATATATTAACTTACATTTTTAGGTTTTAGACACATTTAATTTTAATAGGAAAAGAAATTTTTTGATATTGATATATATTAATGTAGATTAAACATTCTTTATAAACTAAACACATATGTTGTGATAATTATTCTCACTTATTCCCATTAATTTAACAGTTTCAGCACATAACAAATAAAACAACTGCTCAAAAGTATGGAAAAACCCTAGTTTAAATGGCCATTAATAGATGTCATAGTACAAAAGCTTCTGTAGTCCCACAGATTTTAGAAATGCACAGTTAAACAAATTTAAACAGATTCATTAATGCAATATGTCTCAGAGTCTTAATAATGTATTACTACTTGCATCTTTTGGGAGAGAAAATATTCTGCAAAATACACCTCAGAAGGTGCTGTCACAAAGCTTTCAATCTGTAGGGGTGGAAGGGGAAACATTTTTGTCCACTCTACATCAGTCATGGCTTTGTCTTGGACACTATCATCACATGGAATAGCTCTAAATTCAAGCTCCCCTCTTTCTGGCCACAGTCTCCTATCCCATCAGTTTGCTTTCAACCAGTTCTGCTGTAACCATTTTTCAATCTCACTGGAACTCTTAAGTCTTGTAGTCTCCCACTTTCTCCCAATCAATCATCTTCTCTTCTCTTCTCTCTTTATCTAACTTAGATGCCATGCTACATCATTTTCAATGATACTCTTGCCAATATTCTAAATTCCCTTGCTACCCTGTCTCTTAGGTGCTCCCTTGTGGCAAAATTCAACCCTGGATGGATCCAACTATCTGCTCTGAGTTCACACCCAAGCAACTAAACACTGTTACTGAGTATCACATGATTACTAACTTCAAATGGGCCCTAAATATCTGGCCAACTCATTTCTTATTTTCCACTGTCACTGTCAACCATTTCAAACTTTTCTTACTTTTCTACGTCTAAAACAACCTTTTTCCATACCTTCTAGCTTCTTTAGAATTAACAAAGGTAGGAACCTCTTCATTTTGTTTTTTCAAAGCTATAAACTTCTCTACCTATTATAATCTCCTTCCTTTTTTTGAAACATGAGGCAGATAACTCCCATTTTAGGATTACCACTCTACTTAACTTTGGATCTCATTGCTTCCTGACCTCCTAAGAACCTTACACCTTACAAGAACCTAATGGATCTCTGAGGTACTGTCAACCATCCCTTCTCAAATGGTTCTTTCCCATCAGCCCTTCAGTTTTTACGTGTGTGTGTGTGTGTGTGTGTGTGTGTGTGTGTGTGTGTGTGTGTGAGAAAGGGGAAAAAAAGGAGGGAAGAGAGTAGGAAATAAAGGAAGGAAAGAGCAGAAGAAAGAGAAGGATGAACCTCTCCCTTCACCACATATTCTGTTCCAGCTACTGCTTGCCCTTTATAAAAAAAAAATTCCTAAAAGAGTTATATATGCTCACTGTCTCCATTTTCTCTACTCCCACTCATTCCTCAATCTGCTCTTATTTGGCTGTCACCCTATAACTACACCAAAGCAGATGGTCTTAGGAAACCAACAGACTCCATTTCACCAATCTAACAGACACATTTTCCACTTCTCTTACTTGACGTCTCAACACAATTCCACTCTTTTGACCATGTATGCCTACATGAAACATTTATTCCCCTACCACACTATCCTCCAACCTCTCAGACTACACATTCTCAGTTTCTTCAGCAGGCTCACCCTCCTCTACCAGGTCATTAAATGGTAATGTGATTCTAGGCTCTCCTGATTCCAGGTTTCTTCTTTTCTCACTCTGTACTTTCTCCCTAGGTAATCTCTTTTATGTCTCAACTTCAATTACCACCTGAACCAAGTCTACTCACAAATTTAAATCTGCAACTTAAACTTTTTTCATTGAGCTCCAAACTGGAATGTTGAAACATCCGTGTGACTTCTATTTAGATGTCACAAAAGGTAGATAAAAGTCAACATATTACTGAACTCATAATTCCCAAAGCTGGCCTTTTATCAGTTTCCCATTTCAATGAATGGTACTACTACCTCTGTTATACAAGCCAGATATCTAGAGGCCCAAGCACACACTCACAATATAATCTAAGCTACAAGAAGGCAGGGGGATTTATTGGTTTCTTAACTCAAATTATTAAAATATTAAAATAAATGCTACATATTAATGATGAAGTTAAGCAAGACAGGAGCTATTAGACTTCATTTAAATAGTAAATAAAAGGGAATATATTTACTTGAACTATTGTTTTGTGCTAAGAAACCTTAAATGACACATAAGAAAAAAATGAAATTAAAGTACTCAAATTTAACCCAAGTCATTCCAATTATAGGTAATCTTTTTAACTCAGACTGATTTTAAGAATCTGTAGTTATCCCTATTTAAATAGTAGGAAATTCTCAAAAACAACAGAGGAATACTATCTTGGGAGTTAAAAGATATTTTCCTCTGCATTTTTCAAAAAGATTTATTTTTCTGATTATTTTAATTTGAAAACTAGTTTGCTGTACTTATAAATAGCTAAAAGTGTTAATACAGAGAATATTTAACTTCTTAATAAAACAAGTTCAAGAAAGGCCTAGTACATACCTAGAAATAAAAATGTATTATTTAATCCCGACATTACCAATTACCAAATCTTATAAATAACACCTCTAGGGCTTAATTTTTATCAATATGAATGTAAGTTAGAAATCTTAGGACCAGGTCTCTATTTCTATGTAATAGGCTCTAGTCTGCTTGAATTAATAAAGTACCCATGAGAATTGTTGTACACTGGGTATTTTCAGAAGTTCATTAACTATTACGTCAACAGGCAATAAGCATAGGAGAATCAATATGAAATAAACAACATAATAAACCACTGGCCTAAAGCAGCCATTGTGTAACTCCAAACATCAGACTTATAACCATGAAGATATCTGATTAAGAGTCATCATCCAAACTACAATTATTCATCTAAAAATTAAGAATGCGTAATCACCAAATTCCAAATAGTGTGAGCCAGGACTGTGAGCCCTAGAAATACTAAGTGATTTGCTGAACATCATGTGGTCAAGCAGCCGAAATTTAAATTCAGCTTTAATATAAACTTTTTGCTATTAATCATTATGCTATGTTGACTGCCTTGAATAGTTCTTGCAAGACACAGACCTCATATTTCCCAAGGACTCTTTCCCAAACCACTCAAAAAGTAATGCTGTTTGAAGTCTGCTCAATAAATGTATATTTAATTGCTCCAATAATGTAATAAACAGAGGACTTTCTGGTCTCATAATACAGACGTAAACACTTGATTCAGAATCTATGCTCTAGGCCTGGCTTTGACTCTAACTCAGAGTTGGACCATAAACAAAGTATCTGTGCTTCTGGCAAAAGAAAAATATTTTATAGTATCTTCCAGTCCCGAAATATTATGACTCACAGAGAAGTACTCAAAAAATTACTTGAACAAAAGCGCAGAAGAACCAACTTCTCTCAAGTTAAAGATTTCACCCACAACCAAAGTTTTAATTTTTGAGAACTTTCTTGATAATTAAACAGAAGATAGACACAAACTGTCGGTGGGTTGGATGGTGACTACCACCTCCCCGCACCCCACTCAGAAGATATTTCCACTAAGAACCTATGAATGTAACCTTATTTGGAAAAGCAAGTTTTGCAGATTTAATTAAGTCAAGGGTCTCAACATGAGATCAAACAGGATTATCCAGGAACCCTAAATCCAATGACAAGTTTCCTCCTAAGAAGATTTAGAAGAGGAAGAAACACAGAAGGTGATGTGAAGAAGGAGACAGATTAGAGTGATGTGTTTATGAACCAAGGAATGATAGGATCTCCAGCAGCCACAAGAAGCTAGGATAGAGGCAGGGAACAATTCTCATTCAGAGACTCCTGAAGGAATCAACCCTGGCAAAACCTTGACTTTGGACTTCTGGCCTCCGGAACTGTGAAAGAAGAAATTTCTGTTGTTTTCAGCCACCAAATTTGTGGTAATTTTTTATGGAGGTCCTAGACAACTAATATATAGCTGAGAAAGAATCACTGCATATTTACCTTATAAGCAGCAGCTACCTTAAATGTCTAAGAAAAGAAAATTCACCCCTATATGTAATATATTAATCAGGAAAATGGGTTAAGAATTGCATGATTCGCATAGATTCTACGCAATAAAAATGTGCATATATGCTTTTTGCTTTTTTTCCAATCCTGTTCCTTCTGTAGATATATGCATTTGTTAATCTTTCATTTCCCATCCAGTTTTTAGAACATTATCTCTAACTAAAGCGACACCTTGCCCCAAAATCCACTGTCAGAAATATAGCTGTAGTCCCAAAGATATTTTTTCTCAGCAAGAGCCTAAAGCCCTGATAATTCCAGGAAACTGTACAGCAACATTTACAGCTCAGCAGTAGCAAGGTCACTGGATGATCTCCCTCTGGCTATTCACCCACCTACAGTGCAGTAGCTGGAAAACTAGTTAACTTTTTATTTGCTTCGCTAGCATCTCTTTTCACAGTAATTAGCACATGTGGTTTGAAGTTTCTTCTCATATTTTGGAGTCCAATATAGTTGTTGATTAGATATCAGCAAAGAAAGAATTTTAAAAAGCAACGAACTCCCAAGACAAAAATAAGTTGGTCAATATACGTTTATGTAAACAGGGCATTACTAAAAAGATTAACATTAAAAATAAGTGTGAAAATTACTGGGCCATATTTTTTATTCTATCACGTTTTTTACAATGCTGTCATATAATGAAATGGTCTTAATCAGTGGTAGAAGGAACCTTCTGTGTTAAAGATTTTCTATTTCAGCTTTTTCACTTCATAATACATGAGAAAATGAAGGTCAGAGGGGGTGAAATGACTTGCACTAAGGCACAGAAAAGATAACAAAGTAACTCTTTGCTTACTCTCTTTGTAGTAAGCCAGGTTGCCTAGATTACATACAGAAAGCCAAGCAAACGCTGGGCATCAGTCATTCATTCAAAACCAAGACAAGGATGCCCTGTCTCACCACTCCTATTCAACACAGTATTGAAAGTTCTCGCCAGGGCAATCAGGCAAGAGAAAGAAATAAAGGGTATTCAAACAGGAAGAGAGGAAGTCAAATTTTAGAAAATGCCATCATCTCAGCCAAAATCTCCTTAAGCTGATAAAGAACTTCAGCAGTCTCAGGATACAAAATCAGTGTACAAAAATCACAAGCATTCCTATACACCAATAATAGACAAACAGCCAAATAATAAGTGAACTCCCATTCAAAACTGCTACAAAGAGAATAAAATACCTAGGAATACAACTTACAAGGGATGCAAAGGACCTCTTCAAGGAGAACTACAAACCACTGCTCAAGGAAATCAGAGAGGACACAAATGGAAAAAAATTCCATGCTCATGGATAGGAAGAATCAATATCGTAAAAATGTTCATACTGCCCAAAGTAATTTATAGATTCAGTGCTTCAATGCTATCCCCATCAAGTTACCATTGACTTTCTTCATAGAATTAGAAAAAAAACTACTTTAAATTTCATATGGAACCAAAAATGAGCCTATACAGCCAAGATAATCCTAAGCAAAAAGAATAAAGCTGGAAGCATCATGCTACCTGACTTCAACCTATACTACAAAGCTACAGTAACCAAAACAGCATGGTACTGGTACCAAAACACATATATAGACCAATGAAACAGAACAGAGGCCTCAGAAATAACTCCACACATCTACAACCATCTAATCTTTGACAAATCTGACAAAAACAAGCAATAGGGAAAGGATTCCCTATTTAATAAACAGTGTTGGGAAAACTGGCTAGCCATATGCAGAAAACTAAAACTGGACCCCTTCCTCACACCTTATAAAAAAATTAACTCAAGATAGATTAAAGACTTAAACATAAGACCTAAAATCATAAAAACTCTAGAAGAAAACCTAGGCAATACCATTCAGGACATAGGCATGGGCAAACACTTCATGACTAAGACACCAAAAGCAATGGCAACAAAAGCCAAAATTGACAAATGGGATCTAAATAAACTAAGCAGCTTTTGCACAGCAAAAGAAAGTATCATCAGAGTGAACAGGCAACCTACAAAATGGGAGAAAATTTTTGCAATCTATCCATCTGACAAAGGGCTAATATCCAGAATCTACAAGGAACTTAAACAAATTTACAAGAAAAGAACAACCCCAGGGCTAATATCCAGAATCTACAAGGAACTTAAACAAATTTACAAGAAAAAAACAAACAACCCCATCAAAAAAAAAAAAGTGGGCAAAGGATATGAACAGGCACTTCTCAAAAGAAAACACTTATGTAGCCAACAAACATACAAAAAAAAGCTCATCATCACTGGTCATTAAAGAAATGCAAATCAAAACCACAATGAGATACCATCTCATGCCAGCTAGAACGGTGATCATTAAAAAGTCAGGAAACAACAGATGCTGGAGAGGATGTAGAGAAACAGGAACACGTTTCTCCACTGTTGGTGGGAGTGTAAATTAGTTCACCTATTGTGGAAGACAATGTGGCAATTCCTCAAGGATCTAGAACTAGAAATACCATTTGACCCAGCCATCCCATTACTGGCTATATACCCAAAGGATTATAAATCATTCTACTATAAAGACACATGCAAATGTATGTTTACTGCAGCACTATTCACAATAGCAAAGACTTGGAACCAACCCAAATGTCCATCAGTGATAGGCTGGATAAAGAAAATGTGGCACATGCACACCATGGAATACTATGCTGCCATAAAAAAGATGAGTTCATGTCTTTTGCAGGAACATGGATGAAGCGGGAAACCATCATTCTCAGCAAACTAACACAGGAACAGAAAACCAAACACCACATGTTCTCACTCATAAGTGGGAGTTGAACAATGAGAACACATGGACACAGGGAGAGGAATATCACACACCAGGGCCTGTCAGGGGGTAGGGGGCTAGGGGAGGGATAGCATTAGGAGAAATACCTAATGTAGATGATGGGTTGATGGGTGCAGCAAACCACCATGGCATGTGTATACCTATGTACAAACCTGCACATTCTGCACATGTATCCCAGAACTTTAATAAAAAAAAATGTAACCAGTGATATAACCAAGTATAATTTTAAAAAATGAAACACACACACACACACAAAATTTAAGATATTGGAAGGATGGAGGGCCTCTACCTCCTATATTTGAACAATTACCACATTCAAATTGACAATATTATATATAAAACTTGGTTAATTTATACCTAAGAATTATGCACTATTTTTTTTCCCGAGATGGAGTTTCATTCTTGTCGCCTAGGGTGAAGTGCAATGGTGCATTCTTGGCTCACTGCAACCTCTGCCTCCCAGGTTCAAGCGTTTCTCCTGCTTCAGCCTCCCAAGTAGCTGGGATTACAGGTCCCCGCCACCATGCCTAGCTATATTTCTATTTTTAGTAGAGAGGGGGTTTCACCATGTTGGCCAGGCTGGTCTCGAACTCCTGACTTCAGGCATGCACTATTTTTAATACCACATTTCAAGAAAAGAGCCATTTTTGGCCTGGAATGATAAGAGAATTTAGACATGAATGAAAACTATGCAATATTAATGACATAAAATGATCACAACCTTTTTTCATTAAAGATAAAACACTAAGAGGAGAGGCCCTTGAATATAAACACAGGAAAGTTTGGATCTACATTTCAGAAATGCTTCGTTCAGTAACATAAATTTATTAAATCTCAGTGTAGCTCAGTGAGACACCAGATTTTTTTTTTATTGTAAAATACACGGAAAAAAAATACATGGAAAAAACAGAGTAACAATCACTATTGCTGAAGTTTTAAGGGCTACCTAAAAGATAATAGTCACAATATACCATTTGAAGTCTCTGTTGAAAAGAGAATACTAACCTGCTTAGAAAAGGTCTCAAACACTGACAGTAGCACTAACTATAAGCCAAGCACCATCGCCCATTTTAATCTTCTATGAACACTATATAGCAGGTCCTGTTATTATCCTCATTTTATAGATTAGAAAGCCAAAGCCTAGAGTGGTTAAATAACTTTTCCAAAGATAATAATAAAAAGTTCTTACTCAGAATAAGAATTCTTATAATCAAATCTATAATGTAATTTAAGTCAAATCGTTTTCTTCCTTCCCTACACTGATAGGCGAGCAACAAAATTATTCATAGAACTAATGGGTTGGGCCAGGGGCGTTGGCTCACGCCTGTGATCTCAACACTTTGGGAGGCCGAGGCAGGTGGATCACTTGAGGTTAGGAGTTCGAGACCAGCCTGGGCAACATGGTGAAACCCTGTCTCTACTAAAAATACAAAAATCAGTAGAGTGTACTGTTGCTCACCTGTACTCCCAGCTACTCAGAAAGCTAAGGCAGGAGAATTGTTTGAACTCAGGAGACAGAGGTTGCAGTGAACCTAGATGGCACAACCAGCCTGGGAGACAGAGCAAGACCCTGTCTCAAAAAGGAAGGAGAGGGAAGGAAAAAAGGAGGGGAGAGGAGGAGGGGAGGGCAGAGGAGGGGAGGAGAAGGGGCAGGAAGGGGAGGGGAGGGGAGGAGAAGGGGCAGGAAGGGGAGGGGAGGGGAGAAGAGGGGGAGAGGAGAAGAGGGAAAAGGGAGGGGAGGAGAAGGGGAGGGTAAGAAAAGGGGAAGGGGGAGGAAACGGGGAGGGGAGGGGAGGAAAAAAGAAGGGGAGAGGTGGAGGAGAAGGGGAGGGGAGGGGAGGAAAGGAGAGGGGAAGAGAGGGGAGGGGAAGGGAGGTGAGGAGAAGGGGCGGGAAAGGGAGGGGAGGGGAGGGAAAGGAGAGGGGAGGGGAGGGGAGAAAAGGGGGAAGGGAGGAGAGGCAGAGGGGAGGGGAGGAGAGGGGAGAGGAAGAAAAGAAGAGGAAAAGGGGTGGAAAAGGGGAGGGGAGGGGAGGAGAGGAGAAGGGGAAGGGAGAAGGGGAGGGGAAGGGAAGGGAGGGGAGGAGAAGGGGAGGGGAAGAAAAGGGGAAAACGGGAGGGGAAGGGAGGAAAAAAGGAGGGGAGATGGGGAGGAGAAGGGGAGGGGAGGGAAAAGAGGGGAAGAGGGGAGGAGAAGGGGTGGGAAAGGGAGGGGAAGAGAGAAAAAGGGGAGGGGCGAAGAAGGGAGGAGAGGGGGAGGGGAGGGCAGAAGAGGAGGGGAAGAGAGGGGAGGAGAGGGGAGGGGCAGGGAGGGGAGGAAAAGGGGAGGGGAGGGGAAGGGAAGAGGAGGGGAGGAGAAGGGGAGGGGAGGACAAGAGAAGGGGAGGGGAGGGGAGGAGAAGGGGAGGGGAGGACAGGAGAAGGGGAGGGGAGGAGAAGGGAGGTGAGAGGAGGAGAGGAGAAGGGGAGGGGAGGAGAGGAGAAGGGGAGGGGAGGAGAGGAGAAGGGGAGGGGAAGAGAAGGGGAGGATAAGGGAAGGGATGGGAGGAGAAGGGGAGGGGAGGAAAAGAGGAGGGGAGAGGAGAGGAGGAGAGGGGGAGGGGAAGGGAGGGCAGAGGAAGGGGGGAGGGGAGGGGAAGAAGGGGAGAGGAGGGGGTAGGGGGGAGGGGAGGGGAGAAGAAAGAATTAATGGGTAGGGCCAGGCATGGAGGCTTATGCCTGTAATCCTTTTACTTTGCGAGGCCTGGGCAGGAAGACTGCTTGAAGCCAGGAGTTTGAGACCAGCCTGGGCAACAAAACATGACTCTGTCTCTACAAAACATTTTTTTAAGTTAAAAAATGTAAAAAAAAAAAAAAAAAAAAGACAAAAAGGGTACTAATGTGTTAATATCTGCAATTGCTTCACTGCTTAAGAATTATACATAGATTCAAAGTATCCATAAATTATCTTGAGGGTGTAAAGGTACAAAAACAAACAGCTAATTATTAGATATCTTAAAACTTTAGAAATTCACAATTTTTAAAACAATAACTTACCTTGGAACTAAAAGGCACTAATGAAATGCCTCATTCAGCCATATCTTTAAAAAGATTATCTTCAAAAACCAAATTATGTATTTGTGTCTTTTCAAACAGTTCAAAATGTACATGGTTTGACTTTCTCTTGATGACTCAAGGCTACGAGACTCTGCTTTGTAATTACTTCTATCTGTATTTTGTACCTTTTTCCCCTGATATTTTAAAGTATTTTTAACTTGGAGACAAGGACATATTTCTGGAACATTTTTTAATCAACGGGCCCTCTTATTCTGTTACTACTCCCCTCATTCACAGAAAACCTATCACTAGAGAGTTATTCATTTCTTGATAGCCAGACATTTTTAATGACTTCCTTTAGAAAAAAAAAAAAATCACCTCCTTCTTTGTAAGCCCAGTTCCTTATAAGGATCATGTACCTTATGCAAAGGAAAAGCCAACGTTGCTTTGGGTGAAATAAAGCAACAGATAAACCATATAACCAAGGATTTCTGTGATTCTAGTAAACAGTACCTTAGATGTCTAGATTCCAGCTAGCAACATCTGGTGAGATAGGAATTGACTTACAAGATGTAGCTTCATCTAATAAAGTATTTATACTTTGTTCTGGCACCACTTACAATGGATTAGCAGCAACACATTCTGGAACAGAGGAATCTATTTTTGTGTGCTTCTTTAATTAAAAAAAATTATTGGCAAAGAGAGACTTTAAGGCAGCCAACGCTTTTTTACTATCACAAACAAAGCAAACAGTCTGTTTTTACTAATTACTGCAGGATATATACCTTTATGACATTAGGAATATAGAAACATCTTACCCGCTGTGATTGAGTAAAAAGGCTAAAACCCATTTCATACTTTTCCTCTTTCCCAGTCCCCTCAGGGTTATTTACAGTCTATATCTGGGGGTAAATTTTTATCATATATTCAATGTTCTCATATCCCTACAGATATATTTATTCATCAAAATAAAGTTTATACAAAACATTTTTAAATCCATAGAAAAATATAATAAAAAGTAAACTATAAAGACTCCAAGGCTTATGTGGCTAAAATATTAGACACAGATTAAAGCATTCACCTATCATTATCCTTTTGATTTATTTTCTAACTTTGACCATACTTTCTACTGCTCCTCATTCTCTCTCACCCTCTTAAGAGCAAAAACAGTTCATATGTATATAGACTTTATATATATGTATATGTACATATATTAAACAGTTTATATACATATATGTATGCATGTATATGCTTTCAAGGGAGATGCTATATAAAAATTCTACCATTCATAGCTAGAATAAACCTTTTGCTAGAAATTAATTAGAAACTGAGCATCCAAAGCAGTACCTAAAACTAAACAATCAGAAAGGGCAATGTGAAATACAATTACCTTATTTTCTCTGAATATATTTAATAGCCATTAAAATCAATTCCTTACAATATTTATTTTATTCTTATTAAACAGTTGAGCCCTATAATACATTTCAAGAACTCACGAATTTATTTTCATAAATACTATTGTCACATCACCAAAAACTGAAATATATACATAGCTTTAAAATATTTTGTGATAAGATTGCCAATCGGCAGCAGTAAAAACTTCCTAAGAATTCCATCAGAAAGTATGGAGCTGGCAGGAGGGAAAGTACCAGGCCTTCAAAATATAGATATTTACAAAAGCAAGGTGTGATGGCCAGATTTTAAAATCCACTGTAACATCTAAATGATGCACTAGAATAATTCTACCTTCATAAACTTAGTGCCACAAGAAGCTCCTGCATTTGGGAGCAAGCACCTTCTAAAAAAGGAACAAACAAACTACAGCAATCAAACTAGCGGTACTGTGCTAAGTCATTTATCTATTTTTGTCAACATTTTACCTACTCTTTCAGTTAGGGTTGCTTTCAGCTACTGTGGCAGAAATATGTCTAAAATTAACCTAGATAAATAAGGTTTTATGTCTCTCATGAAATGAAATTCATAAGTAAAGTAAGCAGTCCAGAGTTGGTGCTAGTTACTCAACAGAAACAAGAAGAACCTAAGAGCCTTCTTCTGTCTTTCTTAGAAAAAGTCTCTTGACTTAAATTTGCTTATCAGCTACCATCCCTCAGTCAACACTATTTTTAGATCAATAAATGTAGAAACTAAATTTTAGGTGGGTCTTCCACGTGACTGCTAACGTCATCCCAAAATGACCAAAAGTAGAAAAAGAGACTAAACCAGAGAGCACATGCATTGATGAATAAGGAGGAATGAACAGAAGTTCCAAAGATTTCGACAATGAGCAGGGATAAAATGCAGTACAACCGAACTTCACAAGCCTTGAAAACACAAAGACTTTCACATTAGGGTAAAGGAATAATAAAGCCCACATTAAGAGCCACTTCTCAATGCTGAATTACATGGGATATGGGAGAATGAGCAATCTTCTGTTGAACAGGAAGTTTGCTTACCAGAATGAGCTTTCAAAGGCCAAATTTAAAAATTCTTACAAGATGGAAAAGTGTATTATAATAGGTGAGGGAAGTGAAATTCCAATAAAGAATGGATCTACCATACATAATACAATATCAATATGACACACTACTTGGAGGGAACAGATGACCCAGAAAAGCAGCTTGAGGGGCTATGGCTTACCAGAAAACTATGTCTAGACTAGTCTCATCTCCAGAGGAATGTCAGTTTCTGATAAAAGGACAACTTCTGCCTAAAATATACTCTCGTGAATCAGTATGTACCTTATGGTGGTAAGAATTCACTGGAAAAAAAATCATAAATAATACCAGAAAATAAAAACAAAAGATGTCAAGAACATCTGTATAAAACACAGAGGCTAAATAGTGACTCCATGAGAATACAAAGGCTTCCTATGATCAATTCAGGTATGTGTGACTGAATATGTATGTCTCCAAGTGAGTGTGGTAATATCTGACTGAGCAGACTGACAATGAGAAGTACTTAAAAGTATATTTTTAGGTTTATCAAGAGGTCTCATTATACTTAGGTCAGTATTAGTTAATAACCAAAGATAAATCATCAAGGCTATGGGTAGAAGTTCATAATTATGAGAGTTCAATTAAGTATGTACTTGTTGAATTGTTTTAAATTTTCAAGAGTCAGTGTGCATCCTTACATGTAATGCCTTCCTAAGGATGGTGGCTGATAGCCATCAAAGCAAAAATTCTTATTCTATTTACTCTGAACAGAATTTACATAAATGAGAAAAATAATAAAACTGTAATCTTTTCTACTTTACTTTGAAGATATGTAGTAGAACTACTATAAAAGAAAAAAGTTAATAAAATTTAAGAGGATTAAGAACTATTTAAAAAATAAGAAAAAGCACAAAACTGTTTTGAAAAGACAATGACAGTATGTATAAAAAAAACATAGAAAAATATTAAAGAAGGATAATAAAAGAATATATATCAGAGATTGAAGATTCTAATATAAAAGAAAAAAGTTAATAAAATTTAAGAGAATTAAGAACGATTTCAAAAATAAATAAAAAGCACAAAATTGTTTTGAAAAGACAATGACTGTGTATAAAAAAAGAAAAATATTAAAGAAGGATCATAAAAGAATGTATATCAGAGATTGAAGGGTAACAAGAAAGTGAGACTTTTTTAAAGTTAAAAAAATTTAAGTTATGCAAGTCACTAGCTAGCTATGTGAGTCATTAATTATCTCAGGCTTCAGAGACATTATTATATATAAAATGATAATTTGGAGAAGATGATCCCAATGGATTCAATATCCTCTAATATTTTTATAAATTTATAAACCAGATAAGCAAAACTTATACACACAAGTAATGGTCATTATATTTACAAACAGTACTTATCCAATAATATAAGACACATATTTGGAACACCATAACCCAAATACTGGATGTAGTAATATTAAAGCAAGAATCGTGTATGTATTTCAGCTATCTTCAAAATAAAGAAAATACATAAACTTTTTTGGCATTTACAATTCTTATTTGAAGACCAGAATTAGGTTTTCCTAATATAGTGAATCTGAAAAAAGAAAGCCTAAAAAAGAGAGGCATTAAATAAGGGACTCAAGAGAATGCAGGCAATTAAGTCGCAAAATGACATATAAATATAATTCTTCACCAACATAACAGATTTAAAATAGGGCTATATTCCTATTAGTAACAGAAATTATATTTTATACATTAAAAGAGTAAGGAATTAGTGTATTCCAAGTTCCTAAATTAAACCATAAACACTGATTACAAAATTAGCATTGAACTATACAGCTACATATCATAATGAAAAGCTTTACCAGTTATGGTCACCAACTATTAAATACCTATGTTCAAGAAAAACATTATTAGTTTCCTTTGGTGACAGACATTGAAAATAACAAGGCTAAATTGAGCTCACCAGCCAGAATAGAAACTGAAATTTGAAAAATAGAAATCTTAATATCATCTTTGTTGAATATTTGAGGAGAAACATGGCTCAGTTTAAAATCTGAGCCATGTTTCTCCTCAAATATTCAATAAAACTGCACTCTCTTTTACCTTCCATGTATTGAAATACTGGAAAGGACATATTTTTCTCAAAACTGAGAGGTGAATTAAGGAAACAAATGAAATAAAATACAAATGTGAAAAGAAGCCACTTTCATTTTTTTCAGTGGCTTTGGTTTAGCATCTGAGTGATAGCATTGTTCAAAAGAATTTTGTTTACCACCAGATTCAGAAGTCAAGAGAAATTATCCTTCCCATTTGAAGCAGCCGCATAAAATAGATGACCTGCTGGACTCTTAGATAATGTCTGGGCCCTGGGTAAAGTAGGCCTGTGGCAGAACTTCCCCTTACCTGATCTCTGTGGACTTCTGATGTGGAAGGCTCAGAGCTGAACATTAAAGCACATGTTTTACAGGATTGGGAGCCAAAACCAGACTCCAGCTGACCCTTACAATGAGGACATTTCATTTTCTGCTCCATCTCAAAATTTAGCTAAGAGATACTGACAGTGGGCCCAAGGAAGTCAATTTACCAACAAACCTTCCTGTGTGAGGCAAAAGCAAGATAGAAGAGAGGTGAAAATCTGGATCTCCTATTTCATACTATCTCCCCCTGTTGGCATGGAAGTATACTAGTCCGTTCTGGATTAAAGGAACAGATACAGCCAACAAATGTTGCGTTTTCGAGCAACAAAGAAAAAATCCTTGTACATTAAGTAAAGAAACACTATCTAAGAAATAAATCTCTGTTCTACTTGATTTTTTTTTTTTTTTTGAGACAGAGTTTCGCTCTTGTCGCCCAGGCTGGAGTGCAATGGCATGCTCTTGACTCTCTGCAACCTCTGCTTCCCGGGTTCAAGTGATTATCCTGCCTCAGTCTCCTGAGTAACTGGGATTACAGGTGCCCACCACCGTGCCTGGCTAAATTTTTTTGTATTTTTAGTAGAGACGGGGTTTTACCATGTTGGCCAGGCTAGTCTCGAACTCCTGACCTCAGGTGATCCGCCCGCCTCGGCCTCCCAAAGTGCTGGGATTACAGGTGTGAGCTACTGCACCTGGCCTTTGATTTTTTTAATTAGATAAATAAAATACCTGATTTTATTCCTAAGAAACATATAGAAGTCTTCTTATTTTAGGTTTTGGATCTCAAGGTCTCTGAGAATATACCTCACTTTCAAGCACTTCTTGAAACAAAACCTTGCAGATAGCTGTGCTACAAAGCTTTTCTTAATCCAATGTGTTTTAATTTTTTTTATTTTTTATTGAGGTATAACTCTCCAATACTTTATAATTCTTCATTCAAAGGAAAAGAATATAAATTATGTGCAAATGATCTCTAAGGTCTCAACAGAAGTAAAAATTTTAAATTTCCTTGCCACAAAAACGTACTACACTTAACACAAAATGAAGTGTCAGGGCTAGAGAGGAAGTAGAGTGGGATACTCAAAACCATAAATGTTTAATCGGAAAGTAAGGCTCCACTTTTGATAACCTATTCTATAATGATTTGTTAATTGCTTTATAAATCCCTGCTTTATTCATTCATTTTTTTAAACAAAGATACAACTACTAGATGCCTGGTATCATATTCAGGCATTGTACAGAACATTCTTTCTAAGGGACCAAAGTTCAAGAAACTTTATGAAACCAAATAAGAAAAATAGAAAAGAGCAAGAGAGTCAAAAGTCTTACTCCGTAAAACTTTCCTGGGTCACAATTCTGACATAAACATCTCCTTCTTTAAAGTCTTTGGCTCCCTTTATAATTAGATGCAATCAAAAAATTTTTTTTTAATTTTCTTGCCTTGTTGCATAATTTCCTCTAGTTTTCTTTTTTGGATACTCACTTTTTAAATTTTATTGTCTGCAACAACCATTCTCTATATCACGTCCATCAAAATAAATCTCATTTTGTACACTGAGAATAATTTTATAAAATTTTATATTTAATAAACAATAAAAGACAATATAGGGTAAAGAATTTCTTAGGAGAAAGCATTTTCTTGGCATTTTAGATGGATTATCTCATTTAACTCCCCACATTAACCCTATGAAATAGTTTCTGTTACAAACCCTAGTTTACAGATGAGAAAACTGAGGTACAGAAAGTTTAACTTGCCCAAAGTTATATAGCCAAAAAATAGCTGATGCCACATATTCAAATCAAAGGACTTTGGATCCAGAAACTATGCAACTTTGTTCCAGAAACTATGCAATTAACTATTATACTGTTTCTTAGATTAAGTCACTGCTCTATTTCACCAAAGGTATTATTTTGCCAAAAAAGAGTCTCCAAAGATACATTAACAATTTATTAATTTTGTTTTTCTACTTAAGTGTTGATATATTCAGTAAACAATGCTTATAGTTTCCCAATATTCACTCCCTGCACTCATTTTTCCCTAACTGTAACCATAATTTGAATTTTATACCAGAATAAGTTTATATTTTCATTAAAATAAAATTATATTTTCCTATATTTTATTCCCTGATTGGTTTCACTTATTTATTTTTTAAATATTCATTAAGCATTCATTAGGTGCCAGGCACTTACCCAGGCTCATAAAATCATAAAACATTAAATCTGGAAGCAATTTTCAACATTAAATGAGTTGAAATCAGTGCTTACAGTCAAAGAATATAAAATCTTAAGATGCTGGATTTGTTACTTGTTCTAGCACAGAGAGAAGCTAATTTTGGTGTTTCTTTGTTCATCATCTGTACTCACTGGTTTTGCTCTTCACAACTAGAAAACTTTAATGTCATCTAGATACCTCACTAGGAAGACCCTCCTCTTTCAGATCATTTATAAAGACAATAATCACAACAGATGTTGTACTAATTCCCTAGGGCTGCTGTAACACAGTACCAGAAATGAGGTGACTTATAACAACAGAAACTTACTCTCCTACAGTTCTGGAGGCCAGAAGTCTGAAATCAAGGTGTTAGCCAAGGCCATGCTCCCTCCAAAATTTCTAGGGGATAACCCTTCCTTACTTCCTATAGCTTCTGGTAGCCCCAGGCATTCCTTTGCTTGTGATAGCATAATTCCAATATCTGCCTCTGTCTTCGCATGGCTGTCTTCCCTGTATGTCAGCCTCTCTTCTCTTCTTATAAGGGCACCAGTCACACTGGATTAGAGCTCACCCTAACAACTTCATATTAACTTTTTTACAACTACAGACCCTATTTCCAAAGTTGGTCACATACACAGGTATTGAGTATTACAACTTAAAGATATCTTTTGGGGGCACATAATTCAAACCATAACAGATGTGATCATCAATTGCTGGGGCACTCTCTTTATACTTTTCTAGTCAAATAAACATCTATTCCTACTGTTTGATTTCTGATTTTAAACCTGTTGTTGGGCCATTCTAAAAGCCTATTTCCCATTTCAGCAGTGACTTAACATTTAGTAACCTTTGGTAAAAAACATTGTCAATGTCTTTTCTAAAATCTAAGTAGCTTATTTTATATACCCTATTACCTTCATAAAAAAAGACTCTAAGAATAATCGGTCAGGTATGATTTCTTCCACTGAAATGTTCCCCATCCCCTAGGAGATTATTTTACATAAATATTTGATAACTCTACTTGTTGATACGAGTTCTAAGAGCTTGTCCAATATTCAAAAAATATTTACTTAGCCTCCCCTACATAGCAAGCACTGTACAAGGCAGAGGAAATAGTAGTAAACATAATGAAAGTGCCTACCTTCTGAGAGCTACAGTTTGAGGAACAAGCAGGGATTATAGAAGACAGATAATAAAAACATACATACATACATACATACATACATACCATAATCAAATGAGTTCATACATACCAAAGTACATATATTAGTATTTAATGCATGGAGATATTTAGAACTAACCTACCACAGAGTAAATTCTAACCAACAAAATAGTAATAATTGTAGTAATAGTAGAAATAGTGAAGATACTAAAGTAAGTGCTTTGCAAGAAAAGGAAAAAGGCAATAGGATAAATAATGATGACAGGGGTCAGATAGGGCCTATTACAGCTGAAGTAGTCAGAGATCTCTCAAAGAAGTATCATTTGACCTGAAATTATCAAAAGAAGGCAGTTGGTCATATGAAGATCTGGGGAATAAGTATTAAAAAGAGATGAAACATAAAGTCCCAGAGATAAGAAGACACTTAGTGTACCCAAAAGACAGTAAGACCTCAATGGCTGGAGTGTGATGGATGAGGACTGGTAGGAAATAATGAGGGGAAGCAGGCAGGGATGAGATTATGTAATTGAGTTCATGGTGAGGATTAGAATTTCATTCTGGTCATATAGGAATACCAACGGAGGGTCATAAGCAGGAGAAATATAAAATCTCATTTATACATTAAGATAACTCAAGTTATTATACAGAAAATAAAATTTACAAAGGGCAAGGGAACAAACAGGTAAACTGGCTGAAGTAGTTCAGACCTTAATTTATGGTGAATTTACCAGGATGATCACAATGGAAATGTTATCAAGAGGTCAGATTTGGAATATATTTTGGAGGTAATATCAAGACAACTTGCTAACAGGATTTGGAAAAAAGTGAACACAAGGGTGATTCCCAAGATTTTGACTTAAGCAATTGACTGAAAATACCCTTTACTAAGAAGGCTGTGGGAATGGCAGATTTGAGGGTTTTGACAAGTTAAATTTAAGATTATCAGTGTAATTACTTTATCGTATGAAGTGACCAAATTCGAAGACAATCTTTATAAATTAAGTTCACATTAAAAATGTCTTATTCATGCAAATGAACTGTCATACCTTATGTATGACACCAGATATAGCAAACAATTTAAAATAATTATAACAAAAGCATTCTTTCTACATATTCAAAAACCAAGTTGCAGGGCGATAACTTTTGGTAGGTAGGATTAAAAAAGAAGGCCTTCACATGTAAATTTTAAAACTATATGCATTTAATTTTATTTTTAAAACATAAGGTGATAAAATACCTCAATTTCAGAAATTTGTTTTTTCTGACACTGAGCTCCACCTGCTGGTAATTTCTTACCTTCGGGTATTACATAACTAAAAAGAACTAAAATATCTATAATAAGGGGACTGTAGTCTCTGAAACGAAAATACTAAAAACTCTACTTAGGAGGCATGAAGGAAACATTTTCTTTCTTTATAGCTACCATTTATTGAACTTAGCTATATACCAGGCACTGTACTAAACATTTTTGCAAGCATTATTTCACGTAACTTTTAAGACAATTCTATGAGGTTTCTATGACTTGCCACTTTTAACCAGTAAGGAATCTTATCTCAGAGAGGTTATGTGATTTTGCCTATGGTGACACATTAATAGCACAGAGGATTTGAACTAAAGTCCCTCTGATTACACATCTGTTGGCTAAGTAATCATGCAACACTGATTGTATAAAATAGAAACTTCATTGTCAAGAAGTTTCTATTTGAGTTTGAATCTGCCACACCGATTCTGATAAAGTTCCTTAATCTCTTCAAGCTTCAATGTTCTTGTCTGAAAGGTTGGAATAACTCCCTTGCAGGACTGTTTGCCAGTAGTAAATAAAGTATGTTATATATCTAGCATACTGTTTAGCACACAGTAAAGAGTAATTAAGCATTAGTTCTTTTAGTAATTTTTGTTAAATGACACATTAAAATGACTTAAGATATGAGGCTTTATTGACAAATGTCAATGAATCAAATTAAGTATCTCTCAAAGAATCTTTTGGAAAATTTAAAATTTTCCACTTTAATAGCTACTAAATAAACTTGTTTAGAAAAACCCTCCCTCCAAAATAGAACATGTTTCATACAATAGCTAAATTTTCTGTACTCTTTACTTATCTCTAAAACCTATAGAAATATTGATCATCTATAAAGCCATAAAAAAAATCTACAAAGTGAAATTAAGAATAACCAACTAGAATTACAAGATCCAACTCTGATTTAAAAAAAAAACAAGCAGAAATAGTAAGATATCAATGAGTAAAATGTAACATGAAAATTATAAGCAAAAGTTGAAGTTTAACATTGAAAATTACCCTTCAATCATCAGTAATATTTTTTAATCCTAAAAAGGGAAGTGATTTCAATAACTTGCGGGAGTTATAATTTCACAAATATAAACATTATTTTTAACACAGAAATTATCTAATTGTTTAAAAATACAGCTTCAAAATTTTTGAAACTCAGCTAATGAATTAACTAATAAATCCTACTAATTTTACAGATCTAGCCTCAAACAAGTATAGAATATCTGCAATCGAGAACTCTCCTCAGAATACAATTGAGAACTCCACACAGAATACAATTATCCATTGCATAACCAAACTTTAGCTGAGAGAAATGACACTAAGAAAGGATTGTTAAAAACACACCCAGTCCAAGGCGGGGCGCGGTGGCTCACGCCTGTAATCCCAGCACTTTGGGAGGCTGAGGCGGGCGGATCATGAGGTCAGGAGATCAAGACCATCCTGGCTAACACAGTGAAACCCCGTCTCTAATAAAAATACAAAAAAATTAGCCAGGCGTGGTGGCGGGGGCCTGTAGTCCCAGCTACTCGGGAGGCTGAGGCAGGAGAATGGTGTGAACCCGGGAGGCGGAGCTTGCAGTGAGCAGAGATCCCACCACTGCACTCCAGCCTGGGCAACAGAGCGAGACTCCATCTCAAAAAAAAAAAAAAGAAAAAACACACACCCAGTCCACTACCCATTATTCTAAATCTAGATTATATTATTGGATAAAATCAATTTAGAGACAGCTGCATTCTTAGGCCCACATAGAATGATTTTGATGTCATGGCCTCCACTTTCACTGATGGATTCTAGATTCTGCAAGAGATGGTCTTATGAGTCTCCTCCCTACATTAGCTTTAGTGATATTGTCAAGGGCACTGCCACTAAGAAGGTCAGAATGAAAGCCTCCAGTAAGAAATTCTATCAGGGCTCAATACAATGAAAAGCTTTGCTTCCCCTGCAATGTGACATGCTTTCTTTTATTTAAGAGTGTTATATGACTTTATCTCCCTTTTCATTTTGGCCTTTGGAAAGCTTAGAGACAAAATAGTAGCTCTAGGGTAGTAACTATACATACATCCTATGAACTATAGTCTTGATATCCTGTTACAACTTACATTGTTCCTGGTTCTCATTTTATTTTATATTTATAGTTTCCTGAATGTTGTTGTCATTAGCTACCTCAAATACTCTGGGGAGTAAGGCAGGAAATAAATAAATGAGTAAATGAACACAAGCATGTAAATCTTTTATAAAAAGCCCTGCAATGTGAGGTTTACTTATTCAGGGAGCACAGTCTTATCTCTGAACAATTTAAAACAAAAGCCTGATTACCAAGAGTTGGTGACATCATGCTCCTTGGCATCTTCAGACTCCCAGACATGGTCATTCTACTGAGCTACCTTTCTTAGAGGTGATAAAGCTGAAGCTTAAAGTATCAGCTTTTTCATACTTCCTGTTAATCATTTGTTTGACTCTAAGGAAAATCAGAAGCAAACAAGAAGCTTCCCTTGTGTTCTTTGGTTTTTAGTTATAATCCCAAGTCACATCATACACCTACTCAGCAAGAAATCAAAGCTGTCTCTGACTTTGGGAAATGGGAAAGAGGCAACATCCCCCAAAATCACCCAAGAAAACAATAAGGAAGAGCAGACAAAAATTAAATTATTTCTACTTAAACTGACTTATCTGAAAAAAAGTTAAATTAGACTTTCATATTCTTGTGGAGAACAAAAGACCAGTGTTTCATTGGTCTAGTGTGACTAGTCCATGCTTGTTTTACTCCCCATATACCAAATTATCTTAAGTGTTTACAATAATTACTCCATCACCTTAAAAGCATGGCCTATCTTAAAAATAGAAACAATTATGATTTAATTCCTCAGCACAATTTTAAAATTATAATGAGCAACCACTAAGTTAAAATGAGGCCTCTAAATGCTAGAAAGCACATAGGTATTAATTTCTGTTGAGTTAAATAGCTAGCAAAAAAGTCAAAATCAACGTATCTACATATCATCTTTGTATCACAGTTCTTTGGAATAAAAGAAAGCCTCGTGGATTGTCATTATTATTTTATAAAGACTGGCAATGAAATTTTCTGATTAAATACATGTTTAATACACAAAGACAATTGTATGAATGAAAGATGATACAGAATACTGTATCACACTAGAAAATGCTAACTGATCAAAATATAGAATCCTATGTTCAATTAATTTGTATTAGATTTAATACAGGAATTAAATCCTGGAAAACATGATCAAATATAATATGAAATTGATGGCAGTTATCCAAAAAGTCTATATAATTCTATTATACACAAAGGGAGAACAAAAACAAATCTTAGTAAATTTTCATGATTATTTGAATTTCATCTTATGCCATCCAACCCATGAGCGAACATGATAGAGTTATCTGGCAATTTTCTTTTATAATAACACACCTACACTGGGGCCTAATAAATAGCAAAGACTATGAATATTTTATAAGTAATAAAATTGGAAAAGGTTCACTATATCAAAAAATACAGCTATCTGTAATAATTATATAATACTGCTAACATAAGCTATATCTAAATACCCACAACATAATTAATAGATAATTGAAGTAACTATATATATAATGCAAATCTATACTCATCCAGGCCCCTCCCGATCCAATGCTACAATTAATTACATTTCAGATTTCTGTTTGGCAGGGGGTCGGGGGGTTACCTAAATTATTAAGGTAAACATCTAAATTTCCCATTTCATTTTATCTTATTAAATACCTCCCAATAAAAACTTTGGGAATCAACAATTTGGAATGAATCAAGTAAGTATAGATAAACAAATTTTCTAAAAATTTTATACTAGGCTGTTGATGTAAAACTTGAATCAAGTATAATAATGAATTTTCCTAAGTATCTGGACCACAAATTGGATCCATATGTTAGATTTTATTAAACTATAAAGGAAGAGTTTTGACACCTTTAGGTAAGATTGGTTCAATAAATATTTTTATTTTAAATTCCAAATATTTTTAATTTGAGAATGCAAATATAATCAATGCCTTTTCTCTATGAATTCTTACCTCGTACAGCTCCAGTTTAAAAAAGAAACAGAGGAAAAGTTCACAAGTCAGTAGTCAATAAAAATGGAAACCTGGAGAGTAAAGCAGGAGAGAAGAGGGAAGTGGGTCATATCATAGTACCCTGTGTCAAGCAGGGGAGTATGGGAAAAGTGAAAGAAGAGGGAATGAAAAGCTTTTCTTACCTCAGACCCTCTTCTTCATCTCCTTTTTCCTACTCCCTTTTTGTTTGTCCTTTTATCTGCCTCCCATTCCTGTATTTTCTTTCTCTTCTGTTCTTTACCTTTCATCTTCCTCACCTTTCTTTACTGATCTTCTTCCTTCCCTCACCTGTTTCTTTTGCTACCTTTCTTCTGACACATATCTCCTTTTCCCTCTTTCTTAATTCTTCCTTAATGGGTTTAGCAACAAAAAACTGGGGGAAAGAAAAGAGTTCCCATGAAAATTAAATTTTAATTAGGAAAGAGTAATTTATCCCCTTGCCAAAAAAAAAAAAAAGTCCTTTGTGGAATAAGAACAACGCTCAGGCTCCATAAAAACTGTGCCTTATTATAAAGAAACAAACAAGAGCCATTTAACTACCAGAGTTTCAGAAAGTAGTTATTTGTTTTTTGTTTTTGTTTTTGTTTTGAGATGGAGTGTCAATTTTGATTGATGGGGCAATCTCGGCTCATGCATCCTCTGCCTCCTGGGTTCAAGCGTTTCTCCTGCCTCAGCCTCTCGAGTAGCTGGTATTACAGGTGACACCACCACGCCTGGCTAATTTTTGTATTTTTAGTAGAGACAGGATTTCACCACATTGGCCAGGCTGGTCTCAAACTCCTGACCTCAGGTGATCCAACTGCCTCAGCCTCCCAAAGTGCTGGGATTACAGGCATGAGCCACGGGGCCGGGCCAAAAGTAGCTATTTGTAATGACTAAGGTTCTGGAGACTCTTAGGTTAACCAAATCTCTCAAAAGACAACTAAAGCTTTTTCTTACCAACTGGATTCCATCTCTACCTAACCTTCTTAGTCCTTTGTTCACTGACTTCTGAAACCAGGTGTCTTTCATAATCCATATCCTACTTTACTTCAACTCCTTCCAAGTTACATGCCTAACCCATATCCTCCTTGTCCTTGCTAAACCCTGTAGCCACCACCATTCCTGGCTATACTACAGAAAAGAAATGAGTTCTTCTTTCCAAAATTTCAAGAGCTTTTCCCAAGCCTTCTCCTCTATTCTAAATTATTTTTTCCTATATACTTATCTTAACCTAAATTACTTTTGAAAAGGGAAGAGCTAGGCTTACACAAATTTGTGAAATGGGCTAAATTAATCGTCAGCAACTTTTCACCTTCCCTTCCAGCACTATGCCCCTCACTAGCCTGCCTATCAGAGTAAAGACTACTTCAAAGTATCATTTCACATGCTTGTGCTATCTACTTCCATGCTGATTTCACCGCTCCTGCATTCCTCAAGCCCCTGAATTGAGGTACATATTAATGTCTGATGATGCTTAACATGCTACTTCTCCAAGAGGCATTCAGAATTTAATAAGGATCTTTAAGACAAAAATCCTTTGCCCAATAGTCATTATTTTTCAACCACAAGAGATCTGAAGAATACAACACTTTGTTATCAAAAATAATAGCGAACTATAGTTTCTCAGTAAAAGAGAAAGAATAAGAGGTACATAGTCCATAGAAGAAACATAATAATAATGGTTAGAGAGTGGGTAACAGAGAAAAGTAAGTATGGCATATATAGTTTAAAAAGCTCCTCCTTCTCCCAGATCATTCTGAAAAGATAGCCATAGAAAGCTCAACACACAATCTAACACACACACACACACACACACACACACAGAGAGAGAGAGAGAGAGAGACAAGTTAAGCATGCTTTCATTTTGGTCCTATGCTAAGTTAGAACAATTTTTTTCTAAATTTTTTCATTGAAGTACAAGATGAATATAGCAAAGTTTACAAATCAAAAGTGTGCAGGTTATAAATTTTTGCAGATTGAAAAAGTCCCTGTAACCAGAACACAGATCAAGAAACAAGTCACTGTCTATACTCTAGAAGTGTCTTGTGTGGCCCCTTTCAGTCACTACACCCACCCTACCAAGGGGAACCACTATTCTAACTTCGAATGTCATTGATTACTTTTACATTTTTTTGAGCTCCATATAAATGGAATCACAGAATATGTAATGTCTGGTGTCTTTTCACTTAGCATTATTTTTGTAAGATTCAGCCATACTGCTGTATGTAGTTGTAATCTGTTCATTTTCATTACTGCGGAGTAACCCATTGGGTATGTATCCCACAATTTATGTATTCTACTGTTGACTGACATCTGGACAGTTTCTCGCTGGGGTCATTATAAATGGTGCTCCTGTGAATATTCTTGTACATGCCTTTTTGAGAGCATATGTATGTATTTCTATTGAGTATATATCCAGGAGCAGATATACTGAGTCACAGGGTGTACACATTTCCTTCTTTAGTAGACACTGCCCAATAGGCTTTCCAAAGTAGTGGTTGTGGCTGAGATATTTTAGAGGACATAGTTCATTCTGGCCCTGCTTAAATAACACAGTATGCCAAATTTCTACTTTGCCTATCTATAAATGATAGCTATGTTAGTCAAGACTATCATTCTGCATCCTTTCCTTTCTGTCAGAATTATGAGTTTATTACTTTATCACACAGATACTAGACTAATTTACCCCTATACATTAGCTGAGTGTTTTGTTTTTGTTTGGTATTTATATACAAGGAATATGTAGAGTGAGTCACACATTTAACTAAAAACTGCAGCCTAAATGCTGATGGTTTCGTTTTGCAATATCAAGCATGTTCAAAAAAAAATTTATTGAGTACCTACTCTTTGCCAGGTACTGTGTTAAGCAGTAAAAGTTTATATAGAAAATAATTATAAGAGATGCAGTAGGTATAATAATAGCATAAATGAAACCATTTGTGGATATTTACATTCTCAATACTCTCATCTACCTCTCAGACACTCCCTTTCATTTACTGAGGTATTTGTATTTGGCAAGTAGCTTAAGATTATTTTCTTTCCAGCTCAACCCCCAACATTATCATAAATGATTCTTATACCCAAGGCCTCAAAGTTCCTTGGATGGCTTCATCTCCAAGAGTACTCATCTAGGCTCAACTTCAGTAACTCATTCTACCATTTTTAACTTGGAACTTACCAGTCAGAATTTCTTCACTTGTAAGATTTCAGACCACACTTGATAGCTACTTACTCCAACTACACTTGTTCATAACTGAATTGATACAACCAGACCAGGTAATACCCCCCAAATTTTTTTCCCAGGCCTTCAATCCTTATATCTTCCTTTCTTGTTTTGCTCTTCTTTCATAGCGTCATGTCTGTGATTATAACCAGTATCCATTCAGATTAGTAAGAGTTCATAGGGCCACGCACAGTGGCTCACACCTGTAGTCAATCTCAGCACTTTAGAAGGTCGAGGCAGGTGGATCACCTGAGGTCAGAGTTCGAAACCAGCCTGGCCAACATGGCGAAACCCCGTCTCTACTAAAAATACAAAAATGAGCCAGGCTTGGTGGTGGGCACCTGTAATCCCAGCTACTTGAGAGGCTGAGGCATGAGAATCTCTTGAACCTGGGAGACAGAGGTTGCAGTGAGCCAAGATTGTGCCACTGCAGTCCAGCCTGGGTGACAAGAGCGAGACTCTGTCTCAAGAAAAAACAAAAAAAGTCCATGGTAGGAGCCAGACAAGGTAAACCCTTTAGGCAGGTCACTTAAAGAAATTTGTTGTTTAATCCTAAGCAAAAACAACAAATCTGGAGGCATCATATTACCCGACTTTAAATTATACTACAAGGCTATAGTAACTTGTATTAGTCCGTTTTCACACTGCTAATAAAGACATACCTGAGACTGGGTAATTTATGAAGAAAAAGAGGCTTTACTCACAGTTCCAAGTGGCTGAGGAGGCCTCACAATTACGGTGGAAGGCAGAAGGCGAAAGGCACTTCTTACATGGCAGCAGACGAGAGAATGAGAGCCAAGCAAAAGAGGAAACCCCTTATAAAACCATCAGATCCTGTAACAATTATTCACTATCACAAGAACAGTATGGGGGAAACTGCCCTCGTGATTCAATTATCTCCAACCAGGTACCTGCCACAACACGTGGGAATTGTGGGAGCTACAATTCAAGATGAGATTTGGGTGGGGACACAGCCAAACCATATCATAACTAAAACTGCATGATACTTGTACAAATATAGACACAGATCAATGAAACAGAACAGAGAACCCAGAAATAAAGCCATCTACCTACAACCAACTGACCTTTGACAAAGTTCACAAAAATAAACAGTGAGGAAAGGCTACCCTATCCAATAAATGGTGCTCTGAAAATTGGCTAGCAATATGCAAAAGAATAAAACTAGACCCCTATCTCTCACCATATACAAAAATTAACTCGAGATGGATTAAAGACTCAAACGTAAACCTGAAACTATAAAAATTCCAGAAGAAAACCTAAGAAACACTCTTCCAGACATTGGCCTACACGAAGAATTTATGACAACAACCCCAAAAGCAAATGCAACAAAAACAAACATAGATAAATGAGACTTAAACTAGAAAGTTTTTATACATCAAAATAAATAATCAACAGAACAAACACACAATCTACAGAATAAGAGAAAATATTTGCAAGTTATGACTCTAACAAAGTACTAATATCCAGAATCTATAGGGAACTGAAACAACACAAGAAAAAAATGAACAACTCCATTAAAAAGTGGGCAAACGACATGAACACACATTTCTCAAAAGAAGACATACACATGACCAAGAAATATATGAAAAAAAACTCAACATCACTAATCATCAGAGAAATGCAAATTAAAACCACAACGAGATATCATTTTATGTCAGTCAGAATGGCTATTTTGAAAAAGTCAAAAAACAACAGATGCTAGTGCGGATGTGGTGAAAAGAAAATGTTATGCACTGTTGGTGGGAATGTAAATTAGTTAAACTTCTATGGAAAACAACATGGAGAATTTTTCAAAGAACTAAAAATAGAACTACTACTATTTGACCCAGTAATCCCACTAGTGGGTATCTACTCAAAAGAAAAAAAAATCATTATATCAAAAAGACACCTACACTCATATGTTTATTGTAATACTCTTCACAATAGCAAAGTCATGGAATCAACCTAAATATCCACCAATAGTTGATTCGATAAAGGAAATGTGGTATATATACACTATGGAATACTATGCAGCCATAAAAAAATAATGAAATAATGTCCTTTGCAGCAACTAGATGGAGCTGGAGGCCATGATCCATCATCCTAAGTGAAAAAACTCAGAAATAGAAAATCAAATACCGTATGTTCTCACTTATAAGCAGGGGCTAAATAATGGGTATATTGGACATAAAGCTGAAAATAATAGACACTGGGGACTCCTAAAGGGCGAAGTGGGAGAAGCGGAGGGGGTTGAAAATTACCTGTGTGGTACAATGTTCACTATTTGGGTGATGGGTATACTAGAAGCCCAAACCCCACCATTATACAATATATTCATGTAACAAACCTGCACATATACCTCCTGAATCTAAAATGGAATTAAATTTTTAAACAAACCTTTTTTTAAAAAAAAGTAAAAGCCTTCCAAAGAATAGGGAAATTATGCTAAGTGTGGTCAAGAAATTTGGTGTTTCGCCTGAAAGTCATAAAAAGCCATTGTACCCATTCTTGTTGAGACCACTATAACCAGACTGGCTGATGTGAAATTTTAAAAGATAACTTTGGCTAGAGTAGAGAACAGGTTGGAAGGAAGCCACTGTAGATGATGATAGACAAGTTTAACAGTTCATTATTTTCTAATTGCATTTCTTAATCATTATTTTCATTACTAGTGGGTTGAAAAGTTTTTAAATATCTTACAAAAATTTATATTTAATCTATTATGAATATCTTATTCATAATCTTTGTCCATTTTTAATTGGTGCATTACTTTTTTCTAAACCAATTTGGATGATCTACTTATATATTTACAAACATTAATACTTTGTCACAAGAGCAGTACATATTATTCCCAGTTTTTATCCTGCATTTTAATTCAGTTTATTTTCCAACATAGGAAAATGTTCAGTAATATTTTCTTCTAGTGGTTTTGTGGCTTTTTAAAAATATTTGAGTATTTAATACATCTGAAATTTCCTCTTTATGTAGCACAAGTTTAAAATCAAAATTGATATTTATCCAACATAAAAAGTTTTGTTTTCCTCAAAATATTATTTTATTTATATATAAGTACATATATGATACATATATAAATACAAATACATTGGAGTTTACTTCACCAAAGTATTCTTCTCTATTAGTCTCTCCGAAGATTGTTTCTTAACTATGTGGTACCCTTCCAGCTGTTCAAATGTTTTTTCTCTAACATCACCAGTATGACAGCATTAATTCAAGTTTCAAAAAGAAGGCAGATTTAAACAGCTGAATTTGTTTATATTCTTCTTACAGTCCTCTGACAACATATACCATATAGTTAAATATAGAATAGAAGTGTAACTGATACTTTTGGAATGAGTTGTTTCTCCTTCCAAGGAACAAATGATTTTTTTACACAACCTTGAGAATTTTCAAGAAAACTTAGCCTCTAATCTCAAAGATCTCTAGATACACCGTGATAGAGAAAACCTTTCCTTAGTTTCAGATCACATCCTTCATCTGTGATTTGCGAAGTAAACCGATGATTTAAAAAATTAACAGTGGATCCTTAAGCTTTTAAATATGTATAATGAGAAACAACTTTCTGCACAATACTATAATAAAAAAAGGATTTAAAATTCATCTGGTACCAAATGAAGCAATAAATCATAACATTCACACATTCTCTTTATAAAAACTTTCAGTTAAAGAAATTAATGTCATAAAATAATTATCAAAATTCAAGACACAAGATTTTGGAGACAAAAACATATAAATCCTTCACTACATACATTGTCAAAAATCTACCCACAATTAAGCCGCCAGATAGAACATCTTCAAACATAATTGTTTTGTTTGTTTTCTAAGACAGGGTCTGGTTCTGTTGCCCAGGCCGGAGAACAGTGGTGTCATCTTGGCTCACTGCAACCTCTGCCTCCTGGGCTCAAGCCATCGTCCCACCTTAGTCTCCTGAGGACTACAGGCACGTGCCACCACACCCAGCTAATTTTTTACTTTTTGTAGATACAGGGTTTCTCCATGTTGCCCAGGCTAGTCTAGAACTTCTGAGCTCAAGCGATCCACCCACCTTGGCCTCTGAAAGTACAGAGATTACAGGCATGAGCCAGCCACCACACCTGGCCTTCAAATATAATTTTTTTTTTTTTTTTTTTTTTTTTTTGAGACGGAGTCTCGCTCAGTCGCCCAGGCTAGAGTGGAATGGCGCGATCTCGGCTCACTGCAAGCTCTGCCTCCCGGGTTCACAGCATTCTCCTGCCTTAGCAAATACAAATTTTAAAACGAATACTATACAGTTTAATAGAGAGATTAGCAACCAAATTGTATAGGTTGGAATGACTTTTTTCAGGTTGAAGAAAATGAAATTATTTTTAAAAATCATAACAAAATGACTTGAACATGTTATGTGATGGTTTATATGCCAAGTAATTACTTTTGATTGATTTATTAATATTTTTTAATGAGCACCCAAAAACTATTGTATAGGCAGAAAAAAGAACTATTAATCTATGAATAGAAATTTCTTTAGCAATTTCATTCTTAACAGCTATTATTTTGTTAGAGCAATGTAAGGGAAGGAAAAAGGTTTTTAAAAAATTTTTTAACAGTTATTACAGCAAATTAGCCATGCATTTAAATATCTTTTATTCCTTTTTCTGGTAATTAAATTTCTGTTCAGTTTCTCAAACAATATATCCGCATTAAGCTACATCATCATAGTCCAAAGTTTTTGTTTTTTAATTAACACAAAACGAATGCCAGGTAATACTACCTCTATCAGGTAAACAGTTAATCTAAAAATGAAAATCAAAGGAAGAAAATCTAATTGGTATATAAATAATAATGAAATTGTTCTCAATAAACTAAAATGTTTTACCACATTTAACCTTTTCTGCATGAACTTGCTTAAATCACTTAACTTTCTCTCTGCTTTCATTTTTTGTCTTTATCTGGAGTGGTATTCCAGTATTTTCAATTTTCTCAAAAATGTACATTTGGGTGTCAATCAATTGATGTCTAAATCATGACAAAAGAAAAAAAAATCCACCGATACCTGAATACAAAGAAAAGAAAACAAACTGAAGACTGAGTGTTAAATACTGAAGCCTAAGGAATATTAATGATCAATTTCATCAGAGTACTTAGTTCTATCTGATGTTTTCTTGTTAAGCATTTGTTTATTGCAATTTTCTGCTTGCTGAATGTAGATCTAAGAGTGCAGAGACTCTGTCTACTATTCCAGGTTATCTACATCCATGGCACTAGATACTTATAGAAGTTGGTTAACTGTGGCCGGGCACAGGGGCTCACTCCTATAATCCCAGCACTTTGGGAGGCCGAGGCGGGTGGATCCCTAAGTCAGGAGCTCAAGACCAGCCTGGACAAGATGATAAAACCCCGTCTCTATCAAAAATACAAAAAAATTAGCTGGGTGTGGTGGCGGCACCAGTAATCCCAGCTACTCAGAAGGCTGAGCCCAAGAATTGCTTGAACCCAGGAGGCAGAGGTTTCAGTGAACCGAGATCGCACCACTGCACTCCAGCCTGGGCAACAGAGTGAGACTCCATCTCAAAAAAAAAAAAAGAAAAAAAAAGAAGTTGGCTAATTGTGTTTAATGAGAAGGCAGGGGAGGGAGAAAAAGGTGGAAGAGACAAGAAAAGAGGGAAAAAGGAAATGGAGAAAAAGGGGAAAGAAAAGGAACAAAAACCAAATGTGCATTAAGCACCTTCCTAATTGTATCTGGAGCTGTATATTGTTTTTACATTCATTCATAAATTCATCCAACAATCCTATGAAGTGTATATTATTAATTAGATTTTACCGATGAAGACATTGCAGTTTAGCGGGTGAAAATCCACCTAAAGGCAATTAAACCCAGGATAATGTGACTCCAATTCCCACAATTTTTTCCACCCTACATCACTGTTAGAAAGATAGCCTTTGAACAATACTGAGAGAAAGGGACCAAAGGAAATGGAAAAAACAGGTTTCAACTGGTAGAATGAATAAAATCATGGTATTGCATAAGATGGCAGAAAGGAGAATTGTTAAAAGGAAGTATTATGAGTATCAAAAGCTGTTATTTTCCATAACAGCAAATTTAAACATATATATATATATTATTTTAGTAATGAATAATCTTAAGATATAATTGTACTTAGGGATTTTTTTCTTTCATTCAAATTAAACTATAAAAGTAACATTAAAATAATGGGATTATGTACTATTTTTTATAAAAATTGCATCATGTAAAAATTTAAACACAAACTTTAATAATGTATGAGAAAGGAAAAAAGCAGACTTCTAATAAACTAGTAACACTAAAAATATTTGAAAAATTAGCTGATCAACTCTAATAACGTCATAAAAGGGCTATTATAAAGGTAATGCATAAGTTGTAAGTTAATTACATGACAGTTTTTTAAAAAATGTTTTCCAATCTATTGTGGCTAAAAGACAACAATATTTCAAGTACAGAGAAGAGTAGATTACAAACATGCTTACCTACCATCTAAAAATTAATAGTTTGCATTTTTAAAAGGAAGGATTTATGCTTAATGAAAAAATAACATCAAGAACAGGGAAAAAAGACCAGCAAAAAAGTAAGCACACACATTAACTTATTATTGTTTCTGTGATGTTTCATCAAATAATCAAATATTAGACAATACTAGTTTACTAAGTGACAAGCACTGTTCTGCATGCTTTAAATGTATAAACTTAACTATTCCTGCAACAAACCCAAGAGTGGGTAACACAGTAATCTCATTTTACACACTGGGAAATGGGGACAGAAAAAGTCCCATAACTTGGCTTATACCCTGCACTTACTTAAGTGGTGAGGCAAAGACTCAAACCAAAGAAGTCTGGCTCTATAGCTGGGGCTCTCCCTAGAGCAAAGATTCTATCACAACCACTCATTAGTCATTATCTCTGTAACTACTCCAGATTTTTTCACCCTGTTAGAATACCATTGCCACAATTACTTATTAATAAAGTGGGAAATACTTGATGAAAACAATTTTAACATTTAAACCATTTTAAAAATTGAGTTACATCAATTTTAACCTGCTTTTGAAATTCTGTACCTATTCATTTCATCTATAAACATTTACTGAGTGTATATATAGGTACTGCTAAACACAAGTTTAAAAAATGTTTTAATGTATAAATACATACAAGTCAAAATTCAGCCAACTTTCAATTAACTGTTAAATCAATTACTTGTGCTTCATGTCTCCGACCAAATCCTGTAACAGCTTCTAAATCTCTTTGGCCCACCTTTCCCACAAAACCCCATTACATAATAATCCTGTGGTAAGTAATCATTATGCACTGTTGACTCCCAAGTGACTGAATAAATAAATCTGAGGAATTCTTTTTATTTGCATTAATCATAGTAGATATTTAATTCTTACCTAACTTTATCTTCTCTCTCCTTTTATTATATCCTTCTAGGGCTAGTTCACCCCTGGCCAGTTAGTTTATGCTAAGAAATTAAGAAATTCATAATTTAAAAGATAAATTTGAAATATATATATATAGTTTTTCCAAAACCAAATGGAAAATCTTATTTTTATTTACTTCATTTTGGCCTATATATCAACTTCACATGAATATGAACACAGATAACAGTTAAAATATAAGCTAAAAAACACTTTGAAAGTTTAAGCATTGTTTTTTCTCTCCTGATACTGAAGATACTGTGGCCTAATGAAAAAGAGTGTTTCTGGCATCACCCATTGGCTAACGTGATATGAAATGACTTCATTTATATGAGCCAAAGAAAAATGGCTATTGATGAATGGAATCTTGACCTGAATCATTTGGAAAATGATTATAATCATAATCACCTCCTAGCTTACCTGTTTTATAAGTTAGAAATTTATATATCAAATTTATATACAGTATAACATACAACTGTAAATATACTTTAGGTGTCAGAGCCATAGAAGAATTTAATAATAGTAATGGTTTATTAAGACACTGAAGTTCAGCATGGTAAAATTCATGCCACAGAAAAGCTGGAAGCAAAAATTTACTAATCTACAAAACTGAAATATTAATGTTATAATTAATATCTATAACTGACATTGTTCTCAGGTTCAGAAACTTTTCAACTATTTTGACAGTAAAATCTAAACCTATATAAGCTGAACAAAACCTAAAATATATCTTACACATAAACTACACACAATAGTATTACAAGGATTTTCACTGAAGATGTTTTTACAACAAAAAATTGAAAACCATGTAAAAATGTCACTCCCTCACTCAGAACACTCAATGATTTCTAATTTCTCTATGAATTAGCACTGAAGTCCTACATGGGTCTGTATGACTTTATGATCTAACTGCCCATTACTTCTCAGACCCTATCTCCTATTACTTTATCTCTCTTCAGCTACACTCGCTTCCTTTTGGTTCCTCCTTTCATCTGCTCTTCCCACTGCCTGAAATATTCTCACCCCAAGCAGTCTCATTTGCTCTCTCAGTTCTTCCAGATTCTGCACAAATGCCACTTTATCAAGGAATCCTTCCTTAACCACACCATGTATAAAAATAACTCCCAGCACTCATTGCCTTATTGCCCCCAATCTTGCTGTTTTTCAAAAGAATTTACCACCATGTGACATACTATGTATTTATTTGTTTGTTTATTCACTGTCCCCTCCAATTAGAGTAAAAGGCCCATAACAGTGAAAACAAATTCTATTTTGTTCACTACTGTATCCCCAAAACCTAAAATGATATCTGACACCTGACATTCAATAAATATTTGCTTTTTGAATGGATAAATGAAAAAAACTGAAGTAACTGTACATTCACTATTATAAAATGATACCTAAGATGCATTAAGTAAAAAAGCAAGATACAGAACACTACTGTTGTATGCTGTAACACTTGTGTAAAAAGAACAGGAGGCATATCATTTACACTTGTGTTTTTACTTGCATACAACACTTCTGGAAGATTACCTCTAAGGAAGAGAACTGGGACACCAAGAAAGGACACTTAGACCCATGTAAATGTGCATGTACTACCTATCCAAAGAAATTAAGGTTTTTCCTTTACGAATAAGAGATATGTAAAATAATCCTACAGAAAATCTACAATTCATACTTAAGAACTCATTGAATATCAATTAATTTACCTGTAAACTAAGGTACATTTTTAGAAAAACTGAAATAGAAGCTGATATTTTTCTACAGGATTTTATAATATACAAAATATGTTTATACACATTATCTCATTTCATTGTCACAGAAATCCTGTAAGGCAAAAGAGGTATATATTCATTTCCTCCCTCTACGGAAAAGAAAACTCAGAAAGGTTAAGGGATCTTAACCATGTCTGGCTAATCTTTGTATTTTTAGTAGAGACAGGGTTTCGCCATGTTGGTCAGGCTGGTCTCGAACTCCTGACCTCAAGTGATCCACGGGCTTCAGCCTCCCAAAGTGCTAGGATTACAGGCGCAAACCACCACGCCTGGCCTGACAATTTTTAGCCAACAAATTAAATGTGTTGTTGGTTGCAAATGTAACAAAATAGGATTTTACTGATACTGCTGCTCGATTAAACAAAACTAAGTAACGTGCAGAGAAGAAAAATCTATGTTGTGTGTTGGTCTAGCAAAAGGGCTTAAACAAAATGTGCAATTTCAGAAACAAAGGCAATTATCATACAGACTAGCTAATTACATTTATAAAGTAGAAATTCATTTTATGGTGCCATAAATTCTAGACATATCTGACATATAAGGGAGATTCTTTCAACAAAAATTATTATATGTTTCGTCCAAAGCATATATTGTCATAAAGTTAAATAACCAGATTATTCTGAAGTAAAAACAAAGTCCAATTATTTAATTCAGCATATACTAATTGAATATTTATTATGTTCTTACAACTAGATAACTAAAAAAAGAATGAAGAACATGTCTCTTAATAAATAAATAAATATAATGAGAAAGCAGCTGATGTTTACTTGGAGATTAGAAAATTTTGATATTCTCATCACTGTGAGTCAACAGAGTTCACCCTCCTAATTTGCTCCAGAAGGCAGATTCTTCTACCCCAAAGAGCTAGAATTGAACTATTATATAAAATAATCCTTAAATTCAAGAACACATAAGCAATTCAAAATTCTTCAGAATTATTAGACATTTAATCTGTCATTATCCCAATTCAATAAGAAAGAATTTATCTTCTAACTAAGCATTTCCCAAAGTATGCTCCATTATACTATGGTCCTCCCAGGAGGCTCACTGAAAGGGAATTGGGACAATATTTTCAGAAACACTGCATCCCATATACTATTTCCCCCTTGGACATTTAATATTAAAGGCTTAGAAAGTTCCTGCAGTCAATATTACTGTTTCTTTTGGCTTCACCCAACATGACTCAAATTCTGCAACTCACTTCTCCATGGTACACTTCTTAACAACCCACACACTAATGGGAAATACACAGAGAAAATAAAGATCTAATCTAATGAATCAAATCAATACAACAAAACTCAGACTAGTACTACTGCCAGCCTAGCAAAATAAATATGACTAACATTGCTAGGAAAACCTTCCATAAATTATCATTGTACTTCTCCTTTTGTAATTATAATGGTCTCAAAGATATTACCTCTAAATGCTCTAAAGATGTGTATTCTTATAGCCCGTTTTTTTCCTCTTTAATAAAGTACTGCCAAAGTTCAAATGAATTTATTCCCCTCCGGTAGTCTATAAGCTTGATGGTATAACAGAAAAGACTAATCTTTCCAATGTTATCCTAAGCCTTAGAAACACTCTGTTAAGTTCAGAGAAGTAGAGTGAACCTTTGCAAATAAGGTAAAACTGTGATTTATGGTTTTTAAAGGTTACTCTACTAATAGACCAAAATTATTTTTATTTTATTTTGAGACTGGCTCTCACTCTGTCACCCAGGCTGGAGTGCAGTGGCACAATCGTGGAACACTGCAGTCTCAAACTACACAGCTTAAACAATCCTCCTACCTCAATCTCCTGAGTAGTTAGCGTTACAGGCATGTGCCACCACACCCGACTAGTTTTTATATATTTGTAGAGACAAGGTTTTGCCATGTTGCCCAGGCTGGTCTCAAACTCCTGAACTCAAGCAGTAAACCCACCTCAGCCTCCCAAAATGCTGCCATTACAGGTGTGAGCCACTACATCCAGTCTACCAAAATTATTTTTTAAATAATATTAAGGTTTATAAAATGGCAGGGTTTTATTTCTGGGGTAGACACAAAGTGATTATTATTTATTATATTCCCTTACAGGTGTGCCATTGAAGATGCTTCACTTTTATTTCTGATTCTGCTTACTGTCACTGGCTAGAGGAAATTCCAAAATTTTAAGATTCTATTATCTAACCTATTATGCCATAATCACCTGATTTAACAACCTATCTCCTCAAAGCACTTTTCCTTATACTCCATTCCTCTCTTGATGGCCTCTGTCTTTATTACACAGCTTTAATTCTTTAATCATTATAATCACTTTCTTATATGCATCTTCACTCCTCTTCCCCTCTCTTACTTAATTCATCATACTTATCTAGCATAACCACAGCTTTCCTCATTAGCATAGTTGTGAAGGAAAAAAAAAAAGAAAGAAATTCATTTTTCACAGTTCCGCGAAGTCCAAGATCAAGGTGCTAGCAGACCTGGCATCTGAAAAGAGCCCAATCTCCAATTCCAAGATGGACCACTGAAGACTGCATCCTCCAAAGGAAAAGAATCCTTTGGTTTCACATGGCGGGGGTGGGGAGGCGGGCAAAGAGGTAAAGGGGAGCCAAACTCCCTCTTTTATAAAGACATTAATTACATCCATAAGGATGAAGCCCTCCTGACCTAATCACCTCTCAAAGGTCCCACCTCTTAACACTCTTACAATGGCAATTAAATTTCTACATGAGTTTTGGAGAGAGCAAACGTTTAAACTGTAACAATGAGCTTTAACTCTCATTGACTCATAGAGCTAAAATAAACATCAAGACTAAGACAAAATAAACATCAAACACTAAGAACTTGACTATACAACCCCAACCCTGATTATACATTTGATCATTTGGAACCTTTATAAGAATACCCAATGCATGGCACATTTCAATTGTACGGTTCCTTAAAGCACTCTTCCACAGAAGCATTCACCACCGAAGAGTCGGTATTTTCAGTAACACTGCCATTAAGTAAGATCATGGAGCATAATTCATTGTCTCTCCTGCTCTCAAATAATATTTACACAAATTTTCACAATTTTCCATGATACAATAGTTTAATTTTGAGTTCTTCCAATTCTTCCAATATTCAAATAAGTCTCTTATTGAAATTGTATACCATTTATAACAATGGAATTTATAAAGAGAAAATACCAATAGAACCACTTATGTAAATTCCAGGCTTTTCTTGTAACACTATTCATAAAGCAATGCTTAAACAGTCATTTGGGGACAAAATCATTTAAAGCTTTGATTGTTTTCGTTTCCAAGTAAACTGAAAAGTAATATTCTAATTATTAATTGAAAAATGAATTACACAAAGATTTCACTGATACATGTAGACGTATTCTTAAGTTTTAGGAATTGGGCATTGTAAAGATTTCTAATTGTTCTGAAAAAATGCTGTAAAATCTCATTAACTGGCATTAATTTGTAAGAATACCCTGTCTTATTTGTAAAATATTAATTTACTGCTTTAAACTACATATATTATAGTATTCTTTTACAAAAAAATCCTTAATGACTAAAAGCATTGCTTCAACAAATAGGTAAGATCTAATTTATAATTAGTATTTCAACAATTTAAAATAAATTTGATAAAATGAAATATGCAGCACCATCTTGTAAAAATATATTAAGTATTATCACCATTGAATTAATGGACACGAGAGCAGAACTTGAAGGTGCCGGAAGGCAATTCATTCTCTTAAACTACACTATACACTACCTCAGAAACATTATTTATTCATTAGTTAAACAAAACTTTTCTTCAATGATTATGAAATATTAAACTCCAGATGATCAGAATTTTTTTTTTTTTTTTTGAGATGGAGTCTTGCCCTGTCACCAGGCTGGAGTGCAGTGGCACGATATTGGCTCACTGCAACCGCCACCTCCCAGGTTCAAATGATTCTCCCACCTCAGCCTCCTGAGTAGCTGGGATTACAGGCACACACCATCACACCCAGCTAATTTTTTTTTGGTATTTTAGTAGAGACAGGGTTTCACCATGTTGGCCAGGATGGTCTCGATCTCCTGACCTTGTGATCCACCCACCTCGGCCTCCCAAGGTGCTGGGATTACAGGTGTGAGCCACCGCGCCCAGCCAAGCCTTTAAATAACCAATTCCACAACCTCATGGTAACAGGGAAATATTATAAACCACACTCAGTGAACAAAAGATTTACTAGATAAGATATTCCAAAGCCAAACAAAAGGAAAACATTTCAAAAGTTCCTTTGAAAGAACACATATGCCAGATACTTATCAAGAATCATGAAGCAAGAAAGGGAATTTAATAGGGTCCTTGGTACATGTGCTGAGATCCTTACAGCTAGGACAGTGAAAGAGTGCAAGGATTCATAATTCACAATTCACAAAGTGATGTGTAGATTAATATGGCTCAATATTACTAACAACCACAATAGTTTAATTTTAATATTTAATAGTAATAACCACAATTGTTTAAATACTTCACATTCATTTCTACATTTACCGTATTCTCAGATACAGTCTTTTTTTTTTTTTTTTTTCCTATGGAGACATATGAATCCACTTAATCAAATCATACTATTTAGAACCACATAAAGTAAAAATTACTAAAATATCAGCTATAGCATAACTATAATAGTTCTGTAAGTTACCCACAGGAAATGCCAAGGATGTAGCTCAGACTTTTTTAACCTTGGCACTTTTGACATTTTAGCCTGGATAATTTTGTGCTGGGAGTGTGAAGGGAGGGGCTGTTCTGTGCATTCTAAGAGGTTTACCAGCATCACCAGTCTCTACCCACTAGATCTGGTTATGACAATCACAGTGTCTGGAGATACTACCAAATGTCCCAGGTATGTGTGTGGCGGGGGGTGAGAACCACCAACATACATAGATAGATAGATCAATAGGTAGATAATAGAAAAAGGAAAGATAAAGAAAGAAAGAGGAAGAGAGAGAAAAGAAAGAGGAAGAGAGAAAGAGAAAGGAAAGAAAAAGAAAAAGAAAGGAAGGAAGGAAGGAAGGCAGGAAGGAAAGGGGAGGGGAGGGGAAGGAAGGGAAGGGAAGGGAGGAAGGGGAGGGGAACGGAGGGAAAGGAAGGAAGAAGGAGAAAGGACAGTGGAAAGAGGAAGGAAAGGAAAGGAGAGGAGAGAAAGGAAGAAGAGAGAGGGGAGCAAAGAAGAGAAGAAAGGAGAGGAGAGGAAACGAAAGGAGAGAAGAAGAGAAGAAAGACTTTATACTAGGTATTCTTAAACAGTTAATAAAACTATGAAATAAAGTTGAATTTCAAGTTGGTGAATTTGAATGTATTTATTGTAGTTTAAGGATCACATTTATAAGCAGAAAAAAACTTCTTAAACTAAATCAATATTTTGTATTTTAAAAGCAATAAATACACCAGCAATCTCAGATAAATAAGATTCTACTTTACTTAAGAAGAAAAAAATTAATAAATAGCTTTCTTCTTATTGCTTACTTCTCTCTTAAGAATAAGACCCTACCTTCCTGCTGTCTCCCAGGAATAAAAACAACTGCAGTCTTTCCTTTCAGTTTTGAAGGCAAGAGAAGAACTTTTTCCTCTGACTCTACAGGTGGTTCCTGAAAGTGCTCTCCAGGTGACCTGAGGTGACTGACAAGTCTATTTTGCATTTACAAACAAGTTTAATAGGACCTGCATATTAACAAGAGTAATAATTTGTTATAGCAAATTGGAATAATTTTTGTATTCACTTATTACCTAGACACTACTCTTCCAAGTTTCTCATTGGATTATTCTTTAGCTTACCATAGATGTAACTGATCGTGCATCTTCTTCATAATTTACTACTGGAGGTGGCTCTTTCCCGTCATTTTCTTGCACTTTTTGCTCTAGTAATTCCTTCTGTGCTGAAAACTTTGCTTCAGTGCATCTCAGCTGCTGGACTGACTGTTTCAGCTCTTCAAGTGCCTGTTTTTGGCTTAGCAGAAGCACAATACTAAAAGAGAATAAATTAAATATAAATGATTTCAACTTCATCAAGAAGACATTAAGGAAACCTCATATATGTAAATTATGCTTTTCTTTGATTTCATTTTTATAAGAGCCCTTTAGAATCATAAAAAATATGAAACTAAGCAGATTTTAAGTTATCACAGTATTTATTACATGCTAGCATTAACAAAATATAATGAAGTGTTTGGAGTCAAATCCAAATTCAAGATGCTTTCAAATATATTTTGATCTATGGCATTCATTTTATTTTAGCTAAACTATATACCTCACAGAGTAGACACTTAGGTCCAGAGGTATAGGGCCTAGAATGAATTAAAATAACAGAAGCAGAATCTTAAATTTACTTTAAGTATCAAAGGCAATATAGCTAGGGTCAGATCTGTGCCTAGGGTAAAATAAATAAAATCAAGGTGACAGTCTGGACACGAAGCTTGTGTATATGTTGTGAGGGATGTGTGTCTGGCGGCAAGTGAAACTACTATGACAAGGACTAAGGGCTAAGATGTAACTGGAGGAATGAGTAAAACAAAGGTCTCCAAATCTTTCCAACGTCTCCAATATAAATACAGTAGACTTTCCCATCCCTCCTTTAGAGTACAGGGCCACAGGTTGTCTTACTGTGACTTTTTAACCGTTGGAGGCTGCCTTCAATGGGAATTTCAAACTAATTCACCCACATTGAAGCCACGTGTAAACAGGTACTGGTGGTAGATACTTCTGGAAATAGCCCGCACTATATATTACAATAATTTCCAAAAAGGACTGTGCCATGCACTGCTGAAAGTAAGTTATTAATATGTAAGAGACAATAGATTATAAATTAGAGAAAATGTCAAAATTGGAAAATAACGTCAGAAAATACTATCTTCTTAAATTTAAAGTATAAGTCTCAACATAAACTGAATAAATATTCACAGGCAAAAGTAACCCACACTAAGAGAGATTTATTTATACATATGATGCTGATCGATATTTTGAAAACTAAATTCAAACTTAATTGAGCACAGTGCAACCTCAGTGACTGCTATAAAGAAAGCTGTAATCTCCTTATTGTAACAAGTTTCAGGTGAGTGTCCTAACAAACAGTAGAGAAAAAAGTCTAAGAAAAGTAAAACTAATGAGTAAGAACATTTGTAAGAGACCTAGTAATATCCAGAAGACAGACCTCTCCAGTGGAATTCAATAAATGGTAATCAGCATTTACATCATTATCATTCAACAGTCTGTGATCTGTGTTCTAAATCCACACAGATTTCTTGATAAGTTCATGCTGGTTTATTTATTAGTTAGTATCTTCTTTTTAATAATAAATTGACATTTCTGATTTCTCAGTAATCTCTTGAAAGAAAGTTGATTTTTTAAAAGAATCACTTTTGTGAACATAAATTTCTAAGGACCAGGTCCTGGAAAAGACTGCACCCACCATGTACTTAAAGCTTCCAGAGGGTTTCCTCTTTGTATCTCCTAGCTACCAAGAAAAAAAAAAAAGACTCCAACAATGACAACAATATAAGAAATAATTTAAAACATACAAGGTAAAGTGGAAAAACATATTTTCATGTACATCCGGAATATCAGTCACAAAAAGGTGAATGATTTCAAAAATGTGGGCAAAATCAACAGGGACGTATACTTCAAAATAATAATACTCTAAAGTAATATTGTTACAGTAATTTTACACAAACGAATTTCATAAAGACTACCAGGAAAAATTAAAAAAAATTTAAAAGAAAAATAAACTTTGCAAAGTGAAATCAGAAATGACAAGGCACAAGGCAAGTAAATATTAACTGAACATCTGAATATAATTCAAAAACATTTATTTATGGAAGTAAATAATATACATTTTACTCTCTTAAACCTATGGTCAGCTGAATAATGTCCCCCAAAAGATAACCACATCCTTATGCCCAGAACCTGTAATGTTTGTCAGCTTACGTGGCAAAGAAACTTTTCAGATATGATTAAGTTGAGGATGTTGAGATGTCGGATTATCCTGTATTATTCAGGTGGGCCTAGTGTAATCATAAGAATACTTACAAGAAGGAGGCAAGATGAACAATGTCAGAAAAGGTGATGTGACAATGGAAACGGTGGAAGAAAAGGCAGTGTAACTTGGGACCGAGAGTGATGTAATGAGGACAGCCTCTAAAAACTGGAAAAGGCAAAGGAAGCAAATTCTCCCCTAGAGTGTCTAGAAGAAACCAGCCCTACGAATACCATAGTTTTAGGCCAGTAAAACTGATTTCTGACTGGTGACCCCCAGAACTATAAAAGAATAAATCTGTGTTGTTTTAAGCTACTGTATTTGTAGCAATTTGCTACAGCAGCAAGATGAAAGTAATACAAACCCTGATAGACAACATATCCATTTTATGTTCATTTAAAAGGAAAAGATTAAACCATTATAAAAAGTTAAAATTTTGAAAAAAAGATTTCAAGTCATATATATTCTCAGGTTTAGAGAAACAGCTTAATTTTAACAAGTGACTTCTCATGATGTTTCCAATCTCTATGCTTTACTGTTATTTCACCTTTATTTTACCCTGTATAATAAATGGGATCTTCCAAAATGATTCTAAAACATTTGTATAATTTTTAAAAATCACTAATAACTCATTCTCTAACTACAACAATCCATTTTCTCTAATCCTCACTGGGAACCTGAATAGCCCGATATGATTGGGCTGTGTCCTCACCCAAATCTCAAATTGTAGCCCCCATAATTCCCATGTGTCATGAGAGGGACGTGTTGGGAGGTAATTGAAACATGATGGGGGGTCTTTTCTGTGCTGTTCTTGTGGCAGTACGTGAGTCTCATGAGATCTGGTGGTTTCATAAGGGGGATCCCCTTCACATGCTCTCTCTCTCGCCTGCTGCCATGTAAGACGTGTCTTGCTTCCCCTGCACCTTCCACCATGATTGTGAGGCCTCCCCAGGCATGTGGAACTGTGAGTCAATTAAACCTCTTTCCTTTCCCCTGTACTCTTTCTGGTCCAGCCTGCAGCACCAGCACCATGCTCTTCTATTATTTTTTCAAGTCCCTTGTGGGCAAGCATGTGGTCGTGGAACTCAAGAATGACCTGAGCATCTGTGGAACCCTCCATTCTGTGGATCGGTATCTCAACATCAAACTAACTAATATCAGTGTCATAGACCCTGAGAAATATCCTCACATGTTATCAGTGAAGAACTGCTTCATTCAGGGCTCAGTGGTCCGATACATGCAGTTGCCAGCAGACGAGGTCCACAAACAGTTGCTACAGGGTGCAGCAAGGAAGGAACCCTTGCAGCAGAAACAGTGATGGCTCCTCCTCCTCTTCCCCTTCCTCTTTCATTGGTGACCCCCAAGTCTCAACCTGAACCCCTAATGCCCCATACTTGAAGAGGTTTTGTTTGTTTGTTTACTAATGATCGTTTTGTGGGGTTTTTTAAGGGATGAGTGGATGAGAGGAATAATAAAGAACAGCTATCCTCTGTTGAGAAGGTGAGAAAAAGTAGGCTGGAAAACTTCAAAGCCTTCCAGTCCCCAGCACCTGCCTTTCTTGCTACTTCCCTGGAGATGGTGGAAGAGTTTCCTAGGTCTTTCCAGGGCAGCATGTGATTCATTTGGAGATGGAAGGAATCTGTCCCACATCAGGAATAAAATTTATGATGCAGGGAAAAAAAAAAAAAAACAAAAAAAACCTCTTTCCTTTATAATTTACCCAGTCTTGGGTATGTCTTTATTAGCAGTGTGAAAACAGACTAATACAGCCCCCCACCAGTTTTATTTATTATTTAAATATCTGTTCATGGAGTCCTCCACTGTAAGTAGGAACACTTTCTTTAAAAGACGACTATTCATTGATTTTTATGCTCTTAGAACCATCCAAGATCAAGCTCTTATGACCATAAGGCCTTTTTTTCCTTTCCTTTTGCTTGCCCCACACAGTTGCCTTTAGTCTTGTTGCTGTTAGTCATTCAGCCGCTCACACAAATATGGGGGGAGACTTATGGGGACACTGTCACCTACAATGCTGAACATGCTGTCTGTGGGATGTTTTTGTTCTTATTGTTGTTGTTTCCATGTGGTATCCTCATTACTATGCCTGCTTCTGTGAGACATTTTGGCCAGATTATAAAACTACATCACAAGACCTCCTACTTCTAGGAAGATAGAAGGTACTGACTCTGCAGAAATGAGTTAACATAGATTTAAACATAAAATCTCAAACTATTAAACTTTTAGAAAAAAAATAAAGATGAAAACCTTTGAGATCTAGGACTAATAGAATGTACTGACTCAGCAGAAAAGAGTTAACATAGATGTAAACGTAAAATCTCAAACTATTAAACTTTTAGAAAAAAAAACAAGGGTAGGAAGAACCAATATTGTGAAAATGGCCATACTGCGCAAGGTAATTTATAGATTCAATGCCATCCCCATTAAGCTACCAATGACTTTCTTCATAGAATTGGGAAAAACTACTTTAAAGTTCATATGGAACCAAAAAAGAGCCCACATCGCCAAGTCAATCCTAAGCCAAAAGAACAAAGCTGGAGGCATCACGCTACCTGACTTCAAACTATACTACAAGGCTACAGTAACCAAAACAGCATGGTACTGGTACCAAAACAGAGATATAGACCAATGGAACAGAACAGAGCCCTCAGAAATAATGCCACATATCTACAACTATCTGATCTTTGACAAACCTGACAAAAACAAGCACTGGGGAAAGGATTCCCTATTTAATAAATGGTGCTGGGAAAACTGCCTAGCCATATGTAGAAAGCTGAAACTGGATCCCTTCCTTATACAAAAATTAATTCAAGATGGATTAAAGACTTAAATGTTAGACCTAACACCATAAAAACCCTAGAAGAAAACCTAGGCAATACCATTCAGGACATAGGCATGGGCAAGGATTTCATGTCTAGAACACCAAAAGAAATGGCAACAAAAGCCAAAATTGACAAATGGGATCTAATGAAACTAAAGAGCTTCTGCACAGCAAAAGAAACTACCATCAGAGTGAACAGGCAACCTACAGAATGGGAGAAAATTTTTGCAATCTACTCATCTGACAAAGGGCTAATATCCAGAATCTACAATGAACTCAAACAAATTTACAAGAAAAAAACAAACAAACCCATCAAAAAGGGGGCAAAGGATATGAACAGACACTTCTCAAAAGAAGACATTTATGCAGCCAAAAGACACATGAAAAAAATGCTCACCATCACTGGCCATCAGAGAAATGCAAATCAAAACCACAATGAGATACCATCTCATACCAGTTAGAATGGCAATCATTAAAAAGTCAGGAAACAACAGGTGCTGGAGAGGATGTGGAGAAATAGGAACACTTTTACACTGTTGGTGGGACTGTAAACTAGTTCAACCATTGTGGAAGTCAGTGTGGCGATTCCTCAGGGATCTAGAACTAGAAGTATCATTTGACCCAGTCATCTCATTACTGGGCATATACCCAAAGGATTATAAATCATGCTGCTATAAAGACACATGCACACGTATGTTTATTGCGGCACTATTCACAATAGCAAAGACTTGGAACCAACCCAAATGTCCAACAATGATAGACTGGATTAAGAAAATGTGGCACATACACACCATGGAATACTATGCAGCCATAAAAAAGGATGAGTTCATGTCCTTTGTAGGGACATGGATGAAGCTGGAAACCATCATTCTCAGCAAACTATCACAAAGACAAAAAAACCAAACACCGCATGTTCTCACTCATAGGTGGGAATTGAACAATGAGAACACATGGACACAGGAAGGGGAACATCACACACCGGGGCCTGTTGTTGCGTGGGGAAAGAGGGGAGGGATAGCATTTGGAGATATACCTAATGTTAAATGACGAGTTACTGGGTGCAGCACACCAGCATGGCACATGTATACATATGTAACTAACCTGCACGTTGTGCACATGTACCCTAAAACGTAAAGTATAATAAAAAAAAGAAAAACAAAACAGAAAAAAACCTTTGAGATCTAGGACTAGGCAAAGACTTCTTAGACTTAACACCAAAGCACCAACCACAAACCTTAAAAGAAATAAAATGGACTTTTTTTTTTTAAGACTAGTCAAGTGCAGTAGTGAGAATGGGAGAAGGAGTAAAATGAGGAGTTCAATCTATAACTGACTGTGAACAATCAATTGAGTTATCCACTGTTCGGACCAGCCTAAAATGGACTTCTTTAAAATTAAAAAATTTTGTTCTATGAAAGACCCTGTCTCTTGAGAAGATGAAAAGACAAGGTACAGACTGGGAGAAAACTATTTACAAATGACATATATGTCAAAGAAAGAGAATATATAAAGAATTAGAATATATAAAGCTCTAGAATATATAAAGAATGCAAGAGTTAAAAAACAAAACAAAACAAAACAACCAAACATCCAATTAGAAAATGAGCAAAAGAGTTGAACAGGTATTTCACAAAAACAGGATATACAAATGACAAACCAGCACATTGAAAAGATGTTCCAGAACATCATTCATTAGGGAAATGCATATTAAAACAACAATGAGATATCACTACACATCTTTTAGAATGGCTCAAATATAGCATAGTGAAAAAGTGACACCAAATGCTGGCAAGGATGAGAAAAAACTGGATCACTCACACATTGCTGATGGAAATGTGTAATAGTACAAAACTAAACTAAACATGCAATTACCATACAATTAGCAACTGTGATCCTAGGCAGTTACTCCAGAAAAATTGTAACTTATGTTCACATAAAAACCTATACATAAATGTTTGGAGACCTTTATTTGTACTAGCTCCAAACTAGAAACAAACCAAACATCCCTCAAAGGGTGAATGATTAGACAAATTGTGGTATATCCATACTGTTAGGGGTTGAATTGTATCCCCCAGGAAGATATGCTCAAGTCCTAATGCCTGAAATCTCAGAATGTGAACTTATTTGGAAACAGGGTTGTTTCAGATGTAGTTAAGATGAGATTATACAGGAGTAGGATAGGCCATTAATGGAAAAGACTGTTGCCCTTATAAGAAGAGGAAAATTTGGATACAGAGAAGAGACACACAGGCAGAGGGTCATATGGAGACAGAGGCAGAGACTAGAGTAAAGCTTCTACAAACCAAGAAATGTCAAGGATTGTCAGCCATCACCAGAAGCTAGGAGACAGGCATGAAACAGATTCTCCTTTGGAGTTCTCAGAAGGAACCAACACTGCCAACACCTCATTACATACTTTCACCCTCCAGAACTGAGAATAAATTTAATAAATAAAATTATGTTGCTTTAAGCTACCCACTGTGCAGTATTTTATTACAGCAGCCCTAAGAAACTGATACACATACCATGGAACACTGCACTACTCAACAGTAAAAAGGAATGAAAGTAGCTGGATGAATCTCTGAAGAATTATGCTGAATAAAAAGCCAATGCCAAAAGGTTACATACAACATGACTCCATTTATATCACATTCTTGAAAAAACAGACTAATGGTTTCTAGGGGTTACTAAGGAGTTAGATGGACTGAAGGAAGTGTGGCTAAAAGTACAACGTGAGAGATCCTTGTAGTGATGGAAATGCTCTGTATCTTAACTGTATAATGTCAGTATCTGGGTTGTGATACTATTTTATGGTTTTACAAGATGCTACCATTGAGGGAAACTGAGTATAGGGTACACGGGATCTCTCTGTATTATTTCTAACAACTAAATGTCAATCCACAATGATCTCAAAATAAAAAAATTAATTTAAAAATATGTATCACCGCTGCTACATCATGCTTCCTCTGGTGAGGTGAGGAATTTTTTCATTTTTTATTTTTGTGGGTACATAATAGGTGTATATATTTATGAATACATGAGATATTTTGATAAAAGCATGCGATGTGTTATATTCACATCACGGTAAAGGGGGTATCCATCACCTCAAGCATTTATCCTTTGTGTTACAAACTATCCTATTATACTCCTTTAGTTATTTTAAAATGTACAATTAAATTATTATTGACTACAGTTACCCTGTTGTGCTATCAAATATCAGGTCTCATTCATTTGCCCAGCACTTCCCACTACCCTTCCCAGCCTCTGATAACCATCCTTCTACTCTGTATCTCCAGGAGTTCAAATGTTTTAATTTTTAGCTCCTACAAATAAGCAAGAACATGCAAAGTTTGTCTTTCTGTGCCTGGCTTATTTCACTTAACATAATGACCTCCACTGCCATCCATGTTGAAAATGACAGGATCTCATTCTTTTTTTAATGGCTGAATAGTAGTCCATTGTGTATAGGTACCACATTTCCTTTGTCTGTTGATGGACACTTAGGTTGCTTCGGACTCTTGACTATTGTGAATAGTGCTGCAATAAACATGGGAGTGTAAATATCTCTTGGAGACACTGACTTCCCTTCTTTTGAGTATATACCTAGCAGTGAGATTGCTGGATGGCATGGTAGCTCTATTTTTAGTTTTTTCAGGTACCTCCAAACTGTTCTCCTTAGTGGTTACACTAACTGAGTTCAGGTTTTTATCTTCTCATATGTCTTGGGCTCCTACCTAAATAATCTGTTTTGGAGGAAGGTCTTTTTTATTCCCCTTCAGGACTTGAAAGTTTCTATTGTATTGTACCATGCTGGCAATCAATTAGACACTCAGAGACACTATCTTAATACCAAGAATAAGATTAAAATGTAAATTTCCTGGTTTTGATTTTTAGTGGTTTTTAACGATAATGAGACCTGCAGGGGGTGTATGCCTCTAGTCCTAACATTTTAAAATCAACATGTCTGATCATGAAATCAATTAGAAAAATTCATTTCTTCCAATTAATCCCATTTCAGCCTTTATCTATGACATAATCTCTCATATATGAACATGTTCCTTTTGTTCAATAATTATTGAAAAAAATGTATTGCTGGTCTCACTATGTAAAATACTATACAATTATGTTTATAATACCATTGAGCAAACAAGCAATACATACTTCAGGAAGTAGAAATTATAGTAAATGTATGATTATTTAGTACATGATGCATAGGAGGCCATAAATAAATTTAAAACGTGGAAGCTTCCAGAACCCTTGCATGTGCTATTTCCTATCTCTGAACATTCTTTCCATATATTCTTCACATGCAGGTTATCTTCTGCCTATCTCCTAGGAGACCTCTGACCGTCCTTCTTAAGTAGCTGTTCCTCTGTTATTCTTCTATCTGAACCCTTATTTCACAGCAATGATAATAACTGGTAATTATTTTAATTTTGTGTTGGTTTCCTCCACAAAAGTGTAAGTTTCTTGAGCCACGTGACCATATGTGTCTTACCTCTCACTGCAATCACAGGATCTGGTAGATGCACAATCAACATTGTTGAATGAATTCCCTATTTACATAGCACATTTTTTTTAAATCACATAATTCTAAAAATCTGAGCCAAAGGAGAAAATGTAAGGTTCCTGAATTTAAAACTAGAACACTACTCTAGATTATTAAGTCTTAGCTTTACCAGAAGCTAGATGTGACATTTTGCAAGTCTCTCAAAATTTCTGGACCTCAGATGTCACATTATTTGAAAGGCAGTGAGGCTAAATCAAATGATCTCTTAAGATTCTGCATGGCTCTATGATTTTATAATACATGAGGTATTTTTAAATACTAAGTGATAATGATATAAAACAGGTTAAGACAATACAAAATTAAATAATCATTTACTTTTTATAAATCAAACCAAGCATTCAAACCAACAGTAACATCACTAGCTCTTTATGCCACCAAGTCATAAATGACATATGCTTGGTATTTTTTCCCATAACTTTTTTCTAATACAAAAGTCAAGGACCACAAATCAGGAAAAGATTGGTATTATTTCCATTTGAATAAACAGACTTTAGAAGTAATGAGTGAAGGTATATATACTAGACTGATATTCTGTGTTGGATTAAAGTATATTTAGTGTATGTTATACAATACAAAATTTTAGCGTATTAAATACACTAAATGCATGAAGTACATTAAATGTATTTAATTTAGCATATTTAGTGTATTTAACACATTAAAATTTTTTTATAAAAATTTCAAATGGTTGATTTCTTTCATTCTGTATTTTTTAAATAAAATTCTGTGATAGCTACATTTCAACTAAGACCTGCATTACTTATATAAGCTTGAACTCTGTTTTTGCTAATGTGTCCATTTAAAATCACATAAAAGCCATTCTTGAAGTTTATTTTTCTCTTCATATTATTCAATTCTAGGAATCAAAGCCATCAAATGATTTATCATATAATTTATTTTTTCACTGTCATTAGATGTTTTAGAGACATGGATATATTAAATTCAAATTATAAAAATGTGGTTTTAGTCTCATATTTTGATATGACAAATACTGTTATTTCTATTAAGTAAACATTCAATATAATTCCATTAATTTAAAAATAATTTAAGAATGCAAATATCAAACATAGACTATTTCTGACATTTAGGAAGAAATGTAGTCTTACAAGTAACACAGTACATGAAACTAACAAAGTGTTGAGAAGTAAAGATAATGTAAGTTTATTATTAAAACTAGATAAAAATTGATTTTAATTATATATGCATATTTAAACATACATGTGTAGTTATATACACATGTACACAATAAAAGGAAATATTCAAGAAATACTAAGAAATTAAAATGCAAACATTTGCCCTGGAATCCCTTTCAGACTATGTGTTTAGCAAAATATGTTAACATATAATTCAAAGGCAAACTTAACCCTACCAATGTCTGCATTTAATGAAATTTAGCAGTAACTCTTTAGTCATATAAATATACTTAACATTTTCAGGATTATACCTTGACTCTAACAATAAAAACTCCATGGTAACAAAGGTTAACAAGAGTTGGGTTAAACAGGTCTCATCCCCTGAAAAGCTTGGCATACTTACCCCTGCTAACTTATTCTCTAAAGAATGCTGTTAAAATCATAAGATCAAGCAAATAATATGATCAAAAAGACAGAAGCTATGGAGTCAGCAACTCATGTCTTTTCTACCATTTACTATGTATGTGATTGTAAGTAAGTTATGTAAAGTCTCAAAGACCTGAAGGTAAAACACAGGCTACTATACAAAAGGCACAGGAAGATAACATTCAATGAGTTAACATATATATATATATATATATATATATATATATATGTACATTTATGTATGTTGCATATATGTTTATATATGTTATATATAATATATATGTTTATATGTTATAATATTATATATATATAAATACCCAGCATAATATGTGACACAAAGTAAAAACTCAAGAAATGTTACTTTCCATATATCCACTACCCTTCAAGGCTCCTCTCTTATATCCATTCTCATATCCTGATAAATATAAACAGGTAGAGGAACATGGATTATACACCCATTATGTAGATAAAAAGAGAGGCAAAGATTTGTCAAGAAAACATGCAAAAATTCAAATAATCTCATAACTTCTAGATTAGGGAGCCCTTAAAGATCATCTCCTCCAACAATTTATAGCCAGACATTCTGGTGAAATGGTTAGCACTTTCAATTTTCTTTCTTTATATCCACTAAATTTTAAAATAGGACTCATTATAATGTGTGCTTTTGCAAAATTATAAAAAGTAGAACCACTTGGTCATCTATAAACATGTGAAGAGATTCATCCACAAACACAGAAAAGCAAAAGATAATTCTTTTGTTTAATTTTATATGTGCAATGGGTGATGTTTTATTTTACCATTCAAATAAAATCTTCTGTTAATGCAATACTAAAAATTTGCAGATTTAGTAAAGGAATGATCAGAGTAACTCAAATTTTCCTGTTCTCGCCTTTACGGGGCTCATCGATTCCCATTTAATGTTGCAATGGACTGAATATTTGTATGCTGCCAAAATTCAGATGTTGAAAACCCCTAATACAATGGTATTAGGAGGTGGGGGCCTTTGGAAGGTAATTAAGTCATGAAGGTAGAGCCCTTATCAATGGGATTAGTGCCATTATAAAAGAGATCCCGGGGAGCTCTTACCCTCTTTCTGCCATGTGAGGATACAATGAGAAGACAGCAGTCTGCAGTTCTGGAAAAGAGTCCTCACAAGAACCCAATCACGCTGGCACCCTGATTGCAGACTTACAGCCTCCAGAACTGTGAGAAATAAAGTCTGCTCTTTATTAAGTCACCTAGTCTATGGCACATTGTTATAGCAGACCAAACAGACCCAGACAAAAATTTAACACCAAGTTGTAATAACAGCTACAGTATAAATCAGAAAAGTAGCCCTCTAAAATTTGATGTGGTATAATAGAATAGATGATGTTGCCATTCACTGAAATAAAGAATACTAAGAGTGAACTAGGTTAGGTTGAGTTTGGTTGGGTTGTATGGAGATTTTTAATTCAGCCTTTAGACGTTGGGAATTTAGGATACTTCTAAGACATTCAAAAAGGCATGTCAAGTAGGCAATTGGTTACATGGCCACGGAGTGCAGAAAATAAATCTGAGAGAGAGTAATAAATGGGTCATCTTCACCAGATCACTTAGGGAAAAAGTTCAGGGAAAGGAGTGAGACAGCCTAGGGCCGTGCCTTCCCTAACTCTAAAATGGATTGGCTGAGCGGAAGAGAATGGGTTTGCAAAGGAGTGGCCAGAAAGAGAGGATTAAGATCTGGCATTTTGAGTTCCAAAGGCCAAGGGAAAAGAAAATAAATGAAGTCAGTAAATTCAGATACTATTAAGAGGTCAAGTAAGATAGTTTCTAAATTTAGCTAGCAATGTAGACGTCATTGTGATCTTAGAGCTACCCATTTCCATAGCAATAGGGCAAAAAGCCAGACTTTGAAAACTAAGTGGGAATTGAGGAAATGAGTGAGCATAATCACTCTTGGAACAAGTTCGAACTAAGAGAACAGAAAGCAAAGATAGTACTTGGGAAAAAATACGGAGATTTAAAAAGGATTATTTGGGGTGGGTAGGGAGGTGGAGATTGTTTTTCGGAGTCAAGACTTAAGTATATTTTAACAGTGAGCACAAGGACCCAGTTGGGAAGGAAAGGTGAACATAATACATAAATTATGTAAAATCTGAGAAAGTAGAGACAAGAAAATACAAAAACAAACAAACAAACAAACAAAAAAAACAGGCATAAGAAATGAACTTAGGACAAAGAACTGTTCCTCTATTGAAGTAAGGAAAGATGATGAGTACAAATTTGGGTGGGTTTGTAACTCTAATCTCAGAAAAGAAGAAAAATGTCATCCAATGTTTCTAATTTATTTCTGGGATGTGGATGTCCATCTGCTCACTATCATGAGGGAGATAAGTAATCAGAGATCTGAAATAAGTGGAGGATATATGAAAAGTTGTGCAGAAATAGCAGGTACAAACTGGAGAAATTCTATATATCACAAATTCCTTGAGAGTCTTGATAAATCAAAGAATATGTGAGAGTATAATAGCAAGAAATATGTAAGGTCTAGTCAGGATTAGAAAAACCACACCAGCACCCACTGTTGTAGATGCAATTAATAAAAGCAGATTAGAAACTTGAAGTTTAGATTAAATTTTAAATTCTTAAGCAGTAGAAAGCATAATGAAGTCAGTAAAAGAAGAGTATACCAACACAAGTAAAGTCTGTGGACCTAGGAAGATATTTGCAAATCCAGAAATCAGCAAGACAAAATAGCACAGCTAATCACTGAGTGATTTTTATCTGTTTTCTAATCAGTCTGCTTCCTTTTAACATAGTAGAGACTATTTATAGGTAATATTGGTCTGCCACTTTCTTAACAGGGGAATTCACAATGGGTCTGGTGAAAATGGATGTAGGAAAGTAAAGACAGCTTTTAACAATGAATTTTTGAAAGATAGTTCAAACTGTTAAAACATTGAGACATATGATCAGGATGCTATATTTACAAAAATACACAATCATTTTTCCCAAGGACACTATATTTTTTAAAACCACAGAATCATTTTTCCAGAATCCTAGAAATTAACTATACAAAACTTTATACTTAAAATGAAAGTTTCTGTTTCTAGAAATGTTAGGTTCACACTGCCATGTAACTAAAATATTTTTGTAAAATTACAATTAAACATTCTTCCTTCAAATTGTTTCTCTTTTACTCACTCAGACTTCTTCTCACAAGTCTCAGAAGATTCTTCAATTCTCTTCTCTAACTCCAAAACAGCCTCCTCCTTGTTTAAAAGCATCTGCTGTGTTTGCATAAGTTCTTCCGCTAACGTTTTCAACCTAGAATAAACAATATCCTCAATATCAATCAACAAATTAATTTTCACTTTATACATATCAAAAAAGTATTCATACATCTTATGTTGCAATGTCCAAAACAGTAGCCATATATAATCTGATTCAAACTAAAGTAAAATTTCAGCTCCTTGGTTGCATTAGACACATTTGAAGTGCTAAACAGAAATGTAGCTACTGGCTACCTTACTGGATGGTGGAAAAAAGAATATTTCAATAATCACAGTAAGTACTCGGGCAATACTGGTCTAGAGTCTTATTCACCAAAAAGAAAAAGAGAAGTAGGTAAAGAAAAGAGAAGAGAACAACTTTGGTAGACATTGAGTAAATGGTAAGTAGTATTATTTGCAGATGTTATCTCATTTACTCTTCACAACAATCTTATGAGATATACAGTATTATTTTAAAGAAATGAAAGTGAGGCTCAGTTATTTGTCATTTTAAATTCATGGTAAGCTATTTCTATTTTCACATATTGTAGTAATACTTTAGGAGTATTTTCTGTATAGAATTGAAGACAATTTAATACATCAATTAATATGCGCTCACAAACCAGATAATTTATGTTTGTATAAAATGCATTGAGTCCTTAATGGAAGTACTTCTACCACAAAAACATACATGGCTATCATATCACTTTAAAATTTTTATCTTCAGCTTTTCAAAGCAAGACATGAAACCCAAAAGACAAAAAAGAAAATATTAAATAATCTAACTCTATAAAAATGTAAATTTATTTGAACTTAAAGAGATCATAAAGTCAAAAGCAAACTTGAAGAAATACCTGCAGCACAAATTACCAGAAAGAGCCCTTTTCGTGCAGAAAAACTCTTAGAAAAAAGACAAACTAATATGAAAATGGACAAAAAACAATGGAAGTTCACCATGAAAAAATTAAATGATCAATAAGCATATAAAGTTCATATGCTTAACACAACGGAAGTTCACCATGAAAAAATTAAATGATCAATAAGCATATGACATTACTACAACTTGACTGACTATATAAGAAGTTATTTTTCAGCTACTAAAATTGACAAGCATGAAAAATACTTGGAATATCCAGTAATAGCAATATTATTTTTTTTTAATGGAAACAATTATACATCACTGATGTGAAAAAATTGGCACAGATTTTTCAGGGGTCATCTTGGAACTGTCTCTCAAATTTTAAATTAGAAAATTATCTGACCATCTAAAAATGTGTCTTACCAAAACACTTGTACAATATGCACAAAGTCTGTCCATACAAAAATATTTGTTGCAATATTGATTATAAAGCAAAAAACTACAACATATTTAAATGCCCTAGTATAGCATACAGTCACTAAAAAAGAATTAGGTACACATATATAAGGTTTTTCTAAGATATAATTTTAAATTAAAAGGCAAGATGTAGCAGAATACATATAGCATTGTTCTAATTATATTAAAATACATATACATGCATATGTTCCATGAACTGAATTGTGACCCCAAAATTCATCTGTTGGGGCCCTAACCCCCAATATAATGGTATCTGGAGATGGAGCCTCTAGGAGGTAATTAGAATTAGATGAAGTCATGAAGGTGGGGCCCTCATGATGGGATCAGAGCCCTTATAAGAAGAAACAGCACAGAACCCACTACCTCTCCTCTCCCTCTCCTCTCCCTCTCCTCATGTACGCAAAAAAAGGGTCATCTGAGGACACAGCAAGAATTACCTATCTACAAGTCAGGAAAAGAGACCTCATGTCAACCAAATCAGTTGACATCTTGATCTTGGGCTTCCCAGCCTCCATATCTATGAGAAATCATTTCTGTTGTTTCAGCCATCCAGCCTATGGTAATTTGTATGACAGTCTGATATGGTTTGGCTGTGTCCTCACCCAAATCTCATCTCGAATTGTAACTCCCACAATTTCCACATGTTGTGAGAGGGACCCAGTGGGAGGTAACTGAATCATGGGGACAGGTCTTTCTCATGCTCTTTTCACAATAGTGAGTAAGTCTCATGAAATCTGATGGTTTTAAAATGAAGAGTTCCCCTGCACAAACTCTCTTTGCCTGCTGCCATCCGTGTAAAACGTGACTTGCTCCTCCTTGCCTTCTACCATGATTGTGAGGCCTCCCCAGCTATGGGGAACTGTAAGTCCATTAAACTTCTTTGTCTTCCCAGGCTCAAAAGTCTTTATCAGCTTCGTGAAAACAGACTAATACAGTCCAAACAGACTAATACAATAGATTTATGTGGTATGTGTTTATATGTGAGTGCATAGGATAAGAAACAGATGACTATAAACCAAAGTTTTATCAATACTCTGAGAGGTGTGGGATTGGACTAGGGAGTGATTTAAGTCCAAAGAAGTCTTTCATGGTTTACTCCGTATATATCATTGTTTGAATCTCTTATAACAGGAATAGATTTTTTTAGAATCATTAAATAATAGGTAATAGAGATAAGAGAGGCAGAAAAACTATTATACATAATCAGAAGAATGCTAAATACAGCAATAAATATTATTTCATTTTATTTAGAGTGAAAAAACATAATAAATTTCAGTAAGTCTCTGACGGCATTTGATATTAAAGCAAAATAAAGCAATAATACTTATAATAATGATCGAGAGTCATCAGGGAAAGGTCAGATTGAACATTTTTCTTTAATCATATATATATATTCATAAGACATTTGTATCAAATCCAGTAAAATTATGTTTTTGAATATCATGGAGATACAAGCTTCAGCTATTAAGAGAATTGGCTTGCGTGGAACAGTTCATATTCTGACTATCAGATAAAGAAAACATTACTATATTAAGATTCAAGATCATTGTCAAGAAAGCTACATTTCAACCACTGGCTCCAACTTCCTTATTAAATAATTATAAATAAATAAATAAGTAAATAACACATAATGCTTTGCTGTTCCAACTCTGCCTTACATATAATCTCATTTAATTCAAATGAAAGTTTAGAACACAGAGCCCTACCTCAGAATCTGTCCCAACCACTTTCTGACACCCAAGTCTGATGGAAACAGAAAAAACAACCAGCTTCTTATCACTGCCTTGACCATGCTACATCAAAGCTGAATTTAATAAAAAGCCTTTCCTTTCCTTATCACTTTCTTCTGTTCTATCCTTTGCTGCTTTTCCCTGCACATTTCCCTTATTCTCATTCTCTTCCTGGTTAATTTTCCATTCATCTCTCTTCTCAAAACTTCAATCATTCATTTAAACAAGTGTTTATTAAACACATTCCTTGTGTCAGACACTCTGCTAGACAGTAGGGATACAACAACAAACAAGTTTGCCTTCAGGAAACTTACATTCTACTAGACAGACATCAAAGAAGAAAAGACAAATGAATTTAGAAGAATAAAATTATACAGGGAGGCCAGGAGCAGTGGCTCACATCTGTAATCCCAGCACTTTGGGAGGTTGAGGGCGGGTGGATCATTTGAGGTCAGGAGTTTGAGACCAGCCTGGCCAACATGGTGAAACCTCGTCTCTACTAAAAATACAAAAGTAGCTGGGTGTGGTGGCAGGCACCTGTAATCCCAGCTACTCAGGCGGCTGAGGCAGGAGAATCACTTTAACCTGAGAGGCGGAGGTTGCAGTGACCCAAGATCGTGCCACTGCACTCCAGCCTAGGCAACAGAGTGAGACTTTGTCTCAAATATATATATATATATATATTTTTTTTAATCTCAAAAAAAATACATATGGTGAAAGTATTTACTCTTTCTTACCATTATCCCCTTAAAAAAAAAAAAACCTGTAATGTGTGAATTAAGTGAAGAGAAAAACATTTGAGTAATTACACTTCATGTATAGATGACATAACAAATGTAAGAATAGTTCATAAATTTCAAAGTACAATATTCACCATCATGTTATTACATGTTTCGTATACAAATATAATAGTAACAGTTCAAATGAGAACACATAGATACAGGGAGGGGAATAACACACACTGGGGCCTCTGAGGGGAGGGCCAGCAGGGTGAGGGACAGCATTAGGATATATAGTTAACGCATGCGAGACAATACCCAGTGATGGGTCGATAGGTGCAGCAAACCACCATGGCACACGTTATATATAACAAACCTGCATGTACTGCACATGTATCTGGAACTTAAATAAAATAAAATAGCATAAAAAATAGTAACAGTTCAAATGGCTTATTCTTTACATTTTTAAATTAAATATTATAATATTATAATGCAAAGCAGTTAAAAGTCATAAAATGACCCTACCTGGAAAAAATTCACAAAATGACATAATACTTAACATTTGAGTGCCAAGCATAGTTTTAAGCACTTTATAAATAAGCACTTAAATTTATATAATTCTTATAACACCCTTATAATCCCCGTTCACATATGAAGAACTGAAGCAGAGAGGTTAAAGCTCTTGTCCAAGGTCACAGAGCCGGTAAGTGGGAAAAGTTGATAATAGAGCCCAAGCAGCTTAAATCCTGAATCCACACCCTTAACAACTAATATCCTGTCTTAGTATTTACACATCCTAGAATTTATCCTATATATATGCTTCAAAAGTGTACAAAGATGTAAATACAAGAATGTTTATTGTATAATCACAATAAACAAAAGTAAATGTATCATGATGCTAATGATGCTTAGTTCTCAGGTGCCTCACTTGCATGATCCCTTTCAAGACTCTGTACTTAATTTTGTATTTGTAAGTTTGTATAGATTTTCTTAAAGATGTTCCCCACACTCCAATTTTATAAGCTTAGAGTCCCACAAAACCTAGCACCAACTCTGTCAATGGAAAAAACTGGAAATAACCTAAATGCCCACCAATAAATAACAAAACTAAAGAAATTACATTACATACAAGTAGTGAAACACTGTACACATTAAGAAGATTTAATACATGTTAAAAAAAAAAAAGAGGATGATGCTAAGGAATATGCATAAAATAATTCCTACTTACACAGAAGAAAACAATTCACACACATGTATATACATTGTATATACATTCTGGAAAAATACATACACTTTCTTCATGAGTTAAACCTGGAAGGTAGTGATGGTGGTCGACAAAAAGAAGAAAGGAAAATTTTAATTTTTATTGTATACCTTTTTGTAAGATTTTATAGATTTTATCATCTGCATGCTTTAGTTAGATAATTTTTAAAGATTTAATTGTATTAAATGATACAAAGGAAGCCCAGCATGTTGGCTCACGCATGTAATCGCAGCACTTTGGGAGGCTGCGACGGGTGGATCACTTGAGGTCAGGAGTTCGAGACCAGCCTGGCCAACATGGTGAAACCCCATCTCTAATAAAAATACAAAAAATTAGCCAAGTATGGTGGTGCGCACCCGTAGTTCCAATTACTTGGAAAGCTGAGGCAGGAAAATCACTTGAAAGCGGGAGGCAGAGGCTGCAGTGAGCAGAGATTGCGCCACTGCACTCCAGCCTGGGCAACAGAGCAAGACTCAGTCTAAAAAAAAAGATACAGTCTTAAAACATTTACTAAGGATAATAAAAAGTTTCCAATACTTATCCAACACTTTTTATATCATAATCATTGGATGTCATGATCTAAATCTTACAACACTCTTAAAGGGATCAAACTTCCAACTTCCAAAAAAAATTATGACTTGACAAACCATCTTAACTTTTATTTCTTACATGAAATTTGCAATGCTGAAACTTTAAGTGTGACATTTGGGTTAATTAAAAAAATGGAATTTATAGTTGCCTGAGGTAACTTTTCTGGCATCTCTTTTTCTCTATTGTTGCAATATAAATTGAAAACATAAACTATTTCTTGCCATCTCTTTCTTAAAATATAATTGTAAGAGCATAGGATTTTTATGGATGACATTCTATACCATGACACAAATCTTTATGAGCTTTTCTCAAGAGTAAACAGAAGATGGCTTCTACAACCAAGCGAAAGTTACGAGTTTCTGTTAAATACAGTCACCTCCTAATACCCACTTAATCCACCTCCAATCCAACAAATCCATCTGCTTTCTTCCATACAACTTTGTTTCCCTTAATCAAACGGTCCTTCCGACATGTCACCTGACTTCAATATTTTACATTTTTCCAAATCTTTCCAACTCACTCCTAAAGTATTCCCCTAACACAGCCTGAGCAAATTATAATACTGTATATGTTCAACCAGAGACCAAACTTGAGCTAATACTGTAAACAAGAACAGCCAAAAACAGATTTGGTAAAAGCAAGGCTCTATGCAAGAGATGAAGGAGTAGTGAAGTATTTGACACCCCATTAAATACAAGGTTGATTCAGATAGTTGGATGGGTTAAATTGGTATCATCCTCTGTAACAGGAGTCAGCAACCATTTTCTGATAAAAGCACAGAAAGCAGATATTTTAGACTTTGCCACCAAAAAGCAAAATCAAGCATAGTACATAGGTATTTATATAACAAAAGAGAAAACAAAGATTCACAAATATTTTGTTGGCAAATGCAAAATACAGTAATAATTGGGTACATGTTATCGTAATGCAAGTCTCTTAATGAGAAGAATGAAAATCTTTTGATGGCCATAATACTTCCTATCACTGCAGTTCAAAGTTAGTGTTTATAATAAAAATCAACTATAAATGTTCACCTATTAATGCAGATATTTAATAAAATTTTAAGTCTTTCACATTTGTACAGTACATAGACTAGTACTGCCAAATACCAATAGCAATCCATGACCATAAGATTTTAATTAAGTATATTCAGTGCTTAGCAGGCATGGTGCAATTGCATAATAAACACAATGTTTCTTCATCTAATTCAATAACAAAATAATCCACATTCTGCTATGCCTTAAAAGTGCCACATGTGAAATCCATTTTCTCTTCTTCTTTTGACACTATAGGCATGTACTGATAATAAAAATAAGATGCCACAGTATACTGATATGTGTGGCACTCAAAATGCTGTTGAGTTATAACTGTGTCACTGTGATTTGTATAGTGCCAAGCAGATGTGTGAAGTGATGAGTGTGCCACATATGGTCTCTGTCACAACTGCTTGGCTCTGCCACTGTAGTGGGAAATCATCCACAGATAGCAGGTAAATGAATGAGCATGGCTGTGTTCCAATAAAACTTTATTTATGTATTCTGATATTTAAACATCACATAATTTTTGTGTGTCACAAAATATAATTCTTCCTTTGATTTTTTTCCAACCATTTAAAATGCAAACAGCATTCTTAGCCTCGTGGGCTGCACAAAAATGGGCAACTAGCTGGATTTGCCTCATGGGCTATAGTTTGCTGACTCATGCCCTACAAGATCCAAGACAATCACTTTTCCACATAAAGAATTACCATTCTTCAATTGAGAGATCCTATTTATATTCTAAAAGCTAAATATTTTCTGATTTTAAACTTTAAAAAATGTACTTGAAATCATAAGGCCTGAGACTAGATTTTGTTTTAGAATACAAGACTATACATTTTATGTAATCATGGTATTCAAATATATCTACTACTGATAGGCAATAACACCTTATAATAGAGACCTCATTTGAAATCAGAAAACAAAGTCAACAAAATAACTAAATAGGACCTTAATTCTTTACTGCTTTATTAAAATTAATCAAAATTTCTTCTTTTGCAGACAAGTTAATGCTTATATTATTTTAGAATAACCTGCTATCGTTAATTTGTCATACTTAGCCTACTGTTTGTGTTGATTCAAAACTCCATTTAAGTTTGCAATAGGTCACCATTAGATGACTCATCTGTCCATAATGACAAAAAGCACAAAACAGACACTTAAATATATTCTTCTAATGTTCAAAATTGTATGGACTTTACTTTTTCAACTAATTTGAAAAACTAAAATTACTGAGTCCCAAATTATTCAATCAAATAATAACTAGATGAGATGAAATATTTGCATATATAATTTTAATAAATAGATGATTAAAAATAAATTAAGCACAAAAACGCTTTCAGCATTTGGCAAAGAAGGTAGATGCAAAAAAAGAGGCAGATGGGAGATAGGTGTTGGTAGGGAAGGACAGAGATTATATTATATATAATAGATACAAAGAAAGTAACCTCAGATTTAAGCCCGAAAATAATGTAGCCTAAATGCATGTGTGATGGGAAGTGCACAGCTTCAGGTGTCCAGTACTAGAAGTTATCTGAAGCTGAGAAACAGCCTTTGACCACATGGTAAGATACCATCCAAAAAATTTTCCTATAAATAGGAGATAATTCTACAAATAATTGAGTTTAACTCTCCTATGTATTTAGACCTTGATAAATATGGCTGATAGATAAATAATGAGATTATGATAAAATGCTTCGTGGTACATATTCAGATAGGTAAAGGTGGTAACTTTATCAGGTACATGTCATAGTGTTAGATTTCCATAACAGAGGGGATAAGTTATCTGTCCAGTTTCACAAATATAATTTGCCAAATTATACACCAACTTACATATGTAGCAACATTTTATAAGAGGGCTTATATATCTGTACTTTATACAACACTGGGTATTATCCAATTATTTAATGTTTTCTAATCTGGTAAGTTAAATAGCCTATTTCTTTTTAATTTATATTTAATTGCCAAAGAAGAATATCTTTTCCAAGTACTATTGGTAATTTGTATTTCTTTTTCCAGGAACTAACTGTTCATTTGTTTCTTTCACTTCTATTAGAATAATATTACAACACGAATCTACAACTAAATTAGCAACATTAATGCCTTTAGGAAAGAAAAGATGTTTAACTTTAAAGCACTAGTAAGTTAAAAAAAAAAGGAAGAAAGATTTTCCTAAGTCTTATATTACATTAAAAAAATACATACAGTTTTAATGGAATTACCTTATACTTATTTGAAAGTGCCAACAGATGCTGAATAACTCTCTGGGAATAAAATTCTTGAAGAAACCCTAATCTTAAACTCATATCCTGAATACAGACACTGTTCAATGAAATGTAACTAAAGTTTATCTCAGTAAAATGTGAGCAATTAAAACTTCTACATTATCAAAGATTTATTACCTTCAATTTATTGCATTTTTGTTTACTGCTTCATCACTATAACTAAGAAACAATGATTTATGAGCATAACTTATTTTGGTCTCATTATACCCTAGAAAGCTATAAAACAAATTCTTCTTTGGTCACAAAATCTCTGATTTTACATAAGCTTATAACAGGTAGCTATTTTTAATTTTACCACATTATATTCCAAAATCTATATACTCACTCTTTCTGGTGTTTATTAAAACATATTAATAAATTTCAGTGTAAACTCCTTGAAGGCATTAACCCTTACAACCTTAGATATACAGTAAATATATCAGATGAATAAATTAGTAAGTTATTTGGGAGCAATATTATAATAAAAAGAAACAGGAGTAATCTATGTCATATTCCTTCACCAGCAGCACGTGAATTGAGAAATGGAATGTCTCACTGCACAGGAATTGAGAAACTCTGCTGTCCATTTTGTACCATACATTCAACTCCATTGTTTAGAGCAGAGTCTCTCAGCCTCAACACTACTGATATTTTCACCAGATAATTCTTTGTTTGGGAGGCTGTCCTGTGCACTGTAGGATGTTTAGCAGCATCTATGGCTAATGTCTCCAGATACTGTCAAATGTCCCCTGGAGTATAAAATCACCCAGGGCAAGGACTACTGGTTTAGAGATGGCTGACATTGTAAATATCAATGGTCAGAAACCTAGTCAAGTGAGACCCCTGTGTAGGGCATGAAAAACTTAGGAACAGCTTCAAAAATCCCAATAAGGCTGCTAGGAAAAACTCTGTAATGCAGTGTACTCTCATGCCTCCATTGCTCTCATCAGTAGTCAGTATACCATAATTATTAAGCCTTCATCTTGTACACATGATTTGTGGACAAATATTTGTTAGTTTCTTCAATCCTATCTAGCCAGCTTTAAAGATTCCAAAACCTGGCTGGGCACAGTGGCTCACGCCTGTAATCCCAGCTCTCTGGCAGGCCGAGGTGGGTGAATCACTTGAAGTCAGGAATTTGAGATCAGCCTGGCCAGCAGGGCAAAACCCCATCTCTATAAAAAAACACAAAAATTAGCCAGGCATGGTGGCACATGCCTGTAATCCAGCTACTCAGGAGGCTGAGGCATGAGAATCATTTGAACTGCGAGGCAGAGGTTGCAGTGAGCCGAGATCGCACCACTGCACTCCAGCCTGGGCAACAAAGTGAGACCTCATCTCAAAATTAAAATGAAATAAAATTAAAAAAACAAAAAAAAAGATTCCAAACCTCTTTCCAAGAGCCAGTCTGCATTTCCTACCTTAGCTAATTACCCGTACCACCACCATGTTACTGAACAATAGAAAGAAGATTGTTTAATTATATTAGGTGGGGACATTTGGCTGAGTCATTTGAGGTAAAATTCCAACAGGTGATATGATATAACATGTCTAACATTGAGGAGCAATGAGTGCATAATCATTTATAGCTGTGGTTCTGGCATAAAGAAAAATACATGCAATGTTTGTTAATAAATATATTTCCTTGTGTTGCTCCCACACAAAATCAAGAGATAGGTTAAATATTTAGAAGTAGAGCACCTTATGTTTTCTAAATTCAAAAATATACTACTAATTGCTTTTAATGTTTGAAAAGAACTAAAAACACATTGTGATTTCTCAAAATTCCTTTAATATTTTACACAACAAAAACAACAAAGTGAAGAAGGAACTGATTTAACAGCCTATAACAGAAGACATCCCTGCTTCAAGAGAAAATAATTCAATTAAAAGTCAATTTTTTGTACTAAGTGCTCTGACATCAATAACTCTCTTATCTCTAACAGTAAACAACCTAATTTCCAAAATGGTTCTTCCAATAAATTGTGAGGATGAAATGAGATTTTAAAATATATATAAATTTTGAAAAGCATAAAGCATTATTCCAATGTCAAATACTAGCAACAATTGGGCAAATGAATGTAACATCACACAGAACTTTGATATTCAGAATTGCCAAAAGTAGTGACGAAAATGAGTAAAATTAACATATTTCTCAAAACATGTCACTCTGACCCCAAAAATTTACTGTTCATTACTTGTAAAAATAATTGATATTTTAAATCTGAGTACAACAATAAAGCAATAATAATACTAGTATTTAAACTGTTGATATTTTGTGAATACTTACATTACTTGCAAACTTTCTGCTGTTAAGTTATTCCACATGATCTCATTTGCCTGAAGATTTTCATTTTCTTCCAGTAAGGAAGTATCAAACTCTATTTCTTGTTCTTTAGCAGCCGTTGTTCTAGTAAAGCATGGCAAATAATTTTGATCATTGTAAATACAGTATCATAATATATCTTCATATACACTAAAGGCAGAATATTTGTTTTTATCCAAAATTATGTTAACAAAGAAAACACAAATAGTATAAATCAAACTAAATCCTGGGTTTCAAAATTGTGTAACTTGAGACTTAGATTCCTTATCTGTAGAATTCAGGCATTAACCTGCTTTATTCCTGTCACAATTGTATTAAGTATAAAATAAGATGCCATGGAAAAGTATTTGGTGCATCATAAAGTGTAATATACATATAAAGTCATGGTTTTATTATATAAGCATAAAAAAATATAATTTCATGGATTAAATATGGATTTAAGCATGGATTAAATATGGATTAACAACTAACAAATTTTTACATATCAAAAACTATACATTATATAGTTATCATCATTGACAAAGAACTTTTAAAATTAAAAGCAGATAAATTAATATGAAATATTCTATGTCTTAATAAGATCTTAAGTATTTCTTATTTTTATCTGTGGTTAACTATTGTATGAATGAAAAATAATACTGTCATAAATCCTTAAAGAGGAATAAACATGTCATACCTGTGAACATCTATGAAATTATTGTATTCTGTACTAGGATCTATCTGTTCAACCGACATTTGAATCTCTTTATGGACATTCACTATTTCCTCTGTGACAAGACTGGTTATCTGGCTGTATTCGTCAAATATACCTTTGCTGAAAACAAAAATAAAATTTTGCAGCATTTTAAAGTTTTATCAAGAGAGATACTATCTCAAAAAGGATTCAGAACAATAAGCATAAGAAATGTAATATCGAAATGTACAGATGGTTGTTTCCTGTACCACCTTATTTCAAACCTGGAGAGTAAAGAAGAGGGATTATATAAATGTACAGATTAGCAATTTATATTTGTTATAATACAATAATTACAAATGATCTAGAATATGGCATTACCTTTTCAAAAATGTATTTGATATGTCCAAAATGCAGGGCCAGAGTTGATAACTTTCTATGTCTAAATATTCTCGTATAAATTTTGGGTTGTATAACATGGAACTCTGATCAGCTCCTGACTCTTTAATGTTCCTTTCCAGTGTCTGTTACTTCCTCACATGCTCTACCTGACTGGTTCTTCCCTGCTCCTCTGGGCCTCTGCTCTTTTTTGTATACTTAGTTGAACTGGTTCTATACCTTGAATGACATCTAAATTTCTTCTCTTGACCTCCAATCAGTAGCAAAAATGTCATCAAAATTATTAGCCTGGTCTAATAAATGCAAAAGGGAAAAAACTATTCTGTCGCAGAGACCAGCTTCCTACTTAAAAATGCTACACTGTAAAAACATGCCATAGGTCACTGTCAACAGCAAGTGTAGACAGACAAGGTTATCCTGCATATGCTGAAATAAATACAAAGCATGGTTTTCCTTTTCCACAATCATTACTTATAAAAAACTAATCTGTACAAAAGCTCCCTTATTGTGAAGTATTCTCTCAATTACTTTATTTTAAATAGGAAAATACCATTTGGGTAAAAAAACTGAGATTTAAATTGTTTCAGGCAATGCTAGTTTCAAATAATTACAGAAATCAACTGACAGACACAATTTAAAGAAAAGGGGAGGCAGAAAAATTTAATACAGATTTAGTCAGTATCTCTGGGATTATAATCTCATAAGTAAAAGTACTGAATGTTGTTAATGTAAATGAGCCTATCTAAATAACTCTTTTAAAGCAATACAGTAAATAGGTGTAATGTGGAGATTATTAACATTTACCTTTAATACAAATGGGGAGGAAAAAATGAAAAACATCTCCTAATATTATATGAATGGGTATTTGTTCCATGAGATTCATCTGTGGTGATATAATCATGCTTGGATTTTTAAAATTCTAAATCTAAAATAATGTATTACACAAAGTACAGATAACATACCATGAGAAACCATTATATGTCTCAAAAAAATATTCCAGTGATGATGAAGATACTATTATTGAAAATCACGTGAACAGTTTAAAAATGTCTATTAATAAATGAAAGTAGGAAAGGAAATATTTCTAAATCAATAGTACTTTAGAGATAAGTAAATTTATGAATCAAATATTTAACTAGACATTTCACTATTTTATCAACACTAAAAAGTTTACATATTCAAATTAACTAAAAACACTTTATCTTCTTATGTGAATATGGAGGATCACCTAAAATTTAGTCTTACCTACACACAAGTATATACTATCAAATTATCTTTATTTTCACATAAAGAGAGGTAAAAGTCAGTCAAGCAGAGTCTGGAAGGCAGCAAAGACAAATTTGCTCTTCTAATTTCAGAGGCTGTGGAAGTCAATAGCCCAAGAAATATTATCCCTAATCTGAAATATTTGTATGTAAAACAGAATAATATAACACAATGATAGCTAGTTATACTAAATCTGTCATGGCACGGGGGAGCCCTTCAAAGAAAACGATGTCAATCTCTGCCTCTGTCTTCACAAGGCCTTCTCTGTGTCTCTCTCTGTCCTTCCTCTCGTCTTCTTATAAGGACTCCAGCCATTGGATTTAGGGCCTACTCTAAATCCAGAATGATTTCATCTTGAGATCCTTGACTAATTACATCTGCAAAGACCCTATTTCCAAATAAGGTCACATTCTGAGATTCTGGGTACACAAGAATTTTGAGGGTACATTCTTCAAATCACTACATTCCTCTCACGGACAGTGCAGCGTTAGTCAGAAGACTCAAGCTTCAAGTTCCAGACCTGCCACCTCTTAGCTTTGTGAATCTGGGTCCATTCTCACTTGTCTGTCATAGATATACCCTGGATATAACCTGTACTTCCTAACTCTACAGGATACTGTAAGGAACAAGTAAGCAAATGCACATGAAAGTGCTTTGCAAACTGCAATGCAGTCTATAAATGAAATGTTTTGTTTTAGAAATTATCATTTTACCTTTAACAGTTACTTTGGCATTTATTAACCCATTTATGACTAGTGTTCCATTATTGGAACACTAAACTTATGGGAGTTATTCATATCCTACTGCTCAAGGTTATCGCTAAGGTCGATTTTTCACACACAAAAAAATGTTCACACAAAAAAATTTGCAACCTCTGGCTTAAATGGGTTAATTGATGTAATATTCAGGCTTCCTCTTGCACCATAACCTGAAAAATGCTCATAATAATTTTTCATATCAATTTACCACTACATTTCAAAATATGCTAAACCTAAGAGCTTATGTGCTAATTTATGTAATTACAGATAAATTAAGTACAATGCAAGAACCTGCATTAAACTGGTCCAAGTTCCTTTTCTCATACTTCACTACTTTTTTTGAATTTTAACTCCACCTGAGAGATAACCATTTACTTCTTTTCTAATGCACTTCCATTACTACACCATTCTTCAACCCTACTCATAGTTCACAGCAACTCTAACATTGAAGAATTCCCCGACACAATTTTCAGTGAAAGAAAATTGAATTTAGTCATTTGGAAGGCACTAAAACAACTAATTAAGGAGATAGGGTCTACCAAAGGATGACTTATTTTTTCTGTCATTTTATATCAGTGTGTGTGATAAACATGTGTCCATTTGACTCACTAATTAAAGTATATTGTTAGATCAAGAAGGCAAGAATTGTGCCCTGCTCATCTCTATATCCCTAAGCATCAGATAATGTGCTTTGCATACGTAAAACTTCAATAAACATTTGTTGATTTTAATCTCATACAGAAAAAAGAGCAAGAAGCTGACAAATAAACCTTCAAAAAATTTCTTCCTTGAGCCTCTTCAGTTGTTCAAGATTTAAATACCCAACTCTCTGGAGGCAGATATTCATTTCCTAACACTTTTCAACTTATAATTTTTTCATTTAAATTTCCAGCTAAGGAAACAAAACAAAAACATACAAAAGAAGGACCATTTTGGAAGCTAGCTAGAAGGTTTAGGGGATAAGCACAAACTGAAGGGACATGAAAAGTGAAAATCAAGAGGAATCAAGGTCTGAAATACCCACTGGACTGGGTTAATAATAAAACTTATGAAGCAACACCTAAACTAAAGAGAAAATATGTTGAAATCATTTTGTGAAGGGATTTTATGATAAAAAGAAAATGTATCTTACAGTGCTTTTATCATTTCTTCTTGCATCTTTTGTAAGGAGTCCAGAAGCAGGGGAAGTGTGATATCATAATACTGATTCTGATGGAGCTGTGCCCCTTTCAACGCCAATACATACTGATTGTGCAACATATGAAGTTTCATTGTGGCTTTGTCGTATCGTTCCTTGGCCTTTTCAGTTTCCTTCCCTGAAAAAAAAAAAAACTGAAGAAAGTTAGTAAAGAGATAAGAAAAAAATTTTTATCTTCACTACATACAAACTGAATTACTACTGTTTTATGTTATTTCACGCATTTTTTAAACAAAAAAATTTTATTGAACACATAATATGTGCTTAGCTTTATGCAAGGTACTGTTAGATTTGCCAATCCTTAACACAAAGGTTGCCAAGAAGGAGGCATGTAGGATACTAAATGGTGAATAAAGGTCAAAGTAAAACACAAAAAAGTACAGATATATGATCCTTTTCATCTTCAAGAAGCTTATACCAAATTGAAACAGCAGTGCACATAAAACTGTAAAACCAAGAAACCAAGAAAGTTTGTAAATAATGTTAAATTTTGAGGTCTTTGTTTGAGATATCAACAAAGACAAGGGTAGTCAGAGGAGGCTTTGTGGAGAAGACAAACCTTAAAATATGGGAAATATCTGGAGAAGTATAAAAAAGATAAGAACAGATAGTTCCTTCCTCTCACCTTCCTTTTTTCCCTTCCTTCCTTCCTTTCATTCAATGAATATTATTAGCTGAACGCTACTAGGAACTGTGCTAAACATTGGGAATTCAGTATTTGGCAAACCAGAGTCCTTGAAATAGAGCCTTGTGAACCGGAATACTGAGTGAATACATAGAAAGAACAAAGTTGCATAGAGATAAGCTTGTCTACAGACAGCAAGTTTTGAGAAAGTTGAAGAAATAGGTCTGCTTAGGTAGTGCAGTTCTAGGTGCTGAATGACTTGAAAATCAAGCAGAGAAATTTAGACTTCATGTGGAAGAAGTCTGAGAGATACTGATAATGTTATGAGTTAAAAACATTTTATGGTTCCTTTACTAGTCATTTAGAAAACATTTACAGATTGCCAATATAAGCAAATGAAGATATAAAGAAATGAAAATTTTAAGCAGATCTTAAACTTTTGATGCAAATTACACAAATATTTCTTGTCATTGTAGACTCAGAAAATAAACTGTTCAAGACATTTACTACTTTCTGCCCTTTCCAAAGAAGTCCTCCAAATAAATCCTCTCCCCAGAAACAGATCTTTTTTTTTTAATGTAAATAAATTTTATTTGCATTCTTTTGTAACTTGCATTTCATTGCATTGAGATTCACTGGTGTCAAGGCATCAGTTTCTAGCTGATTCTTTTTTTTTTTTAATACTTTAAGTTTGAGGGTACATGTGCACAACGTGCAGGTTTGTTACATATGTATACATGTGCCACGTTGGTGTGCGGCACCCATTAACTTGTCATTTAACATTAGGTATATCTCCTAATGCTATCACTCCCCCTTCCCCCCATCCCACAACAGTCCTTGGTGTGTAATGTTCCCCTTCCTGTGTCCATGTGTTCTCATTGTTCAATACCCACCTATGGGTGAGAACATGCGGTGTTTAGTTTTTTGTCCTTGTGATAGTCTGCTGAGAATGATGGTTTCCAGCTTCATCCATGTCCCTACAAAGGACATGAACTCATCCTTTTTTATGGCTGCATAGTATTCCATGGTGTGTATGTGCCATATTTTCTTAATCCAGTCTATCATTGTTGGACATTGGGTTGGTTCCAAGTCTTTGCTATTGTGAATAGTACCGCAATAAACATACATGTGCATGTGTCTTTATAGCAGCATGATTTATAATCTTTTTGGTATATACTCAGTAATGGGATGGCTGGGTCAAATGGTACTTCTAGTTCCAGATCCCTGAAGAATCACCACACTGACTTCCACAATGGTTGAACTTGTTTACAGTCCCACCAACAGTGTAAAAGTGTTCCTATTTCTCCATATCCTCTCTAGCACCTGTTGTTTCCTGACTTCTTAATGATCGCCACTCTAACTGGTGTGAGATGGTATCTCATTGTGGTTTTGATTTGCATTTCTCTGATGGCCAGTGATGGTGAGCATTTTTTCATGTGTCTTTTGGCTGCATAAATATCTTCTTTTGAGAAGTGTCTGTTCATATCCTTCGCCCACTTTTTGATGGGGTTGTTTGTTTTTTTCTTGTAAACTTGTCTGAGTTCATTGTAGATTCTGGATATCAGCCCTTTGTCAGATGAGTAGATTGCAAAAATGTTCTCCCATTCTGTAGGCTGCCTGTTCAATCTGATGGTAGGTTTCTTTTGCTGTGCAGAAGCTCTTTAGTTTAATTAGATCCCATTTGTCAATTTTGGCTTTTGTTGCCATTGCTTTTGGTGTTTTAGACATGAAGTCCTTGCCCATGCCTATGTCCTGAATGGTATTGCCAAGGTTTTCTTCTTGGGTTTTTATGGTTTTAGGTCTAACATTTAAGTCTTTACTCCATCCTGAATTAATTTTTGTATAAGGTGTAACTCACTATTCCTATTCAACATAGTGTTGGAAGTTCTGGCCAGGGCAATCAGGCAGCAGAAGGAAATAGAGGGTATTCAACTAGGAAAAGAGGAAGTCAAATTGTCCCTGTTTGCAGATGACATGATTGTATATTTAGAAAACCCCATCATCTCAGCCCAAAATCTCCTTAAGCTGATAGGCAACTTCAGCAAAGTCTCAGAATACAAAATCAATGTGCAAGAATCACAAGCATTCTTATACACCAATAAGAGACAAACAGAGAGCAAAATCATGAGTGAACTCCCATTCCCAATTGCTTCAAAGAGAATAAAATACCTAGGAATCCAACTTACAAGGATGTGAAGGACCTCTTCAAGGAGAACTACAAACCACTGCTCAATGAAATAAAAGAGGATACAAACAAATGGAAGAACATTCCATGCTCATGGGTAGGAAGAATCAATATCGTGAAAATGGCCATACTGCCCAAGGTAATTTACAGATTCAATGCCATCCCCATCAAGCTACCAATGACTTTCTTCACAGAATTGGAAAAAACTACTTTAAAGTTCATATGGAACCAAAAAAGAGCCCACATTGCCAAGTCAACCCTAAGCCAAAAGAACAAAGCTGGAGGCATCACACTACCTGACTTCAAACTATACTACAAGGCTACTGTAACCAAAACAGCATCGTACTGGTACCAAAACAGAGATATAGACCAATGGAACAGAACAGAGCCCTCAGAAATAATGCCACATATCTACAACCATCTGATCTTTGACAAACCCGACAAAAACAAGAAATGGGGAAAGGATTCCCTATTTAATAAATAGTGCTGGGAAAACTGCCTAGCCATATGTAGAAAGCTGAAACAGAAACAGATCTTAAGTTGAGAATTTTTGACGGCAGGCTCCCTTCTGTTGCCATTCTGCTTAGGCTCAGCAACCATCTGAGTATTCCTCATTTAAGAATCTCAGTACCTCAGAGCAAAGAGCAGAGAAAAGGTGAAGGTTTTTGCAAAGAGGGACAATTTCAGACCTCAGACCATTCCTAGGAAGAACAACAGAATGAGAAATAGAATTCCCTTGCTTTCTCATCATCCCTCCAATTCTGATGCTCAGGAACTACATCCACATCGTATAAACAGAAACAAACCTTCTGGCAGACTTGTATGTCTCTACTATCAATAAATTCTAGAGTTCACAAATACTAGAATCACCACTGACTTCTATGGAGCAACAAATAATTTTTTTAAAGAGTTTAATTCTGTACCCATTGTCCATTCACTGGCTCTTGCACATGAGGATATTAATAACTGTCCAAGTTTTTAACAAAATGTTACCCAGATAATCTATTTCACTTTATAACATAAAGAACTTCTCAATAAGAAAATAATCTTTTCACCTGAGTATCTCTAATCCCTGTCACTGCTGACCAGAAACATGTTCTAAAACTAGAGTGGCAAGAGGGAAGCAAGTACATTAATTCAGTTCTCACCTGAAGAAAATCAAAAAGAAAGAAAAAAACTTGAATCACTAAAGTAATAGTTTTCAAACTTTTTGACTACCACCCACAAAATATTTTATGTCATGAACCAGTAAATAATCATATATGTGTTTATATAAATTTAATATGAAATGATTATTCTCCTTACTATGAGGTATGCCCAGTGATTTTTTCAAAAATTCTAATCTATTTGAATTTTTTTAATGTTTATCAGAAATCAGTAAATTTTTTGCCTCAGTTAAATCCCTAGAGAAGATTTATCTCACTCTGCATGACACTTGGCATAATTTTTTAACTTAGCAATTAATAAAATAACTTTGGTAATACTAACCATGAATGATTTTTAATGTTCTAAGGAACATATCCTCCCACATGATCAGTTACTATAATAATTTTTCATAGAATAATATAATAGCATTTTTATCCATGAATATTACTACTTAGCATTCTTCTTACAGAATATATTTCATTAAAAGTCCCCAAAAGTCAATGCAATTGCCTGGGTGCAGCAGCTCACGTGTAATCCCAACACTTTCAGAGGCCGAGGCGGGCGGATTACTTGAGGTCAGGAGTTCAAGGCCAGCCTGGCCAACACAGTGAAACCCCATCTCTACTAAAATACAAAACAATTAGCCAGGTGTGGTGGTGCATGCCTGTGGTCCCAGCCAATTGGGAGGCTGAGGCAGGAGAATCACTTTAACCCAGGAGGCGGAGGTTGCAGTGAACCAAGATCAAGCCTCTTCAGTCCAGCCTGGGCAACAGAGCTAGACTCTGTCAAACAAACAAAAAACAAGGTCAGTGCAACTGACATATCTATGGCCAGCCCACAGCCTTCCATCTAAAAGTGATCACCCCTTTTTGTCCCCACCCACACAAGTTAGGAGGAGGCTCCTACATGGAGCTGACATCCAAGATCTAAGGTACATACCTGACAATATAGGAACCAATATTTTGGCTAGAAGCTAAGTCATATTAATTCCTGAATAAGAGTAAAAGTTCACTAACTCCTGCTACAGAAGCTGCCTTTTTTGAGGCCCATTTCAAGGTTTTTGGTTTTTAGTCTGGTTTTTTTTTTACTCACCATTTTTAAGCTAGTTTAAGTTTCTGTTAACTACTTGAAATTGAACAAATTAATTCTGACAACAGTTCAAAAGGTCAGGTACAATTAACCAGATAAGTTAATTCCAAGTAATAAAGACACTTTCCACAGTCCACATGTTCATAATAAGAAAACAAAACAGGCAGTTACCATGCAAGTGTATTTGAGTATTGTGTTCTAAGATGTTACTTTTTACTGTCAGTTCAAAAGGTATAATCAATTCACTGAATTCCATATTTTGCCTCTTATTTAAAAATTTTATTTTGTTATATTAACTATTATTCCTAATTAATTCCCTGAATTTTTTAGTCTAACTTCAGAAGACAATCTCTCTACACATTTTCATTGAGACATTTAAACCATTTAAACCACCCATCTGTCCTCTCATTTGCACAGATATTTAAACTGCACACTACCCATCTGTCTTTCTAGCTGGTGTAAAATGATTCACTAAACATACAACACTCAACTCAGTAAGATTTTATGCTCCAAGATAACATTAGAGAAGTTAAGAATTTCCCAGATACCTTTTTCTTTATTAAATATAATATATGACAAACAGCCTGAAGTCATTAGATCCAAAATTTAATCACCAACAGCTTACCAATGGTCATTAATAACAATTACAAAAATATTTACTGCCTTTGGAAATATCCAATGCAGAATCTATTGTATTAAAATAATAATAATAAATTCTCAAAACCGCTTTCAGGTTTAAAACCAGATTTCAGGTTATGTTTTGACAGATTTTGGGGAGGAGTACTCCACAGCTCACATACACTTCTACATTTGGTTATAAGGCATACTTATGCATGCACATTATCAATCAATCTGTTATCTCCTTCCCTTGCAGGTATAAACAAAGAGTTTTAAAAACATGCTCACTTACCATGATTTGGAAAGGGATTCTATGTTACTTTTTACTGATTTGTTTTAAAATAAATGTTTAGGGTGCTATACAGGATACATAAGTCAATTTCAGAAATGTTAATACCATATAAAAACCAATGTTACAAATAAAAATTTTAAAATTCCTTTTATTTAACAAAATTATTGCAAAAAATAACCTAATACAATTCTATTTACTTCAAAATATCTCAGATCACTAATATACTTTCTTAACTTTTAAATAAATGCATATGATCTTAAAATTAATGTGAAGTACATAGAATGAAAAAATTCTTATTTTTCATTCAACAGACACAGTATCCTATCTTTGTTTTGTGTGCTTTTTTTCTTTTTTTCTTTAAATGATGACAGGCATTGGAGCAGGGCATGAGTGTTCTACATGTCAATCAACAAGGAGGAAAACATCCAATTTTTCCTCCTCCACAAAATAAAATTCACAAAGAGATTAAATTATAATTTGTTTGCCACAACTTGTTGACAAATCTATTTAATGTTTTGTAATAACAGAATGTATAAACAACATGTCATGCCATAAACAATATTATGAAGCTAGCAAAACTCAATTATGTAAGTTTGACATTTACAAGAGAAAGGCTAGACTACTCATTAAGCTAGTCTAAAAAGTCACTTTTTTTTATTATAAACTTCTGAAGTGTTTGCCATTTGCGAATTATGGTAGAAACCTGCTGATAATAAATAAGAAGTGATTATTTTCTAAAAATGAAGTGCCTACAAGTAGACTCTGCTTTGATTTGGATAACTAAACATTCCACCACCGTACAATTTTCCTTTCTTTCAGAACATTCCTTGTTAATATGGTTTGGCTCTGTGTCCCCACCCAAATCTCATCTGGAATTATAATGCCTATAATTCCCATGTATCAAGGGAAGGACCAGGTGGAAGGTGGTTAAATCATGAAGGGGTATTTTTACCCCCATGCTGTTCTTGTGATAGTGAGTTCTCAGAAGATCTGGTGGTTTTACAAGGCAGTTTTCCCTACTCTTGCTCAGTCTCTCTCACCTGCCACCATGAAGTCATGCCTCTTCCTCTTCCACCATGATTGTAAGTTTCCTGAGGCCTCCCCAGCAATGTGGAACTGTGAGCCAATTAAACCTCTTTTCTTTATAAATTACCCAGTAATTATATGTCTTTATAGCAGTGTGAAAACAGACTAATACGCTGTTCAATTTCACAATTTTACTGATTACTCTACACTCGCTATCCTAGGCACACTGAGTATGAAGAAAATGAACAGGAATTCATCTTAACTTATAGTTACTTGGGTCAAATGTATACACATGTTTTTTTCACATGGAAGTTAAATTCAAGTGTGATATGTAGAAACAATGAAGGAGCTACCTTTTTTACTCAGTGTGGTTCTGACAAGAACAATGTTAAAAAGTCAGTTCTAGTCTCAGCTTTTCCTTTGATTAGATGTGCAGCCCCAAGCAAAACATTTAATCTAAATTTTAGTTTCTGATTTTTAAACATAGGAATTAAATTATCTGCCCTTTCTAATTCACTGGGTTGTAATGTAGATTAAATGGCAGAAAACTGACAAAATGCAGTTAATAGCAAAGGCTAAATAAAGCACAGAATTTGGAAAGACAAAAAGAAAATGTTTGTATTTATATGCTCCTATAAAGCATTCAAAAAAAAAATAGGTATGGCCAGGCACAGTGGCTCACATCTGTAATCCCAGCACTTTGGGGGACTGAGGTGGAAGGATCATGAAGTCAGGAGTTTGAGACCAGCCTGGTCAATATGGTGAAACCCTGTCTCTCTTTAAAAATACAAAAATTAGCTGGGTGTGGTGGTGCACACCTGTAGTCCCAGCTACTTGGGAGGCTGAGGCGGGACAATCACTGGAACCGGGGAGGTGGAGGTTGCAGTGAGCCAAGATCGCACGACTGCACTCCAGCCTGGGCGACAGAGCGAGACTCCGTCTCAAAATAATAATAATAATAATAATAATAATAATAATAATAAGTATATACATATCTTGCTACTTTTAATAAATTTCCTGGCATAAGAATATTTGATTTATCAAGAAACATTTATTAAACATTTTATGGGTTTTGAACTGTTCAGAGAACTGAAATAGTGATACTTTATTTAAAAATTCAATATAAAACACCTTTAAAGAGCAAGTTCTCAAACTCTGTGTAATATAATTTCCTTGCATATAGTGATTGCTACATTCAATTGATCCACAGTCTTCTAACAACCTGTAAAGTGAATGATGTACCATGTCCAAATCTACATTCCATAATTTCCTAATACTGTGAATGAGGGAGTTCTGGGTAGCTGGGATATGGCAGCAGCATAATTCTGAATCTCCCACATATTACCCCAAAATATAATAAAGAACAAAATGAAAAACATAACTCATACCCTCAGCATAACAGGCAGAGAAAGTCCAAATTTTAAATTGGCTATGAGTAGAAAAGTAAACACCAAATCTCTACAAATGATCTCTCCCCCTCCCAAAGCAAGCCTTTACGAAGACCAAATGCTGTTGGGTGGGTTGGTTGGAGGTGGGTGTTGGGGGGTGAGGCAGGGGTGGGGGTGAAGAGAAGAAACAGCAGCATGCTTAAGACTGATCTAAAAACAACCATCAGAAAAAGAAGGTCTGCTCTACTTGTGAAAATACTGAAAAACTGTAGTGGTAGATCACAGCAGTGACAGCAATGTAAGAGTTAAAGAAAGAGGAAGTGAGATACTATGTCTCATCTACCAAATTGAGAAACACTCTGTTGGTGAGGATGTGGAGAAAAAACATTCATACATTCCTAGTAGAAATGCAAATTGGTATAATCCTTATAGAAGGAAATTTGGCAATATCTAACAAAATCACATGTAAGTATACCTTTTAACTCAGCCATCACACTTCTTGGAATTTATATCACACTTTTGGGAATTCATTCCTCCAATCACACACACAAACACACACACATACAAAACACATACATAAGGTTATTTATAGTAGCAGTACATATAATTAGAAAAATCAGAAATAAGCTATATGTCCATATGTAGGAAAGGGCTTAAATAATCTTAAAATAAAGTGGCATGCAGCTGTTGAAAAGAATGAAAAAACGAGCAAGAGACTGTGAGGACAGAAAAAAAAAAAGAATGAAAAAACTGTCTACCAACTCAAATGTTGTCATTTTCAAGATGCATTATCAATGGAGAAGCAAAGGAAAAAGAATATTATATAATCGTAGTTTTGTGTAAGAAAGAAAGGGAAATAAAAATGATTGAGTTCCCTATATGGTTTTGAACAGTATTAACTTTTGGAATCACTAAAGTTTCACATAGAAATAAATAAACAAAATTAACAAGGATAAGAGGGAGGGGGGAAAATAAAATGAGATACAACAGAAACAAATGAACCAAACTGTATTTCCAGTGAATAACACTAACCACACTAAAAGGAGTAGTGAAATAACTTTGTAAAAAACTAAGTAACTTTGGAAAACAGTATTTGATTACAATAGAAAGCTAAAGACAAAAAAAGCTTTAAACAAATACCAAACTGTAGTCTTTAAGTTTCATTTTTCAGAGGCATGAGTTAGCAATACTGAAATTACTTTCTGTGTATTCTAGCATTTGAGCAAGTAAGTAAAATATTGTGAATAACAGAAGCTAGGTTTCTCACTGCCAGAGAAAGCAGTTGCAAATATATAAATAGGAAGAGGAGGAATAAACTGTATGGTATTGGACTAGAATTTGAAGTATCAATGTGAACCCCTCAGTGTATCCCTAGACAGACCAATAGATAACAGAAAAAAGCACAGGTGTACATGAATGTGTACATGTTGCTTATTTCCTGTGTCTGTCAATTAACAGGACCTAGAATAAGATACTCCACTAGCAATGAGCACACCAATGGCCAGATACTGTTTTCCAAATACAATTCTCCACTAAAAGGAACTAGGGTTTCATAGAGAAATGGAACCTGAAGTAGGAAAAGTATAAGATGAGCCAGAAAATACGTATTGAATGAATGATAGGAATGTGTCAAAAGGACAGAGGAGCCAGTTTGAAGTGGCTCCCACCGGCCAAATCCGAGCATGATAGTATATCATTATGATAGTATAAAATTATAATCCATGAATAAAAATCAGAATCTGTGAGTTCATTCTAATACATTAAATTAATACATAAATTTAAAAAATAAACAGGAGGGGAAAGCCCTTCCTTATATTAAAAACAAATTAATAAATGTAAAACGAATAATTGAATTAGAAAATTACCATTTCACAATTGCCATAATAATAAATGATTTAGGCAAGAACCATTGATAGACATAAAAACTAGTGGGCGAAAATCTGAAGAGTAACACCGTATTTACATAGCGTCAACGTTTTCCCTACAATACTTATTAACAAAAAGAAAAATGAAAATGTAACTTAAGTGTGGAAAAATCAAGCGTATACCACCTTACTCCAATGATCAAATTAATATCCAATAATGGGATGAACTGACATCACGGACCTGATATAAAGCACCAACAACAGAACATCATTTCTATGGTATTCCTATGAAAAATAAATAAATATTATGCAGAAAAACAAATCAAGGAATACTCCATAAAATAACTGTTTTATACTGCTCAAAAATGTCAATGTTTTGTGAACCATAAAGACTATTAACTGTTCCAGTGTAAAGGCAACTAAAAAGATATGACAACTGAATAAATATACATTTACGTTTTTATATTTACACATACACACACATGCATACATATGTATGCACCACATACAGAGACAGAAAAGCATAAAGCAAATGTGGTAAAATGTGAACATTTGGGAAACATGAGTGAACGGTATATGGGAATTCTTTCTACTATTCTTTCAACATTTCTCTAGGACTGAAATGACGTTAAAATATAGTTAAAAGAAAGCTGTGAAAATTGGATCAAAATTTTAAAGTATCAGAATATTCATTATATCTAAAGAACTGGTATTATTTAGCCTACAGATAAGAAACCTCAACAATTTGTTCTTTAAATATCAAAACACTGATTTCCTAGTTCAGAAAAGAAAATTTAGTTTTAATTTGTATGTCTCCTAGCAGGTATGTTTCCACTACATGTAATATTAACACACAAAGAAGCCACACTGAAAAAAAAAGATTTAACTCTACTTTAGAAGACTAGTCGAGTGTGTGGAAGAACAACATTTACAGAAAATTTAGGGCATTCATCCTTTAAATGTTTATCTACAATCCATGGTGTCCTAGGTTATGTGAGGGATGCACAGTTATAGTCTCTTCCTAAAAGATACTGGATAAGAAAATAAAAATGAAAGCTGACCAAATAGCCATCATGTTAGGATATGACTGTATCAAAAATGTAGAGATCATCATTAATTTAGCATAAACAAACACATACTAACCTCCAACTCCTAATATGTACTATGATACGAAAGGTATCTAATAAGTTGATGAACACACTTAACAAACTGGCTTAAAAGCTACATGTTATGCATAAAATATCTCTAGAAAAAGCAGATAATATCTGTTGCCTCTGGAGGAAAAAAATGAATAATGAGTGGGAAAAAAAACCTTTTCATTGTATACTTAATGGTTTGTACCTTATGATTTTGAAATCTGAACCATATTAGTGTGAAGAGGGAGTCTGTGAACCCCATTTTTAAAAATTACTCTGAAGAGAACTTCCATAAGCTTTCACCAGCATATCTAACCTTTTTATCTGAATTTATATCTCTCCATCTCTCCTAAGCTATTACTATGAATAAACTGTCCTTGTTCAAAGTGAAGACTAATCTATTTATTGGGGTACTAGATGTATCCTCTCTCACCTACTCAGGGACATTTCTCCAGCAATTCTTCCTTCATTCCTGCTGCCTCAACTGTTTTTCCTTCCCTAGAAGTGCACTTCCGTCAGTAAACAAGCTGTAATAGCTCCCAATCTTGAAAAAAAAAAAAAAATCCTCCCTTTACTACACTTCTTCCAGTTAATTCCGTATTTCATTCCTCCCCTTTACCGCAAAACTGATACTAGTTATCTCCAGTTTCTTTTTTCTCCTTCTTTCTTAAACCCAGCCCATTTAGGGTTTTCCCTGTACTACTCCACTGAAACTTCTCTTGTCAAAATCACCAATAACCTACACTTTGCTAACTCCAAATCTTAGTCCTCACCTTATGTTTTAGCAGTATTCAACCTAGTTGATCACTTGCTCTTCCTTGAAACCTATCTTCCCACATCTGTCTTCCAGAATAGTACATTCACTTAGTTTTCCTTTTACATTGGTCTTTTGTATTCTTTTTTTTTTTTTTTCCGCTGGAGTGCAGTGGCGCGATCTCGGCTCACTGCAAGCTCCGCCTCCCGGGTTCACGCCATTCTCCTGCCTCAGCCTCCCGAGTAGCTGGGACTACAGGCGCCCACCACCGCGCCCAGCTAATTTTTTGTATTTTTTAGCAGAGACGGGGTTTCACCGTGGTCTCGATCTCCTGACCTTGTCATCTGCCCGCCTCGGCCTCCCAAAGTGCTGGGATTACAGGCGTGAGCCACCGCGCCCGGCCGGTCTTTTGTATTCTTTGTAACTCTTTATTTCGCTGACTTCTTAATGTTGGGCTCAGTCTTTGTTAAGACTCTTCTCTTTTTTATCTTCATTTATATTACTGGTAATGTCATAAAATCTCATGGCTTTAAATGACAATTTACATTTCATATTTATAGTTCTACTCCAGACCTCTCCCTGGAACTGCTGAACTAGAGATTTAATTCAACAGTTCCACTTGAGTATCTAATAAGACTCTAAAAAACAGTCTTCCCACATTTTTCCCATTTCAGTTAATAACAATGCCATTCTTCCAGTTGCTCAGGCCAAAAATCTTGGAATCAGTCTTTTCTTCTTTCTCTCACAAACTACATCCAATTCAATGGCAAATCCTCTAGGCTTTTTTTTTTTTTTTTTTTTTTTTTTTTTTTTTTTGAGATAGGGTCTTGCTGCTCTGTCAGCCCAGCTGGAGTGCAGTGGGGGCAATCTTGGCTCACTGCAATCTCAGCCTCCTGGGTCAGGCAATTCTGGTGCCTCAGCCTCCCTAGTAGCTGGGACTATAGGCGTGTGCCACCAGGCCTGGTTAATTTTTTGTATTTTTAGTAGAGACACGGTTTCACCATGATGGCCAGTGGCCAGGTTGGTCTTGAACTCCTGGCCTCAAGTGATCCATCTGCCTCGGCCTCCCAAAATGCTGGGATTACAGGCATGAGCCATCACGTCCAGCCCACTCTACTTTCAATATATGGTAGATTTTCATTATTTGTGAAAGCTGCATTCCTGAATTTACCTACTGGGTAAAATTTCTTTAAAACCCCCAAAACAATACATGCATTGCATTCCAGGTCAATTACAGGCATGCCATGTGCAGAGCAGCAAAAAATTTGAGTAAAGGCACAGGTTCTTAGCTGAGGTTGAACAAAGTTAGGCTTCACTTTTTGTTTCAGCTTTCACAACTGTAAACAATTTGCAGTCTATGTGGTGCATTTTTCACATTTTTGTGAATTTTGTTGGTGATTTCACTGTTTGAAATGGCTCTAGTGCCGAAGTCTAATGGTCCTATACTCAAAAAGGCTGTGATGACCCTTTAAGAGAAGATACCTGTACTAGATAAGTTTCATTTAGCCATCAGTTACAGCACCATTGGTTGTGAGTTCAATGTTAAATTAGGTGTCTTTAAATGAAAACATACATAAAATAAAGCTATGTATTGATCAGTTGCTGAAAATGTTGTGTCACTGCTTGCAGGAAACAAACCTTTATGTCCCCTAGGTGAAACAAGTCAGCACTAACTGATTTAATGTACACAGTGACTTTATCAAACTACCATGAATAACAAGAATTAATTGTTTATACAGAATTTGAGCACTTCTCAGCACTTCTTTTGCTACCAACCAGGTGCAAACCAGCCTGACCCCTTGCCTAAACTACTGCAACAGCCTGGAAGTAACTGTCTCCTTACTTCTGCCCTTCCTCTCTCATTTCAGACTATTCTCAAAAAGGTTACAACAATTATCCTGTTAAAATGTAAGTTCATTCACGTCACTCCTCTGCTCAAAACACTCCAATGGCTTCCCATCTTACTTGAGTAAAAGTCAGTGTTTTAAAGGAACTACCAAGATCCTACATAATCTATGCATCACCTGTCAACCACCATCATTCTTCCTCTCTGACCTCATCTCATACCTCCACGCCTCTCTCTTATCAATCAACTCAGTTACAGACAAAAAGGTATCTGTACTGATCTTCAAATATGCCAGAAATGATAAAATCTCAATGACTTTGTTTGGCTATTCCCTCTACCTAGAGTACTCTTTGCTACAGATGATCACATGGTTCACTCCCTGACTTCCTTCATTCTTTATTTAAATGTTTCTTTCTCCATGAGGAATACATGATCATCTTCTCAATACCCAATCTCCCTACCTTGTTTCATTCTTCTCCATGGCATTTATCACCATTTCACATGCTATGTTTCACTTATTTATTTTATGAATCAGCTATCTTCTGCTCTAAAATGTAAGCCTCAAGGAGGCTGGGATTTTTGTATGTATTGTTTTCTACAATATCCCAAATTAAGAGAGCAGTGACTAACATATAGCAGGAACTCAACAAATAGTTCTTAAATGCATAAATTGATATAGTTCTTATTTGAAAAAAAGAAATTTAAACAAATCAATTTTTAAAAAGTTATTGAAAGATTATAATTTTACCTTGTGCTGTTTAGATCACGCTGTTTATATTATCAATTCTACCCTCTGATATTTATATCATCTTTTTAGTAACTAAGTCCAAAACTAATATTGCAAAGAAGCTTACCGGTAAAATATAGAAGAAAATTAGCAAAAAGACAGAACTTCTCTTAAGTTTTTCATGTGTAGAACTTAGCTTTGTTTACTTATCAAAACTAAGCAAAATATGGACAAATTTAGGAAGTAATACAAAGAATATAAATGAATCATATAACATATTCCATCCCATATATTTCAGCGTTTAATGAGATTATTATAGCTGTCATTCCAATTTCTGCACAGCTTTAAACCAATGCAAATTAAAGCTAAGAGTGCCATTACTTTTAATTACCTTGTAAAATTCCTATCATATTAATGAAATTTCACTTCATACTTTATGCAGCAAAAAGCATTCATTCCATAAGTTAGCTGCTGATATATATTAATCACTAAATCCAAAAATAAGTGGAAACCTCTCATTTTCAGGTAACTTCAGTAGAATTCATGACCAACAACTGTAGCTTGAACTCTACTTTGGCAACTACCATGTCCAATACGAATTTTTCCATATGTTAAACTGAGAGAGAAATTTGAATTCCAGAATATAAGGACCTCCATATATCACCCGAACATAAATTTGATATTTAAATATCGCCAAAATATACAGATATTGAATAAGAAGGCTAGTTGCCATTCTTGGTGACCTCAAATTGAGGAAATCAACTAAAAGAGCTTTTAAAAAGTCGTATCTATTTTTTAAAATGTGGACTTATTTAAACATAAATTTAACCATCTGTCTCAAGGCTGGACTCATTTCAAACTGGTTTTCATAATTAAAGTACTCTACAGAAACAACTCAACAGATCTAATCAATTTTAATTGGCTATAAAATATCACAAACTATTCATAATGCATGAAGAGGCAATTTAAGAAAATCTACTTCCCAATTACAGAAAAATTTACTTTTGAATGAGACTTGCAGCTACTCCCCACAGTTCTAGCAGTAGGTAATCCTCTTACTCTGTCTGCTTAGGGTAAATGAGGGCTTATAAATTATCATTGGGTTTACCAATCCCTTAGCATTCTTTTATTTATCATAGAGAAAGGATAATTAGGAAGATAGTTTGTTTCCCCACTTGTGTGATAAAAGAGGGTGAAGAGAACTCCTTTCAAGTGCCTCTAGACTGATTGACATGGGCATGTGTAATGTGGAGTAGCTATCCTGTTTTCTTTCTTTTTCCTGAACATGATGTATGATAAAGCAGAAGCATTCAGACTCCTACTCATGTAAGAGAAAGCCTTATAAATACTATGATGGGTATTTTGAGGCTTGGTAAACATAAAACCCTAGCATAATTCTAGACATACAGAATCAATTAAGTAGGCTATATCTGAATATATAATTACAAGGTAGTTATTTTTAACATCTTTTCTGATACTTCAGAATATCTTTAAGTAAACTATAAAATTTCAAAGAAAAATCACATTTGAAATTATTAAATTCAATACCATACAATTAAATATGGTTTTGCTTACATATTATAAAATTGGCATGCATTATATTTACTCTTAATTTTTGTTTTTTTTTTTTTACTTTGAACAAAGTACTACATGGCATCTGCACAAGAACCTGCATGTGTATATATATAGGTGAAGATGACTGATATGGTTTGGCTTTGTCCCCACCCAAATTTCATGTTGAATTCCCACATGTTGTGGGAGGGACCCAGTGGGAGGTAACTGAATCATGGCGGCAGGTCTTTCCCATGGCGTTCTCATGATAGTGAATAAATCTCATGTGAATAAGTCTCATGAGAGTGATGGCTTTATAAGGCAGTTTCCCTGCCCAATCTCTCTCTTTGCCTGCTGCCATCCATGTAAGACATGACTCGCTCCTCCTTGCCTTCTGCCACGATTGTGAGGCCTCCCTAGTCATATGGAAATGTAAGTCCATTAAACCTCTTTCTTTTGTAAATTGCCCAGTCTTTATCAGCAGCATGAAAACAGATTAATACAATGATGTATATTATCTACAACATGAACAAGTTGAGGAAATGGTGAGCCCAAAATATCTGGGAATAAAGAAACTCATATAACTCTCAGAACAAATTAGGAAGGATGATAAACTCCACTAAGACTCTAAAACTTAGGTTAATGTGTTTTGGTCTTTCATTATCATTAACAGAGTTTAATTTAATTCATGTTCTTCATAGGAAGAAGCAAAACAAAGGCCATGGACACTGAAATCAGACAGATTTGGTTTCAACTATTTCTTTATTCTCCCAATCATGTACTTGAAAACTGTTTGTCTATGAGAAATTTCCAGAGAAACTATCTAACATTGTAAGTGACCATTATTAATTTTTGTGAATACTGTAAAATAACGGTATAGTAAAATCAATTATGATCTGCCCTAAATAAACAAAATTACTGTAATAAACAAAATACACAGATATTCTTTGCAGCATTTCTTCAGAAATCCCTTGACAAGAAAAAAAATAAAAAGTAAATCTTAAAAGTTTAATGTTTTCTAATAGAAAAACAAATAGTATTCCAACTTAAAAAAAGAGATAACACATTTTCCTTCAAGTTTTATATAAAATTTTTTCTCATTTCACATGAGATCAAAAGACAAATCAAGCACAACGACAAATTACTTAAAGGTGTACAGTGATAAACCTAAACTTATGGAATCCCTTGAAAAATCAAGTACTACAAAAGGATTATCTAAGTATAGTATACAAAAACTTCAATTATTTAACTTATGCAGAAGAAAAATCAGAAACACCTTAACTGGAATCCTCAGATTAATTTATGAAACAAAATAAACACATGGAAAAGTATATTATAGATATCATACAGAAAAACAGTAGAGGATCATTATAAATTTCAAGAGGAAAAAAAACAAGCTCAAAAAAGGCACTAATAATATGATTTTTTTTTTTTTTTTGAGACGGAGTCTTGCTCTGTCACCAGGCTAGAGTACAGTGGCACGATCTAGGCTCACTGCAACCTCCGCCTCCCAGGTTCAAGCAATTCTCCTGCCTCAGCCTCCCAAGTAGCTAGGACTACAGGCGCGCACCACCATGCCCAGCTAATTTTTTTTGTATTTTTTAGTAGAGACAGGGTTTCACAATGTTGGCCAGGCTGGTCTTAATCTCTTGACCTCGTGATCCACCCACCTCGGCCTCCCAAAGTGCTGGGATTACAGGCGTGAGCCACCGCGCCTGGCCCTAATAATGTGATTTTTAAACTTCCATCATTTCACAAACAAAATTTTATTATTCTTCTCTCTGTCATGAATCAAGGCAATGTTCTACATTTTCTCCTTGGACTAGAAGTCTTATAGCTTTATTAGAAATGTTAATGAGACCCAGTCTAATAAGTTTAAAATGCACAATGTATGGCATCTCATCAAAAGTTATCAGGCATTCAAAGAAGCAAAAATATCTAACCAAAATGAGGGAAAAAATCAATCAACTGAAAGTGACTGACACAGATGTTAGAACTGGGTGACAAGGATTTCAAAACAGTTATTATAGTGGTATTCAGTATGTTCAAAAAGTTAAGTAGATATATAAAAGGTTTAAGAAAAGACCCAAATCATACTTGAGGAGGCAAAACCTATACTGCCTGAGATAACAACAACAACAACAACAACAAAACAACAAGAACAACAACAACAAAACCACCACCAGATGGGATTAAAGACAATTAGGCATTGCAGAAGAAAAGATTACTAAACTGTTAGACATAGTCATAGAAACTAACCAAAATGAAACAGAAAAAAAAGACAAGGGGAAAAAAATTATCAGAGCATTAGGAGTCTGTAAGAGAACTACAAGCAGCCTAATATGTGTGTAACTGGAGTCTCTGAAAGAAAGCAAAAAGAGAAGGGGAGACAGAAAATATATGTGAAGAAGTAATGGCTGAAAGTTTTCCAAATTTGATGAAAACTAAAAACTCAAATACAAGAAGCTCAAAAAACACAAACATAAATTAAAACTTTAATAAAAAACTTACAACAAAGTAAATCATGATAAAATTGCTTAAAACTAATGATAAAAGGAAAATCTTAAAAGCTACCAAAGGAAAATGAAATGTTCAGAGCAACCAAGATAAGGATTACAGCAGATTTCTCCGTGACAAGGCACTGGAGAAACATCTTTAAATACATAAAGGGGTAAAAATCTGTTTAAAAAAAAATTCTATACTCCCAAAAAATATATTTTAAAATGAAAGTGAAATAAATATTTTTTCGGACATACATAATTCATTACTTGCAGACCTACATTACAAGAAATGTTAAAAGTAAGCCATTCAGGCAAAAGTAAAATGATACCAAATAGAAATAGAGACATAGATAAATAAATAAAGAATGCTGGAAAAGATAAGTACTTGGATAAATATATGAAATATTTTATTATTGAAGATAATTTACTATTTAAACAAAACAAAAACAATGTAGTGTGTAGTTTGTAACATAAGCAAAAGTAAAATATATAAAATATATCACAATAATAGCACAAAGACAGGAAACGGAGAAACAGAACTATCCTACTGTAAGATTCCCACACTATATACATGGTATATATACAAAGTGGCATAATACCAGTTAAAGGTATATTATAGTAAATTACATACAAAATAAAATAAAACATTAGAGCTAACAAATTAGCAGAAGAGATAAGAATCTTCAGAAAAATGTTCAATTAATCCAGAGAAAGGTAGAATAAAGGCACAGTGAAATACAGAATAAGTGGAACAAAAAGAAAATAAACTGCAAAATGACAGATTAAACCTAACATTATAAACAGTTATATTTAAATATTGGTCTAAATGCCACTAATTAAAAGGTAAGGATTATCAAGAAACAAAAGAGATAACTATATGCTGTTTACAAGAGATGCATTTCAGAAATAAAGACTGAAACTGGTTAAAGAATGAAAAAAGAATATAGATAGGTCAGACATGGTGGCTCATACCTGTATTCTCAACACTTTGGGAGGCCCAGGGAGGCAGATAACTTGAGCTCAGGGGTTTGAGATTAGCCTAGGGAAGATGGCGAAACCCCATCTCTATAAAAAGTTAGCTGGGCATGGCAGCACATGCTTGTATTCCCAGCTACACAGATGGCTGAGACAGGAGGATTACTTGAGCCCAGGAGCTCGAGGCTGCAGCGAGCTATGATCGCACCACCACTGCACTCCAACCTGAGCAACAGAGTGAGACCCTGTTGTAAAAAAAATAAAATATAAAGTAAAAAAGGAAAAAGAAAAAATATATTATATAAACACTAAACAAAAGAAAGCTGGAATGGCTACGTTAATATCAAACGGAATGAATAACAGAGCAAACAATATTATTACCAGGCATAATAAAGGTCATTTCATAATAATAAAGTAGTCAGGTCATCAAAAGAATATAATACTCATAAATGCTTACATACCAATAATAGTTTCAAAACACATAAAGTAAAAACTGATAGAACTACAAGAAGAAATGGACACAAATCCACAATTATGGTTGGAGATTTCAATATCCTTCCATCAATAACTGATACAACAGGTAGACAAAAAAATTGTTAAGAACATAATAAATTTGAATAATACTATTAAACAACTGGACCAAGTTGACAATGTAGATCCCTCCAAAGAACAATAGCATAATACACATTCTTATCAAGTGCACATAAAGCATTTACCAAAACAGACATTTACTGGCCATAATAAACTATTACATAAATGTAAAAAAAATAAAGTGATAAAAACATTCTCAGACCACAACGAAATTAAATTTTAAAAAATTTAAAAACTCTAGAAAAATGATAAAACATTAGGAAACTAGACAACATTCTTCTAAATAACCTATGAATCAAAGAAAAACACACACAAAAAATAATCAAAAAGGAAATTAGAAAGCATTTTGACCGGAATAAAAATGAAAACATAATATATAAAATTGAGGGCAAACTGCAAAAAAAAATAGTATTTAAGGAACTTTAGAGTACCAAATGCTTGCATTTGAAAAGAAGATGGTTCTCAAATCAATGACCTCAGCTTCCACATTAAGAAAAACAGAAAAAGTGCAAACTAAGCCTAAAGCAAGCAGAAGGAAGGAAATAAGGACAAAGCAGAAATTGTTAAAGTAGAAATCACAAAAACAGAAGAAAAAAGACCAAAAGCTGGTCTTTGAGAAGATTGATAAGACTGATAAACCTCTAGTCACAATGATCAGGAAACAAGAGAAAAACTACTAATAAAGGAAATGTGCCTACACATTCTATAAATATAAACAGGTGGGGAGGCCGAGGCGGGCAGATCACAAAGTCAGGAGATCGAGACCATCATGGCTAACATGGTGAAACCTCGTCTCTACTAAAAATACAAAAAAATTAGCCGGGCGTGGTGGCAGGTGCCTGCAGTCCCAGCTACTTGGGAGGCTGAGGCAGGAGAATGGCGTGAACCCGGGAGGCAGAGCTTGCAGTGGGCCGTGATCGCGCCACTGCACTCCAGCCTGGGTGACAGAGCAAGACTGTCTCAAAAAAAATAAATGAAAAATATATAAATAAAAGGGTGAATAAAGGACTATTATGAACAAATTACTATCAATACATTCTATAACTTATATGAAATGGACAAATTCCTGAAAAGACAACCTACCAAACCTAAAATAAAAAGAAACAAACTAAGTAGCCTCATTTTTTTTTTTTTTCCAGAGACAAGGTCTCACTTTGTCACCCAGTCTGGAGTACAATGGCATATAACTTCGAACTCCTAGGCTCAAGCGATCCTCCCCCTTCTCAGCCTCCCAAGTAGCTGGGACAACCAACACATGCCACCATACTTGGCTAAAATAGCCTATATTGATTACAGAAAGTGAATTTATACTTTAAAAGCTTAACCAAAAAGGAAAAATAAAAACAAGCAGATCCAGATGGCTTCACAAGTGAAGTCTACCAATATTTAAGAAAGAAATAATACTAACTCAACACAAATCTTCCTAGAAAATTGGTGAGAAGGTAATCAGTCTGAGGCCAGCATTATCCTCATATGAAAATGAGACAAAGACATTACAAGAAACATAGACATAGGCGATAAATTATAAACAAAAACTTAGCAAATCACATCCAACAATTTAAAAAGTAGTAATACATCATGACTAAGAAAATTGTATCCTTAGTCATAACTAGCGAGATTTTATGCAAGGTTGGTGTAATATTTGAAATGTGAAAATCAATCAAAATAACCATATTAACAAACAAAATAGGTATCTATTTATCTCAATAGATGCAGAAAGAGCATTTGACAAGATCCAACATCCATTCTAACACAGGAATAGAGAAAAATTACTTCAGTATGATTTTAAGTCTTTAAAAAACTATAGCAAACATCATACTTGAAGGTGTGAGACTAAATAAATACTTTACACCTAAGTTCAGGAACAAGGCAAGCCAACATTGTTTGCTCCTCTCACTTCTATTCAATATCATACTGCAGGATCTAGCCAGGGCAATTAGGCAAGAAAAAGAAAAAGAAAAAGAAGGAGGAAAAAAAAGTCACCTAGATTGAAAAGGTAAAAGTAAAACTGTCTTTATACATAGATAACATGATCCTATAAGTATAAAATCCTAAGAAATTCATTTTTAAAAACCAACTAGAGGCCAGGCACGGTGGCTCATGCCTGTAACCCCAGCACTTTGGGAGGCCGAGCAGGCATATCACTTGAGGTCAGGAGTTCAAGACCAGCCTGACCAACATGGTGAAACCCCATCTCTACTGGAAAAATATATATACACAAAAAATAAGCTGGGATTGGTGGCAGGCACCTGTAGTCCCAGCTACTCAGGAGGCTGAGCCAGGAGAATCGCCTGAACCTGAGAGACAGAGGTTACAGTGAGCCAAGATGGTGCCACTGTACTCCAGCCTGGGCAACAGAGCAAGACACCATGTTAAAAAAACAAAACAAAACAAAACAAAAGTCTACTAGAATTAATAAACAAGTTCAGTAAGTCCATAGGATAAAAGTTAATATTCAAAAATCAATTGTATATATATGTGTGTGTGTGTATATATGTGTATATATATATATATATATATATATATATATATATACACACACACACACCAGCAATGAACAATCCAAAAATGTCATTTTATTTGTAATGGCCCAATACTGGAAACAACCCAAATGCCTATTAACAGGAAAATGGATAAACAAACTGTAGTAGATCCATACAATAGAGTCCTAATGAGCAATTTTAAAAAGTGAATTACTCATACATGCAACAACATGGATGGATTTCAAAATAACTATTCTGAACAAATTAAGGCAGACAAAATAGAGTGTGTACTGTATGGTTCCTTTTTAAAATATTCTAAGAAATGAAAACCAAACTATACAGTGACAGAAGGCAGTTCAGTAGTTGCCTGGAGATAGAAGACGGAAGATCATAGAGAGGCGGAAGACAGGGATTACAAAAGGGCACTAGGAATTTTTCAGGGGTGAAAGACATGTTCATTATCTTGATTGTAGTAATAATTTCACAGGTGTGTACATATGTCAAAATTTATCAAAATAAATATTTTAAATAGGTGCTGTCTGTTGTATGTTAACTGTATCAAAATGAACCTGTTAAAAAATAAAGAGGGTAAGGGCAATTCTTCTACATGGCAATTAAACACAATATATACTCCTTTATTTGGACCCTGGATCCAAAACAAACAAGGTCATAAAGGACATTTTTGTAATGAATTTGAAAACAGATTATATATTTAATTTTATTCGTGTACCAAAGTTTAATTTCTTGGGCATATTAAATTGGGGTTGTGTTGGAAAATACAGTTCTTAGAAAATATATGCTTAGGTATTTAAAAGGAAATGTTATGATGTTACAATATACTTTCAAGTGCTTCATCAAAGAAAACTATATATATGTTCATACATATATATGTTCACACATATATGTTCACACATATATATGTTCACACACATATATATGTTCACACATATATGTTCACACATATATATGTTCACACACATATATATGTTCACACACATATGTTCACACACATATATATGTTCACACACATATGTGTTCACACACATATATGTTCACACACATATATATGTTCACACACATATGTTCACACACATATATATGTTCACACACATATGTTCACACACATATATGTTCACACACATATATATGTTCACACACATATATGTTCACACACATATATGTTCACACACATATATGTTCACACACATATATGTTCACACATATATATGTTCACACACATATATATGTTCACACATATATATGTTCACACACATATATATGTTCACACATATATATGTTCACACACATATATATGTTCACACATATATATGTTCACACACATATATATGTTCACACACATATATATACATAGAAAGAGGCGAAACAGAGACAGCAGAAGCCTAGTCGTGACAAAATTTTGGCAATTTTTGAATCCAGGTAAAAAGTATGCAGGAGTTCATTATGTTATCATTTCAACTTTTCTACGGGCTTGAAAATTTTTTTAATTAGGTAAAAATTTGATTTTATAAAAATTTCAACTTTCAGCCAGGCATGGTGGCTCACACCTGTAATCCTAGCACTTTGGGAGGCTGAGGTGGGTGGATTACGAGGTCAAGAGACAGAGACCATCCTGGCCAACATGGTGAAACCCCATCTCTACTAAAAATACAAAAATTAGCTGGGTTTGGTGGCACACACCTGTAGCCCCAGCTACTCAGGAGGCTGAGGAGGAGAATTACTTGAACCTGGGAGGTGGAGGCTACAGTGACCGCAGATCACACCACTGCACTCCAGCCTGGCGACAGAGCGAGACTCCATCTCGGGGGGAAAAAAAAAAAATTCAACTTTCAATGGCTTGAAGGTAGGGTCCACATCTTTTTCATTTTTATATCTCTGGCTTACCAAACAAAAGAAATTCTTATTAAATGAGTGATTAAATGAAGGATTAATACATAAATGTATTCGTATATAAATATAAAATGATAAGGAATAGATTCAGAATAATTTGATATTGAAATAGTTGCCCCAATAAGGATTATCTGAGACCTTTCATTTCTTTTTTTGTTTTCCATAGATAGATAGATGATGGAATACTACTCAGCCATAAAAAAGGAATGAATTAACAGCATTTGCAGTGACCTGGATGAGATTGGAGACTATTATTCTAAGTGAAGTAATTCAGGAACGGAAAACCTGAGTTATGTTCTCACTGATGTGTGGGAGCTAAGCTCTGAGGATGCAAAGGCATAAGAATAATACAGTGGACTCTGGGATTTGAGGGGAAGAGTATGAGGCAGGAGCACTCTGTATACACTCTTATATACACCACAGTTTCTTTATCCACTTGTTTATTGATGGACATTTGGGTTGGTTCCACGATTTTGCAATTGTGAATTGTGCTGCTATAAACATGCATGTGCATGTATCTTTTTCATATGACTTCTTTTCCTCTGGGTGGATACCCAGTAGTGGGATTGCTGGATCAAATGGTAGTTCTACTTTTAGCTCTTTAAGGAATCTCCACTCTGTTTTCCATAGTGGCTGTACTATTTTACATTCCCACCAGCCGTGTAGAAGTGTTCCCTGATTTCCGTATCCACGCCAACATCTATTGTTTTGTTCTGTTTTGTTTTGTTTTTGTATTATGGCCATTCTTGCAGGAGTAAGGAGGTATCACATTGTGGTTTTGATTTGCATTTCCCTGAAAATTAGTGATGCTGAGCATTTTTTCATAGGTTTGTTACCTATTTGTATACCTTCTTTTGAGAATTGTCTATTCATGTGCTTAGCCCACTTTTTGATGAGATTGTTAGTTTTTTTTCTTACTGATTCGTTGTAGATTCTGGATTTTAGTCCTTTGTTAGGTGTATAGATTGTGAAGATTTCCTCCCACTCTGTTTACTCTGCTGACTGTTCCTTTTGCTGTGCAAAAGCTCTTTAGTTTAATTAGGTCCCAGCTATTTATCTTTGTTTTTATTGTATTTGCTTTTGAGTTTTTGGTCATGAAATACTTGCCTATGCCAACGTCTAGTTTTCTTTCATTTCTTATGGTGACATTCTTTATTTTTATATAATTTTTGTGGAAAAATTCCAACCTATACAAAAGTAGAAAGAATTGTTCAATATCTCCATGTACCTATCAACTGGTTTGAATGATCATCAATTCATGATCAATCATGTTTCATCTATACTTCTATCTATCTACTCCCTATTCTTTAGATAATTTTGAAGCAAACCTCAGATATCACATCACTTCAGCTGTGAATATTTCTGCATTTAATGCAAAAATAAAGAGAACATCAAAAAAATTACAATTTCATTATCAAAGCTATAATATAACAAGATTTCCTTAATATCAAATATCCTGTCTGGGTAAAATTTCTCAGGTTATCTCATAATTTTAATAGTTGATTTTCAAAAAAGGACCTAAACAGCATCTATATAAATACATACAAAAATACTAATCCTTACAAATCCCAGGTACTTACAACATAATTTATTCCCACAACCATCCATCACTTCTTCACTGATAAGACACAGGAAAAAAAGAAAGGAAGGCTGAGTATTTTGCACACCATTGGTCCAGAAAGACCTCCCACTTGGCTCTCACTCTCACCTGATGGTACAAAACAGACTGCAGGTTCAGCAGCTTAAATACTACTTTGTTACTCCTGACACAAACCTTCACTATTCATGGTTTTAAAATTAATTAACAGACTAAAACCCACATTAGAATTATTTCCCATGAACAACAACAGCATTGATGGTAGTCAAAGGGAGTTGTTAAAAGGCACATCATGGCAAACAGTACCTGAATTCCCCATATTTGCCAGAACCCCCAACAAACCTCTCGATGTCTCCTAAGAGATAAATCTCAGAGTATTATTTATTTCCTAATATATACAATTTAAAAGTTTTTAAAAATATATTATTTCCTTTATACTACTTAGTGCAGATACAAGCTTTATGGATTCACAAAACTGTTTTATGGCTAAACCTAACCATGTGTTTAACCCACTAAACGTGTTCGGAATTTAACCTTCAATAGGAAGGTAAAATCTGTGTATTTTGCATTTAAGTACCTGTTATTTTATGCTGATGTCAAGAAACACTTCTAGCTGAAATGCGTTCACTACCTAGTAAAGTGACAGCCCTGAGCAAGAGGCTTTCTTTGCTCACTGCTTCAAGCCAGCATTACCTTAAAGAGTTCATGACTTTGGAAAGAGTTAAACGTAAAAAGAGAAGGGTATCAGCAAAGCTTTTGGAATTGTTTTCCCATTTCCAGCTTTTTATTCCCTCTTTACACTGTTCTCTGTTTCTTCCCTCAACCCTCCTTTCTCTTCCCAGTCATCTGCTAGGCATTTTACAAACGATGGGCTGTTAACGTAATATTGCTACTGGCAAGGATGATCAATGGATGCCAAGCCATTGGATAGAAGGTTGTTGGGGGATACGTTATTCACACATGCCAATGTATCTCTCTGCAGTTACTTACCAATTACATGGGGTAAAGGTACCTTCACAATGGAGAGATCTGGCAGTCACTACTTGACTTACGAAATCAAACTTGACTGAGCACTAAGAGTAAGACAAGCCAACTTTATGTGCCTCCTGGTAGGATGCAACATAAAGTATACATCGTCATCTATGAAGCAGTCCTGTCAAAAATGTTTGACCTGAATCTAATCAAGCCTCTAGAACTATCCTTAAATTTACAGGAAATATAGGGGATAGATCAGGGACAAGTTAAATAGTAGTCATGAGAATGCAATCAGACAATCCAGCATATGAGAAATTTTACAAGAAAACTGGACTCCTGAAAAAAAAAAAGTCATGAGTAAAAAGTAGGAGGACTGTTCTAGATGAAAAGATTAAGAGTCTACAGACACAACAATCAAATGTGGTATGTTTACTTTGATCAGATCCTGGTTCAAAGCAACAACAACAAAGGAAATGATGGACAAAAAAAAAAAAACTATTAGATTGGTGCAAAAGTAATTGTGGTTTTTGACATTATTTTCAATGGTGAAAATAGCTATTACTTTTGCACCAACCTGTATAAGAGACATTCTGGGGAGACCAGAATATGGACCGGATATTAGATGATAACAGAGAATTATTTATTGTTAATTTTATTAGAAATGATAATTGCATTGTGGCTTTTTAGAAGAATGTCTTTATTCTCAGCAGATGCAAGCTAAAGCATTTACCAATCAAGAGTATATGACGCCTGAAACATACATTCAAATGATTCTGCCAATGTGGCAGAAGGTTAATACTTGTTGAATCCAGTATGCATATTCACTGTCCCATCCTTCTAATTTCTACGTTTGTTTTAATTTTTTTTTAAAGGTTGGAAAAAATAAAATGAGAGGCTGCTTGTTGGGGCTGGACGAGTAGATATTTTTTTCAACCTGTGTAAATTAAAGTCAGTCCCGATAAAGAATCTGATTAACTACTTTTAGAAAATGGCATGGGATGGCCGGACGCGGTGGCTCACGCCTGTAATCCCAGCAGTTTGGGAGGCAAAGGCAGGCGGATCACGAAGTCAGGAGATCGAGACCATCCTGGCTAACACAGTGAAACCCCATCTCTACTAAGAATACAAAAAATTAGCCAGGCGTGATGGCGGGCGCTTGTAGTCCCAGCTACTCCAGAGGCTGAGGCAGGAGAATGGTGTGAATCTGGGAGGCGGAGCTTGCAGTGAGCCGAGATCGCGCCACTGCACTCCAGCCTGGGAGGCAGAGCGAGGCTCCGTCTCAAAAAAAAAAAAAAAAGAAAGAAAATGGCATGGGGTTGGGGTAGGAGGAATTTCTCTGTGGCTACTTTCTGCTTCCTGCTCTACTTATTCTTTTTAAAAAACCCATTGGATATTTACAGATACTTTCCATTCCCTTCTCCTCACTCAGAGCAGACTTCCTTAAGCAGCCTACAGGCACTTGACTAGCCTAACTCCTCAAATCTTCTCTTCCCACCTGGACTAACTTGGTTCCTTTTAACTTTTGATTTGACAGTCACCTAGGATTCCTTTCATTTTTGGCCAGCCCCAAACTATTACCTTCACCTGATTTGTGGGAGCCACAATTCTTCACCCATTGTTCTTTCTTCTTGGTCAGCTCTTCTTACTTATTCTGAAGGAACATTTAGAGGCATTTGCATTTTTATTAAATCTAGTAAAGGTGATTTCCCGTCTATAAGAGGCACTGACATGGGCCATGAACAGCTGTGGATATGTATGTGTTTAGTAGTGATGGTAACAGTGGGGGAATCCTTTTACTACCTTTTGTACTTCTTTGTATCAAAGGGTATTTGTATCTAAATGTTTGTTAAGGCAATGAAGGAAAAAAAAGAAACACCTCCAAGTTATTAACTTCAGCTCAATAGGTTAAAATTATTTTGGCTGTCCTCAGCATGCATTATAAGTAATAATCAATCAACTAATGTTCAAATTAGTCCAAGTCAATTTAAGATAAAATGCAATATACATGTGCTCCCTCAACATACCACACAGCAATGCACATTTAATGTTTAAGGTGTATTATTTTTAGAATGTTTAAGGTGTATTATTTTAGAATGTTTAAGGTGTATTATTTTAAGGTGCATTTAATTTTTAGAAAATTAAAATGATGCTAAATTCATATTGCAAATGAATGTTACATTTTACATTATACTAAACATAAACGAGTGTTCCTTCGTATATAAATTTTAACATTCAAAATTTAAAATATCAGTTTAATTTATACAGCAGGGGTCAGGGGTTTGTAGTTTCAGCATTAACTCAGCCTTCCTGCTGGTTTACTACTACTACTACTGCTGAACTCCCAGTTATAGGAACTGAACCCTTGAGTCCAAACCCATTTCTTGATCAAATATAGAATTTATCTTACTATAGGAATTATTTCCAGGCCTTGTTTCCCCAAGGCCTGTCTTCTCTAACTAGATGCTCTATGTTAGATTGGGATTGTAAATAACTTTTCTAAGACCTTCCAATGTCTAAAGTAATGACTCTGGATGCCAGACAAATATCTGAGTAGCTATTGTAAGCACCCCGCAGTCTCTAGGGCCCATTCCAAAAGTGTCCTAATCTGGCCCATGTAGGTGAACTAAGGTTCTGACATAAAGCCTATATATGTTGGAAAAACTTGCCATTACAGCTCGTCATCCTTGTAAAGAGTAAATAACTCCACAAAACTCCTATTTCCATAAAAACAGAAGCAGTTTGAAAAATAAATTTTTCAAAAATAAAATTTTATACTTTTTCATTTAAATATATGAGTATAAACACAGTTTTGATTATAAAAGAAAAGTTTACCTATCTCTCATGTGTGAAGTGGATATATAAAAGTACTTATTTTAAAAGTAACTATATATTCTGTAGGATTTAATGTGAGAAATCAAATTCTTGAAAACAGAAAAATACTATCATGAATACCTTTAGAAAGACAACTAAGCTTGTATAATTTTTAAAAAAAGATTCAAATAATTCACTTCTTACAATTTATTACAAGTATGATCTTCAGATTCTCTCGTTGCCTTCCAACTATTAATACAATACTAAATGGTGTTTCATCTGAATCAAGAGTAAAGAATAATGATTTTCCATAATCTTTTCTAATATAAGCATTAGGTACAACAATTAAAACTTTGACATCAGAATTAGATTTTGCTTTTAAAAAAATAAACTATATCACTAAAAACAGATATCAAAGACTTGAAAGTAATTATGTATTTCTTTTTCTAACTAATAATTCTCCAACATATACAAACCTAGTGCGAAATACACAGCATAGTTGGATTACAATATGGTTGCTGTGGGTGAAGTTAGATATGGATATTTGCAATGTAATTTAATTAACTTGAGAATGCTAGCCAGGCATGAAGCAATGAACTTTATAAAATTAACTATTTTGACAGATTAAGAAGTAATGTTTAATGTATAAAGTTATTTTTAAACTATTCTTGATGATTTAGCAAGGGATACCTTGTGAAAAAGCTAAATTTTGCAAGAGAGTGAGACTTGGAGTTCTCAAGTTAGTGAACCAGACTGTAAGCTCCTTGAATGCCTGGCAAATATTATTTTGAATCTCAGTAACTTAAACATAGCAAGTGCCCAGTAAATATTTCTTGGTTATCTAAAGCACTCCTAAAATAACAAAGGAATAATAATTAGGTATAGGAAGTTTGAAAATCTATGAAATAATCACACAGTGTTGGAACTTAAATCCAGGACTCTCTGACTCCAAAGCCTGTGCTCTTTCCACTGTCATTTCTTTCTTTGCTTCACTAAAATAATTTAGATAATTTAAAGATAAAAGCATTTCAAAAGATATATCTACATTAATAGAGACCATAATCTCAAAGTCTTGGCTGAGTTACATGACAAATAGTAAGGAAACTGTGAATATGCATACAACTTCCCTAGTAAATTGGGGGAAGTGGGGAGAGAAGGAGACACAAAGTAAATGTTGGGGTAAGAAGTGGAGGTGGAAGAGAGAGAAGGGGGACAAACAGGGAGACCAAGGGAGAGGAAGGAAGAAGATAAAGAAGAGGGGAAAAGGAGAGAGAAAGGAAGGAGAAGAGAAAGAACTGCATTTAAATCAGTATCACTTCTAGTGTACTGGGAATAACAACAATATTTTCATTGTGCAAGATACAGCCAAATGGAGGAAATGTTTACTTCATTTACTATGACAAAATAACGAGAATGTTTAACAAATAAAAGATAAAGAGAAAATGTAGAGAAAGATAAATTTAAGAACCAAAATAAAATAGAGATTCTAATAAAGGCTTTATTTAGCTAGAAAGAAAATTAACAAAACAAAAAGAAAAATCCTCCAACTTTTATAAAGAAAAAATGTATAAATATGAGCGGTTTAGGCACATTTAAACATAAGGAAAATATTGCCCAATTATAGCAACAGCCAAAGAAGTTTCTGTTCATAAACTATGCTTAATCTTTACTGAAATCTAACATTTCAAAATTTAGATACAAGATCACCTAAGTACTTAATAAGAAATTATAACCATAAATCTGTTTGAAACATAAATAATATGCTTCTCTTTCCATTTATTTTTAAGACTTCTTATGAAAATTTTAGGGCAATATAGACACATAAAATTAAGCTATAAAGAGAACATAATGCTATAAAATGATGTGGTTTTAATGACTTAAATAATACAGGTAAAAAAGAAGATTTTAAAAGTTTCTAAATAAATATACTCCTATTTTTCTTACTTAAGCACTCTGTAATTAAATAAGTAAATATGATGCAAGAGAGAAAATTTTAAACATCCCTTCAATTCTATTACACATGCTACATAATTCCATTTAGTATGAACTATTCGAAAATACTTTGAGTCATTTAAAGCAATGGAAAATTAGTAAGACTTACTACACAGTTTGACAATTAGCCAATGTGGGTTTATTTTGAGTTTTTTATATGTGAAATGCTCTAAATGGAATCATTCCACTACTTACAAAGATAACTTTCAAACAGTAAGAATAAAAATCACCTAAGCAAACAATTTTTAAAATTTTGCCTTACCTTTAGCTAAAGCTTCTTTATATTTCTCTTTGGCAGAATTCATTTCTTTTATTAATTGTCTATAGCTGCATTTTAACTTCTCCAATTCTGTTTTGGTAACCTGTCAAAGAAACAAAATGCATAAATGTATTAAATTGTTTAAATTTAAATTGCTCAAGAACTTAAATTCCAAAGTATTAACTGATGTGTATTTTACTACTTACAGGTCAGAGTTGTTCTTTAATATACAACTATAGAAAATAAACTACAAGTATGTTTTAAAAATCAGTACTAAATTCGATAGCATGTGAAAACAAATAAACTTTTTTAAAAGAATAGCAAATCAGGCCAGGCACGGTGGCTCACGCCTGTAACCAGCACTTTGGGAGGCTAAAACAAGCAGATCACTTGGGGTCAGTAATTCACGACCAGCCTGGCCAACACAGCAAAACCCTGTCTCTACCAAAAATACCAAAAAAGGAGCCAGGCTGTGGTGGCGCATGCCTATAATCCCAGCTACTCGGGATGATGAGGCACAAGAATTGCTTGAACCTGGGAGGCAGAGGTTGCAATGAGCCAAGATCACACCACTGCACTCCAGCCTGGCTGAAACTTGACTCAAAAAAAAAGGGGGGATGGGGGCGCAAACGAAGAATAACACTGCCATTATCTAAAATTTAAAAAAATTAACTTAGTATGTGCAGAAATGTTTTCTGTAATTAAACAAACAATTAAAATATTATTTCTGTGGAACAATGAAACAAATGCAAGTCCTTGACTGTAGTCAAAAAGTCATTTAAATGCAATTTAAGGAAAAAATATGTGTCCCAGATATTGTCTACAAATCTTCAAATTTGCCATTTGAGAAGATTAAGAAAGAGAAAGCATCAAAACCTTGCAAAAGTGGTTATCAGCAACTTGGAAGATAATCTCAAACACCTTTTAAAGAAATTCTGTATCACCAATGTTCTTGATGACACAGACGATGACACTGTGTGAATAAACAAAAAATATAAATATAAATGAGTTCAAATCATTCTCCATTCAAGAAAAAACTCACTGGTTAACTTTGTAAAACTATTTGTTAAAAGACTGATACCAAACTTTTTGTTGTTGTTGTTGTTGTTGTTGTTGTTGTTTTTGAGACAGAATCTCGCTCTGTTGCCCAGGCTGTTAGGGCAGCGGCATGATCTAGGCTCGTTGCAGCCTCTGCCTCCAGTGTTCAAGCAATTCTCATGCCTCAGCCTCCCAAGTGGCTGGGGTTATAGACGTGCACCACCGCACCTGGCTAATTTTTGTATTTTTATTAGAGACGGGGTTTCACCATGTTGCCCAGGCTGGTCTTGAACTCCTGACCTCAGGCGATCTGCCCACCTTGGCCTCCCAAAGTGCTGGGATTACAGGCATGAGCCACCGCACCCAGCCAGAAAACTTTTTTAATAGATTGATCAGGTTGACAACACTGGAACCAATTAGTCAAGTTTCACATAATAAAAAGATAAATCAACATTATATACCTCCTGATATAAAACTGCAAGAAGTGTATACCACCACCTATGATGTATTCTTGCCCAAAATATGCAGCCAGAATCTTATCAAGTCTCTAGATTTAAATTCCAATTTACAGAAAAAATTAAAGATGAAGGAATATGTGAAATCACATCATAAGATGCTAACAGAAAAACCCAATATGAAGGAAATTCAATTATATAGAGCAAATTACCTAGTTTCTTCCATAAATAAATGGCATTTTATTAAACACTGTGCAGGAAAGAGAACCTACATATTTTTTAAAAGTATCATTCAAATGCAAGGTATAGATGGTATCTGGATCCTGATTGAAACCAACCAACTATAAAAAAACATTTAAACAACAACCATTTCAACAAAAAGTATTCGATAACATGAAGGAATTATTATTTTTAGGCAAATTAACGGTATTGTAGTTACATTTTTTTTTTTTTGAGACGGAGTCTCGCTCTGTTGCCCAGGCTAGAGTGCAGTGGTGCGATCTCCGCTCACTGCAACCTCCACCTTCCAGGTTCACGCCATTCTCCTGCCTCAGCCTCCTGAGTAGCTGGGACTACAGCCGCCCGCCAGTACGCCCAGCTAATTTTTTGTATTTTTAGTAGAGACGGGGTTTCACCCTGTTAGCCAGGATGGTCTTGATCTCCTGACCTCGTGATCCGCCTTCCTCGGCCTCCCAAAGTGCTGGGATTACAGGTGTGAGGTACCGCATCTGGCCTGTAGTTACATTTCTAACAAGAACACTTATTTTAGCTATACATTCTAAAATATTTATGGATAAAATGATATCTTTAAAATGATCCAATGTAAAAAAAAAAGTGGGTAGGAGTATAGAAAAAACGGTGACTATTCAGGTGATGGGTAGGTGGAAGTTGATTTTACTATCCTCTCTTGTTTTATACATTTACAAATTTCTATAATAAAAATAATTTGAAAAAAGTCATTCAGAAGAGACAGACTCCGAATGTAGGGAAAATGAGGGATACGTAAATTTAAGAATACCAAAAGTAATTCTGCCTGTATTTTCTTTTTTATTTATGCAAAGTATTAGATAAGACAAATTTATTTTTAAAAGTCTCAAAGAACTATTTCAGTAAATAAAAACTAAAAATCCTAAGTGATAAGAAAGCTTTGTGTCATAGTTTAATTGGGAGCCTCTTTTTTCTTTCATAGGAGTATATACAGTCACAATATATCCTATAATCAATGTTTTATGTTCAATAAGATATTACTTATTAGAGACCATAAACCTATTTCTTGTTGGGAAATGATGAATAAACAATTTTTAAAGCCAAATAAGGTAAAATATTTCTGTGAATTTGAAAAACAATTTCAAGAAAGAACTTCAATATGGAAAAACGAACCTTGATCATCTCTGCCTCTATCTGCTGATGAACACCTATGTAACTTTTCTTCACCTGCTGCTTGTCCTTAATCATCATGGTGAGCCTGTGTAAAGGTCCAGAGTTCAAGTCCTCTGCATGTGTCTTCATTATCCTACTAAGTTGTTCTGTCTGCTGAATCATAAGTAGCCAAGACTTAAAAAAAAAAAAAGAAACAAAATTAACATTTGCATTAAAGGTTTCCATTTAGCTGTGCTTTAAGAGTTCAAAACTTTAAATATTTAGTTTTATGTAAATTATTACATTAATATAAAAAATAGGTTTCTGGCAACTGTTCAAAGATCTATGAGTGGTTCATATTTAACGTCTTCAACTTCAACTACACATGCTTCAAAATTCTATAATCACAGACAACACAGAAAACTAAGAAAAAGATTAGGGGACTCTTTAAGAGTCCACACTTGCAGTCTTCATTTGTTCACTTCTCATTTGTCTTCCAGCACACTGAAATATTGCTCTGCCACACGATCCTAATGTCCCACTATGGTCTTCAGTTCCTAATGGTCAAATGCAGCAGACATTGTCCCATCCACATCTTAACCTGCCTCTCTCTGCTGACTCAACTTCATGCTGAAACTGTCTTTCGTGGAGGCTCGCTTAGCTTCCTATTTCCAACATTCCTGGCTTGTTTTCCTCCCTTTCTAAAATTTCCTTTTCAATCTTTGGTACCTGTTCTTTTGTTGCCTGTGAGAATACTGGTATTCTATGGATTTCTATCTATAGCCCTATTCTTTTCCTAACAAATACCTTTACATCTCAATAGTTCTTCCAGCACAATACACCAAAGGGCACAACACACTGCCTCAATAGCAAGAGGCACATAATTGTAGGTTTGGGATCAGTGGGCATATGGAAACTGCTAGAAGAACAAATCATTTATTAGTTAGACTTCCTGACATACACATACTTTAAAAAAAAAAAAGGAACAGAGGAATCCTCTTCACTATAGTATTCAATATTCTATTCAGAAACAATATTGAAGACCTATGACACGGTGGATCCAAAAGATATTTTTTAAATGAGCAAAGTTTGGTTTCAGATACTGACAAGAATAATTTTCTACTCTATTATTTTTGGTCTGTGAATGAACAGAATTATTTTCCTTCTGTTAATATTCCAATGTAATCAAAAATCAAAATTTCATAAGCATCTAAAGCAAAATTATAGCCTAAAGAAAGCAAATTCTTAGTCATAATACTAAGTTGCCAGGATCTGACTTGCCAATCTTGTTTTTGATACACTGCATTGTATGTTTTTTAAAAAATAATAACCTTTGAGAACGGTTATTTAGGGAGGGGACTATTTTTAGTTGTGAAATGATATGATGAACATGGAACATATGTGTGGCCTATAAACCCATCATATTTACTTTTAAATATGAAAATATAATCACTAGCTTGCTCTTAACACCACAAAGCAATTTAAAACTAATGTAGTCCTTACTTTAAAATCTAAAATGTAACAAAGATGCAAACAGTATAAAACTATATAAACATGGATTAAAAACATAAACTAAATGGCTATAATATATGTAGCTTTGCCTTTTTCATCTAGTATTTTCACTTCAAACTATGCAGTTGGAGAAATATTCTATGGCATGTGCAGAATGTTAATGCTACAAAAAAATAAAAAGTGAGAGGAGACAGTCTTCTTGCTGTATCTTCAAAAAATAAATATTCTTTAAGTGCTTTGTAGCAATAACTTTTTGTAATTCTATGTAGCAGTCCTTGCAGCCTAGGGGAGAAGATTTCTTGCAAGCCAAAAAACCACACAATTGGGTCAGATTGCCCTCCTCTCCCAGAATGGTACATCCCAACCTGCCTAAAAGCCCTGTTCAGTGTAGTCACTACAGGAAGTCCAAGGTCTCAAAGCATATATTGCCACTCTGTCAACCCCATATTGTCCTCAGTATCTCCTAATCCAACCCAAGCCACTATCTATAGAATCCTGTATTGTCAAGAACTCTTGCTCTATAATTAGAAAACTCTTCATACCTCTTATCAGAACTTTCCATTCATCTTCTAGTTTTAACAAAAGCCTGGCTCTATCTCACTCCCAACACCCCAACGCTGCTAATAAACATTCTCTGTGTTTCTGCAGAAGTCCCAGCTCCTTCGAATCTGAGGACACCCTTCTCCATGAACAATCCATCAGCAAGTCTTTCAGATTCTGTCTCCAAAGTCAATCACAAATCCATCTTCTTCTCTCCATCTCCAGTGCCACTCCTTTGAAGGTTATGATTACCTCTGGCTTAGACTATTACAACACCTCCCAAATGGTACACTCTCATGCTCCTTTCCAATCCATTCTCTTCAAAGTAGCAATAATAATAATAATACAATAATAATTTAAAAATTAATATAACTGTCTCCCTTAAAACACTATATTGGCTTTCCTTTTCATTTAAAGAAAAATCCAAACTCCTTTCTTTCGTGTTGAGATGGAGTCTTGCTCCATCACCTAGGCTGGAGTGCAGTGACGCAATCTCCACTCACTACAACCTCCACCTCCTGGGTTCAAGTGATTCTTGTGCCTCAGCCTCCCAAGTAGCTGAGACTACATGTGTGAACCACTACGCCCAGCTAATTTTTGTATTTTTAGTAGAGGCGGGGTTTTGTCATTTTGCCCAGGCTGGTCTCGAATTCCTGGCCTCAAGTGATCCACCCACTTTGGCCTCCCAAAGTTCTGGGATTGCAGGCATGAGCCACCACACCCAGCCCAAACTCCTTCTAAGACTTATAATGTCTCCCATTATCTATCCGCTAATCTATCCTTCCAACTTCATGTTTTGCTGTTCTCTACCAAGCTAAATAAATGCTAGAAATATTGTTCTTTCTTCAGTTTGCTGAACATAGCAAGCTCCAATCTCTTCCTGAAAGTTTTTACCTCTACCTGGAAGCTCTTCCTCACCTTCACCTGGCAAGCTCCATATCTTCCTTTAGTAATCAGCTAAATATCCTATAGGTCTAATCCTTACTATTCTGTCTTACTCTTTCTCAGCATTTAAAACAATTATTTATCTATATGTATAATTGGTGGTTTGGTTTTTTATAATGTCTCCTCAATTGAAATGGAAGCTCCATGAAGGCGGTACCATGTTTAATATTTTGAGTATTTATTGTGATGTTTGAGACAAGAGGGAGGGAAAGAGGGAAGAAGTAGGAAAAAAGAAAGAAAAAAAGGAAGGAGGAATGTAGAATAAAACCATGAATTAAATACATGCCATAAAAGTGACTTAAAAAAGTTTTTTTTGAGACAGGGTCTCACCCTGTCACCCAGGCTGGAGTGCAATGGCACGATCATGGCTCACTGCAGACTCAACCTCCCAGGCTCAAGTGATTCTCCCACTTCGGCTTTCCAAGGAGCTGTGACTACAGGCATGCACCACTATGTCCAGCTAATTATTTTGATTTTTAGTAGAGACAAGGTCTCACTATGTTGTTCAGGGTGGTCTTGAACTCCTGAGTTTGAGTGATCTTCCCACCTCAGCCTCCCAAAGTGCTGGGATTACGGGTGTGAGCCACCATGCACAGCCATAAATATTTTTTTTAACACAGAATTAGGTAATATTATAATGTGATAGTGAAGAAAAAGTAAACAGGTCTATCTTCAACTGAAAAAATAACAGAAATAGCAGAGCAGCATGTAATGCAAATGAAACACTGACCTAAAAGGAATGGTCGAAAGTCACAAACAAAAAGATGTTTGGATGATATAATTCCTTGAATTAGCTGGGTGGGTGGGATATTTGTTAAAAGAGAGGAGAGTAAAATGTTAATAGGTGCTTAACAAAGAAACAAACAAAAGTAAAGCTACATTTCTATATTTGCAGTAAAACTGGAATATAGCACGTTGCAGATATAGCTCTTTGGTTACAGCATAGCAATGATTAGGACATAGATAAATTGTTATTAGGATAATTTGTGGAAGATAATTCTTTTTCTTTTTTTAAAAAAATAGAGACAGGGTCTCACCATGTTGCACAGGCTGGTCTCAAACTCCTGGCCTCAATCAATCATCCTGCCAGTCTCCCAAAGTGCTAAGATTACAGGCGTAAGCTACTGCACCGAGCTGCAAGCTAATTCTTTGTAACTTAATAAACAAAATATTGTCGGCCACTTGAAGACCTTAAAATCGCTTCATTATACAGAAACCTGATTGCTAATAGTATTCCTTACAATTGAATTTTACCAGTAGGAAGTCACTGATGCTGAAAGTTATAGACAGGTTAAAAAATATTAAAAAGTAAAAATACCTGAATTTTAATTTTAGAAAAGTTTAATCATAGGCAAATAACAATAATACAATCAGGAAAAAACACTGTTAAAATTTGCAAAACGGAATATAAATATCACCATTATTGAAAAAAGAGCTACAAAACATTAAAGTGATAATAATTTAATTTTACTAGACTAGACAAAAATTCCACAGGATACCAACAAAAATGAAGAATGAGAGACTGACGGAAAGAAGTGTAAGTAACTTTTCAAATAGAAGAGTCAGAAGATAGCTTTAGTTCTTAAGTTTGTGTATCAAGAAGTATAAATTTGAGTTTATAATTCTTAAGTTTCTAAAGTTAACCAAGTGAGGGTTTTTAAATAAGCAGCCTATTTATACCTCCTGAATTATCAAAAGTGCTTTTTAAGGAAAGTTAACACTATCCATTTTAACAAAGGACAAAAAGTAAATAATAATTGAAAATAAGTACAAAATACAAATGAGGCCAGGAGCAGTGGCTCATATCTGTAATCCCAGTGTTTGGGGAGGCCAAGGTGGGAGGATTATTTGAGGCCAGGAGCTCGAGAGTAGCCTGGGCAATGTAGCAAGACAGTGTCTCTACAAAAAAAAATTTTTAATCAAAAATTTGAAAAGCTTTGTTTTTAAATTTAAACATTAGCTGGATATGGTGGCTTGTTTCTATAGTCCTAGCTACTCAGGAGGCTGAGGTGGGAAGATTCCCTTAAGCCCAGGAGTTTGAGGTTACAGTGAGCTATGACTTTGCCACTGCACTCCAGCCTGGGTGACAGAGCAAGAGCCTGTCTTGGGAAAAAAAAAAAAAAAAAAGATACTAACTCCATCTGTTAAATATTATATGAAAATGGGATAAACACTTATAAAAAGGAAAACACTATCAAATCAGAGAGGGGACAAAACTTCACCACATGCAATACGTATGAAACAGAAATAAAATATAGCACAACAACAAAAAGACAAGTGAAAACACCCCAGAAAAATATGAAAAACAAGACCCTGTAGTCACTATATTCAAATAATATAAAGTCAAATTCTAGGACAAAATATAAAACAAAGAAGAGCTTACTTAATTAAAGAAAAAAGGAAATAAAGTCCCTAAAATTAAGTCTAAGAAAAGAGAAATAACCATAGATTAATAATAACTTATGAGAACTTTGACAGGAAAATACTAAAGAATGGAAGAAATGGGTACTATTTTTTTCTTCTTTTGAAGAGAAATATAAAGTGCCAAGACTGACACTTCAAGATATAGGGTACGGATCATTTGATTGCTCACAGTTAGAAACCCAGCCCTTTATCTGTGCTGTCCCTTGCTAATTACCTTCTGATAGGGTTGAGGAATAGGAAGAAGGCTGGCAGGCTCTCACTCTTGCACTCTCTCTCCCTCTCCTGTTTCCTTTTAGCTTTTCCAAAAGTGTTGAAGATTTTCCCAAAATTAAAACCTGTCTATTGAACTACATGATGTAAGTTCCACTTTCCTGTTGGAATCCCAACTTTTACAAGTACGAAATTCAGAGACCAATAACCATGGAGTCCATGGTTGTCATAAACCAATTATGAATAACATACCTCTAATAAAGTGCAAAGCTCAAATGTTTTGCTATTGAATAATATCTAAATTGTTTGAATCAGTAAACTTTGGTGCTAAATTGTCTCTAAGAATTGAGAATTAAAAAAAAAAAAGTTTCTAAAACCACCATAACATTGAGAAACTGAGGCAGAACCCTGTGGAATCCCTGAATTGAGGAGACAGAGCTGGGAGTCTGCAAAGAACAAGGTGCTATGGAATAAAAACAAATACAACCTACCAAGACTGAATCATGAAGAAACAGAAATTCTGACTAGACTAAAACAGGCAGGGAGACTGAATCAGTAATCAAGCACTTCCCATCAAAAAGCCCAGACCTTTGTTTGATTCATTAGTGAATTCTACAATACATTTATAGAAGAATTGACATCAGTCCTTTTCAAACTACTCTAGAAAACTGAAAAGGAGGGAACACTTCCAAATTCATTCTATGAAGCCAGTATTACCCTGACAGCAAAGCCAGACAAAGACACTACAAGAAACAAGAACTGTCCAGGTGCAGAGGCTCATGCCTGTAACCCCAGCACTTTGGGAGGTTGAGGTGAGAGGACCGTTTCAGCCCAGGAGTTCAAGACCAGCCTGGGTAACACAGGAAGACACCATGTCTACAAAAAATAAAAATAAATTGGAAAAAAAGGAAAGAAAAATTACAAGCCAATATCCCTAATGAACACAGATGTAAAAATCCTCAATATAATTCTAGAGAACAAAATTGTATACATATTAAAAGGATCATATACCATGACCAAGTGGGCAAGTGGGATTTATCCCTGGGATGCAAGCATGGTTCAACATACACGAATCAATAATTTTGTATTTGACACATTATATTAACAGAATAATGAATAACTTTATATGATCGTGTCAATATATGCACAGAGTATTGGGCAAAATTCAACATCCTTTCATGATAAAAATTCTCAAGGAATCAAGTATAGAATCAATGTATCTCAACATAATAAAGGCTAGATATGGCAAGCTCACAGCTAACATAGTCAATGGTAAAAAACTGATAGCTTTTCCTCTAAAATCAGAAAAAAGAAAAGGATGCTCACTCTCACTTCCATTTAATGGCATACTAAAAGTCCTAGCCAGAGCAATTAGGCAATAAAAAGAAATTTTAAAAATCCAAATCAGAAAGAAAAGTATGACTGTCTACAATAGACAGGATCTTGTGTTGCGGGAAGTCAGGGACCCCAAACAGAGGAACTGGCTGAAGCCATGACAGAAGAACGTGGATTATGAAGATTTTATGGACATTTATTGGTTCCCCAAATTAATACTTTTGTAATTTCTTATGCCTGTCTTTACTGCAATCTCTAAACATAAATTGTAAAGATTTCGTGGACACTTATCACTTCCCCAATCAATACCCTTGTGATTTCCTATGCCTGTCTTTACTTTAATCTCTTAATCCTGTCAGTTGAGGAGGATGTATATCCTTCCAGGACCCTGTAATAATTGTGTTAACTACACAAATTGCACAGCATGTGTGTTTGAGCAATATGAAATGTGGGCACCCTGAAAAAAGAACAGGATAACAGCAATTGTTCAGGGAATAAGAGAGATAACCTTAAACTCTGACCGCCGGTGAGCCGGGCAGAACAGAGCCATATTTCTCTTCTTTCAAAAGCCCAAATGGGAGAAATATTGCTGAATTCTTTCTCTCAGCATGGAACGTCCCTCAGAAAGAGAATGCGCACCTAGGGGTAGGTCTCTGAACTGGCCCCCCCGGGGCGTACCTGTCTCTTATGGTTGAGACTGCAGGGGTGAAATAAACTCCAGTCTCCCATAGCGCTCCCAGGCTTATTAGGAAGAGGAAATTCCCACCTAATAAATTTTGGTCAGACCGGTTGATCTCAAAACTCTGTCTCCTGATAAGATGTTATCAATGACGGTGGTGCCCAAAACTTCATTAGCAATTTTAATTTCGCCTCCGTCCTGTGGTCCTGTGATCTCGCCCTGCCTCCACTTGCCTTGTGATATTCTATTACCCTGTTAAGTACTTTTTGTCTGTCACCCACACCTATTCGCACACTCCCTCCCCTTTTGAAACTCCCTAATAAAAACTTGCTGGTTTTTGTGGCTTGTGGGGCATCACAGATCCTACCAATGTGTGATGTCTCCCCCGGATGCCCAACTTTAAAATTTCTCTCTTTTGTACTCTGTCCTTTTATTTCTCAAGCCAGCCGACGCTTAGGAAAATAGAAAAGAACCTATGTGATTATCGGGGCAGGTCCCCCGATAATCTTGTATGTAGAAAACTGTGACTCTCCAATTTTAAAAAACTGAATTAGTAAGTGAATTCTGTAAAATTGTAGGATTAAAAAATCAACATACAAAGATCAATAACATTTGTTTTTCTTTTTTCTTTTTTAAAATTTATTTCTTTTCCTGCCAGGAGTATAAAAACAATCAGTAACATTTCTATACAGTAACAACAAACTATCCAAAAAAGAAATTAGGAAAGCACTCCCAAATTAGCATCAAAAATAATACGATACATAGGAATAAATTTAACCAAGGAAGTGAAAGGTCTTTGCACTGAAAACTATAAGATATTGATGAAAGAAGTTGAAGAAGGCACAGATAAATGGAAAATATGCTTACGTTCATGAATTGAAAGAATGACCATTAAAATATCCATACCACCCAAAACAATCTACAGATTGAAAGCAATTCTATCAGAATTCCTAATTAAAATTTCAATGATAAAAAATGACATTAGAATTTTGAAATAGAAAAAAAAAAAATCCTAAACCTCTTATGGAGCCATAAAATACCCTGAATGCTAAAGCAATCTTTACAAAGAATAAAGCTGGAGGCATCATACTTCCTTGTTCCAAACTATATTTCCAAAGGTATATTAATCAAAATAATATAATACTAGCATAAAAACAGATACATGGGCCAATGGAAGAATAGAGGGAGCACAGAAAAATAAACCCACACATATACAATCAACTCATCTTTGACAAGGGCACCAAGAATACACAATAGGGAAAAGATAGTCTCTTCAATAAACAGTGTTGGGAAAACTGGATATCCACATGTAAGAGAATGAAACTGGATCCCTATCTTAGACCATACACAAAAATCAACTCAAAAAGAACTAAAGACTTAAATATAAGACCTGAATCCATAAAACTCCTACAAGAAAAAACAAAGGAAAAGCTCCTTGACACTGCTGTTGGCAATGATTTTTTGAAGATGACACCAAAAGCACAGACAACAAAAGCAAAATTAAACAAGTGAGACTACACCAAACTAAAAAGCTTCTACACAGCAAAGGAAATAACCAAATAAAAAGGCAATCTAAAGCATGGGAAAAAATACTTGTAAATTATATATCTAATAAGGGAACTGATATAAATATGTAAGGAACTAACACAACTCAACAGCACACAGAAAAAAATAGCTCAGTTTTCAAAATCTGCAAAGGACCTGAGCAGATATTCCTCCAAAGAAGATACACAAATGACCAAAAGATATATGAAAAGGTGCTCAGTATCACTAATCATCAGGTAACTACAAATCAAAACCACAATGACCTATCACCTCACACCTATTAAGATGGCTATTATAAAAAAGACAAAAGATAAGTGTTGGCAAAGATGTGAAGAAAAGGAGCACTATACACTGTTGGTAGAAATGTAAATTAGGACACCCATTATGTAAAACATATCGAGGTTCCTCAAAAAATTAAAAATAGAACTGTTATATGATCTAACAAGCCCTCTTCTGGTTACATAGCCAAAGAAAACAAAATCAATACAACAAAAAGACACCTGTACTCTCATGTTCATTGTCATATTGCTACAGCTTGCATATTATTTGTTTGTCCCCACCAAAACTCATGTTAAAGTTTGATCCCCAGGCCAGGCACAGTGGTTCATGCCTGTAATCCCAGGACTTTGGGAGGCCAAGGGGGGCAGATCGCTTAAGGTCAGAAGTCCAAGCCTGGCCAACATAGTGAAATCCTGTCTCTACTAAAAATACAAAAATTAGCTGGCCATGGTGGCAGACCACCTGTGATCCCAGCTACTCAGGAGGCTGAGGCAGGAGAATCACTTGAACCCAAAAGGCAGAGGCTGCAGTGAGCCGAGATGGCACCACTGCATTCCAGCCAGGAGGCTGAGGCAGGAGAATCACTTGAACCCAAGAGGCAGAGGCTGCAGTGAGCCGAGATGGCGCCACTGCATTCCAGCCTAGGCGACAGAACGAGACTCTGTCTCAAAAATAACATAACATAACATAACATAACATAACATAACATAACATAAATAAAATAAAATAAATAAAATAAAATAAAATAAATAAAATAAAATAAAATAAAATAAAATAAAATAAAATTTGATCCCCAATGTGGTGGTATTGGTAGGTAGGGCCTAATGGAAGGTGTTTGGGTCATGAGGGCTGCTACTATGTGGGTGGCTTGGTGCCATTCTCAGAATAGTGAGTTCTCACTCTGGCAAGACTAGATTAGCTCTTGTAGCAATGGATTAGTTCCCACAAAAGTGGACTGCTATAAAGTCCCTGGATTTTCTCTCTTTGCATATGTCCACTTCCCTTTATTTTTCTCCCTGTGTTATGACACAGCACAATAGTTCTCACCGGAAGCCAGGGTGATGACCTTGAACTTCCCAGCCTACAGAACTATATGCTAAATAAACCTCTTTCTTTATAAAATGCCCAATATCAGGAATTCTATTATAGCAACAGAACTTGGACTAGGACAGGCATTATTCATAATAGGCAAGATACAGGAACAACCCTCAACAGATGAATGGATAAAGAAATTATAGTAAATAAAATGTGTGTGCGTGTGTATACACATATATAATGGAATATTATTCAATCATAAAAAAGAAGGAAATCCTGCCATTTTTGAGAACAGGGATTAATCTAGAGGGCATTATGCTAAGTGAAAAAGCCAGGCATAAAAAGACAAATATTGCATGATCTCACCCATATGTGGAATTTTAAAAAGTCAAATTCAGAAAAAGAGAATAGAATGATGATTGCCAGGGGATAGGGGTGAAGAAAATGGGGACATTTTGGTCAAAGGGAACAAAGTTTCAGTTATGCAGGATTAATAAGTCCTGAAGATCTAATGTACACCATGATAACTAGAGTTAATAATAATTTATTATACACTTTGAATTTGCTAAGAGAGTATGTATCTTAAGTGTTCTCCTCATGAAAAGAAATAATAACTATGTGAGGTGACAGATAAGTTAATTAACTTGATTGTGGTAATCATTATACAACATATATCAAAATATTACAAGGTATACCATAAATACATATAATTTTTCTTAAAAAATAAAATAATTATATTATAGAATTTAATAACAAAAATAATATGTGTGTACTTGGAAACCTCTAAGGAGACAGAGGGAGAGACAAGGAAAGTATTCAAAGAATAATGGCTAAAATTTTTCAAAATTGGATGAAAAATAAATACAGATCAAAGAAGCTCAATGAACCCAAGCATAAGAAGCATGAAAAAGGCAAGACTACCACTACCATATTTGTGTCAGCCTTGGGATATTAAAATTTTCATAGTGATAATATAATAATTTTCAAAAACTATTTACATATATGAAACTCCTTCAATGGTATAACTCATTGTAATGAGTTCTTGGATATCTTCATTTTTCTTATAACATTTAAAAATTTTCCCCTATAAATACAGCAGGAATTGACTAGTCTCTTTCCCTGGATCATTCATGTCTTGGTGTCCAGATTTATAAGCATGTTCCTATCTGGTGAAGGTTTTTAAAGAACCAAAGGACTAAGGTTACTTGATAAATCAGAGGAAGGTGAATCATCTGAGTTAAGTATGACCTTCAATGTCAGCAGAATTTCACTTTCTCTTGGTTAAAGCCTTTCTAACAATAGAAAGGTTGAAACTCTTAAGACCATGTTATTTTTTTGAGACGGAGTCTCACTCTATCACCCAGGCTGGAGTACAGTGGAGCAATCCTGGCTCACTATACTTTCCACCTCCTGGGTTCAAGTGATTCTCTTGCCTCAACCTCCCGAGTAGCTGGGATTACAGGCATGTGCCACCATGCTTGGCTAATTTTTGTATTTTTAGTAAAGACAGGGTTTCACCATGTTGGCCAGGCTGGTCCCAAGTGATTCGCCCACCTTGGCTTCCCAAAGTGCTGGGATTACAGGTGTGAGCCACTGCACCTGGCCTAAGACTCTGTTATTTCAAGTATTTCAGATTCTCAGATCATCAAACACTAATATAATAAACAAAATGAATCCAAATGAAAGCAAAAATAATATGTGGACAAAGATTAAATATTTTTAAATAAAATCAATATAATCAAATTAAATAATTGGTTTCTAATAACTGGTACCAAAGATGCTGAGCTGCATTAGCTCAGTTACGGTCCAGTCTCAAAAGTTAGAGAACCACATGACTACCGGGATATTACTACTGGTATTAAAAAGGTAAATCTAAGTATCTAAACACAGATCAGGCCAGAAAAGAAATTAAGAAATTATATTACCTTTTCTTTCCCAATACTTTTCCAGCTTCTTGGTGCTCCTCAATTGCTTTTATTCCTCTTGGACTTAAGGGCCACCTTTCTTGTTCTTCTTCTGAAGAACAGTAACCAGAAAAATAACTGGCCATAGTCACCTTTATTCTTCAGAAGTAAATCGCCTAACCTCAGCAGTTTTCTCCTACCAAAAATTAAGCATTGAATAAAATACCTTCACAGTCCCTTTCAGTTCCAGCATCCTGTGATCTTTTCCTATTTATTAATAGCTACTTCCTTATTTAGTGCCATCCTCACAAACTCCTTGACTTTTATAGCTCACGTCCAGAGAAGATTCCTTTGTTGATCCAGCTCTAGTAGAGGACTGTTAAAACAATAATGGCCTATTTGGAAATTTTAAAGAGAAGAATGAACTATAGTTAGGATTCTGGGAGATTTTTATCTCTTCTTTAGCTCCTTTTTTTTATATTCCTGCTCTCCACTCTTTCCCATTCGCTTTCCATGTCCTAGACAAGCTGTTCTGTTATTTTCTATTTCCTGTAGTTCCAGATTATCCTTCATTGGCCCCATCAGCTCAATATTTTTTTAAAAAACAAAGTCCTCTCTTTCCTCCTCCAACCCAATCAACCTTTTCATCTACTGCCTTATCTATCTTTTTTCAAACTCCTCAAATAGACTTCTGGGGGAAAAAAATTAAAACTCAGTTCTTACTCCCAGAAGGTATAAACTAATCTATATACTCAAGATACTTCCTTCTTCTGAATCTCTATTTTAAAAAAATGCTTTTCTCTCTCACATAGAATGAACAGGTGGAATTGATGGTCTCCATTAGTTCTTTCCAACCCGACTCCTATTAAAGCTAACTTTGCTTATCTAAATGAGAGAGACGCTTTCTGCCTCTTTTACGTACTGGGGCTTCACTTATTAATATTACCAACCTCTTGCACACTCGCAGCAGGCCTTCTCTTATTTACTCATTTTATCAACACTATGAAGAAAATATCTTCATCTTATAAATGTGGAGTTTGAATGTCAGATAAATTAATCTGCCTAAAGTCACACACCTAAATAATGGAAGAGCTCACATTCAAATACAAAACTAATTCTTAATGTGTTACACCTGACACAACCTGATGCTTGGCGGGAGCAGTGTGGGAACCTAAAGGTCTTAATATCTAAAAACTACTTTAAGAATAACTACCTAGCCAGGTGCAGTGGGACATGCCTATAATCCCAGCACTTTGGAATTACAGGCTGAGGCAGGAGGATCACTTGAGCCCAAAAGTTCAAGACAAGCGTGGGCAAAAGAGTCAGATCCCGGCTCTAAAAATTAGAAAAAAAAAAACAAAAATAGCTGAGCATGGTGGTGCACACCTGCAGTCCCTGCTACTCGGGAGGCTGAGGTGAGAGGATCACTTAAGCCCAGGAGTTAAAGGCTACAGTGAGCTATGAGCACACCACTGCACTCCAGCCTAAGCGACAGAGCTAGACCCTGTTTCTAAAAATAAAAAAGAATAACTATCTAGGTTAAACTAAGGAGAATATTATTAAACTGTACATAGTAATCTTTAATTTCTATTTAGTACTTAATCATTAAATTAGAAGTGAAGAGCCATAGGAAAAGCTATCTACTCCTTTAGGCTACCTACTTTGTAGTATGAGCACATCTAAAAAGAAGTCCTTCTAGGGCAAGATTAGTGAGTCACTCTTGATATGACATGCTCTGTGAGAAGCTATGGATATGAAAATGAAAGAGGCCTCTCACTGTAACTGCCTTTCTAACTAAAGTAATGACCCATCTCTCAAATCTCCCTAAACAGAACAATTAAATAAAATTATCATCTTATCTAACCGCCCCAATATCTCACTGGATAATTAGAAATAGGACTACTTTGACACAGTGAAAAAGACAGCACACATTTCCCAATGCCCCAGGAAAACAAATTATTAATTTGAGATTTTAAAATTTTAGAACATTTTTCAGAATTCTGAGTTGTATATTAATATTAATATTATTAAAAATATTGCTTTTACCTGAAATGTAAAATGTGATTTCAAAAGATTTATTCTTTTTATCTTTTTTTTTTTTTTTTTTTTTTTTTTTTGGAGAAAGTCTTGCTCTGTCACCCCGGTTAGAGTGCAGTGGCACAATCACGGCTCACAGAAGCCTTGACTTCCCGGGCTTAGGTGATTCTCCCACCTCAGCATCCTGAGCAGCTGGGACCACAGGCATACACCGCACACCACCATGCCCAACTAATTTTCTTTTTGTATTTTTTGTAGAGATGGGATTTCACCATGATGTCCAGGCTGGTCTAGAACTCCTGAGCTCAAGCAATCCACCCGCCTTGGCCTCCCAAAGTGCTAATATTACAGGCGTCAGCTACCGCATATGGCCAATTTTCTAAATTCTTAAATGTGATTCTTTGGCAGTGTTGTTTTGTGACCAAAAATAAAATGGTTCCTAGAAATAAACACATCACCTATTTCATAATAAAAAGGAGGAATAATAATTCAATTTACAGAAATTTTATTCTCATCTACCCCAAAAGCGAGATCATTGCATACATTAAATAGCATCTCAGGCTTCTAAAATAATTAACATAAACCCTACAATGCCTATTTTATGCTTAGGAAGCCTATAGAGGTAAATAGTACCAGTTATACTAAGATTAATACATGATATAAAGAAAGTAAACTCTGCATGCAACTTTTGAAAAAGAGAAAACTACACATAAGGGGAAAATACATATCTTTTAGAAATGCATATTAGTCCTTTCTTGCCCTCTAAATTTGAACTAACAGCTGTGTAGTGAGGTAAATCAGTATTCCATAAACAGGTAGTAATTTAAGTGCTCTGAGTTTATTATACCAAAAGTATTTATTCTACAACACGGGATTAAAGAACAAACTACTACTGGAGCTATAATTATACTAAAACATTGAAAATAAATCACGAAGATGACTCAAGCTTGAAAAATACCTAAATAATAGTTGTTATAAATAGCTTTTCACTCAGACTACACCTCCAACTACTTGTTTGCTTTCTTTTTGCTTGAATTTTTTTAAATACAACATAAAAATTCCATGAAGAATGCATAGTCTGTACACTACACAATAACTCAAAATAAATGGTTCTGTGAAACAACAGTTTTTATTGTGAGTTTGCCCATTACATAAGAAGAATGTTTTTGGAGTCTCTGTGTCTTTATGGAATATAGAAATCCAGAAGACAACTCCTTAAATTCCCCTAAAGATGAAGTTTTCAAAGATTCAATCGCAAGTTCAAAGGAAATTTTAGATACTTCCCATTCATAAGAGCCTCTCTTCATTTTCTTCAAAGCTTCATGGTTTCCCTGGACTAGTGGTTCACAACTCTGGCTGCAATAAGAAGCAACTGCAAGCTTTTTTTTTTTTTTTTGGAGACAGTGTCTTGCTCTGTTGCCCAGGATGGAGTGCAGTGGCATGATCTCTGCTAACTGCAACCTCTGCCTCCTGGGCTAAAGTGATCCTCCCACCTCAGCTTCCCAAGTAGCTGGGACTACAGGACCAGGCCACCATGCTCAGCTAATTTTCTTTTATTTTTGGTAGAGATGGGATTTTGCCATGTTGCCCAGGCTGATCTTGAACTCCTGCGCTCAAGTGATCTGCCCACCTCAGCCTCCCAGAGTGCTGGATTACAGGCGTGAGCCACCATGCCCAGTCCAACAACTGCAAACTTTTTAAAAATACCAATTATTGGCTCTAAGGCCATAGATTCTTATTTAACAGGCTTTGGATGGGGTCTATACATCAGTACTTTAAAGCTCCACAACTAATTCTAATGTATAAGCTCTACTGTAACAAAATATTTTTGTGCCTAACAACCACGAGATTGTACAAAAATTACAAAATAAAAACCACAGGGCTTATGGACAAATGGGGTTAAAGGCATAATACTCGAGAAACTAATCAGGGACACATTTTTTAAAAACAGAAACCTAACAGAAAAAACTTTGCACAGTTTTACACATATTAAACGTTAAGAAGCACATGACTACTATATTAACATGGCACTTCATTTTGAAAAGACCTGAAGTTTGCTTGTCAAAGTCGATTTCAGAAAGGTTGCAACTTGCGAATTCTGTAAAGGGGAGAGTTATTCAAAATTTGACAGAAAGTTGAAATGCCACATGTGGATGAGTGTGGCTCACAACAAAAAGGTAAATGAAGGTAGCCAGTAAAGGACTGAAGTGTGTGTCTACTATGTATTCCTACGCAGCATGGTTAAGCTAGTTACAGTTTTCTGCATTCACCTAGTGCTTCTTCAGGTTTCAGACATAAACAAATGCAAAATTAACGTTAAGCTCAAATCGTTCCTAATATGTCAATTGTGTGGGAATAAACTCATGTTTTTTTTTTTTTTGATAGATTAAAGCATGTGTGTATATATGTGTGGTGTGTGTGTGTTTGGGGGGGCGGTGGTGTAGTTAGTTAGTTACTTAGTTAAGACAGGGTCTTGCTATGTTACCCAGACTGGTCTTCAATTTGTGGCCTCAGGTCATCCTCTCATTAACCAAATTTTTAAATGTTGAAATGATTTCAACCAAGATTTCAATGTTTTCAAATCCGGTGGTATAGCAGAAGTGGCTCTATAGCCAGGCTTAAAAATTACTGCTTTAAAAATATATATAGTTGAAACCCTAGTTGTACAGGCTCAAGTTACATTATATATGTATTATGTGACTACTAAATAATCAGACTGATTCATCAAAAAGCATTTTTCATTACTTTTTATTCCTATGTGGTATATGTAACATCACCAATATTTCAATTCACTTCATGTTTAAAAGGTAAGGCAATACTTCCTTTTAAATACCTTGCATCATTTGAAGATTGTATTTATCACTGTACTATTTCAGAAGTTGACTGTATGCAGACAGATATAATTTTACGTAAAGAAGAAGACACAAAGTAAAATTCATCTTCAGCACAGAAAACAGGTCCTAACAATACAATAGCTGTTAAACATATGAAAGATGTTTAATTTCACTCTTTTTAGAGAAATATAAAAGCACCCTAGATATCATTTCTTACCTATCAGAATAATAAAAATACAAAAGTCTGAGAACAAACTCTGTTACCCAGATTAAGTAGAAGCTAACATCCTCCTATGTTTCTGCTGGATATGCAAAATGATACAAGATCCACAGAGGAAATTTATAGAAATATAAATTTATATTTATATTGGCAATATATAATAAAAATATATAATACAACAGGTACATTTACATTTTGGCCTGGAAATCTCATTTCCAAAAATTCAGCGTGAAGACACCCATGTTACAAAAATACACCTATTCAAAGTTATCCATTGCAGCATTATTTGTAATTGCAAATACTGTGAAACCTAAAATTCCATATACAGTAAATTGGTTCAATGTTCAGATATTTTCTCCACTAAAAGAAACCAGGACTCCTAGGAAAAAGGGTTTATTCCAGGAATGTAGAAAGCAACATTCAAGATGAGATTGGAATATTTTCTTATGCCAAAAAGTAAACAAGTGCTCAGAGAATGAAGAAAAAATAGAAACCAGGTAGTTGGGGGAAAAAGATAGCTACCTAGGTCTCCATCTCCTACTATTTCCTCCAATAGGAATACAAACGAACAAAAAAAGAATAGAAAACCACACAAGAAACATGCCCTCAGGATTAAAGACAGAATGTACACACTTCAAAATAACTATAAATAACAGAGGCATTCGAACCAGAGTGATTCCATCTTGAGTGAGGGCTAGGAAAAAGGAGGCTGCGACTTGCTGAGCTGCATGCCCAGAAAGTTAGGTATTGCTAGCCTCTAGATGTTTATGGTTAAGGGAACAGATTGACAATGTTTACTAAACAGATCCAGCCTTAGGAGTGTCCTAATACCCCGATGATATCTTGAGAACAGAAGCATTCCTAATTTTGCTTTAAAGATAATAACATCAATTCTTGCAAAATATAGTAATTAAGAAAAGTAATCCTTTATCACAAACCCTTGTAACAGAGCACATCTCCCCATGATCTGTTTTTATCCTGTATACAAACAAGTATTGTACCTAGGGTGGACACATTTCTCCTCTTACTTTCAGGAACGCCTTCCCCTGTGTATGGAGTAGCTGTACTTTCACCACTTTACTTTCTTAATAAACCTGCTTTTGCTTTGCACTGTGGACCTGTTCTGAATTATTTCTTGCGCGACATCCAATAACCCTCCCTTGGGGTCTGAACTGGGACCCCTTTCCTGTAAAATAAATTAAAAAATGAAAAATTACCAAATCACAGGTTCATGTGATTTCTCATGTTCGTATTCTAGATAAAAAGTCACAGAAGAGATACAACAACTATTAAATAAATGAAATAAGTGACTGTGTATTGAATTCTGGATCAGAATGAAAAAGTAATTGCCAAAAACAGGACTATATTCCATATATTCACAAAACTAGAGGAAAGAATAAATATATTAAGTCAAAAGATACAAGATATAAAAGGAATTCAAATCTACTAGAGATATTTACGACTTGTTCATTTTTAACATGGAAATGACCCAACTACTTGATTTCTGTTTATTCTCTCCAATTGTTCCACCCTAAAGTATGGGTGTGGAGCAAAAGGAAAAGTTGAGTTTTGGCAGGTACAAGAAGACAAAGGAATGGTACACAGGCATAATTTAAATTTAAATATTGGCAAGAAAGGAAGTATTGTTGCCAGAAAAGGAGGAGTGAGGGAAGAAGAGACACTGCTGGAAATAAGTGATCAGGGAAAGAATTAAAGTTAACCTCATTAATAGGGTTACGAAAGGAAGTTGGAAATAAAAATATCTGAGCTGAAAAATACAGTGGATAAAATTAACAACAGATTAGACATTGAATAAAAGTAAGATTAGTGAAATAGAAGACAACAATAAAAACTAACCACAATGAAACACAGAGAAGAAAGAAAAATACAGCATAGTAAACTGTAAGACAACTTTAAACAGCCAAATCCATACGTAATCAGGGTCCTGAAAGAAGATAAAAGGAAGAGGGAGAACTAAAAAACAATTTTTCAAAATAATGCCTGAAAACTTTCCAAAGTTGATGAAAACTGTAGTAGCCCATGGGTTTAAAAAGGTCAACAAGACCCTAGCACAAAAAATGTAGAGAAAACTACATAAAGGCACATAATGAATTGCTTAACATCACAGTAACAAAGGGAAAACCTTAAGTGCAGCCAGAGGGAAAAAACATTAGGCACAAATTTTTCATGAGAAACAACACAAGTAAGATGATAATACAGCAACATCTTTAAAATATGTAAAGAAATTGCCAAACAGGAATCTTATACATGTAAAAATTGTTTTCAAAAACAAAGGACACCATAAAGATATTTTTACACTTTCAAACCTAAAAAAAATTTTTTTTCAATAGACTTGCACTATAAGAAATGTGAAAGGAAGTTCTTCAAACAGAAAGAAAATGATACAAGCTAGAAACCTGAATCTACATAAAGAAGACTACCATACACTGTAACTCAATGAGCAAATATAAAGAATTATGTACTTATTATGTAAATTATTCAAAAGATAATCAGCAAAAATAATAATGTATTGTGGGATTTATAACTCACATATAATTAAAAGTTGTAACAATAATAACACAAAGAACAGGTGGGAGAAACTGAAGTATACTCTTGCAAGAATATTATTATAGATGAGGTTCTACATATCACTGAAATACAGACTTATAGTAAGTTATAGATGTATACTATAGACCTTAATGCAACCATTAAAATAACACAATGAACATTTATAGGCAATAATTCAATAAAGGAGATAAAAATAGTCACATTTTAAAAATGCTCAATCCAAAAGAAACAGGAGAACGGAATATAAGAACATAAAAAGAGCAGACAGGATAAGGAGAAAACAAATGGTAAGATGATAAATTTAAACCTAATCATATCAATAATCACACTAAATGAAATAGTCTAAACACACAAACTAAATAGCAGAGATTGTCATATTAGGAAACAAAGCAAGACTCAACTATATGTTACTTACAAAAACCCACTTCAAATATACCAAATATATGATGAAAAACGACATACCATGCTAACATTAGCCAAATGAAACCCAGCGTGGTTATATTAATATCAGACAGCTTAGATTTCACAACAAAGAATATTACCAGAGTTAAGGTAATTTCTCAGTGATAAAGGGCCTAATTAATAAGGAGAAAATAAAAATCCTAAACATTTCCCACCCAATAAACAAGTTAATTTATTTGTCAAGAAGATATAACATTTCTAAACATTTATGCATCTAATAATAGGGAATCGAAATATAAGAAAAATGGACTAATAAATGCCAAAGAGAAACAGGTAAGTTCACAGTTATAGTGGGAGATTTCAGCATCCCTCTCTCAACTGATGGGACAGGTAGACAAACATGAGTAAAGAAACTGTGATGTTTAATTTTATGTGTCAACTTGACTGACTCAAAGGAACTGCAGATAGCTGGTGAAACCCATCTCTGTGTGTCTTTGAGGGTGTTTCCAGAAGAGATTAGCATTTGAATGAGACAACTGAGTAAAGACGATCCACCAGAAGATTCGATGACAAGCATCATCGAATCTATTGACAGTCTAATGGAACAAAAAGGAGGAGGAAGGGCAAATTCACTCTCTCTCTTCTAGAACAGATATTCATCTCCTCCTGCCCTCGAGCATCAGAACTCTAGGTTTTTGGGCCTTCTTACTCTGGGATTTACACAGGAGGTACCTCTGGTTCTCGGGCCTTTAGACTCAGACTGAATTACAGCACTGTCTTTCCTAGTTCTCCAGCTTGCAGACAGCATATCGTGTGTCTTCTAGACTTCCATGATAAATCATATATATATATATATATCTCCTATTGGTTCTGTTTCTCTGGAAAACCCTAATACAGAAATAGAAGACTTAAACACCACTATCAACCATCTTCACTTTACTGTCATCTATAGAACACTCTAACCAACAACAGCAGAATACATACTTCTTAGCAACTGCACATGCAATATTTACCAAGACAAACTATTTTCTGGGCCATGAAACAAGTATTCATGAATTTTTAAACATTCAACTGATACCAAATAGATTCTTGAAAAACAATGAAATTAAATTTAAAATCAGTAATGAAGAGATCCATGGCAAAATATATATACATTTGAAAATTAAGTAATATAACATGGTATTTTGGGGCCCACTCCACTCCATACCCAGGCAGATCTCTAGGCATCTGGAGCATCCACTCACTTGGATCAGCAGCATGACCTGCCCCACCCTTCCCATTCACAGATCTTGGTGCAGGGAGGCCCTCTCCACTTCACACCTAGGCAGATCTCCAGGCATTCAGAGCACCCACTTGCCTGGTTCAGCAGCCTGGGATGCCCTACCCTTCCTGGACATAGATTGTGGGGCAGAAGGGCCCTCTCCATTCCACGGCCAGGCAGATCTCCAGGTACTTGGAGCACTTGCTCACCTGGAGAAGCAGGCTGACACACCCACCCTTCCTGTGCATAGATTATGGGGCAATAGGGCCCTCTCTGCTCCTCACCAGGGCAGGTCACCAGGCATTCAAAGAACCTGCATGCCCGGACTGGAAGCATGAGCCACCCTACCCTTTCTGTGCAAAGATACAGGTAAAGGAGGGCCTTCTCTTCTTCACCCCCAGGCAGATCTCCAGACAGCTGAAACACCTGCTCACCTAGGTCAGCAGACTGAGTATCCAACCCTTCCTATGAAGACACCATATTGCAGCTGGGCCCTCTCTGCTCAACACCAAAGCAGATCTCCATTGGGAGCACCTACTCTTCTGAATCAGCAACCTGACCTGCCCCACCATTCCTGTGCAGAGACTGTGGTGCTGCAGTACTCTCCATGTCTAGGCATCTGGAGTACCCACTCTCCTGGATTAGGAGTTTGGCCAACTCTCCCCCAAGCAAAGAACTTGGGGCTGAGGAGGTTTCCTAGGCACACCTCTGAGCACTTGGTGGACACCCATTGGATTCTCCCTCAGTGCTGGTGCTTCTGCCTGCCACTGGGCGACAGGTAGGCAGGCCTGCCCAGTCCGGCCCCACACATGTTGCTCCCCAGCCTGGAGAGGTGAGCAGGGAACTCAGACCACTACGCACTACACGGATCAATCAATTGCCTGAGGCAACAGAGCTTCTCTCAGTAAGCGAGGATCAAGTATACACACCCAGCTGTGTTAGCCACAGCCACGTCTTACCTATAAGCGCTATGTACTGGCTTATATATAAAGAAAGCCCAATACAAAAGCCCAGTATAAAAACCTGCCAACGGAAGTCCATACGGCAGAGCCAAAAAGACATTACTGAACATTCTCTATAGACACACTACCTAGGAAGGAGGGGAAAGGAAAAGAGAAATTAAAAAATAACAATAATATCACAAGAAAAGAAAGAAAAAAGAAAAATTCCTACCTGCACAAAAATAATTACAAAAATTAGAAGTGCCAGCACCTCTAGATGAGAAGGAACCAGCACAAGAATTCTGGCACCATGAAAAATGTGAATGTAGTGACATCACCAAAGGATCATACCAGCTCTCCAGCAATGGTCTGTAACCAAACTGGAAACTCAGAAATGACAGATGAAGAATTTAAAGCACAGGCTTGGCATGGTGGCTCACACCTGCAATCATAGCATTTTGGGATGCCAAGGCAGGAGGATCACTTGAGCCCAGAAGTTTGAGAACAGCCTGGGCAATATGGTAATATCCCATCTCTACAAAATATACAAAAATTAGCCAGGCATGGTGGTCCACACTTGTAGTCCCAGCTACTCAGGAGGCTAAGATAGGAGGATTACTTAAGCCCAGAAGATCAAGGCTGAAGAGAGCTGTGATCATGCCACTGCACACCAGCCTGGGCAACAGAGCAAGAACCTGTCTAAAAAACAAAACAAAACAAAAAAATTCAAAGTATGGAAAAGCATGTATTACAAGAATGATTAACAAGATCCAAGACAAGGATGAAATTCAATACAAGAAGGAATACATCAGCATCTTAAAGAGAAATCAGTCAGAGCTTATGGAGTTGAAAAACTCACTTAAGGAGTTTCAAAAGACAACTGAAAGCTTCAGAGGAAACTTCAGAGCCTAAATACATGTCTTCAGAACTAACGCAGTCAGACAAAAATAAATAAAAAAGAATTTTTTAAAATAAACAAACTCTCTGAGAAATACGGGATTAGGTAAAGCAACGAAACCTACAAGTTACTGTCATTCCTGAGAAAGAAGGAGAAAAAGTAAACAACCTGGAAAACATATTTGAAGGAATAATTCAAAAAAAGTTTCCCTAATCTTACTGGAGAGGTAGATATCCACATACAAAAAAATCCAGGTAACACCTGTGAGATGCTATACAAAGTGAACAGCAACAAGACATATTGTCACAAGACTGTCCAAGATCAAAACTAAAGAAAAAAATCTTAAAGGCAGCTGAGAAAAAGGTCAGATCACATGTGCAAAGGGAACTCTGTCAGGCTAACAGTGGACTTCTCAGCAGAAATCTTCTAAGCCAGGAAAGATTAGGGGTGTACTTTCAGCCATCTTTAAGAAAAGAAATTCCAATCAAGAATTTCACATCTCACCAAACTAAGCATCATAAGTGAAGGAGGAATAAAATATTTTCCGGACAAGCAAGTGCTAAGGGAATTCTATACCAGGTCGCCTCACAAGAGATCCTTAAGGGAGTTCTAAACAAGGAAACAACAACAACGAAAATACCTGCTACCACAAAAACATGCACACAGGCCCTATAAAGGAACCACACAATACAAACTACAAAGTAATCATCTAATGACTTCACAATAGGATCAAAATCTCACATATTAATATTAATATTAATATTAATATTGAATGTAAACTGTCTAACTACTCCACTTAAAAGGCACAGAGTTGCAAGTTGGATTAAAAAAACAAACCCAACCATCTGCTGTCTTCAAGAAACCCATTCTTACATGTTGACACCCACAGGCACAGAGTAAAGGGTTAGAGAAAGATCACATAAACAGAAAACAAAAAAGAATAGTGAAGCTATTTTTATATCAGATAAAACAAATGTTGGACCAACAAAAAAACATGGACAAGAAGTAATAATGATACTAATGATAAAGAATTTAATTCAACAAGAAGACTTAACTTATATTTAATATATGCACCCAACATTGAAGCACCTAGATTCACAAAAAAAATACATCTAGACCTACAAAAAGACACAGACAGCCACACGACACCCCACTGATAGCATCAGACAGATCACTGAGACAGAAAACTAACAAAGAAATTCTGACCTGAAATTCAACACTTGACCAACTGGATCTAATAGAAATCTAGGAAATATTCCATGTATCATACACAGAATACACATTACTCTCATCTGACATGGAACATAATCTAACATCAACCACATGCTTGGCCATAAAACAAGTCCCAGTAAATTTAAAAAAAAAAATCTAAATCATACCAACAACACTCTTGGGCCACAGTGAAATAAAAGTAGAAGTCAACACCAAGAAGATATCTCAAAACTACACAATTACATGAAATTAAACAACTTGCTCCAGAATGACTTGTGGGTAAACAATGAAATTAAGGCAGAAATCAAAACATTATCTGAAATAAATGAAAATAGAGAAACAGCATACCAGAATCTCTGGGACGCAACAAGAGCAGTGTTCAGAGAAAAGTATATAGCACTAAATACCACCCCAAAAAGGTAGAAAGATCTCGAATTCAGGATCTAATACTATACCTAGAAGATCAAGAAAAACAAGAACTAACCCTAAAGATAGCAAAAGAAAAGAAGTAACTAAAACCAAAGAAAAACTGAATGAAATTGATATCCAATCATCCATACAAATAAACAACAAAACAAAAACTTTGATCTTTGAAAGGATAAACAATGTTGATAGACCACTAGCTAGACCAACAAAGAAAAAGACAGAAAATGCAAAATAAGCACAATAAGAAATCACAAAGGTGACATCAAAACTGATCCACAGAAAAACAAAAGATCCTCAGAGACTATTACGAATACCTCTGTGCAAACAAACTAGAAAATCTACAGGAAATGGACAAATTCCTGGAAACACGCAACTTCTCAAGATTGAATCAGGAATATATTAGTCTGTTTTCACGCTGCTGATAAAGACATACCTGAGACAGGGCAATTTACAAAAGAAAGAGGTTTAACTGGACTTACAGTTCCACGTGGCTGGGGAGGCCTCACAAACATGGTGGAGGGAAAGGAGAAGCAAATCACATCTTACATGGATGGCGGCAAGCAAAAAGAGAGCTAGTGCAGGAAAATTCCCGTTTTTAAAGCCATCAGATCTCATGAGACTCATTCACTAACATGAGAACAGCACAGGAAAGATCTGCCTCCATAATTCAGTCACCTCCCACGGGGTTCCTCCCACAACACATGGGAATTGTGGGAGTTAAAATTCAATATGAGATTTTGGGTGGGACACAGCTAAACCATATCATTCCACCCTGGACCCCTCCCAAATCTCAGGTCCTCACATTTCAAAACCAATCACGCCTTCCCAACAGTCCCCCAAAGTCTTAACTCCTTTCAGCATTAACTCAAAAGTCCACAATCCAATGTCTCATCTGAGACAAGGCAAGTCCCTTCCGCCTATGAACTTGTAAAATCAAAAGCAACTTAGTTACTTCCTAGATACAATGGGAGTACAGGTATTAGGTAAATACAGCTGTTCCAAAAGGGAGACGCTGGCCAAAACAAAGGGGCTACAGGCCCCATGCAAGTCTGATATTCAGTGGGGCAGTCAAATCTCAAAGATCCAAAATGATCTCCTTTGACTCCATGTCTTGCATCCAGGTCACGCAGATGCAAGAGTCGGGTTCCCATAGTCTTGGGCAGCTCTGCCCCTGTGGCTTTGCAGGGTACAGCCTCCCTTCCAGCTGCTTTCATAGACTGTTGGTGAGTGTCTGCAGCTTTTCCAGGCACACAGTGCAGGCTGTCGGTATAGCTACCATTCTGGGGTCTGGAGGACGGTAGCCCTCTTCTCGCAGCTTCACTAGGTGGTGCCCCAGTAGGGACTCTGTGTGGGGGCTCCAACCCCACATTTCCCTTCCACATTGCCCTAGCAGAGGTTCTCCAGGAAAGCCCCACCCCTGTGGCAAACTTCTGCTGGGACATCCAGGCATTTCCACACATCCTCAGAAATCTAGGAGGAGGTTCCCAAACCTCAATCCTTGACTTCTATGCACTGGCAGGCTCAACACCACATGGAAGCTGCCAAGGCTTGGAGCTTGCACCCTCTGAAGCCATGGCCCAAGCTATACCTTGGCCCCTTTTAGTCACGGCTGGAGCGGCTAGGATGCAGGGCACCAAGTCCTTAGACTGCACGTAACACAGGGACCCTGGGCTTGGCCCACAATACCATGTTTTCCTCCTAGGCCTCCAGGCCTGTGATGGAGGGGCTGTCATGAAGACCTCTGACATGCCCTGGAGACATTTTTGCCATTGTCTTGGTGATTAACATTCAATTCCTTGTTACTTATGCAAATTTCTTGAATTTCTCTCAGAAAATGGGATTTTCTTTTTTATCACATTTTCAGGCTGCAAATTTTCCAAACTTTTATGCTCTGCTTCCTTTATGAAACTGAATGCCTTTAACAGCACCCAAGTCACCTCTTGAGTGCTTTGCTGCTTAGAAATTTCTTCTGGCACATACCCTAAATCATCTCTCTCAAGTTCGAATTTCGATAAATCTCTAGGGCAGGGGCAAAATTCCACCAGTCTCTTTGCTGCAACAAAACAAGAGTCACCTGTGCCCCGGTTCACAACAAGTTCCTCATCTCTATCTGAGACCACCTCAGCCTGGACCTTTTCGTTCATATCACTAACAGTATTTCTGTCAAAGCCATTCAACAAGTCTCTAGGAAGTTCCAAACTTTCCCACATTTTCCTGTCTTCTTCTGAACCTTCCAAACTGTTCCAACCTCTGCCTGTTACCCAGTTCCAAAGTCATTACCACATTTTCAGGTAGCTTTTTAGCAACGCCCCACTCTACTGGTACCAATTTACTGTATTAATCTGTTTTCATGCTGCTGATACCTGAGACTGGCCAATTTATAAAAGAAAGAGATTTAACTGAACTTACAGTTCCACATGGCTGGGGAGGCCTCACAAACATGGTGGAAGGCAAGGAGGAGCAAATCACATCTTATGTGGATGACGGCAGGCAAAAGAGAGCTTGTGCAGGAAAATTCCCATTTTTAAAACCATCGGATCTCATGAGACTCATTCACTATCACGAGAACAGCACAGGAAAGACCCACTCCCATAATTCAGTCACCTCCCACAACATGTGGGAATTGTGGGAGTTACAATTCAAGATGAGATTTGGGTGGGGACACAGCCAAACCATATCAAGGAAGAAACTGAAACCCTGAAAAGACCAATATCCAGCTACAAATTGAATCAGTAATAAAAAACCTATCCAATTAAAAAAAAAAAACAGACTAAATGGATTCACAGCCAAATTCTACTAGATGTACAAAGAGGTAGTACCAATTCTACAGAAACTATTCCAAAAAATCAAGTAGGAGGGAATTCTACCTAATTCATTCCAAAAAGCCAGCATCACACTGATACCAAAACTTGGCAAAGACACAACAAAAGCAGAAAACTACAGGTCAATATCCATGATGAACATAAACACAAAAATCCTCAATGAAATACTATTAATAGCAAACCGAATCAAGCAACACATCAAAAAATTAATTCATCATGATCCAATAGGCTTCATTCCTGTGATGCAAGGTTGGATCAACATATACAAATCAATAACTGTAATTTGTCACACGAACACAATTAGAAACAAAACCATATAATAATCTCAATTGATGATTGAGATTGAAGCGTTTGATAAAATCCATCATCGCTTCATGACAAAAATCCTCAATAAACTAGGCATGGAAGGAATATAATTCAAAACAGTAAGAGCCATCTATGACAAACACACAGCCCACATCATACTGAACAGCAAATGCTTGAGCTATTTCCCTTGAGAACTGGAACAAGACATGGATGCACAATCTCACCACTCCAATACAATATAGTACTAGAAGTCCTAGCCAGAACAATCAGGCAAGAGAAAAAAATAAAAGGCACCCAAATAGGAAAAGAAGTCAAACTATCTCTCTTAATGGATGACATGCATCTATACCTACAAAGCCCTAAGTACTTCACCAAAAGGCTCCTGAAACTGATAAACGACTTCAGTAAACAATCAGGATACAAAATAAATTAGAAAAATCAGCACCAATTCTATATACTAATAACATTCAAGCTGATAGCCAAATCAAGAATGCAATGCCATTTACAAGAGAAACAAAAAAATAAAATAAAACACCTAGGGATACATTTAACCAAGAAAATAAAAGATCTCTACAAGAAGCACTACAAGACACTGCTGAAAGAAATCACAGATGACACAAACAAATGGAAAAACATTCTATGCGGACGGTCTGAAAGAATCAATATCATTAAATGCCCATACAGCCCAAAGCAATCTACAGATTCAACACTATTCCTATCAAACTACTGTCATTTCTCACAGAACTGGGAAAAAACTATAATAAAATTCATATGCAACCAAAAAGTCGCCCAAATAGCCAATGCAGTCCTAAGTAAAAAGAACAAAGCCAGTGGCTTGATGTTACGCAAGTTCAAACTATACTATAAAGCTACAATAACCAAAACAGCATGGTAGTGGTACAAAAAAAGACACATAGACCAATGGAACAGATTAGAAAACACAGAAATTAAAAAAAAAAATGCAAACCTACAGCCATCTGATCTTTCATCAAAAATAAGCAACAGGGAAAGAACTCCCTATTTAATAAATGCTGCTGGGATAGCTGGCTAGCTTTATATGCAGAAGAATGAAACTTGTCCCCTACCTTTCACCATGTACAAAAATTAATTCAGAATGGATTAAAGATTTAAATGTAAGACCTCAAACTATAAGAATCCTAGAAGAAAACCTGGGAAACACCATTCTGGGTATCAGCTGTGGGAAGAAATTTATGACTAAATTCTCAAAAGCAATTGCAACAAAAATGAAAATTGACAAGTGGGACTTAATCAAACTAAAGAGCTTCTATACAACAAAAGTAACTACCAACAGAGTAAACAGACAACCTACAGAATGGGAGAAAATAATCATAAACCATGCATCCAACAAAGGACTAATGTTCTACACCGAACTTAAACAAATCATCAAGAAAAAAAAAACATTAAAAAGTGGGCATAGGACATTAATAGATACTTCTCAAAGGAAGACATACAAGTGGCCAACAAACACATGATAAAATGCTCAACATCATTAATTATCAGATAAATGCAAATCAAGACCACAATGAGATACCATCTCACACCATTAAGAATGGCTATAATTAAAACGTCAAAAAAACAACACATGCACGTGAGGTTGTGGAGAGACGGGAACACTTAATACACTGTTGGTGGAAATGTAAATTAGTTCAGCCACTAGAGAAAGCACTCTAGAGATTTCTCAAAGAAATTAAAACAGAACTACCATTAGACCTAGCAGTCCCATTAGTGGGTATACAGCCAAAAGAAAACAAATAGTTCTACCAAACAGACACCTGTTTCTGTTTTGTAGAAACAGAAAACAGAAAATTCGTAAGTTTTAAGGTGACACCGCTCTGAGTGAAGAAAATGCAGCACATATGCACCATAGAATACTATATGGTCATAAAAAAGAAAGAAATCATGCCCTTTGCAGCAACATGTATGCAGCTGGAGGCCATTATCCTAAGCAAATTAACACAGGAACAAAAAAAAACAAATACTCCATGTTCTCACTTATAAGTGGCAGCTAAACATTGGGTACACAAGGATATAAAGATGGAAACAATGGGCACTACAGAATATTAGAGGGGAGAGGGAAGGACAGGGGGAAAGGCTGAAAAACTATTGGGTATTATGCTTACGACTTTGGTAATGGGGTCATTCATACCATAAACCTCAGCATCACACAATATATCCAGGTAACAAACCTGCATGTGTACCCCCGGAATCTAAAATAAAAGTTGAATTATTTTTTAACAATTTAAAATGTATATCATTCTTATTTATTGAAAGACCCAATACTGTTAAGATATAGATTTTCCCCAAATTTATCTATACATTCAATATAATTCCAAGCAAAATCCCAGTAGCCTTTTAAAAAAAATAATTGGTAAGGTGCTCCTAAAATTCGTAAGGAGATGCACAACATTTAGAAAAGACAAAATAATTTTGAAAAAAAAATAAGTTCAGTAGTACCCCTTAATCTGTTGTTTTGCTTCCTGCAGTTTTGATTGCACGTAATCCAAAAATGGAAAATTCCAGAAATAAACAATTCGTAAGTTTTAAGGTGACACCGCTCTGAGTAGTATGATGAAATACCTGGCCTCCCCACTCTGTCCTGCCCAGGATATGAATCATCCATTTGTCTAGTGTATCCATGCTGTATATGCTACTTGAATATTACTCACTTAGTAGCCATCTCAGCTATCCTTGCTATAGCGGTGCTTGTGTTTAAGGAACCCTTATTTAACTTAATAATAGCCCCAAACTGCAAGGATAGTGATGCCGGTAATTTGGATATGCCAAAAAGAAGCCAGAAAGTGTCTCCTTTGGGTGAAGGGATGAAAGTTCTCAACTTAAGGAAAGAAAAAAAACATATGCTGAGTTTGCTAAGAGCTACAGTAAGAATGAATCTTCTATCCATGCAACTGTGAAAAAGAAGAAAAAGGAAATTTGCACCTTTGAATTGTTGATGTTGCGCTTCAAACTGCAAAAGTTATATGCATAGTACGTGATAAGTGCTTAGTTAAGATGGAAAAGGAATTAAATGTGTGGGTGGAAGGCATGAAAAGAAACATATTCTGATTGACAACAATGGACGTTCAGTACTATCCACAGCTTCAGGCATCTACTGGGGATATTAGAACATATCTCCCATGAATAAGGGATGACTACTGTACACTACCTGACTTTGGTATTATTATCAAGGAACAAATAATTAAATGTGTTACTGGTGTCATGATAGACAAAAATATGAATGGAACAGAATAAAGAGTACAAAAATAGACTCGCCCTATGGTTAACTGATTTTAAACAAAGATGCAAAAGCAATACAATGGAGAAAGCTTACTGTTTTCAACAAATGAAGTTAGAACAAATGGATATCCAGAAGCAAAAAAAGAAAAAAATATGAACTTCAATCCATAGCTTGCCACATGTACAAAAATTAAATAAAAATAAATCATAGACCTACAAACAAAACTTAAAACTATAAAAATTTCCAGATGATAACACAGGCAAAACTCTTTAACTTTGCATCAGGCAAAGATTTTTTTTTTTTTTTTTTTTTTTTTTGAGACAGAGTCTTGCTCTGTCGCCCAGGCTGGAGTGCAGTGGCGTGACCTTGGCTCACTGCAAGCTCCGCCTCCCGGGTTCACGCCATTCTCCTGTCTCCGCCTCCCAAGTAGCTGGGACTACAGGCACTCGCCACCATGCCCGGCTAATTTTTTTGTATTTTTGGTAGAGACAAGGTTTCACCATGTTAGCCAGGATGGTCTCGATCTCCTGACCTTGTGATCCGCCCATCTCGGCCTCCCAAAGTGCTGGGATTACAGGCGTGAGCCACCGCACCCGGCCCAGGCAAAGATTTTTTAAGATATAATACGAAAAGCACAATCCTCTTTAAAAAAGGTAGACTTTACTTATAGGTAGAATAAATCATAGTTTTTCTGTGTTAAGAGGAAAGAATGGCTGGTCACAGTGGCTCATGCCTATAATCCCAGATCTTTGGGAGGCCAAGGTGGGAGGATTGCTTGAGCCCAGAAGGTCAAGGTCAGCCTGGGCAATATACTGAGACCCCGTTTCTATAAAATAAAAAATAAAATTAGCCAGTTATGGTGGCACATGCCTATAGTCCCAGCTCCCTAGAAAGCTGAGGTGGAAGGATTGCTTGAGCCTGGGTGGTCAAGGCTGCAATGAGCCATGACTGTACCACTGCACTCCAGCCTGGATGCCAGAGCAAGATCCTAAAAGAGAAAAAAAAAAGAGGAAAGGCTGACATACTCCTTGATTTTCTGTGAGTTCTCAACCATTGTTCAACTGTTAATTTAATGTATAAATTAGCAATAACACAGAAAATAGAAACTATGTGACAATGGCAAATAAGACATGTCAACAGAATGTAAGAAAATGAAAAGCAGATAAGTGGTAACTAATTAGCATATGAGGAAAAGTTAAAACCTAAGGGTCCTGCAAAAGGGAGGTCAAGATTTATGAGGTCAGATGACTCCGTTAAAGCTCAGGAGACCGAGGCAGGTAGATCATTTGAGGTCAGGAGTTCAAGACCAGCCTAGCCAACATGATGAAACCCCATCTGCACTAAAAATACAAAAATTAGCCAGTGTAGTGGTACACACCTGTAATCCCAGCTACTCATGAGGCTGAGACACAAGAATCACCTGAACCCGGGAGGCAGAGGTTTTAGTGAGCCAAGATTGCACCACTGTACTCCAGCCTGGGCGAGAAAGTGAGACTGCATCTCAAAAAAAAAAAAAAGAAAAGAAAACAAGAGGGATAAATGAAGCAGAAAGCCTTTGGACTCAGAAACACCAGGTAGCTTACCAAAAACAAGAAGATTAAATAAAATATGACTTTTAAAATATCAAAAATACTTTCCCTATCTATTCCCATTAACATAATAGAAGGCTTTATACCCACAGATGAAATTGCCAAATAAAATAAAGGATATCCAGTTAAATTTGAATTTCAGATAAATAACAAATAATTTTTAATGTATGTTTGTCCTAAATACTGCATGCAAATTCAAATGGTGTCCTGTATTTTTTGTGGCCATCTCTGGCAGCTCTACCTTCAGACTAGATACTGGCCCAGAAAGGAAGTTAAAGATACTAACATTACTGGGTTCTTAACAGAATCACAACTCCTTACTTGATCAAACACACTATATACACAGTCTCCACAGGTAACAGAGTTTCCTCTAAAATTTACTCAAATCCTAAGACCCAAAAGTGAAAGAAGATTAATTTTTTTAACATTCTAAAGTTAAAAAGATTTATTTTTAACTTTGAATAAATATAGTGAAATATGATATTTAAATAAGACACTGGAAGTAACAGAGCAAGAATCCAAGAACTATTAGAGTTTAATATTTCTTCTTCAATGTTTTCAAAGAACAATTAACAGTATAATTCTGGCCCTTATTTTTATATGACAGAATAATCTTGGATTTAAAAAATACATTATTCATCTAATGGATGTTTTAAGAGTGACTAACTCAACAATATACTAATATTTTTGTACTGAAATGATAGCAAATAACAGCTACATGCTAAAATATTCCATATGATTCACAACACTAATGATTCACAGAAGAATTCAGGGAGTGGTTTATAACTAAAGTTAGTGCAAAAGGGAAAAATAGCAGGGTTCAAATGACCCAAAGCCAGAAGAGTTAATAAAACAAACCAAAATTTGTAACAGTGGTTCTCAAACCTGACCCACTAAGTCAGAGTATCAGAGAGGTACAGCTATAGAATACAGAATATCAGAGAGGCACAAAAAATTAGGGAATTTTTTGTTTTGTTTTTTGAGACAGGGTCTCACTCTGTCACCCACGGCTCACTGCAGCCTTGATCTAACAGGCTCAAGCAATCCTCCCACCTCAACCTCCCAAGTAGCTAGGACTACAGTCACATGCTACCACACCCAGCTAATTTTCATATTTTTTGTAGAGACAGGGTTTCACCACTTTCCCCAGGCTGGTCTCAAACTCCTAGGCTAAAGTGATGTTGCTGCCTCAGCCTTCCAAAGTGCTAGGATTACAGGTGTGAGCCATCATGCCCGGCCACTCCAAAATTTATATTTTTTAAAAACTTCTCCATGAGATTTTCATACTCTGTAAAACTGTGGAATCACTGCTTTAGAATGCTGACTTAAGTATGCTCATTCAATAGTATGAGCTATTGCATTTTAAGGACAATTATAATGTTATAAATAACAAAGAGTGAAATTATTCTTCTTACCTTGGATACGTTGCTGACATAATTCATTTGGACAGTACTTTCCTTATCAACTTGATTACAAAGGTTCTGTAAAGTAGATGCATATTCTTTATCACTTTTTATTCTCAGGGCCATAAATTTCTTTACTGTTTCCAGTAACCGTAATTCCCAGTCTTGCAATTTTAACACTGCTTCATGTGAATTCTTCAGGTCACTCCCAAACCCCATTTTGTAAGGCACTGGTTATCCTCCACACTGCACAAGTGAGCCTTCTAATCAGCACATATCTGTGTATGTAAACAAAAGAGAAAAACTCTTAAATAAAAAGGAAATTAGTCTTCAAAAAAAAAAAGTTATGATAGATTCTTCTTTGGGGTTAAAAAAAAAAAACACAACTGAATACTTTCTTCCAAAGATCAGAAACAAGATGAAGAGGTCCACTCTATTGTTGGCTTCAACATTACTCCAGAGGTCTTAGCCATTACAATGAAACAAACAAAATAAAAGGGGCATTCAGATCGGAAAGGAAGAAGTAAAACTATCTTAATTTGCAAATTACATCATCTTGTATGAAGAAAATCCTATGTAATGCAACAAAAACCATTAAAATAAATGACTAGAAGCCCCCACCAATTATGCCTCCCTGCCCCCTGCCAGGAGGAAAACCAAATTTAACAACTATTTACACACACAAAAATCAGGTGAGCAATCACAGTACCCAGTTTTAACTTCCTATCGCTGAAAGAGGTACTGAAAAGGGTAGAAAACACAGTCTCGAATCATCAAGGCCAGTCCTCTCCCATCACCCAGCAGTGGCCACATGGTGCACAGAGTATGCTTGGAGGAGAAAGAGAGCACTGTGATTGTGGGACTTTGCAATAAACTCACTGCTGCCATGTCACAGCAGAAAGCAAAACCAGGATGAACTCAGCCAAGTCTCGAATCATCAAGACCAGTCCTCTCCCATCACCCAGCAGTGGCCACATGGTGCACAGAGTATGCTTGGAGGAGAAAGAGAGCACTGTGATTGTGGGACTTTGCAATAAACTCACTGCTGCCATGTCACAGCAGAAAGCAAAACCAGGATGAACTCAGCCAATGCCCACCCAGGAAGGGAGCATTTAGACCAGCCATAGCCAGAGGGGAATTGCCCATTCCAGCAGTCAGAACTTGAGTTTCAGCAACCTAGAGAGACATGAGAGAGGGAGGCTACAGGAGTGCTTGCAACACCCCTTCTGCACCCCAGCCAGCACAGCTTGCAGCAACAAAAGTGACTCCATCCTTCTGCTTGAGGAGAGGAGACAAACAGTAAAGAGAATGTTGTCCTGCCTCTTGAATACCAGCTCAGCCACAGTAGGATAGAGCACTGGGCACTCATTAGACCCCTATTATAGGCCCTACCTCCTGAATGACATTTCTAAACACAACCTGGGCCAAAAAAAAACCCCGCTGCCTTGAAAGGGAGGACCCAGTCCCGGCAGGCTTCATCACCTGCTGACTTAAGAGCCTCTGGTCCCTGAATAACCAGCAGTGATACCCGGGTAGTACGCTGTGGGCCCTGGGTCAGATTCAGACATGCTAACCTCAGGTGAAACCTAGCACATTCCCAGTTGTGGTGGCTATGATGAGAGACTCCTTCTGCTTGAGAAAAACAAAGAGAAAATTAAGGGGACTTTGTCTTACACCTTAGGTACCATCTCGAACACAGTGGGGTAGAGCACCAAGCACATTCTTACGGCCCCCAATTCCAGGCCTTGCCTCTTAGGTGGCACTTCTAGACCTGCTCTGGCCAGAGAGGAGCCCACTGCCCTGCAGGGTAAGTCCCAGGACTGGCAGCATTCACCACAATCTGACTGAAGGAAACTTGGGCCTCACGTCAACATCAGCAGTAGCCTGGCAGTACTTCCTGTGGGCCTATGGTGGTGGTGGCCAAGGAGAGAGGCTCTTCTACTCGTGGAAAGGAGAGGGAAGAGCGGGAAAGACTTTGTCTCATGGCTTGAGTGCCAGTTTAGCTGTAGAATAGGGCACCAGGTAGATTTCTAAGGTTTTGACTCTACTCCTTGGCTAACAGACAAGATTTCTGGACCCACTTGGAGCCTACAGAAACTCACCACCCTTGAGGAAAGGACACAAGCTTCGCTGGCTTCACCACATGCTGATTATAAAGCTCAGGTGCCTTGAGCAAACATAGGCAGGAGTCAGGTAGCGATTACAGTGGGCCTTGGGCATGACCCAGTGCTGCGCTGGCTTTAGGTCTGACCCAGTGCAATTCCAGTACTGGTAGCAACATGGGTGACTGTGTCACCCCATCCCCTGCTCCAGGTGACTCAAAAGAGAGAGAGACTCCATTTGTTTGGGAGAAAGTAACGAAAGGGAACAAGAGTTTCTGCTGGTAATGTAGAGAATCCTTCCAGATCTTATCCAAGACCACAAAGGCAGTGCCCCTACAAGTCCGCTTAAATCATAGTGTTACTGGGCTTGAAGTGGCCCCTAATACAGATACAGCTTACATCACAGCACCCAAGTACCTTGTATTACCTGGAAAGCCTTCCCAAGGATGACAGGTACAAACAAAGCACGGAAGTGAAGACTACAATAAATACCTAATAAATGTACAGACTCTGTCGAACAGCCACAAGATTCAAGACCATCCAGGAAAACAGGATCTCCATACACAAACTAAATTAAGGCACCAGGAACCAATCCTGGCCTGAAAGATATGGGATCTTTAACACAGAGAATTCAAAATAGCTGTTTTAAAGTAACTCAAAGAAATTCAAGATAACAGAGAGACCAAATTTAGAATTCTATCTAGATAAATTTAACAAGGAGATTGAAATAAATAAAAAGAATGAAGCACAAATTCTAGAGTTGAAAAATGCAACTGACGCACTAAAGAATGCATCAGTGTCTCTTAATATCAGAATCGATGAAGCAGAAGAAAGAATTAGTGAGCTTGAAGACAGACTATTTAAAAATAGTCAGAGGGAACAACAACAATTAAAAAAAAGAATAAAAGAGAATAAACCATGCCTATGAGAACTAGAAAATAGCCTCAAAAGGGGAAATTTTTTCTTTTTTTTCAGACAAGGTCTCCCTCTGTCACCCAGGCTGGAGTACAGTGGCACAAAAAATAGTCAGAGGGAACATATAAAAAAAAAAAGAAAAGAAAAGAAAAGAAAAAAAGAGAATAAACCATGCCTACAAGAACTAGAAAATAGCCTCAAAAGGGGAAAGTTTTTCTTTTTTTCCAGACAGGGTCTCCCTCTGGCTAGAGTACAGTGGCACAATCACAGTTTACTGCAGCCTCAACCTCCTGGGCTTAAGAGATCCTCCTGTCTCAGCCTCCTGAGTAGCTGGGACTACAAGTATGTGTCACCATGCCCAGCTAATTTTAAAATTTTTTTGTAAAGAAGGGGTCACACTTTGTTGCCCAGGCTGCTGTCAAACTCCTACGTGCAAGCAATCTTCCCATCTTGGCCTTCCAAAGTACTGGCCTTCCAAAGTACAGGCATGAGCCACCATGTCCAGCCAAAAAAGGGAATCTAAGAATAATTAGAATTAAAAAGGAGGTACAGAAAGAGATAGGGGTAGAAAGTTTATTCAAAGTGATAATAACAGAGATCTTTCCAAACCTGGAGAAAGATGTAAATATTCATGTACAAGAAGGTTATTGAACAACAAGCAGATTTAACGTAAAGACTACCTCAAGGCATTTAATAATCAAACTCCCAAAGGTCAAGAATAAAGAAAAGATCCTAAAAGCAGCAAGAGAAAAGAAACAAATAACATCCAATGGAGATCCCACATGTGTGGCAGCAGCCTTTTCAGTGGAAATCTTACATGGCAGGAGAGAGTGGCATGAAATATTTGAAGTGCTGAAGGAAAAAAAAACATTTACCCTAGAATAGCATATCTGGTGAAAATATCCTTTAAGCATAAATGAGAAATAAAGATGTTCCCAAACAAACAAAAGCTGAAGGATTTCATCAGCACCACACTAGTCCTATAAGAAATGTTAAGGTGCGGGGGGGCGGGTGGGGGGGGCAAGCACAGTGACTCACATCTGTAATCCCAGCACTTTGGGAGGCCAAGGTGGGTGGATCACCTGAGGTCAGGAGTTTGAGACCAGCCTGGCCAACATGGTGAAACCCTGTCTCTACTAAAAGTACAAAAAATTAGCTGGGCGTGGAGGCGGGCACATGTAATCCCAGCTACTAGGGAGGCCGCGGCAGGAGAATCACTTGAACCTGGGAGGTGGAGATTGCAGTGAGCCAAGATTGCATCACTGCACTCCAGCCTGGGCAACAAGAGTGAAACTCTGTCTCAAAAAAAAAAAGAAAAAAAAAAGGAAATGCTAAGGGGGATTAATCAATCAGAAAGAAAAGGACATTAATGAGCAGTAACAAATCATCTGAAGGTACAAAACTCACTGGTAGAAGTAAGTACACCAAAAAAACAAAGAATATTATCACATTATAATAATAATGTGTAATTGTGGTGTGTAAACTACTCTGGTCTTCAGAAAAAAGACAAGATGAACCAATCAAAAATAATAACTACAACTTTTCAAGACATAGTACAATGAGTTATGAATAGAAACAATAAGTTAAAAAGCGGAGAGGGGTCAAAGTTAAAGTGTAGAGTTTTCATTAGTTTTCTTTTTGCTTGTTTGTTTATACAATCATGTTAACTTGTCATTAGTTTAAAATACTGGGTTATAAAACAGTATTTGCAAGCTTCATGGTAACCTCAAATCAAAAAACATACAATGAATACAAAAAAAGTAAAATTAAGTCATACTACCAAAGAAAATTACCTTCCCTAAAAGAAAGACAGGAAGACAGGAAAGGAAAAAGACCATAAAACAACCAGAAAACAAACAGTAAGGATGTAGAAAAGAGAGAATCCTGAAACACTGCTGCTGGTGGGAATGTGTACAACCACTATGGAGAACAGTTTGGAGCTTCCTCAAAAAACTAAAAACTGAGCTACCATATAATCCAGCAATCCCGCTGCTGGGTATATAACCCCCCCACCAAAAAAAAAAATAGATATCAGTATACCAAAGAGATATCTGCACTCCTATGTTTTTTGCAGCACTGTTTACAATAGCCAATATTTGGAAGCAACCTAAGTGTCCATCAATAGATGAATGAATAAAGAGATGTGGTACATATACGCAATGGAGTACTATTCAGCCATTAAAAAGAGTGAGATCTTGTTATCTGCAACAACATGGATAGAACTGGTGGTCGTTATGTTAAGTGAAATAAGCCAGACACAGTCATTAGGTTAAGTGAAATAAGCCAGACACAGAAAGACAATCTTGAACTCATGGAGACAAAGAGTAGAAGGATGGTTACAACAGGTTATAAAGGGTAGTGGGAAGCAGGGGGAAAGTTGGGATGGTTAATGGGAACAAAAAATATATACAGAATAAGACCTAGTACCTGATAGCACAATAGGGTGACTATAGTCAATAATAATTTAATTGTACATTATCAAATAACTAAAGCTGTATAATTGAATTGTTTGTGACACAAAGGATAAATGCTTGAGGTGATGGATACCCCATTTACCCTGATGTGATTATTACACACTGCATGTCTGTATCAAAATATTTCATGTACCCTATAAATATATATACCTACTATGTATCCACAAAATTTAAAATATAAACAAAAAATAAGTAATAGTACAGGGTACAAGGTCAATATACAAAATAAATTATATTTATACAATATACAAAAATAAATTATATTTCTAGACACCATCAATGAACAATCCAAAAATGAAATTAGAAAACAATTCTACTACAAAAGCACCAAAAAAGAATAAAATACTTAGGAATAAATTTTACAAAAAAAAAAAAGCAAAACTTGTAAGCTTAAGACACTGTTGAAAGTAATTTTAGGGCCAGGTGCAGTGGCTCACACCTGTAATCCCAGCACTTTGGGAGGCTGAGGCAGGTGGATCACCTGAGATCAGGAGTTTGGGACCAGCCTGATCAACCTGGAGAAACTCCGTCTCTACTAAAAATACAAAATTAGCCGTGCGTGGTGGCGCATGCCTGTAATCCCAGCTACTCGGAGGCTGAGGCAGGTGAATCACTTAACCAGGAAGTGGAGGTTGCAGTGAGTCAAAATCACGCCCACTGCACTCCAGCCCGGGCAACAAGAGCAAAACTCCGTCTCAAAAAAGAAAGTAATTTTAAAAGAACTAAGTAAATTGAAATATTCATGTTCACAGATCAAAAGATTTAATATTGTTAAGAAAGATTCTCCAATTTGATCTACAAATTTAACATAATCCATATTAATATCTCGGCTAGCTTTTTTATAGAACTTGACAAGCTATCCTAAAATCTATATAGAAAAGTAAGGGAGCCAAAATAACATGAAATAACTTGAAAAGAGGCACGAAGTTGGGAAGATTCACACTTTCTGATTTCAAAACCTACTAAAAAGCTATAGTGATCAACACACTATGGTAATGGCATCTGGATAAACATAGAAATCAATGGAATAGACTAGAGGGGCCAAATGCAAATCTTTACATTTATGGTAAAGTGATTTTCTACAAGGGTGCCAAGTCCATTCCATTGGAAAAGAAAAGTCTTTTCAACAACTGGTTCTGGGACAACTGGATTTCCACATGCAAAACAATGAAGCAGGATGTCTTCCTTGGACCGCATACAAAACATTAACTGTAAATGGATGACATACCTAAGTATCAGAGCTAAAACTATAAAATTCTCAGAATAAAACATACAAGTAATCTTTGTAACCTTGGCTTAGGCAATGGTTTCTTAGATACAACAACAAAAGCACAAATGACAAAATAAAAACACATTAGTTGGATTTCATCAAAATTTAAAACTTCCATGCTTCAAAGGACACCATCAAGAAAGTGAAAAGACAACCTACAGAATGGGAGAAAATATTTACAAATCATATATATATGTATATATATATCATATATATGTATATACATATATGTGTGTGTGTATATATATATGATAAGGAACTTTTGGATGGAGGACATGAAGAATTTTTACAACTCAATAATAAGAAAAACGAACAAAAAAATGGACAAAGGATTTGAATGGACAGTTCTCTAAGAAAAATGTACAAATGTCCAATAGGCTCATGGAAAGATGTTCAATATATCAGGAAAATTCAAATCAGAACTATAATGAGATAACTATTTCACACCACTAGAATGTCTCTAATCAAAAAAGACAGACATATAGTTTAGCACTGAAGAGAATGGAATCTTCATCCCTTGCTAGCTGAAACATTAAATGGTGCAACCACTGCGGAAAAGAGTTTGGCAGTTCCTGGAAAGGTAAAACATAGAGTTAGCACATGATCCAGAAATTCACCTCCCAGGTATATACCCGACCAAAATGAAAACATATGTCTATACAAAAACTTGCATATGAATGTTTGAAGCAACATTATTCACCATAGCTGCAAAGTAGAACCAACCCAAATATCCATCAACAGGTGAATAGATAAATAAAATGGGACAACATCCATACAATGGAATATAATTTGGCAATGAAAAGGAAGTATTGATACAGGCTACAACATGGATGAACCTTGAAAATGTTTTACTAGGTCAAAGAAACCAGACACAAAAGATCACAGGGTATGATTTCATTAATAAGAAATGCTCAAAATGGGCAAATCTATAAACTAGATTACTAGTTGATCAGGGCTGGCAAATGTGGGGTGAAATTAGGAATGACTGTTAGTGGGTACTGGATTTCTTTTTGTGGTAATGAAAATGTTCTAACATTGATTGTAGTAGTGCCTGCATAACTGTGAATGTACTAAAAACAAATTGTACAATTTCAATGGCTGAATTCTTTAGTTGTAAATAATAGTTCAAAAAAGCTGTTTAAAAAAATTACTACAGCGTAACTTATAATCATCTAAAGATCAGTCAGCATAAGCTTCCCCAAAATACCCTGTTTATTATAAATCCTGAAAATGATGGTAGAATTTATTTGGTCCCCCAGTTTCCTAGAATTTCAGGCAGTAAAATCTTTCAGAGCCAGTTAGAAGAAATGAAGAAAAACACCTTTTATCTTTCATTCTAGTTCATCCATACCAGAGGTGAATTTCTTGTTAATTCAGCTGATATCCTCTAAGCTACACAGAAAAGCAAGGGCTTTAGCTCTCTAACTTCAATAATCTTATTTGAAGACATGGTAAAAATTAGAGTTTTCCAAATAGAGAAAAAAAATCACATATGTATATGTATGTAAGAGAGTGTGTGTGTGTGTGTGTGTGTGTGTGTGTGTGTGTGTGTGGTGTGTATGCATATATGTATACATACAGTTTTTTAAGATGGGATCTCCCTATGTTGTCCAGGCTGGAGTGCAGTGGCTATTCACAGGCACAATAATAGCACATTGCCGCCTCAAACTCTTGGCCTCAAGCAATGCTCCCACCTCGGCCTTCCAAGTAGCTGAAACTACAGGCACAAGCCATTGCACCCAACGAATATTTTACATTTTTTTAAAAAAAACCATATCTGATATTGTGGCTCATTTTATTCTGTAACTTGGAAAAATATCACTTCTGTTTCTAAATGCATTGTAATAACAATGTTTACCTTTCTCTCATCAAAAATTCCTGCTGGTGGGCCAGGTGTGGTGGCTCACACCTGTAATCCCAGCATTTTGGGAGGCTGAGGCAGGTGGATCACTTGAGGTCAGGAGTTCGAGACCAGCCTGTCCAACATGGCAAAACCCCATCTCTACTAAAAATACAAAAATTGGCTGGGTATGGTGGCGTGCACCTGTAGTCCTAGCTACTTGGGAGTCTGAGACACAAGAATCACTTGAACCTGGGAAGCGGAGGTTGCAGTGAGCCAAGACTGCACTCCAGCCAGGGCAACAGAATGAGACACTGTCTTTTAAAAAAAAAGAAGAAGAAGAAGAAAAAGAAAATTCCTGTTGGTAGATATTTCAGATATCTCCTGGGTTTTTGTTGTTGTTATTGCAAATATTACTGCAAGTTAATTAAAGCTGGAATAACCCAGAAAATTTCTTAGAAATGGCAAGATATGAATTAGGACTGAAATAATGATCATGATTTAGAATACAGAAAGTCAAATGGGAAATGTATTTCAGGAAATAGAGATGTATAAGGCAAAAAAAAAAAAAAGTGAGTATGAGATACAGTTAAAATAGCAAACGTCTCCAAAATTAAACTCTATGTGACAAGTAGTGGGAGATGGCATGCCAATTTATCTTCTGCTAGTCCTCTGCTCAAGAAACCAATAAAGCCCAAACTCCTTAAATTAATTTTTGTTAACACAAGGTTACAATTTTTGAAAACCAAGATCATGAATACAATAGTTTAAAAAGATTAATTTGTTGGTACTAGCTGCACAAGTATGGTCAGTTTGTGAAAATTCATCAAGCTGAACACTTATGATTTGTATACTTTTCTGTGTGTATGTTATCGTTCAATAAACAGAAGGACAAAGAGACACAAAGATAGATTTTGATTTGGCAGCTAATAAGACATAAGAAGCCATTATACCAACATAGCTTGAGAAATGAAGATCTAGAATTGACAATGTCAATGCGAATTAAAATGAAAGATTCTTGACCTAGCGAATGGATTTAGTGAACAAAAGAGAGACAATTCAATAAAATTTTTAAGGCTTTAGAAATAAATAATCATGACAGTATCAATAGAAATGAAAGAACAAGAATATGGAACTACTTTGAGTAAACTATAATCGTTTCAGCTGGAAATTTTACCTTTAGGTAAAATATTAAGGTTAAAAATCCAAATTCGAGAGTCAATTACTTAAAGGTGACAGATGAAACCAACAGACTGAATGTTGACAGAAAAGCAGAGAGTCAAGGATAAAACCCATGAGAACCTGGCAGTCCAAGACTGAAAGGAGGAGAAACCAACCAAAGGATAGAAATTAAGTAAGCAAAAAGATAACAGGGGTCTGGCAGAGTCACAGGCATCAGGAGGGGGGAAAAAAAAGATATTAGTGTCACAGGATCATTAGGGTGTTGCTTTGCCAGCCAGAAACCTCTGTAGCCAGTGGTGCCTCTGCTTGGGTTTCGCTTATGCCCGCTGAACTCATTCCATCCACTCAGCCTGGCAGGCTGCACTCAGCTCGCACTACTGGCCTGGATCCCACACATGCCAAGGGTGAGCCAGGAGTGGAGCAGCAAGGGGTGTGTGAGTGAGCAAGCACGGGATCTGTCCACTGTGCACAGCCAGGCACACCAGCTGCTGCAGGACAGGCAGCTCCAGGCAGGCACCAGCACAGGCGCTGGCTCTGTGCAAGGCTGCAGTTGGACCAGACATACAACACGTAGCTTCAGTAGCACCTGGACAGGGGGAAAACGATGGCACCAGAAAGCTCAGAGATACCAGGAACCACAGAGTCCCAAAGAGGGTGTTACAGCATGTCACAGTCCTGGCTCAGGTAGCCCCAAGCTCTGGAATCCCAGAAGGGCCACAGATCTTCTCTCTTTCTCATTGCACGCAACGTAGTGACTGGAGGGCATGTTTCTACTGCGCTCGTGTTACAGCTCTTTTTAGTCCCACCATTCAGTAGGTCCCAAGCACTTGTCCCACATCCAGAAAGAATGAGGTATGCAGACAACTAGAGGATGAGCAAGGCAGAGAGGAGCTTCATTGAGCGACAGAATAGCTCTCAGGAGACTCGAAGTGGGTAGGTCCTTTCTGCAGGCAGGTTGTCCCAATGTGTGCCCAACTCAGAAGGGAGGAGACCTGTAGTGGGCAGCTCCTTTCCACAGGCAGGTTGTCCCAACAAGCATCCAGCTCTCAGCGGAGGAGACCCATAGTGGGTAGCTCCTTTCTGCAAGTAGGTCATCTGGATTAATGTGTGTCTGGCTGAACCTGGGATTTTTATGTGCTCAGAATCAGGGAACTGCATACTGATTCATCCATGGGCAGCCATGGTGGGCCTAGAAAAAGCACCATCAAATTTGCCAAACAGTCATCAATGAAGTTCTCACTCTGGGCCATGGACTTCACCTAGAACTGGCAGCCCAGCCCCCAGGCTTCAGGCCATCCCTGGCCTGAGGTAAAGTTTCACCAGGGACCCACCCCTTTCTGCCTAGGAACCTGTCTGCCTTTAACATGCCATCCACGGCACCCAAACTGACTGTCCCAAGAGGCGCCTGCAGGCCGGTGCCAAGCTGCCCTCAGCCCCTGCGGCCCCCCTCCCACGCTTGTCGATACCCAAAGTCCAGAGGGGACCATGGTGGCAAGGGGCTGGCATGTCAGCACCACTCTGAGCACGCACATACCTGGCCGGGTTGCAACAGTGCCTGGGCTTGGCCACAACTTTGCTCCACCCTGGAGCAGGCGCCAGGAGCAGGGAGAGGCCAGGGAGCGAGAGCAGGCACTTTCAAGCCTACAGGGGCAGGGGGCTTCCTGGGCCCCAAGCTGCAGCTGGGCAGCTGCAGCTGCACCCAGGAGCACAAAGCTCCCGCCTGTTCCCAGCCCCTGCTGGCTCTGCAGAGTGCACAGCCCCGATGGGTGCAGCCCTGGCCACACCTCCCCAGCCACAATTGGCATCTCCACAGCAGCTGCTCCAGATAGGCTGCCACCACCATCATTAGCAATGTCAAAAGTTAGAGGAAGATGTAAAAACTGCAAAAATCTCATCATCAAGCAGTACTTCAAAAGCTCCTACTGACAATAGTGAAAAAAAAAATAGTGTTTAAGAAAAAACAAAAATTTGGCCGGGCATGGTGGCTCACGCCTGTAATCCCAGCACTTTGGGAGGCTGAGGTGGGTGGATCACGAGGTCAGGAGATCGAGACCATCCTGGCTAACGCAGTGAAACCCTGTCTCCACTAAACATACAAAAAATTAGCTGGGCGTGCTAGCAGGCTCCTGTAGCCCCAGCTGCTTGGTAGGCTGAGACAGGAGAATGACTTGAACCCGGGAGGCGGAGCTTGCAGTGAGCCCCCCTCGCATCACTGCACTCCAGCCTGTGTGACGGAGCAAGACTCCGTCTCAAAAAAAGAAAAAACACAAAACAAAAATTTAAACATATCACCAACAAATAAAGGAGTACAACCTTATTCCGTAAGTTTCACAGCATGGTTTCAGTGAGTCCAATACTACCCCAACCAGGCCAGAAGATATTCTGGCAAAGAAAAGTTAACAAAATCCTGAGAATTCACACTGGATACTCCAATATGAAAAGAAGCAGGCAGAGAGTGAATAGACCAAACTAGGGAAAGTCAAGGAAATATCTAAAGAGAAAGTCCCTCTGTACCAGCATAGGGCTTTAGAAAACATAGGGAGGACAGCACTGGCTTACAATTTTCCAGAGCTCTATGATGAACTGGTGAATGAAATTTAAGTCCAGGCATAGAGGATGTTTAATGAACTCTTTTAAAAGTGAGTAAATCTCAGGGCCTCCAACAAAGCCAAACTCAGGGTGTTGCTGAGTATCTCTCCACTTGTTTACCTGCACACTCACATGCCACAGAAACTGAAATTAGAAGGAAAACCCAGCTTGTGGTCCAGACAAGATGGCACAGACCATTTTTCCCAGTTAATCCCCACTAAGCACAAATATAAACAAATACTGCAAGAGACAAACGAAGGACTCTGGAAGGTGGAAAGAAGAAGGCAAACTCCTTTGTAACCCTACAACAAGAAGAACAGCACAGAGGCAGGATGTCTTACGCCTACCTCACCCAAGTGAAGAAGGCCACACAGACCTGGTTTTTCCCAGCCACAGCCTAGGAGCAGAAGGCAGCCCATGTAGGCTAATTCCTCCCAGAATAGAATAGGTGTCCCTCTGACAAATATCAAGGAAGCCAGACACCACCAGCAAGAGAGATTAACTAGGAACCTCAACAAAAACAAATAGTCAGGGGAAACACTCTCCTTCACCATAAGGCCTGAGACTCCCCACTTTTTTTTTCCAGTTTGTTCGTTTTTTAATTTCTAAAGCTCTGCCATAAACTTCTAGCAGGTGCCGATGTCACCTGCCACACTCACACCAGGTTGTCTGTGTAGCCAGCAAACAAATGACCACCAACAGACCAGGCCAGGGAGGTACACTGGGGTGGTTCTGCCTTGCTGCCAGTACTAATAACTTCTTGCTTCAGTTCATCTACGATGATATTTACCCCTAAGTCCCAGATCTTGATGCTGGGGCCCATGGCAGCACAGAGCCAGTAGCAGTTGGGGCTGAAGCACAGGGTGTTGATAATGCCCCCACCATCTGGCATATAAAGGTGTTTGCCTTCGTTGAGATCCCATAGCATGGCCTGGCCATCCTTGCCTCCAGATGCACAGAGGGATCCATTTGGAGACATAGTCACAGTGTTCAGATAACCTGTGTGGCCAATGTGGTTGGTCTTCAGCTTGCAGTTAGCCAGATTCCATACCTTGACCAGCTTGTCCCAGCTACAGGAGACAGTGATAGGGTTGCTGCTGTTAGGCAAGAAGTGAACACAAGACACCCACTCTGTTGACTCTCATACTAGACAGTGTATCTGCATACACCCAGGTGTTGGGAACAGGCCCCCAAATCTGGCCATAAACTGGCCCCAAAACTGGCCATAAACAAAATCTCTGCAGCACTGTGATATGTTCATGATGGCCATGATGCCCATGCTGTAAGGCTGTCAGTTTACCGGAATGAGGGCAAGAAACACCTGGCCCACCCAGGGTGAGAAAACCGCTTAAGGCATTCCTAAACCACAAACTATAGCAGGAGCGATCTGTGCCTGAGGGACATGTTCCTGCTGCAGATAATTAGCCAGAGCCCATCCCTTTGTTTCAGCCCATCCCTTTGTTTCCCGTAAGGAATACTTTTAGTAAATCTATAATCTACAGAAACAATGCTTATCACTGGCTTGCTGTCAATAAATATGTGGGTAAATCTCTGGGGCTCTCAGCTCTGAAGCCTGTGAGACCCCTGATTTCCCACTCCACATGTTATATTTCTGTGTGTGTCTTTAATTCCTCTAGCGCCGCTGGGTTAGGGTCTCCACGACCAAGCTGGTCTTGGCACCCAGGGTTTTCTATAACTTGAGGTTTTATCTCATGATCCACAGACAATCTGCTGGTTGTCAGGGGAGGCCACATTCAGCACGTCCTTGGTATGGCCCACAAATTGTCTCACGGTGATGCCCATTGTGAAATCCTAGAGGCACGGGGTTCCATCCAAGGAGCTTGAGAGGGCAATGTGACCATCTGAGGAGGTGACCAAGTCACTAAAAAAGTGGGAGTGACCCCACAGAGCATGTTGTGGGATGCCATAGTTGGAATCTTCCCAGCTCAGTTTCTACGTAATGATGCTCTTGTCTTGAGAGGTGGACAGGATCTTGTCCAGGAACTGTGGAGTAGCAGTGGTCTGGTTTACCCAGCCGTTGGGGCCCTGAGGGTGCCACAAAGGGTCATCTGCTCAGTCATGATGATGGCAAATCGAGATTCCCCTTTTCCATCAAGAGAAACAAAGGCAGGCATGAAACCAGAGGGCCTAGTCAGGAACCGGTCAAGAACCTCAGCCTTCACAGGTCTGAGGATCTCCTTCTCTACCCACAAACATCAGAACAGGCAGTCAGAACTGGCAAGCCAAACCCAGTTTTGCTAGATATCCAATCTCAGGAAGCCTCTTGTTCTCCACATGTCCAAGACTCTCCTCCCCTGTCCAGAGACATCAGGGTAGCAGGGAGCATGGTAAGGAAATCCCAGCCCATCCCTTCCCCAGCAATAGATATACACTAACTCAGCCTAAGAATGAATCCCTACTCCCTCAGGCAGCATCAGCAGAGACCAGTGGGAGCCCTAGTGCCACTAGATACAAGAAGCCAACCAAAACAACAGTGCAGACTCAAAATTAAACTATCATTGGAAGCACAACCCACAAAAATATAGGCTAAGACCTGCATGATAAACCTAAACAGGATGATTGCTTGTGAAAATAAAAGGTTGAACTAGCCCTCAGAATCTCCTAACATATTAGACAAAATATTTAAGTTTCAAATGGAAATCACCTGTCACACCAAGAACCAAGAAAAATCATAACTTGAATGAGAAAAGACAATCAACCAATGCAAACACCTAGATGAATCAGATGTTGAAATTATCTGACAAGAATTTTAAAACAACCATCGTAAAAATGCTTCAACAATCAATTGTAAATTCTCTTAAAACAAATGTAAAAATAGAAGATCAAAGCAGGGAAATACAAGTTATACAAATAACCAGATGAAAATTATGTAACTAAGAAATGCAATAACAAAAGACAAGCTAGATAGGCTCAACAGTAGAGTGAAGATGACACAGGATACAATCAATGAGCTTATGGACAGAACAACAGAATTCACCCAATCCAAACAACACAGAAAAAAATAGAAAAAATTAAGAAAGCCTCACGGACCTGTGGGACAACAACAAAAGATCCAAAATTTGTATCATCAGAGTGCAAGGAGAAGAGAAAGAGAGCCAGACTGAAAGATAATTCAAAGAAATATGGTCCAGCCTGCTGTAGAGCTACAGAAATCAAGACAGTGTGCTATTAGTAGAAGACAGAAAACAGATCAATGAAACAGAACAGAGAATCCAGGAATAACCAACACAAATATGTTTAACTGATTTCTGACAAAGGGCTAACAGTAATTCAATAGAAGAAGAATAGCCTTTTCAACAAACAGTACAGGGGCAATTAGGCATCTACTGGCAGAAAAGAAAAAAGAACCTTGACTGACAACTGTTACAAAATTTAACTCAGTCCTTGTACAGTGGCTCACACCTGTAATCCCAGCACTCTGGGAGGCCAAAGCAGGCATATTGCTTGAGCCCAGGAGTTCAAGATCAGCCTGGGCAACAAAGCGCAACCCCATCTCTACCAAAAAAATAAAAAGAAAACAAAAATTTAACTCAAAAGGATTATGGACTTACATGTAAACATAAAGCTGCTAACATTTAGAGAAAAAAAATACAGGAGGAAATCTTTCAGATCTAAAGCTAGGCAGAGTCCTTAGATTTGATACCAAAACCACAATCCAAAAAAGAAAAAATGAATAAAATGGACCTCATCAAAAGTAAAATATTTTGCTCATGTGAACAAGATGAAAACAAGTTGCAACTTCTGGCTTCTACTGGGCATGTAAGAAACGTGGTCTATGCAGGAGGTTGAAGGGGGAGGATCACTTAAGGCCAGGAGTTTGAGTCCAGCTTGGGCAACATAGCAAAATTTCATCTCTTAAAAAAAAAAAAAAATACTTGAAAGTCACTAGGCCATCCTACCAACAAGAAAAGCTAAACAAACTGAAAAATCTACAACTCTTCTCAGATCAGTAAGATAAATGAAGTCACACGGCCAACCACTGCCCCACAAATTGGAGGAACAGGTGACTGCAAAGAATCCCATCACATTGAAGCAGAAAACTCTGCAGGAACCAGTGCAGGGTAGGAAAAATTGAACTGTAATTGACAAACTGCTGAAGGCTCAGTGCCAACAAGTGGGAAACTTAAAAAGCCAGGAGGACTCAGTCATACAACAGCCTTCATACTTTTATTAGTTTCACCTCCAGTAAATCAATATGGTTCTCACAGTATGTATGACAGGGTGGGGAAAAAAAAAAAAAAACCCTATTACTTCTGACAGAGGGAGGGAAAACAAAATCATTTTTAAATAAGCTAGAACATTCTGTTCTTAATAAGGTCTTTCCTTCAGGAGAAACTATTTAGTCAGAGCCTGCTGGGGTTTTATCAGAGTCTAACTAACTTATAGGAAGGGAAATAGGAAATACCAATTGCAGCCCATACTAGCCATGCTGTCTTATCTTGGGAGACGGGGATAGTGCTAACAAACATCTGTGAAGGTCACACCCAGAGACACAGAGACTCATTAAAAGACTGAGATCTAATCATTGAACTGTAGAATGCTTCCTATCCCCCAACACCTTACTGCCACATTACTAAAGGCCTATACAGCAGCTCCTTTTACCCAAGACATCAGCTTCAGCTATCAAGAAAAATTTATATGTCACACTAAAAGGCAAAAAACACAGGCTTGGCTGGGCACGGTGGTTCACGCCTGTAATCCCAGCACTTTGGGAGGCCGAGGCAGGTGGATCACCTGAGATTAGGAGTTCAAGACCAGCCTGGCCAACATGGTGAAATGCCATCTCTACTAAAAACACAAAAATTAGCCAGGTGTGGTAAGCAGGCGCCTGTAATCCTAGCTACTTGGGAGGCTGAGGCAGGATAATCGCTTGAACCCAGGAAGCAGAGGTTGCAGTGTGCCAAGATCATACCACTGCACTGCAGCCTGGGTGACAGAGTGAGACTCCATCTCAAACAAACAAACAAACAAAAAAACACAGTCTGAAGAAAGAGAGCTAGTATAAGAACCAGACTCAGACATAGCAAAGGGTGTGAGAATCATCAGCTCAGTTACTAAAAACAACTATGATTAATATGCTAAGGGTTCTAATGGATAAAATAGACTGCATATAAGAACAGATGGGCAAAGTAAGCAGAGAAATGGAAATTCTAAGACAGAACCAAAAAGAAACACCAGAGATCAAAAACGCTGTAACAGAAATGAAGAATGCCTATGTTGGGTTCAATTAAGTTGACAGGCTCAGTCTAGTAGACTGGACACAGCTGAGGAAAGAATATCTAAGGGATATCCCAATAGATACCTACAAAAAAAACTACAAAGCAAACAGAAAATAGACTGAAAAAATACAGAGCAGAATATACAAAAACTGTGGGACAACTAAAAAAGGTGTAACATACATGTAATGGGAATACCAAAAGAAGAATGAGAGAAAGGAACAGAAAAAACATTTGAAACAATAATAAATGACAATTTCACCAAATCAATGTCAGCACTAAACCACCAATCCGAAAAGCTCAGAAAACTCCAAGCAGGATAATGATTAAAAAACAAACAACCAACAACAACAAAAAACTACACCTAGGCATATCACAATTCAAACTACAGAAAATAAAAGATAAAGAAAAAATCCTGAAAGAAGACAGTGGAAAAAAGACATTACCTATCAAAGAGCAAAGAGAATAATTACATTGACATTACCTCCAAAACCATATAAGCAAGAAGGGAGTGAAGTGAATTATTTAAAATCTTAAGATAAAAAGTAAAAAATTTTAAAAAAACCCATTAACCTAGAATTATGTACCTTGAAAAATTATCCTTCAAAAGTGAAAGAGAAATAGTTTCTCAAACATAAAAATTGAGGGCATTTGTTGCCAGTAGATCCAACTTGCAAGAAATGTCCAAAAGAAAAGTTCTTCAGGGGGAAGAAAAATGATAGAGGTCAGAAACTGAGATCTATATAAAGAAAAGCACTGGAGATGAATAAGTGAAGGTAAGATTTAAAGAATATTTGTTTTTCTTACTCTCAATTGATCTAACACATAAGCATCTGTTCAAAATAGCAGCAACAATATATTTGATTATGTATGCTTATGTGTTTTTCTCACTCTCAGTCGATCTAACACATAAGCATTTGTTCAAAATAGCGCAACAATATATTCGATTATGTATGCTTATGTGTGTGTATACAGATATATGCTTATGTATGTTTATCTATAAGTGTAATAAATAACAGCAATGGTACAAAGGATGGAGGCGGTAATTAGCATTTTATTATTTTGATCCTACTAAAATCCGGAACAAGGCAAGGTTGTCCCGTCACCTCTCCTTCTCAACATCTTACTGGAAGTCCTAGCTAATGCAGAGAGATAAGAAGGAGATTTTTAAAGTGTACTGATCGGAAAAAATAAAATAAAACTGTGTTTGTTCACAGATGACAAGATTGACTGTGTAGAAAATCTGAAAGAACTGACCCAACGAACTCCTTGAACTAATAAGCAATTATAGCAATGGCAGCCTTCAAGGCTAATACACAAAAGTCAATTGCTTTCCTACATACCAGCAATGAACAAGTACAATTTGAAAGTAAAAACACAATAACATTTATATTGGTAGCCTCCAAAATGACATACTTACATATAAATCTAACAAAATATGTTCAAGATGAATATGAGAAAAACTTACACACTTTTGATTAAAGAAATCAAAGAACTAAATAAATGAAGAGATATTCCATGTTCATGGACAAGAAGAGTCAATATTGTCAAAATGTCAATTCTTCCCAATTTCATTTATAGATTCAATTTAATCCCAATCAAAATCTTATCAAGTTATTTTGTGGAGATCAGTAAATAGATGCTGGCAAAAGACCCAGAATAGCCAACACAGCATTAAAGGAAAAGAATAAAGTTGGAAGACTGATACTGCCCAGTTTCAAGACTTACAATAAAGTTACAGTAATCAAGACAAGTGTGGCATGAGCAAAAGAACAGACAAATAGACCAACAGAACAGAATAGAGAGTACATAAATAGATCAACAAAAATACAGTCAACTAATCTTTGACAAAGAAAGCAATACAACCAAGAAAAGATAGTCTTTTCACCATATGGTGCTAGAACAATTGAACATCCACTTGCAAAAAAAAAAAAGAGACTAGACACAGATCTTACACACTTCACAAAAATTAACTCAAAATTAATCATAGGCCAAAATGTAAAATGCAAAAGTAAAACTCCTAGAGGACAACATAGGAGAAAATTTAGATTCCCTTGAGTTTGAATATGACTTTTGAGATTTAACACCAAAGGCACAATCCATGAAAGAAAGAATAAGCTGAACTTCATTAAAATTATATTTTCTGCTCTTTGAAACACACTGTCAAGAGAATGAAAAGATAAACCACAAACTGGGAAAATATATTTATAACAGATATTTCTGAAAAAGGACCATTATCCAAAATGTACAAAGAATAATAAGAAAACAACCCAATTTAAAAATGGGCCACAGACCTTAACAGACAACTCACCAAATAATATACACGGACAGAAAATAAGCATATGAAAAGATGCTCCACATCACATGATTTCTAGGAAATGCACATTAAAACAACATTGAGACACCACCTCACATTTATCAGAACAGCCAAAATCCAGGACACTGTTAACACTAAACGCTGGTGAGGATGTGGAGCAACAGGAACTCTCATTTATTGCTGGTAAGAATGCAAAATGGTATGGCCACTTTGGAAGACAGTTTGCCAGTTTCTTACAAAACTAAACATACTCTTACCATACAAAATGCAATCATATTAACTATGATTAAATTAAATGCCCCGTAAGTCCTTGGTATGGAAAGAGTTGAAATTTTATATCCACACAAAAACCTGAAAATTGAACATCAATGTTTACAGCAGATTTTTTCATAATTGCCAAAATTTGGAAGCAACCAAGATGTCTTTCAGTAGGTGAATAGATGAACTGTGGTAAATACAAACAATGGAATATTATTCAGCACTAAAAAGAACTGAACTATCAAGCCATGAAAAGACATGGAGAAATTTAAATGCACCTTACTAAATGAAAGAAGTCTATCAGAAAAGGCTATATATGACACGATTATACCTATATGACATTCTGAAAAAAGCAATACTATGAAGACAGTTGATATGATTTGGCTCTGTGTCCCCACCCAAATCTCATCTTGTAGCTCCCATAATTCCCACATGTTGTGGGAGGGACCCTGTGGGAGATGACTGAATCATGGGGGTGGGTCTTTCCCTTGCTATTCTCGTGATCGTGAATGGGTCTCACGAGATCTGATGGTTTTAAAAATGGGAGTTTCTCTACAGAAGCTCTCTCTTTGCCTGCTGCCATCCACATAAGATGTGACTTGCTCCTCCTTGCCTTCCACCATGATTGTGAGGCCTCCCCAGTCATGTGGAACTGTTAAGTCCAATAAACCTCTTTCTTTTGTAAAATTCCCAGTCTCAGGTATGTCTTTATCAGCAGTATGAAAATGGACTCATACAACAGTAAAAAGATCAGTGGTTGCCAGGGTTTAGAGGGAAGACAGGAATGAATAGTTGGAGTACAGAGGATTTTTAGGACAGTGAAACTACCCTCTATGATGCTATAATGGTGCATACATGTCACTGTATATTTTTCCAAACCCATAATATGTACAACGCCAAGAGTGAACCCTAATGTAAACTATAGTCTTTGGGGGATAATGACATATCAGTGTAGGTTCATCAATTGTAAACAAATATACCACTCTGGTGAGAAATATTGATAACAGAGGATATGTAGGGGGTGGAAGTATGTGGGAAATCTCTGTACCTTTCTCCAAATTTTGCTGTTAACTTAAAACTGCTCTAAAAAAATTCTATTACATAAAAATAAAAATAAGAATAAGACCAGCTACAGATTGGGAGTAAATATCTGCAAGCCATATCTGCAAGCCATATATCTGACAAAGTACAATTTATAACTATAAAGATCTTTCCAAATTCACCAGTTAAAAAACAACAACAATAATCCCAGGCTGGTCTCCAACTTCTGGCCTCAAGCAATCCTCCCACCCTGGCCTCCCAACGTGCTGGGATTACAGGCATAGGCCAATATGCCTGGCATGACGAGGTCAAAAAAATGAGATTTTTAAACAATAGTTTCTATGATTTCCTGCATAGTAAGTATAAATCAGGCAGAAACAGAATATTACACAAAAGTGTATGCATGTTATTAGCAACAGTATCTACTTTTAAAAAGTATATTTTTAAAAAGCAAAACTAGTAAAAATCCTACCAAAGTATTGACTATTTAGATTTATTTAAATCTATCTTATTTAATGTTATTTAATTTGGTATTTAGGATTAAGTGAGTGCTTACATGTTGAGTTTTCAATTCACCATAAATACTGATTTAAAACTTTTTTTAAAAACCATTAAAATTGCTGTTTTCTAAAATCAGAAGTTTAATTTACATAAAATAAATCTATAAATACATAGTTTTTAAACAGAAATGGAAGTTATTAAAAAGCAAAATGTAAAACAGATAACTAGTTTCCTTGGAAGGATAATCGGATTCCTACAGTATTTCTTGTGAATATAAGGGTATATGCAAGTATCTGTATAAAATGTCTCCTGTTTTTCAACTTTTGCCTCCACAACTGGCAATTTTTACATTCTCCAAGTACAAAGATGGAAATATTGTTTTTACCTAACATGAAATTTAATTAGTTTTAAATATTTGCTTTTTTGTAATTAGTAATAAATTGCCTAAATTGTAGGGGCAATTTATTTTTTAACAGGATTATGTTTTATGGTTGAAAATATTCATTTATTTCCTTTATTTTAACATTGATATAGAGATTCAACTATACTACTGAAAGTACACTAATTTATAAAAATCAGAAATACGTGAATAAAAACTATGTAATAGAAATAAGAAATCCTTCATTCTTCCCCCAACATATATTCTTATTAACTAGAAGGAAATTCAATACAGCTTGAATTTATAATCCTTGACTAATAAAAACCTATCAAAATTAGTTTATGGTTCAAGTTATATTATCAGAATATGTTTGTATAAAGACTATAAAATAAAGTACAAGATGAATTATCATAAGGTATTTCCTACCTTTTACATGCTTCAATACTGACAGTTAGAAGTCACAAATAGAGTGACTGTGTTTGAATAAAATATTAAGCTGCCACAGCAAGATAGAAACAAAGTCACAAAAAGCCACTAAGCATGCAAGTACAAACCAAAAAACTAACTTCACATGAATACAAAGCGAGGTCTTTTTTCAGAAGCACTTAAACGCAGAAATGAACAGTCACCAAAGCTTAGCTACCAAAATAATATCATTCATTACCAATTAACATATGCTGACCTTCACTACCTATGGACATAATATTTAAAACTCCTCCTATGCTTTCTTAATTTGAAAGTGTTGGTTCTAACTCAATTTAATATAAAAGTTATATGCAAGTGAAACAGCACCTGACTGGCCAGCCTATTGGAGCAACATTAACGCATGATGATCTCCCACTCAGAGAAAACAATTAATAAAAACTTTGAAAGTCTATAAACAAATGAATAACATGTTTGCTTTTAAATCAACTATTATATTTTTATTTTTAAACTACATTTGAAGTACTGATATTTAAAATTATTTAAGGAGAGCAGAATTATTAACAAAAATGTTTTCTTTAAGGTATTGATATAAATCAACAGGCATTCATTAGGGAATCATGTGACAGATAATCGTAAGGGATAAAAAGATGAATAAAATCTAGATTACTGCCTTCAAACAATTTACAGTGTAGTAAAAATAACTAGACAAGTTCACAGGTAATGAGGATACAATTAATTCATTCAAAATTCATTCATGGTACTAGTACCAAAACAGACATATAGACAAATGGAACAGAACAGGGACCTCAGAAATAACACCACACATCTACAACCAACTGATCCTTGACAAACCTGACAAAAACAAGCAATGGGGAAAGGATCTCCTAGTCAATAAATGGTGCTGAGAAAACTGGCTAGCCATATGCAGAAAACTGAAACTGGACCACTTCCTTACACCCTACACAAAAATTAACTCAGATGGATTAAAGACTTAAATTTAAAACCCAAAACCATAAAAATTCTAGAAGAAAACCTAGACAAAATCATTCAGGACATAGGCATGAGCAAAGACTTCATGATGAAAATGCCAAAAACAATTGCAACAAAAGCCAAAATTGACACAAGGGATCTAATTAAACTAAAGAGCTTCTGCACAGTGAAAGAAACTATCATCAGAGTGAACAGGCAACCTACAGAATGGGAGAAAATTTTTGCAATCTACCCATGTGACAAAGGTCTAATATCCAAAATTTTCAAGGAACTAAAACAAATTTACAAGAAAAAAAAAAAACCCTTCTAAAAGTGGGCAAAGGATATGAACAGACACGTCTCAAAAAAAGACATTTATGTAGCCAACAAACATGAAAAAAAGCTCCACTGATCGTTAAAGAAATGCAAATCAAAACCACAATGAGATAACCTCTCATGACAATCACAACGGTGATTATTAAAAAGTCAAGAAAAAATAGATGCTGGAGAGGCTGTGGAGAAATATGAATGCTTTTACACTGTTGATGGGAATGTAAATTAGTTCAACCATTGTGGAAGACAGTATGGCAATTCCTCAAGGATCTAGAACCAGAAATACAACTTGACCCAGCAATCCCATTATTGGGTCTATACCCAAAGGAACATAAATCATTCTACTATAAAGACACACACACACGTATGTTTATTGCAGCAGCACTATTTAAAATAGCAGAGTCAGAACCAACCCAAATGCCCATCAATGATAGACTGGATAAAGAAAATGTGGTACATACACACCATGGAATACTATGCAGCCATAAAAAGGAATGAGATCATATCTTTTGCAGGGACATGGATGAAGCTGCAAGCCATCATCCCCAGCAAACTAACACAGGAACAGAAAACCAAACATCCCATGTTCTCACTCATAAGTGGGAGGTGAACAATCAGAACACATGGACACAGGGAGGGGAACAACACACACCGGGGCCTGTTGGGGGGTGAGGAGGTGAGGGGAGGGAACTTAGAGGATGGGTCAATAGGTGCGGCAAACCACCATGGCACACATATACCTATGTAATAAACCTGAACATTCTGCACATGTATACCAGAACTTAAAGTAAAATAAACAAACAAACAAAAACCACGAGATACCATCTCACACCAGTCAGAATGGTTATTATTAAAAAGTCAAAAACCAACAGATGTTGGTGAGGTTGTGGAGAAAAATGAATGCTTTTACACTGTTGGTGGTAGTGTAAATTAGTTCAACCATTGTGGAAGACAGTGTGGCGATTCCTCAAAGACCTAGAGACAGAAATATCATTTGACCCAGCAATCCCATTACTGGGTATATACCCAGTGAAATACAGATCATTCTATTATAAAGATACATGCATGCATATGTTCACTGCCACACTATTCACAACAGCAAAGACATGGAATTAACCTAAATGGCCATCAATGATAGAATGGATAAAGAAAATGTGTACATATATACCATGGAATACTATGCAGCCATAAAAAGGAATGAGATTATGTCCTTTGAAAGGACATGGATGGAATTGGAAGCCATAATTCTCAGCAAAGTAACGTAGGAACAGAAAACCAAATACCACATGTTCTTACTCCTAAGTGGGAACTGAACAATGAGAACACATGGACACAGGGAGGGGAACAATACCCACTGGGGCCTGTGGGACAGCAGGGGTGTGGGGAAAGGGAGAGCATCAGGAAGAATAGCTAATGGATGATGGGCTTAATACCTAGGTGATGGGATGATCTGTGCAGCGAACCACCATGGCACATGTTTACCTATATAATAAACCTACACATCCTGCACGTGTAACCCTGAGCTTAAAATAATAAAAAATTAATAAATAAAAGTAAATATCCTACTTAAAAGTTACCCCTACCTCCTCCTAAAAAAGCTACACTCGTTCCAAATTTCATACCCTTCTCAAAGAAAACCTACCAAATCTATGAAACGCAAAAGCAAGGAAAGAAGGTAAAAGAGAACACTCGCTGAGTGACAGTTCTACACAAGTACCAGAGAGAGAGGGTATTTAATTAAATCTTTTCTGATTGTGCTTAGCTCTGAGTGTCTCTATGTACTTGCTTACACATCATTTGCATTTTAATCTACTTCTGACTTGAAAGTATGCATTTCTGAAAGACTAGACTGCTACTGCTTTATAATGTCCAAAGCTACTATTAATAGATACATATTCCTAGATAGAATTCCTGGTTAGAAGGTGAGGATAGGCAATGGAGGGTGGAGGAGGAACTCCTTGAATTTCAATTGCTGACTAGTGCCAGCAGATCAAGTCCAACATACATCTCCCAGTTTTCTTATCTTTAACTTAATGCAACCAAATGTAAAAACCACAGCCAATGTCATGTATATTTAAAGTTGAAATTATGTTTTGAGGGAAAAAAAGCTTGGAAATGACAATGTTATCTCCAGCTATCTCAGGGAATTTAAACAAAGAGGCAAACTGCAAATAAATTTTGGTTGAATAGTATTCTAAGAAACCAGGCAATTCCCAGAAGAGATGTTAAGTACATACAAATCTTATCTCTTAAAAGAAAATACAGATCATGAAAAAAAAAGCAAGCAGCTGTTTGAAAATAAAAAAGAATAGAGGCATAAGAAGCAAATGCAATACATGAAACCTGCTTGAATCCTATAACAACAACAACAAAATATATACATATATATGTGTATATATATATACATACATATATATATATGGCATAACAGGGGAGATCTGAATACGAACCACTGCATTAAACACTACTATGGTTTGAATATATGTGTCCCTCCAAAATTCAACTTAACCCCCCAAGGTGACAGTATTAAGAGTAGGGGCCCTCAGGAGGTGATTAGGCCATGAATGATCTGCACTCATAGACAGAATTAATGCCCTATAAAAGAGGCTGCAGAGAGCTGCATTCCCCCTTCGCAGTTCCATCCCTCCTGTCATATGAGGTCACCAAAAAGGCACCATCTATGAAGAACAAGCCTTCTCCAGACACTAAACCTGCTGGTGTCTTGATGTTGGACTTCCTAGACTCCCTAACCATGCGAAATAAATTTCTGTTGTTTATAAATTACTCAGTCTCAGGTATTTTGTCATAGCAGCCAAAATGAACAAAAAGACAAATACATTTTTAATGTTATGGTTATTTTCTTATATATGATATTGGTACTGTGATTATGTAGGAAATTATCCATGTTCTCAGGATCTGCATGCTAAAAGTTTTAAGTTATCATGATGTCTTTAATATTATTTCAAATGATTTTTTAACATATTTTTTACATATATAAATATGTGAAGAAAGAAAATGTGGCAAAATGTTAACAGTGAGTCCAGGTAAAAGGTAATATAGGTGTTCATTGTCCTATATACTCAATTTTGATGTGGCACTGAACATTTTCAATAAATGTTGAAAAGAGAGAAATACAGAAAGCATGAGAGGAGGCCAGTTTGAAGCATGATGAGTGAAAGCAGCACTAGCCTCAACAATCATGAAAGCCAGCTACATGATCTTGGGCAGGTCACAGAACCTCTCTAGGTCCCAGCTAAAGGAGAAGGAAGTGGAATAATCTCCAAGGCATTTTTCAGTTATAAAATCCTACTACTACTAAAATTCTACTACTACCTCTCAGCTCTAAAACTCAAAAGATAACCATATGCAAAGTGGAAAAAATAGAACTGTTTAAGGATAAAAATAAAATAGTTAAAACAGATAACCAAATGCCTTTTATAGACAGCACACACAACTACTAACTTTTTTGAGAAAACATCTTAAAAATTCTTCAGAGGGGCCAGGCATGGTGGCTCAAGCCTGTAATCCCAGCACTTTGGGAGGCCGAGGCAGGTGGATCACAAGGTCAGGAGTTCAAGACCAGCTTGGCCAACATGGTGAAACTCTGTCTCTACTAAAAATAGAAAAATTAGCTGGGCATGGTGGCGGGCACCTGTAATCCCAGCTACCCGGGAGGATGAGACAGAACACTGCTTGAACCCGGGAGACAGAGGTTGCAGTGAGCCGAGATCACACCACTGCACTCCAGCCTGGGTGACAGAGTGAGACTCCATCTCAAAAAAAAAAATTTTTTTTCAGAGAAAAAAATGAAAGGTAGGACTACTGATGAATTTAGAAGAAACGAATAATACACAGATTTATTTTAAGGTTTATTCCATTTCACTTTGCACCTGAAATATCAATCCTAAGAAGCTGAATATAAATATCCTCTGATGAAGCTGTAAAACCAAAAAGATAATAAATGAACCTCCTAGGAATTTAGACAAGCTAGATGCTTTCAAGTGAGGTTAGTATAACATACATCTAAGGGTGAGATGCTTGAAAATCTCCACATAGGCCAGGCACTGTAGCTCACAGATGTAGTCCCAACACTTTGGGAGACTGAGGTGGGAGGATGGCTTGAGCTCAGGAGAACAGCCTGCGCAACATAACAAAACTCTGTCTCCGTCTCCAGGCTGCAATGAGCTGTGATTGTGCAACTGCACTCCAGCCTGGGCAATATAGCGAGACTCTGTCCCATAAAGAAAGAAAAAAGGAAATCTTTGAAATAAATAACAATAAAATTACATATTAGAACTTTGAATTAACAGTCTGAGAAGATTTCGGACTGGCCAAAAATCTTAAAAGAATTATCTCTTTTAAAAGAGCTCAAGGGAGAGGAGACTTAAAACTCAGTATAAAAGTATAGACCAATTATTTTCACTTCCAGAAAGACTCTGAAGTCAGATAAAATTCAACTCATGATTAATTAAAAATTATACAAGGCCAGGCGCAGTGGCTCATGCCTGTAACCCCGGCACTTTGGGACGCCAAGGTGGGAGGATCACCTGAGGCCGGGAGTTCGAGACCAGCCTGACCAACATGGAGAAATCTCATCTCTACTAAAAATACGAAATTAGCTGGGCATGGTGGCACATGCCTGTAATCCCAGCTACTTGGGAGGCTGAGGCAGGAGAATCGCTTGAACTCAAGAGGTGGAGGTTGTGGTGAATCGAGATTGTGCCATTGCACTCCAACCTGAGCAACAAGAGTGAAGCTCCGTCTCAAAAAAAAAATCATCATCATCATCATCATCATCATCATCATCAGTGGAAAAAAAGCAAAATAAAGTATTAACTAGTATATATTACAAATTTGCCAGATGCTTTATTTCCAGCACTAATATTATTTCTAGCACTATAGCTAAGTGCCTTTTGCTAAAATAAGCAATCCATCAGTTAACAAGAAAGATAGTTTTCTAAAAGGTTTCTGTACATGATACCAGCCTCTAATCAGCTGCTCAAAAACCAAAATTGTTGAAGTCATCCTTGAGTATGTTCTCTCTCTCTCTTTCCATGCCCAAACAATATACAAGTCCTATGAGTTCTGTCTAAAAAAAACACAAAAATGCATCTCAAATTCATCCATCTCTCCCTTATTGCTACAACCATCATGCAGGCCATCACTATCTCACCTCAGCTCCTAAAAGCCAGCTTTCACTTTCCTTTCAACCAGTCCATGTCTCACACAGCAGTTAAAATGATATAAAATGCAAACCTCGGGCCAAACCCTTCAAAGCCCTAAATATTTCTATAATCTCTGCCTACTCAAATCTGCCTCTTTCTGTATGTCAACCACACTGGTATTTTTTGGTCCCTCAAATTCACCAAGCTCCTTCCTCATTCAGGGTTTCTGCACACCATATTCCTTCTAATGAGAATGCTCTTCCAATCAAAAACTACTCCCTTCCCCTGCCCCAACACTCACTCTTTAAATAGCTCCTTCTCATATAATAGGTCTCATCTTAAATAACAGCCCCTCAGAGGAGCCTTATATGACCCTATCTAAAGTAGATTCCACCTCCTCGTCTCCAAATTATCTGTTCTTTTGCTTTCCTTAAAAAATTGTATTATAAGGCCGGGCACAGTGGCTCACGCCTGTAATCCCAGCACTTTAGGAGGCTGAGGCAGAAAGATTATCTGAGGTTAGGAGTTTGAGAAGAGCCTGGCCAATGTGGCAAAACCCCGTCTCTACTAAAAAAATACAAAAATTAGCCGGGAGCGGTGGTGAGCTCCTGTAATCCCAGCTACTTGGGAGGCTGAGGCAGGAGAATCGCTTGAACCCAGGAGGCGGAGGTTGCAATGAGCCGAGATTGTGCCACTGCACTCCAGCCTGGGCGACAGAGCCAGACTCTGTCTCAAAAAAAAAAAAAAAAATTGTATTATAATTCATAATTGTTCTGTCAATTTATTTTTAACCTGTCCCCTCCCCCAGAATATAAGGATAGAAATAAGGATGGAACATCCAGCGTATTCATCATTACATCCTCAGAGGCAGCACACCGTATGACACTTAGAAGAATATCAATGTACCTCAAATGAATTAATGAAAGAATCAATGAATATATGATTACATTAGACAATGAGATTAATAATGCTATTAATGGAAATACAGAAATCAGAACAAAGTGCAAGTATTTGAGAAGAAAAATATGATATGTTCAGTTTGGTGCCAAATGGTTGAAAATATAGGACTGGTGGGCACACAGATTGAGGAAGAGATACATATTGGGATTCTGCTAATTATAAGTGTTAGTTGAGAAAAATAATTATGTCACAAATGAGGTAAAATCATTGGGATAGATGACAAGCAAAAAATAAACAAACACAAATATAAAACGGTAATAGCCTACATAGACAGTAGAATAATCTAACATAAAGAATACTACAAAATCAAGACAAGTCACAATTTCAGAGACCCAAAATAAAAAACGGTTTAGTAACTTACTAAGAAGAATAAAGTAATCCTACCTTACTACTGTTCATTGCTGGTCATGCCTTAGCTAAAGTAGCGTGTCCATGATGAGGTTCACACATTAGGGACGAAGAAGATACTTGAGAAAACGTGCAGTGAAGTCTAGCGAAAATGGTCATAGGTCTAGCCAAAAAACATGAGCTGCAAGAAGAAATTCAAGGAGTCAGAACTGTTCACTACAGAGAAAGAGATAAAAATGTACACTTTCAGTATACTTGGCTATTCCTGGAAATTAACTGTGACAGCTTATGACAATTGCTACGTTAAAAATAAGAATGCTACACTTACCTAACTTATCTATCCATTGCTTACTCCCTCCCCTATCTTTCTCTAACTTTCCGAAACAGTAATGTATTGTTACCTTCTCCTCCAACCTATTCCCTCACTTTTCAAGAGGTAATTCATGTTTTTCTCCATGTTTACATCATAAAACTAACTTCAAGTTTGAAACACACCAGGCACAGTGGCTCACACCTGTAATCCCAACACTGTGGAAGGCCAAAGCAGGAGGATGGCCTGAGTACAGGAGTTCGAGGCCAGCCTGGGCAACACAGTGAAACCTAGTCTCTACAAGTTTAAAAATTAGTCAGGCATCGTGGCACACACCTGTAGTCTCAGCTATTTGGGAAGATGAGGTGGGAAGACTGCTTGAGCCCAGGAGGTTGAGGCTGCAGTGAGCCATGATCATGCCACTGCACCTCAGCTCGGATGACAGAGCAAGACTGTCTCAAAAACCGAAAAAGTCTGAAAGGCCATCAGAAGAAGCCAGTGATTATGCTTGTTAAAATATTATTACAGCCTAAAGTAGTAATTAAGTACGTAAGAAAAACTTTTTCAAAGGCTGGGGAAGGTTTGGGAAGGATTCCCCCAGCAAACACATACTTTCTCCACTTCATATGTTTTATTTATTTATTTGCTTGTTTGTTTGTTTGAAATGGAGTCTCACTCTGTCACCCAAGCTGGAGTGCTCTGGCATGATCTCGACTCACTCAGCCTCCACCTCCTGAGTTCAAGTGATTCTCATGCTTCAGGCTCCTGAGTATCTGGGATTACAGGCATGGACCACCACGCCCAGCTGATTCTTGCATTTGTAGTACAGACAGGGTTTCACCATGTTGGTCAGGCTGGTCTCGAATTCCTGACCTCAGGTGATCCACCCATCTCGGCCTCCCAAAATGCTGGGATTACAGGCATGGGTCACTGCGCCTGGCCTCTGCCTCATAGGCTTTAGTATGCCAAAGTATGATCCTTGAATTGGCTGTTCTCCCTTCAGTCCTTGAAAACTGTGAACTCTTCTGAGAGGTTTTCTTGGTCACTCTCTCCTTTATCACTGAGGTCAATATATGTAGTTTATAGCCCTGTTACAACGTCTCACTTTTTGCCTGTGCCATACTATTTTTAATCCCAACTTCCTGGTTTATCATAAGCTCTCCCCTTCTTCCAAGTTCTTCTTTTTTGTTTGCCTACTCTGTCTCCCATCATTTCCTCTACTGCCTTGACTTTCACATCAATCAGATGACATTCCATAAATGTTACCAACAAGATTATTCCTTTCCTTCTGGTCAGGAAACAGATCAAACACAGTATGTCAGGCATATTCTCCAAGTCTACTTTTCTAATCTTTTAAGCATTTCCAAAGGGTGCCTTCGCCCCTAGGAAAGCATTTTATTCCCTTCTAGATATAGCAAAGCTCCTAAAGCTAGAATTGGTTGGAAATCTAATCTATATGTAATTAAAGTGTTAATACAGTTCTCTTCTTCCATAAAACTGTGACATAAATGAGACAAGAATTTCTATCTTAACACAGTCAGCCACTTGCATAGTACCTGGAACACAGTAGCCATCAAACAAGTGACTACCAAATGAATGAAATTCCAAAATGAATTATGGTTTCCTCTGATTTGTACACTTTGGTGTAAAGTAAGGCATCAACAAGAGTTGTTATATAAAACGATAAGATTCATGACAAAATTATTTTTAAATATAAAATTTTAATGATGGCCAGATGAGGTGGCTCATGCCAGTAATGTCAGCACTTTGGGAGGCCAAGGCAGGAGGATCGCTTGAGTCCAGGAGTTCCAAACCCTCCTGGGCAACATAGTGAGAGCCCGTCTCTACAAAAAAATTATATAAATTAGCCAGGCATGGTGGCATGTACCTGTAGTCCCTGCTACTTGAGAGGCTAAGGTGGGAGGATCACCTGAGCCCAGGAATTTGAGGCTGCAGTGAACAATGATTGTGCCACTGCACTCCAGCCTAGGCAATAAAGTGAGACCCTGCTTCAAAAAAAAAAGAAAAAATTCAGTCATGACTTCACTTTTGACTGCTTTCAACACATCATCTTTAATTAAATCCCCAGGGTATAGTTCAGTAAACAGTATTACTCATACAGCTTTCTGAGGAACAAAACACATTATATATGTATCCAATTCCACTCCAAAGACAAACCCAAAAATTACTGGATCATCCAATTAATATGAAAAATGTTTAAACTCTCTTCTCTATCAGCAAAGATAGTTGCATTATTTAGAATTCCCTGTTCTGGTCTCTCACTTTGCTATGGAAATGGTTATTTCCACAGACCTAAGTTCAAGAAAGACAACTATTCAACTGAGATTCCATGCCCAATATTGAGCAGTGTCAAGTATCTTGCTCAGGAAAGCTAGCCCACTGTAGTCCTAGCTACTCATGAGGCTGAGGCAGAAGGATCACTTGAGCCTAGGAGGTCAAGGCTGCAATGAGCTGTGATCACATCACTGTACTCAAGCATGGGTAAGAGAGCAATACCCTGTCAAAAAAAAAAGAAAAGAGAAAAGAAAGTAAGCTAGTCAAAGGACCCATGTATTGTGTCTCAATCTCTAACTCAGTCTTTTCTATAATTTTTATTTTTCAATGAAACAAAAAGCATTTTTCTTTGATATTGAAAAGATTTGGGTTAAAAGTAACAACTTTTTTTGGTGGCATCTCTAAATGGAACTTTTTAAAATTCAAACTACTATAAACCTATGAATCAAAAAAATTATATTCCTTGTGTTACTTCAAAGGTATTATCATGCTTACCAGACTCAGCAAAGGTTTCCATACATAACAGTTGAAAATGCATAATGACTGCTTTCTAATGCACCTTAATCTTCCCCACGAACTTCCTCAATTACACATACTTTCATCTCTAACTCACATTCATAGCCAAAAAATAGTTCCTATTCCCTGAAATATGCTTGTCTTCACAAATGGGACTAGGGTGATGCAAAAGAAATACCTGGGGCGCAAAATTTAAGGAGATACTCTCAGGATCATGCAAGTGCCACCCTGCAGCTGCATGACCTTAAAAGTGATTATGTCTCATATTTTGTGTCCTAGGCAACTCTCTTGCCTTACCCTAGTCCTGGCTCTACTTCTCTTTCCCATCTCTACTCTCCCCACTTCTCTAATAAATATCCCCTTAGTTTTTCAAAATCCAATTGTGATAAACTAAATATTTATTTTAAACAAAGAATTTAAGTATAATTTTACAACCATTTAAAATTATGTTTTCACGGCCAGGTGCGGTGGCTCATGCCTGTAATCCCAGCACTTTGGGAGGTCAAGGTGGGTGGATCACCTGAGGTCAGGAGTTCAAGATCAGCCCAACCAACATGGAGAAACCCCATCTCTACTAAAAATACAAAATCCAGCCGGGCATGGTGGTGCATGCCTGTAATCCCAGCTACTTGGGAGGCTGAGGCAGGAGAATCGCTTGAACACGGGAGGTAGAGGTTGCAGTGAGCCAAGATGGCGTCACTGCACTGTAGTCTGGGCAACAAGAGTGAAACTTCGTCTCAAAAATAAATAAATAAATAATAAAATTAAATTTAAAAAATAAAATAAAATTGTTTTCAAAGAAAATTTCTTGTTCATGATATGTGGTAGGTAAAAAATAAATGAAGTAGTTATATCTATATACAGTAAGATTCTATTTTTTTAAATGATTGTGAGTTGCATGTGCATATAAGTAATAGACCTGTGTTTTTTACTCTGAAGCATCTATCTCCCCTTCTGTTGGTAGCAGCATCTTAATTTTCTTTTCCCGAACTATCCTTCTCTTATCATCAATCCACACGGTTTGGGTGGCATTGATCACCAGCACTCTAATGTTTCTGGGGTAGGAACATAACCCAGGTCTGGGAAATCAGCATATTCCTTCTCGCAAGCAGTAGTTTAGGAATAGGTATGTTACCCAAATTGAACAGATAATACTGAATCCCAACATTTTTGCAGAAGCTAATCAGGAAGGAAAGTTATCTTTCAGCCAAGGTTGCTAAACTGAAAGATGATGATAAGTACCTACTAGACAATCAAGCAACCCAAACAAAGAACCAAGAGAAGAGAAACGGAGAAATGTCTGAAAATATTTTGCCCCTAAATATGAGTTCAGATGTAAACAGATATAGCTGCTGGAATTCAGAATTACTGCTGGGAAACAATTCACTCTGCATTTCTCATGTTCCTGCACAGAATCTTCTGACCAAAATGTACTACAAATGGATATTTGCATAACAGACAGCCTTGGAAGCTAGAGACAGTATCTCCCTAAAGATAGAAAACTCCAAAGAGCTTTGGAGAAATTAAGCCTTCTCCTTCCCCTCCCTGGAAACATTTACTTATATTTTAGGGTAAGAAACCTAAAGATACCTTCTCCCTCTCCTCTGGAAGCGATGTGTTTAATAAGTAATCTCTCTCTTGCTCTGCAGGGGAGGATGGCAGATGTGCCAACACCCTATACAAGCTTGGAGTCTCCTCATTTCAAGGCTCCTCTCCTATGATGCAAATCTGCTGCATGTGTAGGTAAACATCTGGCCCTCATCACATTGTTTTGTCACAGAGATGGGGCAGGGAGAACTAGCACTAAGATATTTCTCTGGCCACTGCTTTTACTGCAATAAACCCTCTGAGTCTCTGACCCAGGGCTCTTCTATTAATGTATGTATATAAAAGTATGGCAAGGTAACTTGCTTGTTTGCAAACAGGGTATTCTCAGTCCCTTCAGAGTTTCAGAGTTAATGGTTACATGAGGCAACGACACATTTTTTTCTTATTTATTAATTCGTTCAACAAATATTTGCTGAAAGCCTACTACGCTATCTGTGTGCCATGAGTTTTCCTATACAACAGGTAAAAATTCTTGCCTTCATGGAGATTATATTCTAGAGAGAGGAAACAAACAAAATACAAAATAAGTAAGTAAAATACACAGTGTTAGGTAGTAATAAGCACTATTTTTTAAAGCAGAAAAAGGTAAGTATGAAGTAGGTAGGAGATTTCAAATTTATGTTGAGTGATTAAAGACTTTACAGATAAAGTGACATTTACCAAAGACCTGAAGGAGATAAGGAAGTTAGTCACATGGTTAGCTGAAGGAACCGCTATCTGGAAGAAGAGCATTCTAAGCAGAGAACAGAAAGTACAAAATGTCTATCTAAGGAAAAACAAGGTGGCCTGTGTGCAGTGAATGGTGGAGAAAATAGTAAAAAAATCCCGCATGAGGGAGGGAGAACAGAACCACAAAACCGTGGCCCATTTTAAACTACAGTTCAGAGAAGAACTAGTTCAGAGAAAGATCCTGCATGAAGGAAGGAAAGCAGGACCATGAAACTATAGCTCATTTTAAGGACTTGAGCTTTTATGTGGGAAACCCCTGAAAGATTCTGAGCGAGAAAAGACATGATCTCTTATGTCTAAAAAGGATAACACAGGCTATTTATTTAGAGCAACAGTAGTAGTGGGGAGACTTTTTAGGAATCATGCAGAAGGAGAAAAAGGATGTTGCCGAACCAGGATGATAGAAGTAGGGGTGGTGAGAGCAAGTCAGATTATAGGTATTTCTTTGAAGAAAACAGAGTATGCTGAAAGACTAAGTTGAAGAACTAAAGGAAAAGAATCAAGGATAACTTTGCTCACACTGGGGTCAGGGCAAAAACAAAGATGGAGCTGCCACTTACAAAAATGGGAAGGACTAAATTGTTAAATAGGTGTCTGCCACTGGCATCCAAAACTAGCCTAACAAATATAAAAAATTATACCACAAGGCAGGCAGATTGCCTGAGGTAAGGAGTTCAAGACCAGCCCGACCAACATGGTAAAACCCTGTCTCCATTAAAAATACAAAAAAAAATTAGCCAGGTGTGGAGGCACACACCTATAGTCCCAGCTACTTGGGAGGCTGAGTCAGGAGAATCACTTGAACCCGGCAGGCCAAGGTTGCAGTGAGCTGAGATCATGCCACTGCACTCCAGCCTGGGTGGCAAAGTGAGACTCCATCTTAAAAAATAATAATAATAATAATTATACTAGAAATAAGGTAATACAAGTTACACTTCTAAAATGTGGGACTGAGTCAATAACAGAAAGTGAAGGAAACTTGGTAATCCTCTACTTTAGGGTAAGAAGTCAGCAATTCTTAATAAGCAAAATAGCTGGTAAATTGCTGTTCTCATAAATCGGACAAGTATATCTTGTTTTATTGCACTTCGACTTTCTGCACTTTACAAATATTCCCTTTTTTACAAATTGAAGGTCTATTATAATCCTGCACTGAGCAACTCTATTGGCACCATTTTTCCAAAGCGTATACACATTTCACGCCTCTGTGTTACATTTGGTGATTCTTACAATATTTCAAACTTTTTCATTATTATCTTTTATGGTCATCTGTGATCAGTGATCTTTGATATTACTATCTTAATTGTTTTGGGGCACCAAGAACCACACTCATATATAATGGTGAACTTAACTGATAAGTGTTATGTGTGTTTTGATTGCTCTACCAACCAGCCATTCTCTACTCCCTCTCCTCTTTCTTGGACTTCCCTGTTCCATGAGACACAAGAATTTGATATTAGGCCAATTAATAACCCTTCAAAGGCCTCTAAGTGTTCAAATAAAAGGAATAGTTGCACATCACTCATTTTAAATTAAAAGCTAAATTAAGCTTAGTGAGGAAGGCATGTTGAAAGCCAAAATAGGCCAGGCGCAGTGGCTCACACCTGTAATCCCAGCACTTTGGGAGGCCGAGGTGGGGGGATCACGAGGCCAGGGGTTCGAGACCAGCCTGACAAACATGGTGAAACCCCATCTCTACTGAAAATACAAAAATTAGCTGGCGTGGTGGCGGGCACCTGTAATCCCAGCTACTCAGGAGGCTGAGGCAGGAGAATTGCTTGAACCCAGGAGGCGGAAGTTGCAGTGAGCAGAGATCGTGCCACTGCACTCCAGCCTGGGCAACAGAGCGAGACTCCATCTCAAAAAAAAAAAAAGAAAAGAAAAGAAAAGAAAGCCAAAATAAGCTGAACCTCTTGAACCAAACACCCACATTGTAAAAGCAAAGGAAAAGTTATTGAAGAAAATTAAAAGTGCTCCTCCAGTGAACACGCAAATGACAAGAAAGCAAAACAGCCTTATTGCTGATATAAAGAAAGTTTCAGTAGTCTAGATAGATCAAACCAGCCACAAAATTCCCTCAAGCCAAGGCCTAACCCAGAACAAGGCCTTAACTCTCTCCAATTCTATGAAGTCTGGGTGAGGTGAGGAAGCTTCAGAAGACAACTCTGAAACTAGCAGAGATTGATTCATGAGGTTGAAGGAAAGAGGCTATCTCAACATAAAAGTGCAAGGTGAAGCAGCAAGTGGTGATGTACAAGTTGCAGCAAGTTATCCAAAACTCTAGCCAAGATCACTGATGAATTTGGCTACACTAAACAACAGATTTTCAGTGTATATGAAACAGCCTTATATAGAAAGAAAATGTCATCTGGGACTTTCATAGCTACAGAAGAAAAGTTAATGTGTGACTTCAAAGCTTCAAAGGACAGACTGACTCTTGTTATGGGCTAATGCAGCTGGTGACTTTAAGTTGAACCCAATGCTCATTGCCCATTCTAAATATCGCAGAGTCCATAAGAATGATACTAAATCTACTCTGCTTGTGCTATAGGAATGAAAACACAAAGGCTGTATGACAGCACATCTGTTTACAGCATGGTTTACTGAATATTTTAAGCCCATTGTTCAGACCTACTGCTCAGAAAAAAAAAAAACAGAAGACTGCTTTCAAAATATTATTGATCATCAACAATGCACCTGGTCACCCAAAAACTCTGATGGAGATGTACTAGAGTAATGTTGTTTTTGTGACTGCTAACGCAACATCCATTCTGCCATATTGGCTAAGCAAAAATCTTATTCCACTGCCAGGGCAAAAAATCCTTGTCATATCTATCCAGTGAAATATACCTGTATTATGGATGAGATATCTCTGTGGGCTGTTTCCCCTTTTTCCCTCTTCCAGTTGCTATAGTTTGAATGTGTGCTCTCCATAATTCATGTATTGAAAACTTCCCCAGGGTCATTGTATTGGAAGGTGTGGACTTTTGGAAGGTGTTTAGGTCTCAAACCTAAACCTAAACCATGATGGTGGAGTCCTCATGAATGGATTAATGCTGGTACAAAAAGAGCTTGCAGGAATGTGTTCTCTTCTCTTCTCTTCTGCCATGTGAGGACACACAGTTCATCCTTCTCTTGCCCTTCGGCTTTCTGCCATGTGAGCACACAGCAAGAAGGCCCTCATGAGATGTCTACACCTTGACTTTGAAATTTCCAGCCTCTAGAACTGTGAGAGAATAAATTTCTGTTATTTTTAAATTACTCAGTCTGTGGTATTCTGTTATAGAAGCACAAAATGAACTAAGACAGAAACTGGTACCAGAGAAGTGGCATGTTGCTATAACAAATACCTAAAAATGTGGAAGCAGCTCTGGAATTGGGTAATGGGTAGAAGCTAGAACAGTTCTGAAGATGAATGCTAGAAAAAGCCTGTGGTGCCATGAACAGAATATTGGTAGAAATATGAACAGTAAAGGCTATTCTGATGAGGTCTCAGACAGAAATGAGAACAAAGTATTGGAAACTGGGGGAAAGGCCATCCTTGTTATAAAGTGATTAAGCACTTGCCTGAATTATGTCCATGTCCAGGACTTTACAGCAGGCAGAACTTAAGAGTGATGAAGTAGGATATCAATTAAGGGTTTTTGTTGTCCACATGCTATTTTCCTTCTATCACTGAAAACTGGCCTTACTACAATTAATTATACTGGTCAACTGCAAGTTGCTAGACCCTGAGACAGTCTGTTCAAACAGAGCTAAAGAAATTATCCAGAGATCCTAGTCTTATAGCTAGATGCAGTACTTAAACAAATCTCTTAGTTGTCTTCTTTTCTTGAGGGACAGGTGGTAAATGCATCGAAAGTTATAAGCAAGAAATGTACACAATGATAGGTGAAGGAATTTTTTTCAAGGGCATGTATTCAAAGGAGGACATGTATGCACGCTAGAGGACTATAGTAAATGCGTTTTGCTCACCCAGCATCTACTCCCTCCTTCCAGGGTCACAGTATCTTCTCCTTCCTCCAGTGATTCTAACCATTGCGAATCTCAGGCCAAAGGGCTTAGACATAGCTGACCACACTTCCTATTCCTAGTTCCAGTAGTTAGCACCTAATCCAGATATGGCCTATCATCATATATCATCCCTGTGACGATGGGATCAGGGATGGGGAAATGATTGGAATCCTTCAACAAGACACAATCCTGGAACTTTTGCTAGAACTAAGGAAAACAGAAGTCTTTATGTTTGGCTTCCTGAACCCAACTGAAAGAAATGTCACAGAGCTCCATATGGAGAAGGCCTACATGAGGGTCTATCTGTACCTAAAGAGAACATACTTCTAGTTTCAGTGCCCTAAGTATGAGCAGAGTTTTGGTCTCATGCAACTGAAGAATCGTGAAAATTCTAGTATTATCACCCTTAGTTTGAACTTGAAAAATCCCAAAGTTATAAGAATTAAATTATTTGTCTAAATTCATACAGCTATTACTAGGAGCACAGATTCAACTCTAGGTAGGTTTGCTCTTTTCCCCACACCATACTCCCTCTCAGGAAAACAGTCCGAAACCTCTCTATGCTTTATAATTATCTGTACCCGTAAGCTAAATCCTCACATGGGGTGTGTATTCTAGTAACATCTGTAGAAAGACCGAAAATGGAAGAATCACATCCCTTCCTGCTTTCTGTCCCATTCCTGCAACAGCTTGCCTCTTGTCTAGCATAGAACATTTCTACATTATTTTTATAATGTAGATTGAAGGCCATGTCTATCTCTTCACCATCTTCATCCTCTTTCAAAATCCATGATATTACTGTATATAATAGCAAGTATCTCCAAGCTAAGACATTTAGATCTTAGAATGCCAGTTCCAGACACAGGGTAAACCAGGCTCCAAAATACAGAAAAGAAATCAGAAACTTAAAACAGGCAACCAGCAAGGTCTAGCTCCTATATTTGTTATGATTAATTGTGAAATAGTCACCATAGCAAACCCCTATTATCCCAGAAGTTAGGACACAGTTGTTTATGTTAACATTTTAAGATATATGTCAGAACTATATTAACTTCTAGAAAGTAGTAGCTGTTAATAAACAAATTCCTTTCAAATATTATTGTTGAGGGTGGGACAGAAGGGATGGAGGACAGGATTTATGAACGTAAGATTCCTGACATTTTCAAGAAGTCTGTCTAAAGACCATGAGAATTTTTGACAGAGCTGGAACACTCAATGAAAATGTTTCACAAATTAACTTTTTTTTACCTCTAAGGCATGGAGGATTGATGTGCGTCAAGATCAAAGACTCACTGAATTCAACATTCCATTGTTAAACTTATTCAAAAATGTCTGTTTTCTAGCTAAGATCCACCACCTTCTCAGGCCTCTTTATTCTCTCTCCACTTCTAGCAGCTGGCTTTCTTTTTCAGGAAATTTTTTTTACAAAGAAACATTTTATAACTTCACAGAAGTTATAGTATAGGACAATCTCAAACAGAACAAAGCCAAAGCAAGATATAGACACAAGACTGTTAGCCAGGAGCATGAATATCTCAGGCTCTTGCTTCTAATGAGAGGAAGTAATCTCAGCAAAACTGCAAATATTTCAACATAGACCTTTAGAGTTGCTCCCAAATAGCTGAAACTTCTATTAAATCCAGGACCATTAATAGTTTACTACAGACTTTTACCATTTACATTTATTTCAGGTTTAGCGTATGAAACACCCAAGTTCAAATCCCAGTATCATTTTATAACTGGGTCTCCTTGGATAAATGATACGACCTAAAATTGGTTCCAGATCACAAAAAGAACATGCAAGCCATCAAATTCATAAATTCAAAAGAAATGTACAAAAGTGCATCACACTTTTAGCAGGCACTAAAGAAATGTTAGTGCCCCCACCATTATATCTGAAGCCATGTAATTTACTAAAAGACTTAAGACTTACATTGACAGAAACTGTCTCTACCTGGGAGGTTAAAATGTTGAGGAGGAGAGAAAAAAGAACTATACAAAAACAAAACAAAAAATGTGTGTGTGTGTAGGAGAAAGAAATTGGCTTCTTCCTTGGTAAAATTTTCTATTGTATATAAATCTACATAAAGATTCTCATACATCATCCCCAACATAAATGCTTGTAAATAATTGAAATACTGATCTATCATTAATTATATAGTATATTAATAAGTTATATTGACCTATAATTAATTACATATTACCATTATGTTATCATTAATAATTATCTGAAACAACTACATTGTTTAGTTCCCCTTAATTACTCTACTATAGCAAATTTATTAAATATATTAAAAGTAAACAGGCATCACAAAGTAACGGTACTTAGCCAAATACATAAATTTGGAGTAGATTCAGAATGGACAGGAAATGCGATAGTGACTGGATTTTCCATATTACAAAGTCCATCACACACTTCTATACTGAAACAAAGAAAAAAGGTGATACCTGAAAATGTTTCCTTTGCTCCTAGTAAAGCAAAGTTTCTAAAACCTTAGTGAAAATTTAAATAATGGTTAACCGATATAAGAACGTACATAGAAAGCATGTAATTCTAAAAGAAAAATAATTCAAGAGAAAGTCAAGACACTATATTTTCTTTTTATTGTATTTATTATTATTTTTTTTTTTTTTTGAGATGGAGTTTCTCGCTCTTGTCACCCAGGCTGGAGTGCAATGGCATGGTCTCGGCTCACCGCAACCTCCACCTCCCGGGTTCAAGCAATTCTCCTGCCTCAGTCTCCCAAGTAGCTGGGATTACAGGTGCGTGCCATCACACCCAGCTAATTTTTGTATTTTTTTAGTAAAGACAGGGTTTCACCATGTTGGCCAGGCTGGTCTCAAACTCCTGACCTCAGGTGATCCACCCACCTCGGCCTCCCAAAGTGCTGGGATTACAGGTGTGAGCCACAGTGCCCGGCTGATACTGTATATTTTCATAAAAAAAGATGTGGTATAGCTGCTAGGGTGGCTACTGACCCATTTGTTATCAAAACTGAACACTGCAGCCAGCCACTGTGGCTCATGCCTGTAATCCCAGCACTTTGGGAGGCCAAGGTGGGTGGATCACCTGAGGTCAGGAGTTTGTGACAAGCCTGACTAACATGGTGAAACCCCATCTCTACTAAATACAAAAAAATTAGCCGGGCGTGGTGGTGCATGCCTGTAATCCCAGCTACTCGGGAGGCTGAGGCAGGAGAATTGCTTGAACCCGGGAGGTGGAGGTTGCGGTGAGCCGAGATTGTGCCATTGCACTTCAGCCTGGGCAACAAGAGTGGAATTCTGTCTCAAAAAACGACAAAAAAAAACCCTGAACACTGCTAGAAGAGTCAAATGCACTTTTCTTTGTAGAATGTGAAATTAACAAGGGAGCCCCATCAATCCACAGAAGCTTGGGAAAGTCTCCCAAGCTGAAGACATACAGAGAAAGGACACATACTACAGAAGTGTTCAACTCCAAGGAGAAAACATCCAAGAAACAGAAGCATACAGAAAAGCATTACAGCGACCAAGGACTAAACCTTGCGACAACGCAGGAAGCTTTGTGATTAAGCCAGAAATGCTCTTTTATTCCACAAACTATAGGATACAAGGGGCAAGAATAAGAACCTTGCCTGTATACAAATAATGTAATGCAAAGTTGTCTAGTCTTCATTTCAGAAGCAAAAAAATTAATAGCTTTAATGACTCGAGTCCTCCTTACCGGATTGTACGGGTCTGAAGGGATCACTTAAACTTTTCCATTAAATTTGACTGCATTTTACGGAGGTGGTTATATCCTAGATTCACAAAGGTTTCAGGAAATACCACGTGCAAATATCAAAGGTCTACTAAGTCTTCACTTAGAACTGTATATTATACGTGGTACTTCCACATAGGATGAGTGATTTAAAATTAAGCTCTATTCATAGTAATGCAAAGATACTTTTCTGACTGAGCCAATGTAAAGAGCATTTTTACATTCTAAGTGCCTAGAAAATAAAAATTCTAGTACTGTTTCCACTTCTCTTAAAACCATGAGTCCCAATATAGAAATAGCCTTTTTGCAAGTAAAATGATTTATACTAGAAAACTAATTTCAATTTTTGTACAACAATTAGTGTTATTCCAGTCACAATACAGACTGAGGTACTGTTACCTAAATATTTTTACATGTTCATTAAGTTATTCTAACTTTTAAATATAGGACTCTATTAATGACATAAAATTAGTGTAATAATATTTTCTTATGTAGCATTATAAGAATGATAAGAAAAACTAAAGGGGCATTCACTTCAGGAAAATGTGGAAATAACTTGGGTCCCTTACAGAATTGTAAGGTATGTCTTCAGTATTTGTTACTAACAATACTTACACACTATTTTTTTTTTTTTTTTTTTTTGAGACAGGGACTCACTCTGTTGCCCAGGCCGAAGCACAGTGCTGCAATCATAGCTCAATGCAGTATTGAACTCCTGGGCTCAAGGAATCCTCCTGCCTTAGCCACCTTAGTAGTAGTACAAGCACATGCCATCATATCTGGCTAATTTTTTAACTTTTTTGTAGAGTGCCATCTCGTTATGTTACCCAGGCTGCTCTCAAACTTCTAGGCTCAAGTGATCCTCTCATTTCAGCCTCCCAAAGTACTGTGATTACAGGCATGAGCCACTGCACCCAGCCCACATTTTTTAATGACTCACTTTCTCCAATAAATCAGAGTAGATTCAAGTTTATACCCATAATGATGTCACTCTCAATCATCTGCATTCTAATATGGTTTCTTGAATAGGAGAGAGACTGAATTAGAGCTTGCATGCTAGAAAACTGCACAGTGGAATATGTCACACATGTAAATATCTTGTACCTGGACGGGAAAAAATATAAGAAAACGGACTTGGATCACAAAAATCTGTTTTACTGCTGGATGAGACCATATGGACTCTAGTTCAACTGTTAACTCAGTTCAGTGCTTGCTTCTCTACACAGAATAACTATAGGCTGGTCTGCCCATTTAAACTGTATGTTCTTTAAGAATTGGAACCCTGTATTTACAGAACACACAATCTGAAATAGGGATATCCGTAAAATACTGCTCCTTAAAAAATAATCATACGTTTCAGTAGGAGGTGGAAAAGACACAACTAATATACAAATAAGGGTATTATTAAATTTAAAAATGAAGTTTAAATTTTAAACAGATTGAGAAAATGTGTTTGCGGGGGCACTAGTTAGAGATTTAAGACAGTAACGTGTAGCTAATACCTGTGGTTTAAATGAAAGGAATTTAGGGCAACCATCCAAAAACACATGATCATCTAGGGAAAAAGAAAAATAAATCAGGAATCCAGACAAACTGGAGATATTTTGGAGTTAAAAATCATTTAAAGTAAATTTATAATTATCCCTACTGAGATACAATAATCTAAGATTTATAAAAAGAACAGCTAATCTATTTCTAATTATTTATTTGTATAAATGCAAATGTCATTCAACTTAAGTAAATTTATTGTAATTTAAATTTAAGTAAATTTAATTATATTTTAATTTCTTATGTCTGAAACAAGGACTTTGTGGATGGTATAATAAACACATTAATACAAGGAGAGATAAAATCAATGTTATCACGTAAAGAACTGAATACAGAAGTTGATTACTTCCTAAAGTCAGTTTAATACTTCCTAAATCTTACCTACATTGTCTCATTTCTTCTATGTAACAAGCTAGTGCAGCAATTTTACTATCCCTATCGAATAGATGAGAAAATTATGACTTAAAGAGATAAAATAACTTGTCCAAGATCCCTAAGAACAGAAACTGGAACTAAAACCCAGATTATCTGACTCTAAAATAAATGGCTCTTCTTTTCACTACACTTTGAAACCTAGCAAGGAAAACCTACATAAAATGTCCAGTCTTTTAATACTTACTAAAAAAAGTGACAATATCAAGTTTATAATGAATGGTGATGATGAATAAAAATTAGTAATTGTCTGATATGAATATTTTAAAAATAATTCCAAACATGCATGACATCAAATTTTTAAAGCTGAATTATGTAATATCCTCCAAAAATGAAGAAATCTGAACTACTTCTTGAAAAGAACCAAGAAAACTTTGTTTTACCTAGATACTTTGAATTCCAAAGAAAAAATATGACCTCATATTTTGTCAGCCATACAGCAGTTTTATATGGTAAACTAAAATATTTATACTTACAGAATAAGAAACAGTAACTGCTTGGGTCTAATTCCTCTATTCTGACTCTATTCTGTCCTCTATTTATTCTTTTCCATTTTTCCCCCAGATCTAGGAGCCCTCTTCTAATTTAACATAACAGCCTCAAGTTCAGGAACTCTTACAAATTTTGATGTGAATGCAGATACACTGAAATGAAAACCATAAAATCTCAATAATTGGTAGAGTGTTACAGAAGAAATCAAAGTTTCTGTTAGTTTTCAAATCATTATGGTAGAATGATGAGTGACTTCATTTTCTTCTCTATAGTTTTCTGAATTGATTGTAAGGCATTTAACATTTATAATCAAACAAAAATAAGAAAGAAAAGGAGTAAAAAAGGGAAGGACGAAGGGAGGGAAGGGAAAATTGGAGCCTTGATTTTAAAAAATCCAATTGTTTCTGAGTTCACTGAATCTACAACTAAAGTTCTAAAACTGTGACCTAATTGTTTCCTTTAGTCTCTCAATAGCATGATAGGTTAACCATACATAAGCATACCAAAGACAAATGAAATTTGGAAAAATAAAGCAATCCAGAGATCTATAAATTCTGAGACATAGCCCTTAATATTTAAGAAATTACTATATGAATGAGGTAAGTATGAAAAACAGATTTAGGGTATGCAAAAACTAAAAAGCAAGATTCAAATACTTTAAAGAGGTGTGCAGGAATTTCCCGGGTATAGAAAAATTACAAATATACAAATGTGTGAATTTATATCCATTTCCACTTATTCCTTTACTATAAATTGAAGTTTTATATCAAAATATTCCTCAGAACCATGAGACAACACCCAAGATCGTTGAGTCCTATCGAAATACGACTTAAATTTCTCTAATTACTTCAGTCTCCATGAAGCAGTTCTACTAAAAAAAGTTCACCTTTGTAAGCTTTTTCCATTACAAAAATACATTCTTATTCCAAATGAACAGACATAAGATTGACCCAATTTATCAAGTTACCAAAATTTTACATAATTGATAGTCCCTTGGACCTCCCTCCAAAAGATGTTTATTTATAAATCAAGTACAAAACTATAATCTATTCACACAGGAGTCCAATTTTGAAGCAAAACTTTTTTTTGTATAACAAGTTCATCAGATTTCCTTTTGTCTGATTACCAAAATGCAGTTTACTTATTTGGGCCTTGATTACAAAGATGATGACTTCCTACCTCACTCACAAGATTGCTTTGAATAGTCTCATGTAATTAAGTTAGTATAGTTTTAGTAAGTACAATTCCCACTCACAAACAAAAATAAGCACCTTATAATTTGGTGGTGTGTATATACATGTATACTACATATACATGTATATACATATGCTGGGCTTTTTGTGGTTTTTTTGTTTGTTTGTTTTTTGTTTTTCTGAGATGGAATTTCGGTCTTGTTACCTAGGCTGGAGTGCAATGGTGTGATCTCCACTCACCACAACCTCCGCCTCCCGGGTTCAAGCGGTTCTCCTGCCTCAGCCTCCCGAGTAGCTGGGATTACAGGTATGCACCACCATGCCCGGCTAATTTTGTATTTTTATTAGAGACCATGTTTCTCCATTTTGGTCAGGCTGGTCTCGAACTCCCGACCTCAGGTGATCCGCCCGCCTCGGCCTCCCAAAGTGCTGGGATTACAGGCATGAGCCACCGCGCCCGGCCACATACGCTGGTTTTTTAAGCTTGATCATTTCAGTTTCTCTATTCCTTAATGTTTACTGTGTAACAGTGGTCTTGAAATCGTTATTGCTAAATATATAGGTGGTGGGTTCAACTCGACTCTTCTGCATTGTTTGAAATTTTTCATAGTAAAATAGTTGAGAAAAAACTGGCAAATTTGAAATGTTCACGGTCCAGAGTTATAGTAACATCTACATCGAAGATGAAATGTAAATGATTTGTCTACCAAAGCTTGAATTATTTCTTCTGAACTGAAGACATCAACCTTTCAAGTAGTGCAGAAGCTGCAACAACTTGACACTACATAGTTTTAGATTATGTATATTTAATGCTGTCAACAATCAATGCAGAAGAGAAACAGATCTTCACTAAAGGTCTTTCAAAGATGAAAACAGAAGTATGCCTATGTACTCTCTTAATATATTCCCAGCATCTTTGGAAGCATAATTCTCTTGGCTCAAAAGTACTAGCAGAAAAGCTTTCCTGGACTACAAAAAGATACACTCTGCTTTCCTGACTGACAAACCTGGAGCTATTCACAAACGTCTTCTTAAGGGCAACACAGGTATATATACCAGGACTACAAATACTGCACTATAGATTTTGCAATAGTTTTTTTTTTTATCCTATTCTCATTCCACATATGAATTGAAAAGTATTTTCTAATCTTTAATCACTAAAATGGTTTCGATCTATTCTCTTATTGATTTTCCACTACACTTTAATATATGGTAACCTCACCTGAGAAATTTATTATCTTAAAATATCTGGAGAAAAGGAAAATGGAGTACACCTTTACAGCAGTTTATGTCAAAGTGATAGTGAGACAACCATTAATAAACGCAACTTCTGAATTAAAAAGGTTAAAAAGCTGCTCTTTTTTTTAACCATAAGGCGAAGGAAAAAATGTAAGGCTACCAGCCTTAACAAATTATTAGATTTTGAATTGCACTACAGTGGATGGCAAAATCGCAAACGTACAAAGTGCCCACCTCATAGTACAGTCCTCAATTTGTTTAAGAAGTACCCTGCCCCTACCAACACAACCCAATGAGCGTATTCAGAAAGTAGATCCTAGGGGAAACTGTAAGGCAGAAAAATGACCCCTGAAGGTGCCTCCAAACATCTCCCCAATTCTAACCGGCAAAGAGACCACAGAGCATAAATTACCGACGACACCACTAGCTTCACACTTAAGATCTATCTCTTGATTAGACTCTTGGAGGACACCTCTGGCCAAGACCGGAGGAGAAAGATGAGGTGGGGGATAAAAGCGGGAGAAGATGACAGATAGGAGGAGAGCTGGGGAGGACCGAGCGGGTCAAGGGAGACGGCGGGGCTCCAGAAGCAGGAAGGGATTGGGGGAACACCAGGGGTTGAGAGTGCCCCCCTAGCGGGACGGCGGCGCCCAGATGAGTGCCGCCGAGAAAAGGGGGGCGGGTACAGGCAAGATTGGGCGGTGCCCACAGTCCCCCCCCCACCCCGCCTCACGCCCACCAGCCCCCAGACCCCGCGACGGGGCGGAGCCACTACGCCCGCCACAGCCCTTTCGCGCCGGCACCCGCCCCCTCAGCCTTCGGGTCCCGGGATGGTGGGAGGGGCGGCCCTCGTGGGGCTGGGTGTGTAGCCCGGCCCAAGCCCCAGCCAGGAATGCTCTGCTGCGGGCGGGAGGATGGGCGGATGACCCTGCAGCCAGGGACGGGGGTTGGGGGGGGCGCTGGCTGAGGGCGGAGGAAGAGCCTCGGCACAGCCCCCAACGCCCTGGCCGAATCCCGGGCGCCCCTCTGCGGGCAGGCATTGTTGCCCCCACTCTAGGCTTGCCTTCCCTCCTCTTCCCCCCTCCCCCTGCGTTGCCCCGGGCAACAGCGCCTACCGCCGGCGGCGCGAAACGCACCTACCTAGAACCTGACAAGCCCGAACCCCTCAGACTCCGGAGCCAGTCACCACCCCGCGTCACGGGGGCTGCCACAGCCAATAGGCGCCACTGTCACGAACCTCTGCAACCAATCCCGCTGCACTCCGGTCTCCGGGCACCCTCGAGGCCTCAGCCAATGGGCAAGAGCGGAAGGCGGGCGCAGCCGCCGGGCCCTCAGCCCCCTCCTCCACTACCTCCCAGGAGGCGGGGAGCGGCCGATTGGCCCGGTCCCCGAAGGGGCAGGACTTGGGCCCTAGGCTGGGTGGGCGCACGCTTAGCCCAAGCTGCGGGCCCTGGGAGTGGAGGCGCGGAGCTGCGGTCGCCGCTTTCTGGGCTCGCTCACCAGCCCGGGTGGAGTCCCGAGGTCTGCGCGTTTGTGCCGCTCTCCCCGCCTCGGTAACCTGCTCCTCCCTAGCGGGTGTCCTGGGCTGCCGTGGTGAGATGGGGCCGGAGACGGACGAAGGCGTCACAGGAAACTTTGGGAGGCTCGCCTGGCCGCGGCCGGGAAGTGGCCGGACCGGCGATGATAAGCTGAGGCCGCCTGGAAGGGACCACTCGGCGGGTCGGCAGCCGGAAAGGAATTCGGAGAGTGGGGGCGGAGACGTGATTAAAATGTTAAGTGTGCCCGGAGGGCGCTGGGCGATCCCCGGAGCTGAAATCTCCGGGAAGGGAAGCCGCTTTAGGGCCGCGAGGCCCCCACCCCTAAAATAGGCACTTTTCAGCCTCAGAATTGGTCACTTTTTCCTGTACGTTCCCACGTTTTACTTGCATCTGTTATTAACGTGGATTGCTTTAGAATGGTTTTCAGCAACTCCAGTTTACTCTGAGTCCCTTAAGGACAGGAACTGTCTTTCAATCCTGTACTCCCAGTGCCTGAGCCTGCCTAAAAATGTTAGAAACTCAATGCTGGAATTGTAATGGATGTTTAAAAGCATACAGCAGGTACTGGGAGTGGCCCCCTATAATAAATTCTTACCTCTTCGGGAGTCTAGAATGCGTGGAGAACCCAAACGGGTCTGCTCTTCAGTGATGGCCGTTTCTGAAGCGTCCTTCACCAAAAGAATTTGGTGAAAAATGAGTAATGTGATTATTACTAGGTGATCAGTAACAGTAGGATAGGTATGCGTCATTATTCGAGGGTGTGACCCTCCCATGTTCCTGTAGTAGACTTTTTAAGGCGGTGTTATCTTTTGCATTGGTTGAACCACATAGCGTCAATCCGGTATTTCCCCTCCCTCTCAAAAACTGAGTTACATAGGAGCCAAAGAAGAGTGGTGAATATTTTCTCTAAGCAGGGTTATTTATTTAACCATAGAGAACAGCCCTACACATAGAAAAACATAAATCTTAAGTTGGACTTTTTTTTAAGTCTACTGTTTTAAAGCTAAATAAACAAAAACCAACATAAAAATTTTAAATAAGAGGCTTAATTCTCCCTATTGAAAATGGAGGATGAGATTTCCCGTCCCTTTTTCTCCGAGCATTTGTCTTAGAAAACTTAAGTACTTTCTTAATTGTTAAGTACTTTCTCAACTCTTTGAAATCTGTATAAATCCACTTGAGGACTAGATAGGTCTTGTCAACTGTATGCTCAGGAATGTCTCTGGACCTTTTTTTTTTTTTTTTGAAATGCTGCACATATCAACGGAGTAGCATCCTTCCCTATCTCCCAGTTTCTGTGAGAGAGTAGGAGCGTAACTTCGGTGAGCAACTTGCTCCGTGTTGCAAAACTACCTTCCGTCATAAAGACAGGAGAAGTTTGTTTTTCCTCTGGATAAAACCAATTAACTAACACAGATGGTCACCCCAATTATTAAGTAAAGTTAATGTGACAAATGTCAGGTCCTCTTACTTGAGGACTAGTTATTGTTCAACTTGAAAACGTGTATGTAATGGGTCGTATATACTTGGCTATACAAAAGGGCAAGATTTCTGTCTTTGCAATCTCTTAGCAAATTGCCTGTGATGTGTATCACAGTCTCGTTTAATGCTTATTCAGTACTAAAAGTGTTTTGTCTACTAACGTTTGTGGAGAGGATTTCTGGGTTGGGAGATTTTGGTTTTTAATTATATTTTTCCAACAATGCCTATACCCAGAATGTTGGGATGACAAAGTTAAGGAAAGTAGTTACTTCGGAGTTTTTAAATTGTTCTCTAAAATGATGGTTAATGTTTCATATGTATTTCATAGTGATTGTTAAATGCACAAACTGTGGTTCTGTGAGTAAACTTCTTAAAATAGAAGTTAATTTTCTGTGAACATCAAATGTTATAGTATATGTAATGTCAATAAGAATGAAATGAATGAAAATTTAGTTAGGTAAGGCCAAAATACAACTTTGGAGACTGCTTCATGACTGAATACCTTTCCCAAGAACCTTAGAATTTCTCCACATTTATACAAAGGGAATCAAAATGTAGAAAGATGTGGTTGGTGAATACGTTATTACATATTTGCAGAAAGTAGCTTTCAATAAAGATATGGTAGAAATAGAGCTGTTTGATACACAACGTGTGTGTTTGTGTTAAGGAACCCAAATCTAGAAAAATCAGCAAGAATCTTTCCATATCTACAATTGTTCTCTGAGTTCTCACCTATTCATTCCAAAACCTTAAAAGTTGTCTACCATATGCCAGTCATTGTGCTAGGAAATGCAGTTGTGAAAGAATATACTTGAAGTAAATGAATGTGGCAAAAATCTATGCTGCATTTTTGAAGCATACAAAAATATATAGCAAATCCAGTTTCACGTTTTTTTCCTCTGTTGGAATTATCATATTGCATTGCAACACATTTAATAAACACTGTGTGTCACCTTAGTATATATTCCATGTTCTCAAATACCAAACTTTGTCTGTTCTAATAGCATTACTTACTGGACAATGAAAATAATAATGTGGACATCAAACCTAGGTGGGTAATAAAAAATGATTGAAAAGTTTTTTACTTTTTTTGATTAGCACCATCCATGCCTCACCCTATCTCTCCACCTCCCTTTTTTCCTGTTTAAAAGTATAGACTGCAAGAGGAATCTTGGTTGTGTGCCATCTTAGTTCAGTAGTTCCCATACTTACCCCTCCCTCCTTTTCTTCGTCTGTGTCTCTTTTCTGCCAATTCCTTTGATTTGTGACTCTCTGCTTTCTAATCCACAATTCATACCTATCCACAATTCATAACTAACCATACACACATACTGCTCCTAAAATAGAGATCATGATGAGGTATGCAATATGGAAACCATATCTATCCTTATTCTATACATGCTGCAGTGTTTGTTTTCAGTGGATATATTTTTTTTTCTTTTTGAAAATTGTTCTCTTGAATGAATACTGTTCCTAGAGGTCACATTTGTGTGAAATTTTCTTTAGGACTGTTTTGGCTTTCCAAATTTCAAATTTTCAAAATGGCTTAATCGTTTCCTTTATTTTTTGAATCTGTGTTAGGAAAATAGCAGAGTAGTTGGAGGGGGAGGGAAGAAAAGAAAATGAAGTAGACTTGAAGGAAGAAAACATCTATTCTGTCTTCAAACTAGATGTCAAATGTATTAACACCATCTCCCAACCATCTTTCCCAGCCAGCGGGTGGCCATCCTAGTACTCTAATTAATATTGGTTCTCCTGCTTCCCTGACCTGCTCTCCGTTAAGAAATCCACCAACATTCGTAATCAAGACATGCCTTCTCCAAAATGCCCCTGGATCACTAAAGGCCTGTCCCTTTTTAAGCCATCCTTTTCTCAGATTTTTTTTTTTTAATTTCTTTTTTAAAACAGAGTCTCACTGTTACCCAGGCTGGAGTGCAGTGGTGTCATCTCAGCTCACTGCAACCTCCGCCTTCCAGGTTCAGGCTATTCTCCTGCCTCAGCCTCCAGCTGAGCAGCTGGGATTACAGGCATGTGCCACCACGCTCAGCTAATTTTTGTATTTTTATTAGAGACAGAGTTTCACCAAGTTGGCCAGGCTGGTTTCGAACTCCTGACTTCAAGTGATCCACCTCTCTCGGCCTCCCAAAGTTCTGGGATTACAGGCATAAGCCACCGTGCCCGGCCTTTTCTCAGAATTGACCTGTCCTTTTCCTCATCCCCTTATCCCTGGTTCATTATGGCTTCAGAGTTAACTGAAAAATGTGTGTGCCTGTGTAACAGTGCTATAATAATGAATTTATATGTGTGATATTATCAGAATCACCTGAGGATCTTTTCAAAAATAGACTCCCAGATTAACTCCCAAAGATTCTCACTTGGAAAGGCAAAAAAGTTCAGGAAAGTCTGTATGTTTGGCATGAGACCAGTGAATTGTTCAACATGGTGTGTTGAACTCAGGCATTTATCTCTGCTCCGTCCTGAAAATCCTTGATATAACATAAACACAGGTCCAGGTGCCTCAGCCTCCTGAACACCTGGGATTACAGGCATGTGCCACCACACTCAGCTAATTTTTGTATTTTTATTAGAAACGGGGTTTCACCAAGTTGGCCAGGCTAGTTTCAAACTCCTGACCTCAAGTGATCCACCTCTCTTGGCCTCCCAAAGTGCCTAGGTCCAGGCCTAGGGATCTCTCAGGGGGCATGGTTGAGAAAAGAGGCTGTAAACAACAGGATTGCTTGACAGTCTGTAAAAGGAGTAGGGAGACCATACTTCCCCCACCAAGATCACTTCCCCCACCAAGCAGCTAGGTTAAAACACTACTCTACGACAATCCAGAGACAACAAGTTTTACTGCTTGGAGTCATTAGAGAAGCTCTGATCTTGAAGATACAGAGACAGCTGAATATTACCTAGAAGAAAAGTGCCTACTGCACATTGGGGTAAAGGGAATACATGAAAGTCTACATACTAAACTGTGAGACTTATCCTCCAAGCTCCCATAATGACTGTATTCAGGTTCCTGTCCCTCAGAGAAGACCTTAGAGGATTCCTTTTAGGGAAATTGACTTGCCTGAGGAAAAGTATTTTTATAACTAGTGAGTACTGAGGGTGTGGGGGCGGGGGGATTTTCCAAAATTGACAGATTCCCTGCCTAATCACCTCAAAAATAAGGTCTGCCAATCCTTAAAGAAATGAAAACAGGAGGCTATTTTTCTAAAGAAAAATTCAGAGAGAGAAACGAACTTTGAAAAGTTAAAAAACAAATTAAAATTCAATAGCAGATGATAAAATGAAATTGAGAAGTCTCAAAATAAAAACAAAAAGACAAGCAGTTGAAAAATATGAGGAAAAAACGTAGGATCAATTCAGGAGATCAAACATCTAATCTATAGAAAGAAAAAAGGAGACGGGGAGAGGGGGCAAAATTAGCAAAGAAAGACATTTCCCCAGTACTGAAGGACCTGAGTTTCCAGATTGAAAAGGATCTGATGAATGGCTTGCAAAATAATGAAAAAGACTCACACAAAAGCACTTAATCCTAAAATGTCAGAACAGCTGAGATTTTTTAAATTCCCTAAATGCTTCAGATAAAATAACAGAATGCAGACAAAAGAACAGACATGAGAACAGAGAAAGGCATTGGACTTCTTAACAATGATACTGAAAGCTAGAAGAAAATTGAGCAATATCCTAAATTCCAAGGAGAGATCATTTACAATCTAGAATTCCCAATAAAACCAACCAATCAATGAAGTCTAATTGTAGAATAAAAGTATTTTCAGACATGCAAGATCTCAAAAAGTTTTATTTCTATGAAATCTTTTCTCATGAAGGTACTTAAGGGTGTTTTCCACCAAAAAGAGGGCTTAAAATAAGAGAGATTGTGGCAGGACAGGTCTGACTAGCATAGGCCTCTATAACAACTGTTTCAGTACTGACTGAGTGGTTAAGTTAAATATTAAAAGCCAGTGCCCTTATACAAAGGCCGAAATGTAAGAAAAGCCCACCAAGAGTTTTGCCTAGGCCTTTCCTGGGCCTTAGAACATGACAAAAATAACAAAATTCTTAACAGGACCCATTTAGGATTAAATAAGTTTTATTGGAGATCTGAAGAAACTCCCCAGGCTTCCACAAACAAGTTTATTGGGGGTCTGAAGGAACTCCCCAAACCTCCATGATTTAGCAGGAGACAAGATAAGGGTAGTCACCCCAGTACCTGGACCCATTTACATTAAGAAAATTTACTGAGGCTCCAGAGAAAGGTCATCAGGACTCAGACCTTAGTTATAGATTAAAAGAAGTTAATCACTGATGTCTTTAGATGAATGCACACTTACACGTAGACATATACCTTAGAAGGTATATAAGCTCAGGAAAACTTTGTAATTTTAAGTTGGTCTGGCGATAACTTCCAGGCCTTCTCCCTGTAACCGAATGCAGAAATAAAACCTCTCTTCCTCCCCGTTCATTTGCATCTCATTATTGGGCCATGAGAAATAGCATCCCAACCCTCAGCTTGGTCCAGGAAGAAGATGAAGACATGGAGTCAACATTGGAGAAAGGAAAGAGGAATATCCAGGATGATATCAAAAGAAATTTCTAGGATAACAGTTGTATCACAGGCCTAACAGGCAGCCAGTGTAGATTGAAGCAAGAGAATGGATATCTCCGGAACTGATGTCTCCAAGAGGAAAAACAGTGGGGTCAATAGAGTTTCTGATGTATTTCATCACATGGAGAGATGTAGTCCCATTCTGACCAAATTTATAGATGACTTATGGGTAGGCATAAAAGAGGTGAAACAAATGGAAAATAGAGCAATTATTAACCACAGGAGGAAAAAATTATTTTAAAAACAAACTTTATATTTATAAATGTAATCATAGTATTTCATGTAGCTTAGTATTAAAATTTATTGCATAATTATCTTAATCTAAGCACCAAAATTGATTAAATAAAAAATTATAATACTGTCTTTTCTATAATATGATAGGACAAGGATAAGGGAAACTGAGTGGAAGTAATGTGAGGTAGCTAAGTCCTCTTCTTCCATAGTAGGAAGTCAGCAGATAATTTCCAATATTGAAAAACCAAGAAAGAGTATTGTGAGCATGCTTCATGGTAGAAAGGGTAAACACCAGCATTAAGAGTAGAGTTCAACTATCAGATGGTGATGGGGACTGAAGAGTACAGTGATTAGGGCTGGGAGCTGCTTTTTAGTGTTATAAATGAAGATGTCATTTCACTTGTATTGCTTTGATAAAAACAGACTTTAAAAAAAAAATCTGTAGATGAGTCTGTTGCACGGCCAGGTTTGAAAGCTACTGAGAGGAAAAATAGAGCAAGGAACATCTGTCCCCATCACTGCAGATAGAATACACATTAAAAAGGATATGCCTCTTCTATGTAAGTGACATTCTAGAGGGTAAAAAAAGGGCCAGGCATGGTGGCTTACGCCCGTAGTCCCAACACTCTGGGAGGCCGAGGTGAGCAGATCACTTGAGACCAGGAATTGGAGACCAGCCTGGCCAACATGGTGAAATCTTATCTCTGCTAAAAATACAAAAATGAGCTGGGCATGGTGGCAGGCACCTATAATCCCAGCTAGGGTAGCTGAGGAGGAGAATTGCTTGAACCTGGGAGGTGGAGGTTGCAGTGAGCCAAGATTGCACCATTGCACTCCAGCCTGGGTGACAAAGTGAGACTGTCTCTAATAAAATAAAAATAAGATAAAAAGAAAAAAAAAGGATATGTCAATTATAATAATGTTTTATCTTTGCTTTCTAACTTAGTTCTTTACTCAATGAATATTTCTTGAGCACTTATTATGTACCAAAAGCACTGTTGAGAGGCTCTGAGGATATAACAGAGAGCTGCTGCAGGGACAGGGTTCCTTCCCTGAAGTCAAATGGGACATACAGACAATCAGCAAGAAAAAGGATTAACAGACAACCTACAGATTGTGATAAATGCTAGGAAGGAAGTGAATAGAATGACATGAGAGAGAATAAAAAGGACTAGAAAGAAGGAAACAACTAAGCTACAAGTCTTAGAATCATAGTTATATAGTGGGAACTTAAGCAAATCACTTAGCCTTTCTGAGCTTCAATTTTTGCATTATTAATTGTGGGTAATAATTCCAACCTCACTGGTTCTTATGAGGATTTATTAAGATGGAGTAGACCAGGCAGGGCGTGGTGGCTTACACCTGTAATCCCAGCACTTTGGGAGACTGAGGTGGATGGATCACAAGGTCAGGAGACGGAGACCATCCTGGCTAACATGGTGAAATCCTGTCTCTACTAAAATACAAAAAATTAGCCAGGCATGGTGGCATGGGCCTTTTGTCCCAGCTACTTCAGAGGCTGAGGCATGGGAATCACTTGAACCCAGGAGGCGGAGGCAGAGGTTGCAGTGAGCCAAGATCGTGCTACTGCACTACAGCCTGGCTACAGAGCAAGACTCCGTTTAAAAAAAAAAAAAAAAAAAAGATGTACTAAACGAAAGAAACTGAAAGAATTTTCAATGGATAGATTCCTTTTCAGATATAAGGTATTTATCCTTAGGGAGCCATTGTCACCTCTTAATTGGTTTCCCTGCCTGCCACCCTAGGGCTCTGTGGTGCACATTGTCAACAGTCAAGTTACCTAACCATTATTTTCATTTTGACATTCCGATCTTCAAATGCTTTGGCTTAGAAGTATGTCTAGTTTCTTAACCTTGGCTTCAGGGACTTTTACAAACCTACAACAATTTATCCAGACTTATCTCCCACCACGCAGTTACCTCTCCCTCTTCCTCTCCAGCAATAGAATACTTTATGCCTCCACATTTATTTTCTAATTTGCATACAGTAAAATTCACTGTTTTTGGTGTACAGTTCTATGAATTTTGACCAGTGCATAGCTGTGTAACTATCACCACAATCAAAATGCAGAACAGTTCCAACTCCCCTCCCCACAAAATTCCCTCATGCTATTCGTTCATAGTCAACCCTATCCCCACACAACCCCTGACAACCAGTGATCTGTTCTTCGTCACTATTGTTTTGCCTTTTCAAAATGTCATATAAATGGAATCGTACAGTATACAGCCTCTTAAGCCTGGCTTCTTTCACTTACCATAACGTATTTGAGATTTGTCTGTTATTGTATTTGTCATTTTTTTCATTTTATCGAAGTGTAGTGTTTCATTGTTTGTTTATCCATATCTCAGTTGAGGGACATTTGGTGTTTTCCAGGTTTGGGCAATTATGAATAAAGTTGCTATAAACATTCACACACAAGTTTTATTGTATGAACACAAATTTTCAGTTCACTTGGCCAAATACTTAGGAGTGAAATTGCCAAACCCATGGTAAGTGCATATTCAGTTTTATAACTAGTAAACTTTTCTCAAGTGGCTGCACCACTTTACATTTCCACCAGTAACATATGACAGTTCCAGTTGCTTCTCTGTCTCATCAGCACTTGGCGGTGTTGGGGTGGTACTGGAGTTTGTTTGTTTTGCCATTCATATTGGTGTGTAGTGGTATCTTGTAGGGTTTTAATTTACATTTCCCTAACGACTAATACTGTTAAGAATCTTTGCATGTGTTTACCTGCCGTCCATGTACAGTCATCCCTCTGTATATTCCAGAGATTGATTCCAGGCTCCCCACATTTATCAGAATCTGTGCATACTCAAGTCACTCAGTTGGCGCTGAGAAATCTGCTATATGAAATCAGCCCTCTGTATACTTGAGGTATGCATCTGCAAATACTGTATTTTCAGTTCACCTTTGTTTTATTTATTTATTTGCTTGTTTTTTGAGAGGGAGTCTCACTGTGTCACCCAGGCTGGAGTGCAGTGGCGCGATCTCAGCTCACTGCCAACCTCTGCCTCCTGGGTGCAAGTACTTCTCTTGCCTCAGCGTCCGGAGTAGCTGGAATTACAGGCACCCGCCACCACGCCCGCCTAATGTTTATATTTTTAATAAAGACAGGGTTTCACCATGTGGGCCAGGTTGGTCTTGAACTCCTGACATCAAGTGATCCACCCACCTAGGCCTCCCAAAGTGCTGGGATTACAGGTGTGAGCCACCACGCCCAGCCTCACTTCACCTTTGGTTGAAAAAAAATCTGCCCATAAGTGGACTTGTGCAGTTCTAACCCATGTTATTCAAGGATCAACTATATATTATTTGGTGAAATGTCTGTTCAAAGCTTTTGCCCATTTTAAAAATTTGGTTGTTGCTTTGAAAAGAAAGAAAACTTGAAGGACTCAAACAACATGATTTCAAGACTCATTATAAAGCCATAGTAATCAAGAGAGTGAGGTATTGGTAAAAACATAGGCAACTAGATCAATGGAACAGAATAAAGAATCCAGAAATATACCCATGCAAATATGGTCAGTAGATTATTGGCAAAGGTGCAAAGACAATTCAGTGGAGAAGGGCAGTCTTTTTTGAAAATAGTGCTGGAACAATTGGACACTGACACAGAACCCATATCTCTCACCTATACAAAAATTAACTCAAAAATTGATCACAGAGACCTAAATGCAAAATGTAAAATGATAAAACTTTAAAAAAGAAAACTCAGAAAATCTTTGTGACCTTCAGTTAAGGAAAGAGTTCTTAAATACAGCATCAAAAACACAATACATAAAAGAAAAAAATCAGTAAATTCGACTTGATCAAATTTTTAAAATTTTGCTCTGTGAAAGATACTGTCAAGAGAATGAAAAGGTAACCCACAGAAAATATCTGTAAATCATTATTACTTTCTTGTAGAGAAATATACTTTGATAAATATACCCTAATATTCTAGTCCCCTTTGTAACTAAAAACCTGTATACATTTGCCAGACACTGCATATGTATTAGATATGCTGCAGTGTGTTACCCAGGAATGAAATAAAACTTTACTAAAACAAATAATAAGTACCACAGATGGCATCATCTTACAGATCCCAAATTGCTCACATCATGTCTTAGCCCTGGGGAGGTCATATCTAATGAGGGCAGGGCTGGAAAAGAACATGTATTTTATAACTGTAGATAATGTCTTGAGTGGATCTGTGAATATGTATTTCTCTAAGCATACAGTTATATAAAGTTAAAAAACATTTTTAAAAATTCTAAATCATATATTTTATTTTGTTGAAATAGCAACTCTATTGTTTCATTTGTTGCCACATTTACTGTTGTATTATTGTTTTCTTTCCTTTTTTTTTTTTTTTTTTTTTTTTTTGAGACAGAGTCTCACCCTGTCACCCAGGCTGGAGTGGAGTGGTGCAATCTCAGCTCACTGCAACCTCTGCCTCCCAGGTTCAAGCAATTCTCCTGCCTCAGCCTCCTGAGTAGCTGGGATTACAGGCACATGCCACCACACCCAGCTAATTTTTTGTATCTTTAGCAGAGACGGGATTTCACCATGTTGGCCAGGCTGGTCTTGAACTCCTGTCCTCGTGATCCGCCTGCCTCAGCCTCCCAAGGTGCTGGGATTACAGGTGTGAGCCACTGTGCCCGGCTGCTAAATATATTTTATAACTATAATTTGTCATTTGGATTGATGAAAAAGCTTCATACAAGAGATCAGGCAAGGCCAGGCGTGGTGGCTCACGCCTGTAATCCCAGAATTTGGGAGACTGAGGCGGAGTCGAGAACAGCTTGAGGTCACCTGAGGTCAGGAGTTTGAGACCAGCTTGGCCAACATGGCAAAACCCTGTCTCTACTAAAAATACAAACGTTAGACAAGTATGGTGGTGGGCGCCTGTAATCCCAGCTACCAGAATTGCTTGAACCCGGGAGGCAGAGGTTGCAGTGAGCCAAGATGGTACCACTGCACTCCAGCTTGGGAGAAAGAGCAAGGCTCAGTCTCAAAAAAAAAAAAAAAAAAGGGAGGGAGGAGGCAAAATATGTATCTCAGTAGTTTGTATCTGGTATGTTTTGGCTCTGTGTCCCCACCGACCCCACCATTCTCATTTCGCATTGTAGTCCCCATAATCCCCACGAGGCCAGGGTGGGACCTGGTGGGAGGTGATTGGATCATGGGGGTGGTTTCCCTCATGCTGTTCTCGTGATAGTGAGTTCTGACAAGATCTGATGGTTTTATAGTGTTTAATGGTTCCTCGTATGCATACGTACTCTCTCTCTCTCTCACCTACTGCCAGGTAAGACATAGCTGCTTCCCCTTCCACCATGACTGTAAGTTTTCTGAGGCCTCCCCAGCCATGAAGAACTGTGAGTGAATTAAACCTCTTTTCTTTATACATTATCCAGTCTCAGGTATTTCTTTATAGCAGTGTGAAAATCGACAAATAGAGTATCTGATTGCATTTCCAATTCTAAGTTTAAAAGAAAGAAATTGAGATTATATTTTTATATAATATTATGTACTTTATTTTATTCACTCTGTTTTTTACTTCATTTTATTTCTATGGTCACTTTCAAGAAAAACAATTGAATTTGTTCTTACTTGAAATTGATAGTCTACTTTGTAACATCATGATTGTCAATGAGAAGAAATTGAACAAGTGAAGGTCCCTAAACTCTATATATTAAAAAAAATTAGTTCATCATAAAGTATTAACCTGGGAGATTTTCTCCAAATAAGAGAGATAGAAATTATGTTCTTATGGAAAGGTCTTCCCTTTCCATCATTATAATTTCATTGTTATTTAGGAATTATGTTTCATTCACACAAGAAAGAATTACTTTCCAATTGGATTTAATGGGCTTTTGTTTTTAAGTAAATACTTTGAAATTCATATTGCATTGTACCTTTGTTCATTTTCTAAGTAGCACTTTAATATTAAATGTCTAACATGTATCAGCAATAAATTTTCCATTTCAGCAGGGAAAGAGATATTAAACAATTAAGTAAGGAAGGCCAATTCAGCACTAAATTCTATGTAGCAAAGTAATGTGGGAAAGATTGTGTGTTGCCAGGTGCAAGGAGGGCCCTTACTAACATTAGATGAGGAGTCTGAGAGAAGCCCTCTCTTCAGAAGGTGACACTTGAAATAAGACTTGAAGGCAAAGACAGAGCAGATCTGAGGGCAAAGTGTTCTAGATAGCATATACAGATTACAGTCCATGTATGCCCTGAGTTGGGAATGATTCGGAATGTTCCAGGCACAGAAAGAAGATCAGCATGACTGGAGCTAACGAACCAACCGGAAAGGAAACAGGCCAGATAAGCTGATGATTGATCAGGGCTTTATGCGATAAGAGAAAGATTCTGTGTTATATTCTGACTGCAATGAGAAGCCAGCACAGTTTTAAGCTGGCAAATAACATGCTCAATTTTACTTTTTAAACAAAGATCATTTATGCTGCTGCATGGAAAATAAATTGTGGGATAGCAAGAGGGGAAAAATCAGGAGGCTGCTGAAGTGCTCGAGAAGGAGGTAATAGTGATTCCTGTCATGGTAACAATGGGATCTAGAGAAGAGAAGGAACTCAGGATATGTTAAGAAATATTTTCATAATTACCTTGCTATTGGAAAATAATAGATTCTATTACACATAAACATAATTTTACCAAAAATATTGTAGATTTAATTCAACTCAATCCAACAATGATTGATTACATAATATATCCCAGGTTTTCTGCCTGTTGTATTACTCATACAGTATCCCTGCCCTCCAGAAATGCAGTATTATATTTGTGAAAATATCTGTGGTAATGAAATAATCTCCAACAAGGAAGAATTTTAAAAGTGTATTTTAAAAAGTCTTAAAAAATTAAAAATAAAAATAAATTTATCTCAGGCTATCTTTAAAAGAAATAATGAAACTTTAGGAAAAGGGATCTGTACTTGACTCGCTCTTTCTCTCCAATTGGTTAGCATGTGAAGAGATTCAGATACCTTTTCTTTTTGGTATATTGAAAATTCAGTTATAAATAATCATTGGGAACTCTGGAGTCCAATGTATAAAATTAAAACATAGTATTTCTTAAGCAATCTTTAGAAAGAGGCTCTACAGCATGTTCTGGAAAGAATGGAAACTTGGCAGTACAATATGCTCCCCGTCCCCAAAAAGTTATGCTGTTATGGGCTAAATTGTGTCCCGCCACCCACCCTCCCCCGGCCGGCAATTCATATGTTGAAGCCCTAATTTCTCTACCTTACAATGCGACTATATTGGGATATAGGACATTTGAAAAGGTGATTTAGAGGAAATTTAGATACACAGACTCTAGGGATGCTCACATACAGAAGAAAGATCACATGAGGACACAGAGAAGATGCCCATCTGCAAGCCCAGAGGCCTCAGAGAAAACCAATCCTGCCAACACCTTGATCTTGGACTTCTAGTCTCCAGAACTATGACAAAATAAATTTCTGTTATTTAAGTCACCCAGTCTGTGCTACTTTGTTATAGCAGCCTCAGCTAACTAATACATATACCAAGGCATTTATTCATACTCATAATGTCAGCTCAATAATATTTTTAATATAAAAGAAACATAGTCTTTTAAGATTGGAAGCAAATGAAAACAAAGCAAAACAGAAAAATTAAGAAATGAATGTAATAGATGTGTCCAGAAGTATTAGACCCAGCATCCAAGCCATAGTAACATGATACTTGCAAGAGGCAATGTCAAGGGATGATAACATGTCACTGAAGGAAATTTATCACATACAAGCTAAAATCAGACAATGTTAGAGGCTTAGTGTATTAGAGGCCACTCCAATAGTCTCAGTTTAATTTACTCACCTTTTTACAAGCCCTGTCTCCAAATACAGCCACACTCCGAGGCACTCGGCTTCAATACATGAATTTTGGGAGGACACAATTCAGTCGGTAACGCTTACACCTTGGGAGCTGAAGTATCTTTTTTTGGTGTTTTAATGTTCATGGAAGAACATGCATTTTCTTTGACAAAACTTGTCCTATTTTTCTTCCCTGAATATATAATATTTGCTGCATAGCATATTACCACAAACTTAGTGGCTTAGAATAATACTCATTTATTATCCCATATTTCTGTAGGTCAACAGTTCGGGTAACACATAGTTGGGCCCTCTGCATCAGTCTCACAAGGCTGCCATCAAGGGTTCTACTCAGGCTATGATCTCACTCAAGCTCCAGGTCTTCCATACTCACACAGGCTGTTGGCAAAATTTAGTCCCATGCAGCTATAGAACTCATGGTGGCCTTCATCTTCTGCAAAGCAAGCAGGTAAGCAATTCTCTGCCTTTGAATCTTTGCCAAGATAATGTAATCATGGGAGTGAAATCCCATCATATGCACAAGTTGCGTGCATATTCAAGCGGGGGAGATTATACCAAGTGTGTGTGTCAATTGGGCAGGAATTTTGGGAGCTGCCTTACGTGTGTGGTGTGGTTTGTTTCTTTTTATTTTTTGAGATGGGGGGTCTTGCTATGTTGCCCAGGCTGGTCTCGAACTCCTAGGCTTAAGCAATCCTCCTGCCTCAGCCTCCTGAGTAGCTGGGATTATAAGTACAGTGCCACCCTGGGGTCTCTTGGGGGCCATCTTAAAATTCTGCCTATCACAATAAGATAATAGAACAGTAATTATAATTACAGCATAATACATAATTTCATAATTGAAATTACATAAGTAATTTCAGTGTGATGAGTTTAAAAGTGTGTGTTAGGAATTTTCTAGTGGCAAATATCAGAAACCCAACTTAAGCACCTTTAGGCAAACAGGGCAAAGTATTTGAAAGATGTCGTGTATTTGGAAGAAGTGTGAATAACCACAGTGCTAGAATGAGATACTTAGGGACACAGAAACAACCAAACCAAGGCCTAGCCAGTAGCCATGACTCACTTTCTCTCTCTCCTATTTTTTTCTTATCCCTCAGTTTTACTCTTTCGTATTCTTCCTGTTACATGGCACGTACACATAAACATGCTAACAAACTCTGTAGAACAGTTTCTTCTATGTGGCACTGACAGTATTCAAGTTTCATAATTCATAGATGCTACTATGGAGGAGGGAAAAAATCTTATCAATTCCAGTTTGAAAAATTCTAGAGAAGGACTGTGATTGGCTCCTCTCTCATATATCAAATATCAAGATCAGACCCAGCGCTGTGCCTCACAGCTGTAATCCCAGCACTTTGGGAGGCTGAGGTGGATGGATTGCTTGAGCCCAAAAGTTCATGACCAGCCTGGGCAACATGGTGAAACCTGCCTCTACTAAAAATACAAAAATTAGCAAGGTGTGGTGGGGTACCCCTATGGTCCCAGCTAATCGGGAGGCTGAGGCCAGAGGACTACTTGAGCCTGGGAGGTCGCAGCTGCAGTGAGCTATGAGCACTAGTCACTCCAGCCTGGGTGACAGAATAAGACCCTGTCAGAAAAGAAAAGAAAAGAAAAGGAAGGGAAGGGGAATGGGGCAAAGAAAAGGGAAGAAAAGGGAAGGGAAGAAAAGGGAAGGGAAGAAAAGGGAAGGGAAGGAAAAGGAAGGGGAGGGAAGGAGAGGGGAGGGGAGGGGGAAATTGAGATCAGTCAAGTGTCAACAGTTGGCAGAATCATGCAAAAACATGACAGCTTCCACTGGAACTACATAGTTGAAGTGGCACAAAAGCACTTCTCAAGGGATGGGTGCTAATCTCTACTGTTGATTTCTGCTACAAGCAGCTACAGGGCTGCTTATGGCTTACTAACACGGGACAGGTAGTGTGGGGATTCTATACAGAGTTTTCTTTTTTCTTTCTTTTTTTTTTTTTTGAGACAGTCTCGCTCTGTCACCCAGACTGGAGTACAGTGTCGTGATCTTAGCTCACTGCAACCTCCACCTCCTGGGTTCAAGTGATTCTCCTGCCTCAGCCTCCTGAGTAACTGGGACTACAGGTGTGCACCACCACGCCCTGCTATTTTTTTTTTTTTTTTTTTTTTGTATTTTCAGTAGAGATGGGGTTTTACCATGTTGGCCAGGCTGGTCTCAAACTCCTGATCTCAAGTGATCCGTCCACCTTGGCCTCCCAAAGTGCTGGGATTACAGGCGTGAGCCACGTCACCTGGCCCTCTATACAGACTTTGTATTTCAAAACTTTAGTACCCTTCGGCTGCGTGCGGTGGCTCGTGCCTGTAATCCCAACCCTTTGGGCGGCTGAGGCGGGTGGATCACGAGGTCAGGAGTTCAAGACCTGCCTGGGCAAGATGGTGAAACCTCGTCTCTACTAAAAATACAAAAATTACCTGGGCATGGTGGCAGGCGCCTGTAATCCCAGCTACTTGGGAGGCTGAGGCAGAGAACTGCTTGAACCCAGGAGGCGGGGGTTGCAGTGAGCCAAGATCGTGCCACTGCTCTCCAGGCTGGGTGACAGAGCAAGACTCTGTATCAAAAACAAAAAACAAAAAAACTTTAGTACCCTTCGATTATTAAATTTTTTCTAAAAGATTGTTTATAAGTTATATTTTCACAATTAAGATATACTAAATGTACTAGAAGTACTCACTATTTGTAGCAGGTTATCATGGAGTTTACAGTTGGATTTAAGGGAATCCATGTGCCTCAAAACTGTATGGGAAATTGGACAATTATATGATACAGATGCATGTAACAAGGCAGTTTATTGGGGGAAGTGGTTAAGACTCAAAGTTCTGGCTCCAGAGCAACCCTGCTTGGATTAAGTCGTAGCTCAGTCACTTGCTACCTGGATAATCCTACTCAGGTCACATAACCTGTATACTTCAGCTTTCCTCATCTGTAAAATAAGGATAATAATAAAAACAACTCTGAAAGTTTGTCTTGAAAATAAGTACACTAATATGTATAAAGGGTTTAGAATGGTAAGAGTTTAATAAACATTAGCTATTGTTATTTCAACAGCACTCTTTTGATTCCTAGTAGACTCCAAATGCCAAAAAGGTTAAAAATAACAGATTTGAAGAAATCTTTTTGTAAATTCTTTTTAAAATAAACTGACTAGTCACACCCACATGTATCTGTTTTCTGACTCTGGATGTTCATGTACTAGGCTTCAAAACCATGATGAAGCAATAATGACTGTGAAGATTATCTGTGTGAGAAAGACCTACCCAAAACTCTTATAAGCAAGGTTTGATTATAAAGAAGCCAAGGCATTCTTTATAAATCCTTTTCCTTGCAGAGTAAGTCTGAGCTTTTGCTGCCTATTTAATAATGATAATCAATGTCCACATTTAGAAACATCTCTTTAGTCCTTAGTCCATCATCAATGGTATGAAATACACAGAAATTACTTTCCTGATAGCATTCATAGATTGCATTTAGTCACTAATAATCTTTTGCTTCATCTCTTCTTCCTCAACTCTGGGGGAATGACTCAAAAGGTCCAAAGGGGTCTATGGGCCAGTGTTCACAGGCTTTTGTCAAAGAATGTTATCATATGCACTACTGGTTCCTAATAAAAACTAATATATAGTGAGCGCTTATTTTATGCTCAGATATTTAACAACTGCTTTTACACACACCATCTCATTTAAGTCTTATAAAAAAGCCTGTGGGGTCGGCACTGGTATTATCCTTATTTACAGATGTAAAAAATGAGGCAGATAGAGGTCAAATCCATGATTCACAGTCTCACAGCTTTTTAGTATAGGTATTGTAATTTGAATCCAGGTAATCGAATGCAATGGCCACATTCCTTAACCATTATCTATGCTGCCTTGCCAGCTAGGTCTGTTAATTCAGAAGGAGAAGAGTGATTGTGAGCATAAGGATGACCAACATCCATGCAAAATGACAAAACAGTAGAGAAGATCAGATCTTTTAAAGTAAAAAATAACTTGTGTGATAGACAAACCCAAGCTTGAAAACTTGCTCCACAACTTTCCAGCTACATGACCTTGAGGAAATTACTTAACTAAGTCTTAGTAATCTAGTTTTAAAACAAGGGCAATGACAGCACCAAGTTCACAAGGTGGTTGTGAGGATTAAATGGCATAATGCATGTAAAATGTCTATCAAGGTGGCTGGCATTTAATAAACACTGTATAAGTGTTGCTTACTGTTATTACTATTTTCAGTATTTTATTCTTCTTGGGCTTCTCAGCTTCAGACACCCTTTTTCTTTCTGTCTTTGTGGTCCAAGTACAGAGCTGTGTTGAACTAGGGTTGAATCTTACTAATACAAGCTCCAGGCAACCAGATCTTCACTTTCTTCCTGCAATTCTATTTGCCACCCACTATATCACTACTGATTTAGTGCCAGATTATAGATTTTCATCCACACATTTTAATTTAGAACCTTCCCTTTTATCTGGTTTTCAAGCATATCGTGTTAAAATTCCCAAATGATACCTTTAGAGTTTGCTACAAAGTCCTTATGATAGCTTTTAGAAAACTTGGTTGTTCTTAGGGGAACAATCATTGCTTTCCATTTCGTTACTGAATAGAAAATCTAGAAGAACAATATCAACTTTCAAATGAAATTATATGCCTGGAAAGGGAGTATAGATACAAAAAAAGGAGAGCACCTCATTATCACTCTTTCAAGCTGCTGGAGTGAAACTTGAGTCATTGCAAATTCCAACATCAAAAACTCTCTTGGATATACTAAAGAACATCATTATGCACATAGCGATAAAATGAGGACGTTATTAGAGGGAGCCACTACGAATAAAAGATGGCCAAATCAGATTTCTAAAATGAATAATACAATAAGCTCGTTAATAAGTATTGCGAAATAGCTCTAAAATTTCCAACTGAAACTGAATTCCTTGGAGTTTTTCACCAGCCAGGGGCATCACCTTTTTTTTTTTTTCTTCTTCTTAAATTACCCATACCTCTTTGCTGGCCCATGCGAGAATTTTCTACCTATAACTGTCTAAACACAAAGCAACATTTGATTTCGGTATTCATATTTATCAGAGCACTCTTCAAAATAAGTGAAATTAGGCTTCTTTTTAAGCTGGGGAACCTGCAAACAGCTTTTGAATGAAGAATAAGCATATGAAGAAGTCATGCTTCACCATTTTGCTGTAATCTTCTAAACTGCCTTCATGACGTAGAAACTTCTAATTGCAGAACATTTAAGAATTATTGCATGTCACCTCAATAAACCTAATCATCGAAGTTTCTTTTTTAGCTGATAGTAGTACATTTAGAAATACACATACCAGTCAGTTCATTTTCTCTGGCCATTTCCATTTACCTCATACAGGCGTTTCAAGTGCGATCTGTCGCACTCACATTCAGAGATTTTGGCCCTAAGAACTGCTCATGTTTAATGTTTGTAGTTCCAACGGTTTAACTTTTTTCTCTCTCTCTCTCTTTTTTTTTTTTTTTTTTTTGGTGTGTAATTATAAATGTCTGAATTAATTAGTTGAGTAGGCTACAGGGTAGATAATAGAGCTAGTGTTAGATCCTTTTTAAAGGTTTTTAGGCCTCTATGGAGGGGGGGAAAAAAGGCAGGCGGGGAGTCCCCACACCCCACACTCTGCCCAAAGGTTAGGAAATTGCGGTCAGGGGTTCCTTGCCTTGGCTTCCACCACCTGAAGGCGTCTATAGCAATAATTAGAATCAAAACCAAGGAAACAAGAAATAGCTGAAAATAAAACACGAACTAAGAAATGGTAGTTTATTTTCTTTTTGCCATGCAGCAAAGGAGGGTCGAATGTAAAGCTGATACAGTTGCTGGCTGAGCTTTTCCCGCGGCAGCCAGTGCGTGCTTCCTCCCCTTCTTCGAGACTTCTCCGTGCTCCTGCCCCACCTCCCAGGCTGAAGATTCCTGCAGGGCCTGCGCTTAGCCCAGACTCTGGCCAGGCCCGGCCCAGCCCGAAGGTGGGCGGCTCCCGGCGCAGGGCGGCCCAGCCCCAACCACTGAGAGGAGGACCCTCCGGCGTCCTAGAGTGGCCGCAGGCCGCGGCGTCGGGTTGGAAAACCAGGAGAGCATGGAGCTGTTTCGCTGGTACCGCGCGGTCTCTTGCGTTCCTGTAGCGGGCACCTGACTCCCCATGCCCGAGTACTGTCCTCAGGCGGAACGGCGTCTGCAGCGAGGAGCGGGGTTCCAGCAGGCTGGGCTGACGCGGTCCCTGGCATTTCCCGTGCTGGCCCTGGGTCGCCCTCGATGCTGCTTCCCGCTGGGAGCCTCCTTCTGACGGCGGAAAGGAGCTTCACCTGGGGCGGCCGGCGGGGAACGGAGAAGAATCCACCGGGAAAGTGGACGGGGCTGGCTCCCGGGCCTGGCGCTGCGGCTCTCGGGCCGTCAGACCTCCCGCGGGTTGCGTCACTTTCCTCGGTTTTCTAGACAGCAGTTGTGGGGTTGAATCCTTGCCGTGGTTTTGTAAGAATTAAATGAGATAATGAACGCGAACACCAATCATTGCTGTTTGTTGGGTGCTTCCTGTGGGCCTGGCAATATTAACAACACGAGCTCATTCATGCATTCATTAGCTACTCAGTGACTTTCCTATCAATACTGCAAGGTGTTGGAGATGAGCCCCCACCCTTTGGTCAGTAAAACTGCCAAGATCACCGACCTTGTGAAGACATTTGAGGATGAGAGGTTGGTTGGAGCCTGGACGTGGAGACAGACTCTAAATAGTTAACTACAAGACACATGTAATTACAACTTTGAGAGCTTATAGCGGGAGGCCCTTTTGGGAAGGGGGTGGAGATGGAGAAGAGGAAGAAAGAAAGGGCTTCCCCGAGGAAGTAATATTGCAGCTGTGACCTGACAGATGAGGCCGAACCAGCTAGACTCGTGTTTCAGGCCTCGGGAATAGCATAAGGACTCCAGCTGGCTCCTTCCGGGTTGAGTCCTTATGCTGAAATTGGTATTTGGTACACACCAGTAGTAGAACGCCACTCAATGCCTTATTCTCTTCCCCTTCTCTCAGCTCTGTCCCCTCCACATAGTAGGACAATGAAACTGGTAACTATTTTTGGTCCGAATAGTCCTTCCATTATTATCTGTTATAGTCCACCATGCAGGTTCTTCCTAACTCCTTTTGATCAAAATAGATATTTTTGAAAATGTGAAGAAAGCAGTATCGTATCTTGTATGGTTTCTCATTGCCTTCTAAGTCAGATATAAACAACGAACTTGCTTGAAATGTTCTCTATCAGACCAAGGACCCATATTTAATTCCAACTTACACTCTGCTGCACCCTTTCGCTAAATTCTTTAGTTGATGTTAACTGCATTTGGAACCCTGTATTCAGCGTTGAATTGCACATTCTGAAGCAATTGTGTTCTTACTCAGCACACTCATTTCTGGTATCCCAAGTATCTCCCTGCCTCCAGAACATGTTTACTCTTTAACCACTTCCTGATAATACAGTAGGCTACCATTACTCTAAATAGTTGCAGTTATTGAATATAGGCACATTTTTGAATTATAAGAATCCTATCCCAATCCAAGGTACAATTTGCTGATCGCATACTGATTCATTTTCCTCCCACTCCGGGTCCTTTCATCTGCTGTTCCCCCAGTCCAGATGCCAGCCAGGCATTTGAGAACCATCTGATGGTAACAGGATGGAGGCTGACTCAACTTCACTCCACCACCTGCCTTCCTGCCTTCAGGGAGATTTTGTACATAGCTTATCCTTTAAGTTCTTCTGCTTGTTACTGCTCACAGCACTGTGATTCTACTTTAGGCACCTTCTGTACATTAATATTCATTACTTTTTTTCTCCTCTTTCCTGTTTATGGTTAGAAAGGTGCTTCACCAATCTATTTTAGAACCAAAGAAGAGATCAAATTATAATAACATGAGCATAGTATTATGCTATAGGATACTAGTAAGAAACTCAGTTCCTCCTCTTTGTTCCCATAATATTTTGTGAATATGTCTATGATAGTATTTAATACATTGCATTATGACTGGTTGTTTGTGTCATTCTCCACTTATTAATTAGACTTCTTTGAGGATAGAGATTGAGTTTTTAAATTTGTTTCTTCATTTGTTCTTTTACTTAGCTCAATGCCTGGCAAAAAAACAAATCATTGTTAAATCAGTTTTTAAGTGAAATAGGGATAAGTGGGAGGCTAACTTATCCAGTCTTTGAAAATGCCTAGCGATCCCCTTCAGAATCCTCACACATCGTCATCAATCTTCTTACCCTGTAAATAAATATACTTTTCTCACACATTAAAGATATTTGTAAAATAAATTTATTCAGTTTATTTTTTTTCTATTGCAGTGATATATGTGTGTATATATGTATATAGTTGTATTTAAACTAAACAGGAGAAAAGGAGCAAGCCTGTGAAGTATTACTTCCGCATTTACCAGCAAGACAATTATTTCAGAAGATTAAAATGTGAGAGATACAACTAGTGTTCAAACCCTGCTCTTTCTGATGCCACAGTCAACGTTCTTTCTTTGGTAGAAACCAAACTGTATTTTTCTTATTGTTCAAGTAATGTAATTAACTATAGAAAAATAAGAAATTACAGATTAACAAAATAAAGCAAAAGTAAGTAAAATTCATCCATGATTTCATCATTCTGAGCTAATAATTGTTAACATTTTTGTGAATACATATACATACACACACATTACATATGCACAGTTGTTTGGGGTTTTTTACAAAAAGGGAATCACTAATTTCAATCTTTTATAATCTACTTTTTTGCTTAACAATATGTGATAATTCCTTGATTCATTTATTCATTTATTCTAAGGTTTTTCATCCTGGGCACTGTTTACATATTGGGCCAGGTACTTGTTATGGAGGGTGATAAAAATTCTTTGCTTGACCAAACTTTATTCAGGCTCCTGAACCTTCTCCTAGGCCTGTCTGTATACTTTCTTCTAAAATCAGATTTAGCAACAAACTGTTTAGTCAGTTTAGCAACTGCCCCCCATCACCCGCATCCTTGATATATGATCACCATCAATATGTTCCTCATCCTCCAACATCCCTTAGATGAAATCTAATAACCCTAGCCTGTCATCAGCAAGAATCCTGTTAGGTTGTGTTAGCCAGAACCCTCCTTACCCTTGATGCTTCCTCTTAGCAGTTGTCCATTCACTTATCCTACCCTGCTCCTTCTCTATAAATTCCCACTTGCCCCATGCTATATACAGAGTTGAGCACAATCTCTCTCCCCAACTGCAAAATCTTATTGCAATAGTCCCTATACCTATGGCAATGATCTTGAATAAAGTCCTCCTTGCCATGCTTTAGCAAGTGTCATTGATTTCTTTTACAGGGCCTGTCCTATGCAATGTACAATGTTTAACAGCATCCCTGGCCTTTATCCACTATATGCCATTAGTACTACCCCTTCTTCATTGTGGCAAACATAAATGTCTCCAGACATTGCCAAATGTCTCCTGGAGGACAAAATTGTCCCTGGTTGAAGACACTGATTTATTCTATATTACATTAATCAATTTTCTTTTCTTGACACTTGCCTACCCAATGACTATTAGAAACTCAATAGTAAATGCTTTGCTTTTTGCATTTTGTTCTAGAAATAGTTAATATCAAATTAGCAGAAGTTTTACAAAATTAGATGTTTTAAACTCCTTATTAAACTCTGAAATAATGCTACCAGACTCTGGAATGTTCTCTCATCTTAGAATGTGCCCTCTTTATGACCTATGGATTTGTTGTTTAAAATTTAAAAGTTCCTTTGAGTGAATGAAGCATAAATTATCTTAAAGCAAAGGTATAGTAACATTATGAAAAAGAGTATTAAGACTGATAGCCTTTGGGAGAAGTGAATTTGCTAAATAAGTGACTTTGATCAAATTTTTATGCACAGATATATGTACTTCGTAGATTTTTATCATTGCAATGTCTTTTGTATCTTTGATTTTCAAAAGATTTCTAAAATCAGGACATTCTTACACAAAAAATTCTTGAACATCTTTCAAAGTTTAAAAAGTCAGAAGTTTTTAGAAGCTGTTATATTTTACTTTTTAAAAAATGTTTTTATTGTTAAATGAAAACATATTATAATAATTGCATAAAAACATAAGTATGCAGTTTAATGAATTACTATAATAGGAACACTGTATAATCACCAATCAAGGTCAAGAAGTAGAATATTGGTAGGGCTCAGAAGCACCCCTACCTCCATGCCCATCCCCATCCACAGCTTCCTCTCTTCTTAAGTGTAGTCCCTTCCTGACATTTATGGGTAATATGTAGTCACATTTTTGTTCTGTTTATTCTCTATTTTTTATTTTTATTTTTATCTTAGAGACAGGGTCTCAATCTGTCACCCAGCCTGGAGTGCACTGGCACCATCATAGCTCACTGCTGATTCAAACTCCTAGGCTCAAGCAACTCTCCATCTCAGCCTCCCAAGTAGCTGGGATTACAGGTATGAGCCACCATGCCTGGTCCTTTTTTATCTTTTACCACAAAAATGTGCATCTGTTTACACTGGAGTTTAGTTTTCCTTGTTTTTGAAGTTTATATAAATGAAATTATACACTGCGTGGTCTTTTCTCTTTAGCTTAAAATTATGTTTATGAGATTAATCTGTATCATTGCATACATTACATTTTATTTGTTTGCACTGTTGTATTGTTTTACATTCTGTGAATGTATCACTACCCTTGATGAACATTTGTTTGTTTCTGGTTTTGGCTAATGACAATGCCTGTTGATACACATGTGCATACATTTTTGTTGCCTATGTATCTAGAATTAAATTGGTGCATTAAAGAGAACACATTCTACAAATTTATAGCAAAATACCAAACTGTTTCCCAAAGTGGCTCTCCACTTATATCTCCACCAGCAGTCTATGAGAGTTCTTGAATTTTCATATTCTTGGCAACACTTGGTATTTTTAGTCTTTTTTATATATATAGCCATTCTGGTGGGTTTGTAGTGGCTTTAATTTGTATTTTCCTGATTCATAATGAGGTAGAGCACCTTTTCATGTGTTTATGAAAAGATATCCTCTTTTTTGACATCTGGTCAAAATGTATCCTACATATCTGGTCAAGTTTCTCGACCATTTTTCTATTGAACTTACCTTCGATCTTTTTCTTAATATTTTGTAGTAAATATTTTCTCACTATGAGTTAGTTGTGTTTCATTTCACTTCATGACTTGTTTCTTTTTAGTTTTCAACTTTTCTAAGTACTCCGTATTAGGAGTATCTCTTGTGCATAACATTTAATTAGATTTTGTGGCATAATTCTTCTGAGAGTCGTTTTGTTTTCATAAGCAAATTTATTGATATAATAGACATCCCGTTTGTGTTTCTTAGTTTTTATCTTTTATTATATGACTGATACCTTTTTATGTTTGTATTTTATATTTATATGTATTCCTTCTAAAAATGTAAAGAATTGCATTCAACATTGTTTTTAGCTAGATGTTCCATAACTTTCTTTTTCTTTCTTCTTTCTTTCTTTTTATTTTCTTTTTTGTTGTTGTTGTTGTTGAGACAGGGTCTCCCTCTGTCACCCAGGCTGGAGTGCAGAGAAGTGATCGTGGCTCACTGCAGCCTCAACCTTCTGGGTTCTAGCAATCCTCCCACCTCAGCCTCCCGAGTAGCTGTGACTACAGGTGTGTGCCACCACACCCAGCTAATTTTTTTTCTTTCCTTTTTCGTAGATACAAGGTTTCACCATGTTGGCCAGGCTTGTCTCAAACTCTTGACCTCAAGTGATCCATTTGCCTCAGCTTCCCAAATGGCTGGGATTACAGGTGTGAGCCACCATGCCTGGCCCATAACTTTCTATAAAGTATTTTATTCTCTATTTCTTTTAAATATGCATACTATGCATATATATATATCTCCCCACTATGAACAATAGGTCCTTTTTATTTCTACTCTCTGCCCTCTAAAACCTGAGTTTAATTAAACTGTATTTTTTATATTCTTCTAATGTTTACTTCTGTATCTTGAAATGTGGTTCTATATTTATCACTTGATCTGTCAGCTTTAAAACCTAACTTTGTAACCTCAGCTGTCACATAGAGAAAATCAACATGTTACATACCTCCCACCTTTTTACCCTTTTCTCCTCTCCTCTTTTGTGAGTTATAAATTTTTCTATATTTACTATAGCCCTCATAGCTGTTTTATTCTTAGTTTTAAGTTAAATGGAATCACTGCTTTCCACTGGTACCGCTGGAAATAATATTAGTGTCCCAGTGTTGTTAGGAGGATCAAATGAAAAAGAATCAGCATTCGTTAAATTTTCCTGAGAATTTAGTGTATTGCAGGTCCTGTGCCAGGTATCTGGGAATACAGAGTGCAACAACATTGTCTCTGCTTTTAGGGAGCTCCCATGTTCATGGAAGTGACAAAGAATTTCAGTCCAGTGTGATAAGAGGTGTGATAGAGATAAGTACCATGTGCTCCACACCAGAGAGAAGGTGTTCCTAACTCAAGCTTGGGGATGGGGCAATGATTGGATTCCTGGAGGAGGTGCTACTGAGTTGTGTCTTGAAGCATGAATAAGATATGGCAGACTAATAAAGGTATGAAAGGAATTCTTGATCTAGACAACAGCAATGGCAGAGACATGAGAAAGAATCATGTTTAGAAATTTGTAGTAATCCTGAACATCTGGACTTAAGCTAGCGTGTGAATGGGGAAAAGAGAAGTGAGGGAACTGAAGAAATAGGCAAGAGGGCATTCATGAGGGCTGTATGGGACCACTGTGGGGTCTTAAGTATCAAAGTGAATGACTGGATTTGTATTTCTGACGAACATTGGCAGCAGCAAAGGTGTGGACTCAGTGAAGCCAGACTGGAGGAATAAGATGAGTTGGAAAGTCACCACTCTCATAATGAGGTGATTCTTTGTAAGACCGACACCAAGACTTTAAATCCTTCATGAGGAGAGACTGAAAATGGACTAGAATGAGATTGGTTCAGGCCAACTTCCACTGAGCTATTGATGTCCCATAAAAGAGGGTATTTAAAATGAAGTTACCCAGACTTTAGGAAATGAACTGATATTGGCCAATGTATTCCGATGTGATTATTTTTGGGAACCGGATCATATCCCTATTTGGATGGGGGGTGAGGGGAGGAATGGGGGATTGAGGTTTTTGTCTACAAGGAATGTCAGTCATACTGAGAATGAAAACTGTCAGGTTTCAACTGGGTAAGGGGAAAATTTCCTCCTGTTTCTGGTGCCAGAGTCAGTTTGGAATAAAGTCAAAAGTATGGAGAGTCCTGGGGCATTTCCAGAAGGGAAGCCACCCCTGGACAGGTAGATACTGGCTAAGAATAAGATCTCTGGGACCTTTGCATGGGTCTGGGCCTGTGTAGGTTGCAAGTAACTACCTCACTCTGCTTCCTTTCTTTTATTCCTAAACCTGCAGTGAAGTTGTGTCAAAAGTTACAGTCTGGACTCAGTTATACTGTGGGGAATTCAGGAAGGGCCTATCCCATGCTTCAGAAAGAAATGCAAAGGAGAGAGCAGTAAACTTCCTCCTTGAGACCAGGGTGTTGGTAACAGAAGTCATCTGCAGAAAGCCACGCTCACCTGAGCCATCATTGTGATCTTACAGAAAGATATGGCAGCCTTAGAGCCTTAGATGGCACATGGTCCCTGGAGACCTGCTAAAGAGACCATATGGTGGAATCCTGAGAGTTCTCAGAAGCACCTGGTGAGTCATCTGATGAGGGCTGATTTCTGGAAATTAGTCAGGATTAAAGCCATTATACTTTGTGCAGTAAGAAAAAGTGTTTCCTTATTTTATAACCACAGGATAGTGTGATCTTGCATAGTGGGGTCACACAATCATCCATGAAAACAAGGATGAGGGCCAAATAATGCAGAGGGAGTGATGGAGGAATACTGAAGACGGAAAATCATCAGGGTATGGTAATATTGAAATCTGGGCTAAACATTTGAAAATCACAATCATAGATTTGAAAGTGGAGGCTATAGGTATAGATAATATTGCCAGGAAGACAGTAGTGAGAAAGTACTCCATAAACAGTAAAACATTTTCTAAATGTTAGCAATTAATTTCACATGCTAACAAAGTAGTCACATTATTTTATAAACACATCTCATACATTTTTATTTAGCATGAATATGTATGTATAGATATACGTGTGTGTATGTACATGCTGTTTCTATCTTATCTTTTTAAATCCTAACCTTTTAAAGACAAAAACCTTTAGTAAGTCCATTAAAGCTGTTGATAAATTTATTTAGTGTTAGAAGAAGGTCTCTCAACCTTGGTAGTATTATTTTGGTGTGGGATTGGATAATCCTTTCATGTGGGGGATTGTCCTATGTATTGTAGGCTGTTTAGAGGCATCCCTGGCTTCTCTACCCATTAAATGCTGGTGCCTCTACTCCAACTCTTACTGGTCCAGTTAGTGTGACAAATTAAAATGTCTCCAGACATTGCCAAATGTCCCCTGGAGGGCAACATCAACCCTGCTTGAGAACCATTAGTGGACTATACATTGCCATTAAACAGTGCTAAATATGAGATTTAAAAAAAATTATTTTTTTGAGACGGAGTTTCGCTCTTTCTCCCAGGCTGGAGTGCCGTGATGCAATCTTGGCTCACTGCAACTTCCTCTTTCTGGGTTCAAGCGATTCTCCTGCCTCAGCCTCCGAAGTAGCTGGGACTACAGGCTCATACCACTATGCCCGGCTAATTTTTGTATTTTTAGTAGAGATGGGATTTCACCATGTTGGCCAGGCTGGTCTCGAATTCCTGACCTCATGATCTGCCTGCCTCGGCCTCCCAAAGTGCTGGGATTACAGGCATGAGGCACCACGCCTAGCCAAGATTAAAATATTTTAAAACAATGAATTTTATAATGGGAACATCTATTCAACATTGCTGTAATCATTTCTAATTTCATCTGTTCTGTATACAATGCTCAGGCATTAATAAGTTTCAAGCTGAAAGTCCTAAGGAGCGTATTAAAGGTAGTATCAGCAGAACAATTAATTTGCCTCAAAGTGATTTGAAAATTTGTCAGTATTCAGAGGAACCCTAAGTTGAAGTGTGATAATGCTTACTTGGTAAGCCTTTCCTTTTTCAGCAGGTTAAGAGTTTAAACAAGTGACAAGAAGATTATTTTTATTTCTTAACAAAATAAATGTTTAAAACATCTGTAAGAACTTTTGAATTACCATTTAGAGTTTAGTAACAGATATATTAAGCAGAAATCATTCTGTGCTATTCGTTTATAGTTGGACCACAAAAGCAACTCACTTGTAGCTTGATTGAATAATTCTGAATTAGGTTTGAAAATAAGACATTTTGTCAAACATATCACATAACTCAGAATTTATTTATAATTTATTCTGTACTTCTCACAATTACCTTGATTTAGAGAGAAGTTATCATAACAAACAAACAGGTGTTAGAAAAAAAATGGCCTCCTGCTGTGAGAGTCTGCTTGTGTTTATGATTTTCTTTTCTTCTAGTTTAACCTCACTTCCAGTTTCCTGCCATTATCCAGAAAAGGAACACCACTAATTAAGAGGTAAATGGCAGTTTTATATTTTCATGGTTAAATAACACAGACTTTTAGTGCTTAAAGGAACTAGTGTTATACCCTTCATTATGAACACAAGAAAATGAGTTCTAGAATAAGTGACTTATTCCAGTGTCCATAGCTTCAGTGCCACATATTAATAGGGAGTCAGAAAGCCTCCTCAGATAACATGTGAAAGAAGTGTGCCCAAACACTACAGAAGACTGGAGAACAGGACTGTCTTGTAACATGACAGAAAGCATGTCAATTTGGGAGGCAGAAGGACTGCAATTCAAATGGCTCTATACCTATTAGCTGGCTCTACCCCTAAATGGCTGGATTATCGGAGGCAAGTTGGTTAACTTATCAGGTTCTCAGTTTCTACATTTGAAAAATGAGGATAGTGACAACTAATTTTCAGTTGTTGGAGAATTAGAAATAATATATGAATAATGTATATTGTAGATCCAAACACTAATCACAGCTGAGTTGTGTAGTAAATGCTGATTAATTTTAAATAGTATTCCTAAGTATAAAAATAACATACATGTAATATATCATATAGATAAAAGCTATATTTATATATAGACAAAAGTTTATATATATTTTGATATATATAAGCTTTTTTATATATTTTAATTTTAATGTAATTGATCAGTATTCTCCTTTAAGTAATATACACATTTGTTTTGTGTGTGTGTAAATTAAATATATTTCTTTTCCTGTTTCAATCTTCTCTTTGGTTTTTGAATTTAAGAAATGGGTTTGAATGTATTTATTTAAGTGGGCTGATGGTATATCACATGTAAACTTATTTTAATAAAGAGAGAACATATGGTTTTCATTCTTTTATAAAATTGTGAAATATATATACATAAGAATGTATGAAATGTATATACACTATATAAATAGAAATAACAAAGTGAACATTAAGTATCTACTGTTTCTGATACAAAATAAAACACTGCCCATAATTTTGTGCCTTTTCCTGAACACCGCTCCTTCCCTTCCCCCACCCCCCGCACCCCCGGCTTCCAAAGGAAACAGCTACACTCACTTTAATGATAATCATTTTCTTGCTTCATTTTAATATTCACTCAACCTGTGTATGCATCCCTAAATGACCGATTGTATCTGTTTTTGAACTGTGTATAATAGAATCATAATGTATATATTCTGTTTTTATTGACTTTTGTCACAATATTTTGTGAGATTCACACATGTTGCTAGATGTCCACTTTGCTTTCTGTATGGGGTCCCATTGTATGAGTATGCCACTACCTTTTCTACTACAATGCATATCTTAGTTATCTCCAGCTTTTCCATATGACAAACCAGGCTGCCATGAATGTTCCAATGTATGATTCTTAGTGTACATGCACAAGAATCCTTCTAGAGCACATACCCAGGAGGATGAATGAGGGTAAAAGTATGAGTGTATTCAGTTCTATTAAGTATTGCTAACCTCTTTGCCAATGAAATTGTACTAATTAATACTTCTACCAATATGGATAGGAGTTTCCAATGTTAACTATATTTGATATTGTCAGGTTTGAGGTTTTAATTTGCATCTTTTTGATTACTTGTCAAATTGAGCATCTTGTTTGCATTAGCTTTTAATTTCCTCTTTTGTAAAGTCCCTGTTCTAGTCATCTGCCCATTTTTCTAGTAGGCTGTATATCTTGTTCTATTGTTTAATAGTTCTTTAAATATTCTCTATATTGGTCCCTTGTCAATATCTGACACATTTCTTTGTCTAATTTGTAGCTCGTCTTTTCATTCTCTTTATCATGTTTAAGTATTTTAGTTTGTTTTTGTTTTTGTTTGAGACAGTATCTCACTCGCCCAGGCTAGAGGGCAGTGGCATAATCGTAGCTCACTGCAGCCTGGAACTCCTGGGCTCAAGTGATTCTCCCACCTCAGCCTCCTGAGTACCTGAGACCACAGGCATGTGCCACAATGCCCAACTAATTTTTTAAATTTTTTGTAGGTACAGGGTTTCACTATCTTGCCCAGGTTGGTCTCAAACTCCTGGCCTTAAACAATCCTCCTACCTCGGCCTCTCAAAGTGCTGGGATTATAGGCATAAGCCACTGTGCCTGGCCAGAAGTTCCAAATTAAATGTAACCAGATAATCCTTCTTTTCCTTTATGATTAATGCCTTTGTGCCTCATTTGAGGAATCTTTCCTATCAAAGACTATAATACTTTTTGCACATTGTTTAAAAAATTTTTTCTTAGGTCAAAATCATAGGATGTTCTCTAACATTTACTTCAAAGTATTCATATTTTCCCCTCACATTTAGGTCTTTAATTCACCTAAAATCAATTTTAGGTGAATTAAATTATACTGTGAGGTAGGGAGTCAAAAAATTTTCCCCCACATGGATAATATATTTTTCCTGCATCATTTATTAAAGTCCATCTTCTACCTATTGATCTATGATGTGACTTCTATTATGTATTAGGTTTCCATATATGTGTGAATTTATGGGCGCTTGTTCTGATTCTTTAGTAATGTCTCAATTATCATAGATTTATAATGAGACTTGAGAATTCTCACCTAAGGATCTTGTACTTTGTTCTTCAAAACTGTCTTGGCATTGTTCATTTGTTTTGTCTGGTTTTTTATTGTATAATTTAGAATCAGCTTATAAAGTCCTATGAAATACTCTTGGTATTTAAAAAAACTGCATTGAATTTACAGATTAATTTGTGGGAAATTGACATTATAAGAATATTGAAACTACTTACTCATAAACACGGTATTGCTCTCTGTTTAGAAAATGTATATTTTTTCATAAAGATCTTACACATTGTTATAAATGAACATTGCATCCCCCTAACCCTCCAAATTCATATGTCAAAACCTAACTTCCATTGTGATGGTATTTGGAAGTGGGGCCTTGGGGAGGTGATTAGGTTATAGGGGTGGAACTTTCATGACTGGGATTAGGGCCCTTATAAGGACAGACATGCTGTCTCTTGGCCATGTGAGGATAAAAGGAGACAGCTGTCTACAAACCAGAAAGAGGCCCCTACCAAAACATCAAATCCGTCAGCACCTTGATCTTAGCTTCCCAGCCCTTCAAACGGTGAGAAATAAGTATCTGTTGTTGAAGCCACACAGTCCAGGGTATCTTGTTAGAGCAGCCCTAGTGGATGAAGACACACATGTTCTGTAGAGTCATTTCTATATGCCCATGTCAGACACCTTGTGTTTGCCTCTGCATGTCTACTCGCCACTCTTCTCTGCTTTCTTTTCTCTGCTTTGTTCTTTATTCTGGGAGGAGGCTTACTTGTAAGGACTATATCCATGGGCTCCTATCCTCTCTGGCTGTGATTGTATTCATCCAAAATGGAGCTTCAGCAGTAAATCAGAGAATGAATAGGAGGAGACTGAGGTCGGTGTATCACTGATGACTGCCTCTCTCACAAGGTTACCTTGGGTTGGCTATGTTCCTACACTGAGGGTTACTTCTCTGAAAGCAGTATAACTCTCTTTTTTGCTGGGTTCTTCTCTTCATCCCTATGGGCGGAATGATAACAGCTTCTTAAAAGATAAAGAATAGAAGTCCAAGGATTGGACATTAAGGGTTATTTAAGGTTTTGTCCCGGAAGAATTAAAAAAACCATTTTTCTTAAGTATGAGATGGTGCCATATTTCACATGATATAGAAATGTAGGAGAAATAAACACATGTGAAAAGCCTCTTAAAATAATAAGAATAATCGCTGAACACAAACTATATGCCTTGCTTTGTGCTAGGTGCTTTACATATTTTATCTCAGTCGATCTTTATGATAATCTTATTAGGTAGGTTTTATTGTCCCTTTTCACAAGTGAGGTTTTAAAAATGATTTCTAAGGTCACCAAAGCTAGTTAGTAAATAATAGAAGCAGGAGTTTAACTTAGGTCTGCCTAATTCCAAATCCATTCTATTAATTTTCTTGCTGTTCTGTGTACATTATACCATTAAATTAATACTCAAAGAATTATGTTCTTTTAGGATGTAGTTTCAGTTAAGTGATCAGGGTGTAGTTTCAGAGGAGTGATCTGGCTGGATGATCCTAAGAGATTAAATAATGAAGTGGCAAGGAAATAAAGATGGTAGTGGCACACCAGTTATTTGATAAATCTAATAATAAAAGGTTGGGGCTCAATGGTATGATTTGCTATTCATCTCATTTTTTCCACAAATTCTATACCACACAAAGTCTAACTTTTCTCACCCTGATAAATGCTTACTGATCCTCCCTGAGGAGTATTCTACATTGTTCTAACAGTGATGCCCCAGTTTTACAGGGGTTTCTTATCCTCATAGGGAAAAAGAAGCTAGACAATAAGCTTCTTGGGGACAGAGCATCTCATTCATCTCTGTGTTCCAATCACAGAGCCTAGTTTGCTTCGAACTAAACATTATGATTTGGGCTGTACTATTTGAGTCTTGCTGCAGGGCTTGTTTATACTCATTAACATTAATACAGTGACTGTCTTCCAGGTCACCTTGTCCCAGCAACACAGAAAAAGATATTTATGTCTGCCATCCTTCTGGCTTTCCTTCCTAATAGCTCTCTTACCTAATATTTAAGTACAGACAGGGGCCATTTAACAAAAACCATTGAAGAAGTTTGGGGGAATAATCAGCTTTAACCTTGGATCACAACTCTCAAAAGAGAGCAATCACTGCTATCACAGGAAACAGAGAAATTCTCTGAGGATAGTAGTCAAAATGTAGAATGAAAACTAGTGCCCAGATTCATGGTGACCAGGTAATGAAATAGGTAACATTTTTTCCTCTCCATCTCAGATGAACAAAGACCAAGAAGAATTTAGGTCAGCCTATCTCTTACTCATGGCAGGCCTCATAAGAAAGGTATGGAACGTCCTAAAGAACAGAACACAGTTCAGCTAACTAAACTCTGCTTATGTCTTTTCATATATTTTTCTTGTTTTTATAGTATTTCATTTTTTTAATTTTTAATTTTTGTGGGTATATGGTAGGTGTAAATATTTATGGGTATAGCATTCTTCCTTCAGCTCACGTACTTTATGTTTTTAACATGTTTCTTAAAAATATCTTTACTGTAGAAAGTCACAATAATAACAGTTTAACAACAATTATTAAATCATGGTACACAAGAAGTGTTATTCAAATAATTGGGAAAAGTAAATATGGAAAATAAGAACTGTGAAGACTATAGTAAAAGTCTACTTGCAAAAGATCACATCTATCCAACTAACAAGAGGGGAAAGGAATCAGCAGAATATAAGTTGTACTTATGAAAGATTAATAATGGTAATAATAATGACAATTACAGGTCAACACTCCTACTTTGAGAATTGAAGTAAATGGGAAGCCATGAAAGACTGCTAAGAATAGAACAAAAATCTCCTATTTCTGGTTTAAACTTTGGAAAGTGAATTTAAAAAATAAAAAAAGAGTGATTTACCATAGCATGGCTGAGAGAAAGTGATGCTTTGAACAAGAACTCTGGCTGCTCGTTTTAGTCTCCATAATTGAATGGCATGATAAAGCATAGTACATGAAGAAAATATGTGATCTAAGTGATGTTACAGAGGTTTTTACAAGATTTAGAAGCCCAAAACTATAAGGTAAAAGACAGTTCAGGGTGAAGTTAGATGTCTTATGTGCTTAATAATAAAGAGAATATGAGCTATTTTTAAGTTTGGGAGAAAGTTTTCCAAGGCTAAGAATGTCTCACATTTCATTTGGCATGTTAGCTAGATGGATTTCCAAATAAGTAAAATATTAGATACTTTGTAATCTGTTTCCTTACTGCAAGCACTTTTTTCTCTTGAAGGTAGCCTGTTAAATTTGGGTGAAAAGATATTTATTCCTAAATAAAAGAGAAGAAAAGTTTAAAATTAATTCCATCTTATGGAAAAAAAACTATTAGTTGGTAAAAATTTGCTTGCAAAATATTGTAAAACTTAGTGTAAATAGTGATAAGGTCTAGTTTAATATAAATTCTAAAACAGTTTTCTTTGCTATTCATCTGGTTCATCTAAATGTTACTCTATTGACAATGTAGTTTTGAATTATAATAGTAGCACAATAAGAAAATTATCACAACAAAATGGATATGAAAAGTGAATTCACACTTTATAATATTTTACATTGACTTGACCTGACATGATTCTCAATTTTAATACAGAAAAGTTAAAATTAGATCTCTAGTCCAGGACTGGACAGAAAATAGAAGATCATTAGCCAATCTAAAATGAAAATATATCCGACATATAATGTCTCAATGAAAACAAATGACTATTATTCCAAGCTCGGTAAAATAAAAACACTCCTATTTATATATTTATGCTCCCTTTCTCAGGCATTGCAGCCTTTAGCATCTCATAAATCCTAGCTAATTACATGTCAAAAGGAAAGGTTAATTATAAATTTAATATGCTTCCCTTTTCTATCTAATGAATCAACATCACACAATGGAGAATGCTAAGGGACTAGAAGAGAAAGGCAAATACTTTAAAATAGCTGCTTTAGGTTCCATTTGTGAAGAACTTCCTAAACAATGATGCTGCCCCTTAATGGAAAAGGCTGCCTCACTAGGCAGGCTATTTATTCAACAACCATTTATTGAGCGTCAACTATGTTCCAGGCATACTATGTTAGGATCTGGGTTGTATAAGGAACAAATATGCCTAAGACAATATTTTTGCTCCCAAGTAACTCACAACCCTGGAGTAATGAATGCCTGTTTTTGGAGCTCTTGTTCCTGCCGAAGCCTGTATGATACATGACCCCTTAGCTGCTGTCAAAGTAGTCCCTTACTGGAATGGCTGGTTGGGCTACAGACCTTGGGAGTTCCTTCTTGCCAAAGAGTTTTTGGTTTACTTCCAAAAAGAACTGTTAGACTTTTCTAAATACCATAGGATTTTGTAAATTTAAAGCAACATGTAATAAATATATCAAATATGTTTAATATAACAGGATTATAATTTCTTTTTACAATTTGAAAGAGAGTAACATGTCTTTGTTGATGTCCCCTAACTCAACAGAAGATCACTATGTTGTCAAAATTATCAGCATCATAATTTTGGCTGGTGATGCTAATATATTATGCTTCATTAAGCTGTGCTGCTCTAGGAACATCAATTTATCTTTCGTCTTTTTATTTACTTTATTTAAAAGACTATAGTATCAGTATTGACTTAATTCTCTAATGTGCTGTGAATAATATATCATTCTTTCAATGTATTTAAGTATACATCTACCTTCACTGTAGACTCCATGACTGTGTCTCACTCCAGGGAATTTTCTTTTTATAATGTGGAGAAGAAGAATATACATTCCCATAGGGAAATCTTTCACTAAAGATTTAACTGTTTGGCATTGTTGATGCAAAACAAACATTAGCATGAAAGCTTCACATGACACCACTAGTGGAGCTTAATGGCATCTAATTAATGAACCAGGTGCCGAGGCAGCCTCTCCACTGCCTAATTCTTTGTGGATAACATGTTGTATAAAATAATTTGGCTGTGCAATCTTTTTTACATACCCTATCTCATCTTCATAACAACTGTCTAAAATAAACTTTATAATCTTTCTTTGACAGAATAAGACATTTAATCTCCAAGGTAGGTTAAATTGTCCAGTGCTACAGAAAATAAAGACAGTCAGAGCCAGCATTTGAATACAGATCACTCTAAATTCATATTTCCCCTTTCCACCTAGCACTGCCTCTCCAGCAAATCTGTTTTCTAGCTCAAAACGGTAGTTCGACATTCAAATTAACCACCTGAATATTTAGAATGGCAGTCCTTAATAAACAATGAAAATCCAACTCAGTTGAATCACCAGTCTCTTCATAAAGTGACACAAGATAATATTAATAAAATATTCACCAAGATGTCAGAAATCTCTCAGTTCTGCTTTGCTGGGCTTTGAACACAGACCTAATGCAAACTTGTAGCCAGGTAAACATGCTAGAATATTGTGTATACATGATAGAATATTATGGAGCTATTAAAAATGTCTGTGAATAAGAGTTTTTAATAACATAAGAAAATGCTTATGAGACTTGTAGTGGGTTGAATGGTGGATCCCAAAAGGGTATGTTCTTGGCTCCTCATCCCTAGAACCTGTGAATGTGACCTTATTTGGACAAAGGATCTTTTCAGATGTAATTAAGATCTTAAGGATCTTGAGATCCTGTATTACCTGGGTGGACCCCAAATCCAATGGCAAATGTCCTTATGACACTTATGACAGAAGAGAAGACACAGACACAGAGGAGAAATCAGTGTGAAGACCAGGCAGAGATCAGAATGACATGGCTTCAGACTGAGGATGCTGTCGATCATCAGAAACTGGAAGAGGCAAACGATGGATTCTCCCTAGATCTTCTAGCGGGAGTGCTGTGGCCCTGTCCACACGTTCATCTCAGACTTATGGCCTCCAGAACTTTGAAAGAATAAATTTCTTTTGTTTTAAGCCACAGAGTTTGTACTAATTTTTTTCAGCAACCACAGCGAACCAATACAACATGCTAAGTGAATAAAGTAGGACATGAAAAAGTATTTCCACTATAATTTCAACTATATGAAAAGATATATGGGAAATTTTAAAAGAAACTCATCAATATGTTGGCAATGACTGCCTGTAGGTGATAAAATTGTAATAGCCTTGTTATTTGCTTGTTTATAATTTCTGTATTTTTCAAATTTTCTAGAATGACTGTTATGTAAGGAAAAGTCTTAGGACAACAAGGAGACAACACAGCTTAAAGGTTAAGACTTGTGGGCGCTGGAACTAGATGAACTACTTTTAAAAAGACCTGCTTCTTAATAACTATGCATCTTGATGATCTCTTTGTTTCTCAGTTTTCTCATGTGAGGAATAATAAAATCGACTTAAAGATTATTTGAGGATTTAGTGAATAATACTGTATTTTATCTATTCTGAAGATAATATTTTTTCACACTTTAACTGATATTGCACCATGACTTACAATTGATTGTCTTACAATCACAGAATTGCTGTTGCTTACACATGTAAACTTGGCTGTCACTTTTCTTGTAGTTGTTTCATCAGTTGAATTATATACATTGTGGTGCTATACAATTTGAATTTAATTACCATTTAAAGTGCCTTAAAAATTACATTGATTCACCACGGAAACAAACATTACTGTGTATGGACAATGGCACCGAAGTAGAGCAGGAGGGTTTAAATTTGATATTTAGTAAAGCAAGTATTTGTCCCTGAAGGAAAGACTGCAATTCCACTTATTCATGCAAAACAACCCAAAGAGGAAACTGTGTTATATTTTGTGACTGAGGTATGAGCCTATCGTATACCAGCCAATGGCAAAGAAACTGTGTAATCTTAAGACTATATAAAAAAGAATTTCAAAGTGATGAGAGGCTGGTATGATCAATTCATGCCTTGTGTAGAACCATCATTAAAATGTCAAGCACCAATATGTCAGAAGTTTCCTATTTACTTTAGAAGTTGCTTAACTTTCAACGACATGTGGTTCAATTGGAGAAAAAAAAATTATGTCTTGTTTGTGTTATAGTTTAGTGAGCAGTTTTTCAAAAAAAGTTATTTCTTAATGGTACATAGGGAAATGGTGCATCTTACAATCAATAACATCTCAATTTCAATGAAACATGATTCAAGGAAATACTTTATCACCATGCCCAAAACTTGGTAAGTACTTCCTAAATTTTAGTTATATAAGTAAGCAGGAAGAAAAGCCAATTATAAAGTTGTATGTGTAACTATCTCACTGTAAAAAAAAATCACCCAAGATTCAGAGGGAATATATAAAAACACAAGTGATATTTTTTAGATTCGTTGGTTGGTGGATGTTTTTTCTTTCTTTTTCAAATTGTTAGACTTATCATTTTCTCGTAATTAAAAAAATTTAATCAAAAAACGTATTTTGTAAACATGGTAAAAAAATCACAACAGTTTAAATTGTACATAGAGAAAATGTAAACCTCTCTCCCATCCCAGACCCCATTTTTGTTTTCCTAGAAGCAATTACTGATTTCATTTTCTTATATAACCTTCTTGAATTTTTCTATGTATAAACAAGCATATGTGTGTATGTATGTATGTTCATAAACACACTTTATTCTTATACAAATGAAAGTATACTTTACATACAATTCTATAGTTTTATTTGGACTGTAATGTCATAAATAGTATGTTGTTCCATAGCCCATATAAATCTTAATTCTTCTTGATATCCACATAGTATTAGTATCCATCAGGATTTAGTATAGGAAACAGAAATCACTCTAGGTATTTCAGATAGAAAGGGATTTAAAACAGGAAATTGGGTACTCACAAAATTGTGGATGGGTTCATGAAGCAGAAGACAGGGGTCTGCTACTGGATATTGATTTTAAGGGCACACTGCTGCGATCCACAGGTCAGCAAATTGCTGCTGCTTCCACTGCTTGAGCCCCACAATTGCCTCAGTTCCCCTGAAGCTGGTGACTAGACACTGACTGCTATATCTAGGCAGATGCCTCCAGGTTATGACAAAGCTGATAACTAGACACTGGAGCGCTGAGTCTAGCTGCAAACACTAATGAGCTGGCAGCTCATACAAAGGAGGCCTCCATTTACTTCCAACTTCCAAATATCACACATATGTTTCCCATTGGTGGCAGCAAATTCTCACCCAGAACTCTAGCTGCAAGAGAATTTGAGAAAACTGTTTCTTCCTGTGGGCAGGAACATAGAAAGGTGTAGAAGTATATGCTCAGTGCTAATTCACCATCAAAAGCATAGTGCCCCACAGTACCAATGCACTATAAATGACTTAACTGGCCCCCAACTGTGGGAGAGGGGTGTGTGTGATACATAGACCTATTATAGAACTTTGCTATTACAAACAGTATGCCAATAAGTATCAGTCTAAATATGGCTTTGAGCATGTGTCATAATACAATACATTCTAAGAAGTAAAATTGGTGATGTTATACTTTGTAGACATCTTTACATATTAAGTAATAAACTTATTATGAAGTAAAACTGGTGGCATTATAAGTTAGATGTAGACATCTTTACATAATAAATAATAAACAAAAACTCACCCCACACTAGCTGAAACACAAAATGGCATTAGTAGCTCAATGATGTCCACAAGGATATATTTAAAAATTTTTAAATGTTTAATCATGTAATGTTTTAAATCATACAGAAGGGTGCCCCACATCCCCATTTGCTCTCCTATCTCTGTGACATACAGAAATGTTTTAGAAATACCTTTATTCCTCTATCTTAAAACCTAAACGAAAGCCAGGTTTATAGTTTTATGCCTCCTACCAAAATCTCCGCCCCACTGTGGCTTCACTGTGTTTACTAGGCCTGCAGTGAGGACAGAACAAGAAGGGGTGTGGCCCACAGTTCAGAGCAAAAGTAACTGGGCCACCAGCGGACGGCATCTATGAGCTCAGTAGTGCAGCATTCCTACCACCTGGACCACCCAAAGCAGGCGTAACAATAATTAGCGTTCTTGGAGTTCTTGCCAGAGGCCAAGCTTCGTTCCTTCATTTAATCCACAGGATGACTCTCTGAGGAACAGGCGCCATTATGATCCCCATGTACAAATAAGGAAAGTAATCCTTAGAGAGGTGTTGAACATGCTCAAGGTCACAGGGCTTGTTTTTTCAGGAGCCTGGATTTGAATCTCAATCATCTATCTCCAGAGGTTGTCCTTGCCATTCTCCTAGAGTGTGGATTTGTTCTTTCTTTCAGGACTAAGCAATAATTCATGAAACATGAATCTGTCTGAGGTGAGGGAACTCAGATATTTGGTGTAGTCAAAAAAGATGGAATCCCAACCTTAGGAAAACCCACAACATGTTCTATAGCCACAGACTCTACCTCACGTCAATGTGTTCTCATTATGATAACAAGCAGGAAAGTGACTGCAGATTAGAATAAATCTACTACTGGAAAAGCAACGCATAGTGCACGTATATATTCATTTAGTCAGCTAGCCAGCCAGCCAGCCAGCCATTCATTCATTAACTGGCTGCTACTCACAGAATACTGTAGGTCTGTGGGGAGTAAGAAAATAATAGAAGTTACAGTCTCCCTTACACCCTAAAGGAATTTACAATCATATTAGAAAGAATAAATACATATGAAAAATTTAAGCAATTACCATACGAGACAGAACAGTATCTTTGTAACGCCCTTGTGAAATTTAAAAACGCTTACACTTTAATTTTTAAATATAATTTTTATGTAATTTGTTCCTATCATACTCATAATCCACAGTTGTAACTACAACTGTGGTTCTGAATATGTTAAGGTTTGTAAAACAATTAGAGTAACTTTCGCAATCTATCATGACATACTCTGTTCAACCTTCAACTCCATGAAAATTATATGTACCTTTAATCCTAGTTCTAATTTCTACTAAAAACAACGATTTTTTTCAAAAAGTTCCTATTAAAATGATTTTTAAAAAAACAGGCCGGGCGCCATGGCTCATGCCTGTAATCCCAGCACTTTGGGAGGCCAAGGCAGGTGGATCACGAGGTCAGGAGTTCAACACTAGCCTGGCTAAGATGGTGAAACCCCGTCTCTACTGAAAATATAAAAATTAGCCAGGCATAATGGTGGGTGCCTGTAATCCCAGCTCCAGGAGGCGGAGGTTGCAGTGAGCCAAGGTCATGCCACTGAGCTCCAGCCTGGGCGACAGAGTGAGACTCCATCTCAAAAAAAAAAGAAAAAGAGAAAAACAATGAAGGCCCTGCATCCCTTGATTGAGACTGAAGGCAAATATTCCCTCTCCCAGCAGCCAGTGCACTCAGGTGGGTTGAAGGTAGAGTGAATATGACCCAGTTTTGGTGAATTGGATGTCCCTATGTGAGGTGAGGTTCAGAGGATGGCTCAGGCTGGTTGTGGCCAGTGCCCAGGATTGTGGAGTCTCACAAGGTGGCAGTGAGTGTCTAGTGGTCGCATCCCAAGCAGACCATTACTGTGATGTGATTGTGACTGTAGCTTGACCCTACTGATCCCTATCCATTTTTTCAGCCTCGTTTCAGCAGGCCTACCAGCTCAGCTCCAATAATAAATTCGTTTTGTTTTTAGCCTAAGTTAGCCAGAATCAGTAGCTGTTTGATACCAAGAATCAAGAGGAATAGGAGTTTCAGGAACCTTGGGGCAGGCATTCGAGGGTGTTGAGTGCAGTGGTATCCCTAGTGGCAATGGTGGCTGCAGCTGAAAGAACTGTGTAGGGTCTCCACGATGGACAATAGTAACAAGAGCAGGGGCGCTATGCTGCCTCGGGCAGGTCCTTGAGTGCCACCCGCTATATGCGGAAGTGCTACACTGACGTATAAAGAACACTGAATTGCTTAATGACAGGGATTTAAAAAGAACACTGAAGGCCAGAGGTAGTGGCTCACGCCTGTAATCCCAGCACTTTGGGAGGCCAAGACAGGCAGATCACCTGAGGCCAGGATTTCGAGACCACCCTGGCCAACACAAATCCCCATCTCTATTAAAAATACACAAAATTAGCTGAGTGTGGTGGTGCACACCTGTAATCCCAGCTACTCGGGAGGCTGAGGCAAGAAAATCGCTTGAACCCAGGTGGTAGAGGCTGCAATGAGCAGAGATCGTGCTGCTGCACTTTAGCCTGGGCAACAGAACAAGAATCTGTCTCAAAAAAAATCAAACAAACAAAAAAAAGGACACTGAAGCCTCAATTTTAATTCAAGCATTGCCGCACTGCCTTTTAGGCCTCCGTGTCCTTTTAGGCCTGAGAGTGTCATTCATACCCTGCAGTGATGAGGACAGAGCACTGATAAGAGCCCTCCCTGTGTTACGGTTCTGTAAGTCTCCTCTATCATTCCAGACAATTAAGGTTGTGATTTTTTCTTTTTTTTTTTTGAAACAGGGTCTCACTCTGTCATCTAGACTGGAGTGCAGTGGCAGGAACACAGCTCACTGCAGCCTCAACCTCCTGGAATCAAGCAATCCTGTTGTCTTAGCCTCCCATGTAGCTGGGACCACAGATGCATGTCACCATACCCAGCTAAGTTTTTTATTTTTTTGGTACAGATGGGGTATCACAATCCTGGGCTCAAGTGATCCTCCCATCTTAGCCTCCCAAATGCTGGGATTACAGGTATGAGGCACTGTGCCTGGCGCAAGGTTGTGATTTTTAATTTATTTAATTTATTTTTTGTGCAATAAATATCTATAGGCTGCATGTTCCTAGTAATAAACAATGAAGTTTTAAATTGCTGACATAATTTGCTTTCCTAACGCTGAGATGTTTACTTTCACCAAAAGATCTGAAGAAAAAATAATTTCTATGCTACTGTGTAATATTGTCTTAAATATTTGTTTTATTAAATTAAAATTAATTTTAAACAAAATAATATTAAATACTAGCAAATATGTTCTTCAATGCCATCTAAAGATTATTTCTATTATACTAAGAAAATAATACAAGTTACAGTCTTCCTTACACCTTAAAATAATTTAAAATCACTTTAGAAAGAATAGATAAATACATATCAAAAATTTAAATTACAATTAGAGTACAAGACAGAACAGTATCTAAAAATTCCTAATACAGTAATTTTGAATGTGTATGAAAAATGTATGAAGAATGTATTAGTCAGGGCTCAACAGAGAAATAGAATATGTGTGTGCATATGTGTGTTTATGTGTGATATATACGTGTGTGTGTGTGTGTGGGAGACAGAGATATATATATATATATAGACAGAGAGGGAGAGATAGAGAGAGATTGATTTTAAAGAATTGGCTGACATGATTATGGAGTTTTGAAGGCTGGCAAGCCCAAAATCTGGAGGGTAGGCTGGCAGACTGGACACCCAGAGAAGAGTTGCAATTGGAGTCAGAAGACATTCTGCTGGTAAAATTCCCTCTGCTTCAGGGGAAGTCAGTCTTTTTTCTCTAAAGGTTTTCAACTGATTGGATGAGGCTGACTCACATTATGGAGGATAATCTGCTTTACTGGAAGTCTGCCAATTTACATATTAATTTCATCCAAAAGTACTTTCATAGAAGCATCTAGAATAATATTTGACCAAATATATGGGTACCGTAGCCTAGCCAAGTTGACACATAAAATTAATCACCACAAAGATCTCACATATGGTTAAGTGTGAAAAAGCGTAGTGTGGAGAGTAAATGCCATCTATCATTGAGAGAAAGGAAGAGGGAGGGTGTCATGGAAACGGTGTGGCTTATGCTGTGCCTAGGGATAGGTGACGATGACAAGAGCATCTGTCTTTCTCACCATTCAGATAGTGAATGACAGGGTTGTAGGTAAGTATGCTGCTAGCAAGGAAGATTCTTCCAGCTCTTTCTTCCCACATCATTCTCAGTGAGTGGCCACTTACCTTCCCTATGAGCCCATCTGAAACCTAATTAATTACTTTAGATGAACTTGGACCTATTACAAATCTTTTAGAACAAAACAAGACGTTATTAAGCCAAGATAATCACAGCTAACATTTATTGAGTACTTCTTATATGTATAGCCACTGAACTAAGTGTATTATCTAATTTAATAAACACAAGACACAACAAGGTAAAATAGGTGCTACTGTTACCCCTACTTTATTGATGCAGAAGACTGAAGCTCAGAGAGGTTAAGTCATTTGCCCTAAATTACACAGCTAAATCCAGGAGAAGCCAGGATTTAAATCTAGGCCTGCTTGATGTAAGAACTCATGATTTTCACCACCAAACTGGATATGAAAAAAAAGAGGAAAAAAGTGCTAACAAGGTAAGAAATTGCCAATGGTTTAAATTTATCTTTGTTTGGATTCTCCCAAAAGCAAACTTGAGATAACGTTTTGAATGTACGTAAACTCATCTGAGATGTTATTCTGGGAAACACAGTGAGGGTGTGAGGAGGTAGACAGAGAAGGGAGGGCAGCTGACAAAAAGAGTATTAACCAATACATCACTATGTAAGCTCAGTGTCCTGGAACTCTCCAAGAGACTGCAGAACATGGCTCAGAACTGACCTACCAAGGGCAAGGAAGCCGGCATTTATTTATTTAGAGATGGAGTCTCGCTCTGTCTCCCTGCTGGAGTGCAGTGGTGCCGTCTTGGCTCACTGCAAGCTCCACCTCCTGGGTTCACTCCATTCTCCTGCCTCAGCCTCCCGAGTAGCTGGGACTACAGGTGCCCTCCACCACGCCCGGCTAATTTTTTTTGTATTTTTAGTAGAGACGGAGTTTAACCGTGTTAGCCAGGATGGTCTCGATATCCTGACCTCGTGATCCGCCGACCTTGGCCTCCCAAAGTGCTGGGATTACAGGCGTGAGCCACCGCGCCCGGCCGGAAGTTGGCATTTTAATCCACCGTTGTTCCTAAAGATGTTCATTCCACACTTTTACACTGTTGGTGGGAATATAAATTAGTTCAACCATTGTGGAAGATAGTGTGGCGATTCTTCAAGGATCTAGAACCAGAAATACCATTTGACCCAGCAATCCCATTATTGGGTATATACCCAAAGGCATGTAAGTCATTCTACTATAAAGACACATGCACACTTATGTTTACTGCAGTACTGTTTACAATAGCAAAGACATGAAACCAACCCAAATGCCCATCAATGATAGACTGGACAAAGAAAATTCCATATACACTATGGAATACTATGCACATAAAAGGAATGAGATTACGTTCTTTGCAGGGACATGGCTGAAGCTGGAAGCTATCATCCTCAGCAAACTAACGCAGGAACAGAAAACCAAACACCGCATGTTCTTACTCATAAGGTGGGAGCTGAACAATGAGAACATATGGACACCGCGGGGAACAACACACAACAGGGCCTATTAGGGGGTGGGGGACAAAGGGAGGAAACCTAGATGATGGGTCAATAGGTGCAGCAAACTACCATGGTGCACGTATACCTGTGTAACAAACTTGCACGTTCTGCACATGTATCCCAGAACTTAAGGTAAAATAAAAATTAAAACAATAATTTAAAAAAATGTTTGTTCCCTGGCACTTCTGACCTGTAGCGCACATGGGCTGAGCAGGAGGTACAAGCATTTCAGGAAGCACTTGGTGTTTACAAGAACAGGTCCCTGAAATTACAAATGACCCATGAGTTGGGCCCATGGATATAGGTGGGACTATGATTGATAACAAGATACAAATTAATTAAAACAATTAATAACCAGAAACTTTTCCTTGTTGTGTTAGAACAGTTTATTTCGTAAATAAATAGATTTCTGCTTCAGTGAAATTGTATCATAAAATAGTTTTCATCCTTTAAATTCTCAATTTAAGGAATGCTTGTAATATTACAAAAAAAAGAAAAAACTTAAAATGATATCCATTTCTAAGAATATGCCAGAATTGATAAAAATTCACATATTAAAAAAAATTTGCAATGTTAGCCAGGCCAACCCAGCATTTCTCTGGAGAATCACCAACCATTGTCACATAAATAATTGCTGCTGTTCCTCGTGCTGGAGACACACAGCTATGTGTGTGCATGTAATTGGGCCACCGCTACAAATCTGAAAGCCTGCAGCTGTTCTGGAGGATAGGATACTTCCCTGTCTCTTTGAAGTGCCACCCCAATGACTTTTCAAAATGAATTGTGTGTGCACCCTTATGACCTAATCTTTTTTTTTTTAATGCATCAGGCCTTCCCAAACATACTCCACAATCCGTTCAGCTCTACTTTTGTGATAAAGTGATAAACAAGCAAAGACTCCATTTTATTTATATAGGTAACAAACTGGATTTCAGAACTGAAATAAACTAAAGTAGTAAACAGCCAAACCACAATTTCCCCAAAGGACAAGGTTTAGAGCTATTTTAAAATTGTTTATTTGTGTTCTTATCATGTGACTATATGTTCTAATTGATTCTAAGTCATGGGTTCTAATACATGTTTTCCACACACTGCTTGTAGTAAAGGAGGAGGAGGCCCAAGCCCCTTCCTTTTAATTTCTTTTTTTCTTTCTTTTTTTTTTTTTTTGGAGACAGGGTCCTGCTGTCTTGCCCAGGCTACAGTGCAGTGGCATGACCTCAGCTCACTGCAACCGCTGCCTCCCGGGTTTGGGTGATTCTCCTGTCTCAGCCTCCTGAGTAGCTGGGATTACAGGCACCTGCCACCACACCCAGCTAATTTTTTTTTTTTTTGAGACTAAGTCTCGCTCTGTTGCCCAGGCTGTAGTGTAGTGGCGCAATCTCGGCTCACTGCAACCTCTGCCTCCTGGGTTCAAGCAATTCTCCTACCTTAGCCTCCCCAGTAGTGGGATTATAGGCATGTGACACCATGCCTGGCTAATTTTTTGTATTTTTTTTTTAGTAGAGATGGGGTTTCACTGTGCTGGCCAGGCTGGTCTTAAACTACTGACCTCGTGATCCGCCTGCCTCGGCCTCCCAAAGTGCTGGGATTACAGAGTGAGCCACCGTGCCTGGGTTAATTTTTGTATTTTTAGTAGAGACAGCGTTTCTACTAAACTAAGTCCTGACCTCAGGTGATCCATCCCCCATCGGCCTCCCAAAGTGCTGGGATCACAGGCATGAGCCACCGCGCTCGGCCTCCTTCTTTTTAATTTCTGAGTGCTGTGTTATGACTTCATAGTTAATGAGTTCAACAGAGATTTTAGATTGACTTTTTTTTTAAATTCTTTATGGGAAAATGAGCAACTTGTCACAGAATTTTTAGAACCATTTTCCAGAAACATGTAGAGTTTGTAAAGAGGATCTTGAAGAAAATGGAAAAGTAGCGAGAGATGCCAGTTCAGTATAACTGAGTTAACCTGAGGGTGTACTCCTGGAAATACTCTATTAAAATTATACCCTAAGCTAAAAAACCCTTTAGCTTTTTAGCCTTGAGTTTATTTCCTATAAATACCACAGCCCCTGAGTTTATTTAGTAGAGATTATAGTTATTGCCTCATAAAAAGAAAACACCCACAATTTATCTCCTTAAGGAGAAAGATTGATATTTAATCCAGAGGTGAGTTTTAAAGGACTAAAAAGACCAGTTTGGAAAGTTGAAAACTACACTCACAGATGGGAACTATATATTCATGCTATAGAATTTTTTTAACCTTCTTATAAACGTGAACAAAAGATCTTAATGTGCTCTAGGATGTAATTTTTATTTAACAGATAGTTGTCACCATGGATATTTTCTTTAATCTAGAAAAGTGCCTCAAAGGATAATTAGACTGAATAATAAATTAAGAATGAATAATAAAATACTACATCCATTTCCATCATAATCAAAGTCAAAGCCACAGTTCTAATTTAGCATTCAGTATTTGAACCCATCTAGGTGGATGATCCTTTGGGAATTTGCAGAAATTTTTTTTAATGAAAGTTCATTAAGCAAAAACTTAATCTAAAACTGCCAGACTTTGTACCCCAAGATTATCAGGTTATTCTTGAGAAATTCTCTGCCTGTCCTCTTTGTCTGCATTGATTTCTTGGGTCTCAGTGACAACTTTTTTTTTTTCCATGTGAGCTTGAGAAGAAGCAATTTATGTTAATAGTCTGTTTATGTTAGGACACTGGGAATGTAGAATATATTCTACCTGCCCTTTGCAACTGATATCACCTGTCTCACCATCAGAATTATTACACAGAATTTTTTTTTGCCTTTAGCATATGCTTACAGAGAGAACTAAATACTTGAGATTAAAAAAAAAACACTCCACTAGAAAGAATAAAATATAACCATTCCTCAAATTTGATGTAAAAGTTTTAAATCCTACTTAGGGGGTGGTAAAAATAGCCAACTTCAAAGTCTATCTTATTTATTTCCAAAGCTAAAAAAAAAAAACCAAAAACTAACTGTTCTGGAATGAGTAGGAATGCAGGACTTAATTTCTTATCAGGCTGTACCTATATTAATGGAAAAATAAGTCCAGCATATTGCGTTTTCATTGTGCTATATTTCACAAACACAAGCACAAATGAGTTTCATATAATGTCAGTTATGACTGCTTATTTATAGATAACAAAGTTATTGCATTTCTGCCCTCTATTATCTTTCTTCAGTTTCCATTTTTAGTGTATTTTTGTTGTTATGCTTTAACCCAGACATTCTCTCTGAATTAACCTTCTTCTACCTTTGGCAACATCCTTCTCTCTTCCAAGGATTTCAATACATTATAAAGTTCTGCACATCCCAGTAGCTGCTGGAGAAGCCTTCTGTATGTGCTGCCCTATAATCCAATTATAATCACACAGTGCTATTTTCTGGAGGTGTTTATAGTTGGAGATACTTAGTTTACAAGTTAAATAAGACAAAAAATTTGTAAGTGCTTCTGAATGTTCAGCTGTCCTTTTGAGGGTCAAGACACATCAGCTCTGTGAAACTCAGCTTCCTCATCTGTGGAGCGAAGGGGTTAGAACACATAATCTCTAAGTTTCTTTCTGCTGAGATTCTGGATCTTAGGCTCTGCATCAGAATGCCTAGGTTTGAATCTTGATTATTTCTTTACCACTTTGAAAAACTTGCTTAACCTTCCAGTTAATAAGGATAATAAATAATACCTACCTACCTAATAGGGTTGCTATAAATATTAAATAAATTAATACATGTCAAGCACATTGGATAGTGCTAGGCATATAAATATGCTTTAATAAATGTTAGCTCCTATTATTACATTGTAAAATTATAATATCTTCATTGTGTAAGTAGATATTTATTTAACCTTTCATTTATTTACTTAACAGATATTTACTAACCATCTATTTGGTATAGCTCTGTATTGGGGATACCAAAAAAAAAGCCAAATAAGATATTATTCCTGATCTCAAGCTTCTTAGGTCTCATGGAGAAGAAAAACAAATAAATGATTATAATTCAATGGAGTAAGTGCTTTAATAGTAGAAAGAATCTTGGGTGTGAGTGGGATGGAGGGAAGGCTTATGGTGAATGAGATCATGTCTAAGTTGAATCTTAAATTTGAGCTGGAGTTAACCAGAGTTAGCAAGGGGCAGGGCAGTAGCAAGGGTAGGGACTGGGGGATGGAAGGAGTGAGGAGGTCCAAGTAGAGGGAATATCATGGGCCAAGACTCAGATGCATGAAAGAGCATGAAAGAACTGTAGATGTTCTGTTTTTCTGGAGAGGAGGATGCAAGCAGCAAGTGACAGGCAAGCTAGTGAGGTAGAGAGAGTGCCAGCATTTAAGAGAGAGGCAGGGGAAGGGGGATCTGGGAAGGAGACAGAGAAAGAGCGGCCAGGTGGGGAGAAGGAAATTAAGGTTGAGTCATAGAAGACAAGGGAAGAGAGGGCTCAGGTGGACACTCAATTGCATGGGATGCAGCAGGGAGCATAAGTGTTACTTTTTTCTGCTTCTTCTCTTTTCCTTTGGATTAATTGAGCTTAATGTTTCCATTTTTCTCCAGTATTGACTTACTACCTATACTTCTCTGTTTCATTGATATTTTTAGTGGTTGTTCTAAGGCAGGGATGGCAAGTTTTTCTGTAAAGGGCCAGATAGTAAATATTTTAGCTCTGTGGGTCCTGCAAATATGAAAACAAATGAGCTTGGCTGTGTTCCAGTAAAACTTTATTTACAAAACAATGGGCAGGCCAAATTTGGCTGGCAGGCTGTAGTTTGCCAACTCCTTCTCTAGGGTTTACAATACACATCTTGAAGTTATCACGGTATACCTTTAAAAAATATTTTACCACTTTATATTTTAAGAACTATGCTACAGTATACTTCCATTTTCTTCCTCTCCTACTTTGTGCTGTTGTTGTCATATTGCCATAATTTTACTTCTACACGTTATAAACTCTACAATAAATACCCTGCTATTTTTACTTAAGCAATTATCTCTTTTAAAAGATTTTTTTAACGAGAAAAAAATAATTATTTTTTATTTATGTACTGATTCACCATTTCTGGTGCTGCTCATTTATCTGTCTAGATCCAAGTTTCCATCCGATGTAATTTTCTTCTGCCTCAGTTGGGATTGGGAATGGCTGCAATTGCTAGGGGCAGGTCAGGTATCCGTCTTTTTCCACATGCCCCTCTCGTGTGGCTAGCTTGGGCTTCCTCATGACATGGCAGTCTCAGGGTAGTATTTATTTATTTATTTATTTATTTATTTATTTATTTATTTATTTTACCTGATGGCTGGCTTTCCCCAGAGCAAGCGTTCTAAGAGTAAGTGCTTTCAGAGACCCAGAAAGAAACTAGTTTTTTTTTTAATTACCTAGCTTTGGAAGTTACACAGTTTCATTTCCATTAAATTCTATTAGTTTAAGTGAGTTACAGGGTTAGCCCAGATGAGGGCTACTCAAGGGTTTGAATACCATGAGTATGGTTCATGGGGGAGGGAGGACATTTTAAAAGACAAACATGCTCCCCAATGACAATAAAGATTTTTAGGAGGAAGAAATTATTATGTATAGGATCGTTGAGGAAGACATTTCACTGACAGGATGATAAGATGAGACAGTAGGGCTTTGAAGGACATGTGCATTCCCTCTAAGGCAAAAGAAAAAAAAATGCCAACAGTGAAATGAGTACATCCTCTTAGGAGGATCTGGATTTGAATCCTGCCTCTTCCATTTATTAACCCTGTGTCTGGGTTCAAAACCTCACTGATTAGTTGGTGGAGGTGGGGGGATGTCAGAAATACCAGTATATTCAAAAAGCCTGGATTCTATCAGGAGCTCATTTAAAAAAAGGAGCTATTATCACTCATAAAATGATGACATTCTAAGCTGTGTAAAAATGGAAGCTATAGGACATATTGAGGGCATAGTGAGTGAACTACAACCTTAAGACAGTGGTGGTAAAAATGGATTTTTTTCTTTATGCATAATGTATATCACTCTCACTCCCTTCTTTTTTTCTAGGGCTGTTTTTTCCCCCTCCTCTTGAGACAGGATTTTGCTCTGTTATCTAGGCTGCTGGAGTGCAGTGGCACGATCAGGGCTCACTGCAGCATTGACCTCCCAGGCTCAAGCCATCCTCCCACCTCAGCCTCCCAAGTAGCTGGGAGTATAGGCACGTGCCACCATACCTGGCAAAACTTATGTAATTTTTGAGACAAGTTTTCACCATGTTGCCCAGCTGTCTGGCAGCTTTTAAGATTTTCTCTCTATCACTTATTTTCATCAATTTGACTATGATGTCCTTTGGTGTTTGTATTAATTTGCTATTGCTGTGGTAACAAATTACTATGAACTTAGTTTATCTTATGGTTCTAGATATGAGATGCCCAAAAATATGCCCTGAAGAGTTAAACTCAAGGTGTTGGCAGGGCTACCTTCCTTCTGGAGGCTCTACGGGAGGCTCTGTACCTTGTCTTTTTCAGCTTCTAGAGGCTGCCTGTATTCTTTGATTCATGGCTTACTCCTTGCTTACTCCAACCTCCACTTCCATTGCCACATCTTCTCCGATTCTCTCTTGCCACCTTATTATAAGAACTCTTGTGATTACATTGGGCCTGCCCATATAATTCAGGTTAATCTCCCCATAACAAAATCTTTACATTAATCTCATTTGCAAAGTGTTATAAGGTAACATTCACAGGTTCCAAGAATTAGGACATGGACATCTAGGGGGACCATTAATCTGCCTACTATAGCGTTTTTGTTTTGTTTCATTTTTCTTCACTTGAAGTTTGCTGAGCTTCTTATATCTGTGGATTTATTGTTTTCATTAAGCTTGAGGAAATATTTCATTAATTTTTTTTCCATTTTGCCCTGCCCTTCCTTCTGTGACTTCAGTATATGTTTATTAGACTGCCTGATAATGGTTCCAAAAGTCATTGCTTCTGCATTCATTTTTTTCTTCAGTCTTTTTTCTCTCTGAGGATAGTGTCTATTCCAATGTCTTTAAGTCCAGTGATCTAATTTGCTGTTAATTTCATCCAATATAGTTTTCATTTTAGGTATTATATAATCACCTCTAGATGTCTTATCTATATCTTCTATCTTTAATTTCTCTTCTCATTACTTTCAATGTTTTCTTCTACCTTCTTGAACATAAGAAATATATTTATAATAGATGTTTTAATATTTTTGCTTGTTGATTCTAACATATTTGTGATTGATTTTTTCTTAGCTGACAATCATATTGTCCTGCTTTTTGCATGCCTGCTAGTTTTGATTGGATAACAGATATTTTGAATTTCAGGTTGTTGAGTGTTGTGTTTTGCTGTTTTTCATTAACTCTTTTTGAGCTTTGTTTTGGGATGTAGTTAAGTAACTTTGAATTAGCTTTGATAATTTTGAAGCTTGCTTTTAAGATTTGTCTGGTTTGGATCAAAATAGGCTTTAGTTTAGAGCTAATTTGTGATTGCCACTAAAATCATATCTTTGGAAGGTCTGCCCAGTGCCCCATGTATGAGGAGGTCTTCCCATTTGGACTGTTATGAACATAAATTACTCCTTGATATGCATGAATTCTGGTAATTCCTATGCCTATTCCTTCCTGTTGGTTCACTCATTGGCCTTGGGTAGCTTCCTTACAAACATGCTTACTCAGATCAATACTCAGCTAAAGATCTGAGGAAAGTCCTGTGCAGACCTCTCTTTGCAGCTCTTTCTCTTCTTTACTTTGCCCCACAAATTCTAACCACATTGGCCTTCATGCACTTTAAAATCAGTGAGAATGCCAGGCCCTACCTATGTTGTGGTCTCCTCAGGCAATAAATGGGGATAATTACAGGATTCTTCGCTTGTGGATTACAGTTCTGTACTACCTGTTACCTAATGTAGCATACATTAGATATACTACCAATTTTTTTACATATTTGTCTGGTTTTCTAACTGTTTAAGGTGAGACGGTAAATCCAGTCCTTATTACTCCATCATGGCCAAAAGCTTTTAGTATTTTTTAAAGTATAAAAACAAATATACATTAGATATGTATATTTATATAACAATGATTTATTAGCATTTTTACAGCTATTTCTTCAGAAGCCTTTCTTAAAACAGGAACAGTCAATACCAGCTTCTACTGTCCTTAATTCCACAAAATCTGGGTCCCTAGATCAAAGACCAATCACAATATGAAGCAGGCAGTATATTAACTATCCCCCTCTCTGATATGGTTTGGCTGTGTCCCCACCCAAATCTCACCTTGAACTGTAATAATAACCACGTGTCAAGGATGGGGCCAGGTGGAGATCACTGAATCATGGGGCCAGTTTCCCCCATACTATTCTCGTGGTAGTGAATAAGTCTCACAAATCTGATGGTTTTATAAATGGGAGTTCCCTGCACAAGCTCTTTTGCCTGCTGGCATGCAAGATGTGACTTTGCTCCTCATTCTCCTTCTGCCATGATTGTGAGGCCTCCTCATCCATGTGGAACTGTGAGTCAGTTAAAACTCTTTCCTTTATAAATTACCCAGTCTGAGGTATGTCTTTATTAGCAGCGTGAGAACAGACTAATACACACTCCATCTTCCATCTAATGAGATTTAGAATTTATTTGGGTCGATGGCTTACAATAACACCCTTAATTGCCTCCACTGCCCACCTTTTAATCACTCTAATTCTCAAATATGATGGTTAATTTTATGTGTCAATTTGACTGGGCCACAGGATGCCCACACACCTGGTTAAACATTTTCTGGGTGTGTCTGTGAGTATATTTTTGGAAGACATTAGCATTTGAATTGGGAGACTAGGCAAAGAGATGGCTCTCCCCAGTGTGGATAGGTGCCATCCAATCAATCCATTGAAGGCTTGAATAGAAGAAAAAGATGGAAGAAGGCTGAAATCTCTGCATGTCTGAGCTAACACGCTGATCTTCTCCTGACCTCAGTGCTTCTGATTCTCAGGCCTTTAGACTCAGACTGGAATATAAATCGTTCATTCTCCAGCTCTCAGACCTTTGAACACCACCATCAGCTTTCCTAGGACTCTAGCTTGCAGATGGTAGATTACAAGACTTCTCAGCCTCCATAATCATGTGAGTCAATTCCTTATATAAATCTTATTATTTCTCTATATCTATCTATCTATCTATCTATCTATCTATCTATCTATCTATCTGTCTATCTATCTCCTACTCATTCTGTTTGGCCTGAGAATCCTGACTAACATATCAGGGGTGGGTTTCCATGGTCCTATCTCTTCACTGTGACCCTACCTGCCATGAATACAGCTGATTGTACCAGAGCTGGGCCAATCATTAAATAAAATTTTTGACTAGATAGAGGTTGCAAGAGTTTGTGTGGTTGAACTATATCATATGAACTCAGGAGCTAGAAGCTGCCATGATCAGTGTGGACTGAAGTGAGCTATCCAACAGATGCAGAGAGAGAAAAATGTAGCATATGTCCAGTGAGAAGCAGAGATGGTAAAATATGGCCTGCGGTCCTGATGATTTTCTTATTCCCAATTCCAGTTGCTTCTTGAATTCCTGACCTTGGCTCTTATGATAACCCTATCCTTCTCTTTGGCTAAAACTAGTTTGCAGAGATTTGTTACCAGCCTGGATTTTGTGTTGCCCAGAGCAAACTGCTGGATTTCCACATTCCACATTGAGTCTCCTTTGCTGCCAGTCAAATTTGGGGAAAGCTCATTGTTCTCTGACTTACAGCTCTTTCCACCACTGTGTGCTCCAGTTTCCAAGATTTGCTTTTTTTCTCTGGTCTCGGTAACTTGTCTCTCCCCCTTGCCAGATTTTCCCGGGCATCTGAAGTCTTGCCCCAGTCCTCAGTGACTGCAGCCTCTCTGCCTGATCCGCAGATTGATTTTTAGGATAAAGCCCACCTGACTCAAGGGCCATTCATCCAGGGTTCCTGGCTCCTGCGCTGCTGCCTGAGAGGGACCTGTTGATCACATAGACGAGGCCACCACGCTTTACATACAAGGCCAGGTGACACAAAGGTGACACAGATTTTTCTTCTGACATGATAACTTCTGGGACAAAGCAGGCTGCTGTACTTTCTAATATTCTTTCCAATCCAGTCAAAGTTGTGGGAGGAGGTTGGGCAGTAAGAGAGTGAAGCACTATTCATCATGTCTCCCCTTTTCTCTCAAGAGAGCACCACACTAACGCCAATCTATATAAAAATGTGTAATTGAACACATTAATAATGAAAACTGAATTATGCTATTTTCCTGGATTGCAAACACAATGAAAACTGGCAATTTTAGAATAAAAATGGACAAGTATTGTCTCCTATATCTTGAGCATGTATTATTATTAGAATTCATTTTTTATTTTACACTCCCACGTTTCTCTCCAACTGATAATAAATTTGCTAAGCCCTGACATAAAACAATTTTTAGCAAGAGGGTGCATGAGGAAAGTCATAGTGGGTTTATTAAGGCAGTACAGAGAAACCTAAATATTACTGAATAGGTCATAAACGAATCTTTAAAAGGAGTGGTTACATAACCTAAGAATACTGATTATTGAAATCAAAGTTATGAGATTCCATGTGAATTTAGACTATGATTATTAAATTATTAAACTCTTTCATGAATTTACTCAAACTCAATGATATGAACATGTTTTAAAGAAAAGAAGGTTTCTGTGCCTCTAATGATTTTCAAGGTTTTTTTTTTTCCATTTGATGACCTGACCTAAAAATCCATTGTCAATTTCTGTCCTGTAATAATAAGCCTTTCTATCCAAACCAGAGATATTAAAATAAAGAGTATATTATATCCAACTTTAAAAAATGACTACCTAACCTCAAATTCTACTTAACAAAACTAAGAAAAATCAGCCAAGGATCTGAATAGAAAATGTATAGCTGACTAAATACAAATGACTAATAAATACTATATATAAAAATATGGTCAACCCTCAACAAAAATTCAAACTTATATCACAACATGGTACTATTATTTCTTTATCATATCAATAAAAAGTTTTAAGAAGATAATACTTGATGCTGGTAAAGATACATTGAAATGGTCCCTCATATACTGCTTATGGGAATGTAAATTGATGCAGACTTTCTCAGAATAAATTGGCAATAAATATAAAGAACATTGGCCAGGCACAGTGGCTCATGCCTGTAATCCCAGCACTTTGGAAGGCCATCGTGAGAGGGTCGCTTGAGCCCAGGAAGTCAAGACCAGCCTGGGCAACATAGTGAGACTCCATATCTCAAGAAAAATGTATTAAAAAAAGAACATTAAACATGTTCATAGTCTTTGACCCTGAACCTTTTCTTCAGAGATTCTATCTTAGGAAATAATCAGAGATATAAACAAAGATTTATGCATGAAGATTGTTGTAAAAGTAGAAAAAAATTTGTGTCAGAATAATTTTACCTGCAAGTATCTGAAATCCTGATACAAGATGACTTAAATAAAAAGCAAATTTATGTCACATAACAAGAAGTACAGAGAAGGAGGTGAACTTCAAGGCTACAGTTCAGTGATTCATCAGTGTTGTGAAATAAATAAGTTTCATTCATCTCTTCTGTGATTTTTCAGAAGATGGCTGACCACTCAGAATTCACAATGTCTAGAGGAAGAAAAGAGACAATATTTTCTAATGACTCTGTCTTAGATGTGAGAAAACTTTCCCAAATCTTTCTAACCAAACTTCCCTTCATATGTTATTGGCTAGAAGTAGTCATATGCCATTTCTGAACCAATCGTTGGATTGGTCTATTATTCTTAGACCAGTCAGGTCCACTCCTAGAACTCGTAGTGAAATCATCTCTTTAAGATGTTTGGCTATTTGGAGGAAGACTGTATTACTGGAAAAAAAATATTTTTGGAAAACAGAAAGGGCAACCCAAAGTGTGCATTATATATCTAAATGAATTAAAATAGCGGTATGTTAAATTATGGTACATTCATGTTTTATGGGGGATGATTATCTGATCATTATAAATGTTGGGTTTGGAGAATGTTTAAAATGAAAAAAATTATAAATGCTGTCTTAGTCAGCTCATGTTGCCATAACAGAATACCATAGAATCGGTGGCTTAAACAAAAACTTATTTATCACAGTTTGGTAGGCTAGAAAATCTAAGATCAAGGTGCTGGGTAATTCAGTTCTTGGTGAAGGCTCTATTCCTGTTCTCACTGTGTCCTCATATGGCAGGGAGAGACAGAGAGAGAAAACGCAAACTCTCTGGTATCTTTTTTTATGAGGGCACTAATCTCATCATGAAGGCCTCACTTTTTTGACCTCATTTAATCCTAATGACCTTCCAAAGACCCAGTCTCCAAATGCCATTATGTTGAGGGTTAGGGATTCAAAATATGATTTTGGGGTGGGAGGAAATAACATGAACATTCAGTCAATAACAAATGTTATATCAAAAAAAGAGAATATTCTTGATCTCTTAGGCATGAGAAAAAGAATAGAAAATGTATATACATTATACCTATGTGATATATATATATATATATATGTTAGCATGTATGGAGACAAATCATGAAGAAATGATAAAAAGTTAGCTGTGCATATCTCTGTGTAATAAGATTATTGTTGATTTTTTTTTTCTTTTTTTTTTTTTTGAGACAGAGTCTCACTCTGTGGCCCAAGCTGGATTGCAGTGGCACGGTCCTGACTCACTGCAGTCTCCTATCTCAGCCTCCCAAGTAGCTGGGATTACAGGCGCCCATCACCACGCCCAGCTAATTTTTGTATTTTTTAGTAGAGATGGAGTTTTGCCATGTTGGGTGGGCTGGTCTTGAACTCCTGACCTCAGGTGATCCGCCGGCCTCGGCCTCCCAAAGTGCTGGGACTACAGGCGTGAGCCACCGCGCCCGGCCTTTTGTTGATTTTTATTGTCTTTTTTTCTATATATTTTTATTTTTTCTACATGGGTATACATAAAAAAGAACAAAAGTTATTTATAAAAATTGGACTCATATTTGAGGCTAATGACACCTCTAATTTTAGTAATGTCAATTCTCTACCTTTGGTTACTGTGTGGTCTATACTTTTTGGATCTACAGAAGACCAAGTTTGCTGGTTTATTTGGTCAGAAGCCTTTAAAGCTACTTCCCTTTGACTGTTTATACAGTACTCAATTAAATAGCTATTGTTTTACTACCCAAAGATCCAGCCTACCTTTGATGTCAGCACCTGCAATACTTGTGATAAACTTTTTGAGGAGTGCATGGTAGTGGCAGCAGCTATCTTCTTTTGGGGCTTGATGGCATCTAAGACAACTGATTGAGGACTAGTGTGAAATGCTTTTTTACAAGCCCATGGCTCAGTGGCCCTTTGACTAGCTATAGCCATGTGAATATATTTGAATAAGTGGGACCCTTCTATTCTCAGGTTGAGACAGACTCATTCAATCTTATCACCTTCAGTCTAAACGGATACTGGAAGAGTTGGATAAGAAAATATTCAAGGACTGGAAAAGAGGGATTTTAGGGTGTTCCTTCTAACAGTCAGGTACAGTGACCAACTGTCCGAGTTTGTTCGTTAGGGACTAACAGTTTTCCCAGGATGAGAGATTTTCAATGCTAAAACCAGAAAGTCCTGGGAAAGTTGGGATGGGTTTGTCTCCCTAGTCACAGCTTCAGAAACTGCTAGAGCCAAAAGAGCCACACGTTGGTGTCACTGAAAAATGATTTGGGGAGCTGAAAACTATTCATGTTGTGTTTTGTTTTCTTCCATTTTCTTATTAACATCTCTCTTGGAACATTCCAAGCTGTTTCTGTTGCACTACTAAGGAATGGAATTTTTTGCCCCTTTTCAGCCAGCAGTTAAGGGAAGCAGAAAGACTCCACGGGCCAGGCTGGGTGTCAGCATCAGGAAACCATTAGAAGGCAAAGAGGGAAGTAAAACCCAATGGGAGAGGCCCTTCTTGTCCAGAGGGATCTCCTACAGAAACCTTACCTACTGGAAAATTTTCTTTTTTAAAAATTAAAGATTTGATCCTTTTACAAGGTATGCAACCTAAAATTTCGTTCATCTTTAGCCTCACTTTCAGTTTTCAAGCTCTGTTGTCATGACAACATCATGAACTGAGTGGTTCAACCTCCTTGATGTTTGTTGGTGTTTGCTATGTTATTTAAAACCGCAAGGTTTTCTTAAAAAAAACTTGATATTTTATCTCTCAATTGCCTCAGAAATTCTATGGACTTATGATGCTTTTTTTTGACATGAACACCAGAGCCATATTCAACACATAAGTAATCTCAAGAATTTTATCATAGGCCTTATCCTCATATATAGAGGTTATGTGCAAAACTATACCATGTTTTCACAAGGCTGTACAGATCAATGCATTCTGTGCAGTATGTTAAACACTGCCTCATCTTTTTTCACTGGTGTGATTGTCAGAAAGGTCAATAAAAAAATCTTAAAATGTGAAAATGCTTATACAGCTAACAACAGCATGCAATCAGAAACTTAAGAATATGAGAGTTAGGCTCAGGGAAGTGGCTGAAGCCTGTAATCCCAGCAATTTGGGAGGCTGAGGCGGGAGGACCACTTGAGCCCAGGAGTTCAACACTAGTCTGGGCAACGTAGGGAGACCTCCTCTCCACAAAAACTAAACAAAATTATCTGGGTGTCCTGGCACATGCCTGTGGTCCCAGCTACTTGTGGAACTGAGGTGGAAGGAGTGCTTGGGCCAGGGAAGTCAAGGCTGAAGTAAGCTATGCACTCAAATCTGGGCAACAGACCCTGTCTCACACAAACACACACACACACACACACACACACACACGAACATGAGAGATAAAAGCATACTTAAGACATGAATGATTAGTGTAGTTTCCAATATTGGGTGTTACTGAGGAAAAAAACATATTTAATACTAGAATTACAATTCGGACAGGTTTCTTGAATACTATACTAGCTATACTGAATGAATGGCTAAACTCAGACTCCAATGCCTTTAGGCTAATGAGATGCATTTTTTTCTTTCTGGAATTAGCATGTGAATGCACATGCTTTAGCATCTGAATGCCTTTGTGTTTGTTGAATGAATCAGTTTATTCTTTAGAATGTTTGGAAGAAAATATGCTTGAGAAACTAACCAATATTATTTTTTTCTTTTTATTTCTTTTACTTCTCCCTTCCTTCAGGCTATGTGTTGGTTTGATCGTATGAAAAATGTGGCAGAAAGAGAACTATCCTACGTATCTAGGTAGGCTTTCTCATCGGCCACCTAGAAATAAGATACTGATGCCCCAAATATGGCACAGAAGTTGCAGAGCTGTGCTAAGCAGCACAATGGACCACTCTGCTATAAAACCAGATGGGTGGACAATTGATATCCAGAGGGGCCCACCTTGATCCTGGGTGCTGAAACTTTGGCCCAACTGGTGAGAGGTAGGAGTTGGAATGGGTCCTAGACTTAGGAAGCAAAACTCCCCCCAAAAACTACATTTGGTTGCTGGCAAGATGGCTGAATAGGAACAGCTCTGGTCTGCAGCTCCCAGAGAGATTACGCAGAAGGTGGGTGATTTCTGCATTTCCAACTGAGGTACCTGGTTCATCTCATTAGGACTGGTTGGACAGTGGGTGCAACCCACGGAGGGCGAGCCCAAGCAGGGTGGGGCGTTGCCTCACCTGGGAAGCACAAGGGGTCGGGGGATTTCCAGTTCCTAGCTAGCCAAGGGAAGCCGTGAGAGACTGTACTGGGAGGAACAGTGCACTGTGGCCCAGATACTGCACTTTTCCCATGGTCTTCACAACCGGCAAACCAGGAGACTCCCTCCCGTGCCTGGCCCGGTGGGTCCCACCTCCACGGAACCCAGCAAGCTAAGATCCACTGGCTTGAAATTCTCCCTGCTAGCACCGCAGTCTGAGGTTGGCCTGGGATGCTGGAGCTTGGTGGGGGGAGGGGCGTCCACCATTGCTGAGGCTTGAATAGGTGGCTTTACCCTCACAGTGTAAACAAAGCCACGGGGAAGTTTGAACTGGGCGGAGTCCACCACAGCTCAGCAAGTCCGCTGCAGCCAGACTGACTCTCTAGACAGGGCATCTCTGAAAAAACGACAGCAGCCCCAGTCAGGGACTTACAGATAAAACCCTCATCTCCCTGGGACAGAGCACCTGGGGGGAGGGGCGGCTGTGGGCACAGCTTCAGCGGACTTAAGCTCTCTGCCTGACAGCTCTTAAGAGAGCAGCAGATCTCCCAGCACAGCGTTCAAGCTCTGATAAGGGACAGGCTGCCTCCTCAAATGGAGCCCTGACCCCTGTGTAGCCTGACTGGGAGACACCTCCCAGTAGGGGCCGACAGACACCTCATACAGGAGAGCTCTTGCTGGCATCTGGCAGGTGCCCCTCTGGGATGAAGCTTCCAGAGGAAGGAACAGGCAGCAATCTTTGCGATGTTCTGCAGCTCCGCTGGTGATACCCAGGAAAACAGGGTCTGGAGTGGACCTCCAGCAAACTCCAGCAGACCTGCAGAAGAGGAGCCTATTAGAAGGAAAACTAACTAACAGAAAGAAATAGTAGCAACATGGACAAAAAGGACGTCCACTCAGAAATCCCATCTGAATATCACCAACATCAAAGACCAAAACTAGAAAAATCCACGAAGATAGGGAGAAACCAGCGCTAAAAGGCTGAAAACTCCAAAAATCAGAAGGCCTCTTCTCCTCCAAAGGATCACAACTCCTCGCCAGCAAGGGAACAAAACTGGTGGAGAATGAGTTTGACGAATTGACAGTAGTAGGCTTCAGAAGGTGGGTAATAACAAACTCCTCCGAGCTGAAGAAGCATGTTCTAACCCAATGCAAAGAAGCTAAGAACGTTGAAAAAAGGTTAGAGGAATTGCTAACTAGAATAACAAGTTTAGAGAAGAACATAAATGATCTGATGGAGCTGAAAAACACAGCCAAGAACTTCGGGAAGCATACACAAGTATCAACAGCCAAATCGATCAAGCAGAAGAAAGCATATCAGAGATTGAAGATCAACTCAATGAAATAACACAAGAAGGCAAGAGTAGAGAAAAAAGATTGAAAAGAAACGAACAAAGCCTCCAAGAAATATGGGACTATATATGAAAAGATCAAATCTACGTTTGATTGGTGTACCTGAAAGTGATGGGGAGAATGGAACCAAGGTGGAAAACACACTTCAGGATATTATCCAGGAGAACTTCCCCAACCTAACAAGGCAGGCCAACATTCAAATTCAGGAAATACAGAGAATGCCACAAAGATATTCCTCGAGAAGAGCAACCCCAAGACACATAATCGTCAGATTCACCAAGGTTGAAATGAAGGAAAAAATGTTAAGTGCATCCAGAGAGAAAGGCTGGGTTCATAACCCTTAAAGATAGAAACATTTCCCCTCTGTAGGTGGCTCCTAAAACCCTGGACATTTTACATACTGGAGTCAGATTCAAAAATAAACTATTTCCTTATATACCTGCCTCCTTTTTGAAATAACGTTCCTTATTTTTCTTATCGCCAGATATGGTTGCTATTTTTTTCCCTCAATTTGATCATTTGTTTTCCCTCTGGGACATAAAAGTTGTGACGAGGACTGGAAGTGGGATCTATAAACTGAGTAGCACAGAGCCTAGCACTTGACATCCATTCAGTCAGTGCAAAGACAGCTGCATTCTTTCATCAAAAGACCAATACATTTCTATAATACATATGTAAAGAAAGTTTTAACTTTTAAGCCTTTTTTTCACAGCTTGAGAAGACAATATAAATTTTCTTTTTAAATTATAAATAAGAGAAGAACTATAGCTTAAACAGGAAAGACTTTTAAAATCCCACGTAACAAGAATGGTGGTGTAAATAATTATCATGAACACAGTTCTGTGGGTCAAGAGTCTGGGCACAGCAATTGCTCAACTGGGTCTTCTACTCAGGGTTTAGCAAAGCTGAAATCAAGGCATCAGCAGGACAGGGCTCATCTGGAGGCTCTTGAGGAGATTCTGCTTTCCAGCTCATTCAGTTTGTTGGCCGAATTCAGTTTCTTTTTTTTCTTTTTTTTTTTTTGAGACGGAGTCTCGCTCTGTCGCCCAGGCTGGAGTGCGGTGGCACGATCTCGGCTCACTGCAAGCTCCGCCTCCCGCGTTCACGCCATTCTCCCGCCTCAGCCTCCTAACTGGGACTACAGGTGCCCGCTGCCATGCCCAGCTAATTTTTTGTATTTTTAATAGAGATGGGGTTTCACCGTGTTAGCTAGGATGATCTCAATCTCCTGACCTCATGATCTGCCTGCCTCGGCCTCCCAAAGTGTTGGGATTATAGGCGTGAGCCACTGCACCCTGCCAGAATTCAGTTTCTTGAGGTTATAGGACTGAGGTTGCCATTTCCTTGACATGGTTACCTTAATCTTCAAGTTAACAGCAGCACTTTTAATCCTTTTCATCTTGGAATATCTGACTTTATCTTCTACTACTAGCTGGAAAAATATCTCTGCTTTTAAGAGCTCACGTGATTCCATTGGGCCTACTTGGATAAGCCAATATAACCTTCCATTTTAGGTCAGCTGATTAGTAACCTTAATTACACCTGTCAAGTCCATTCTGCCACGTAAAGTAACATATTCACAGGAGTGACTCCAGAGGGAGAAGGTCATGAGGCCCAACATTCTGCCTACCACAGATGGGTTTGGAATATATTTCATAGGTGGAAGTGGAAAGATTTGCTTCAAAAAGTATTTAACATCATATCTAATGAGATATTTATCCCTTATCTAGAAACTTCTTCTTTTTTCTTTTCTTTTTCTTTTTTTTTTTTGAGACAGGATCTCAGTCTGTTGCCCAGGCTGGAGTAAAGTGGTATGATCATGATCACGGCTCACTGCAGCCTCAACCTGCTGGGCTCAAGCGATTCTCCCATCTTAGCCTCCCAAGTTGCTGGGACCACAGGTACCCATCACCATGCCTGGCTATTTAAAAATTTTTTTGTGTGGAAATAGGGCCTCCTTCTTTTGCCCAGGCTGGTGTTGAACTCCTAGGCTCAAGCAATCCTCCCACTTCAGCCTCTCAGAGTATTGGGGTTACAGGCATGAGCCACCACACCTGGCCTAGAAGCTTCTTTGAGGCCCCAATCATTTCCTTGAGTTCTCCCCTTCATCAGTCCACAAATATCCTACTTGAGATCTTTGGGTGTGCAGAAAGAAGAGAAAGACAACTATCACTCAAGAAAAAATTTGAATTTGGGAATAAGAATTGTGGTTTGTGAGGCAAAAAAACATGATGAAATGAAGCAGGAATTTGTGAGTGTGGAAGTCACTTTTCCTGTGGCTCTCCTTCTGCCTGGGTGTGCTAGCATGAAGGAAGCAGAAGAAATGAGTAAAGAGAAAAATAATCTGGGACTTGGGGTCATACATGATATGTGAGGAGGGAAACCAGAAGCATTTCATATTTAAAAAGGTAAAACAGCAAAGAAGATCCAGAAAGCCCTAAGCAGGAAGGGAACAAATAAAGGCAGAGACAATGTTAAGGCCACACAATATCATTGACTAACTTCTTTAGGAAAAAAAAATTATTAATATGTGTACATTTTTAAAAGAGACCATTTTCATAGAAGACATAATCTCACTATTTAGAATCAACCCTGTAATTTCCTAATGATAGTCAAGTATTTACCAAGTTCCTTGTCAAGTACGTTATATGCATATATACATACAAACATTGGAGGGAGGGGCTGTTATTATTTTTTATTTTATTTTATTTGTTTTTGAGACGGAGTTTCGCTCTTGTAGCCCAGGCTGGAATGCAGTGGCGTGATCTCGGCTCACTGCAACCTCCATCTCCCAGGTTCGAGTGATTCTCTTGCCTCAGCCTCCCAAGTAGTTTGGATTACAGGCACCTGCCACCACGCCTGGTTAATTTTTTTTTTTTTTTTTTTTGTATTTTTAGTAGAGATGGGGTTTCACCATGTTGGGCAGGCTGGTTTCAAACACCTGACCTCAGGTGATCTGCCCGCCTTGGCCTTCCAAAGTGCTGGGATTGCAAGCATGAGCCACCACGCCCGGCTGAGGCTGTTATTTTTAGAAGGAAAAGGCCACATTGAAAACTGAGTGGACAGCTTGATAAATCTAAGATAGGAAAATTTTGCTGAACCAAAGGACCTTTTGGAGTGTTCTATTTTTTCTCACAAGCCCAGGACCTCTGCAAAAAACATCCAAAACAACTATAGAAAATGCACATTTTATTCTACTGTTTCTTCCAGCAGATTTGGATTTTTAGCGAGGAGCAATATCACATTCTTGGTCCAAATTTTAAAACTGCTAGGTCACTGTGTAGAAACAGATGACTAGGTTTTGCTTTCCATTGCCTTGGACCAGCTAAAACAATTGTGCCCTCTAGCCTATGAAGTCTGTACTGCAAAGGCCATTTCAACAGTGTTTGCTTCAGGTTTATCCTCAATTTTGGTTCTTGAAATCAAAAGTCATAAAAAATATGGTAGAGATTCACAAAGACCTCTCCAGTTTTCTCTTTCAGTTGTAAATAACAGAATAACTAAAATGAAAACAGCTTAAACAGTGAAGACTTTTAAAACCCCACATAACAAGAATTGTGTAATAATGTAATGGTGTAAGTAAAGCAATTAATCTCACTTGGGTGCATAAACTGACTATTGTGAGGTTCATTTACTTCCTTAGCTCTACCAGAAAAACAAAGTAACTATACTACACTTTTGTCTTCATATTTTAAAAACCTTACCTATTATAGGAAAATATTCCCTAAAATATTGCTAAGTAGGAAGTTATTGATTATTTCCTAATAAAGGCACACGACTAAGCTTATACTGATAAAGTCCGGAAGTTGCCTGCTTGACCTTTGTTAATCACCTGGCATTTAGGATACTGATTTTTTTAAAGCTACATTTTAGTCAGTTAAAGCCACCTCAGCATCTTTAAAGCATGCTTTGATTTGATCTATTTCTACTTTTTCTTTGAGGAAATCAAGCTGGGAGTTCTGAGAGCACATTCTGTTTGTTTATTTGTTCCTTTTATCCCTTTCTGTCCTCTCTGCATGCTAGGGCACACCTCACCTTGAAAAGAACTCATCAGCCGCCCTCAAGATGGGAATTGCAATGCCTTCATCTTGAGCCACTTTTAACAGAGTTTCATTTTTTTTCTGCTTTGATTTTGAATACTGCCTATGTTTGAACACACTAAACACATTTTGGCCAAGTTTCCTTCATAGAGTTGGAATTCAGATTGGTTGTCAGGTTATTTAAAATAACTTTCTGTCTGGATTGGATCACTGTTAATTGCTCTGATCAACTGCAGTACATGGTTAAGGTAAAAAAAAATATATTGAGAAGAGACCCCAGTCAATCTGATCTTACTTCATAGACACAGACAAATGATGAATTTATTTTAGTTAGGGAGACCAAGGAAGGAAGAGGAGACATCATTAAAGAGTAAATGTTTCCAGCATTAGTTTCTGGGTCATTAAGCCCTAATGATTGATCTTATTTGGTTATTTTAAAGGCTACTTGAAAATAAAATGGAAGCAGTTCAGAATACTTCCTTTGTATACAGAAGATTTTGTTCATGGCAACAGCTATGTGTGCCTAAACATTTTGTGTCACACAAACTCCTGCATTTGACATTTCTATCAGAGAGAACAAATAAAAACCATCCTAGAGCTTTCAAACACTCAAGCCATGTTGGGGCTTTGAAAGATCTTGTCATTTCAGAAGTGAAGAAACGGGGATGCTCTTAAGAGCAAGGGCAGCTTAATGGATTCCCCCAAAGCCCCAAAAGCACCTTCTCATGACTTAATTACTCTAAAAATTTCTATTTTTTACATTGCCTAAAATTTTCATCAATAAGAAATCATTTGATTTATTAATACCAAAACCTCATATGAAGATAGTAAACACCTTTGGGATGGTTAAGGTAATCTCACCATTCACAAATGTATGTATATTATCAGATGAGATTGATTTAATAAATCTTTGGGACAATAAAGGGTATTTTTCTTAATTAAAAATTACAATGGAAAATTCAGTATCAGTCATGTTTAGGAGTTCTTCCTCTTCTCTAGTGTTATGTAAGAGTCCCAAGCAGCTTGTGCTATCCAAAAACCTTGGGGAGGAGAGCCTGGTATGAGCTCATCATAGTTGCACTGAGATCCTCATTATTTGTACTTATTACATGGCATTCTGCTGATTGTGGCACCTGCCCCTCTGCACCGAAGTCAGCCACTGGGTCCTCTGAGGAGGCTCTAAAGACTGAGGCATTCTGTGCTCAGCAAACAGGCATTCTTGCACCAGTCCCATCAGACATCCTTCTGAGTTTCTGTGTAGGGGAGGGCACAAGTGTCAACTACAAGAACCTACCACCCCTTTACTTCTTCTAGGCTCTGGAAGGCATCCATACTTAGAACTGGGTTCTCTCCTCTCTTTCAATCAACAGAGCCCTCCCTATCCATACAATCCTGCGGTTAGAGAGAGGGAGGGAGAGAGAGAGACAGAGAGACAGAGACACAGAAAGATAGAGACACGGAGAGAGAAACAGAAACTTCCGAAAACAAAGACTTAACCTTCTGAGCAAAGACAGCTTCAGACCTCCAGGATACCTGCCCTTTTGAGAAAAGAAAGATGAAAGCCCCTATTACGGAGAGCTATTCTGTTCAAGTTATCTATTGCTATGCCATGAAAGGTAGCTGGGCCTGGGGTCATCTTGAAGGCCCTTCCACCATTTATAGCTGGTAGTTGTACTGGGGAGACTTCAGCAGCTAGGGCTGGAACAGTTGAGTGTCTTGGGTATCTCTCCCTCTATGTTGCCCCCCAACATGGTCTCAAGGAAACCTCAGGGCAGCTGGACTTCTTACTGAGTGGCCAAAGGCTCCCAGAGTGAGTAGAGTGAGTATCCCAGGGGCATCAGCCAAGGCTGCCTGGTCTTTTCTAGCCTAGCCAATAAGGGACTCAGTGTCACTTCCAGTGTACTCTATTCATTGAGGCAGTCACGAAGATCCACTCAGTTTCAAGAGGAGGGGCCATGGACTTTACCTCTTGGTGGCAGAAGTGTGAAAGAATTTGTGGACATGTTTTAAAACCACCACAAGAGCATATAAGAAAGAAGGAGGAGGAGGAGGAAGTGAAGGAGGAAGAGGGAGAGGAGGAGGAGGAGCAGAAGAAATTACTTGTTTTTCAGTTAGATTCTTTTTCTCCTCTATGTCCACCCATGACCACCAGCCTGCTGAGAACTATCTCCCTTGCTTGGAAATCCTCTGTAAAGCTCTCCTGCTCTCACTTTTGGTCCCACTGTCCCAAATCCTGATCATCACTCTCTGCCATGCCCCTTTAGACTAAAGGCAGGTTGGGTTCTGTTTCTGATCACTCTCTGCAGTTGTGTGTACCGGCACCTATGGGCAAGTGATACTATTTCAGTCCTGGCCAGACCATGGGGGAAACCAGGTCCCAGCCGGGGGCAAGAAACAGCTCCAGTTTTCTGGGAGGAAGACTGGGAGGTGTTAGAGGCACTGAGGTTTGAAAAAGAGAGCTGTGCATATGCAAATGGCATTCTTTAATTCAGCAGTTCACTGGGCTTTCTGCTCTGTGGCCAAGAGTTGGAGAAATGTCTCTGTGCTTCATGTCTTTCCTCTTGGAATCCCATGGTTTCCCTCACAGGACACAGAGTACAGACTGACTCTGTTGGTGCTGACGGTAGTTCCATATGGATTCCCTGTGAGCCTCCATTCTCACTTATAAAATGGACAGCCTTGCAGTATTAGGCATCTAAAACTCCTACTGTGATATTGGTCTGGCCCATATCAATTCTGTAGCAGTCCTTTTTCTTTAGCAAGATGTATCCTAAGCTCTGACCTACCCACTTACCAAAGAAATGGAATCATAAACCCACCGTATATTGGATTTTACTTATAATAAGTGAGGGTCTTACCACATTAACACTGATTCAGAATCAACTTGCAGAACAGATTCTTTCTGACACTTCTAGTGAACTGGTTTTTTTTTGTTTTAACAATTCACAAAATTTTGGCAGATTTTATTCATTTTGGATTTTAAAAATATTATTTTAACAAAATTCCTCCTCAAATAAGTGCTTATTCTTTACACACAATTCAGTGAACTACTTCTTTCAGCCTCAATAGGAAAAACATCACGAAAGCAGTTCCATTTCTTCTTCTGCATATAATGAATCTTTTCACATTTCTTGTAGTTAATGTCTTAAAAAATAAAAATGAATGACAGCCTGAAACATGCTTCTCATATTCATCTGTGATGTTGTGTGGTTAATAGTCCAGCCTCACATTTGCATGGGACCAGCTGTCAAAGATGGCACTGCAGGGAATCCACTATAATTTTAAAACATGTTGCAAAGTCACATATGTCCATAAATCTACATTCACTAGAATGCTTATGGGGACATATTATCATCAGATTTGAAAATAATCCTTTATTGCTTTCATTTTGAACTTCACCCTTTACTTGACTCAAATTATCTTTATCAGGTAATGAATGAGGGGCTTCATTATGAGTGAAGAAGTTTCCAGGAGCAATCTCATTTGCAAAACTTCTTAAAATTCTTGTCAGAGTCCATTTTGGACATAGGGCAATTTTCTCTGTTCCTTTTAAGAAAAATCTCTTTGACCTAGCTAATATCTCTGATATGTTACAGTTAACATGTGAGGAGAACAATAGTCAGAACCATAAATTCATTTAATAAGTGCAGATTAAGAAATTTGAAATTCACATATTGCCAACCATAAAAATATAGTGTCCTCATCACACACATTGTAAAGATTGGCATACCCTACAAAGCTGTCTCTATCTGCTTAATAAAAACCATCTTTTACTTATATATAAAACATAGCTCTGAAGTTTGTTAAAAGGGAAGAAATGGAATTCAAGTCAAATACTTTCTTATTAGTTCCTAAAAAGTCAATGCAGTTACTATTAATTTATTTAATGATTTAAGATTTGGACAATATAAGTCATAGCCTTTAATCTTGCATATTCCTAAGAATAAGTATAAAATCTTAAATAAGTATTCATTCTCAAAAGAAAGTATAAAATAATATTTAGATGTGATTTAAGCCATCCTGCAGCACACCCACCCCCATTCCAAACCTTGGAAGAGTTTCCTAATATACAAAAAATGAGGTGACTAAAATTTTCAGACCTCTTTCCAAAATCATCCCACCAAATTAAATAGGTATGTATGTGGGGCAACATAATATTTCATATTTCTCCACAAATATATCCAATACTAAAATGAAAGCTAAATCCCAGCAAGGCATATAATTATCTATATCAGACACAGTGAAGTATAACATCCCATTAAAAGAAAGAGATCTTTTTATTCTGAAGTTAGTTATGGCTCCTTATGTTAAACTTTCATCATATATCTGTGGGAGTAAATATATGAATACATATATAATTATAAATAATTTCTTCACATGCAAAGATCATATATCTTAAAAAGTGAAAATAAGTTTCTTTTGTAGTTGAAAAAAAAAGCTAAGTTAAGGGAACTTGAGCATGTTCCTTAAACCTCTCTGAGCCTCCATCACCTCATCTGCAAAGTGGGCAGAAAAATACTTTCATGTGGGAGAATTAGACAGGATGCAGGAGTAAGTGGTCAGTTTATTATTTCTTTAACTGGGATAGATGGGTCTTTTTCTCCAGTCCTGACCTTGATTAATCTCTGTGTAGAATAAGTTACCAGCACCCTCTTCTCATTTGCTATCTTTCCATCCCAGATCCCCCTCAGAGCCTGCCATTCCCCTACCCTGTACCTCAGTACTTGTCCAATTCTGCCAAGGGGCCCCTAAGGGATGTTAGAGAAAACTCCATGTCTGGAATTGCAGATGTGTGGTTCCAGCATCAGAGGAGCCCCACCTCAGCCTTACAGATGGCTCAGCATGCTACTGAGTTCACTCACCATCAGGGGCAATTTCATTCACACCCCTCTAGATTTCTACTATCCTCACTCCCCATCTCTTTCTCAGCGGATCTTGCCTCTTGTGACACTAGGAAAATGGAGACCTGGCCGGGCGCGGTAGCTCACGACTGTAATCCCAGCACTTTGGGAGGCCAAGGCGGGTGGATCACGAGGTCAGGAGTTCGAGACCAGCCTGGCCACCCCCTCTCTACTACAAATGCAAAAATTAGCTGGGCGTGGTGGTAGGTGCCTGTAATCCCAGCTACTCGTGAGGCTGAGGCAGAGAATTGCTTGAACCCAGGAGACGGAGGTTGCAGTGAGCCGAGATCGCATCACTGCACTCCAGCCTGGGTGACAGAGTGAGACTCTGTCTCAAAAAAAAAAAAAAAGAAAAAAAAAAAAGAAAAGAAAAATGGAAACCTAAAGGCAGGTGTTCAACTTCTCACCTCCTCCCTGGCTCCCATCCTAGCTCTGTTCTTCATTTCTTTGATTTTATCTGTTCTCTAATCAGTGTTTGATCTTTTCTTCTTCATTGATTTCTCCTCAGCTTATAAATGTAGCCAAGCTCAGCCAATCCAAAAAGAGTTCCCATCAACCCTGCTTTCTTCTCTAGCCATCTTCAACTCTCAATCTTTTTCCTCTTTCACTGTCAGTATTCTTGAGTGTCCTGGACAATCTTCATTTCCATCCCGTATGGGTTTCATTCCAACTATGTTATTGGTGCTGCTATGATTAACAATGAGTGCATTGATGAATTCAATTTCTAGGAATGGAACTAGGCACTGAGGATACAGTGGTGAACAAAGCAGACATAATTTCTGTCTTCATGGAACATAAGTGGGGTGTCAGTTCTGATCCTTTGAGAAACAGTTCCCAAAGCAGAATTAGATGTGTAAGAGATTTATAGAGGGAAATGCCTGTGAAGAATAAAGGAACTGGAGTAGGCAAGGAGAGCCCTTAGATCACAGTGCAGGTGGGGTACCTGTGAAGAGAGAGAAGGAAGGAAGGGTTGGATGGGAAGGGCCACAGGCCACAGTTCAGCTCTAAGAAAATCTCACATGTGCTGATAGAGCATCCTGGAGCAAAAGTTGCCTGTTACTGTTGCTATAGAATGAATGTTTGTCTGCCCTAAGTGCCTATGTTGAAATCCTATAGGCTTCATGCTCTTATAAAAGAGACTCTGGAGAATTCCCTTGCCTCTCTGCCACGTGGGGACACACTGAAACGAGAGCCATCTATGTGCCAAAAAGTGGGCTTGCCAGACACCAAATTTGCTGGAAGCTTGATCTTGGACTCCCAGCCGTCAGAACTGTGAGAAATAACTTTCTGTTGTTGAGAAGCCACCCAGCCTATGGTATTTTGTTATAGAAGCCCAAACAGACTGAGGGAGAAAACTGGCACTGAGAAGTGAGTGTGTTGTAATAAATACCTAAAAATGTGGAAGTGGCTTTGGAACTGGATACTGGGTAGAGGCTGGAAGAGTTTTGAGATGTGTGCTAGACAAAGCCTACATTTCAATGAGCAGATATTTAAAGGCAATTCTGATGATGGCTCAGAAAGAGAGGAAAGCTGCAGGGAAGGCCTCAATCTTCTCAGAGAAGATTGATCTAAGTGGTCATGAACAGAATGTTGTTAGAAATATGGATAGTAAAGCCCATTCTGATGAAGTCTCAGGTGGAAAAAAGGAACATGTTATTGAACAATGGAGGAAAGGCAATCCTTGTTATAAAGTGGCAAATAACATGGAGACATGTTCATGTCCTAGTGTTTTGTGTTTTGTAGAAGGCACAGCTGGTCCTAAGAGGCTGCACATATAGGCATCCATGCGATCTGGGAGAGGGATCCCGGAGCACCTGTGATGAAGATCTAAACCACCTGCCTGTGCAGTTTACTTCTGCCCTCTGGTCTTGCTTCTGGCTGCAGATTTTAAGCAGCACTGGCCAATTTTGCCCCATGGGATGCCATGCTCTATTAATTTTCTCCACAACTCCCTGGAGTCAAGCATCCTTGACTGCCCCTTTGTCTTTGTTGGTCAATACAATAATTGTGGGCTTCTGGCTTTTAGTGGCTAAGCACCACTTCTTGGCTCTATTTGTTCACTTCTTCATTATGAGTCTAGCTCTATGAACGCCTCTCTTACCATCGTCCCTGGCCTGCAGAGGAGGCCACCACTGAATATTCGAGCATTGCTGCTGCCCCTCTCACCAGTACATTCCTGATTGTCATAGCGAATGGCATATCCTCTGGGCCTCTCCATGGAATATCATCCTGTGGCAAGTCTTCTGGTTTCGTATACTATACCCACTCCAGCATCCCACTTTCTACAGCTTTATTACTCCCTCCTCCATCATGCACAGGGCAACTCAGTCATTTCCATTTTGCCTAGCATAGGGTATTATTTTTTCCAGGCTTCTAAGAGCCACCCTAGCTAAAAGTTTGTCCTATTCTTTTGAGTCCTTGCCAGGGTGGTGAATCTCATGTCCTGAGGAAGTGACACAAATTACTGAATTTCTACTTATCCAGTTTTATGTTCTATAATAACTCCCTTTATCAAGCACTCTTGAAATGCACTCCCAAGGGTATTTTCCCAGCTCTTGTATACACATGTTGGTTAATTTTTGCAACTCCTTCAGCAGAAATCTCCTTCCTTCATTTTCAGTTTCAGCATGTCCTCAGCTGGATTATGTTATCCTGACAGCCAGGATGTAGGCAGAATTAACCCCTGAAGAGGGTACCTATTACTTTATGGGGGGAAAGACCTTTGCAGTGTCTTTCCTCTGAGGCTGCTAGCTCTTCCTCTGGAGAGATAGGCCCCCCTCTCTAATCTCAGAGGTTTCAGGGGCCTCTGCAGAGGTAAAACTTACAGAAGCATTTCCTAGATGTCCTCATTTCGTTTCAGAAACCAGGTTTTCCCAACCTCAGCCCTTACCTTAACAAACAGACCTGCTTTGGCTGAGCATTTAAGTATCTCTGGAGTTAGGCAACCTCATCTCTCAGACCTTAATTTTGCTCCTCAGCTCTGATTGTTCTACCACTGCAGGAGATAAGGGCCCTTTTGTAAACCATTTAAACTCACACTTAGCCTTTAACTGTTTGTTAACTCTCATTTCTCATTCTCCCCCTGTGAGGCTTCAATACAGCTTAGTAATAACCAGTCATTAACCAAAGTAGGCTTTCTTTGCCCCATATTTTTCAACTGCTTTAATCATCTCGCTGACAAGGGCATTTTCCTTCACTGGATGTTTCCTGTGTCATCACCTTCCCAATGTCATCCCAAACCACCTTTCCAACCTCATCTCCTGCCACCCGCCTTCTCTCATAAGCACTTTAGTCTCACAGTTCTGTAAGCATTTTTTGGGCTGCATCCAGTCTATACGGCTGTGGGGTTGTCTTGGCCTACAGTTTTTCATTGTTCTTCACTTCCTATAATCCATCATTGTTCAATGTTCAGCCCAGGCATTGTCTACTGGAAGAGTCACAGAGAGAACATGCATTTGCTTTACCAGCTCTACCACTTACTGCTGCAAGAATCCAGCAGCTTTCTCAGGATGTAAACCCCTTTGTGAATGCTCAAACTGCAGGCACTGTGAGTTTCCAGGTAAGCCCCAGAGTGCAGACCCAGGCTATGGTAAGGGTGTATTCAGGTGCCCAGATTGGGTACAAATGGGAGATGGATTGGGGTTGGGGCTTTTAAACATGCATCCGAGGATTTTAAAGGCCAAACTACCTCTGTAGGCCTTGGGAAGCCTCAATCAGTCAGAAGAGGTGTGATAGTGACTGCTTGAGTGGTGAGATGTGAAGCAGATGAACCAGTGGCACAAAGCAGGTCTGTTGTTAAGGTAAGGGCTGAGGTTGGGAAAACCTTGTTTCTAAAATGAAATGAGGACATCTGGGAAATGCTTCTGTGAGTTTTACCTCTGCAGAGGTAAAGTCTTAACAGTGGTCAAGAGCCAGAATGGATCTAGATTCAAATCCTGACTCTGCTACTCAGCTGAATGACTGTGCTCAGTTCACTTAAGCTCTCTGAACTTCAGTGTCTTCATGGGAAACCTGGAAACTAAGCCTGGCTGACACATGTAGTAAGGGCTGACTGATAGAGCGCATAGAAATTACCTGGCACTCTGTTCACAACATCCTGGATAAAATGAAGAAATAACACTGACCAGTCTACATTCCCGTGCCAGGTGAGGGGCTCTCTTTAGGATAGAGAACCTGCCATAGGTGGCAAAATGGATCTCCTGAGTGGATTCTAGGCCTGATGAGCCCAGCTGGCCTTCTTTGTCTCTAAAGCTCCTTGCTCTTTCTTTTTTCCTGACCCTTGATCTCCCTCTCTGCACTGGGTGCTCTGTTTCTGCCCAGGATGCTGAGCACAGTTCTCCCAGCTTGTGCCCAATGCACAATCTCATTTATTCCCTTACTTCATCAACAGTTACTTGCTCTGTCTCTCTTTGATTAGGGCCTTGCTGGGCATCCACCTAATTAATCTGGTGAAGCAATTCAGGGCAGGGCATTAATGGCTGATAATGCTGCATTCCTTCTAGGGACTCTGCTGTGCTTTAGTAAAAGTCTCCTTAACTTGATGCAAAGAAGTGACTAACGGGTTAATTTCAGGACCCTTTTAAGGTCAACACTAGGACAACAACCTACATACCATCCAACTGGATGACCAAATAGGAGGGTGAGCAGAAGAAGTGTGGCTGAGAACAGGGCTCTACTGTCCCTTAAATCTGGTTCATGCTTCAGAGGCAACAGAGCTACTTCAAGGAGCATACAAAGCTGAACTATGCAGGGGAGAGGGTCCAGACAAGTGCATTTTTGAGCCACTGCTTCGATCCAGGACTCAGCGTGTCTCGCCTGGCCTAGCATAGAAGGCTCTTCTCTGGTCTCCCTGCCTCCTTGATGGGTCTCTCTCTCTCTAGTCTCTTTTCCATACCATTGCTGGGAGACCTTTAAAAGATCCATTCCGGAAATGTCATCCCCTTGCTCAAAATCTTTTGTTGGGTTCCCATTACCTTTGTGGTACAGCCTGAACTCCTCAGCCTGACATGCAAACTCCTCCTGCCAGGCTCCCTTCTCCAGGCTCATCTCCTGCCACCCACGGCACACACCCACACTCCAGACTGATCAAATGACTTACTGTTCCCAAAAGTCCTGAAGACCTAGCATTTGCAGTTCCCAGCACCTAGAGTATCTTCCTCCTCACCCTGTGCCCTGACACCCCTGGCACCCCGCCTGTCATCTCCTCATTCTCCCTGTCTTTGATTGTCCCATGGACTCCTGTCTATTTTCCAAGATTCATCTCTTATCACATGCTGGTGATAGTGCCACTCTCCTTTCACTCTCACTGCACTCTGGCAAAGTGAGCCATTTTCTCTTTTGCCTACCAAGCATACCTCTGTTATAAAATGTATGCTTTAGAAAATATGTTTTACCCCACATTAGGTAAAAGTTGTTTGAGCATTTGGAAACTGCCCTGTTTGTTCGAATCCTCAGCTTCAGAGATTCAAGACAATCAATGTGTTCTGAACAAAATGAATATGGCCACGAATAACCAGAATTTAATTTTCATTTTGTATCCATCACACATAATTTATTTAATCTCTCATACCTCCATTTCCTTTTTTGGCAAAAGAAAATCAAATACCTACCTCTGAGGATGGAAGTGAGATTTTATGTACGTGAAGTGTTCTGTCTCAGGCTGCACACAGAATTGGCTGTCACATTGGGCTGCTGCTGCCACCTTTACCCACCTCGGTGTATATCTGGGTTGAGTTGCAGTACCTTTGAAGATACACCTCAAGAGTCAAGGGAGAAATCAAGAAACTCAGGGAAAACCAGAATTTGCCAGTGTCTTCTGTGTGCCTAGCCTTATGCCTTGGCATTTTACACACTGTTCCCAAGGCTCTTTCTGGGTGTCCGATTTGCTATCTTGCCTCACTGCATAGAGTTGGAGGGTAATAGTGGTTGCTCAATAAATATTTTAATTTAAATGAATGGGGTAGAATCTTTCCTATGTTGATTAGTAGTTTACAGAGGACCCTTTTCTTCCACTGTACCTTCTTAGTAATTAAGTTACAGATTTTCCTTGAACAACTACTATTATGCTGACAGATTTATATGCTGTTACTGTTGATTGATTGAAGACTAGTACTTCAGACTGGAATAAATGAGTTTGGCTCCCAGTTTTTGTCAGCTTTGTGAGTAAAGAGTTCAAAGAAATAAATCTCTACTGCAGTTGACATTTTCTCTATTAACAAGTAGAGGGAGTGAAAGAGACAGAGAGGGAGATTACTATATGTGTACAGATACATACGGAGATAAATATCCCTCCCATTTGATAGCTATTCAAAGCACCCTTCTAGCCTGGTGTCCTGGAATAGCCTATTTGTTAAATGCTAGAAGAATCAAGTAACTCTACAAGATTCAAATTGCTACTGAATGTCAGTCTTAGAAATATATTGTCTGCTCAAATAAACTGACAAGCAAATCTTTTAGAAGCCAGGAGAAGACCTTCTGGATGTAAAAGGAAAAATCTAACAGAGAGCTCTTTGTTATGAAACACTTTTAAAACAAAGGGAGGTGACAATAAAATATCATTTCCTTGGCTTTGTACAAATTCAGTCTGTCAGTACCTGGGCAAGATTATTACAGTCCTTCACTACCAGATCTGAATTGTAATATATGCTGTTACTTACTCCTTATGGAATGTTGTCTCTTAAGAAATGTTTCCATAAAAGGGTACTTATATAATGGCATTTTCCTGATGTCTAACTTGCATACATTTATTTGTGATTAAACAATTATTTATAGCATGCCTAGTATGGGCCAGGTGTGCTTTAGATACTGGGGATGTCACAGAGAACAAGACAATATTTACTCTCATGGAGTTTACATTCTGAAGGCTGGTGCTGGGGAGATGGAGAAAACATGGTTGTTAAATTGATGAATAAGAAAAATATTAGAGAGTAACAAACGTTATGCACAGGGAACATAAAAGCATCTACAGTGAGAATGGGCTTGGTGTGTTGAAGGATCAGAAGTCAGGTCAACGTAGTTGAAGTGAAGTGACAAATATAGCCATAGGAGATAAGGCGGAGCATTAGATGTGGAAAGTCTAGATACTGAGTTTGGATTTTATTGACAGTGCAATGGGAAGTTGCTGGAGGGATTTCTAACCTCAGTAGTGACAAAATCTGAAGAACATTTAGAAATGTGGTTATAGAACAGATTCCAGTGAGTCAAGAGTGGAAACAAGATTTGCACTTAGAAGGTATAGTTCTGGGTCAGGAAAGACATGATGGTGGCATAGACTAGGGAGATGCTAGTGAAGATGAAACCAGTGGGAAGATGCTACATATAAGTCACATATGGCTTCTGTTAACTGATTGCTCATGACGCTTTTCTAAACAAAATTTTAAGGATGGGAACAAACTCCTCTGTGAAACAATTCCAAACCTGCCAAAAAGGTGGCAAAAAATAGAATATGTTCGCTTTTTGGACATTTAAATGCTAAATCTAAGCCAAGCACCACGACTTACACATTATCTAGTTTAATCATCATTACAACCTATGAAGGAGATGTTATAATTATTCCTATTACACTAAGGATAATTGATGAGGAAACTGACACTTAGAGGACTGATGTCACACAGCTAATAAAGGGTATAATGAGGGCTTGTAATCCAGGCCAATTTCTACCAAAACCAGTGAATTTAACTACCAAACTAAACCACTCTCCAAGAATGAAATATACAAGTGATTCGCTATAAACATCTTCTCTTCCATCATAGTTTTACTAAGGACTCTAAGTTCTATTGTTGACTTGTATAGGAGCAGGAAGTCTATGGCTGTGACTTTGGATGGAATATAACAAAAAGGACCAAAGAGTTGCCAGATGGATTGTACATTTCTCTTAAGCTCTAGCCTGGGTGCAAGCATCTGGCCAAGAATTTACAGGACAGTTTTCATGAGTCAAAAGCAGCTTAACAACCCAAATTTGTGTTCTAATTTGTGTTTCAAATTTGTGTTCTAATTTGAAAATCTTGTTGACTCTCTTTCAATGCCTCATAACCTTACAGTTCTTTTTCCATAGCCTCTTTTCATATCCTAGTCTAGGCCCTTATCATCTGGTGCCTAATGAAAGTAATATCAGTAGTGCCTTATAATTTACTGCCAAAAGCAATCCACAAATTCAACACATTCCCCAATAAAATACCACGACCATTCTTCACAGAATTAGAAAAAAATTCTAAAATTCATATGGAACCAAAAAGGAGTCCACATAGCCAAGGCAAGACTAAGTATAAAGAACAAATCTAGGGGCATCACACTACCTGGTTTCAAACTATACTATAAGGCCATAGTCACCAAAACAGCATGGTACTGGTATAAAAATAGGCACATAGACCAATGGAACAGAATAGAGATGCAGAAACAAACCCAAATACTTATAGCCAGCTGTTCTTTGACAAAGCAAACAAAAACATAAAGTAGGGAAAGGACACCCTTTTCAACAAATGGTGCTGGGATAATTAGCTAGCCACATGTAGGAGAATGAAACTGGATCCTCATCTCTCACCTTATACAAAAATCAACTCAAGATGGATTAAGGACTTAAATCTAGAACCTGAAACTATACAAATTCTAGAAGATAACATTAGAAAAACCCTTCTAGACATTGGCTTAGGTAAGGATTTCATGACCAAGAACCCAAAAGCAAATGCAATAAAAACAAATCTAAATAGCTGGGACTTAATTAAACTAAAGAGCTTTTGCACAGCAAAGGAATAGTCAGCAGAGTAAACAGACAACCCAGAGAATGGGAGAAAATCTTCACAGTCTATACATCTGACGAAGGACTAATATCCAGAATCTACAAAGAACTCAAACAAATCAGTAAGAAAAAAACAAACAGGCCAGGCGTGGTGGCTCACACCTATAATCCCAGCACTTTGGGAGGCCAAGGCGGGCAGATCACCTGAGGTCAGGAGTTTGAAACCAGCCTGCCCAACATGATGGAACCCCATCTCTACTAAAATACAAAAATTAGCTGGGCATGGTGGTGGGTGCCTGTAATCCCATCTACTCGGCAGGCTGAGGCAGGAGAATCGCTTGAACCCGGGAGGAGGAGTTTGCATTGAGCTGAGATCACGCCACTGCACTCCAGCCTGGGTGACAGAGTGAGACTCCCTCTGAAAAACAAACATACAAACAAACAAATCCACCAAAAAGTGGGCTAAGGACATGAATAGACAATTCTGGAAAGAAGATATACAAATGGCCAACAAACATATGAAAAAATACTCAACATCACTAATGATCAGGGAAATGCAAATCAAAACCACAGTGTGATACCACCTCACTCCTGCAAGAATGGCCATAATCAAAAAATCAAAAAAACAGTAGATGTTGGCATGGATGTGGTGATCAGAGAACACTTCTACACTGCTGGTGGGAATGTAAACTAGTACAGCCACTATGGAAAACAGTGTAGAGATTCCTTAAAGAACTAAAAGTAGAACTACCATTTGATCCAGCAATCCCACTACTGGGTATCCACCCAGAGGAAAAGAAGTCATTATACAAAAAATATACTTGCACACGCATGTTTATAGCAACACAATTTGCAATTGCCAAAATCATGGAACCAACCCCAATGCCCATCAACTAACAAGTGGGTAAAAAAAGTGGTATATATATATGATGGAATACTACTCAGCCATAAAAAAGAATGAATTAACAGCATTTGCAGCAACCTGGATGAGATTGGAGACTACTGTTCTAAGGGAAGTAACTCAGGAATGGAAAACCAGACATCCTATGTTCTCACTGATATGTGGAGCTAAGCTACGGAACGCAAAGGCGTAAGAATGATACCATGGACTTTGGGGACTTTGGGGGGAAGGTGGGAGGGGGTCGAGGAAGAAAAGACTTCAAATAGGGTGCAGTGTATACTGCTTGGTGATGAGTGCACCAAAATCTCACAAATCACCACTAAAGAACTTACTCATGTCACATACCACCTGTACCCCAATAACCTATGGAAAAATTAAAAAAAAAAAGATTGTCCTGCAAAAACAAACAACCCCCCCAAAACCAAAACCCTTTCACATATATTACATCAATTCTCACAACATTATGAAATAGATATCACTGCATTTTGTTGGTTTGTTGATAGATATATCTTTCTTTTTCTTAGTTTAACATATTTAAAATTGGAATGGGGTTATACCAATGGCAACTTACAACTGCTATTGACATGAAGGCAGTTGTGGTGTATTTGTTATTGCCTCTATGAGCTCAGTCTGACATATTTCTCCTGGTAGTGTGAATGGAACTCAGTGTTCTCAATGTCTAGATTTCAATAGACTGTTCTGGTTATTGCCTAAAAATGAGTTCTAAGTACGAGTTCTGGTTATTGCCTAAAAACTTTTCATGAACATCTTTGAATATTTTCCAACAACAAAATTTCCAAAATGAATGGAGCTTGAAAAAATATATTGCAAAGACAATAGTGGAGCACTCTTAAAAAACAGTGCATTGCCAATGCATCTATGGCACAGGCATAATGCTGTACACATTGAACATGGATGTGGACTACTGTGAATCAAAGAGTGATCCAGAAGAATTGCAGTATGGATGTCAAGAAGTTTTAGGAATACTTAACCCAGAGATTCTCAAACTTTCTTGGTTGATGGCACTTCTAGTTTCTTAGTACCTTTTTCACAGCACCCTTAGGCCAAGAGAAATATCTAACATTTCCATTTATTAGATAGGTCCAACAACTTAGTAGCCATTTGAAAAAATATTTTCATTTTATCCTTAAATAACTAGAATTACCTATTTATGGGATGGGTGTGCTTCTTGAGCACTGCACAACATCCCAAATCTTGGGATCAGATTGGACATTGCCATCTTCATTTCCTATTCCATTTTGTTTTTGCACTACTCACTTTTTAAAAAAACACAGCAATTGCCATCAACCCAAGCTTCACAAAATATAATGTCATCAAAAGGAATGTAGCCTGATCTAATGTTGGAATTGTCACTAACGTTGAGCTAGAAGTTTCTACCATATCTGAACAGATGTCAAGAATCATTGTGTTAAAAATATTATATCCCACAGCATCCCAGTAAGTGCCCAGTAGCTCCTTGAAGTGCTGTGGTACATGGTTTGGGAACCATGGCCTTGGGCAATCTATTTTGCTCATAGTTCACTTTTATGAATGTATAAGATAAATATATGATAAAAAGCAATGTCTAAATAAGTATAAAAGAGCAATTCAATAAGGATGAAATAAAAATTCCAAAGTGATAAGGAATCATTTTGCCATTGTTTTATTACAATTTTTCTTTCTTTGGGGTATATCTAAGTGCTTCTAATAACTGATGGCACCTTAGATTCTATTTTATAGATCATGCTAATCAAGCATTGGATTCTAAATTGATCTCCCTGCCTCTAGGCACTTATGCTATATTTTGTTACCAGATCAGCTGTCCTAACTCATAATTTTCACTATGTCACTTCCTCTTATCAAATTTTTCAATAATTTGCTGTGGCCTCTAAGATAAAATTCAGATTTCTCAATGTGACAAGAAATGGTCTCTGCAATCTAAGATACCTACCTTGTATCCTTACTCTGTCTCTACCTTTCAGAGACAAGAGACTCTCAGCCTACATCTTCTGCTAATGGGTAAATCACTTCTCCACTCTAGGCCTCAGTTTCCCCATTTATAAGATGAGAAGTTGGACTCGATCACTGGTTCCTAGCTTTTTTGAAAAAAAATAATTGGAGACTGACATAGCGTTACTAGGTTTTAGCCTATGATTAAATCTAATATTTACCTAGGTACAGTTGGCCCTCCGTATTCATAGGCTTCACATCTTTTGAGTCAACCAGTCACGATAAAAAATATTTGAAAAAATGGATGGTTGAGTATGTACTGAACATGCACAGGCTTTTTTCTTGGCATTATTTCCTAAACAATACGGTATAGCAACTATTTACATAGCATTTACATTGTATTAGGTATTATAAGTAATCTAGAGATGATTTAATGTATCCCAGAGGATGCGCATAGATGATAGGCAACTACTACACCTTTTTATATATGGGACTTGAGCATTCATGGAGTTTGGTATCTGCAGGGATCCTGGAGCCAATCCCCCACAGATACGAGGGATGACTGTAGTCTGTTTTAATCATCTTGTGTTGCAAATACAGTGAATTATATCTCAACATAAATAATAAAAAACTGAATAAAGCTACCTGTAAAAAACTTCAGTCTATTGTCTTGTTGTTTTCATTTAACTATAGACATCTTTATAGACTGTTAAGCACTGGTTCTTAGAATAGCATTTGGGACCAAAGGGCTAGACCTTTATTACTCAGATTGTAGCCTTAGATCAGGGACATCGCATCACCTGTAAGCTTGTCAGAAATGCTTCATCTCAGGTCCTGTCCTGGACCAGCTGAATCACAGTATGCATTTTAACATGATCCCCAAGTTATTTGTATCCATATTAGAGTCTGAGTAGCCTTGAGCTAGAGGCCATTCGGCACATGCATTCTCTATTATTTGTGATTCTCTTGTACAAACAACATAGCTACCTAACCATGACTTGCACTGTGACTTGTATCCAACTAGTCTTGTATTATTCCTCCGAGTTTTCTATTGCTGGCCTACCTCTGTGACTTCCTCCTATCTATTCTTCAATAGTTGGCTCAGCTTTTTTCTTTGTTTCTCTATGTTCCAGCTCTGTGTGACTTTAGAAAACTTGATTTTTCAGTAAGTCAATTTCTTTGACCACAAAATGGGGATCATAATATCCATTTCATAACATTTTTGAAAAGATGAAATGAGCTAATAAATGTAAACTTTGAACCATGGTGCTTGGTGTAATAGCCCCTCCAAAAGGGGTAGCTGCTACTGTTATTGTCCTTATTCCTATTACAACGGTAATAATACAGCAGTGTACCAAACAGACAAAATCTCCTGCCCTGTGAAGATTACTTTCCAGTGCGTACTGCTAAATAAATGCTTGTCAGGTACTATAGTCATGGCTTAATTTGCCACACAGTCACTTGTAGGCTCAATGGGTCTTAGAGATTGTTGGAAAGCTAGTTGTGAGATTTTGTATGCCTTGCTTATGATATTTACCATATTATGCTTTGTATTATGGCTATTTAGGAGAGTATTTTCTCACTCATCAAATTCTAAGTGTATTGTTTCTATGTGCAGTCCCATGGCACTTGACAAACAGTAAGTATGCTTAGTGAATGAAAGCACTGAGGAAGCCTTTATCCTTTCATCATGAGACAGCTGTGGCAAAGGCTGTCTGAACAGCCACTGTGGATAAAGGTGTTCTCAGTTCCAATTAGTTGCTGTTCTCTCTGAATTACTCTGCTTGCTCCAGCTGTTTAATGTGGACACCAGTATAGCCTCACTATCTTTTTTTTTTTTCTTTTAGAGACAGAGTCTCACTCTGTTGCCCAGGCTGGAGTGCAGTGGTGCTATTATGGCTCATTGCAACAGCAAACTCCTGGGCTCAAGCAGTCCTTCCCTCTCAGCCTCCCGAGTAGCTGGGACGACATGCATGTGCCACCATGCCCGGCTCATTCATTTTTTGTAAAGATGAGGGTCTCCCTATATTGGCCGGCTGGTCTCAAACTACTAGCCTCAAGCAGTCCTCCAACGTCAGCCTCCCAAAGTCCTAGGATTACAGGTGTGAGCCACCTTGCCAGGCCCTCACTATCTTTAAGTTGTCTTGTCACACATGCTAATAGCTTTAGGGAAAACTTCCAGCTAGAAAAAACAATGCTAACCACAGGCTGGTACAGAGTGCACAGACTTTTGATCTATTATAGTACACGATGCATCCATTCTCTCTGATTTTCCAATGTGGCCCTTCCTGTAGTGTTAGATGACTATCATAAAAAAGATCTTGGAAACTTTAGTGTAAATATAAATATTAACTCTAAACAAATTTCAAGGAAATATAGAACTGCCATAGGGTTCCTTTTGGCCTTGTCTGCCCCATGATGTAATTGATACTCATTCATTTTCCATTCATCACTCGATTTGTTTTGGCAAATCAAAGGTAAATACAACTTGTCTTCTCCCTATCAACCCTTTGGTAAGGTCAAGGCTGTGTGCTTGTGTGAATCCATTTCCTGAAACTAGCTCAATATGAGCAGAGAAGGCTTGGAAACCAAGGTTGTCTGGTTCACAAAAACAGCTTAAAAATCACCCTCCAACTGGGGTCACTCTCCTTAATGGAGTCTCATTGCCAATTTGCTGAATAGTTTCTCTTTCTATAACAAGCTCCGATAAAGCTGCATCTCTCATTGGAAACACTCATGTTCCCTGCATCCTCAAATCTACTATCTAAATCCAAGATGCTTGGGGACATCATTAATTCAGACATTTGACTGAACAGAGCCCTTTATCCCTTTTTTCCCCCAAGTAGCAAGTTATGCTAAATGCAGGGTAGGAAAACTCAATAACTCATAGAAAAGTCATTCATTTTACTTTCAAATTTCAATCACTAGGGTGAAGGGTCAGAAAAGGCCATGACAGAAATTCTTGCAGAAGAAAATCCCCCTGTTGCCCTGCAGCCAGTCATCTTCCTGCTGCATACATAAATCATTGCATTCTGTGGAATGTCAGTGCCAGCTGTAATCAGACTGCCAAAGAGAAGGGCTTTCTTCAGGGCTTCTGACTGAGACAGTTGTATTTATCTGGGCTTGGAATGACAGATGAACGGCCCTTTCAAAATAGCAAGATTCATGAAAGAGTTGTTCCTATGCATGCACTTGGCACTGGCCTGGTCCCACTGTGGCAATGTGGAATCCACATTGCTGTGCATGGTCTCTGCCTGCAGCATACTCAGACCCCCTGCTTCCCTCTAAGGTGACCTGAGGTGGCTGTCCATGTCCTCCTGCTTCACTCCTTTTGGTAGAATACCACAACATTTAAAAGACAGGGAGGATCCAAACTCTTGACTCTAATCTGTAGCAAATGAACAAAGTAGGAAGTCCAGAAAAATGGATTTTTCTCAACCAGATATTCTTGGACTTCTTAAAGCCTTTCCATTCTTTTCTGCTCTCTGCAGAGTCAGGAATGAGACTTATAGGCAGGCTGGAGGCTGGCCTCAGACCTGTAGAGAAGGACATACATTTGGCTTTGACCATCCCGTCCCGCATTTTGCTTCTCTCCCAGAGGGCACCACTTCCTTCTTATCACCTGTTTTCTCAGCTCACTCACACGTGCTCATATTCCCCTCCCCCAGTGCTCCAAGACTTGACTTCTCCCTGTTATGACCAGGCTGTTTCCCACCTTGGTTGGAACGAATGCTAAAATAGTGTTCTGCTTTATTCAGGAAGGCTGAGGGGAGGAGAGTGCAGCTCATGGGTTTGAGAGTTCCTGCTAACTTCTGCTTTCTGCACCCCCAGAGCCCAGTGAAGGTCGTCACCCTATTGGGATTAATTCTGTCTACAGGAATCTCAAACTGAGCTTTTCCATGTGATTCTTGCAGGATGAGACAATGTCTGCCCACATTTCCGCAAAGAAAGAAGTTAAAGCACAAGGTGGGACCTCATTTGGCCAAAGATTCTCTAATACTATGTGCGTTGGACCCCCTGGGGTTCCCACAGGCGAGTCAGAAGGAAGGAACCTCACTCTCATGGTGCCTCTACTTATGGGGGAATGAGGTTTCTTTTACCTGCTTTTCAACCATGTTTCATATTTCCATGAAGCATCCGACCTTTGGCACCAGCAGGCATCTGTTTCTTGCCTATGTTGTAGGATCTGAGTGCTGCAAGGCAAGGACTTCCCTCTGGCTCAAAGCAACCACCCTCATATACCTGAGAGAGCCTTTTTTTCAGGTCAGTGATTCTCAAATTTAAGCATACACCAGATTTACTTGGAGGGCTTGTTCAAACACAGACTACTGGTACTAACCTCTGGAGGTACTGATTTAGTAGGTCTAAGGTACAGCCCAAGAATATGCATTTCTCATAAGTTCCCCAGTGGTGCTGATGCTGCTTTTGCTGGGACTACACTTTGAGAACCACAATTTTATCTAAACTGAGTAGTGTTAGTGTAGCAGAAGTTAGTGATTAACCATCAGCGAGGTCCCAGGAAAGGATAGCCTCGAACAGGTGAAAAAGTCAGATGTTGGCCTTGGGTGTGACACTGTCTTTCTCTGACCTCACCATCAGCATAGACATTTCTTCTGCTCCTGATAAAAGGCAGCAAAACACATGGAGCCAACTTATTTGTTCCTGGCTCCCTCCCTCTTCCCATTCTTCCTTTCTTTTCCTTTTTTCTCTCCTTTTCCTTCTTCCTTTTGAAGGTCGCTTTATTGAGATACCTTGTATAAGAGGTATCTCAAAATTAGATTTACAAGCAAACCAGAATCCCACTTAGCAACAGATTTCAACTAAGGTTGGAAATGGAGGAGAGTCCTATGGTATGGAGGAGAGTCCTGTGAGGAGTGAAGTGAGAAATTCAAGAAGGACAGAAGATTAAATCCTTCTCCAGCTTCAAACTCCTCTCTTGCAAATTAGGCAAGTTAAACACAATCAGGCAAGTTAAACACAAAATATTGCTTTTGCACCATACGTATTTTACTTAATCTTTACAACCGTATGAAGTGGTATGGTCACTTAGCCTTTTTTTAGAAGAGGAAATCAAGGTTTCGAAAAGCTAATAACATGACCACAGTCACACAGTGACTCTGCTCCAGAGGAAAGATCTTAGCCCAGGTCTGGGATGACTTCCTTCACAAGAGCCACCATAATGAATGTGACAATAATGGTGTTGTGGGTGGGGGGTCATGGGGGATGATAATTCACAGAGGAACTATTTTGACAAGTAACCAGAGAATGGAGAATGGAAAGACTTATGCAGACTGGCTAACAAACTCAGAGGATTAGAATATGCATGAGGAATAAAAAGTAAGAAAATGGAAGGAAGAAAAGAAGACTTTCAATTGTTAGGGGAGAGGTCAAGAAAGAATCAGTCAGTTATACAAAGAACTGGTCCAGTACTCTTTCCTTATTTCTGTTATCATCCATAGTGGCCACCTGGGCAAAGCCCACATCCTCGATTTCTCTTTAGTACCTGTAGGGACCCCACATACAATCGCTGGGTGTGAACAGAGAAACCATCCAGACAAGCCACTCTCTGCTCCAGTGGCTCTTGCCCTCATCCTGGCTTTCTGCCTCCTGGAATTACCTTGGTGTTTACCGCTATTATCCTTTTGGATCTGGCTCTGCTTCTGGATTTTATTCCAACATCATTTCCCAGCTGACTGATGAAAATCTCTACCGAGAGCACCACCTATCCTCAAACTCAGCACTTCCAAGCTAAACCGCTTCACCCCCAGACAACTCCTCCTGACTCTCCCATTTCTCCTGTTAACCGGACTTGAAAACAACAATCATATTTGGTGCCTCATTTTCTCTTCCACAGAATTCAGCCAATAACCAAGTTGATACAAACTTCTAAAATGTCTCCTTAATCCATTGCCCTTCAAATATCAAGGCCACAATTCTAGTTCAGACCCTTATTTCCTTTTCCTTTTTTCTTTTTCTTTTCTTTTTCTTTTTTTGTTTTTTGAGACAGAGTCTCACTCTGTCACCCAGGCTGGAATGCAGTGGTGTGATCATGGCTCACTGCAGCCTCAGCTTCCTGGGCTCCAGTGATCCTCCCACCTCAGTCTCCTGAGTAGCTGGGACTACAGGATTACACTACCAGGCCTAGCTAATTTTTATACTTTCGGTAGAGATGGGGTTTTGCCATGTTGCCCATGCTGGTCTTGAACTCTTGAGCTTAAGCGATCCACCCACCTCAGCCTCCCAAAGTGCTAGAATTTCAGGCATGAGCCACTGCACCAGGCCGAGACTCTCATTTTCTTTTTAAAACATTATTACTGAATCATCTTTTCTGTCGCAGGCACTTTCAGTCCCTCTCAACTCTTATCTGTTCTCTACCTTGGGACCAGATCATTCTGGAACTACTCTAATCATGCTGCTTCTTTGCCTAAAAATTTTCAGTGGCTCAAGTGCATTTTCTTCAGATTGGTTTCAGAGCCTGCTGGGGACACCTGGTGTTTTTTCTACCCAACAGGCAGTTATTTATTTGGTAGGGCTTTAAGTTTCTTTACAGGTACCCATGCCTTCATCCCAGTTTGTCTGGCAATGATCCTTCTTCTTGGCTCTAGGAGTGAACACATGACGAATCCTCCTAGACCCAATAATTGGGTCAGGGATAGGCATAAATTAGTTAAGTCAGATAAATGAATCTCTATTCTGAGGCTTTTGTCTGAGCAGTTGAGAAAGAGCAGCTCATTTTCTGTTGAGGCTGCTAGAAGTCACTATGGTAAAAGACAAAAGTAGCTAGGATTACCAACTATAACACAGAGCCAACAGAAAAAAAAGAGGTGAAGTTTATTGAGCAAAGTGAGACTCACTGGATCCAGCTATGAGTGAAGCCAGAGCACCTCCTTGACTTTGTGCTTTTTGTTTTTGTTTAGAGACAGGATCCTCGCTATATCGCCCAGGCTAGTCTTGAACTCCTGAGCTCAAAGGATCCTCCTGTCTCAGCCTCTTGAGTAGCTGCAATTACAGTCGCATGCCACCAACCCAGCATTCTTGACTTTCCAGTTAAATAGGCCAATACCTGCCTTTCTGAGCTTAGTTCGATTTTAGTTATGTTGCAGTCACCTTTAGCCTAAAGAATCCTATAGCTTTCTTCTCTTTTTAAACAGCTCTATCAATCCCTCTGTCATTTGCTAAACCATTCACTCTTGTCTCCAAGCATAATTATTTTATATATCCGTGCTTTTGCTTGTGTTGTTCTTTCTATCTGGGACACATCCGGGAGATGAAGGCATCTCCATTGGCCCAATCTTCTAAGATCTATTTTGGATGTTACTCTCGCATACGATGTCTTTTCTGCCCTTCAGCCACATAAAGTCTTATCCCTATTTGAATCCCCCCATACCCTGCTGAGTCTTCGTCATTAAATATTTAACATCTTTCACCAGTGGTCCATATTAGATGCTCAGTAAACTAGTGTGAATTGAATCAGAGAAAAGGAAAATGAAGCTAATGCTTGTTGGATTCAGTTGACTTAAGGTTCTGAGGAAAATAACAGGAAATAGCTGATTATCCTTTCTATATCATACCTAGCTTTCATTTCTTCCAGTAGACAGGTAGACATTTTTACTGCTACTTCTTTAATCACATATGATGCTGTAAACTATAATTTTGCAGAATAAAAGCACTTTCATTTGAACCCATGGAACATAGCAGTAAGTCTGGTTATAGGAAGATATTTTATTTACTTTAACATTGGTTGCTTCTCTTTGTACATAAACTTTATTGTTTTTGTTGCTCTTATTGCTGTTTTGGTGGTGTTTTTTCCAAAGTCAATTTTGTAGATTTGTTTTACTAGCAATTTCAGTATTTCTGAGGCTGCTATATATTGCTTTCTTCTTTGGAATATTGCAAAATTCTTTGAGTCTTGTTCAAGTTTTAATGTGACATTATTTGAAAGGAATGTTTAGTTGTATTCAGTGTTTATGTAACACCTGCCGGTTTATTCTCTGAGTAATTTACAGCTCCTCTAGGGAATAGGAAAATAACCACAAGGTAATCTGGCAGAAAAGGGGTTCTTTCTATAAATGCCAACCTGAGTGGTTAAACATGAAAAATTAGATCAAACAACTTGAGCTCTTGTCTACGTGATGCCAAAGACACACTTTTTACCCCCAAGTTAAAATAGTTACTTTGATGTCACATAAACACAACTCATGGAATCAACATTGAATTTAAAAGGCATTGTAGGACTGAGATCCAGACCCTTTCCCCCTTGCTGCCACAGGCTGCATATACTTGAAGGGCTGCCTTATAGTGCAGCAGAAAAAAAATCTAGGAGTTTATGTTTGTCTTAGTAAGTGGCTTAGAAAAGGAACTAGAGATAGTTTATGCTTTTTCCCATATTCAGCTCATATACCATTGAGAATTTTTTTTTCCAGATCTGAAGGGTGGGGGAACTTGTAGGTTTGGATTTTATATGTACATGTATGTGAGTTTCTGAATCAAGGTATTTCTGTTTCCACATGCTTTTTTAGCTGGCTTTATAAGTAATACTTACACTGTTTCTACCTGATTCTTCAAGTAATACATATTCACTTACAAAAAAAAAAAGACTACAAGCCGGGTACGTTGGCTCATGCCTGTAATCCCAGCACTTTGGGAGGCCAAGGCAGGAGGACTGCTTGAAGCCAGGAGTTTGAGACCAGCCCGGGTAACAAAGGAAGACCCTACCCCCAACCTGTCTCTACAAAAAAAAAAATTAATTAATTAGTTAAAAATATTCATGTTGTAGCATCTATCAGTACTTCATTTCTTTTAAAAAAGACTACAATAAAATATTATTTTATAGCCATTTTATTAATTAAATTAAGAGATTTGGCATTCCAAGTACTGGAGAGGATATAAATCAACAGCATCTTTTATATGTCAAGAGTTTAATTGGTTCAACTACACTGAAAAATAATTTGGTATTATGTTGAAGAGTTGAGAATTCATAAACCCTATGGCACAACAATTGTACTCCTTAGACTATGCCCAAAGGAACATGTACCAGGAATTATATACAAGAATGTTTACAGCAACCCTGTAACAGCAATAAGTAAACCAACCAACCAACAAAAACTGGAAACAATCGAAATGCCCAGCGACTAGGAAATGTATAAATTAACCACTGAATAATTAAGCATCAGTGAAAATGAATGAGTTATAACTACATGCAACAGGCTGTATTAATCCAAGTAACATACTACTGAATAAGAAAAGCAAGTCTCAGAAGACTGCATACAACATGATGTCCTTTAGTAAAGTTCAAAAGCAATGTATACTAAACAAGATTTCATTTCAGCATACACACATATAATAAAAAAGAAAAGTAAGAGAATGACAAACCCCAATTTAGGAAAATGATTATTTATGGCAGGAAAGCAAAAGCATGCAATAGGGAAGAGTATATGGGAGGGCTGAATCATTGTTATTGTTCTAATTATTGGACTGTGTGGTAATTTGTGGGTGTTTGTTATGTTACCAAGAAATAAAATGAGACTATGCTATGAATGGGCCAATGATGGTAGCATGCCATTAACCAAGAATGAAGATGAATCCAATTCTGTGTACCTGAAGTCCAGAGTTTAAAAATAAAGGACAATAATTGTATACAAGCATAATAAGAAAAATCCATATTACCTGAAAGTACTTTTCTCAGTTTTAGGTAAATAAGAACCAGCTTCCTTATCTCTTCTTGGACTGCCATTCTTAGTAGGACTTCCACTCTCAGGAAGGCTAAAGCCAAAGGCGCATGCTGACCGAGGCTATCCTCTTTTAAAAGGATCCTCAAAGTCCCATTTAGCTTCTATGAGGCTTTTTAAAATCTCTGCCTTTATTAATCCTGCTGGTTCCCACCAACTTCTCTCTATTCCCTTCTCTCTTTCACGTTGCTTCTGTTTATTATCTCTCATTGCTTCTGATTATTCATGACCTCAGTATCTTACCTTCTCTGTTATTTGGCTTTGTTCCCAAAACAAATGATTCATTCCAATGCCTTACATTGAGAACTCCTTGGGAGAGATCTATCTGGGCAAAGCTCATATATCAACAACCTAAAATGTCTCTAACCAGTAGATCGATTGCCTGCCCTGATTCATTCACTTGGGACCACAGGTAACAGCAAGGCAACTTTTGGGAAAGTCTCGTTTGAGAAGGGCTGTGGGCATGCTGGACATTCCCAAATGTGGCCCATCCAGGACAAGCCAGCTCATAATGTACAGCAACATAGGCAGGAAGAGCATAAAATGATTAGGAAGGGGGAGGATTTCTATCTCCTTATGGTTTCAGGGAACATTAGCAATTCATTTTAGACTAATGTGTAAAGGATTCTTGGAGAAGGTTTTTTTGTGTTTTGTTTTTTAAAGGAAAAGGAAGGAATTTCACATTGACTCGGGAAAGGCTTAAACAAAGAATTGAGGAGAGAGGAATGAGCCTGCAATGAACAGAAGTGGGTTGAAATATTAGGATGTCTGACATGGTAAGAGAAGAGAGAAAGAGAGTCTGGTGTAACTGGTAGAGAGAGATTGGTGACAATATTAATCAATCCATTCATTCAACAAACATTTATTTTTGAATAGATACATGTACATGAATTAAAATATGTTAACCACTGAGAATAGTGCCAGGTTTTGTTCCAGGTCTTGCTATATACCAGTAAATAAAACTACAAAAATCTCTGCCCTGTGGAATTTATATTCTATTATTATTTAAGTTGGGTGCTTAAATAACTTGACTCACTTTATCTTCATGAGAGTACTCTGAAGTAGAGTCATCTATATGAGCTTGAGTGATCTACTCTCTGCCAGGCTCCACTCCAAAAGTTTTACACACTTTACTTCAGATACTCCTTACAACAACCCTATGAGTCAAGGTAATGTTATCACCCTCATCTTAGAGGTGGGAAAACTGAAGCATGTGGATAGGTTAAGTCACACAAGCAATAGGTGATAGAGCTGGGATTTAACTAGTGGATCTAGCTTCAGAGTCTGTGATTCTTGTTACTTTGTGATGCTACTTTTCTGCTGTGCTGTAATATTATTCAAGACACAGAGGTAGGTATTAAAACTCAGGTCTGACTCCACACAGTAGGTATTCTGGCTACAGTCATACACCATACAATTGAGACTTTGAACTTGATCTATAGAACCATCAGAAGTTGTTAAGGAGTTTCGTGAAGGAGGTACAATGGCCCAAACAGGGAGAAGTAGAAAAAGAGAAAGAATGAAGGTGGTAGATTCAAGTAGGCAGTTGCAGACATCTAGGTGAGAGGGTGAAGAGTGTACAGATCAATGACTAACATGGGAATAAAGAGGTCAGAATGAATTGAGTCAATATTAGTTGCCAGTCTGCAGGAAAGTATCATCAACATTTGGGAAATGGCCTGATTTCAGATATTCTAAAAGAAGTAGAATGGGTCAGGCACGGTGGCTCACACCTGTAATCCCAGAACTTTGGGAGGCTGAGGTTGGTGGATCACGAGGTCAGGAGTTTGAGAGCAGCCTGACCGACATGACCCCGTTTCTACTAAAAATACAAAAATTAGCCAGGCGTGGTGGCACACGCTTGTAATCCCAGCTACTTCAGGAGGCTGAGGCAGGAGAATTGCTTGAACCCGGGAGGCAGAGGTTGCAGTGAGCCTCGATCCTGCCACTGCACTCCAGCCTGGGTGACAGAGGAAGCCTCTGTGTAAAAAAAAAAAGAAAAAGAAAAGAAAAAAAGTAGAATGAGATAAGCACAAGCTTTAACAATATTATATAAATACTGTATTATGAACTTTATGGACACGGCAAACAACACTTAAAAGAGGAAATTATATGAAATAAAAAGTGAATTTATCTTTTCTCTTTCTCCCCCAATACTAGTTTTTAAAAAATACAACTGATGATTATGATTATAACTCTAAATAATTTCTGCATACATCAATTTAACAGTATCTGTTGATGCCTAATAATATGAAATGAGGAAATTAGTGCTCCCACACTATTTCTGCACTTCTGCTATCTTCCCAAATTCTTAGTTTTATCATGGCTTTTACACTGTTGTTGACATTTACATTCTACTTTACAACTGTAGTTGTCTTTCATGCTTTACATAAAGGACAATTTTTTTTTCAAAAATTAGAAGCCAAAACACAAAATGATAAATATTATGATAATGTTAATATTATTCCCTGTATAATCGACTAATGTGACTGGAACCACAGGAAAGAAATGTGGGTTATGTTACAGACTTGTGCCATTCAAAAAATAAATGTTCAGATACAAGGCATAAGTGGATTTTCTTTTCTTACTCTGTACCAATTATTCAAAATAATAGTATATCTAAGTTTGCTTCACACTCATCCTGTGATTTTCTGGTACAGTTTTCTGTTTTTCCTGACATTTTTAGTTGCCTTCCATCATTCTGATTCAATGAAGAAATATGACTTTTTCTATCACACCACTAAGCTTTCTGGCTTGTTATTCCTCTTGAAATAGGAGGCTGCTCACATCCAGTTCTGATTTTGTATGATTGCTTTCTAGGATTGCTGCTCAGCTATCTTTCTGATATTACTTTCCTCTTGCATTCTTAGCTTAGTCTGTTCTATTGGATTCCATGTTGCCCTCTTCAGTGAATTCTTACATTTGTTTTTCTGTGGTATATCCTCAAATATTTTTGGAAAAGTAAATGGAAGTAAATTTTTTGAGTCTTTCAGTGCCTAGAAAAGTTTTTATTTTGCTTATACCTTCTTCTTTTAATAAATATTCTAGATGAGTCTAGGTTAAAAATAATTATCCTTCAGAATCTAAACGTATTGTTTCATTGTCTTTTGGTAACCAGTATTGCTGTTGAGGAGTCTGATGCCAATCAAATTTGAATTCGTTTGTAAATGACCATTTTTTCCTCTCTAAACTTTTAGAATATTTTTGAAAAATCATGAGGATGTGACTAAATATGTTTTTCTTTATTAGTCACACTTATAGGTTGTTATGAGAGTGAATGAGACAATCCATGGAAGGCACTCAGTGGATGGTCAACAATGTCAACAATGTTATTCATGCTAGTAGTAGTCATCCTGCTCAGTGGTGAATAAGCCTTTCAATCTGAAGACTTGTGTCTTTCATTAAGGAAAATGTTATTCAGCTATTTCCTCAATAATTTCCCCCATGGCATGTTCTCCTCATTATGCATGCCTTATTAGACAGATTTTAGAGTGCTCAGCTGTATTCTCTGTATCTCTGAACTTTTTAAAAATTTTTATATTTTTCATCCTTTTATATCTTTGTCCTACTTCTGAAAGATTTCTTTTACTTTATCTTTGCTATTTTATTATGTATTTTATTTTGGCAATCATGTTTTGGATTTTTTCTTTTATTATTCCTTTTTATAGCAGCTATTCCTGTTTATAGAAGCTATATCTCACTGGATTGATGCTAATTAGAATTCTCAAAAAATTCCTTCTTCCTCTACCCACCCACCCCTGCTTTTCCCTTCAGTTGTTTATGTCCTCAGCTATTTATTCATCTGGGTAACTTTTTATTCTATTTGTTTCTCTCATGCCATGGATGAGCCTTGGTTTTCTACTCAGCTTTGTGAATTAAGGAAGAGGTTGTTTAATAATGATCGCTGATACAGGTTTCTCTGCTGCTGTATGGGTCTTTCCCTCACTCCAGGATTCCACTGTAATTTCTAGGTGTGTGGCTCGCATCGCTCCCCAGATGTGGGGACAGGGCACAGGAAGGATTACCCCCAGCCACACTCCTTTTGGTGCCAGAATTTTCAGGGCTTTACTCTGGAGCCATTTTTTCTTTAGAGACCAGCCCTACGGTTTGTCCCAAGGACAAAAATAATGGCAACCACTTCCAGTTTCAGCAGGGAGCAGAATTAAGGGACAGACCAGCAGAGCTGTTCTGAAGATACTTCTCCAGGTTCCATCCTGATTGCTACTCCTGTTCTTGCTTGTCTCTCCTTCTGACTTTTAGTTGGCAGCCTCTGCACACTGGGAAGAGAAGCTCCCACCTGTGCTTCATCCCTCTTGTGCACACTTTTGGCTATCGTTCTTTCAGTTTTAACTTCTCCATCAGTATAATCTACAATTCCATCTTCTAAAAGTCTATAAAAAATCTCTGGTCTGCTGATAGCTGCTCTTTCCTGCTTTCAGTATTATTATGGACTTATCCCCCTTCAGATATTTTTACTGTCATTTCTGTGGGACATGGGGGAAGGTAAATAAATACAGGTTTTCAATCAATTTCCTGAACCAGAAATATAGCTTCTACATTTTGATGGGCTTACGTTCACTTTCACTTGCATCCTTGAAAGCTATATATTTTCACAAAATGAAACTCCTCTTCTGGTATCATAGCAGCATCACAGTGAGCCACAAATTTTAGAAGAGGCGAATTTTGGCAAAGGCAAAGTTCAGCCACTTGAACAGGAAACTGGGCCAGTGAGATAATTTGTGGCCTTACTCTCTGGGGAAGGACACATCCCCTAGAAACTTAGCTAAATGACTGACCATCAGTGGATGTTTTCTGATATGCTTTGTGCCTAGGAAAGAAATGAAGAAGACTAATTCCTAGCCCTCTAGAAATTAATCTTTTTAGGATCAGTTAAAGTTGGCAAGAAAAATCTAGATTCTCAGCTCAGACAGGCCTGCAAATAGCATTTGTTGACTACCTTATTGTTGTCTCTTTTTTTGACTCAGCAGATAGTATTTATGGCATCATAACACAACCATGGAACAAGAAACAGAGTGCCTGTTATGCAATGTACTTAGTATGCAGTAAAATATTTGATTTTCTGGTGAGGATTGTAAGCCCCAGTGCTTGGTTCTCAACACTGGCAGCACATTAAGAACCATCTGGTGGACTTTGAAGTCCTCGCACCCAGCTCAGTAACATCAGACTCTCTGGGGATGGGACAAAGCCATCAGTATCGCTTGAAGCTCTCTGCAGTTGAGAACCATATCCCTAGAGAAATTCACAGCAAGCAAAGGGAAATAATGTCTGGTATGCAAAGAAGGGAATAGGATGTTTTTGGCATAAAAGAAGGAGGAAGACTTTAGAGTGAGAACATGAGCAAAAGTCCGGCTCTGGAACAGAGGCTGAGAGGATTCAGTAAGAACACAAGCTGGACAACAGTAGGATGCTCTTGTCTGAGAAAAGTACAAGCACATTTGGAAAGACAAATTTGAAAGAGGTATTTAAAAGTCAGCCTGCACACTATTAGAATGGCAAAAATCCAAAACACTGGTAACACCAAATGCTGTTAAGGATGTGGAGCAACAGCGTGTCTCATTCACTGCTGGGGGGAATGCAAAATGGAACAGCTACCTCAGAAGACAGTTCAGCAGTTCCCTATAAATCTAAACTCTTACCATACAATTCAGCAATTTCGCTCCTTGGGATTTGCCCAAATGAGTTGAAAGCTTATGTCAATGCAAAAACTTACATATGGAGGTGTATTAGTCCATTCTTACGTTGCTATAAAGAAATACCTGAGACTGGCTCATTTATAAATTGGCTCATGGTTCTGCAGGTTATACAGAAAGCATGGCAACATTTGCTTTTGAGGAGGCCTCCAGGAGCTTTTACTCCAATGTGGAAGACAAAGCAGGAGCAGGAAACTTACATGGCAGGAGCAGGCACCTTATGTGGCAGCAGCAGGACTGGGAGAGAGAACTCACTATTATAAGAACAGCACAAAGAAAGATGATGTTAAACCATTCATGAGAAACAGCCTCCATGATCCAACCACTTCCCAGCAGGTCTCACCTCCAACACTGAGGATTACAATTTGACATGAAATTTGAAGGGTGGGGGACACAGATCCAAACCATATCATTCTGCCCATGGCCTCTCCCAAATCTCATGTCCTTTTCACACTGCAAAATCTAATCATGCCTTTCCAACAGTCCCCCAAAGTCTTTACTCATTCCAGCATCAACTCAAAAGTCCACAATCCCAAGTCTCATCTGAGACAAGGAGAGTCCTTTCTGCCTATGAGCCTGTAAGATCAAAAAATCAAGTTAATTACTTCCAAGATACAATGGGGGTTTAGGCATTGTATTTACACAATGGGAGTAATTCCCGTTCCAAAAGGGAGAAATCAGCCAAAAGAAAAACACTACAGGCCCCATGCAAGTCTGAAACTCAGCAAGGCAATCATTAAATCTTAAAGCTCCAAAATAATCTCTTTTGACTTCATGTTTCATATCCAGTGCACACTGGGGCTCCAAAGGCCTAGGGCAGCTCTGCCCCCATGGCTTTGCAGGGTTCAGCCCCTAGGACTTCTCTTAAGGGCTGGTGTTGAGTGCTTGTGGCTTTTCCAGGTGCACAGAGCAAGCTTTCAGTGGATCTTCCATTCTGGGATCTGAAGGACAGTGGCCCTCTTCTCACAGCTCCACTAGGCAGTGCCCCAGTGGGGACTTGATGTGAGGGCTCCCAATTTTCCCTCTGCACTACCCTAGTAGAGGTTCTCCATGAGGGCTCTGACTCTGCAGTAGGCTTCTGCTTGGACGTCCAGGCTTTTCCACACATCCTCTGAAATCTAGGCAGATGGCCCCAAGCCTCAACTCTTGCACTCTGTGCATCTGCAGGCTCAACATCATGTGTAAACCACTAAGGCTTATAGCTTGCACCCTCTGGAGCAGTGGCCTGAACTGTACCTGAGCCCCTTTTAGCTGAAGCTGGAACGACTCGGATGCAGGAAACAGTGTCCTGAGGCTGTTCAGGGAAGCAGGGCCCTGGGCCTGGCCCACAAAACCATTCTTCCCTCCTAGGCCTCTGTGCCTGTGATAGGAGGGGCTGCCACAAAGTCTCTGAAATGCCTTCAGGGTCTTTCCCCCATTATCTTGGCTATCAGAACTTGCCTTCCTTTTAGTTATGCAAATTTCTGCAGCCTGCATGAATTCCTCCCCAGAAAATAGGCTTCTCTTTTCTACCACATGGCCAGGCTGCAAATTTTCCAAACTTTTATGCTCTGCTTCCCTTTTAAATGTAAGTTCCAGTTTCAGATCATTTCTTTAGTCATAGATATGAGCTATGCTGTTAGAAGCAGCCATGCTGACTCTTGAATGCTTTGCTGATTAGAAATTTCTTCTGTCAAATATTCTAAATCATCACTCTCAAGTATAAAGTTCCACAGGTTCCTATAACAGGGTACAATCCAACCAAGTTTGCTAAAGCATAGCAAAAGTGACCTTTATTCCAGTTCTAAATAAGTTCCTCATTTCCATCTGAAGCCTCCTCAGCCTGGACTTAATTGTCCATATCACTGTCAGTATTTTTGTCATAATCATTCAACAAGTTTCCAGGACATTCCAAACTTTCCCTCATCTTCCTGTCTTCCTTTGACCCCTCCAAACTCTTACAACCTCTGCCCACTTAGTACCAATTTCCTGTATTAGTCCATTCTCACATTGCTATAAAGAAATACGTCAGACTGGGTACTTTATAAAGAAAATAAGTTTAATTGGCCCATAGTTACACAGGTTGTCCAAGGAGGCACAGCAGCAACTGCTTCTGGGGAGGCCTCCGGGAGCTTTTACTCATGGTGCGAGGCAAAGTGGGAGCAGGCATCTTACATGGCAAGAGCAGGACCGAGAGAGAGATGGGAGGTGCTTCACACTGTTAAACAACTAGACCTCATGAGAACTCACTCACTATCACAAGAACAGCACCAAGGGGGGATGGTATCAAATGACTCATGATAAACTGCCCCCATGATCCAATCACCTCCCACCAGACCCCACCTCCAATACTGGGGATTACAATTCAGCATGAGATTTGGGTGGGGGACATATCAAGATGTTCATTGCAGCTTTGTTCATTTCTTCTAAAATTTGGAAGCAACCAAGATTCCCTTCATTAGTGAATAAACTGTGGTATATCTACACATGGATTAAGATTCAGTGATAAAAAGAGAAATGAACTATCAAGCTAGAAAAAAAAAAAACCATGGAGGAACCAAATGCATGTTACTAAGTCAAAAAAGCCAATTTGAAAAGGCTACATACTGTATGATTCCAACTATATAACATTGTGGAAAAGGCAAAACTATGGAGACAGTAAAAAGATCAATGGTTGTGGGAGGGAGAAGAATAGATAAAGCACAAAAGATTTTTAGGCAATGAAATTATTCTGTATGATAATCATGAACACATGTCATTATACATTGTCAAAACCCACAGAATGCACATCAAGAACAAACTCTATACAAACTACGGATTTAGGATGATAATGATGTGTAAATGTATGTTCATTGATTGCAATAAATGTGCCACTCTAGTACAGGATGATGACAGTGAAGGAGGCTGTATGTGTGGGAGAGGAAGGCATATACAGGAACTCTCTATACTTTCTGTTCAATTTTGCTGTGATCCTAAAACTATCCTAAAAAGTAAAGTCTATTTTAAAAATTTTTAAAAAGCAAGTCAGGATAAGGAGTTGAAAGTTTAGACTGGAGCTAGTAGATTGCTCTTATCATTTCTTGAACAGGGAATAACATGGTTAAGAGGAATGTTTGAAGAATGACACTTTCCACAATGTATAGAGTGGATCACAACATCAGGAGGCTGTGGCAACAACACAGATGCAAGGTGATGAGAGAGGGAATGAAGGTTTAGTGATGACCTGAGATTTGGCAATTATGAAGGAAGACTTGATGATTGACAACTCCTCATTGCAAGACCTTTAGTTTTCTTTTAATTATTCCAATAAATGAAAGTAGTAGTGAAGTCATCTAAAAGGAAAGGCAGAAGTATGAATTAGGAGTTGAAATGTGCATTCAGTTCTGAAAAATCTGTTCTTCAGAACAAGGCTGGAAGGCTGCACATGGGAGGCACTTGAGTACGTAAAAAAGCTGCTCTGTGAATTATTTAAAAAATCTAATTTGCAAAGGCCACTGGCATTGCTTGGGTGCATTTGTAAATCAGGCACTCGCTTAAGTCATCTTCAACAGCTAAAGTTATAATTTCCATGCAAAGGCTCAGAATATTAAAACGTTAATTGAAAAAGAGTACTTTGAAAATCCTGTTTGCAGAGTTCATTCAGCTGGGCAAGATAGGGTCAGGCCAGTTTTTCATCTGCAGAATAGGCTAAGCCTTTTTGCATGATTTCCCTGGAAAACAAATCCTTCATATGGCAAATGAATGACTCCTTGGTCTGTTTGCTTTATTAAAGGCTATCGTGGTCCTCTTTATTTATTATGCTCTCAGTTTCTGCTAAACTCAAACTTGAATATAAAATGTCCTGCATTATTTAATCTGCTAGCTATTGTTTATCCCCTCTCTTATGAAGCCAGGGCTGGCAGACTCAGCTTTTATTACAATGGCTGTAAAGTGTCTGTGGCATCTGTGACAAGGATCATCCTGGCAGGGCAGGGGTCTGCTGCTCTGTGCTCTTCTGCTGCAGGCTGGCAACTTGGGGTAGTGGGCACAGATGCTCCCCAAGCTCTCCCTTCTACCTCCCAACTGCTCCTGCCAAGCCTCAGATCACCTTTACAGAACAGAGGGTAACTCAATGTCAGCATCTCACGCAAGCTAATCTTTCCTCTGAGGCAGCTGACAAAAGCTGCTGAGAACAGGAGAGTGATTCTGGGTTCCCTCTCTGAAGGTCTTTGCTGATTTCAAGGTCAGGTAGGTAATGCACATGGTATCTTAATTACAGCAGATGCCACATTGTCTGGAATGAAATAGAAAACAGGGATGAAGAGAATTCACATGCCTCATCTGGTCCTGATACTTTCCCTACATTATCACATTTTATCCCTCTCACATCTTATGAGATAAGAAACATTATTTTCCCTCTCCTTATAGGTGAAAAAAATGAAAGCATAGGGATATAAAAGAACCTGCAGGCAGGCATTCTGATAAGCAGTGATTAGTAAGTGCAGAACTTGGGAGGCTAAGCCAGGCCTGCCTAACTTCAGAGCCCAGGGCTTTTCCCTCCACTGATTCTTGCCTTGGAGTTTTCCAGGCCCACTTGGGTCCCCAGAATTCTGTGCCTCCTCTACCTGTACTTCCATTACTACATTACTTCCAAGTCCTTGCCTGAATGGCAGAACCCGAGGGCTCACCCATAAAGTTACTTCTCTGTCTCTCCCACAGACTGCAGGTCAGTTGGGAGATTTTCATTCTTATCACACACATCAATTTTTGTCAGTGGTAGGATTAATTTAGCCCATTAAGTACTTTCCCATTAGGCCTGTGGCTTAACTGAGGTGTCAAATTTTGATGTCTAATATTTTATGAATTACACTGATATGCTACTTCTTTGATTCCTTTTCATAGTCTGTGTTATGACCATCTGGACACCTCCTTCTCTTGGAGTTTTGGGATAGCAACAAAGCAAGTACAGAATACTGAACAGATCGATATAGTTAAGCACATTACCATAATCCACAGACATTAAAACGTCAATACCTCATTCCCCTGACAAAGCTTATATCAACAGAAGGCTCCATGGCACAAGAGATAGATTCATTAGGCTTTCACCTCTGGGAATGGGTTTCAACAAGCTTAGGTCACTTACAAAGATGAGTTTCATGGTCTTAACTTTGCCAAACTTTGTTTATTAGTATTTGGGCTCCAATTATAATCCAATCAAGCCAATAGCTTTTCCTTACGAAAGGGACATTCTCCACATGCATCCCATCAAATGCATAATGTCAACATGAGAATTTATTTGAGCTGTGTGTGACCAGTCTCCTGTTCTACTAAAAATACTTGCAAACATTTAGACTGAGAAGCTTTGCATATAACCACATCAGTATGTTAATCCGAGACATGACGAATCATCATTATTTTATTTTTTTTAGAAACAGGGTCTTGTTCTGTTGCTCGGACTGGAGTCCAGTGGCACAATCTTAGCTCACTGCAGCCTCAAACTCCCGGGCTCAAGCAATCCTCTTGGTTCAGCCTACCAAATAGCTGGGACTACAGGCACAAGACACCATACCTGGCTAATTTTTAATAATTTTTTTAGAGATGGAGTCTCACTACGTTGCCTTGATCTTGAATTCCTGGCCTCGAGCCATCCTCCTGCCTCAGCCTCCCAAAGCACTGAGATTACAGCCACCACACCTGGCCTCTTGAAGAATTTTAAAACTCAGTGAATATTTCTTGGGCACCTACTGTGTGCCTGGCACTGTTCAGGACACTGGAGACATAGTGGTGTGCACAAAAGACTAGGAGTTTATATTGTAGTTGAGGAGACAGATAAGGAAACATGTACATGAAGTCATCTCACGTAACTAACTATAGATGCTGGGAAGAAAACAGACATGATAATGTGATGTGGGGGCACATGAGGTAGGGTGGTGAGAGAAGTTTCTGAGGAGTTGGATCCACTGTGTAAAGAAAGTGGCCATGCAGGAAGTTAAGGGAAAGGTGCCCTAGATATAAAGAATAGCAAGTGTGATTGCCTTGAGGTGAGAATGAGTTTGTTTATATGAGGAATAGAAATCAGGCCATGGGGGCCTTAAAGTCAGAGAGGTTGGCAGGAACCAGATCATGCAGAGCCTTCCTGGCTGTGGTAAGAGACTTGGGGAGTCACTGGAGGGTTTAAATGAGAGAAGTGGCATTACTATTATTGTTATTTTATTTTAAATTTTACTACTTATCATTATCATTAATTATGACTCATTTTTTAAAAGTAAAAATTGTTCATGCTATGGCAGGGATTCTAAACAGGGGGTGATTTTTGCCTCCTGGGGACATTTGTCCATGCCTGGAGACAGCTTCAGTTGTCACACTGGGGAGTGCTACTGACATCTAGTGGGCAAAGGCCAAAGATGCGGCTAAACATCCTACCATGTCTGGACTACCCCCTACAACAAAGAAATAGGCACCCTAAACTGTCAATCGTGACGTGGTTGAGAAACCCTGAGCTATGGCAGGGAGAATGGAGAACTGGAGAAGGGGAAAGAGTGGAAGCAGGAGGCTGGAGCAGAAACTCAGAAGAAATGTTGGTTATTTGGACTGGAACGGTAGCAGCAGGGCTGGAGAGAGTGACTCAGGATACATTTTGGAGATAAAGCTGATAGGACCTGTCAGTCAGTTAGCTGTGGAAAGTAAAGGAAAAGGAGTCAAGGGTTACTCTCATATTTTCAGTCGGAGCAACTGGGTAGACAGTAAGGTCATTTACCAAGATGGGGCACAATATGCGAGGAATAGGTTGAGAGGGGAAGATCAAGAATATTGTTTTAGACACATTAAATATGAACTCTGTTAAACTTCCCTGTGGAGATATCAAATAAGGGCTGAATATATGGTTCTGAAACTAAGGGTAAGGGCCAGTTATCAGCATGTAGATTAGGGAACAAAGTGAGGAAGAAGATCCAGTGGTGGGGACCAGGAGAGAGAGGTTAGGAAACCAGGAAACTACAGTGCCCTGGAAGCCATGGGGGAAAGGATTTGAAGAATGGTGCTGTTATCTATGTTGAATGTTTCTGAGGAGCCAGTGAGGTAAGAGCAAAAAATAACCCCAGAATTTGGGTGTCCTGGCTGGCTTTCACCAAGGCAGTCATGACACAGAATATCGCAGCTTTGTTGGAGTGGACAGGATTGAGTTCTGATTGAAGTGGGCTTCAGAGAGCAAGGGGGTGTAGGAAATGTAATCAAAGAATATTACTTCTTTCAGTAAATATTGATGAAAAGAGAATCAGAGAAATAAGGCAGTAACAGAATTCCAATTATAGAACAACACAAAAAGTGTTATTTTAAAAAACAGAGTTCTTTTTTTGTAAGTCCCAATTTGTGACATTTACTTATGAAATTAACCAATAGAATTTAAACGAATATTTTCGTGGTGTTGCAGGTGTTGGTAAATAACACATGCATTTCATTCAAATTAGAACTCCGTTTTATAAATGAAATTCCAATAAAATTTTCTAGAACCACTGAAAAACCACTAAAACTTTAGAATGGTAATTTTTGGAAGAATGCATTTGGAAAACCACTATACAAAATTAGCTTTAACAGCAAAATTTCATACATCAACCAGTCAGTAGGGTAATAAACTTATACTCACAATAGGCCTTTCTCTTGGCCCTGAAATTATAGCAAGATTTCAATCCTGTTTTTTTTTTTTTTTATCCTGTTTTGTTTGTTTGTTTGTTTGTTTTGGAGATGGAGTTTCACTCTTGTTGCCCAGGCTGGAGTGCAATCTTGGCTCACTGCAACCTCTGCCCTCAGATTCAAGCAATTCTCTTGCCTCAGCCTCCCGAGTAGCTGGGATTACAGGCATGTGCCATCACGCCTGGCTAATTTTTGTGTTTTTAGTAGAGACGGGGGTTTCTCCATGTTGGTCAGTCTGGTCTCGAACTCTTGACCTCAGGTGATCCGCCCACCTTGGCCTCCCAAAGTGCTGGGATTACAGGCAAGAGCCACTGCGCCCAGCCAAGATTTTAATCCTGTTGCTGTCACTTCTTAGCTGTTTGACCTTGAGCAAGTTACTTAACCTCTTGACATGAAAGATTCTCCATTTATAAACCAGTCAAGGTGAGTGTGAAGATTAAATGAAATAATATATGCAAACATGTGTCCGGCATGGGGTCCACCTTCTCCTTCTTTCTGGCACCTCCACTTTAGAACTCTCTGACCAAAGTTAGCCTTGCAATGACTCTGTGTGGAACATTACATACAGCAAAGTTGATCATCATGGGAGGCTCTGGCTCTGGTTTTGTCCTCAGCTCACCTGTGATATCTTTGTACCTCATCTAGCACACATCCAGACCCAGAATGGACTTTGCAAACACCGGATGCCTATTACCTTGAAGCATCTAAATGATGTAAAACCAAGGAAAGATTCGTTTTTGTGGTTTTTGGATTTTGGTGTATGAGATATTATAGAAAACTAAATATGTAAGCTGTGACAACTTCAATGAGAGAATGCCACCAAATTTTTAGATTAGGGTTTAGACACAGCCAGGACCATAAAATAGTTACTTTTCCCCAATCTTTCAACCACAAATAGAAGGTTTTTCAAAGGAAGGAAGATAAAAAAGACCAATAATAATAATAATAACTCTTGGATTATTTACACTAGTAGAAGTGAAAAAAGTACTTTCAAATTAAAAAAATTGCACTGACCTAATATTGAGATTGTTGAAGAGAAAAGAACTTACTTGTTGATTTGTGTTCTCTTTTCAGTAATGGGGACTGCTAAAAGAAATCCATACAGGAGACAAGGAAATTACAGTAATGAAATCTTTGTATAATTTAAGCTAAGCAATCATCTCCAGTACACCAAACCACAGGCTTCCCGTACTCATCAGTCCAGACAAATGACATATTCACAAATGTATCATTAGAGTTAGCAAAAGGTTTCTTGTTTTGTTTTTTATTTTTAGACATTGCTAGGGAATATTTATTTCTGTGCAATTCCTAAATTCTGTTAAGTCTTCAACTGATTTAAATGAACAAAAGACATCACTAAGTCATAGCCTAGAATTGGAAGGAAGCTTAAAAAAGCCAGAGGCCCAACTACTCCTCAGCAATGTTCATAACCACTGGTCATCCAGGCCTCCAATTAAACTCTCTAGAGATTTAGAAGTGACTGTCGAACTAGGCAGCCCATGCTGATTCCAGTCTACTCAGATGTCTATAAATTCCATCCTTTAAAGCCACACAGAAACAGGCTAATGCCTTTTTCCAGGCAGGCATTTCCTGTAACGCAACTCAACTCCTCCTAGTAGAGAGTGATGGCTATAGGAGGGAGGGGATGATTAGGAAGCGGTTGCTGTGGGTAGGTCACCAGGCACTGCAGGGCTCTTGCTTCTTGTGAGAGGAGTATTGGTGAGTGAGAGTGGACAATGCTCTCTGTTGACACTGACCATGTTTCAAGATGTAGTTTGAGCCTTACAGACAGACTGAAGGATGTATGCAATTTCAGTCCCAATTATAGCTGTCAACAAGTGAGTTTCACATATTTTCCCCTTGCAGTCCCAATTTCTCCACTACCACTCTGCATTTCTTAGGCTCCAGAAGTCATCTATGTGAATATTCTGGGATGTACTAATAGCAGGGAGATAATACCCCTGGATTAGGGTAGAGGACTGTCTTTGAGATTTTTACCTATGTCCAGCACCCTTCCTGGGCAGCTTCCGTGATGAATGAATTCTGTTTTCAAACATGGAGTGCACTTGGGCTTTCAAAAATATGAACGTCTTTTACTGTCACATGGAGTCAGTGGCAATGAGAATTAATCAGGATCTGATGGTCATTTCTGCCATGCAAACCTCCTTTATGTAAATAGAGAGAGCTTCCAAATTTCTTCAGACTCAAAACAGGGTGCAAAAACTCCACAGTCCTCCCATATTACCAGCATCCTTAGTGTAAGGTTTCTGATACAGAAAATCTTCAAAGATTCCATTTTCAGGGGACGTTTCTTCATTTTGATCATGCTTTACTTTCCCTCAGTGTCATTTTTATCTGTCTTGGATTCATTTTACTTTCTTAAAAACACTTTCTTTTTTTGAAGATGAGGTCTCACTCTGTTGCCCAGGCTGGAGTCCAGTGGCACACTCATAGCTCACTGCAGCCTCAAACTCCTGAGTTCAAACAATCCTCCCCTCTCAGTCTCCCAAGTAGCTGGGACCACAGGTATGTGCCACCATGTCCAGTTCATTCCTTTTTTTTTTTTTTGTAGAGACAGGGGTCTCACTATGTTGCCCAGACTGGTCTCAAAGTTCTGGCCTCAAACAATCCTCCCACCTTAACCTCCCAAAGTGCTGACATTACAAGTGTGAGCTGCTGCTCTTGGCCAATTTTTTTTTTTTTTTTTAATTTTAGGTTACGTGGGTTACTTTACAGCCCTGAGACAAAGTCAATTAGTAACAATTAAGCAGTATCTAGATTTAATGATTTTCAGAATTTTTATACTTACAACCCTTTAAAAGTTAAAAATATGTCATGCTTCCCAGAACATTATAGTAGTAGAATATTTAGTAGCCATTGATTGAGAAATTATCTAATGACTAAAGCAGAAGCTTTTGAACACATCCCAGTAGCAACTGAACAAGTCCACAAGTTTGAAAAATTGAATAGAAGTGAGTCACATTAATCCTTTTTAGGTAGTGCTTAGTATGCATACTCTTTAACTCAGTGTCTGCTCAGAAGTTTGCACCCACCCTTTCCCCATGTTCCCTCCTTCCCCCCTACAGACTTCCCCGAAGAATCGACATATTTCTTTAGCAGCTTCTTAATTCATAATACTTATTGGTTTTGCCCAGAATGCAAGCTAAAGCTTCTAGCTTGACCTAATTAGATTTTACCTTAAAACCACAGAAATTTGGAGCTGGAAGGAATAATAGAGGTCATCTAGTTTTACCTCCTTAATTCCCAAATAAGAAAACTAAGACCCCAAGGCTTACAAGCAGCTGCCCTGGGGCACAGAGAATAGGGCAGAACCAGGTTCTTCTGGTAGCATTCTGGTCCCAGTCTCTGCCTGGATCTGGTGCACAGAGCTACTAGGCCTGCATCTGGAGCACTGGTCACTCCAAACGGCTAGAAGTTTCTCCAGTATCAGGCTGTGTCCTGCTGCTAGCATATTATTTGTGTAACTCCTCTTGCCCTGAATCGATTTCTCCCCACAATTACTTGGCAGCAATTTAGTTCATCTTCCAGACTCAGCCAGAGTAAAACCTTCCCATGAAGCATCTTTAGACCCTCAAATAAGACACCCCACCTCTTTTGTGCTTCTACTGTAGAAATAATAAGAATAATGGCTAACATTTACTGAGCACTTACTACATGCCAGTAACATTACATGTTACATCTCACTTAATCCTCATATTATGCCATAGGAAGTATTATTTGCCTTTAGCTTAAAAATAAGGAAATGGAAGCTTAGGGATATTGAGTAATTTGTATAAGTGTCAGAAGTGAGATGCTCCCTCTCACAGTGTGAGTCAAGTATCACACACTTAACCACTCTGTTATGTTGCTGTGTGTTGCACAACAGTTGTAGCACAGCATTCATAACATCTGAGCATACTTATGTTTTGATGTATGTCTTTCATTCCCATTAGACTATAAGCACCTCAGAGAAAGGAATAATATTTTATCTGTCTTTTTCCTCCCCATACCTAGCAGTTTCTGTCACAGAGTATGTTCTCAATGTATATTTGCTAAATGAATGAATGCATGAATGAAATAATCACTGCATAGGCGGTTTTTAAAGTGCAGTTCCAAAAGAATTCATGCATAATGATCGTTTATAAGTGAGAGGGCAGAACTATTGATTTATCTGCATGAATGATGACTTCCCAAAATAGATACAAACTGTGGCAAAAATGTCAGATAATAGAAGGCTTTATATATTAGCAGAAGCAAATATTGCTACAGGCCAGTATGGAAACTTCAGATTTCTTCCTCTCTCAATCCCTTTCTCTCTCCCCAGGCCCCTCCTTGTTAAGGAAGAACACAGAGGAAGCAGAGAACATGGAAGTAGCATTAGAGTGGAATCAGGAGAGCTGGACCCAAACCCTGCAGTCACTTAGCTTCTGGTGAGACTCTGGCATGTGAGACGACCTGGAAAAACCACTCTTTCCATTTCTTCTAAGCAGGGATATGCTTCTAAATGCTCTCTAAGGCCTTTCAGATGCAAACATTCTGGAATTCTAAAATTCACCAGGTGGTCTGTGGGCTGATCCAAAATGAAAGTCATTTGAAAAAAAGTCTGTTATTTTGGGCTTCCCCAAAGCATATATTTTCTATATTGCAGATTTGAAGCCGCATTTTAAAAGAAAATAAAGATTTTAAAAATTAAAACTAAACCTGCACTTCTTTTGCAGGGGCAAGGCCCCCAAAGATTTTGCATTTGTGGTGCTGGAAAGAATTAGAACAGGCTAGGCACAGTGGCTCACGGCTGTAATCCAAGCACTTTGGGAGGCTGAAGCAAGAGGGTCACTTGAGTCCAGGAGTTGCCTGGGCAGCAAAGCAAGATCCTGTCTCTACAAACAAATAAAAAATTACCTGGGCATGGTGGCATGTGCCTATAGTCCCAGCTGAGGTGGGAGGATCATTTGTTTGGGCCAGGGAGGTTGAGGCTGCAGTGAGCCATGATTATACCACTGCACTCAGCCTGGGTGACAGAGTGAGACCCTGTGTCAAAAAAAAAAAAAAAAAAAATTAAAAGAGTTCTTACATATAGGAGGGTTTTAGCCAGAAAAAGCAGGAAAGGGGCTGAGCTAATCCCCTAGCCCATCTTGGTCTACCTGTCTGTCAAATGGAAGGGCGGGAGCTCATCAAAGTTCTTTTCTAGAGCAAACATTCCACGCTTTCATGTGCTCCTGAAATCAACGCAGGATCTCTCTTCACACAACCAGTGAGGGGGAGCCCCCATTTGGAAGCCCCTGCCACTGTGTTACTACTTCTTCCACTGCCTTTCTACTGATGTTGTGGCTTTGGTCATGTCCATCATCACTTTATGACCATTATAAGGTCAAATTCAATTGCTTCTGTTTTTGTTTGTTTGTTTGTTTACTTTGATCCCTATCTATATTTTTTGGGGGGATGCTTGTGAATTATCTTAGGAAAGGCAAATGCTCATGTATGTCATATTCTAGCCATAAATCAAGGGGTCTGCACCTATCTCTTACAATCAGAAAAATGCAATATGTATGCATTTAACATGGGACTTTAGCCAGGCATGGTGATGTGCATCTGTAGTACCAGCTACTTGTGAGGCTGAGGCAGGAGGATCACTCGAGCCCAGGAGTTCAAGACTAGCCTGGGCAACATAGCAAGACCTCATCTCTAAATAAATAAATAAAAAGGAAAAAATAAATAAACTGGGATTTCCCTTGGAATGAGTATTCTTAATTTTATAAATAAATGATTTGGTTTGACACTTGAAATTATCTTCATTTTTAATTTTCATGATTTTTCTCATGAAATATATTTTGCTTTAAAAAATAATATAGTGTTTGAAATTAGCCATAAATGTCCATGATTTAATTAATATAAGGTGCTACGACATTTTTAGTGATAAACTATGAAAATCACAGCACACAAGTTTCCCATAGATATTTTTGGAGAAATTATGTCAGCTGTTCTTATAAAGCTTCCTTTTATCCTTTACCACTTTCCTTTTTAAACTTGCTATATATATTTACAGAACAGCAACATTTCCCCACAAGATGTTTTAATTTGCATTTCTCTCAATGACTAATCTGACATACCAGATAGGAGATTCTTATTTTTTCCATCACAGTAAATGCTAACCAAGTATTTTGTTTTTGTGAATTGAGAAATCTAGCAATAATAGACAAGAAATAAAGAGTCCAGTGTTTGCATATCCTCTTTCTCAAGATGGCCATATTTTTGAGATTATCCTTTTTGCAAAATGGTAGTCCACGTTTCCATTTCAGTAACTTTGCTGTAATGGAAAGTCATACAAGTGTTGCCAGAATCAATAGTTTAGATTCTTGTATCTGTCTCAGACAGCAGGGTTGCTGTATACAATGTATTTCCATTTGATATTACCAGAGTTTCTTATTTGTAGTTATCTTTTAGGATAGTGTGATCTGAGTTTACTCCCAAAGTGATACATGATTTTATTTTCTTGTTTTTTTTTTAAAAAAAAGAAAAAAACACATTTTCTCATTTGTAAAACACTGAGTAATTATTCATTTTTTTTTTTTGTCTTTGTACCAAGAAGAAGGAAGCACTTACCCATTTCTGTCTTATCTGTCACATTAGTTGGCAAGCTAATCCTCCATGAGCTTCCATTGGATGTTTTTCTCCCAGCTATTTATAGTCAACTAATGGTCACTTTTCAGAAATTTTTGTCTGTGTTCCACATGTTTGATTGTAACAAGGCAGTTAACTGGCAAGAAGTTTCAATGAGGAGGCCCCTCAAAAACTGGCTTCAGGATTTTCCATAACTGTTGCTGCTTAGAAACAGGACTTGGGAAGTATTCATTCTGCACTTGTCACCAATGACAAACTGAGGATCTACAATAAATTGAGGCATCCCCATATGAATGGTAGTCCAGGTTCCTAAATGTAGACCACATGTGTAATTGCACTGTTTCTGCTGGTATTTACACACTTTAAGTAAATCTTGCATCTGGCCAATGGGATACATCATCCAGGAAATCCCTCATGACTGTGAGAATGGAAATCACTAAGTTCAAAGGGTAGCCAGGAGCTGAGGCTGAAGGAAGGCAAAAACTAAAAAAGAGAAAAATATTTCAATTTGTGAAATAAATGAGACAAGCAAATTGCCTGACTTATTGGTAGCTTTACTTTTGAAACAGTCATGAAGATTTCTTGGGAAGGTAGGCAGAAGGACCAGAGACTGAGAATGGGAGCAAGGCAGAGGTTAAACAGGCATCTCCAGACTGAGATACGAGTAAAAACCATTTCCAAAGCTGGAGAGTGCAGGACTAAGTTGTCCATTCAGTAGCGCTTATTGAGTACCTATTGAATGTGTCACTGATTATATTACTATGCATTTCCAGCTCACTACTAAACAGATTGCTACTTTGCTGGCATTGCTGCCTTGAGTGGACAGGCATTGCTGTGTCTGTCTAGAACAGTACCCCTTCTTCTCTGGGGAATCATTCTTCACTCATTCCAACCATGTGGCTGTGTTGAGGGAGGCCACTCATCCTCCCTCTATGAGGAGTGGGTACCTAGCTCAGATAAGTCAAGCTTTATACCCATTCCTGCTTGCCACAGTGACTGTACGAGGGTGTATGACCTAGGTCAAGCCAATCAGAGTCCTTTCTCAGAATTTTTCTAACTGCAGCTGGTAGGGCAGATCCCTCTTTCATCCCTTGTCGTGAAATTGTCAGGATGTAAGCCTAAATCTGGCTATCATTAGAGTCTTATAAAGACAGCTGGCCTGGACGACCAAAGCTGACATTCAGAAAGAAGAGAAGTTATTTGAAGAAAGACACGGAGAAACATTGACCTGTTGGCTTTTGAGGTCTGTATCCAATCACCTGTAAGGTCAGATCCCAGGTATTCCATGGCATTATGTGGGCTAATTCACTTCTTCTCCAGAGAGTTAGAACTGTGTCTCTGCAACTTGCAACTGAGAATCTTGAGTATCCATTGAAATTTGTTCTTTTCTTAAGATGGTTGTCATGATAATACTAGAAGAGGTTTTAAATGGGAGGCCGAGGCGGGTGGATCACGAGGTCAGGAGATCGAGACCATCCTGGCTAACACGGTGAAACTCCGTCTCTACTAAAAATACAAAAAATTAGCCGGGCGTGGTGGCGGGCGCCTGTAGTTCCAGCTCCTCGGGAGGCTGAGGCAGAAGAATGGCGTGAACCCGGGAGGCGGAGCTTGCAGTGAGCCAAGATCGCGCCACTGCACTCCAGGCTGGGCAACAGAGCGAGACTCCGTCCCCCACCGCCCCTGCCCAAAAAAAAAGGGTTGAAGAGGAAAGGCATATACTGGGAAGATGGAGGCAGAGGTAGTGTGGAGAACTGCATTTCCAAGTCTCGGCCCCAGGAGAAATCACCAAGCCCTCAGTCAAGAGCAGAGAAGGCAAGGGCCAAGCCACAAGCCAGCGATTATAATCTGACAAAAAGAAGAGATTGCTGGTTTACCATTCAGTTGCTGGATCTGTTCTGAACTAGCGTAGATAATAGCTTATCATGGTTACGCTATTAATGCATTACCAAAGCACAAATGCTCAGGTCTATTTTCTGAATCCTGATTTGATATTTTGTAGTTTAAGAAGTCGCTCTACTCAAATAGTGCCAGCATTTAGCTCATCTGTCTTCTTTTCAGATTAAGCAGAAACCAGACACCAAAAAGAAAAATAGTAAAACCTTGAATATCCTGGAAGAGGCAGGAACAATAGAATGGAACAGATGTTAAGCAACAATGACACATTTTAGGCCTTGTATTGATTTAAAGAAAGTAACTAAAAGTAAGTAAATATTCATTGGAAGATTAGTAACTGCAAATAACTGAAAACCCAACTCAAACTGGTTTGAGCATGACAGATAAATTATGCTTTACATCGTTTATGTGGGGGTGTTCAGGTGACATTGACTTGGGTCATATCCCTTTCTCTGTAATTCTCTAGGCTTTTCCAGGTTTTCAGTGAGGGCTTCTCTTAGAAAACACATGCTTCACTTTTCTTTGTTTTTGTACAAGCTCTGTTAAGACTAAGCTTGCCTTTTTATTTTATGATCCTTCTGAAGACCACAGGCATTCTAACCCATTGAGTTTTGTCAGGTTTTCTAGTGCTACAGCCTCAGAGGGCATGTGGTCACAATCCCTGTGTTTAACCAGCTGATGTGCTATCACATGACAATGATCGCCAATTTCCTAGACTAGAATAAAGGTCCACTACCTTCTACCTAATTTTCATTCAGCAACCCTGGCAATTTACAGTCTGTTACTTTCAACTCCATATTCTTGGGAACAAATTCTGGGTCCATTAAGACGTATTTGGTTGGAAGTAACAGAACATGCAGAGTAACAGAACATTCAGCTTAAGCACTGAAAGTGCTTTATTGGCTCATGTAATACACAGTTTGGCTCACACTGGTAATACCAGCACTTTGGGAGGCTGAGGCATGAGGATGCCTTGAGGCCAGGAGTGTGAGAACAGCCTGGCAACATAGTGAGACCCAATCTCTCCAAAAATAAACAGTTTGGTGGTCATGTGGCTTTAAGCCTGGTTTCATCAGGGCTCTGGCTCCACTTCTCTGGAGTGCTTGGCTGTGCCCCTTCCCTGTGTTGGTTTGGGTTTCAGGCTGGCCTCCCTCATGGTAGTGGCATGGCTGCCAATGGCTAACAAGGCTACATGTTTCTTGTTTACAAATAATTTCTTTCTAAATTTCACAGTTTTTGTGTCATATTAGTGGAGAGGCAAGGGAGTTCTGGTCCACAACTAAGTTGTAGGTAATAGTTTCCCTTCCCTACATACTAACCTAACAAAATGTAAACCCTTCGCAAAATTAGGAGACAGGAAACCTCAGCCCACTAATTATTTTTTACAAGCATTTTTTTTTAGGGCACCTGACACTAAGCAGGTTTTTCTCTTATTAGACCCTAAGACTCATTTTTAATTCTTCTTGCCCTCAAATAGAACAATTTTCTTGTTTCCAGATTGATGTCTGACAGCAAGGAGGATGTACGGTGGTTGGTAATAATAGGAAGACCTTGGGAAAGGGGCTGTGAAAGGGGCTGTGTCGTCAAGAACATGCCATTATCCTACTTCTTCCCTTATGGACTATTATGGGCTAAATTATGCCACTCACTCTCACATTCATATCTTGAAGGCCTAATCCTCAGTACCTCAGAATGGAACTGTATTTGGATATAGGAACTTTAAAGACGTAATTAACTTAAAATGGATTTTTTAGGGTGGGCCTTAGTCCAATATGACTGGCATACTTATAAGGAGAGATTAGGACACAGGTAACATCGACAAAGGAAAGAAGACGGCTATCTATAACACACAACTTTCTTCCTTCTCTCTTCTCTTCTCATCCTTCCCTTAGAATTATCAGTAGAAAGAGGAACAGGTCATTCTTCAGAGGAGAAACAGCTACTGGGACAATGTTACCACCCACCTTACGCACACACCCTGGAATTTAGAGACCTGGTTGTATGAGGATGTCTGCTCCTTCATTTCTATGCCAGCTCTGCAGAGGGTCCCTCGACACCACTTCACACCCAGGATAGTCATATTATAGACTCATAGATCTTGTTACTCTATTTTTGCTAAGGCATAAACACATCATAGTTTTCAAGTTGAATTCAAGCCAGTTCCTTAAGAATGAATTTAGGTATTGGAATAGTTTATGTATAAACCTGTGTTTATTTAGTATGTCCAACTACATGTTCAATTGGAAAGGAAATAACAGGTTATGAGGAAGATATAGTCAGAGGAGTACCTATAAATATCCTAAGGCAGAGGCCTAGCCCTCTTCTCTGTGTCTGTGAAATGTGCAGAAATGTCCAGGAGAAGGCCTGGGGGAAGTCCAGGGAACATGCTCCCTCCTTCCTTAAATAAATTCTGGGAAATTCCCAAAGAAAAATAGCAGAAGGAGGAAAATTTGGAAAAGGCAACATAAATAACTCAGAAGTCACAGCAAACAATATTAGATTTGATGGTTCAAGCTTATAATTCTCTCCCCAAAGTGCCATCCTTTGAGAGCTCACATGGAACTATGTTTAAAACACCGCCTTTTCTGTCACTCTGCCCTTTGTGATTTAAATGCCACAACTAAGCAGAGTACAACCTGACACCACCTCAGTCTTGACAACAGATCAAGGACCACAGCATCTGCTGCTGGGTTGGGTACAGCTGTGAGTTGAGCTAGTGGACAACCAGTCTAAATTGCTCATGGCTGCTGTCTCAGAAGAGCTCTCACTTCTCACCCAGGCAGCTATCCTGTTTCCCAAGCTGCTCAAATGCCCAGCAATTTGATCATGTGATAAATATAAATAAAGTTTTTGGTTTTCCTCATCCTTCTTTATTATGAACACTGGGTGAAGCCAACTTAAAGGAGTAAGTGTTCACGGAAAAAAATAGTTATTGTGTTATCATTGTACAAAAAACAGGTGGGTGCAAATTCCTCACTTAATTGCTTTGTTTGGTTTGGTTCATTTCCTTCCACCCAGACCTTCTCCCTCTCTCCATAATCTCTTTTGTATTCTGCTCATAGATCTAGGCCCTCCTCCCCAAAGAAAGAAAGCTAAATTGTTTTTAGATAAAAGTGTCATCTGCCTCCCTCAAAATGGGAAATTCAATCATACAAATGATCGTACAAATGACTGTGGAGGCTGGTTCTCCATTTCCAATGTGGTGTCACTTAGAACGAGATGTTCCTCAGCATCTGTTGTGCACTATTATGGAGGCTGAAAGCCCATGCCACCAATCATAGCAAAGGACACCCAAAGCTGCTGGACTCCGTCCTCAAACAAATTACTTCAGGCTGTAAAATCTTAATTGTCAACAGCAACCAAAAGAGCAGATTGCATTTGGGAAGTCCAACGTACCATGCTTGGAGTACAAGCCAGAGACAGAAAATGGGAGCAGTGACTTGCTGTGTGGTCAGGGGACCAATGAGTGCCCCTTCTAACTGTGGACTCCTCTGTGAGATGAAGGTATAGGGGATCTGAGAGCCACAAGAGGAGAAGGGTCACAAAGCTTGGTTTCATGTCAGCTGGCCTCAGCCAAACCTCTACCCTCTCATTCCAACAAAATATTTTCCTGCGACTGCTGCCCTTCTCTGTTGGATATTGTTCTTTAGGTACATTTAGAACATGTTTTAAAGGTCTATCCCTTTTAGTAGATGCAGTTTAAGGACAAGTTTAATTTATGAAATACATATATCATACAGTCTTATGATTGAAGAAAAAAGGACTAATGATTTGAGATACCTGGCAGAGAATAATTCAGTGGAAATGTACAACAAAGTCATTCTAATGTGCTCAGATAACTATTATCCCCACAAGATGGCAGAGAATAAATTAAAGTGCATCAGCTTTTTCATTTGGCATCCACAAAGATGGTAAAGGGAAAGGGAATAAATATTTACTGCATATCTGTCTGGGGCCAGGTCTCGTTGTAAAAGATCTTCATATACATTATCTCATCAAGTCCTAGAAAACCTTGTTAGGAATTATTATTTCCATTTTTACAGGTGACGATATTGAGGCTGACACTACTTAAATTGCCCAAATTTCTACAAAGAGAGTGAGTGAAGTAGAATCTGACCTAGCTGACTCTGTGTTCTTTTCATTACATATTTCAATTTTGGTTATACGATTTTAAGAAAGTAGATATCAGTAAATCTTTCCTATCTTGGGTCCGCTTGATTTTTAGAGTATGTGCTGAATGGAAATATTATGTCTTTGGAAGCAAATTACTCATAACTCAAGTAATATAAGTTTCTCCTCAGTATTTCCACTTCCACAGTCTTCTCTTCCCTTTTCCTATTTGCATGAGCAAGAAATTTTTAATAATAGAGTAAAATAGTAATGCTAGGAAATATGTGATCATAATCCTCAAAAAAATACTAAAGTTCTAGTCCAGGGGAACCCATGTAATTCCTCCCTTCATTGAAAATCATGAAGATACCATGGGTCATGACAGCAAATGAAAGCCATGAAGAGAAATACCAAAAAAGAAAAACCCCAACACACACACACACACACACACACACACACACACACACACACACACCCCTCAGGAAAAACTCTATGTGCCTCCTAGGCTTCCTGGTGAGCTCTGTGTAGAAAAAGAAATGTGAACTGAAGATCTCATATAAGAAGTAAATGATGGTTTGACTGGCTTGGCCACTGCTCCAATTGCTGGTATGGGTCTGAGGGTTTGATTGAGGGAGCCCAGGGCTTACATAGCTAAGGGACAAACAAGCCAGCTTATGCTCTGCAGGAAAAATGTGGAAAAATCAAGGCCAAAGGGTTAGAGGTAGGATAGAAGTTGAAGGTGCAGAGACAAGTGGTGAGAGTCTGATAGAAGCAGAGATCAAGGCAAGGTCAGGGCAGGAACAACACTGAAGGCAGTGACCACAAACAGCCTTGAAGCATTGGTAAATCTTTCCCATGTTCGGATTGCTCAGTCTTTCAAGTATAGTGTATGTAATGTGGGTTGTATGTGGTGGAGTGGACAAGTACCTAGGATGGAGAGCCACAAAAATTATCCATGCATTCTATATGGAATTCTTCTTCTTGTTTTTATATTATTTTAGGGTGACTCTCCCCAGTGCCAATAACCAACACCTCCATTCTTCTTTGCAGAGAAAGCACTTTATCCTTTTCCTTTCTGTGAGGTTACTCCTACTGGACCTCTTCCTGATGCATACATGCTATTGCACTTCCATGTTACACATTTTCTTACCTTCCATTTTCTGCCATGTTTTCTATTATCTGTATTATTCCAAGTGCGATTTACATTTTTTACTGAGTACTGTAGTCATTCATCTGTCTCCTTTTCATAAAAATCCCTAAAAAAAAGTTGTAATAAATAAAATATATTTTAATAAATAAAATAAAAAATAAACAAAGTATTATTGCCTGTAAAGACAGAAAAACTTAGAACATCAGCATTCAGATAGTCCTGTAGCCATGGTGCCCAATGGAAACCTGTCCTCTTATACAAACATTCCCTTTTAATATTATACAAAAAATCTGGTGTATTAAAAGTCCCCGTGGAAAAACAAAGTAAGCACTACTACAAACTTGCTTTGCAATACCTAGGCAAGGGACATTGTGACTCAACTTTGAATTATAAAACACTGAAGGACAAAAATTGTTGGACCTGCTGTTGCACTTAAAATAAAATAAATGCAATTCTCAAGCTAAAAATCAGAAAGCTGTAAGCCAAAAGTGGGCCTGGCTTGAGGTGGTGTTATGCCCAGGCCGTTAGTTCCCCAAAGAAGACCACCAGAGTCCAGAGTCAAAGCCAAGCGGCAAGGATCTTTACTACAAGTTCGAACCTGGTCCCTCCATTCCACAGCATACAAGAGGGCCCTGAACAATGCGAGTGTTTGCTTTTTATAGCCTGAAAGTTACAGGGGAACAAAGGAATTCTTTTGGTTCCCGCTCTTTCAGTAAAACTTTGAACGGCTGTCCCCTTATTGGAGACTTTCCTGGTGGTGTTTGTACTGGGCTCAGGAAGTTTGAGAGATATATGGTGATATGTGGTGGGATGGGAGGATGGGATGTGTTTGTACTGGGCTTGTTTGTTTTGAGCTCGGGGCTGAGGAATGTGCCCGGCTCCTTTCAGTGGGAACCCCCTCAGACTATTTCTCCTCATTCTTCACCCCTTGTAGGAAAGAGCCACACTTGGGGCTATGTGTTCTTGGCCAAAGTACTTGCACTCTGCCTAGAGCAAAACACATTTTCTTCGAATAAGTGTGCCCTAAAGGGAATATCATGGAGGCAGAGGAACACTCTATCAAAACTTCTACTCCCTCTTTGCAAACTTCTTCAGAGAATCAGAGAGGTGTCAAGACTCAGGGGTCTTCAACCAGGTTGGTTTCAGCAAACCTCTCAATCAACTCTAAATTGCATTTGGGGTAGAAAACCAGGGGGTGGTATTTTTTTCTCCCTACAGCTCTGGGGCTTGCTTTGATTGAATATCTTGACTCACTAAGGCAGGTCAGACTCCAAGCTTCTTTAGGGTTAAAATGTGCCTGTGAACAGGTTGCCAGCATTCTGAGCCTGATTTTTCTTCTTCTTTTGAATTCAGAACACCTCCTGAGGTTTCTTCACTACATCCTCACACAGTCCCCTTAGCGGACTCATGGTTGGTCTGGTTAAAAGCTAGTCTGAACACTATCTTCGCTATCTGCTGTGGGCTGACAGACTCTAACTTTGTTGTGTTTCCAGATCTTTGTCTCTTACTGTTTGGAAATGGGAATATACAGCTGCAATGTGGCAATCAAAGTGGGGGAGGTGATCCTTTACATTCTAACACACAGAGACTTCCTAGTCAAGGTTACTTATAAATCAAATGGATGTCATTTCATAAACACCCCCAAACAACTGTATTTCATTATGAAAATGTGAAGCGTGCTGTTAATTGGTATCTAAGGACTAAAATCAATTTAACTTACAGACACTCAGCTGCTACAACAGTTGTGAACATGTCTGAATGTTAATAAACACTGATTAGTATTAATACCATACAAGATTTTAAAAGTGGCTGGCATGAAATTCTCAATCTAATGGACAGGGAAGCCTGTTGACAAAGATTTATTCTCTTTAGTCTCTTGTAGACAGAAATTTTCATAGGCTTGACAGCATCACCATCAGTTTCACAAGCGTACTATGGCACTTGGTTTTTTAGAGACTATAACAATCTCATGAAAAGAAAGAGGGTTGAAACTCATTTGTCACTCAGACACAACACTGAAATGACACAGAGCAAACTGAGGAGCAGCAAGTGAAATGTGAAAATGAAGAGGAAAGAGAAAGTGAAGATGCACAGGCCATAATAATACAGAACAGCGGTACAGATGAGGGACTGTTCCCCAGAGAAGTTGACAGTAGCCATGACCTCTAAAACAAGTGATAATGCAGAGACACAGCTTACTTTTGTTACCTTTCAACACAATGTAAAGGAGCAAAATGAAAGGAAGAAAAATATATTGATTGGAATTGCAGAGATCGTCTGATTTTAGCAAGTTTCATGTGAACTCTGATTCTCTTTTCTCGCTCACCATTATTTGCCTTGACTGTTCTGTATATAAAATGTCTCCACACTCAGAGTGGAGAGGTAAGGTCAGGATTAATATGATTCAGTGGGTTTTACTTGAATAATATCTCTGTTCTAGGATAGTCATATTTTAACTGAACACAGTTAAACACAAAAATATTTCAAAACCACTTCAACTTCCACCAGTCTCCACTGTAGGAAAAAGTATACAAAGAGGCTCAACAAATGTTTCACCTAAAAAAACAGGTGAAAAGAGAACACTACCTTTAAAAATGCAATCAAATTTAAATGACAGTCCATGAAAAATTTTTGTTTTGGAAATTGGCAATCAAATTCTAAAACTTAGATGGAAAGGCAAAGAGCCAAGCATAGCTAAGGCAATCTTAAAGAAAAACAAAGCTGCTGGACTTGTATTATCAGATACCAAGAGCTGTAATAATTAAGACAGTATGGTAGTGGCATAAGGATTGACAAATAGAGCAATGGAAGAGAAAAAAAAGTCCAGAAATAGGCCTAAACATATATGGTTACCTGATTTATGACAAAGATGACATTGCAGTGCAGTGGGGAAAGAATAATCTTCTTAATAATTGGTGTTGGATCAAGTAGATACCCAGATGGGAAAAATAAATTTGTGCCCCACCTCTCACCATACAAAAAAATAAATTCTAAATGGGTTGCAGATCCAAATGTGAAAGGTAAAACAAAGTTTCTAGAAGAAAATGTAGGAGAATTTCTTCATGACTGTGACATGGGCAAAATTTCTTAACCATATAAAGAAAAAGATTGATAAATTGAACTTCAAGCACTGTGTATTAAAGGACACCACTAAATGGGTAAAACTACCACCCATGGTATAGGGAAGATATTTGTAATACAGATAACCAACCAAGGACTTAAAGCCAGATTATGTAAAGAATAATGCAAATTGGGAAAAACCCTAATATTTTATGGTGTTTTCTCTGCTCTCACACCACAATAATCATCAACATAGAAGACTTCTGGGACCAAATGTGTGTGTGAGAAGGCTCTCCCCACCACCAAGTGGGCAATCAGTTCCCCAGTGGACAGCACTGGGTGTCCCCCCATTCAGTTCCGACACTATCTACCTGGAGATAGCATCAGATCTCACAGGTTGAAGGCTCAGTCCCCAAGAATATCCACTTTCAGATACCAGTCTCAAGTCCTGGCCTCTGGAACTTCTGACCAACAAGCTTCAAGTTAAGCTTCCCATGACCCTCTCTTTGGGTTTGATTAATTTGCTGGAGTGGCTCACAGAACTCAAGGAAACACTTACATTTACTGGTTTATTATAAAGGATATTACAAAGGATACAGATGAAGAGATACATAAGGAGAGGAGGGGAAGGTGTGTGGAGCTTCCATGCCCTCCCTGGGAGCACCACCCTCTAGGAACCTCCATGTATTCAGCTATCCGGAAGCTCACCAAACCCTGTCCTTTTGGGTTTTTATGGAGGCTTCATTACATAGGCATGATTGACAACTTCATAGACATGTGACTGGACAAGAGTATGATCTCATACTAGAAGACTGTGTGGGGAAACCCAGCAAGACCTGTCTGTTCAGATTCTTCTTGTCCATTCTGTGCAGCATTCCTTCCTCCAGAGTATGGGGTGGGACCCTCTCTGGAATAAGGGTCTTTTGACCCACAATTAGATTAGAGTCCTGTTTTGAGCAGGTAAAAGGAGGCCAGGATAAAATTAGAGAGAGAGAGATTCTGTTTCCTGGGGCCTGCTCCTGAAGCCTAAAACACCCCAAAATTATAACAAAAGATTGTAACAAAGGCTATGGGATTTATGAGACTATAACAAAGGCTAAAGGAGTGATGAGCCAGGAACTGTGGACAAAATACATATAATATATATATATTATATATTATACATATTTTATATAATACATTATATAATTAATATATAATCAACTGTATATTACATATTTATATAATATATAATTTATAGATAATATATAAATTAATGTATATATAGATTTTTTCTTATTCATTTGTGTGATAGGAATGTATAGATGTATATATGAAAAAGACAAATAACCTAATACAAAAATAAGGTTTTACTTGGACAGAGAATATCCAAGTGGCCAACGAACATATGAGAATGAGCTCAACTTCATCATAAGCAAATGCCACACTGAAGAAAATAAAATATACTTATCAAAAGTAAAAGTTGGGTATTATCACCTTCTGGTACACCTAATAATTGGATGTTCTTTCTTCTAGGTCTTTCTGTTAGTACATATGGCCAACTGGCCTACTCTAGGGGGCAGTATGTACACAGGTAAGGAAAGGTGCACTTTTCTCCTTCTTGGCTTATGTGTATAACCATTTTTCCCAAGACAGGAATAATACAGGGCGATCATAGGAAAATAGAAAATTCCGGGCAGCAGTTTCACATGACTAGCAAAAGCAAACTGCTGAAATAACTGCAGAATCTAGGGGCCGAGAAGATCCTGAAAAACCAAGGTGTAGGCCAAGCTGGCTAAGACTGACTGGACCCACCATGGCACTAGATTTGACCGAGGATTCACCTAGGACTGCATTATGTGCTCATTAGCATACTAAACCCACACCCATCAGTACCATGACAGTTCTGGGAACACTCATTTTTGTTGTAAAAATGAGTGGCACGCCAGGTGCGGTGGCTCACACTTGTAACCCCAGCACTTTGGGAGGCCGAGGCGGGCAGATCACCTGAGGTCGGGAGTTTGAGACCAGCCTGACCAACATGGAGAAACCCCGTCTCTACTAAAAATACAAAATTAGCCAGGCGTGGTGGCACATGCCTGTAATCCCAGCTACTAGGGAGGCTGAGGCAGGAGAATCACTTGAACCTGGGAAGCAGAGGTTGCGGTGAGCCGAGATTGCGCCATTGCACTCCAGCCTGGGCAACAAGAGCGAAACTCCGTCTTAAAAAAAAAAAAAAAATGAGTGGCATCACAGTTCCCAGAAATCTCCATCTTTTTCCAGGAATATTCATGAATATTCTACCCTTTGGTTAAAGAAACTCATAAGGATAGCAGCCCCAAACTGCCCTGTGTGTGTGGGAGTATGCCCACACTCCGCTTTGTTGTGTACTTTTCGTTTTGCAATAATCTCCATACTTTCTCTGTTTTCTGACTCATCCTTGAATTCATTCTCAAGGTGATGTCAAGAGCCTGGACACTGGTTGGGGTCGAGGTCCCACTGCCATTTCGGGACCTCCCCGAGCACACTGGTATCACTCCTATCCAATCTATTGATGCAAAGCAACAGGATCTATCAAGCACATATATCTTTGCTTTATAAGTGGGCTTCTGGGGTCCTAGTAATATACTTTCTATCTGGACATTGATTATACAGGTGTGTTCAGTTTGTAAAAATCATCCAACTGTGTACCCATAATTTGTTTACTTCTCTGTATAAATGTTATACACACATTATAGCTGTTATACTTCAATAAAAAGTTTTAAAAATCAAATAACACCTGAACCTAAAATCTTAATGGATCCTTATTCTCTGCTACAACCTACAGGAATATTGAAAGATCTGTTAATACAATGAACACACATACACTATATACTATATTCACCAATTAGTAAAATTTTGCCACATTTGCTTTCTCTCTTTCTCTCCATCCATATACACACTCATTTTATCTGAACCAGTTAGGAGTAAGCTGTGGACATCATTATACTTTACTTCTAAATTCTTCAGTGTATCTCCTAAAAACAAGAATATGACCACACAAACACTTGTAAAAGGAAAAAACAAACTACTTTTTCCTCTGTACTTTCACACTCAACACAGCACAGAATACTTCTTTTTATTTGTTTTAGAAGACAGTTTTAAAACTGTATATATTTATTGTGTACAGCATGATGTTTTGAAATATGTATACATTGTGGAATGGTTAAATCAAGCTAATTAACATATGTATTACCTCACATACTTATCATTTTTTTTTTGTGGCAAGAATGCCAAAAATCCATTCTTTTGGTGATCTTCAAGAATTTGTTATTAACTATAGTCACTGTGTTGTACAACAGATCTCTTGATCTTACTCCTTCTAACTGTAAGTTTTTATCCTTTGACCAATATCTCCCAAACCACCCTGCTCCGCCAACTCCTGGTAACCACCATTCTACTCTCTGCTTCTATTGTGTTCAATTTTTTTAGATTCCACACCTAAGTGAGATAATGTGATATTTATCTTTCTGTGCCTGGCTTCATTTAATGTCTTCCAGGTTCATCCATTTTGTTGCAAACGACAGGAATCTCCTCTCTTTTTAAAGTCTGAATAGTATCTCATTGTGTATATATGCCACATTTTCTTTACCCATTCATCCAGTTGTTACAGTAGTGTAGCTAGTCAGACAAGAGTGGGGCAGGAGAGCAATCCCCCAACCAGGAATGTCAGGTGACCATCAGGTGATGGTTAGGCAGTTGTTAACTCTTGTTAACTGTCTCTCAAAAATAGTAATTGTTCACAGCCAGGACCACGGAAAGGTAGTCTCCCAAAAGATATGAAAAACCTGAATCTGGTGATCAGCAGCTTCCCCAGAAGATCTCAGGAGTTGGTGAAGTGGGCTTACACATGTGCAGTAAGAGAAAAAATGGAGAAGCTTTACTGGTATATGACCTTACAGGAACACTCAACTGGTAAGGGAAGAACGTCTCAAGTGAGCATGCATACAACTTCAGTAAACACACTGCATGCAGCCCTTCCCAGGCGCCAGCAGGCCACTGTACATGTAGACAGCCCACCCCAAGGGAAGAATCAGGGGAGAAGTAACGCGACCCTGGAAGCATGCCAATCTATAAAACCCCAAGTCAAAGGTCAACCTGTGCACTTGATCTCTCAAGTTGCCTGCTTGGCCCTCTTCCAAGTGTACTTTACTTCCTTTCATTCCCACTCTAAAGCATTTGAATAAACTTTCACTCCTGCTCTAAAACTTGCCTCAGTCTTTCACTCTGCCTTATGCCCCTCCGTCAAATTCTTTCTTCTAAGGAGGCAAAACTGGAGGTTGCTGCAGACCTGCACAGATTCGCTACCACAGTGATGGACACCTAAGTTAATTCCATACCATAGCTATTGTGAATGATACTGCAATGAACATGGGAGTGCAGATGTGTCTTGACATACTGTGAAAAGATTTTTTTTTTTTCTGGAGACGGAGTCTCGCTCTGATGCCCAGGCTGGGGTGCAGTGGCGTGATCTCAGCTCGCTGCAACCTCCGCCTCCCGGTTCAAGCGATTCTCCTGCCTCAGCCTCCCGAGTAGCTGGGACTACAGGTGCATGCCGCCACGCCCGGCCAATTTTTTGTATTTCAGTAGAGACAGGGTTTCACCATTGTTGCCCAGGCTGGTCTCGAACTCCTGAGCTCAGCCAATCCACCCGTCTCAGCCTCCCAAAGTGCTAGGATTACAGGCATGAGCCACCATGCCTGTGAGAAGATATTTTAATGGTCCAGTTGCAAGGTATGATAAATCTAAGCACTGGCAGCCAGCCTGCGGGCGTAACAAACCGCAGGGCTCATGCACCTAGAAAGTCACGATAAGCGAACAGAATGTAAAGGAGGGGTCAGCCCATAAAAGGGAATAAAGTTTCATTATTGAAAAATCAAAACTTAAGCAGGGAAGGGGACCTGAGTATGATCTTATAAGGGGATAATGAAACTTGGGCGATGTCCGGGAAGATTGTAACCCCATAGTGCTCAACCAATGAGGAACTGGGAGGAGGGACTTGTGTGCTAGGAAATAAATTGCCTGCTGTAACTGCCCCAGGTGTGCCTGCCTACCAGACACCCGACCTTGCAAGACCGCCATTAAAAGTCTCGCTTCCGCTATGCTTTGTGTCTCTGAGTACATTGTTTGGGTTTGGACAGGTGAGTGTGTTTCTCACAATACTGATTTCGTTTTTTCATTTTCTTTGGATATATACCCGACGGTGGGATTGCTGGATCATATGGTAGTTCTATTTTGAAATTTTTAAAGTCTTTTTGAAATTTTTGAAGTTTCCATAATGGGTATACTAATTTATATTCCCACCAAAAGTGTACAAGTGTTCCTTCTCTCCACATCCTTACCAATACTTGTTAGCTTTCATCTTTTTTATAATGGCCATTCTAACAGGTGTGAGGTGATATCTCATTATGTTTTTGATTTGCATTTCTCTGATGATTAGTGATTTTGAGGATTTTTTCATTTACTTGTTGGCCATTTGTATGTCTTATTTCAAAATGTCTATTTAGGTCCTTAGCCCATTTTTAAGTTGGGTTATTTGTTTTCTATTTAGTTGCTTGAGTTCTTGTATATTTTTGGATGTTAACCCATTATCAGATGTATGGTTTGCAAAATATTTTCTCCCATTCCATAGGTAGTCTATTCACTCTCTTGATTGTTTCCTTTGTGGTGCAGAAGCTTTTTAGTTTGATGCCATTCAATTTGTTTATTTTTGCTTTGTTGCCTGTGCTTTTGTGGTCATAGCCAAAAAATCTTCACCCAGACCAATGTCATGAAGCTTTCCCCCTATGGTTTCTTTCAGTAGTTTTACAGTTTCAGGTCTTATATTTAAGTCTTCAACGCATTTTGAGTTGATTTTTATGTATGATGTGAGATGAGGGCCTAATTTCATTCTTCTGCATGTGAATATTCAGTTTTTGCAACACCATTTATTGAATAGACTTTTCTTTCCCCATTGTACAGAGCACTTCTGTGACCATATGTGTAGGGATTATTCCCCACATGCCAAGCAATTCTCCAACTCTCTAAATGCCAGCTGGATGTCCTATAATTCACTTCGATTCTGACATTACCTGGAGAGCATTGGATACCACAGGTGAAGGGCTCACTGCCACAAGACTGCTCCTACTGTAGATGCCAATCACAAGTTCCAGGTTGTAGCCTGTGCTTCTGACTGAGCAGCTATAAATCGAGGTTCCTATCTCCATCTTCTTGGGTTTGATAATTCACTAGGATCACTTACAGAACCCAGGGAAACATTTTATGTACATTTATTGTTTTATTATAAAGGATATTATAAAGGATACAGATGAATAGCCACATGAAGAAATGCATAGGGCAAGGTATGGAGGAAGGGGTGTGGAGCTTCCATGCTCTCCTCAGGCATGCCACATAGCACCTCCAAGTGTTCAAGAGGTTTTATACAGCTTAATCTCCAGCCTCCTCACCTCCTCGCCTCCTTGCCCCCTCCCACCCTTTACTGGAGGTTGGGTGGTGGGACTGAAAGTTCCAACTCTAATCTTCTAATCCTTAGGTATTCATGGCAACCAGCCCCTTCATGGGCTATCCTAGAGCCCCACCCTAAGTCACCTCATTAGCAAAAACTTAGGCAAAGGGTGTTATGAATAACAAAGACACTCCTATTACTCAGGAAATTCCAAGAATTTTAAGAGCTTTGTGACAAGAATCAGTGACAGAGACTAAATATATTTTATGTTATACCACAGCACTACGTAACCAGAAGACCACTATTATACTGAAAATATTGAACAGTTCTTATGTAAATTCCATATTCAGATTTCTCCAATTGTCCCAATAATATCCTTTATAGATTTTTGTTTTCCTAAAGATCCGGGTCTCAAACAATTTGTTGTCAAGTCTCTTCAGTAGCAGTTGCTCTCCTTCTCCTGGCTACCTGGTAAGGGAGACATTCTGCATTCTCTATCTTGCCCCAGTCTTCCTCCAAAATGCCCACTGGGGTCTGTGCAGAGTAGCCTGGAAGTGCTTGTAAATATCCCTTGTACCTAAGGCCTCCAGTGGCTCTGTATTTTCAGACTTGCCCATACTCAACTTTTAGCAATTCATTAATAATTTTACCTTAAATCGTACTCACTTGTATAATGACCTCATCTTCCTCTGTGCTCTGCCAAAGGCAACCCACTGCTCATGCGCTGTCTCTTCCTGGAAGCATCCATTTTTAACTTATACTAGTTGCATACACTGGAAAACGTAGCTCTTAGATGGGTTCAAGAAAATGATGCCTTTATACAATATGTAACATTCACTTGATCTTCAGGTTGGAATGACACCTTCCAACTTTCCACATCTTAAGAAGCTGGAACTCAACTTGATTTTAAACATTTAATGTATTCTTTTTCACATTAGAATTTTGAATGTGAAACAATTTGAGCATCAAAATGATACCTTCAAGCTGCCTCTTGTGACATTTTGACATGTTGCCATTCATTCTTGAGCACTTCCCTTCTAGCATAAGATCTTCCATGCTCACACTGTACTTTTTCTGCTTCAGATCTGGAACTGGTCTTGTCTTTACAGATCTTTGGTTCCTTTTAGTGGGAAGTAGCAAGGGGAGACCTGAATGCTAAATGTGTTCATTTCCACGGAGTTGTCATTATTTCTAGAAACTTTTAGTGATAAAGCTAACAAATATATAATTTTAAAAAAATATTAGTTTGTACAGATACTGCCTATTCCATTTCCACACCACATTCCTCCTCTCCTTCTTTATTTCCTTGTTGTATTTTCCTTCCCACAGTAAGAACTCTGGTTCAAACATTGATGAATTTAAATTTAATCATCTGCTCTGTTTTATAACAAAATAATTTTATTTCAGAATCAGTATATTTATACTAGTATCAAGAACAAACCAACTAAGTAAAATCCAAAATTTCCTTGCAGTTCTGAGGGTGTATACTATATACATATAGTGTACTGTGTTCAGAAGTTGCTTGAATTGATTCATTTTTGGTGCTTATGTTAAAATTTGATATTCAAAATTTTAGCTTCATTTGTTTTTGTTTATATTCAATTTTAGGCCTTTTCATCCTTGTAGATATAAGTATATTTCTTACAATATATAAAACATTACTTCAAAAGTAAAATGTATATTACAAGATATACTCAGGAGGTCTCACTCCCTTCCCTATTCCTTCCATTCTGTTCTCATCCATCACTTGCAGGTAATCAGTTCCATTAGTTTCTGATTTATACACACATTATACATACACACATTTACTTAAAGACCAGTAAAATAAGCAACTGGTTTTGCTAGCAGTTATCTTGGGTTTATGAGTGCAAATTTATTTACAAGAGAGGAAAATTCCTTTTTTTCTCATAAAGATGACAACTGACTTGAGAAATTAAAAGCTTCTTGGCCAGGTGCGGTGGCTCACACCTGTAATCCCAACACTTTGGGAGGCCAAGGTGAGCGGATCACCTGAGGTCAGGAGTTCAAGACCAGCCTGACCAACATGGTGAAACCCTGTCTCCACTAAAAAAAAAAAAAAAACAAAAATTAGCCTGGCGTGGTGGCAGGCACCTATAATCCCAGGTACTCGGGAGGCTGAGGTGGGAGAATCGCTTGAACCCGGGAAGCAGAGGTTGCAGTGGGTCGAGATCGTGCCATCGAACTCCAGCCTGGGGGACAAGAGCGAAACTTTGTCTCAAAAAGTAAAAAATAAAAATAAAAAAATAAAAGTTTCTCAAAAATCTTTATGCAGAGAACTATGTTCTCTTGCATCATCTGTCAACTACAATTTTTTGTTGTATTAGAGCATAACAGAAAATATAATTGTTAAAGACTGTGATAAACATCAATACATTTCTTCCACTCTTTTTCCTATATTTTCTTTCCTTCCTCCTTTCTTTTCTTCCTTTATTACATGGATACTCTGTATCCTTCTATGTATGAGGTACAGAGATGAATAATACAGGTGAAACTCCTTCCCTTAAGAAAGTTATATTCTATTTGGGGAGACAGTGAATGAATAGAGCAGTATAAAAAGATGAGCTACCATTTCCCCATATTACTGTAGGCTGGTGACAGCAGCTGAAGTGAAGGATACCTATGAATACTCCGAGTTGTGTTAACATCTCAGTATTCACCTATTTGCCTTCTTCTTTTCCAGGTTGAACAAATAGAAGTTTGGAAGAGGTCATTAATGGTATGAAATTCCTTTTCTTCCCTTTGTTTAACCGGCCAAATTTGCTTTGACATATGTTAGAGATGGGAGCTTTGGGATTAAAGACTGTAAAACAGAAACTCCTTTACAAACTAACTTTGAATTTAGGAGTTTGGAGAGAGACAAACAAAACTATATGTTTGTGTAAGAGTATTGCCTCAGCCCCATCTCAGCAGAGTATCACTGCCAACAGATGGTGTCAGCAGTTATGGAGTTAAATTAGTCATAGGCATAGTGCTGTTTTTTGGCCCCATGACAATTTGTAACATTTGTCCTTCATTTCCAGATCTGTTACCAGATCATATAAAATCCCGTAAATTCAAAAGCATTGAATGTGCTTAAAAAATGATAGAAATCAAAGTGATGTTAGCTCCATATTGATGTTTATACATTGTTCATATAAATGTTACATTGTCCTTATAAATAAATGGACGTAGGATGAGACTTTAAAATCTAACCTGTGTATAACTATAAGAGTTTCTGAACTTAATTATATAAGAATTAATTCTGTGTCTTTACGATATACACCTTCCAGCAGCATTGGGTCCTAAAGTCATTTAGTCAGGAATCCCCTGTAGTCAAAATGGTCTTTGAAAATTCCTAAATGGGTTTGTGTATGTAACTGTATAAAAATTCGAAATTTTGAAGACTATTGAGTTAGTCTTTTAAAAATGAATGAAAATAACCTCTCAATGCATTCAAATCTCAGCATTCAAGTCATTCATCCTTTAAGATAATCATCAAATCTCTGGTTAGCATGGGGGATAGATGAGAATTCTAAGCTGTCTTTGCTTATCTTCAGGATGACTTTATATTTTAATAGCAGAAAGCACATTTATTTTTAACATTGTGGAATTAATGAGGTATGTAATATGTGAAAGCATCCAGCCCAGGGCCCAGCACATAGCTGGTCCTCAATAAATAAATAGGGGCTGATTTTGAGTCTAAGATTTGTTTGATCAGGACCACATGCATACTGATTTTAAAAAGTAATAGAGAAGGACTCAGCCACCTGCTGCTTGCCATTTCAAATACGCATTTCTTGTGACTCTGCTGAACTGCTGTCACACTCATGGCTTTGGGAATTGGTGTTAAGCTCCCTTAAGTGGAGTCACAATCACCCAAGGGATAGGTTCTCAAATCAATATGAAAAATAAATGCATTTGGACAGCATGACTAAAGTATAGATGTCCTCTTATCTGTAGTTCAATGAACAATTCATTTTCTCCATCATTCCCAAATATTTGTGTTTCCTTTTCTTCCTTTCTCATCTCTGACTATCAGAGCCCATGAAGTCTTGCAGGATGCCCCTTGCTCATTTTTTAGCATTTTTTTCACAATAGGAATATGCAGACTCTAGGAGAACTCCTTGGCAATTATTTAACTTCCCAGTAATTACACAGAAACTATTAATAACATCCTTTCTTAATTTTACTCACTTGAGTATTAATTAATTTGCAAAGTAGTGTGGATTTTTTTCTGTATCTATATCTAGAGCTTAACTAAATTTGAAATATAGCCTGTTGAGAGAAGTGCTCTTCTTTAAATATTTTTATTATCAATTTTTATAACTAAATTGCCAACATATTCTCTGTATTAAAACACACACACACAATAGAGAAGAATTTAAAGTGAGATATCATAATCCTTATCATGCTGTATTAGTCCTTTTTCATGCTGTTGATAAAGACATACCCAAGACTGGATAATTTACAAAAGAAAAATATTTTATTGGACTTACAGTTCCACGTGGCTGGGGAAGCCTCACAATCATGGTGGAAGGCAAGGAGGAGCAGGTCCTATCTTACATGGATGACAGCAGGCAAAGAGAGAATGAAGAAGACGTAAAAGCAGAGACCCCTAGTAAAACCATCAGATCTGTTGAGACTTATTCACTACCACAAGAACAGTATGGGGGAAACTGTCCCCATGATTGAATTATCTCCCACTGGGTCCCTCCCACAACACATGGAAATTATGGAAGTGCAATTCAAGATAAGATTTGGGTGGGGACACAGAGCCAAACCATATAATTCTGCTCTGGCCCCTGCCAAATCTCATGTCCTCATATTTCAAAACCAATCATGCCTTCCCAACAGTCCCCCAAAGTCTTAACTCATTTCAGCATTAACTCAAAAGTCCACAGTCCAAAGTCTCATCTGAGATAAGGTGAGTCCCTTCCACCTATGAGCCTGTAAAATCAAAAGCAAGCTAGTTATTTCCTAGATAAAATGAGAGTACAGACATTGGGTAAATACAACCATTCCAAATGGGAGAAATTGGCCAAAACAAATGGGCTACAGGGCCCATGGAAGTCCAAAATCCAGCAGGGGAGTCAAATCTTAAAGCTACAGAATGATCTCCTTTGACTCCATGTCTCATATTCAGGTCACGCTGATGTAAGAGGTGGGCTTCCATGGCCTTGGGCAGCCCTGCCCCTGTGGCTTTGCAGGGTATAGCACCCCTCGTGGCTGTTTTCACAGGCTGGTGTTGAGTGTCTGTGGCTTTTCCAGGTGCACAGTGCAAGCTGTCAGTGGATCTACCATTCTGGGGTCTGGAGGACCATGGCCCTCTTCTCATAGCTCCACTAGGCAGTGCCCCAGTAGGGACTCTGTGTGGGGGTTCCGATCCCACATTTCCCTTCCATACTGCCCTAGCAGAGGTTCTCCATGAGAGCCCTGCCACTGCAGCAAACTTCTGCCTGGACATCCAGGCATTTCCATACATCCTCTGAAATTTAGGCAGAGATTCCCAAACCCCAATTCTTGACTTCTGTACACTGGCTAGCTAAACACCATGTGGGAGCTTCCAAGGCTTGAGGCTTGCACTCTCTGAATCCATGGCCTGAGTTCTACATTGGCCCCTTTCAGCCATGGCTGGAGTGGCTGGGACACAGGGCACCAAGTCCCTAGGCTGCACACAGCACAGGGACCCTGGGTCCAGCACACAAAACCACTTTTTCCTCCTAGGCCTCTGGGCCTGTGATGGGAGGGGCTGCCATGAAGACCACTGACATGCTCTGGAAAAATTTTCCCCATTGTCTTGGGAATTAACATTTGACTCCTTGTTACTTATGCAAATTTCTCCAGCCACTTTGAAATTCTCCTTAAAAAATAGGATTTTCTTTTCTGTGTCACATTGTAAGGCTGCAAATTTTCCAAACTTTTATGCTGTGCTTGCCTTATAAAACTGAATGCCTTTATCAGCACCTAAGTCACCTCTCGAATGCTTTGTTGCTTAGAAATTTCTTCCACCAGATACCCTAAATTGTGTCTCTCAAGTTCGAAGTTCCACATATCTCTAGGGCAGGGGCAAAATGCTGCCAGTCTCTTTGCTAAAACATAATAAGAGTCACCCTTGCTCCAGTTCCCAACAAGTTCCCCATCTCCATCTGAAACCATTTCAGCCTGGACCTTATTGTCCATTTCACTATCAGCATTTTGGGCAATGCCATTCAACAAGTCTCTAGGAAGTTCCAAACTTTCCCACATTTTCCTGTCTTCTTCTGAGCCCTCCAAACTGTTCCAGCCTCTGCCTGTTACCCAGTTCCAAAGTCGCTTCCATAATTTTGGGTATCTTTTCAGCAACACCCCACTCTACTGGTACCAGTTTACTGCATTAGTCCATTTTCATGCTGCTGATAAAGAAATACCTGAGGATATGAACAGATACTTCTCAAAAGAAGACATTTATGCAGCCAATAGACACATGAAAAAAATGCTCATCATCACTGGCCATCAGAGAAATGCAAATCAAAACCACAATGAGATACCATCTCACACCAGTTAGAATGGCAATCATTAAAAAGTCAGGAAACAACAGGTGCTGGAGAGGATGTGGAGAAATAGGAACACTTTTACACTGTTGGTGGGACTGTAAACTAGTTCAACCATTGTGGAAGACAGTGTGGCAATTCCTCAAGGATCTAGAACTGGAAATACCATTTGACTCAGCTCTCCCATTACTGGGCATATACCCAAAAGATTATAAATCATGCTGCTATAAAGACACATGCACATGTATGTTTATTGCGGCACTATTCACAATAGCAAAGACTCGGAACCAACCCAAATGTCCATCAATGATAGACTGGATTAAGAAAATGTGGCATATATACACCATGGAATACTATGCAGACATAAAAAAGGATGAGTTCATGTCCTTTTTAGGGACATGGATGAAGCTGGAAACCATCATTCTGAGCAAACTATTGCAAGGAGAGAAAACCAAACACCACATGTTCTCACTTATAGGTGGGAATTGAACAATGAGAACACTTGGACACAGAGTGGGGAACATCACACACTGGGGCCTGTCGTGGGGTGGGGGGAGGGAGGAGAGTTAGGATTAGGAGATATACCTAATGTAAATGACGAGTTAATGGGTGCAGCACACCAACATGGCACATGTATACATATGTAACAAACCTGCACGCTGTGCACATGTACCCTAGAACTTAAAGTATAATTTAAAAAAAGAAAATTCTTTGTAAAACTATTAGATCATACTTGCAAATTTTATTATAAGTACCATATACCCGTATCTCTTTTTCATTTGTTTTTGTCAATGAATTCTGAAAGGAGTAAACTGACATCTTCCATTAAAATTCTGGTTGATTTTTCCTTGTAAAATCTTATTAGTGATTGCTCAACATATTACAAATCTATTTTGTTAAATGCATACATTTTCCTGACTGGTATGACTTCTCGGTGGATGGTAACTTCTTGCTAAAATGAAATTTAACTCTTCATTTATTTTAGTGGATTTCATTTTTCAAATCTATTGATACATATTTTTTTATAGCACTTGTCTGAACTATCTGTTTTTTCCCTTTATTTTCAGTCATCTTGTGCCATTTTGTTTTCTTGTAAATAGCATGTAATTGGATTTTTTTATAACCCATTCACCATTTTTGTATTACATACTCCAAGTTATTCCTTTCATCTTATGTTTCTATTGACTATGCTATTTTTTTCTTTTTTAAAAAATATTTCTACCATTTGCTGGCTTTACTGAATTTTTATTTTTTCCCTAATATTTCTGTTAATAATTTGGAAGTCACTCATATTGATTGTAGTCTTCTAGAAATTGTTTCTGTATATTTAAAGGCACATTTAAATAACTTCTTTTTCCCCCTCCTCCTTCCTTCTCCTCCCTTAACTCTTGTCCTCTACCGCACCTTCTCCTTTTCAAGATATTTTCCATGTGTCTTCAGTTTTATGTCCTCTCTATTTCCCTTTCTCCCTCATTCCTCTCTCCTTTTTCTTTGTGTTCTAGGATATTTTCTAAACTTGATCATTTGTATGTCTGTTTTGTTTTCATCTTGATTCATTTTATTATTAAGCCTTTCTACTTTTTGTTTTTCAAATTACAACAATCACGTTGTCAATGAAAAGAGTCAAATTCTGTAAAATATTTGAAGAGATTTATTCTGAGCCAAATATGAGTGACCATGGCCCATGACACAGCCCTCAGGAGGTCCTGAGAACATGTGGCTGTTAGATATGAGTTCTAAATTTATTTTCAAAGAATTAATATGTCAGTATGTTCAATTCTTTGCCTTCTACTTTTAAACTTAACTTCCTCGTAAAGCAACCTTTTTGGATCACCTACTCCACCTTGACTCATTCTGATCACCTGCTCCATCCTAACTCATTCTGATCACCTGCTCCACGCTACCTCATTCTGATTACCTGCTACCTGCTCTGCCCTGACTCCCGCCAAAGCACTCACCCTGTCGTTCTCTTTAAATTAGCCGCCAATTGGAATTAGTTTAGCCTATGCAGTCTAACTCTAGCCAATAGGGGAACAACACAGCAGCAGGGGCCACGTGACTCAGGGATAAGAACCCCTTCCCCTCCTTTGTCCAAATGTGCACTCACCATTGCTCCATCTGTAAGGGCACACCCTTCTATATAGAAGTAACTTGCCTTGCTGAGAATTAAAAAGAAAATTTTATATTCAAGTGCTATTTCTTTTGTGGCACCGAAACTTTATATATAACATGGCCAAGGTGGTTGGGGCACAGCTTGGTTTTACACATTTTAGGGAGGCATGAGACATCAATTAAATACATTTAAGAAATACAGTGGGTTGGTCTAGGGAGGGGAACTCAAATTCCGTGGGAGGTGTGGGGGGCTGAAGGGAAATTTAAACATTTTCTGGTTGACGGTTGAGTTTATCTAAACACCTGAGATCCATAGAAAGAAAATGTTCAGGTTAAGATAAAAGATTGTGGGCCAGGCATGGTTGCTCACACCTGTAATCCTAGCATTTTGGGAGGCTGAGGCGGGTGGATCACCTGAGGTCAGGAGTTGGAGACCAGCCTGGCCAACATGGTGAAGACCTGTCTCTACTAAAAATACAAAAATTAGCTGGGTGTGGTGGCGGATACTTGTAATCCCAGCTACTCAGGAGGCTGAGGCAGGAGAATCACTTGAACCCCGGGGGTGGAGGTTATAGGTGAGCTGAGATTGCACCACTTCACTCCAGCCTGGGTGAAAGAGTGAGACTTCATCTAAAAAAAAAAAGATAAAAGATTGTGGAGACCAAGGTTCTTTTGAAGTCTTACAGTGGCTGCCCTTAGAGATGAGATGACAAAAGTTTTCTATTCAGCGCATTAAAAGGTGCTAGACTTTTAGTAAATCTCTTTAGAATTGGGAGATCCTGGAAGAAAAAGATCTAGCTATGTTAATAGAGATTATTTACAGATGCAATTTTTCCCCCACAAAGGACAGTTTTGCAGGGCCATTTCAAAACTGGGAAATGAATGGGAAAGAAACATGATTTGGGGTAAAATATTTTGATTTTCTTCCTTGTCTCGTAATGTTACGCCAGAGTCAGGTTGGAAAGTAAGTCACGATATATAGAGTTAAATAAGACCCATCTGATGAGAATTTAGGGTTTGTAGGACCTGACTACCCAAACCCCTTAGATAGGAATTTTGGAGAGATAAAAATAATCAGAGGTTAGTTCTCAATGTTTTAAATTTAAAATAAACTTTTTCTGGCTTTTTCTTAAAACCAGTCTTATTTTATGAATACAAGATCTTCTTTAGCCTTTCTAAGAATACCAATAATTTTTTTTTTCTTTTTACAGTTCTTTTCTGCCCTTTGGATTCTCTTTCCTTTCTCAGGAATCATTTATTTTCTTTGTTCTTTTTTTTTTGTTGTTCATGCATTTGGTATTTGTATTAGTCTGTTTGGGCTGCTGTAACAGAATACCATAAACTGGTGGCTTAAACAACAAGAATTTATTGCTTACAGATCCGGAGACTAAGAAGCCCAAGATCAAGGTGCCGGCCAATTTGGTTCCCCAGTGAGGGCTCTTCTGGCTTGCAGAAGTCTTAAGCTCTGCTTTCTCTTTCTTTTCTTATAAGGACACTAATCTCATCATAGGGGCCATAATGACCTCATGTAAATGCAATTATTTCCCAAAGACCCCACCTTCAAATGTTGTCACATTTTGGGTTAGGACTTGTATGAATTTGGCGTAGGGGGACACAATTCAATTCATAGCGGTACCCTAGGTTATCAGTGCATTTTTGTGACTGAAAACACTAGGTCAAATAATAGGTATTGCATTAATTTTTTATTGCTGCATAACAAGTTACCACAAATTTATCAGCTGAAAACAACACAAACATATCTCACAATTTCAGTGGGTCAGCAGTTGGTATAAGTCAGTTGGAACCTCTAGTCTCGTTCCATCTGGAGGTGGGAGCATGTTGACTTGCTGGTTTTGCAAGTTATCAAAAATAAGGAACTGTGACACTAGGAATGAAAGTCCTTAGGAGATTTTATTCCAGGAAAAGCAGCTTTTCAAATAGGATATTCAATCAACATAAATTCTGTTCTGCCTCCTCTTAACTTCGTACACCCAGCTAGGAACTTTAGATAGGTAGTTCAAATTCTTTATCACACAGATCTTGGGTTTTAACCTGTGATCAAGCATTGCAGCAGCCTGTTGCTGAGGTGGATTGAGTTAGGAGGTCTCACTGGCCCTGCTGTTCTGCATCAATCACTTTAATTAATTTTCCTGACAGCAGCGCCCCAGGGTCCCATCCTGAACTTGCCATTTGCTCAGTCTGAGCTTGAAGTTTGCTACATCCATCATTACCTCTGAAGGTGTAGTTGTTGCTGGTGGTGGTGGTTGTGGGGTTAGTGGTGTGTGTGTGTGTGTGTGTGTGCGTGTGTGTGTGTGTGTGTGTTTGCGTGTTTGCGTGTGTCTTTTTTTTTTTTTTTTTTTTGAGATGGATTTTTGCTGTTGCCAGGCTGGAGTGCAGTGGCACAGTCTCGGCTCACTACAACCTCTGCCACCCGGGTTCAAGCAATTCTCCTGCCTCAGCCTCCTGAGTAGCTGGGACTACAGGCACGCACCACAACGCCCAGCTAATTTTTGTATTTTTAGTAGAGACAAAGTTTCACCGTGTTGGCCAGGATGGTCTCAATTTCTTGACCTCGTGATCCGCCCGCCTCAGCCTCCCAAAGTGCTGGGATTACAGGCGTGAGCCACAGCACCCAGCCATGGCTATCTTTTTCTCCATTTTGTCCCATGTGCTTTCTATTTCCTAGGAATTTTTCACAATTTTTGATCTGTTGATAGCACTTTCAAAATCTAATTTATTTTCTTGTGATTCTAAAGATTTATTCATTGCAAAATATGGTTTCACTTTTTTAAAGGGATTTGAGTGGGAAAGGAGGTAGATGCATGGCTCAGTCCAGCATTTTGCTCTAATCCCTCATTTTTGGTCTTCTAATTTTAAAATATCAAGATTTTTTTTTTACAATTAGGGTTAACTGTCTGCTGGTAGATAATTTAGTCAACTCTCAAGTTGTTTTCCTGCTCATTTGTTCTTTTTATCTTTATTCTTCCTTCCTTAGTTGTCCAAATAAAGAGGACAAGGAGAAGGCAAATACAAAAATCAAATATCACTTTTCCTTTTGTGTTCATTACTGTGAAAAAAGGCTGACTTTGGGTGACATTGCTGGCTGAAATAAAGCCCCTGCATTATTAGTGGGTTTCTTCTATGCCTGAATCCTTATTGGATGTGCAGGGGAGAGATAAGAATTAAGTTGGCATAAAACAGATTAACAGGAGAAAAACTATTTTTAATTACATATGTATGCACAGGAGTCCCACTAAATATCAAACATCAAAGAAGGGCCATATCATTGAAGATTTTATAGTATTCTGAGCCACAGAAAGGAAACAGGTCTTGGGCTTCTGAGAGGTGTTGGAGACAAGTTATGGGAGGGTGAGGGCAGGAAATGTGTGGTGAATAAAGGTTGCCTCATTATGGGGATAAGAAGTCTCTTAGGTAATAAAAGTCTCAAGCAGCCCTTTTTCTGGTACAGATATTTTAACAATGTAGATTTATTTTATAGACATAAATTTCTTTTACAAAAGTCCAGCTTTTGAGAGCTACTCCTGCATCTGCAGTTTCTTAAAACAACCTGTTTGAAATATGCCACAAAAGTATATTTTGGAGTGGCATATTCTGGTCTTCTATAGTCATATTTTGGGGAGGTGTGTCCTGAGCCCTAACACATAGATAACTGAGGCACTTTCATTACTTACAAATGACTAGAACATTTTAATGAAACAAGCTTATTCAATAAGCCCTCAAAAGCAAAAATAAAGTGGAATCAACTTAGTAGCCTCTCTTAGGGAACTAATGTAAAAGTACTGAGAGAGCCCAACCTTACAGAGAATAATGAAGTTTCCTAATTGGATAACAAAGTACAAAACATCTTGTCAAGAGATAACATGGCATAGTTTAGCCTATGATTTAAGGGAGAGATTTTAAAGAATCAGATTTTGAAAATCATACAAATATTTAAATCAAACAACATATGCAATTAGTATATGTGCAATTACACAAATACATATACAATTGATTGTCCAGCTCACAGAACAAGGTGGTCAAATTTGAACTACATTCAACTAAATCTATAGTAGACTTGTATGCTAAATGTATATAAGAGATCAGAGTATGAACTCAGATCCTGAGAGAATAGTAGTAACTGACATATAGGACAGGGGAGAGCCATTTCACATGTTCTTTCAGCAGAAATATAGTAGAGGGAAAAAAAATGTTTCAGAGAAAGCCATGGGTTGCAAAATGGGCCAGGTGGAAAGAATATTAATTCTAATACACAAGGCAAGCATTCGAGGGTGAAGGACTAGAGATTGTAATCCATCCTTTTCTATGCCAGATTGAGTGCCATCCATGCCATGCCAGGAAAATGTTCTTTTTTAGGGCCATGAACCCAGTGAAAAATTGAGTACCATCTATAAATTCTATTCATTCCTTTTTCCAGATCATTAAAGGCATTAAAGTAGACCAGACCCAACATGGACTCTTGCAACGCCCTACTACACATTGCCCTAGAGTTAATTATGCTATCATTAATCATTTGCCCATTGTTTATAATCACCCAAGCATTTTTAATATAACTAGATTCCTATTCAAGCCTGTTTTAAATTAATTTTGCAAATAAGATTTGGAGGTCCAGATACAATGATCCATTGGCACCTACATTAATCAATTATGCAGCGCTTTCTCTCTCTCCTCCTTAGGTGTTTTCCTGACAGAATATGCTCTCACTGCAGATCTGTGCTTTATGTTGGACATAGCTTCTCTTGTGCTCTAGTTGCTTACAACTTTTTCAATAGCTGCATGATAATTTTTTAATCTGTTGACATAAAACCAACCAGATGATATTGACCCAAATCATACTTATTGTTTAAAATATTAATTACATATCTGTCTTATTCCTTATTCACGTCTCTGCTCATGTCTTTATTTTTAGTAGTTCATGCTAGTTCTCCATTTGAAGTAACCTGTTGATGTATTTCTTTAACATCATCTAGTCCTTTTATGCTTGGATGTGTGTCATATACATTATCCTTTTGGATGTACTAAATGTTTTATTACTTTTTCAGACTAAGTTTTGGAGTTTTTTTTCTCATTACTTCCTACAGACTTTCTTATTTCTTCTAAAGACTTTCAAAAACAATCTTTTATCTTCCTTTTAAAATAAGTTATACATCTCTGCATTTATTACTGGACTCTATTCTTTTCCAGCTCTCTCTCTCTTTATCTTTAGCTAAAAAAATGTAGCGCACATAGCTACACATAGTTTAGAATCAAATAATTTTACAAGGTATGTAAGGAAAAATAATAGTCTCCCATCCCCACTCCAGCATTTCCCTCTTTGAGAGACAACAAATGTCAACACATCGCTGAATATTTTGATATTTACCTCTATGACTTGAATTAATGTGCTTGAATTTCTACCATTTGATTTTTATTTTTGGCATTATCTATTGCCTTCACACTACAGAAGATGGGGATTTTGTCATCTATACCATGCTAAGCCTCACCTGTTCCTACCACATATGTAGTTCCTTTCCTTTACCTCATTCTCTGCATAACTTTTATTAGATTAATATGAGGGTTTATTTTATTATGACTACATAAGTACTATCTGTAACTGAAATAAATTATAAACTCTGATAAGTTACTTTTACTTGATCGTTACTTTTACTGCACAACTTGTTTTATTCTCGAATTAATGATTATCTTCTTCTTTTTGATTTTTGTTTTACTTACCATTCATTTATCCCCTAACTTATGTTTTGATGAACGCTCCCCTCAAGACTGCCAGACTCATTAGATATTATCTTCATTTCATCTTCCTGCAGAAGGCCCTTCCAGAGCCTCTGACATATTCCAGTCTGAAATGGCGGCACTCTAGGTCTGATACTCAGCTTTCATCCTGGGATCCCCCTTCACCACTGTCCTGGGATTCATTTATCTCCTCTTCTGTTGGCTCTCCTGGTCCCTCAGTCTTGTGTTTTCCACTTTCTTGACTTATTCTCTAGGCTTTCTAAAACTGCAGGCATGGGAGGTGATTTTTTGGGGTAACCTTTATGTCTGAAGATGCTATACGGCCACACTTGTCCAACCTGCAGCCCACAGGCTGCCTGTGGCCCAGGATGGCTTTAAATGTGGCCCAACACAAATTCGTAAACTTTCTTAAAACATTATGAGATTTTTTTTTGCGGTTTTTTTTTTTGGTTTTGCTTTTTTATTTTTTGCTTATCAACTATCATTAGTGTTAGTGTATTTTATGTGTGGCCCAAGACAATTCTTCTTCTTCCAATATGGTCCAGGGAAGCCAAAAGATTGGACACTCCTGCAAGTTTACACTATCCTTATACAATCATTGACTGGGAATAGAGATCTAGATTGGAACCATTTTCTTTCAGATTGTTTAAGGCAATACTCTGGTGCTTTCTGTAATAGCTTCCAACATTGTTGTTGAGAAGTCTGAAGCATTAAGATTCCCGCTCTTTTAGTACTTAATGAGTTTTCTCTTTCTTTCCGGAAGCTTCTATTCCCTTTTCATTGTTCTCTGTGTTCTGAAATTTTACAGTGATGAACCTTGATATAGATCTCTTTTTATCTATATGTGCTGTAGATTTGGTGGGCCCTTTAAATCTGGAAGCTAGTTAACGCAGTTCTAATACATTTTTACCCGATTACTTGTTGATTGCCTCCCTTCTATTTTCTTTCTTTCCTCTTTTGGAACTCCAGGTATTTGAATATTAACCTGAATTAATCTTCTAGTTTTATTTTCATTTTATTCTCTTTCACTTTCCATATTTTTATTTTTTGCTCTGCTTTCTATTTCCTTAATTTTATCTTTCAACCCTTCTATTAAGCTATTCATTTTTATCATATTTTCAGTTTCAAATATTTTATCTAATAAGTTTAGTTTCAGATTCTAATACATCTAATAGAATGTTCTTTTTTTAAATGGCATCCTGTCTGGTTTCATTTTTACATCATCTTTTGCTACCTAAGCATATTTTCTCCAACATTTTATTACGAAAAATTTTAAATATACACAAATGGTAAAAGAGTAGTAGTATGATGAATAACCATATATATACTACCCAAATTCAATCATTGTTAACATTTTACTATATTTGTTTTATCTGTATGTATACATGTATATGTATAAATTTTTTGCCAAACCACTTGAAAATAAATTGTAGACATTGTGTCACTTAACCCCTAAATTCTTCAGTGGGTATAGGATGATCAGCTCATCCTGATCTGATTTTTTTTTTTTTTTTTGAGATGGAGTCTCGCTCTGTCGCCCAGGCTGCAGTGCGGTGGTGCGATCTCAGCTCATTGCAAGCTCCGCCTCCCAGGTTCACGCCATTCTCCTGCCTCAGCCTTCCCAGCAGCTGGGACTGCAGGCGCCCGCCACCACGCCCGGCTAATTTTTTGTATTTTTTAGTAGAGACTGGGTTTCACCGTGTTAGCCAAGATGGTCTCGATCTCCTGACCTCATGATCCCACCCGCCTCAGCCTCCCAAAATGCTGGGATTACAGGCGTGAGCCACTGTGCCCGGCCCCTGGTCTGATTTTTAAATGGAAAGTCTTGTGTCTTGAGAACTCGTCCACCCCCTCCCCATGTCCCAGCAAACCAGGACAGTTGATCATCCTAAGTGGGTGGCTCATAGTGATGACATTCTCCTACAGACCCACAGGACCATTATCGCACCTAAGGAAATTAATGCTAATTTCATAATATCATCTTGATGCCACTCTACATTCAAATTTATCTAATTGTCTATTATAGCATATATATATGTACGTGTGTGTGTGTGTGTGTGTGTACTGTCTCTCCCTCTCTCTCTGACATTGAGAAACCAGACCAGCTACTTATAGAATAATGTTTCAAATTATATTTTGAATTTTTCCAATTATTTCTTCTGGATATTATTTAGCTTTCTCCTCTAACAATGTTGTATACTGCATGCTAGTACTAAGGTCAGGAAGTTGAATAGATTGAGGTTAAATATATTTGGCAAAAGTGTTCCGTAGATTATACCATGTACCTCAGAGCGCATCACAGCAGGAGGTACAAAGTGTCAAGTTTCCCCACTATTAGTGATGTTAAGTTTGAACTCTCAAGTAAGGTGAAGATCAGCAGATCTCTCTACTGAAAATGAATGTCATTTCCTTTGCAGTTAGCAGGTAATCCACGTGATGGTTATTTGGGGGCTCTGAAAATATTCTGTTCCCACAACATGATTTTAGCATCAATTAATCATTTTTATTTGGAACATTATTTTGAATGGGGTTACAAAATGCTGATTTGTCTAATTCACTCATTACTTGCAAATTTTTTAGCTGATGGTCTTCTGTAACAAAGAACTTAACCCTGAACTAGAAATAAAATAGAGGTTCTCATAAAGAGGCTCAGTAAATATTTACTTTTTTCTCTTTCATTGCCAATTTTCAGTCAGGAATGGTGCTATTGCCTCCATTGGTGGCAAATAGGGTCTCTCTCTCTCTCTCTTTTTCTCTTTCTCTCTTTCTCTCTGTCCCCCCCATATCTGGAATTATAGATATTTTTGTTAATATAAAAGCTTTAAAAATTAGTTTAGTAAGATTTTCTTAAATTTCTGCCACATATAAAAAGATTGATTTTTCCTGATGATGTTAAAATGAACAATTTGTTTGATAATTTTCCTATTGCAGTAGTGTTTAATAAAGTGATTCCTGGCAGCTTATTTTCTAAAAACTCAAAACACCAGATATAATTCTGGGTATGTAAATATCTATCTCTCTACATGCAGTTCCTTTTCCCAAAATGGAACTAGAGTGGAGACATCTATCAATGTCCACCATTCCCAAACACCTTCGCATCTGTTTTTACTGTGTAGCCTGTCTCTGTCCGCTGATTTAAAGGGTAAAGCTGATTGGATCTGGCTAATGGGCATCTGTTTCAAATGCTGGTGAGCCCACCATAGCCTGTGTGTCCTGCCTCAAAAAGAATAACTGGGCCAATTACATTTCTTTCCCAGGAATTTGGCATTGGAAAACTGAGAAACTAAAGCAGTTAGCAGTAACACTGAAGTAGAGGTAGGGCCAGAGAGGCTTTGATAAGCCATGTTAAGCAACAGCCAAATGAAAGGCAAAAGTCCTGGGGAGGAGAAGCTGTAAGCAAAACAGAGAAGGCAAGTCAGGTGGGTCGATGAGCCAGGATAGTGTTTCTCCTGTTGTTCATCTCTGGGAATGGCACCATCAGGTATCCAGTAGCCCCAGCCTAATACAAGACATTGTTCTTGCTTACCTAGAGTAACAGGCTTACCTGCATCCCCTTCAACCATTTTCTTCAAGCTATTCTCCACCAAAAATATAAATCTTATCCTGTTATCACTACTCCCACCTCAACACTTACCCCTATAAATTCCATGAAGGACTTCCCATTTTTCATAAGAGGGAGACAGAACTTTCCACATGGCTTGTTCTGAAGTACTGTATAGTCTCCCCAGCATACCCACTTTGGTCTTCTTGGTGCCTTGTTCTCTCTCTGAGCCATTGGGACTTTCCACATACTGCCCCTTGTTCTTGGAGCACTACCGCCTCTTTCTTAGACAACTCTTATTCCCACTTTGGCAGTAGCATCACCTCTTCAAGACGCTCATTCCTCTCTTATAGCCTCTAATAGGTCTATGAACCCCCTCTTTATAGTGTACAGTTGAAATTGTTTATTTTATATTTGTGCCTGTTTAACATCTCTCTTCCCCATTATTCTAGAACCCCTGTGACCACTGTATCTGGTTATTGCTTACTATTTTATCTCAGTATCTAGCACAGGTATCAACACATGGAAGTGACTCAGGAAATAGCTATTAGACGAATAAATGAGAAGCAAAGAAGCCAGGGAAGAGGGAGAACATGAACTTGTTTCTCTTTCATTCTCTCCACTTCACATTTAATTCATTAGTCAGTTGTGCAGAATCTACCTGTAAAAATGTGGATTCACACCTGAATCTGAATACTTCTCATTACCACCACTTCTGCTAACCTAGTCCAAGCCACCATTAACTCTCATTTGTATTATTCTATTAACCTTCTTCTTGGTCTCCCTTCTACTGTAGGTCCCTATAGAGCAGTCAGAGTGGTCTCTTACAACACCAGTCCCACATGACACCCTCCAATGCCTCCCATAACAAAGAGAGTCAAGTCTAAACTTTTTTTACACTCACGAGCTCTACATGATCCTTGGCTACTTCCTCCAGTTCACCTCCTCCATTTCTGTCTTCACACTACCCAGTCATGCTGGCCTGTTTGTTATTCCTTCAACATATGAAAACCATTCTGGCCCCAAGAATCCAAACATTTGTATTTTCTTTGCCTGGAATACATACCCCTACATTGCCTCCTCCAATCTTTCAGGTGTCTGCTCAAAAGTCACCTTCCCCAATAGGCCTTTTCTGACCACTCTTAATAGTCCACCTGCCATCCTTGTCAATCTATGTCACCTTTTTGTTCTTTTTCTTCATAGACAATTTTACTTTCTCAGATTAAATCACACATTATTTTCTCATCTTCCCCAATGGAATATAATTCCCAGGAAGGCAGACACTGTATCAACGACCAGACACTGTATTGCTATTGTATTAGGCAAAAACCAGGGTCCAGAACAAAGGCACATAGAGGTTGCTTAATAAATATTATGGAATGAATAAATTAAAAAGAGAACTAGCACCAAGACAGTGCCCAGTACGTAGCAGTTGCTCAACAAATAATGTTATTACATTTCTAAAGATACTTAACTTTTGATATCATGAAAAAATTGAGACTAAATTCTCAAATTAAGACAAATATAAATGGCATTTTAAAACAAGTATATTTAATGGGAGAAAGAATAATCTTTTCAATAAATTATGCCAGGACAACTGGATATGTACAGGCAAAAGAATGAAGTTAGATCCCCACCATATACCATATACGAAATTAACTGAAAATGGATCAAGCACCTAAATATAGACCTGAAATCATACAATTCTTAGAAGAAAATATGATTATAAATCTTTGTAACTTTGGATTAGGCAATGATGTGTTAGACATGACACCCAAAGCACAAGCCATCGAAGCAAAAAAGTACATAAATTCGGCCAGGTGCGGTGGCTCATGCCTGTAATCCCAACACTTTGGGAGGCCGAGGTGGGCGGATCACCTGAGGTCAGGAGTTCGAGACAAGAGACCAGCTTGGCCAACATGGTGAAACTCTGTCTCTACTAAAAATACAAAAATCAGCTGGGCGTGGTGGCACACGCCTGTGATCCCAGCTGCTCAGAAGACTGAGGCAGGAGAATTGCTCGAACCCAGGAGGCAGAAGTTGCAGTGAGCCGAGATTGTGCCAGTGTGCTCCAGCCTAGGTGATAGAGTGAGACTCCTTCTCAAAAAAAAAAAAAAAAAAAAAAAGTAGATAAATTGGATTTCAGAAAAATTTAAAACTTCTTAGATTCAAAGAATACCATCCATAAAATGAAAAGACAATCCACAGAATGGGAGAAAATATTTGTAAATCACATATCTGAAAAGTAACGTTAAAGAAGTATTTATTGATACCTATGTAACCAAGTGTTTTTATCTGGAATGAGTACTGAATTTTTTTAAAAGATCTTTACAGGGCTTTTGAAGATAAGCATATGGATTTTCTCCTTAGATATACTAATATGGTGAATTAGGTAAATAGTTTTCCTAATACTAAATTATACTTCCATTTTTAAACCAAAAATAAAATTCTAAGCCTCCCAGTCATCTGGATGGATCACTCCTCTTGGCCAAGCACATTGCAAAGTTAACTTGAAAAACTAGTTCAGGCCATGATGGGTAGGGGGTGTTAGACATGCCTCATTATACCCTCCTCTCTTTTGGAATTACTGATAGAACAGGCTCTTTAAGTTTGATAAGAAACATTTACAATCTATTCTATCTGAAACCTGCTACCTGGAGGCTTCATTGAAACCTTGGTCTTTACGACCCCTTATCATAACCCAGACATTCCTTTCCATTTCTTCCAGGTCTTCAGATAATAACCCTTTCAACCAATTGCCAATCAGAAAATCTCTGAATCTGCCTATGACCTAGAAGCTACCCTGCTTCCAGTTGTCCTGCCTTTATGGACCAAAATGCATAGAACCAAGTTGTAACCTAACTACCTTGGGCTTATGTTCTCAGGATCTCCTGAAGGCTGTGTCATGGGCCATTGGTCACTCATATTTGGTTCAAAATAAATCTCTTCAAATATTTTAGACTGTTTTGGTTGACACATTCTTGAAGACTAGACTTTTGTAAATTTTCTCTATTTTAATGGCTACATGGTTGATTTCCCTTTGTTCTTCCCAACCTTGTGCATCTGTGTTTTCTTTTTTTCTTCCTAAGGTCAGTAATGTGGGTACTTTGTTGATATTTTTCAATTTATGAGGTTATTTATTGAAATTTTTGTTGTACTGTTTTCTTTTACCATTTCCAAATTTTTGCTTTTATCTTTTTTTAGTTTACTTTTTTCTAAATTAATTTTATTTTTATTTTATTTTATTAATGTAAATGAGGAAACAGCAACTTTTTTTGTAAAGGATCAAATAGTCTATAGCTTTGATTTGGTGGGCCATATTCTTCCTACTGCAACTACTCAATTCTGCCTTTGCAGTAGGAAAGCAGCCATAGACAATATTTAAATGAATGGCATGGCTGAGTTCAAATATAACTTTTCAAAACAAATGGCAGGTTGAGTTTGGCCCACTGGCTGTGGCTTGATGATCCCTGGTATGAGTTGTTAAAGCTATGAATTTTATTTTGAGAACAGTTTTAATTGTATCCCATAGATTATGATATGTAGTGATTTCTTTGGTTTTAGAGATTTTTGCAACATCAGTGTATTTTCCCTTTAACTCAAGCATTATATATTACAGTTTATAACTTGGTCAGGTAAAATGTACTTTTACAAAATTTTATTTCTAATTTTATTGCATTACAGTTAGCAAATGTTGTATTAGTTCTACCTCATGGAACTCATTGAGATTTTCTTTGTAAACGAATATATAGTAAAATATCATTCATGTTCCATAAATGTTTGAAAAGACAATGTATTTCTTATAACCAAGGAATAAAAATTGTTATATTTTCATTATATTTATTTTATGTTGTGCATATATTTGTTTCCTTGACCTGTCTTGAACTGAGTGAGATAAAGGTCTCCTTTTATTAGATATTTCTATTTCTCATTACATTCTTATATTTTCTGCCTTATGCAGCTGCTGTGTAATTTATGAATAGGTAATTATAACTGTTACAGTTTCATTGTGAATTATGGCATTATAAGAAGTCCTTCTTTGTCTTATTTATCATTTATTGCTTTTTTACTTGCATTATTCTTTGTCAGATATCAAAATCACAAACATTGCTTAAATTTTATTTTTATGCTTACTTTTGCCTTATATGTTTTCCCCCTTTCCTTTATTTTTAGTCTTGCCGAATCACTTTGTTTTAGGTATATCACTTTGGTGAGTTAGGCTCACTTATATTTATAAGTAAAATTGATATATTTGATCTGAGGGGTATGTATAATGTGTCTTGTGTTGACTATGTCTTTCAATATGCAATCTTAGCTCTTTTAAAACTTTTGGAAAATGTTTAAATACTTACAAAGGTTTGTGTTTTTGTTTCATGGTAGCCTTTATATTAATAATTCGGTTACTGCTTTTTGTTCCCTGCTTTTTCTTATTTAGCTTCTTGTTATCACAAAAACTTTACACAATATGTTTTGATGGCCATCAGTTACCTCTGCAATAGTTAACAAGTTTTTTCTTCTTTCTCTCTCCTGCTTTCCTTAAGTATATGACAATTAATATATATTTATTTTAGTTCTCATATTATTACCTTGTCAGGAGAAATAGTTACATGCTTTCAAATTCTTTTAGAAGAGTTTAGAGTTCTGTATTTTTCTAGTGAACTACTTTTGCATAATAACTGACGTCAAACCTAGTGGTTTAAAAAAGCCTACCATTTTATTATATCTCAAGATTTTGTGGATCAAAAATTCAGACAGAGCTTGGATGGGTGATTCTTCTGCTTTAATGGCACTAACTAATGTCATTACACAGTATTCATTACACAGTATTCAGTTGGCAACTGAGCTGGTCTTAAGGATCCAAGATGGCATCACTTAGATGGCTCATACCATGGCAGGAATGGCTGCAAGGCTGGGTTTAACCCCTTCCTCTCCATATAATCTCAGGGCATCTTTATGAGTTCTTCCTAACAGGGTAGTGAGCTTTTTACATTGTGGCTTTAGGGCCCAAAGACCTAGTTTTTCCAGAGATGAGAAGTAGAAGCTTCCAGTTTACATCCTGGGCCTAAAAATGGACACAGCAGGCCTTCTACAATATTCTGTTGGTCAAAGTAGTCATGGAGCCCAGCTGCAAGAAGAGGTGACTTAAAACTCACCTGTCAATGAGAGAAGGGTCAAGAGAATTTGTAGCCATTTTGAGTCCACCACAAATATTCTCTGAACTATTGCATTTTAAAAATTGTTTTTCTATATTCTTAAAACTTGACTGATAATTTGGCTGGATATAAAATCTTTGACTCACATTTTCCTTAAGTTTTTTGAATATATTTCTTCACTATTGTCTTGCTTTGTTTATTGCTGTTGAGTCATTGATGTCAATTTTATTTTATTTTTTAAGTGACTGGAGAACTCAATGGACATTTAATTTTTAAGGTCTAAGAGTTTTACTAACACCTTCAAGTTTACTAATCTGGGAAAATTTTCCTGGTAAACAGTGGGTTCTTTTATATGTAAATTAAGAACTTTTTTTCTTTCAGAAAACTTTTCTTTAATTATAGTTTGAATATAGTTCTAGTATGTTGTATTGCATTATCTTCTAGGAATTTATATGTACTTTGGATCTTATTTTCCTGTTGTTTTGGTAGTTTTCACCTTTGTCTTCATTTCTACATTTCTTTTGGTTCTTTTACTTTCTAGACCATATAATTCTTACTGTACCAGGTCCTATGTATTTTCCATGGGTATCTTGTAATTTAGTTTTTATTTTAAAAATGATTCTGTCTTTTGAAACAAAAATTATTTCCATGAGTTTATTCAGATTGCATTTTAAATCTTTTTATTGCTTGCCCATTGCTATTCTGAATTTTTAATTTCTGATCTGTGGTGGTCCTTCACATTTGCAGTTGCTTTGGGGATTATACTTAGTTCATGGAGAATATTTTGTTTCAGTTTTCCTCTCTTTCATAGTTTTGTTCTTTATTTTCCTTTGCTTTGTTTTTCATTGTTTTAATCTGCTAAAAAGTTTTTATTTTCATTATGTTTTTTTTTCACATTATAACTTGCATGGATGCTGTTTTTTAATGACTATTTCTACTGTGTTTTTCAAATCCAGAAATAATAAGCAATTCTGTTCTAAGGAGGAGGGGATTTGACTAGTTTATTTCTTAGTGCAAGATTACCTTCTTGGCCAGGCACGGTGGCTCTCACCTGTAATCCCAGCACTTTGGGAGGCCGAGGCGGGCAGATCACGAGGTCAGGAGATTGAGACCATCCTGGCTAACACAGCGAAACCCCATCTCTACTAAAAATACAAAAAAATTTAGCTGCGTGTGGTGGCGGGTGCCTGTAGTCCCAGCTACTCGGGAGGCTGAGGCAGGAGAATGGTGTGAACCTGGGAGGCGGAGCTTGCAATGAGCCGAGATCGGGCCACTGCATTCCAGCCTGGGCGACGAAGCGAGACTCCGTCTCAAAAAAAAAAGATTACCTTCTTTTGTTGATATAATGCAGTTCCCTTAATAAATTATGCTTTAGAAAAATGTTTTCAGCTCTAATTTTTATGTTATATTATTTTAACAGGTCCTTATATTCAGCCACTCCCTTTGCCTTTATTGCCAATTTACAAAGGACATCACCTCCCTCTCAACCAGAAGTGGGGCTTTCTCAAAACTGACACCTCTGGTTTGTTTGTATTTTTAAGAGATGGGGGTCTCTCTCTTTTTTTTTTTTTTACAACTGGTAATCAATTTATTGAAATAGTTGACTTAAGCATCTGCAATGGTGACTTCCACCTCAACTCCTGGCTCAATACTGATGGAAGTAATCTGCTTAACAATCTCAGAAGGACTGTGCAAGTCAATAAGTCACTTGTGAATTCTCATCTGGAAACGATCCCATGTCTTAGAACCTTCACCACAAGGAGTTTTTTTTGTAGTGATTCTCAAAGTCTTGGTAGGCATTCGAACTGGTCCTTTCACTTTGAGATTCTTCTCCTTTGCGCGTCTAATCAAGTCAGCACACACCTTTTCTAGGGATTTTACACTGCGGCTCTTAGGGTGATTCGAATTCGGTGAATTGCCACCTCCGGCTCCACGGGTGTTTTTCCAGTATCCTTAAAAGCCATGGTTACTGCGTGGCTTCCTGACCGACTTGTTCCTCGGCGAGAGCGAACGGCGGTGAGTCAGGAGCAGGAGCGTGGCGACCAGAGATCCACAGCATCTACGACCACGTCCTTCCTTTTTCAAAACGCGGGGGTCTCTGAAAGGTTCAGCCCAGGCTGAACTTGAACTCCTGGGTAAGCAATCCTTCTGCCTCCATCTCCTATGAGCTGAGACTACAGGTGCACGCCACTGCACCCAGCTATTCTGATTTAACACATTTCCCAGCCCCTTACTTTTGATTAATTAGTAGCCAGGTCTCAGATTTGTCTTAGTATTTTCCCACGCAAATGGGATTCTCACCTTTTTGAGATGAACCCACTATACTCTCTTCTCTTCTGCATGATCTCTGCCTGACCATTAAATCTCTTGTGTGTCCTGGAGCTAATTCTGCTCGTCTTGGATATTTGTTTTTTGACTTGTATGTTTTCTCAGTCTCCTAGTTATGATGCAGGTGTGGGCTATGGGTAATTTTACTGCTACTTGTTCATCTGAATATTTTTATTATAAAGGATGTGCAGTGGTTTTCCAAAATAGGTAAGCACCATTTTCACTTAATCATATACTTGTGTGTACACACACAGGCACACGCATGAACACTCTTTTTTGAAGTTTCTTCTCCCTATGGAGTCTCTATTTCCTACAGATTGCTTTCTTCCGTTTCCTTGTTTTGATGCCTTTGTTATGTTGGAGGCTTTTTCCCTAATGACTGGTTATCCATAGAAGCTGGAGATTTCAGCATTCTGTATGTAAAGGTCACTCATTTGCCCTGTTTTCAGTGTTCCCTATTCTACATACCTTTTATTCTCTCCAAGTTAAGTCTTTTCGCGGTGGCTGGGCAGGATCGATAACTTGGCTGTGTGGAATGAGGGAGAGGATATGGCAATCTAACTGTTTCTTAAACAGACTCTCACCCTAGTCCTCATTTTAAGAACTCCTGCGGCTGAGCGCAGTGGCTCATGCCTGTGAATCCCAGCACTTCGGGAGGCTGAGGTGGGTGGATCACCTGAGGTCAGGAGTTCAAGACCAGCCTGGCCAACGTGGTGAAACCCCATCTTTACTAAAAATACAAAAAAAAATTAGCCAGGCATTGTGGCAGGCACCTGTAATCCCAGCTACTTGGGAGGCTGAGACAAGAGAATTGCTTGAACCTGGGTGGCAAAGGTTGGCAGTGAGCTGAGATAGTGCCACGGCACTCCAGCCCGAGCAACAGAGCAAGCCTCTGTCTCAATTAACAACAACAACAAAAAACAAAATACAAAAAACAAAAAGAATTCCTGCTAACCCTCTCTTCTACAAATACCTACTACTACCTATTTCTGAGGCTTTTTGGGATTCTATGGTATAAATCTTTCAACTCTCCTTGCTGCTGGCTTGTTATGTCATTTTCTCACATCTACCCTGATATTTAAGATTTATTCATCTGCTTTCTGGCTTCCAAGACATTGTTGCTGTTTTGCTCCTAAACTTCTCTCTATGTTCTTGTAGGTTGATGTCTTTTTCAATCCTAGGACTATTTTTTCATGAGGTTGCAAGAGTCAAAATAAATATATTTCTGTACCATGCCATCTTTATTGTCTGGAATTTTTATCTCAGGATATTTTTAAAAATTGCTTTTACTCTTGCTTACATTAGTTGGTATTACTTCATATGGTTTAATTTGAATCTGCTCTTATAAAATCCCAACTCCCCACTCCCCATCTTTCTGCAAAGCTTTTGATGAAAAAACATATTTCTATACTGCTGCACCCCCCACCTTCTTTTTACCGAATTTCCAATACCAGGATCCTCAGGGCTCCTAGTTGTACTTCTGATCATTACATTGGAGCCTCTTTGTCATATATTATTTTTCAGAAGAATGACAAATGGCTTTATTCTGATTATGATATCATTTGTTAGAGCACATATTTTTTCAAATTTGACACATATTTTTACGACATACAATCAAATCTCATTTCATTTCTAAACTCCATAGAAATTCCTGTTCTCTGACTTACGGGCCTTGGGTCCCTTCTTTTTATATACTTTATCTGATCAGGAGATGCCCTATGTTTACTCTATCACAGTCATGACTGTGAGCAATGCAACTTTCTCAGTACTATTTTAAAATCCACAAATAACGTATTGTATCAATATTCCTGGTTCAAACAAAGTTAATGGAAACAACAGTATGAGAAAGGTCCTTACACTCTCTTGACACCCAAACAAATACAACTTCTGAGTTTCTTACCAACATCTATGCATATGCATGGATACGTTTTTATAGTTATCACAGTGTAGATACAATTTTATGTTTGTTTTTCATTTAATGTCTCATAATAATTTTCCTTGTTGTTGAATAGTCTTCAAAATTTTAAATCTTAATGACTGCAGTGTCCCCCAAAGATCACTGAAAAAAGCACAGGAGGCTGATAAGAGAGAAACCCATACCATTTCTCCCAAGCAAATCTAAATAATACAGTGAAAAATCTGGATGGAATTGCTTATGGGAAATGTACACTATCGTACTTTCTTATGGTCTGATAACTGGCCCATATTAAGCTCCCCATTTTGACCCGTCTCACCTCTAACCACATCCTGACTGTGAACACGCTTAACTTCTTTCATAGATTTTTGCCTTCATGAAGTATAACTGTAGAAGTCCTGGTATTCAGACACTTCAGCTTTGTCTAAGAAGCAGGTATGCAAACTGGAGCAACCCTCCTCAACCCCAGGTTAGGTTGGAGAATTGCCTCAGAAGATTGAAGGTATAGGAATGGGGAATCCATAGGCCACTAGACCTGGCCACGCTGACCCTATGGCATGGCTTTTCCTTACCTACAACACCACAAGTCCTTTTGTGGTCTCTCCTAGTCAGCTCTCCCCATATCTGTGTCCTCTGTATTGGTCCCTTTCCCCTCACATCCCACATTCAGTGCCAAGTATGTTTATTCTACATCAAATCATGTCTCCCATGATTGTCTCACCATTCTCCCTGCCATTACCCTGCCTCATGCCTTCAGAATCGTATCACTGATATGTTACAAATGCTCCTTACAGGATTTCATTCCTTCCCACGGCTCCCAAACACACACTCGCAAAACTTACACATATACAATGCTCCCCCCACCCCTGCCACACGCATACTCTACTAGCAATATGGCTATGAGTTATTTTTCTTAAGGCGCATCCAAACATGTCACTCCTCTTTATATATTAAAATAGGTTTACTGTGTAGTTATCACATGCCATTTATTATGGTTTACTTTGGAAATACAGAGTGTATTAGTCAGGGTTCTCTAGAGGGAGAGAACTAATATGATAGATATATATACAAAAAGGGGAGTTTATTAAGTATTAACTCACACAATCACAAGGTCCCTCAATAGGCCATCTGCAAGCTAAGAAGCAAGAAAAGCCATTCCGAGTCCCAAACTGAAGAACCTGGGAGTCTGATGTTTGAGGGAAGGAAGGGTCCAGCACAGGAGAAAGATATAGGCTGGGAGGCTAGGCCAGCTTCATTTTTTCACGTTTTTCTGACTGCTTTGTATTCTAGCCACTTTGGCAGCTGATTAGATGGCGCCCACCCAGATTAAGGGTGGGTCTGCCTTTACCAGCCCACTGACTCAAATGTTAATCTCCTTTGGCAACACCCTCACAGACACATCCAGGATCAATACTTTGCATCCTTCAATCCAATCAAGTTGACACTCAGTACTAACTATCACACAGAGATACAAGACAGTCTTGCCCTCAATGAGCATCCCAACTATCACGAGACACAAGTCACTGCAGTGCAATGTGGCAGATCTTAGGTTTGTGGCCCTTTGGAGGGCTACCCAACCCAAAACAGAGGCAGAGAGAAGCTAGAGAAGAATTTTTAAAGAAGAAAACACTTGAGATTTGGGAAGGATATATATGAATATTTAAATGTTCAAGTTTTACAATTTTAGCAAGAGTAATATAGGTTTATAGCTTCAGAAAAGCTTAAACACTACTAAAGACCTTATAATGTAAAGCAACTGTCTCCCTCAGTGGAATTCTCAGTACCCAGGGACAATCACTTTAAATTATTTCTGTTTGTAATTCTCTTAGAGGTTACTGCCATATGTCTAAATAAAACATTTATTATAACTTTTCTTGATTTGTTAGATAGCATCTTTTAACTTTCTGCTCTTATAGATGAAAATTTACCTCATTTTAACTACTTCTGCAGTGTAAAGAAAACTCCTCTCTCTCCTTACCTGGGGGTAATTAAAAATATGTTTGCAAATTATTTAAACTCTTCATTTCAGAAGATAAAATTATAGTCCCCTCTCCTTGAATGTGGGAAGGATTCACTGCTAACAAGTTGTGGTAGAAGTGATGTTATGTGACTTCTGCCTGGTCTCTCTTAGGATGGTTGGTCTTAGAACCTAGCCACCATCTTTCGAGGAAGCCCAAGCAATCTAGAGAGTCCACATGTGAATGTTGTGGCCTATATCCCCAGTTACGTAGGTCCTCAGCCAATAGCCAGGATCAATTCCACTCCTAGACATATGAATGAAGATTCTAGCCCCGCTTCCCTCCACGCCCTTCTACCCCATCTTCAAGCCTTCTTTCTGAAGCTCTGGATATTGTGGAACAGAGATAAGCCATCTCACTCACAGAAACCATGAGAGATAATAAAAGATTATTGTTAAAGGCAAGCCTCTTTAGTGAGTCAAACAGAAAAACACTTGACTCCCCTCTGGGAAGTATACTCAGACTTTCAGAAACACTGTGTTGACCTCCTTTTCAGAAATGAAGATGAGAACAAAAGATGCATTAATTAGCTTATTTCTTATGTCACCATCTGTTCACCTGATCATAACTCCCTGTGTTGTAACTTTGGGAAAATTTAACCAAATGTAGCTTGTACAAATAAATGGAGTTTACTGCTTCAAGTACATGAAAGGTCCAGCATGAATCCTGCTTCCACAACCTTCCAAGTTTAAGTCTAACAACAACAAAATATCCTCTCCGCGGATTCAGCAAAACATCTGAGTACATTTCATTGGCCCTGATTGGGTGTGTGTCCATCTGTGGACAAATACTATGTATCAGGGGAATGGAATGCTCTGATTACCTAGATGTAAGTCACAGGAACCTCCTTGAAGCACATGAATTGAAAATGCAGAAGAAGGTGATTCTGGGAAGGCATCAGAATTTAGTTAAAAAAAGAAAGATATATAGGTGGATAAAAATAACAGTTGTAAAGAACCTGAGTAATCTAACTCTCCTCTGCCATACAATTCCTTAATATTTCTAGTCTTACCACATAACCTGCCTGGGGCTGATGCCATCAGTCATCAAAGACCTGCTGGGAGCATAACCTGGTTTTGTGTCCAGCTCCCTTTCCCAAATCTTGGCCTTTATTTTGTGCTCTACCATTAACCTAGTGGCTCTTCCCATGAGGCTCCTCTTTTTTGGCTCTAAGCTAAATCCTAACTTTGGATATAAATTACAATAAAAATCTCTACAGACTGTAAATTTCCCTATGTCTCAGCCAATATACTTGCTTGATTTGCTCTTTTACAAGTTGAGGCTGGGTTCCAATATAAACAGAATTGAGTTAGCCTTTGAAGGCCACACTGATTGGATTTAACTTGAAGGTTCTTATAAAATTCATCCAACCAGATGTTTCAGTCTCTGAAATTCTTAACCATATAGGAGGATGAGAGGAAGCCAGAGTGCAATGCAATGACACTTTTTATTCGAACAACAAGATAATTAAAAAGCAATCTGAGAATTGGGAATTTATCTTTACCACACATAACCTTTTCTCTTAAGAATCTGCTGTACATGGCTAAATTTTTATTTGCAACATTATAGAACTCAATTCAGCACAGTGCTTATTTGAAAGAAGTGTTTTAATATATTATTAATTTTCAATCATTAATAATGAAGGAATTTCCATATTATGACTCCATGAGTCAAAACACACAAGTCTTTTTCTTTCCTTCGAAGGCTTTTTTAATGTTAATTCTGCAATCATAGTTAACAAAAAAATATTCTATTCTTCCTTTTTGAAGTTGTTTACTAAGTAGAACATAGATATTTTATCATACATACAGAGAATAACTAGCCAAGGAGTCTATTATGTACAATCATAAATACAGTAGTATAATATTTTTAAAATATTTACCTGCCTCTGAACTGCAAATATGCTTTGCTCAGTACAGTGGTGCAAATAAGATTACGAATCCAATAGAAGAAAAAGGCTTAAGTTTACATGCATTATCCTTTAGGAATTGCATAAAATGTAACTGCAGAAATGCACTTAGAATGATTTACTTTTCTTTGTAGTTGCATTTTAAAAGAATATATTTTTCTAATAGATTTTCTGCACAAATTTTACCAATATTTTATTTATTTTAAAAATGTATTATTAATATTATTTTTAACTGGCAAATAATAATTATATACATTTAAGGGGTACAACATGATGTTTTGATACATGTATCCAATGTGACATGATCTAATCAAGCAAATTAACATGTCCATCACCTCACTTACCTATTATTTTTTATGGTGTGAGACATTGAAATTTACTCTTAGTTATTTTGAAATATAGAATACGTTATTATTGACTATAGTCACCCTGATGTGCAATAGGTATCAAAACCTATTCCTCTTGTCTATCTGAAACTTTGTACCCTTTGATCAACAACCCCCCTTCCCTCTCTCCGCACCCTCTCAGTCTCTAGTCACCATCACTCTACTCTCTACTTCTATGAGTTTTACTTTATTAGATTCTACATGTAAGTGAGATCATGTGCTATTTGTCTTTCCATGCCTGGCTTATTTTGCTCAGCATAATTTCCTCCAGGTTCATCCATGTTGTTACAAATGTCCAAATTTCCCCTCTTTTAAGGCTGAATAGTATTCTATTATGAATACATACCACATTTTCTTTATTCATTCTCTCTCAATGGACACTTTAGGTTAATCCCTATCATGGTTATTTTGAATAATGCTACAATAAACATGGGAGTGCAGTTATCCCTTTGACATGCTGATTTCAGTTCCTTTGAATATATACCCAGAAGTGGGTTTACTGGATCATATGGTAGTTCTACATTTAGGTTTAGGTTTTGAGGAACCTTTGTACTGTACCAACTTACATTCCAATCTACAGTGTACAGGGTTTCCTTTTCTCTGCATCCTTTCCAACACTTGTTATCTTTCATGTTTTTGACAAAAGCCGTTCAAACAGGTATGAGGTAATATCTCACTGTAGTTTTAAGTTGCATTTCCCTAGTGATTAGTGATGCTAAGCATTTTCCATGTACCTGTTGGACATTTGTATGCCTTCTTTAGAGAAAGTCTATTCAGGTCTTTTGCCCATTTTCAAATCAGGTTGTTTTCCTGCTATTAAGTTGAGTTCCTTGTATTTTGAATATTAACTCCTTATCAGATGTACCATTTGCAAATATTTTCTCCCATTCTCTGGGTTGTCTCTTTACTCCATTGTTTCCTTTGCTGTGCAGAAGCTTTTAAGCCCATGTGATCTCATTTGTCTATTTTTGCTTCTGTTGCCTGTGCTTTTGGTGTCATATCCAAAAAATCATTGCCCAGATCAGTGTCGTGGAACTTTTCCCTTATGTTTTCTTCTAGCAGTTTTACAGTTTCAGGTCTTACATTTAATCCAGTTTGAGTTGAGTTTTTTTTTTAATATGGTATAAGATGAGGATCTAATTTCATTCTTCTGCTTATGGATATTCAGTTTTTCCAACACCATTTATTGAAGAGACTGTTCTTTCCCAATTGTACACACAGAACATTCTGTGACCAGCTATGTAGAGAATTTTCCCCAATACTCCAAGGAATTCTCCAACTATTATGGATAATCATAAATCATATACTATTTTAAAAATATGTATCAACCTCTGAACTGTAAATATGCCTTATTGAGTACAGTGGTACAAATATGATTAAGGATTCCATAGAGGAAAAAGGCTTAAATTTACATGCATTATTCTTTAGGAACTGCATAAAATGCAATGGCAGGAATATTTTTAGAAAGATTTACCTGTCTTTGTGGTTACATTTTAAAAATACATATTTTTCCAATAGGTTTTCTGTATAAAATTACCAACATTTTAATTATAAAAGTATTTTTTGCTATCAGAAGACTGTTCCTTCATCTTCTATGTGCAGGAACCAAAATAACTTTGAGTTATATAAACTGAGGTTTTGGAGCTTTACATTTAAATTATATAATTCTATTTTAGCAAGGTTAACAAAAAGGAAGGTATGCTTATACCCTGATCGGTTATCTGATGTCACCTATGCCTCATGAAAGTAGAAACAGGGTTCAGCCATAGAGAGGGTGACCTTTTACATTTACCAGTTTGCAAAACCAAAGAAGGATTCTAAGTTGAATATAATTTTACATAGTTGCCAAACACACATTCAAGATCTTTTATTATTGTTGTTGTTGATGATGCATTCAGGGTTATTCCTTTCAGGTTGATGTCTACTGGTTGTCCACTTTTTGTTCTCTGTATGTTGACACTTCACAACATAGGACACATAGTATTGGTCCTCCCTATTGTGGGACTAATAAGATCTATAGCTGGGCCAATGACTGCTATATTGTGCAGGAAATCAAGCAAATCTTCAAATATAGTGGGGAGTGATGTTCAGGTCTCAGTAGGTCATTTGTTTCTATACTCTCTAAAATGATATTTTATTTGGTGGATCAATGATCCCATAAATCAATGTTAAATTAATTAGCCCGAGACCAGAAATGTGTCCTACTTTGACTACCAAACATTTCTGGATGCAAGTGTCAGAAAGGAATTCTGTAATACAGATGAATGACCTCTCCCTGTTCTGCTGATGAGTCTGCTTCTATTCGTATTTCATTTTGGTTAGCAATGAAAGGAATTCAAAGGATACTGTTAAGTATTCTACATATTTATTCTTTCTTCTTTTTAATAAAAGGGTGCCCTGTGTTTTAGCTTGGAACATCACTGCCTAGTTTGAGACTGCATTTCTCAGTCCTTCTTATAACTAAGCGAAGCCAAATGGGATTCAGCATAATAGATTGAGATAGGAGCATACATGTGGGAAATTCTGGTCATTTCCATAAAGAGAAACCACTTCCTCTGGGCTCCTTTTCCCATTCCCAACATTAGGGAAATGGCAACTGGAGGAGCTGCCTTGGACCTACAGATGTAAGCTATGTATTAAGGATGGTTGGGCTGGCCCAGCAGCCTGGATTTTGGATGAGCGTGTGAAGTAGTGACTCCATCATTCACTCTATTTGGGGGTATCTTTGTTATGTCAGCTTAGCCTGCATCCTAACTAATGGAAAATCTCTGAAAATCTTTTTTATTTATTTATTTTTTATTTTTTGAGACAGAGTTTCATTCTTGTTGCCCAGGCTGGAGTGCAATGGCATGATCTTGGCTCACTGCAACTTCTGCCTCCTGGGTTCAAGAGATTCTCTTGCCTCAGCCTCCCGAGTAGCTGGAATTACAGGTGTCAGCCACTCCACCTGGCTAATTTTTTGTATTTTTAGTAGAGATGAGGTTTTGCCATGTTGGCCAGGCTGGTCTTGAACTCGTAACCTCAGGTGATCCACCTGCCTCAGCCTCCCAAAGTGCTGGGATTACAGGCATGGGCCACCGCGCCCGGCCAGGAAAATCTCTGAAAATCTTAACCACTCTTAGAACCAGCATAATCACTGCCATTTTTATTGTCCTAATGAAAACACCTTTATCTATTGTCACCTGATTTATTCACTAATTAAATAAACTGCCCATGTCAATATTAGCATATCAACAGTGACAACATACAACATTGTAGGTGCAATACAACACGTGTTGCAGGTTACAATGACAACAGCAAATACGTGTAGGTCTGGAACAGTGCTTTTATGCCAAAGGCAAGTTTGAGTAAGGTATGTGTACAGACGTCACATCTCTTCACCAGACTCTGGAGTATCAGAGAGGTAACATACTACAGATCCTTTGGAACAGGCAGGAGTGCAATCAGGAAACTGGGGAATGGAAAGATGTGACTAAAGTTTGGAATCTCAAGTTGTATCTCTCTTGGAAATGTATTTGCTACTAAGTAACTGGTACTAAAATCTATTATATTTTGAAACTAAAACTGACAGTTTCAGTGAAACTTTAGGGCAAATATACCACTCTTTGAGGGCAAAAAGGCAGAGTATACATGCATCATCTAATTTGTGCCTGTGGGTAAAATTCATCACCTCTTCAGGCTGCCATGACCTATCTTCTGCCCCTCCTCCCTTTTATTCTCTAGAGCAAAGGCTGGCCAAGCAGAGACTGAGGGCAGCTGCAGGCTACCAGGAATTGCTGGCAGTGAAGCTGTCCTTAGGTTTTTCTGTGTTATTAGAATTCTATTTCCAAGGATTTTAATGCAGCAATAGAATATATTAAAATATTTCTATTACTCACTAGTCCTACTTAGCTACACACAAAAAGTTTATTCTATATTCAGGGTCTCTAAGTCTTAGAAGCTTCATAGACAAGAGTATTTATTTCTATAATCGGAAAAGGAGGTGAACGTGAGAATTTCTCCTTGGAAAAGAAAATAGCCTCAAACATCTGAGACCTTCCTGCCACAAATTTACCCTCTCCTGAGAAGCTCAAATCTCCTCTCCAAATTTATGAATATGTAAAGAGGTTCTTGCCTTTCATGCCTGAGTACATGGGGCATGTACTGCTGAAAATCTCTGAAAAATAGACTTAATTAGCAAAGGAATGTGCCCGAAAACAGTCTTATAGGGACAAATCAAATGATTCTTTAACTTTATAAAGCCTAGCAAACTGAATGTCTCTTGCCCACAGATCTTGAGCAATACAAGTTATTCATTTTTAGTGCTCACACTGACAATTCACATTGGTGAAAATTATCATATTCCAGCAAGGTCAGTTAAATTAGCACTACTCTGACCTCTTTGCTGTGTGTCCCAGCAATCATTAAGTGTGCTAAGTCTCTAAGGGCAAGTCCTTGGGAGAGGTCCCTGTGAAGTGAATGTCATCATCATTTACACCATAAAATCAACTGTTACTGTGTGCTATGTTTTGAGTTGAATAGATAGAATAATGACAATTTGGTCCTCTTATGAAACTTAGAAGCTAGTTGAGAAGCAAGACACAAGTATGACAAGCTTAACACTTTTCCTTACCTGCTAAGTAGAATAAGAGGTATACAAAAGTAAATTCTTAATAAGGTACCCAGCCCTGGGCTAAGGACTTTCCATGTACAGTCCCATGTAATCCTTTCTACAGCTTCTAAGGTATTATCCCCATTCTAGAAAACTCAGGTTTAGAGAAGCACTTTGATTAAATTCACACAACTAGTAGATGAGGGGTTTGGGATTGGAATCCAGACCTGTTTTCTCTAATGATTTTAGTGTAGTGGACTGATTAGACTTCTTGGGAGAGAAGTAACCTGATATGAGCTGAATCTTAAAGGACTGAGCATGTGGCTAAAAGAAGGACAAGAGCCTTCCAAGTTGGGTATGAGGTGCTTCAGTCTGGATGTTTGAGTCCTCCTAAAACTCATATGTTGAAACCTAACGTACAGGGTGATAGTATAAGGAAGTGGGGTCTTTAGGAGGTGATTAAGGCATGACAATGGAGCCGTCATGAAAGGGATTAGTGCCCTTATAAAAGAGGTCCTAGAGAGACTCCTTGCCCCTTCCACCACATGAGGACACTGCTAGAAGCACCATCTATGAACAAGGAAATGGACCCTCACCAGATACCAAATCTGCTGGCACCCTGATCTTAGACTTCCCAGCCTCTAGAACTGTGAGAAACAAATCTCTGCTGTTTATAAGCCCCCTAGGTTGTGGTATTCTGTTATAGCAGCCCAAATGGACTAAGAAGGAAAGAAATGACTGGAAGGTAGAAGCCTGAGGCTGGCCTGTCTGTCCTAAAGCTCTCAATCCTGGGGTATTATTACCTTCTTCCCTTTGCTATGGCATTCAGAGAGCTACAGTTAGTTGTTTCTAGAATACTCACTTTCTGCATTTACATTTTCTCTTTGTTTCACTGGTGGCCTAATAGTGTGAGTTAGCTTTGGGGTCAGAAAAACCTGCATTCCATAATTCAAAAGAAAAAAAAGTCCTCAGTTTCTTTCTATAGAACAGCATCTGAGTATTAGCATTTCCAATTGTGCCTAGGAGCCAAGAAATAGATAAACACATCAGAAAGTTGACTTTTCATTATGTCCTTGAGCAGCTCATTGCAATGAAAACTTTAGTCCAATTAGGGTTTATGCTGCAAACCTAAAGTTCCAATAAAGCTACTAAATTTGTAAAGAAGATTCTGTTTTAAACCTGCTGGAAATTTCAAGCTGGTATTTCCTAGGGTTTCTAAGATTCAGTTGTCTCCAAATTGGCCCTTTGTGTTATGCCCTAGGGCAGCACAGCAGAGTTGCAATTGTGTCTAATTAACCTCCTGCTAAACACAAAATGTCAGAAAGGCAAATCACCAAACTAGAGAGAGATGCTGGGTTGTTGTTATTTTCAATAAGGATAGAACTAGCTATCCTGTTTTAGATTTTTGAGGCAATTACTCTGAAATTTGGCATAATATTAGCATGATTTGCATTTCAAAGATGAGATTTGAATAGGTCTTAACTTTGATGAGGTCATATTTTAAAACCAGTGCTGAGAAAGGCATAGAGATTATTATAGCTGAATATTAATTTGGGAGGAGGTAAGATTTTTAAACTAAGTTTTGGATCCATGCAAAATTCTGTTGTCTGCATAACTCAAGGTGACTATCATAGCTGGGTTTTTTCTTTGTTCAATAATGTGGTAGCCTGGCAGGGAGAGCAAAAAACTGCCTTATAATTCAGTCAAGATAAGCTAAAGTATGCTTTAGTAACAACTCCAAAATCATAGTTGCTTTAAACACTAAAGCTTCATTTTGCAACCACACCACATGTCCATTGGGTCAGCTGGAACCTAGCTTAAAGGAGGCTCCATATCTGTGTTGCCACAATTGCCAATTTGTTTTCTATTGCTCTGTATCATATTATCACCAACTTAGCAATTTAAGAAAAAAACCACCTGCTTATTTTCTCACAGGTTTTATGGGTCAGGAATCCAGGTATGGCTTGAATTGGGTCCTTGGCTTCAAGATCTCTCACAAGGCTGCTATCAAGGTGTTAGTCAGGGTTGGGAGTCTCACCTGAAGGTTTTTCTGGGGAAGGATTTGCTTCCAAGCTTATGTGGTTGTTGATAGATTTCAGTTCCTTGCAGGAAGAGAATGTGCTAGCAAGATAGAGTTTATAGTTTTATGTAATACAATAATGGAAGTGGCCTCCCATCACCTTTGCCATATTCTATTGATTTGTTGCAGGTCATCAAATCAGCCCACACTCAAGGGTAGGGGATTGCACATGGATGTGAATTCCAGGTGGCAAGGATTATTGGGGGCCATCTGAAAGTCTGTCTACCACTCACCAAGGCACACACACACACAAAAATGGACATAAGAGTTCATGCCCTGACTCTTAAAGACATAACATTTTCACTCCCATTTCATTGGCCACATCACGTCACAAGGCCATATGGCAATATCTGTCTTGTGTGTGGAGTGTGGGAAGGATGGAGGGTGGGAAGGATGGAAACCTACCATATACCTGGACAGAGGAGAAACAGAACATTTGTGGATAGCCCCAGTGACAATCAAATTTTGTCTATGAAATAAAATCACTTTGGTCTCTATAGAAAGATTTACCAGTTACAAACATATCAGCGCATAGAAGAAGAAGTTAAAAATTAAATAGTATAATTTACTATTATACTCTTACACTATTGTCTTAGCTTGGTTTCCCTAGAAGCAAACTCTGAGTTGGGAAATTGAGTACAAGTAGTTTATTTGGGAAGTGATCACAGGGGAGTGAAAGTGTGAGGGGGAAGGGAAGGAAGCTAAAAGGAGTGTATCATCACAGTGGTTGTGACAGGAGGCAACTGGTGCTCTAACCCTCTGGGAACACTCCTAAGATTTATCCCACCTATGGGATTAGAGAAGTAGGATATTTTTCTTTTGACTCCCATCTATCATTGGCTGAGGCTATTCCCAGGGGCCTTAATTCTGAGCACTTCTGCCCTGCCCTTTCGACTGGCCGAGAGAGGGCACTCAGGCTAAGAGTTTCATCTGCTTGCAGTAGGACCCTGTCTACATGTACTGGCACAGCAAGTGATGAGGGTTTTTATGGCCTGTGCCCAATAGTATCTGCTACAACCGTTAGACTTGTCTTACGTTGTGCTGAAAATGAAAGGAACTGGATTTCAGAAAGAGGTTTTTATACCACTGAGTAATTTGATATTTGTGTCACTGAAATTCTGTGCTCCTCTCATACCTTGAGCTTGCTTCTAAGTGTGTCTGGAAAAAAAGGGTAGTAAAAAGTTATCCCTAAGCTTCTTAGTTGTAGATAACAATACTAGTTATTCATTACCATTATTTAGTAATAGTGATGAGTAATAACAATAAGCCTGAAAGTCCGTGCATGCTTTTATAATATCACCAGGGGACTATAGAAGAAAGGGGAGAAAGAGGGGGACAGTTTGTTATTATGACCAGTAACTTTCCTGACTTATCTACATATGGCTGTTGATGAGGTATCAAGGTAATAGGGTCAAAGGCATCAGAGGCTGGGGAACTCTGAGGGAGGTGGAGACATAGGAACAGGAAGATAACTTCATGACTTAAGGTAACTTCTGGCCATGTGTATTGGTTTACTGGGCTGCCATAATAAAGTACCATGAATTAGGTGGCTTATAAAACAGAAGGTATTGTCTCACAGTTGTGGAGCTAAAAGTCCAAGATTAAGTTATCAGTAGAGTTGGTTCCTTCTGAAGGTTTTAAGAATCTGTTCCATGCCTCTCTCCTAGCTTCTGATAGTTTGCTGACAATCACTGGCATTCCTTGGCTTGTAGAAACATCACACCAATCTCTGCCTTCATCTTCACATAGAGTTCTCCCTGTGTGCGTGTCTTTAGAGGTTCCCTTGACTGATCCCAACCTCAATTTTTATACTGATGGAAGTTCCTTTGTAGAAAAAGGACTTTGAAAAGCAGGGTATGCAGTGGTCAGTGATAATGGAATACTTGAAAGTAATCCCCTCACTCCAGGAACTAGTGCTCAGCTGGCAGAACTAATAGCCCTCACTGAAGCACTAGAATTAGGAAAAGGAAAAAGGGTAAATATATATACAGACTCTAAGTATGCTCACCTAGTCCTCCATGCCCATGCAGCAATATGGAAAGAAAGGGAATTCCTAACTTCCGAGGGAACACCTATCAAACATCAAGAAGTCATTAGGAAATTATTATTGGCTGTACAGAAATCTAAAGAGGTGGCAGTCTTACACTGCCGGGGTCATCAGAAAGGAAAGGAAAGAGAAATAGAAGGGAATTGCCAAGCGGATATTGAAGCCAAAAGAGCCGCAAGACAGGACCCTCCATTAGAAATGCTTATAGAAGGACCCGTAGTATGGGGTAATCCCCTCCAGGAAACCAAGCCCCAGTACTCAGCAGGAGAAATAGAATGGGGAACCTCACGAGAACATAGTTTTCTCCCCTCAGGATGGCAAGCCACCGAAGAAAGGAAAATATTTTGCCTGCAGCTAACCAATGGAAATTACTTAAAACCCTTCACCAAACCTTTCATTTAGGAATTGATAGCACCCATCAGATGGCCAAATCATTATTTACTGGACCAGGCCTTTTCAAAACTATCAAGCAGATAGGGCCTGTAAAATGTGCCAAAGAAATAACCCCCTGCCTTATCTCCAAGCTCCTTCAGGAGAACAAAGAACAGGCCATTACCCAGGAGAAGACTGGCAACTAGATTTTACCCACATGCCCAAATCTCAGGGATTTCAGTGTCTACAAGTCTGGGTAGATACTTTCACTGGTTAGGCAGAGGTCTTCCCCTGTAGGACAGAAAAGGCCCAAGAGGCAATAAAGGCACTAGTTCATGAAATAATTCCCAGATTCGGATTTCCCCGAGGCTTACAAAGTGACAATGGCCCTGCTTTCAAGGCTACAGTAACCCAGGGAGTATCACAGGCATTAGGTATACAATATCATTTACACTGTGCGTGGAGGCCACAGTCCTCAGGGAAGGTCAAGAAAATGAACAAAACACTCAAAAGACATCCAAAAAAGCTAGCCCAGGAAACCCACCTCGCATGGCCTGCTCTGTTGCCTATAGCCTTACTAAGGATCCGAAACTCTCCTCAAAAAGCAGGACTTAGCCCATACGAAATGCTATATAGATGACCCTTCCTAACCAATGACCTTATGCTTGACCGAGAGATGGCCAACTTAGTTGCAGACATCACCTCCTTAACCAAATATCAACAAGTTATTGAAACATTACAAGGAGCCCGTCCCCGAGAAGAGGGAAAGGAACTATTCCACCCTGGTGACATGGTATTAGTCAAGTCCCTTCCCTCTAACTCCCCATCCCTAGATACATCCTAGGAAGGACCCTATGCAGTCATTTTATCTACCCCAACCGCGGTTAAGGTGGCTAGAGTAGAGTCTTGGATACATCACACTCGAGTCAAACCCTAGATACTGCCAAAAGAACCCAAAAATCCAGGAGACAACACTAACTATTCCTGTGAACCTCTAGAGGATCTGCGCCTGCTCTTCAAACGACGACCAAGAGGAAAGTAACTAAAATGGTAAATCCCCCTGGCCCTCCCTTATCATATTTTTCTCTTTACTGTTCTCTTACCCCCTTTCACTCTCACTGCACCCCCTCCATGCCACTGTACCACCAATAGCTCCCCTTACCAAGAGTTTCTATAGAGAATGAGGCATCCCGGAAATATTGATGCCCCATCGTATAGGAGTTTATCTAACGGAATCCCCCCTTCACTGCCCACACCCATATGCCCTGCAACCGTTATAACTCTGCCACTCTTTGCATGCATGCAAATACTCATTATTAGACAGGAAAAATGATTAATCCTAGTTGTCCTGGAGGACTTGGAGCCACTGTCTGTTGGACTTACTTCACCCATACCAGTATGTCTGATGGAGGTGGAGTTCAAGATCAGGCAAGAGAAAAACACGTAAAGGAAGTAATCTCCCAACTGACCCAGGTACTGACCCTAGCCCCTACAAAGGACTAGATCTCTCAAAACTACATGAAACCCTCCGTACCCATACTCACCTAGTAAGCCTATTTAATACCACCCTCACTGGGCTCCATGAGGTCTCGGCCCAAAACTCTACTAACTGTTGGATGTGCCTCCCCCTGCACTTCAGGCCGTATGTTTCAATCCCTGTACCTGAACAATGGAACAACTTCAGCACAGAAATAAACACCACTTCCATTTTAGTAGGACCTCTTGTTTCCAATCTGAAAATAACCCATACCTCAAACCTCACCTGTGTAAAATTTAGCAACAATATAGACACAACCAACTCCCAATGCAACAGGTGAGTAACTCCTCCCACATGAATAGTCTGCCTACCCTCAGGAATATTTTTTGTCTGTAGTACCTCAGCCTATCGTTGTTTAAATGGCTCTTCAGAATCTATATGCTTCCTCTCATTCTTAGTGCCCCTTATGACCATTTATACTGAACAAGATTTATACAATTATGTTGTACCTAAGCCCCACAACAAAAGGGTACCCATTCTTCCTTTTGTTATCAGAGCAGGAGTGCTAGGTGGACTAGGTACTGGCATTGGCAGTATCACAACCTCTACTCAGTTCTACTACAAACTATCTCAAGAACTAAATGGTGACATGGAACAGGTCGCCAACTCCCTGGTCACCTTGCAAGATCAACTTAACTCCCTAGCAACAGTAGTCATTCAAAATTGAAGAGCTTTAGACTTGCTAACCGCCAAAAGAGGAGGAATCTGTTTATTTTTAAAGGAAGAATGCTGTTATTATGTTAATCAATCCGGAATCGTCACTGAGAAAGTTAAAGAAATTCGAAATCGAATACAACGTAGAGCAAAAGAGCTTCAAAACACGGGACACTGAGGCCTCCTCAGCCAATGGATGCCCTGGATTTTCCCCTTCTTAGGACCTCTAGCAGCTATAATATTGCTACTCATCTTTAGACCCTGTATTTTTAACCTCCTTGTTAAGTTTGTCTCTTCCAGAATCGAAGCTGTAAAACTACAAATCGTTCTTCAAATGGAGCCCGAGATGCAGTCCATGACTAAGATCTACCGCGGACCCCTGGACTGGCCTGCTAGCCCATGCTCTGATGTTAATGACATCGAAGGCACCCCTCCCGAGGAAATCTCAACTGCACAACCCCTACTACACCCCAATTCAGCAGGAAGCAGTTAGAGTGGTTGTCGGCCAACCTCCCCAACAGCACTTAGGTTTTCCTGTTGAGAGGGGGTACTGAGAGACAGGACTAGCTGGATTTCCTAGGCCGACTAAGAATCCCTAAGCCTAGCTGGGAAGGTGACTGCATCCACCTTTAAACATGGGGCTTGCAACTGAGCACACACCTGACCAATCAGAGAGCACAGTAAAATGCTAATTAGGCAAAAATAGGAGGTAAAGAAATAGCCAATCATCTATTCCCTGAGAGCACAGCGGGAGGGACAAGGATCAGGATACAAATCCAGGCATTCGAGCTGGCAACGGCAACCCCCTTTGGGTCCCCTCCTTGTATGGAGCTCTGTTTTCACTCTATTTCACTCTTTTAAATCTTGCAACTGCACTCTTCTGGTCTGTGTTTGTTAAGGCTTGAACTGAGCTTTTGCTTGCCATCCACCACTGCTGTTTCGCTGCTGTCACAGACCTGCCGCTGACTTCCAACCCTCCAGATCCAGCAGGGTGTCCACTGTGCTCCTGATCCAGCGAGGCACCCATTGCCACTCCCAATCGGGCTAAAGGCTTGTCATTGTTCCTGCATGACTAAGTGCCTGGGTTCATCGTAATCGAGCTGAACACTAGTCACTGGGTTCCACGGTTCTCTTCCATGACCCACAACTTCTAATAGAGCCACAACACTCACCACATGGCCCAAGATTCCATTCCTTGGAATCCGTGAGGCCAAGAACCCCAGGTGAAAGACACGAGGCTTGCCACCATCTTGGAAGTGGCCCGCTGCCATTTTAGAAGTCGCCCACCACCATCTTAGGAGCTCTAGGAGCAAGGACCCTCAGTAACATTTTTACTCTCTTCTCCAACCTCTCTCACTATCCCTCAACCTCTTTCTCCTTTCAATCTTGGTGCCACACTTCAATCTCTCCCTTCTCTTAATTTCAGTTCCTTTCCTTTTCTGGTAGAGACAAAGGAGATGTGTTTTATCCACGGACCCAAAACTCTGGCACTGGTCACAGACTCAGGAAGACAGTCTTCCCTTGGTGTTTAATCACGCAGGGATGCCTGCCTGATTATTCACTCATGTTTCAGAGGTGTCTGACCACGCAGTGACGCCTGTCTTGGTCCTTCGCCCTTAGCGGCAAGTACCGCTTTTCTGGGGGGCAAGAACCACCTGACCCCTTCTCTCCATGTCTGTACCCCTTCTCTGCTTTTCTGGAAGGCAAGAACCCCCCAACCCCTTCTGTGTCTCTACCCCTTGTCCACTTTTCTGGAGAGCAAGAACCCCCTGACCCCTTCTCTCTGTGTGTCTACCCCTTGCCCACTTTTCTGGAGGGCAAGAACCCCCTGACCCCATCTCTCCGTGTCTCTACCCCTCGTCCGCTTTTCTGGAGGGCAAGAACCGCCCCCGCCACCCCTTCTCTCCATGTCTCTACCCCTTCTCTGCTTTTCTGGAGGGCAAGAACCCCCTGACCCCTTCTCTCCCTGTCTCTACCCCTTGTCTGCTTTTCTGGAGGGCAAGAACCCCCTGACACCTTCTCTCCGTGTCTCTACCCCTTCACTTTTCCGGAGGGCAAGAACCCCCCGACCCCTTCTCTCCATGTCTCTACCCCTTCTCTGGAGGGCAAGAACCCCCCAACCCCTTCTCTCCATGTCTCTACTCTCTTTCCTGGGCTTGCCTCCTTCACTATGGGCAACCTTCCACCCTCCCTTCCTCCCTCTTCTCCCTTAGTGTGTGTTCTCAAAAACTTAAAACCTCTTCAACTCACACCTGACCTAAAACCTAAATGCCTTATTTTCTTCTGCAACACCGCTTGGCCCCGATACAAACTTGACAATGGCTCTAAATGGCCAGAAAATGGCACTTTCGATTTCTCCATCCTACAAGACCTAAATAATTTTTGTTGAAAAATGGGCAAATGGTCTGAGGTGCCTTACATCCAGGCATTTTTCACACTTCATCCCCTCCCTAGTCTCTGTTCCCAATGTGGTTCCTCCCAAATCCTCCTCCTTTCCCTCCTGCCTGTCCCCTCAGTCCCAACCCCAAGCGTCACTGAGTCTTTCCAGTCTTCTTTTTCTACAGACCCATCTGACCTCTCCCCTTCTCCCCAGGCTGCTCATTGCCAGGCTGAGCTAAGTCCCAATTCCTCTTCAGCGTCTGCTCCTCCACCCTATAATCCTTCTATCACCTCCCCTCCTCACACCCGGTCCGGCTTACAGTTTAGTTCCATGACTAGCTCTTCCCCACCTGCCCAACAATTTCCTCTTAGAGAAGTGGCTGGAGCTGAAGGCATAGTCAGGGTACATGTACCTTTTTCTCTATCAGACCTCTCTCAGATCAGTCAGCGTTTAGGCTCTTTCTCATCAGACCCCACTAAATATATACAGGAATTCCAATATCTAACTCTGTCCTGCAACTTAACCTGGAGTGACTTAAATGTCATCCTGACTTCTAGCCTCTCCCCAGATGAATGGGAAAGAGTTTTTTCTCTAGCCCAATCTTATGCTGATAACCACTGGCTTCACAAGCCAGACCTCCAGGAACACATTAGAGCTGTTCCCCGAGAGGATCCCCAATGGAACTGTCAGGCAGATTCCCCAGGTATAGCCAGGCGAGATTACATGATTTCCTGCCTAGTTGAAGGGCTTAAAAAGGCAGCTTACAAGGCTGTTAATTATGACAAGCTTAAAGAAACTACCCAAGGTGAAGACGAAAACCCAGCCCAGTTCATGGCCCACTTAGCAGCAACCCTTAGACGCTTTACCACCCTAGACACAGAAGGGCCAGAAGGCTGCCTTATTCTTAATATGCATTTTACCACCCAATCCACTCCTGACATTAAGAAAAAACTTCAAAAATTAAATTCTGGCCCTCAAACCTCACAACAGGACTTAATTAACCTTGCCTTCAAGGTGTACAATAATAGAGTAGAGGCAGCCAAGTAGCAACATATTTCTGAGTTGCAATTCCTTGCCTCCACTGTGAGAGAAACCCCAGCCACATCTCCCAGCACACAAGAACTCCAAACGCCTGAACCGCAGCTGCCAGAGGTTCCTCCAGAACCTCCTCCCCCATGAGCTTGCTACAAGTGCTGGAAATCTGGCTACTGGGCCAAGGAATGCCCACAGCCCAGGATTCCTCCTGAGCTGTGTCCCATCTGTGCGAGACCCCACTGAAAATCAGACTGTTCAACTCACCTGGCAGCCAGTTCCAGCACCCCTGGAAGTCTGGCCCAAGGCTCTCTGACTCCTTCCCAGATCTTCTCGGCTTAGCAGCTGAAGACTGACACTGCCCGATTGCCTCGGAAGCCTACAGTACCATCACAGGTGCTCTGGGTAACTCTCACAGTGGAGGGTAAGTCCGTCCCCTTCTTAATCAATAAGGAGGCTACCCACTCCACATTACCTTCTTTTCAAGGGCCTGTTTCCCTTGCCTCCATAACTGTTGTGGGTATTGATGGCCAGGCTTCTAAACCTCTTAAAACTCCCCAACTCTGGTGCCAACTTAGAGAGCATTCCTTTTTAGTTATCCCCAGCTGCCCAGCTCCCTTATCAGGCCGAGACATTTTAATTAAATTATCTGCTTCCCTGTGTATTCTTGGACCACATCTCATTGCTGCCCTTCTTCCCAACCCAAAGCCTCCTTTGCATCTTCCTCTCATATCCCCCAACCTTAACCCACAAGTATAGGACATCTCTACTCCCTCCCTGGCAACCGATCACATGCCCATTACCATCCTATTAAAATCTAATCACCCTTACCCCACACAATGCCAATATCCCATCCCACAGCACGCTTTAAAAGGATTAAAGCCTGTTATCACTCGCCTGCTACAGCATGGCATTTTAAAGCCTATAAATTCTCCTTACAATTCCCCCATTTTACCTGTTCTAGAACCAGACAAGCCTTGCAGGTTAGTTCAGGATCAGTGCCTTATCAACCAAATTGTTTTGCCTATCCACCCCATGGTGCCAAACCCATATACTCTCTTATCCTCAATACTTCCCTCCACAACCCATTATTCTGTTCTGGATCTCAAACATGCTTTCTTTACTATCCCTTTGCACCCTTCATCCCAGCCTCTCTTCGCTTTCACTTAGACTGACCCTGACACCCACCAGGCTTAGCAAATTACCTAGGCTGTGCTGCCACAGGGCTTCACAGATAGCCCCCATTAGTTCAGTCAAGCCCAAATTTCATCCTCATCTGTTACCTATCTCGGCATAATTCTCATAAAAACACACGTACTCTCCCTGCTGATCGTGTCCAACTAATCTCCCAAACCTCAATCCCTCCTACAAAACAACAACTCCTTTCCTTCCTAGGCATGGTTCGTGTGGTCAGAATTCTTACACAAGAGCTGGGACCAGGCCCTGTAGCCCAAACAACTTAACCTTACTGTTTTAGCCTAGCCCTCATGTCTGCGTGCAGCGGCTGCCGCTGCTTTAATACTTTTAGAGGCCCTCAAAATCACAAACTATGCTGAACTCACTCTCTACAGTTCTTATAACTTCCAAAATCTATTTTCTGCCTCATACCTGACGCATATACTTTCTGCTTCCCAGCTCCTTCAGCTATACTCACCCTTTGTTGAGTCTCCCACAATTACCATTGTTCCTGGCCCGGACTTCAATCCAGCCTCCCACATTATTCCAGATACCACACCTGACACTCATGACTGTATCTCTCTGATCCACCTGACATTCACCCCATTTCCCCATATTTCCTTCTTCCCTGTTCCTCACCCTGATCACATTTGGTTTATTGATGATAGTTCTACCAGGCCTAATTGCTACACACCAGCAAAGGCAGGCTATGCTATAGTACAAGCCACCAGCCCACCTCTTAGAACCTCTCATTTCCTTTCCATCTATCCTCAAGGAAATAACTTCGCTGTGTTCCATCTGCTATTCTACTACTCCTCAGGGATTATTCAGGCCCCCTCCCTTCCCTACACATCAAGCTCAGGGATTTGCCCCCACCCAGGACTCGAAACTCTTAACTCTCTCTTAGAGTAGATAGATGATCTTTGCTGGCAGAGGACCCTCCAATACTTTCACTCTGATGAAGTTCTGTTCTTTACTTTTATACTCACTCTTATTCTCATTCCCATTCTTATGCCACCCTCTACCTCTCCCCAGCTATCTCCACCACACTATCAACCTTACTCATTCTCTCCTAGCTGTTTCTAATCCCTCCTTAGCGAACAACCACTGGCTTTGCATTTCCCTTTCTTCCAGCGCCTACACAGCTGTCCCCGCCTTACATGCAGAATAGGCAACATCTCTGGTCTCCCTATACCTCTGAACTTCCTTTAACAGCCCTCACCTTTACCCTCCTGAAGAACTCATTTACTTTCTAGACAGGTCCAGCAAGACCTCCCCAGACATTTCACATCAGCAAGCTGCCACCCTCCTCCACACTTACTTAAAAAACCTTTCTCCTTATATCAACTCTACTCCCCCCATATTTAGACCTCTCACAACACAAACTACTATTCCAGTGGCTGCTCCTTTATATATCTCTCCACAAAGACCCACTGGAATTCCCTTAGGTAACCTTTCACCTTCTCGATGTTCCTTTACTCTTCAGCTCCAAAGCCCAACTACACACATCACTGAAACAACTGGAGCCTTCCAGCTCCATATTACAGACAAGCCCTCTATCAATACTGGCAAACTTCAAAACATTAGCAGTAATTATTGCTTAGGAAGACACTTACTCTGTATTTCACTCCATCCTTGGCTACCTTCCCCTTGCTTGTCAGACTCTCCTCCCAGGCCCTCTTCTTGTTTACTTATACCCAACCCCGAAAATAACAGTGAAAGGTTACTCATAGGTACTCGGCGTTTTCTCATATACCATGAAAATCGAACCTCCCCCTCTACACAGTTACCTCATCAGTCCCCATTACAACCTCTGATGGCTGCCGCCCTAGCTGGATCCCTAGGAGTCTAGGAACAAGACACCCCTTTCAGTACTCCTTCTCATCTTTTTACTTTGCATCTCCAGTTTTTCCTCGCACAAGGTCTCTTCTTCCTCTGTGGATCCTCTACCTACATGTGTCTACCTGCTAATTGGACAGGCACATGCACACTATTTTTCCTTACTCCCAAAATTCAATTTGCAAATAGGACTGAAGAACTCCCTGTTCCCCTCATGACACCGACATGACAAAAAAGAGTTATTCCACTAATTCCCTTGCTTGTCAGTTTAAGACTTGCTGCCTCCACTACTGCTCTCGGTACTGGAATAGCAGGCATTTCAACCTCTGTCACGACCTTCTGTAGCCTTTCTAATGACTTCTCTGCTAGCATCACAGACATATCACAAACTTTATCAGTCCTCCAGGCCCAAGTTGACTCTTTAGCTGCAGTTGTCCTCCAAAACCGCCGAGGCCTTGACTTACTCACTGCTGAAAAAGGAGGACTCTGTATATTCTCAAATGAAGAGTGTTGTTTTTACCTAAATCAATCTGGCCTGGTGTATGACAACATAAAAAAACTCAAGGATAGAGCGCAAAAACTTGCCAACCAAGCAAGTAATTATGCTGAACCCCCTTAGGCACTCTCTAATTAGATGTCCTAGGTCCTCCCAATTCTTAGTCCTTTAATACCTGTTTTTCTCCTTCTCTTATTCCATTTAGTCTTTCAATTCATACAAAATCATATCCAGGCCATGACCAATAATTCTACATGATAAATGTTTCTTCCAACAACCCCACAATATCACCCCGTACCACAAAATCTTCCTTCAGCTTAATCTCCCCCACTCTAGGTTCCCACACCGCCCCTAATCCCACTTGAAGCAGCCCTGAGAAACATCGTCCATTATCTTTCCATACCACCCCCAAAATTTTCACCACCCCAACACTTTACCACTATTTCATTTTATTTTTCTTATTAATATCAGAAGACAGGAATGTCAGGCCTCTGAGCCCAAGCTAAGCCATCATATCCCCTGTGACCTGCACATACACATCCAGATGGCCAGTTCCTGCCTTAACTGATGACATTCTACCACGAAAGAAGTGAAAATGGCCTGTTCCTGCCTTAACTGATGACATTGTCTTGTGAAATTCCTTCTCTTGGCTCATCCTGGCTCAAAAGCTCCCCTACTGAGCACCTTGTGACCCCCACCCCTGCCAGCCAGAGAACAACCATCCCCCCTTTGACTGTAATTTTCCTTTACCTACCCAAATCTTATAAAACGGCCCCACGCCTATCTCCCTTCGCTGACTCTCTTTTCGGACTCAGCCCGCCTGCGCCCAGCTGAAATAAACAGCCTTGTTGCTCACACAAAGACTGTTTGGTGGTCTCTTCACACGGACACGAGTGAAAGTCATGATCCCAGATGTCGCAAGTTTGGCTTGAGGACTTGAGGGTAGCCTGCTGAGCAGCGGTTCTCAAGAGACTGGTACTTTCCTCCAGGATATGGTTGCTAGATTTAGCAAGTAAAAATACAAGACATCTAGCTAAAAAGGAATGTCAGAGGCAATATTTTTTTTTTTTAAGTAAAGCTAGATCCCAAATATTGTGTGGGATCTATTTATAGTGAAAAAATTATTTGTGTCTCTGAAATTCAAATTTAAGCATCCTGGACTTAATCTGGCAACCCTATTCTAGGGAGCTTTTTCATAATTTGTGGGGGGAATTTTTGTCATCACAGTGATGGAGGGATGAGGGATGCTAGATATTGTGCATGTGTTGAACAATCTTACACGACAGAGAATTGTCCCGTAGCCACATGACTTTGCATATCCCCATGGACATTCTTGAAAACAAAGTATTTTGGGTTGGTTTTAAAGTACAATGAATTTAACATACAATGGAATCTTAAGAATCAGAATGCAACAACTGTGTAAATTAAGGGATGATTTGACTTTTTGTTTTAGTCATTTCAGCTATTCCTTGTTCCAGAAAATCATTTCACCTATGGCAACAATGCTTGAGGTATTTCAGTTGCCAGTACACAACACCTGAATCATTTCTAGCTGTCACCATCATAATGATTCTATGTGTATGTGCAGGCACCCAGTTGTTCATTACTCTTGTAGTATTATTGAGCCCAACTTCTTACTTACTGAAGTATTTGATTATAAATTACTTTTAGTTTATTTCCTTTTTACATTAAAATTAGGGTACTATATATTTAGCTCAAATTATTTGTATAGATGTCACCTGTGAATTTCATTTCAGGAAAGTAAGGGGGTCTTGGGTCTGCTACAGTTGATATCCAATGGTAGGGGGTCCTGATACCTCAGATTTGTCTACTATTTCACATGGGTGAAGTCCAGTAGTGGGGGAAACACTTTGATTGAAAATGGTTCTAAAATATTGGAGGAAAAATCAAAATGGCATGACTATGCAAACATATTGCAACCTCTTCATCTCTTCCTTTCTCACCTCTCTAAATCTCTCAGAGAAGCATAGAAATCAAATCTTCATTCTGCTTTGTTTTAAAAATGCTGTTTTTCCCCCTAAGCTTTTGGACACTAATTACATCATTGAATATCAAACTTATTTCTTTGCTTTAATCAAAGTTGTGTTTTATAAGTCCTGACATTTCTAAATGGAAAAGAAGTTTAAGCCCTGAGGCTGTTTAGGGTTTACTAATACTGATACTTCTATCAGAATAAGTAATGATAATGTTGATTAGAGCTTTACAAAAATTTATTTCTGAGGGAATACATTGTCTCACTAAGTAGAGGACAGACCCAGATCTTGAAGATATCCAAACATAAAGATTACAGTTCACATTTAGGCTATTAAGCAATTTGTCTGACAATTAAATTTCTATATGGTTCCTTGAACCACCATTATCATAATAAATGTCATTTGGGTAAAATTGGTATTGGAGATGCTATGAGGCTGTCTTGGAGAGAAGAAGGGGAAAAAATGGATGCTAGTGACAAGAGAGGTGACTAGGAAGGACAGCAATAAGCTTGGATGGTCTGGTTACCAACTACTATGTAATAAACTCTCCCCAAAATTAGTGGCTTAAAACAATAGCTAATTTAATTATATCTCATAATATTAAGGATCAGGAATTCAGACACCTTAGCAATTCTGCTCCATGTGGTGCCCACTAGTTACTCTGCAGGGATATTCACCTGGTGGATAGTTTGGTCTGGAAGGTCCAAGACAGCTTCATGTGCATGTCCAATATCTTAACAAGGAGAGTTAGAGGCAAGGTTTGTCTGGGCTCCTTGTCATCTCCATGTGATCTTCTCTGCAGGGTAATTGATCTGGTTATGTAGTGTCTCAGGGTTGCAAGAGTGATCATTCCTTGAGATGTGAAGCGGAAGCAGCTGGTCTTTTGGCCTAGAAGCTAGTGCAGCATCATTTGTGCTATATTCTACTGGCCAAAACAGTCACAGATTCAGAGGAAGAAAAATGGACCTCACCTTTCAAGAGGAAAAAGATCAAAGAATTTGTGGCCATCCTTAATCAATCCTCCAGATTTGAAGGAAAAAAAGATAAGCCGGTTGATGGACACACATGAGACTACCCCAGGATGCAAAGAACCATGTTCATGCAGGAAAGAGATTGTGAAAAGAGACAGAGGGAAATGGCCCAGTGCAAGATGAAATGAAGTGTGGTGGATGGACAGAAGTACTGCTACCATGGTCCTGAAGAAGTCTGAAAACGGGTTAAATTCACAACATCATGTAGTATGACAGTATCATGCTTGTTAAAATGAAAAGGTACAGCAGGCTAATATTTTCAAATATTATACCGTGCATATTTTATTTCTGGAAGATTACTTCTCCAAAGCCCTCTTGAAAGTGAGGAAAGAACATAGCAGACAAAAGATTAAATGGTTCCATCTGGACTTCCAAGTTCACTTATAAAGTCCATTTCGCCAAAGAGTGTGAAAGTGTCAAGTTGTTTAAAATGAGCCTAAATATCAAGGAATCAAAGAATAGAGGTTATAAAATGGACCCCAAAATAGGAAGGATACAGCTATAATTGCTTTGTCGAGAACTGGGAGATACAACTCCGCTTGAAAAGCTATGTACTTTTTATATGTGAACAATGCAGAGCCATGAGGCATCTGGGTCAGGGAGGAGTTCATTACCAATATAAGCAGATCAACAGCCAGAATAACATTGCAGCACCAGTTCCCCACACCTAGCCCTACAGGAGATAAGAGCCATGAAATCTTTTTATGTGGGTGCCAGGGGACAGGAAACAATGGATTTTCTCCATTTACATACAGTAAAAAACCAACTGCCTCCCACTTCCCTCCCAAAATAAGAGAGGAAGTTAAAAAAAAAAAAACCTTTTGCTGCTTTCTGGTGGGGATGCAAAGGATCCTGGTTTCTCAACTTAACCATTTGGATTACAAATGAAATGTCTCCAGGAGTGTGTTCCCACCTGGAGAGGTCCTGATCCACTCTTTTAATATGTAAATTCCTAGGAGCTAACCTAGACAACTATCTCAGGACAACTGACTTTAGGGGAGATAAGAGAAGTTTTATTATCCTTTTATATCAGAGCTATTAGCTCCATCATTGAGGGAAACATTGGCTGCAGATCTAATCTTCATGGTGTGTGAAAATGTTTCCATGGGAAGTGAGAGCCAAATTTTTTTTTCCTCTTTCTATCAGTTACATTTCCAAGTTTCAGGAGGCTAGTGCATTTTACAAGAGCACTGATGAATTGAGGAAAGTTTCATATCCCCACAATGATACAACAGTAGTTTCCCAAAATGTATGATGGGAATAAAAAAAAACTTGCTACTCTGGGAGGTAGAGATGGGGTTTAAGAGGCTACATATACTTAGAGGCCAGAAGACTAGGATAAATATGGTGCCCAAACTGATCATTTTTTAATGCTTTTAGCTGCATGTACAAGTGGCCAGATCATAGTGGTATAAGTAAATAGGCATTTGTTTTTTTCTCCCCTAAAGAAGTCTGAACGTCTGTATTCAGAGAAGTAATCATCAGTGCAGATTCTTCCTAGCTTCCTTCTGCCCTCTTAGTATGTAGCTTGCTGGTTGCAAAGTGGCTGCTCTACCTCCTTCCATCATGTTTGTATTATAATCACTAAAAAGGGAAAAGAGCAAAGGCAAAAGGTACATGCCAGCTTTTTTTTTTAAAGTCCTTCTGAAAAGACTATCAAGTAATATCCATTTATATCTTATTACCCATCTCCAGCAAAAGGAAGTTCAAAAAGGTAAATATTGGTACTAATCACATTGGTACCATGAAGAAAAATGGGTTTATTTCAGCAAAGAGAAGAGAAAGAGCTATTAGAAAGGCAACCAGTGATGTCATCCATCACCTGGGCCTCAACTGAGAAAGAAGTACGAGGCTATAAAAATCCCATATAGTTTAGGAGTAGGCTGACCACCCCACTTCCTATCTGGAACTGTAGGAGGAGGCTTCCTCTCAGTGTACTGGCATTGTCACCATGTGATGAAGTTGGGTAGAAAGGTGGAGGGGTGTGTTTAGGCAGAGAGGGGCCTGAGCACACTATGAGGTGTTGTCCAGAAGTTCACTTCCCCAGTAGGGTACTCAGAAGGAAGGTAAGGGCAGTGGACTAAAAGATGCCCCAGTCAGGGGTGAAGAGGATGCAGAAGACATGGACCTTGTCACTAGAGGCTCTGGCAGTGACCACAAACATCAGCATTATATTTCTGTTCAAGCCGCCAAACCAGGTGTGACCAGATATATCAGCAGCATAGAGCAACAGAGGCCAATATCTAAAGAGCCCAGTGAGGAAGACAACAGCAGAGGCCAGGGAAGACCTGCAGCAGGTCTGTAGACCAGACACACTACCCCAACACTATAATGGGATGTAAGCTCCCCTGCCCACAACTGTAATACTGATGCAGGGGTGGGTGGTAGGAAAAGCTATAATTTTTGAATTGTGTAATGATGAATCCTGACCTGAACCTAATAAATGAGAGACTAAATTTCAAGCTGAATGTGATTAAATTACCTTTAATTTGCAAAATCAAGGTATTTTCCCCAACATCTGCAGAAATGATGAGTGGGGATGGGGTGGGAACTTGAATTAGTTGAATTTAATTGTGAGATGTAAAAAGTTAACATTTTTGCACACCTGAGCAGTATATAAACTTAAAATTGATGGTCACGGATAAAATTAGGATTATGGTGTAGAAGTTATTAAAAGTTAGAATTAAGTGTGTGACTATTTGTGATATCTAAGTAAAGTTATGAGCTGATTTAGCTAATTACTTTGTCAATGAAAAGAGCCAAACTCTGTAAAATATTTGAAGAGATTTATTCTGAGACAAATATGAATGACCATGGCAAGAGGCACAGTCACAAGACGTCCTGAGAACATGTGTCCAATGTGTTTGGGATACAGTTTGATTTTATACATTTTAGGGGGCATAAGACATCAATAAATACATTGGTTTGGTCCGGAAAGGTGGAACAACTTGAGGGGCAGTGGGGTCGGAGGCATACATTGGTTTAGTCCAGAAAGGTGGAACAACTTGAGGGGCAGTGGGGTCCGAGGCTGTGGGATGGTGATAGGTCATAGGTAAATCTAAAGATTTTCAGATTGGCAATTGGTTGAAAGAGTTACATAATTATTTAAAGACCTGGAATTAATAGAAAGAAGTGTCTGGGGTAAGATAAGGGATTGTAGAGACCAAGGTTCTTATGAAGTCTTACAGGTGGCTGCCCCTAGAGATAATAGATGGTGAATGTTTCCTATTCAGAACTTTAAAAGGTGCTAGAGTCTCAGTTAATCTCTTCAGGATTGGTGATGGTGGTGGGGTGGGGGCTGCAAGGGGAAAGATCTAGTTTTGTTAATAGAGACGCTTTACAGATGCAAATTCTCTCCTACAAAAGGCTTTGCAGGGCCATTTTAAAATATGTCAAAGAAATATATTGTGGAGTAAAATACTTTGATTTCCTTCAGGGTCCTGCTATCTGTCATGTGATACTATACTAGAGTCAAGTTGGAATTTGGTAACTTACTGCTAGGGAGAATCTGTTCTGTCAGTCTTAGGATCTCTATTTTAATGTTAATGCTGGTCAATTGTGTTCCTGAACTCCAATGGAAAGAAAGTATAATGTGGCATGTCTGATCCCCGCCTGCCCTCTCCTGTAATGACCTGAACTAGTTTTCAGGTTTCTTTGGAATCCCTGTGGCCAAGAGGGGGTCCATTCAGTCAGTCTAGGGGCTTAGAGTTTTATTTTTGGTTTACACCTTTATTCAGGGCACAAACATTGATTGAGCCTCCTATGAACAGATGCCATCCTTCATGCTGATGGCCTGATCTTAAGTGGTAAAGTGGAGTTGCAGAAAGTCTCTGGGGCTCTCTGAGCATAAGGAGGAGAACCCCACAAAGGGGAGTGAAGCAAGACAGCTTCTGCATGTTCAGGTTCTGAGTCCAAGGAGACTCTTGTGGGTTGTTCAGCAGGCTGAGGAATTTTGGGGTAAGTTTGGGAGGAGATTGTGAAAGTTATTTCTGCCTCTTAAGACCTAGTTCCACCCAAAGATAAAAGAAGAGATAGAATGTCCCTCTGTACTTAGTTGTCACTGGAGAATTTGTAAGGAATTCTCAGGAAAAAGTGATAGGAGAGGGTAAGGAGAAGATAATACTAGTAATAAGTTAACTATTATCGGTTATGAATTTCTACCCTGTGGAAAACATTAAAATAATTATTTATCTTCAATTTTCACAATAATTTTTGCAAGGTAGATATTTTGATTCCCACTGTAGCATATGAGGAAACAGACTCAGGGAGATTAAAGAACTTTCCCAGGGTCATGAATCTAGTAATGGTCAGGGGTTCAAACCCAGTCCAGGGAGTTTGATGCCAGAGCAGAGCTTGTTTTACTGTGCTGTGTGACCCCAGTACATGTGCCTACTTCACAGGCCTACTGTGAACACTTCTTGGACACTTGCACAAATTCTCTCATTCTGAGAGTAAGGAGAGATTATTAGAGAAAAGGAGTAGGGTTTTACCCCTTGTTCCTAGACTCCCTACTTCCCATTCTGCCAAAAAAGCAGTGGCTGTGGGCCCTTACACTAAGGTCTGGTTCCTAACCTCTAAAATCTGGCTCCATGAGTAGGAGGAACAGGATTGTCAACAGACAGTTTTGTGGTAACAGCAAAAGACTCTCCTGATTCCTACGAGATGTAGTCAGTCTTCTGGGTATAAACACAGTGATCTTCCTGGATTCATAACCAACTGCATTTGCATTTGGGATTTTTCCATTACATTATTTGAACTACTCCCTCTCAATTTCATAACAAGTGATGTCACCCCTGAGGCCACCAGGGAGCACAGGGATTTTATGTCTTAAATCTGTGTCCAGATTACAATAGTGTAGCTAAGTCACATTACAGTAATTGCAAATATGCAACTCATTATTTTCTTTGGATCACTGGAGTACAGCACTAAAAATTCTAAATTTCAATTTTTGGTTTATTTCTCAAAATAGAACTCATTACATCCAGAGTTTTATGAGTCTCTTTAGGAAGATAAGGACAGATCTCACCCTATCACCATGAAGAAAATAATCCCTGAAGGTACTCTGTGGCCTGCATCTCCCATACCTAACTTCCTTCTTTTGCCCAAATTCATAAAGGTTTGATGGTATGATCTTGGATGAAAAGAGGAGGATAAAAATGCAAGACAGGAAAGTTTATGTCACCAGCTGGCTTAATGAAAGATGCTTGGGAATTGATCCTCTAAATATTTTTGAGTTTTTTATATGTAACAAAAAATAATGTGGTATTTATTGGCATGTTTCATGAGTTAAATTTAAAACTTTATTGTCAGAGGCTCTTAACTGAAGTAATTTAAAACCTGGCCCACACTTGGTGTGGATTTATAATGGGAAAGTGTTGTCTTTTGTGTTGCCCACTAGACCCTCAAAAGTGACCCTGCATGAAGAAGGGAATAAGCCCAAAATGGTAGGATCAATGCTGAGTATCAAATCGCAGCAGGACAAGTCACAGCGTTTTAGGAGGCTGAGCATGGGCTTAATCTGAATTGACTCTGACAGGTGAAGTTTGTCAGCAATGGCTGGGTGCAGTGGCTCATGCCTGGAATCCTGGTATTTTGGGAGACCAAGATAGAGGATCACTTGAGACCAGGAGTTCAAGAACAGACTGGGCAACATAGTGAGGCTCTGTCTCTGCAAAAAAAAAATTAAAACATCAGCCAGGTGCAGAGGCACGTGCCTATAGTTCCAGCTACTCAGGAGGCTGATGTGGGTAGATCACTTGAGTCCAGGAGTTTTAGAATGCTGTGAGCCATGACTGCAACATCTACTTCAGCCTGGTGACAGAGCAAGACCCTGTCTCAGGAAAATTTTAAAAAAAGTTTGCTAGCAAGAGTTTCTGGAGCAGAGTGAGGCAAACTATACTTTGCTAGACAAGACTCTAGCCAAATGTGGGGGTAGAGTAGGATGGGTTCAGGGGACAGATTCCAGTCCCCCTGAGAAGGAAATGTAAGACTACATAGAGATTGGGGTAGAGTTCTAGTACCAGAAAGACAAACTACATTAAGAAACCGAAGCAAAAGCCAAGTCATAAGCAATGTATACCATTGGCTGAAGGGGAAAGTCTGAAGCCAGATAAGCCTGAGAATGGCTGGAGGCCTACCAAAGGTACCAGACCCTTGCCGCAGATGGGAAAGGGGTATTTAATAAGCATATGAGGTTGGTTCATGGAGGTATGAGCAACAAGGCTGCCGCATTCTACAACTCTAAGGGCATTTGAAGGTCAGCCCTTGCCACTACCCGGTAGGCACCCGGACAGGGACTCATAGGGAATATCATGTGGAGTTGTCCCATGCATTGACCCTGAGTGGGAGATATTTAGTTTGCACATTTAAAGTCTTTGGAACCTTTAGTCTGGTGCAGATGGAAGAGAGATCACTGACAGCAAATTTCTATGTATTTGTGCATATTTGAAACTTAGATTTAGAAATAATTCTAAAATGTCTTGCTGCAAGTTGAGCATAGCATATTGCTGAATGTGAAGGGTGAGTGAAGCATTTCACCTGAAAGCAAATTTTACTTGTCAGAGGCAAGAATCATGGATTTTTTGATACCTAAGTGCTTTGATTCTCATCTTCAGATTTATTTGTACACGTTTCTCACATGAGCCTGGAAAATGTTACACAGGGAGATCAACAACCATCTAAACCGTGAGGCCAAGCAGGGCCTGAAAATGTGAACCCACAGCATTTCCTTGCCAGAGATTGCAATGTCTGGCTAACGGAACACATTTATTTCCCTCCATTGCTGCATCTTCAAGGTATACCTGTCAGTCACTCCTCACAACAATAAACTACTGTTTTATTCTGGTGTCTGCCCTCCCCTTCCCTCAGATGAGAATGATAAACTATAATCTGAAGAGTTGCAAAGGTGCACAGAAAATAATTCTCACTCATTTTCTTCTAGCAGCTTGTTTGGCCCAGCTATGATTGATTGAGTTCGGTCATGATGACACAAAGCTGGAGCTGTGATCACTCAATGTCCCTTCATCAGAGAAAATAAATCAAAGGGAACAGCGCCATGTGGCAGGGAAGTGAGATATCCCAGAACAATTACTGTGGCAGGCTGGGAGAGCAACAGTCTCCCACAGAGGCTGAGTCTCTCAATTTTATTTTCATGATCAGGTTAGCTACTTTTCAAAGACATACTATGACACTCACAAGGGGAGAGCCCGTGTTACCTGGCTTAGTTAAATATACTGACAGTGAAAGGGTTAGGAACAGACCTTCCCCTCTTCTTTCCCTGAGTGAATTGAAAAGCACTTTGAAAATATATTTAGTGTCTTTGAACATTTCTGGGCTCACTGCTGGGTAGTGTTTCTAGAAGCCAAGTAGGGATATAGAAGACTTACTCTCAAAAGCAAGATGAATTGAGTAAAACTCATGATCTAAATATTCTTTCCTAGGTTGGGTGATGAGGCAGGGTGGGATGACAGTGTATCCTAGTTACCAGAAACCTTGGACTCTCCTTTGAGGCCTTCCTCTCCCTCTGTACCCCCTCCAATCCATCACCACACCCTAACAATATTACCTTCTAAATGTCTCTAGTCCATACACTTGTTTCCATCTCAGTCACTAGCACTTGACCTTCATCTCTCACCAGGATCCCCTACCACCACCACCATGCTGTCCTTGCTCCCATTCGTGTGCTCTCATAGTCCTTTCCCCACTTGGCAGCCAGAGAGGTGTTTTCATAACACCAATTAAGTTATACCACTGTCTTAATAAAATACCTTCATTGGCTCACTTTTGCTCTTCAAATGATAACCTAATTCTTGCCTATGGCCTTCAAGGTCCTATATTATACGACTTCTCTCTCCCTCTGTTTTCACTTCCTGCAACTCATCATTCATGATCCTCCAAAACACACTGACTTCCATCTTGTTCCTTCTACTTTGCACTTGCTGCACTCTCTTCCTAGAAGGTGCTTCCTTCCAACCTTGGCTTCTTTGTACCATTCGGGTAATCAGATTAATGTCCACTCCACAGAGCATCCTTCCCAGCCACCATTAGATTTTCACTCTCTGCCAAATCAGACACATTTTATAGATTAAACATTCATCCATCATCCATTAATTGTTCATCTTCAACAGATTGAGGGATCTAAGAGAACAAGTATCTCACCCTTGTGTCTAGTAATAACTGGCACCTAATAGGTAGGCACTCAGTAGTGAAGGAATAACATTCTGGCTCTAATTTCCAGCCCCAAGTTGCTGAGTTGTTCTAGCTATTAGGCTACCCTGCTCCCAGTGTTACATTATCTGGATTTCCTCCAGTTCAAGGCACTACAAGAGATAGTTTGATATTATACTCACCTTCTGACCTATTCTGCTTTGACTGAGTTCTGCTTATGAGAGTGGACTTAGCCCATGTCTGACCAGGAATACCAATGATATCTAAGTTCACTAGCAAACAGTGGGAAGGGATGATATGATAGATTAAGAACACCACAAACTCACTAGCTCTCTTCTCCAGTATATGTCTGAGAATATTTATCCACTTGAATCTGGGTCTGCGAATGCTTTGGCTGATGGAATACACTGAGAATAACACTGTTCCAGACCTAAGTCTAGGACTTATGACACTAGTTGCTTTCATGCGCGTCCGTGTGAAGAGACCACTAAACAGGCTTTGTGTGAGCAACATGGCTGTTTATTTCACCTGGGCGCAGGCAGGCTGAGTCCGAAAAGAGAGTCAGCGAAGGGAGATAAGGGTGGGGCCACTTTATAGGATTTGGGTAGGTAAAGGAAAATTACAGTCAAAGGGGGTTTGTTCTCTGGCGGGCAGGAGTGGGGGTCGCAAGGTGCTCAGTGGGGATGCTTTTTGAGCCAGGATGAGCCAGGAAAAGGACTTTCACAAGGTAATGTCATCAGTTAAGGCAAGGACCGGCCATTTACACTTCTTTTGTGGTGGAATGTCATCAGTTAAGGTGAGGCAGGGCATATTCACTTCTTTTGTGATTCTTCAGTTACTTCAGGCCATCGGGGTGTATACGTGCAAGTCACAGGGGATGCGATGGCTTGGCTTGGGCTCAGAGGCCTGACATTCCTGCCTTCTTATATTAATAAGAAAAATAAAATAGTGTTGAACTGTTGGGGCAGTGAAAATTTTGGGGGGGTGGTATGGAGAGAGAATGGGTGATGTTTCTCAGGGCTGCTTCAAGCGGGATTGGGGCGGCGTGGGAACCTAGAGTGGGAGAGATTAAGCTGAAGGGAGGTCTTGTGGTAAGGGGTGATATTGTGGGGATGTTAGAAGAAACATTTGTCGTATAGAATGATTGGTGATGGCCTGGATATGGTTTTGGATGAATTGAGAAACTAAAAGGAATAACAGAAGGAGAAAAACAAATATAAAAGGTCTAAGAATTGGGACGACTCAGGATATCTGATTAGAGAGTGCCTAAGGAGATTCAGCAGTCCTGCCAGCAAAGATTATTTATTTACTTCAAGAGTTTGTTATGCCCAGACCGTTAGTTCCCCAAAGAAGACCACCAGAGTCCAGAGTCAAAGCCAAGCGGCAAGGATCTTTACTACAAGTTCGAACCTGGTCCCTCCATTCCACAGCATACAAGAGGGCCCTGAACAATGCGAGTGTTTGCTTTTTATAGCCTGAAAGTTACAGGGGAACAAAGGAATTCTTTTGGTTCCCGCTCTTTCAGTAAAACTTTGAACGGCTGTCCCCTTATCGGAGACTTTCCTGGTGGTGTTTGTACTGGGCTCAGGAAGTTTGAGAGATATATGGTGATATGTGGTGGGATGGGAGGATGGGATGTGTTTGTACTGGGCTTGTTTGTTTTGAGCCCGGGGCTGAGGAATGTGCCCGGCTCTTTTCATTCCCCCCCTTTCTTTTCAGGTATTTTTAGAGCCAATCTTGGGTCTTATAAGTCTGATTCTGTTTCAGCGTTTATAGGTTGGTATTGGGCTCTGAGGACCATGAGTTGTACAGTGTCAAACCTTTCTCTAACGAACCGCAAAATTCTGTTAACAACACAAGGTCCTACGGGAAGCAGAAATAGTAGACTCAGCAGGGGTCCAAGGAAGGGGGCTAACAGAGAAAACATAGATGAGTTCCACCATTGGTCTGCAGCTGAAGCAAACTGCCGTGTTCTTACTTCTGTGCTTAACTTGCATAACTGTTGGACCCGGTCTTCCACAAGCCCTGATTCATTTATGTAGAAACAAGTCTTCCTTTAGAAACATACACGTACCCCCTTTTTCAGCAGTGAGTAGGTCTAAGGCCCTCCGGTTCTGCAAGGTTACCTGTGCTAGGGACGTGAGCTGCCACTGGAGGGAGGCAAGGGACTCAGCTGACTCCTCCATAGCAATGGCAAATTGTTGGTACAGCTTGTTACTTTCTATGAGGGTGTGACCTCGGGCTCCCCCAGCCAGTCCGGCCGCCATGAAGGATGCGGTGAGGGAGATTCCTGCAATGAGGGGGAGAAATATGGCTCGTGCAGGTCTCGGTCTAGGGTCTGGGTGAATAACAGCACTAGTCCAGTTACCGGTATACCCTAGGAACTCGCCAGCAGTAAGTAGAGTTAACCGGGGAACTAATGGGATAGGAAGACACAGTAGGTTGGTAACAGAGGGGCTTGATAGGTTTTTAGATAATGTTCCATTACACCAGAAGAATATGCCTGACAGAGCCCTTAAGGTGATATTAGGGGGCGTTGCAGTGATGCTGCAGAGGCTGGAATTAGTTCCTGAGAAACAGTAGGGAAACTTTTCTTGACTGGGGTTTAGGTATAGTGGCACGTTAGGGATAGGGGCATATGAGAGGTTTCAGTGGTTGTTAGCTTGGGCAGAGGTGGAGGATCCCCATGGCAGGGGGACAGCGGTTAGCGGTGGACGCCCTAGAGTGGCACACAGAAAGCAGCCAGACAGGCTGTGAAGTCCTGTAAGGTTGGCAAGTTCTAATCCTTCTTGCAATAATTTTAACCAGGAAAAAGGACGTAAATCTTGTGTCAGGCGGTTTTCTTGTCGCTGGATATTTCCATGGACCAGGGGCCGTACCTGCACTAGACCCCGCCACAGATAGAGGTGACTGCTAGGCCATGTGGAGGCGGAGGAGTAGTATACAGCCCCGTGTTGAGGCGTGGTCCAGCGGGAGTTCCAGGGGTCTCTAACTATCCATGTATATGAAAGGTCTCTATCTCGTCTGCGATGGAAGGGCCATCTGGGATCTATCTGTTCTTTTCCACCCCACCATTGGTATTTATGGATGTTACAATAGTTATAAGGGCAGCCGGCACTTTGGTGCCACCAATAGTGCTTACAATTGTATTCAGTCTGATCATACTCGAAGCATATTATTGGTGCCACTGGTTTGGCTACTGGGAAATTGGTAAAATTTAGTAAAATTGGGCTATTGCACCCTGAAGAGGGGCAATCTGCACTGGCCACTAGTTTCCCGGGCTTATGAGGTTGCCCAGGGTGGGTTTGGTTTTCATAAAGCCAGAATCTCTAGACAAAGGGATTAGGAGCTGGCTTTACGTTTTTCCCAGCGGCCACTAGGGCGACCAATGTTAGAGTTAGACTACCTAACTGCATGTTTGCAGTGAGCTATGCTGCCGGCGCAGGGTGAGTTTTAAGGGGTTGTTCTTAGCTCTGTCCACAGTCCACGTGTCCGGTGCTTCAGCCGCCGCCGTGATTGGCCCCAGAAGGTCGGAGGTTGGGTCCACTGGCTTGACGTGGGTGTAGTGGATCCACGACGCAATGCCTTCTACCTTCAGGGCGGTGGGTGTGGTCAGGAGTACTTGGAGTGGTCCTTTCCACCTGGGCTCTAGGGTCTCTTGTCCGTGTCGCTTAACCAGGACCCAGTCTCCCGGCTGGTACGGATTGGGTGTCGGTGGGGGACTGGTCTCATATAGCTCTTTCAGCTTGGGCCAGATTTCTTGGTGAATTTTCTGTAAGGCTTGTAAGGAAAATAAGAATTCAGAGACATTTTCTGTTTCAGACTTAAGCAGGTCATCTTTTAAGCTAGGAACCAGGGGTGGAGGTCTGCCATACATGATTTCGTAAGGGGTAAGGCCCAGTTTGTAAGGGGTATTATGGGCCCGGAACAGAGCATAGGGGAGAAGGACTACCCAATTAGCGCCAGTCTCTATAGTCAATTTAGTTAAGGTCTCTTTTAAGGTCCGATTCATCCTTTCTACCTGTCCTGAACTCTGGGGCCTGTAAGCGCAATGTAGTTTTCAATTTGCCCCAAGGATGGAAGCCAAGTCCTGACTTACCTTAGCGACGAAAGCGGGCCCATTATCTGACCCTATCTGGATGGGGAAGCCATACCTGGGAAGGATATCTTCCAGAATTTTCTTTGCTACGACCTGAGCAGTTTCTCTTTTGGTTGGGAATGCTTCAGTCCACCCTGAAAAAGTATCTACAAAGACAAGTAAGTACCGGTACCCGTACTTTCCTGGCTTTATTTCAGTAAAATCTACTTCCCAGTAGATACCGGGCCTGGTTCCCCTGAGCCTTGTTCCTGTTGCAGCTTGAGATTGGGGGTATGCGTTGTTAAGCTGGCAGACTTTGCAACTTGTCACGATACTGCTGGCCATCTCAGCTATATGTCTGATTTTGAGCTTGGAGCGTCTGATCAGGTCTATCATCCGCCGGGCCCCCAGGTGGGTGGTTCGGTGGATGTGTTCTAACACCTGTTGTCCTAATTTTTCTGGTAGGATGGTTTGGTCATTAGTATTAGTCCACCACCCATTCTGGATTTGTTTCAGGGGAAGTTTGTCAATCCACTGGAGATCTTGTTCTGAATATTCAGGGAAATATGGCAAGTCCCGGGGGGCCTGGGTCAGGGAGCTGGAGTGCAAGGAGTTGGCTGGGAGCCTTTGCCACATTCCTTGCAGTTTGGTCTGCCAGAAAGTTGCCTTGAGCAGTTGGAGTAGTTAGTTTCTGATGCCCTGGGCAATGTACAATGGCTAATTTTTCTGGCCTCCATAGGGCTGTTAGCAGGGCTAGGATCTCTTGCTTGTTTTTTATCTCTTTTCCTTCAGCCGTCAGTAACCCTAGTTCCCTGTAAATGGCCCCATGTATATGCGCCGTTGCAAAAGCATATTGGCTGTCTGTATATACTGTCAGCTTTTTCCCCGCCCCTAAGGTAAGAGCTTGGGTGAGCGCTATCAGTTCGGCCTTCTGGGCCGATGTCCCCGGGGGCAGGGGTTCCGCCCAGATTACCTCAGTCTCTGAAGTTACTGCCGCTCCAGCGTACCTCTGGCCTTGATGCATGAAGCTGCTCCCATCAGTGAACCAGATGAGGTTGGCGTCAGGAAGTGGGCGGTCCTGCAGGTCTTCTCGAACTCCGTGCACCTGAGCTAGTATCTTGGTGCAGTCATGGAGTGGGGCGTCCAGATCCGGGTTGGGCAGCAGCGAGGCAGGGTTTAAGGTCGTTGGGGGCAGGAAAATTATCCTGAGAGGATTTAGTAGTAGTCCTTTGTACTGGGTGAGGCGGGCGTTACTCATCCATCGATTAGGTGGCTGTTTGAGTACACCTTCGATGGCATGTGGAGTAACGACCCACAATTCTTGCCCCATGACAAGTTTATGAGCATCTTGCACCATCAGAGCCGTGGCCGCAATCATTCGGAGACAAGGGGGCCACCCGGCAGCTACTGGGTCTAACTTCTTTGACAGGTAGGCAACTGGCCTCCGCCAGGGGCCTAAGTTCTGAGTTATTACCGCCTTGGCGACACCCTTATTCCCATCCACGTATAAGTGGAAGGGCTTGGTAACATCAGGTAGTCCTAGTGCAGGCGCGGAGAGTAGGGCAGTTTTAATCTGTTGGAAGGCCAACTCGGCTTCGTCTGTCCAATTAAATGGCTGTTGCCCCCGTGTTGCCTGATACAAGGGTTTAGCCAGTTCTGCGAACCCAGGTATCCATAGTCTGCAAAATCCCGCCGACCCCAGGAATTCTCTCACTTGTCGGGTGGATTGTGGCCTGGGGATCTGCAGAACAGTTTGTTTCCGGGCGTCTGTTAGCCAGCGCTGCCCTCCCTTAAGCAGGTACCCTAGATATGTTACCTCTGGCTGTAGATGCTCTTTCTGTACCACTGCTGCCAGGACCTTGGTCATTTTTTTAGTGGCCTTAAATTGCTTTTCCTCTGGAGTATCTCTGTTATTGTAAACCCGCTGGGCTATCTGAAGGAGGTCCTGAATCCGCTTTCCCTCCAAGTCTTCTAATTTCTGGAGTTTTCTCTTAATATCTGGGGCTGCCTGATTTACGAAAGACATTACAACAGCTGCCTGACTTCCTGGAGCCTCTGGATCTATGGGGGTGTACTGTCTAAAAGCTTCCATTAATCTTTCTAAGTAGGTAGCTGGGCTCTCTGTCTTTCCCTGCAGAATAGAATATACTTTAGCCAAATTAGTGGGCTTGCGAGCAGCTGCCCAGAGACCTGCCATTAGAGTCTGGCGATAAAGGTGTAGCCGTCCCCTACCTTCTGCCGTGTTGTAGTCCCACGCCGGCCTGGTCAGATGAAAGGTTGTGTTTATGAGGTCGGGGTTGGCAGTCGGTTGACCGTCGTCCCCCGGGACCAGCTTTCTAGCTTCTATCTGTATTCTCTCTCGCTCTTCTGTGGTGAACAAAATTCGGAGGAGCTGCTGACAATCATCCCAAGTGGGCTGGTGGGTGAACATGACACTATCTAGTAAAGCCAGTAAATCTTTGGGGTTGTCTGAAAACCGAGCACTCTGAGTTTTCCAGTTATACAGATCACTGGTGGAGAATGGCCAGTACTGGAGCCTGGGGATTCCTGTGTCATCTGGGGGTCCTATTTCCCAAAGGGGTAAAGCCACCGTGGAGTCAGGCAGCTGAGGGGGGCTAGTCCGCGAAGTGTGCCCTCGCATCCTCCCCGCCGGCCCTTCAAAGTTACTTTCCCTTTCAGCGGGCCCGTGTGTGCCGGCCGCCTCCCGTCCGCCTGCTCCCTCCCGCAGCTCAGCCAGGGGGGCTGGGGCCTGGGGCCCGGAGGGGTACGGAGGGGGTTCTGTGAACAGTGGGTCCCCACTGTCAGGTAGAACAGGATGGGGGTGGGGCAGTTGGTTGCTTGGATTTTAGTGGTCGAGCAACCAGTGCCTTACAGGGTTCAGAGGCCAATTGGAAAGGGGACAGCCAAGGAGGCGGGTTCTCAACAAGGTCCTGCCATATGAGGATATATGGGACTTGATCTAAGTGGCCCGCACGCCCAGGTAGGAAAATCTTGGACTTTACCCTAGTGATGACAGCAAGTCGGAAGGTCCCTTCGGGCGGCCACCCCACATCAAAGGCAGGCCATTCGGAGCGACACAGAGTAATTAGCTTTCCTTTCCTGATTTCTATACCAAGATCATGGCCCCTTGCTCTAACTTCTTTGAAATTACTCGTAAGGAGAGATAGAGGAGTGCTCTGGGTATTACCCATCCTGTAATAATTTGTAGTCTCTTCCTGTAAAGGAATGTGGGTTTGAATCCCTGTAAAGGAAATCTGATCTGACTTATTAATGATATCTAATCGCAGGCGCACTTTGGCAGCCCTGGTCAGAGGCAGCTGCTGCCCGCCAAACCGGGGCAGTTCAGATCGCAAGCGCGCACCGGAAGCCTGGGTCAGAGTTAGCCGCCTGGATCGCGGTCGCGCTGGGGCAGCCCAGATTAGAGACAGCTGCTGCCCGCCAAACCGGGGCAGTTCAGATCGCAAGCGTGCACCGGAAGCCCGGGTCAGAGTTAGCCGCCTGGATCGTGGTCGCGCTGGGGCAGCCCAGATTAGAGACAGCTGCTGCCCACCAAACCGGGGCAGCTCAGATCAGAGACAGCTGCTGCCCGCCCAACCGGGCAGCTCAGATACGGCTGCTGCCCGCCAAACCGGGGCAGCTCAGATCAGAGACAGCTGCTGCCCACCAAACCGGGGCAGCTCAGATCAGAGACAGCTGCTGCCCGCCAAACCGGGGCAGCTCAGATCAGAGACAGCTGCTGCCCGCCCAACCGGGCAGCTCAGATACAGCTGCTGCCCGCCAAACCGGGGCAGCTCAGATCGCAATATAGATCAGATGAGAGCCAGGGGACGTCTCCCACCGGTCTCCGCTGGCCGTCCTATAGTGCGTCCGCCAGGACTGTGCCAGCTCCAGTTTCAGACCTCGCGAGTCACAGATTCGGATTCAGAACAGACACAGACAGACAAACGGAGATGAGCCAGCTCACCTATCAGTAGATCGATCCTAGCAGATCCGTTGACCAGGGGTCTGGTGGGCTTGGGGAATCCCGGACGAGCCCCCAGATGTTATGCCCAGACCGTTAGTTCCCCAAAGAAGACCACCAGAGTCCAGAGTCAAAGCCAAGTGGCAAGGATCTTTACTACAAGTTCGAACCTGGTCCCTCCATTCCACAGCAAACAAGAGGGCCCAGAACAATGCGAGTGTTTGCTTTTTATAGCCTGAAAGTTACAGGGGAACAAAGGAATTCTTTTGGTTCCCGCTCTTTCAGTAAAACTTTGAACGGCTGTCCCCTTATTGGAGACTTTCCTGGTGGTGTTTGTACTGGGCTCAGGAAGTTTGAGAGATATATGGCGATATGTGGTGGGATGGGAGGATGGGATGTGTTTGTATTGGGCTTGTTTGTTTTGAGCCCGGGGCTGAGGAATGTGCCCGGCTCTTTTCAAGTTAAGACTGGCAGTTTGGGGATAGCACCAGGAGATAGCAGCTTTGATGGCTTGGAAAAACAGTGTAAACGGGCAGTGTAAACAAGAGCAGGGCAAGTATGAATAGTTGAGAATGGTGAATAGGAGTATGACTAGACAGAAGATAGTAGGTATGACAAGTTTTTTGGGGCACAGTCTAAGTTGGTCTGGTGTCTGGAATGAGAAGCTTCTATACAGGAGCTTAAATGGGCTGTACCCTGTAGCATTCTGAGGACCGGCCTGAATTCTGAGAAGGGAAAGTGGTAAAAGTATTGTCCAGTCCCTTTTAAGTTGGTGGCTGAGCTTGGTGAGGTGTGTTTTTAAAAGACCTTTAGTCCATTCTACTTTTCTTGAAGATGGAGGACCGTAAGGGATATAAAGGTTTCACTAAATACTAAGAGCCTGAAAAACTGCTTGGCTGATTTGACTAATAAAGGCTCATCTGTTATCAGACTGTATTGAGTTGGGAAGGCTTAACTGAGGAATTATGTCTGACAGAACGGAAGAAATGACTGCGGTGGCCTTCTCAGACCCTGTAGGAAAGGCCTCTACTTATCCAGTGAAAGTATCTACCTAGTCTAAGAGGTATTTTAGTTATCTGACTCAGGGCATGTTGAGTAAAGCTAACTTGCCAGTCCTGGGTGGGGCAAATCCTCAAGCTTGATGTGTAGGGAAGGGAGGAGGCCTGAATAATCCCTGAGGAGTAGTAGAATAGCAGATGGAACACTGAGAAGTTATTTCCTTGAGGATAGATTTCCACGATGGAAAGGAAATGAGAGGTTCTAAGAGGCAGGCTAGTGGCTTGTACTATAGTATAACCTGCCTTTGCTGGCGTGTGGCGATTAGGCCTGGTGGAACCGCCATCAATAAATCAAGCGTGATCAGGGTGAGGAACAGGAAAGAAGGAAATTTGGGGAAATGGGGTGAATGTCAGGTGGATCAGAGAGATACAGTCATGGGGGTCAGGTGTGGTATCAGGAATAATGTGGGAGGCCAGATTGAAGTCCAGGCCAGGAACAATGGTAATTGTGGGAGACTCAACAAAGAGTGAGTATAGCTGAAGGAGCCAGGAAGCAGAAAGTATATGCGTCAGGTATGAGGAAGAAAATAGATTTTGGAAGTTATGAGAACTGTAGAGAGTGAGTGGAGCATAGTTTGTGATTTTGAGGGCCTCTAAAAGTATTAAAGCTGCGGCAGCCGCTGCACGCAGACATGAGGGCTAGGCTAAAACAGTAAGGTCAAGTTGTTTGGACAGAAAGGCTACAGGGTGTGGTCCTGGCTCTTGTGTAAGAATTCTGACCACGCTAACCATGCCTAGGAAGGAAAGGAGTTGTTGTTTTGTAGAAGGTGCTGGGGTTTGAGAGATCAGTCAGACACGATTGGCAGGGAGAGCACGTGTGTTTTTATGGGAATTATGCCAAGATAGGTAACAGATGAGGAAGAAATTTGGGCTTGATTGAAGTAATGGGGGCTGTCTGTGAAGGTTTGCAGCAGTACAGCCTTGGTAATTTGCTGAGCCTAATGGGTGTCAGGGTCAGTCTAAGTGAAAGCAAAGAGAGGCTGGGACGAGGGGTGCAGGGGAATAGTGAAAAAAGCATCTTTAAGGTCAAGCACGGAATAGTGAGTTGTGGAGGCAGGTATTGAGGACAAAAGAGTGTACGGGTTGGGCACCACAGGGTGGACAGGCAAAACAATTTGGTTGATAAGGTGCAGATCCTGAACTAACTTGTAAGGCTTGTCTGGTTTTAGGACAGGTAAAATGGGGGAATTGTAAGGAGAGTTTATAGGGTTTAAAAGGCCATGCTGTAGCAGGCGAGTGATAACAGGCTTTAATCTTTTTAAAGCGTGCTGTGGGATGGGATATTGGCGTTGAATGGGGTAAGGGTGATTAGGTTTTAATGAGATGGTAAGGGGTGCATGATAGGTCGCCAAGGAGGGGGTAGAGTTATCTTATACTTGTGGGTTAAGGTGGGGGGATACAAGAGGAGAATGCAAAGGAGGCTTTGGATTGGGAAGAAGGGTGGCAATGAGATATAGCTGTAGTCCGGGAATAGTCAGGGAAGCAGATAATTTAGTTAAAAGTGTCTCAGCCTAATAAGGGAACTGGGCAGGTGGGGATAACTAAAAAGGAGTGCTTAAAAGAGTATTGTCTAAGTTGGCACCAGAGTTGGGGAGTTTTCAGAGGTTTAGAAGCCTGGCCATCAATACCCACAACAGTTATGGAGGCAAGGGAAACAGGCCCTTGAAAAGAAGGTAATGTGGAGTGGGTAGCCTCCTTATTGATTAAGAAGGGGACGGGCTTACCTTCCACTGTGAGAGTTACCCGAAGCTTGGCATCCGCGATGGTCTAGGGGGCTTCCGAGGCGATCGCGCAGTGTCAGTCTTCAGCCGCTAAGCCGAGAAGATCTGGGAAGGAGTCAGAGAGCCTTGGGCCAGAGTTCCAGGGGCTCTGGGAGTGGCTGCCAGGTGAGTTGAACAGTCCGATTTTCAGTGGGGTCCCACACAGATGGGACGTGGCTTAGGAGGAATCCCAGGCTCTGGGCATTCCTTGGCCCAGTGGCCAGATTTCCGGCACGTGTAGCAAGCTCCTGGGGGAGGAGGTTCTGGAGGAATGCCTGGCCGCTGCCGTTCGGGCGTTTGGAAGTTGTTATGTGCTGGAGATGTGGCTGGGGTTTGTCTCACAGTGGAGGCAAGGAATTGCAACTTTTTTCTATTATTGTACACCTTGAAGGCAAGGTTAATTAAATCCTGTTGTGGGGTTTGAGGGCTGGAATTTAATTTTTGGAGTTTTATTTAATGTCGGGAGCAGATTGGGTAATAAAATGTATTTTGAGAATAAGACGGCCTTTTGACCTTTTAGGGTCTAGGGCTGTAAAGTGTCTCAGGGTTGCTGCCAAACAAGTCATGAACTGGGCTGGATTTTTATATTTGATGAAAAAGAGCCTAACGCTTCTGATTTGGGATAAAGAAAAAGAAGCATTAACCTTGACTATGCCTTTAGCTCCAGCCACCTTTTTAAGAGTAAGTTGCTGGGCAGGAGGGGGAGGGCTAGTCACGGAACGAAACTGTAAGCCGGACCAGGTGTGAGGAGGGGAGGTGATAAAAAGATTATAGAGTGGAGGAGCAGAGGCTGAGGAAGAATTGGGACCTAGCTCGGCCTGGCGAGGACCAGCCTGGGGAGGAAGGGAGAGGTCAGATGGGTCTGTAGAAAAGGAAGATTAGAAAGACTCAGCGACGCTTGGGGTTGGTACTGAGGGGACAGGCGGGAGGGAAAGAAGGAAGATTTGGGATGAGTTGCACTGGGCACGGAGACTAGGAAGGGACTGCTGTGTAAAAGAATGCCTGGATGTCAGGCACCTCAGACCATTTGCCTATTTTACGACAAGAATTATTTAGATCTTGCAGGATGGAAAAATTCAAAGTGCCATTTTCTGGCTATTTGGAACTACAGTCGAGTTTGTATTGGGGTCAAGCGGCATTGCAGAAGAAAATAAGGCATTTAGGTTTTAGGTCAGGTGTGAGTTGAAGAGGTTTTAAGTTTTTGAGAACACAGGCTAAGGGAGAAGGAGGAATGGAAGGTGGAAGCTTACCCATAGTGAAGGATGCAAGCCCAGAGAAAAGAGTAGAGACACGGAGAAGGGGTGGGGGGTTCTTGCCTTCCAGAAAAGCAGAGAAGGGGTTGGGGCATGGAAATAAGGGATTGGGGCACAGAGATAAGAGGTCAGGGTGCGGAAATAAGGGATTGGGGCGCAGAGATAAGAGGTTGGGGTGTGGAAATAAGCGACTGGGGGGTTCTTGCCCCCTTGGGAAGCGGGACTTGCCGCTAAGGGTGAAGGAGAAGGGGTTGAGGGGTACTTGCCCTTGCCCCAGGAAAGCGGGACTTGCCGCTAAGGGTGAAGGGGAAGGGGTTGAGGGGTAGTGAGGGAGGTTGGAGAAGAGAGTAAAAACAGGCCGCTTACCGGATTTGAAATTGGTGAGATGTTTCTTGGGCTGATCGGTCTGAGGACCTGAGGTCGTAGGTGGATCTTTCTCACGGAGCAAAGAGCAGGAGGACAGGAGATTGATCTCCCAAGGGAGGTCCCCTGATCTGAGTCACAGCACCAAATTTCATGGGTGCCTGTGTGAAGAGACCACCAAACAGGCTTTGTGTGAGCAACATGGCTGTTTATTTCACCTGGGCGCAGGTGGGCTGAGTCCGAAAAGAGAGTCAGCGAAGGGAGATAAGGGTGGGGCCACTTTATAGGATTTGGGTAGGTAAAGGAAAATTACAGTCAAAGGGGGTTTGTTCTCTGGCGGGCAGGAGTGGGGGTCGCAAGGTGCTCAGTGGGGGTGCTTTTTGAGCCAGGATGAGCCAGGAAAAGGACTTTCACAAGGTAATGTCATCAGTTAAGGCAAGGACCGGCCATTTACACTTCTTTTGTGGTGGAATGTCATCAGTTAAGGTGGGGCAGGGCATATTCACTTCTTTTGTGATTCTTCAGTTACTTCAGGCCATCTGGGTGTATACGTGCAAGTCACAGGGGATGCGATGGCTTGGCTTGGGCTCAGAGGCCTGACAGTTGCTTCTATTTTTAGCCTCTGGAAACACACTCTCTTAGAGCCCTGAGCCACATGGAAGGAGTTCAGCTATCTTGCAAAGAAGCCATGTGGAGAAGCCCTGAAACCACAGGAGAGGAAGAAGGCCCTGGCTGAGCCTAGGCATCAGCCAACCCAACTAAGCTGCTAGACACATTAAAGAATGCTTCTTGGACCACCATAAATCCGAACAGCCACCAGCTGAAGATAACTTGAACATTGTATTCATTGATTGAGTGGCCCCAGTCAATGCCATGAAGCAGAAGAATTGGCAAGCTAAGCCGTGGCCAAAATTCTAACCTATAGACTTTGAACTTAATGAATTGACTATTGTTTTAAGACATTACATTTTGGGTGGTTTGTTAAATGACAATACATGACAGGACAAGCATGTAGACTGACTTTTGTACTTCAAAGAAGGTATGACTATCTACTCCCTTCCTACTTTGAAAGAATGGTTGCAATTGCCCAGCAATAAGATATACAACAAAACCATAATCAATACTTGGGAATGAAGGGTGGGTGATGAAGGTGGCTTCACACGTGGGGAGCAGATTCCTGTTTTTTAGGATGGTTGATCTAAACCACAATAATATCAAGAATATCTCATCAGGACAGCACATATATGAGAAATACCATTATAATATCCAGTTTAATTCCAATCCAATTTTCCTCCAGACCTAGCTGATAAGCCTATCCAGACAGCGTGTGAGGTGGTAATCATAGGTGTACTTTATCAGGTGCTAATAACAGAATCTGACCATGATTTCTAAGTTTATTTGAGGGCGTGCAACATTCTCAGAGATTAGTCCTAAAAGGCCTTTTGGCACCCTCTACCAACCCATCCACCAAATCCACTAACAGCAAAAAAGAGAAAATCTCAGCAATTTCTTTCCTGCAGAGTCGTCTTTCTTGATATTATCTAAACCTAAAATGCACTAGAATATATTTCTGTTTGTTTTCATCACTGCTGTGTTCTCAGTGCCTAGAACAGGGCCTGGGACATAGTAGACTCAATAAATATTGCTGATAAAATAAATTGTTGCATTAGAAAAAAATAAGACGCAATTCTGGGCAGAGGTGGTCACTCTCTAGAGGTATCAGACTACCAGCATCTCTTCAAGGCCTCAGGCATGTCCAAGTATGGTTCAGAAGAGTATCAGAAAATATTTTATTTAAAAAGTATTAAGTATATTTTATAACATTTAAGAAAAAAGAATGAAGAATAACATAACTAATATCCATGTACTACCACCTGGCTTAAGAGCTAATATATTGCCAACAATGTTCAATTCACCTAGTGTGGCCCTCCCTGGGTGCCTTCTCCATCCTGCCCCTGAAATATAATGACTAGACTTAATTTGGTGTTTATCAATCTCATGTATTTCTTTATAGTTTTATTATATGTATATGTATCTTTAAGCACCAATAGTGTTGTGTTGCATGCTCTAAATTGTATGTGTTATCTTACTGTGTAAGTTCTTCTGTAATCTGCTCTAGTTATATTTAAGTGCACACCTTTCAGAAATTCTATACACGTACATGTGCACACGCATATGCAGACATACTGTATATGCTGTTTTGTAACTTCATTTTTTCTTTACAGTTTTTCATCCTAAGACATCTTGCAAATACAAAAAGTAATACAAAAAACCCAAGTTGGACAAAACTTAAGAAATTAAACACTGCACCCTATGTATTCCCTTCCTCCACTGCATTCAGGTCCTCCCCACATAGACATTTATATTTTCCATCCCCCCAAAATATCTAATATTAGTTTATATTTTTTAAACTTCATATTGCATTCTGTTCTGAAATGAAGAGGTGAAATTGTGACTTTTGAGCTTCTGGGCTTCCCGTAAGGGCAACAGTTCCAACTCCCCACCTGGTGAGTGCCACTGCACCATTACCTGGTCTCAGGTCCGCTCCCACCACCTTCCACTCACTCCCCACCATCCCACAGCCCCATTACACCACTATCCTAGTCTCTTCATTCTTCAGATTCCTTCAGAGCACACTATGGGTATCACCACCACACAGATTTTTCTCCTCTCTTCATTTTTGACACTTGTGGATTTCCCTGTTTTATTGTGAAATCATCTATGCTTTTTTTTTTTTTTTTTTTTTTTTTTTTTGAGACAGGGTCTCACTTTGTTTCCCAGGCTTAAGTGCGAGGTGCAATCATGACTCACTGCAGCCTTCAACTCCCAGGCTCAAGCTATCCTTCCACCTCAGCTCTGGAGTAGCTGGGACTACAGGCACACATCACCACAGCTAGCTAACTTTTTTGTTTTTTGTAGAGACAGGGTCTCCATATGTTTCCCAGGCTGGCCTCCTACCTCAGACTCCCAAAGTGCTAGTGTATAGAGCGCCCTTGACATAAGTAACTCCATCTTAGAAAAAGACTCCATCTTACATTTCAAAAGGCACTTTGCCAACAGGGAGCAGATGTTTTGCGTGATCAATAAAGACTGCATCCAGCCAGGTAACAACGTAACCAAGCACACTCTTCCACTATCAGTCCTCACCAGAGGATTCTGTGGCCATAAAAAGAGCAGGACTTCTGCATCTCCTAACACCCATCGTTGCTGTCACTTGTGATAAGCACCTGGCATATGCCGCCGAAGGCTCTGCCTGCAACAAAGACTCCTCCCTGCAAGAACAACAGATCACCTGGGCCAGACCAGGATATTCTTTTTGTCTCATCACTCATGCTCGACTGGTTCACTAATCCTTTTTCCTATCCCCTTTCTCTTAATGTTAAATGTTTGTTGTGGAACATTTAGTCTATAATATTTATACATTGAATAAGTATACTATATGTATGGTTTGCAAAATTGACTGACTTGTGGAGTGACTTGAGCCCGTGTGCCTGTGGCTCTGACTACCGAGTGAACAGGAAGTACTAAGGAGAACTGCCTCCTTGGGAACTCCATGGAGCTCTTGGCTTTTGTAATTGAAATAGCATTAATAAAAGTCTGACATTGTGGAAAGACACAAATGTGCACGGACTTGGTTATCTCTGACTTGCATCCTTCACAATAGCTGGGATTACAGGCATGAGCCACCGCACCTGGCCTCATCTATGCATTTTAAAAGATGTTTATTCTACCATATGCAGTTTTTCTAGGTGTAGCAGGGGAGTTTTTCAGGATAAGAAACCTGCCAAATTTCTGGAAGTGAAAGTCTTGAAAGTTTCCTAAATATTCTAAATATGTATTGTAGTCAGCACAAATAGTAATTTCCCATAAGAATCTCACAATTTAAATAGCTGACAGATATTTATAAAACATCTGCTAGATTTTATTAGGGGTATGTCAATTTAATCTAAACAACTCACTTTGTTTCAGTGTTAATGTGTTTATATAATAATTTTTGTTTTCATAGATACATTTTACAGTTATTAAATAGAGAATAACAATACATGTCTAATAGTTTAAGAAAAAAAGTAACAGAGTTTTCCTTTATTAGAACAAAAATGAAAGGAATTCTTTCATAGGCATTAGAATAAAAATGAAGGGAATTCTTTCATAGCAGTGTAGTAAAGAAAAGGGGAGAAAGGTTGTGCGGGGACAATCTTCAAACTGGTTAAGACAAGTTTAGTTAGAAAGAACATTCTGAGTTGGACTGACTAACCCAGATGTGAGGGGACACCCATTATTTGGTAAAAAAAGATTTTGGTATGACCATACAAGCAAGTATACCCATTAGTTATGACCAGTGGAAAAATGGAACTCTGTAAATTTGGGAAGTTCTGTTCTAGAACTACACACTGAAGATCAAGTAGATATTATTTCATCTGAGGTTCATATTTTGTGGTCATGACTGCTTAGATATTTTTATTTTGCATTTATTCTCTTTTTATATTTGAAATTTCACCCTGACTTAGTAGGTATCCTAGCTAGCTTCTGACTGCTCCTCCCCCATGTTCTAGCCTCTTCCTGCTTCAGCTCCTGGAGGCTCATGCATTTCCACAGTAGTCTCTTGCCCCTGACTTACAATGTCAATGACAGGCACTAGGATGGGTAGAAGGAGAATGAGTTGCATATGAGATGAATGCATATGAGTACTTATTTCCACAGCATGCTCCCTGACAGGTCATCATGGGTTATCTGTGTTTCCCTACCCAAGGTCATGGCTCCTGCCAGGCAATATTTCCATACAGTTACTATCTCCTGGTTATGGTAACTCTTGCCCCTTCAGGCTTTGAATGGTCCCCGTACCTCCTTGCTACTAGCTCCACACGCCATTGACACTGCCCACCTCTTTATTAAACTCCCTTCAAATTATCTAACTTGATTGTTCCATCCAATTCTTGCTGACTGATACAGTGGATAATTTTGGTGTGAAATGAGGCTGAGGATATTGGAAGGGAACAACCCTGCTGATATGGTCAGATACGTTTTTTAAAAGATTACTCTGGCTATAATAAAAACCAATTGTAAGAAAGCCAGAATGGATGTGGGTAGACCTATTAGGAAATTTTATCAGTTGCCCTGGAGAGACTAATACTATTTGTCATGGATTTAGATGAGGAGATGATGATGATTACTCCCAGGTTTCCAGCTTGCGTAACTAGATAGCATAGCAGCCGTAACATGGAGAACACTGGAACGAACCAGGTTTTCCAAGTAAAGGCAAGCAAGCACAGGGAGCAGCTCATTTATTTTGATTCTGAATATGTTTAGTGGAAGGGGCCTTCAGGACACCCAAGATGAGGGCAAGTGGCCAGCTGGACGTATGGGTCTGGGGAGCTTGGAAGATGTAAATTTGTGAGACATGTAGAGTGATCGGATGGCCTGAGAACAGAGTAAAGAGTGAAAAGAGGAGAGGGCTAGGAATGAAACTTGAGGAATCCCATCATATAATGACTAGTGAGAGGCAAAGTGTACAAATGAAACTGAGAAGGACTAGCCAGAGAGCAAAGAGGAATTCAGCTATCAAAATAGGTCTGAGTCCAACACAAATATCTGATAGTCTGGTGTGAGTTTTTCCAACTTTCAGATTCATCCCACCTGATGATGACAGCCAGTGGTTGCAAAGTCTCACCAGGTTTCTCTCAAACCTTGGAAAGCCACAGAGACAGGTGCGTAGGTCACAGTTTAGGAATACTGGCTCAGAGCCAGATAACCTGGGTTTGCATCGTAATTTCATCTTCTATCAGCTATATGACCTTGGGAAAGTTGCCTAACCTGTATCATTCCTAAAATGGAGATAAATTTATTACTTCCATCTTAGGCACTATGAAAAGTAGACAAAAATAATGTGTACAAAGTCTATAGCACAGTGTATGACACATAGTAAATTTTGGATGTTATTCTCATTTTTCATGAAAAGATTAGGGAATCCAAGGAAAGCAAAACAAAACAAAAGGTAAAAGAAAGAGAGATAAAACATAATGATAGAAAGCCCAGATCACATCTCAGTAGGTTAGAGAGACTGGGGAATGAGGAAAAGCAGGATGAGAACGGCAAGTAGCCCCAGTCTACTGGAATCAACAGGTCCCCTTCCAGCTTCCATACCCTCTAGTGCTTCTGCAAAAAAGCAGAGAAGTACCCGAAAAGGCATGTGGAAGAGGAGTCGGTAAGTGAAGGACTCAGGCCTTCTACCAATTGAATAATTAGGTTTCAAATGATCGAAAGCATATAATAAGTGTTTTTTTCATCATATGCAAATAAGCTCAAAAATGCGTTTCTGCAACATTTGTGGAAAATATTGTGTATGTGGCTGACAATTGAAGTTTCTGATTCCAAACATTTTAGGAACCTACAGAGCTATTTCAGTTTCTGAAGTGACGGCTCTGTGAAGGTGACCAACTTGTCATGGTTTGCCTAGGATTTTCCTGGTTTTAGTATGGTTAAGTCCCGACAAACCCCTCAATCTGGGGAAACTTGAGATAGTTGGTTACTCTACTGGTATCTCCCTCTGATACTGAAGAAAAAAAAACCAAAAAACACTTCCCCCAACTAGTCTGACACCAGGAATTATAACTAACTTGCTGTTTACGAACAGAGAAGAGTGGATCCCTAAAGGGTATGATTTAAGAGGGTACCAAAAAATTTAGTCTCCAAGCCAAATTGTTCCTCATTTTTAGCACACTTTCTGCTCCCATTCCATTGATTGACCCTGACTGAAATTCTGAACTGGCTGACCCTTGGGCTGGGGCCACCTGACACTTCCTTGCAATGTCAATGCAGCCTTGGAGAAGCAAGAAAGCTCTTAGCAGGCATTAACATTTTACCTCAATATAATTTATCAAATTTGTCAGTTCCCTGGCCGACACTGGTGGAAGTGGATTAAAATGATGTAAGTTTTAGGGGAGTATGTAGCAGGTCAAGAAAGAGTCAGATCATGGAGGAAATTGCACATGCATTGATTTAGATAGGGTACCATTGTAGAAACCTCTAGACTTCTAGACAAAAATTTCCAAATCTTTTTTCCTTGGAACACCTGTCCCAAGTTTCTCTCTGTAAAAGGACTCCTTGGCAAATTATCTTTGGAAAACCTGACATGCCGTCTCTCCTTTTTTTAGAGATTCAATATGCAGAGTAGCACAGTAAGAGCTCTGAGAAGCTCAGCATTAGATAATGCTTTTAAATTTTCTTTAACTCATCATTTTTCCATTTTATTTTATCATTAAGCCTTTTGCAATAGTATCTCTCAGAACTAGTATGCTGCAGAACAGTTTTTAGGAAAAATGCTATAATTTTTGAAGAGAAAAAAAATTCCCTCTGCACACTAGAGGTAAACCGATACTAAAGAAATAAAATAACCAGATAGAAGGGTTAAAAAAAAACTCATCTGCTTCACAATAGGGCCAAGCATGTATTCATTCATTCACTTCACAAATCTTTACGATAACTACATGTGACCACTGACTATGGGGCAGGCAGAGTTTCACATGCTGTAGATACAGGAAAGAGCCAGACAAAGACTGCCTTCATAGAGGTTTCATCCTATAGGGAGACTATACAATTGAACCTAGGCTTTTAATCCTCTTTGAACATGTATGTAAAATAAACCTTCAGACCATAAGGTGAGTTAAAAGTCCCTACTGGGGTTTGGACAATTACCTTGATAACTCCTGACCTTGTGGACCTAGATCTGAATCCCTAGTTCTGTCAGCCCCCGCTTCAACTCCTCTCAATGTCCTTGAACCTCAGCTTTCCTCCATGGAATTATCACTCTAGATGTCAGTATGCTGAGGCATCTTCAGCAGAGTAACCAGTTCCAGCCCATGACTGACAAATGCTAATCCTGACGTCCCAGATGGATGGATGAGCCCTAGATCTTCAGGGGGCAGGGTGGTGTTAAAGTGGTAGTGCTGAGGGAGGTATTCAGCAGCAATGATATATATTGAATATTTGAAATGTCACATAAATTCACATAAATTGATGAAACATTCCATTTTATTAAACAGCAGGAGGGAGAATTACTCTAAAACTCAAACATATACTTGTTTCAAAAAGCAAGGGTTCAAGCCATGTCTATCCTAGTTCTTTTCAGGTATTTCACATTTACTCCTTTCAAGGTAGCACATCTAAAGTATTTTAATTATTTAGTTATATAAATCTAAACAAAGGCAAGAGGAGATAGAAAATTAATGTTCTAATATGCACTGGGATTTGTAAGATGAAATCATTATATAAGACTCCTGGCTAGTGGCCAAAATAATATGTCAGTTGCAAAAATTAGAGTAAAACCATCTTCAATAGCTATTCTAAAGCTAAACCAAGTTAACAGATAAAGCACTTGACATTTAGTGACATTTTTAAAACTAAATAAATTTTACTCTTTAATTTCCTATAAGCAAAATTTCATTAAAAGTAAGTACAATGTTAATAACTTCCAAAAATGCCAACAGGCTCCTTCATTTTAAATTACTAAAATATTTTTCATTTTTCATTTTATAACTTTAGGCAGTAGTGTCCTCATGGAGGTTTAAAAACTGGCTCTTTGGGTGGGGAGGAGGAGTTCTGATTTGTAGCATTTGCCAGTTTCCATGGTGTTAAATACACCCATTCACTGTGGTTGGTTTCAACCTACCAGTGTGATAGCATTTTGGAGCTGAAAGCTGCATATAATTAGCTTTCCTGAGTCAATGCAAGCCAATGAGAGTGGCCTACTGCACATCCGGACTAGATTTTCATATTCTGTGTACAGCTTTACTCAAATCCTTTTCTTAAAATTAAGGGAACTGCCACCAGGTGATGAGAAATGCATGGTTCCTATGTTTCCAGAAATACAAAGAAATTCATGTCATGAATCTTGAATTTTCAAAGTCTACATTAAAGAAAACCCACATCCCAAACTATAGCTCTTTATTAGAGTTGCTAAATTATGTAGAGACACTTAACATTTTTTTCTTAACAGGCAGTATAGCATGGTAGGTAAGAGAGTCGGAGTCCTGATATTGAGTTCAGACTCTGCCCCTCTCTACCTCTGTGATTTGGGGCTAGTTATTTTATTTTTATCTCTTTGTACTATTGTTTCATTACCTGTGAATAATAGAGCTAATTATCACATTAGCTAATAGAGTTATTGTGAGGATCAAATGAGATAGTCTATATAAAGGGATTTGCAACTGTGCATAGCACAGTGAGAATTTAATTGTATTAATAGTATTAATGTCATTGGCTAATTCTAATGAAATACATTCATCAAGTTGTTGATTGAGGGTTGGCTCAGCTGCAAAATATGCTGGGACTTTGGCACTCTAGGGTCAGTGAAAAGGAATGAATCTGGAGACATGCAGAGACTTGCCTGCTGAACAACCAGGGATGGTCTCCCAAGTCCACCACTTAGTGACTTTACCCCTCTATGTCTGAGTTCTCTTATATGTAAAACAGGCATAATAATAGCACATGGCTGGGCGCGGTGGCTCATTCCCATAATCCCAGCACTTTGGGAGGCTGAGGCGGGTGGATCACGAGGTCAGGAGTTCAAGACCAGCATGGCCGATATGGTGAAACCCCGTCTCTACTAAAAATACAAAAATTAGCCGGATGTGGTGGCGCGTGCTTGTAATCCCAGCTACTCAGAAGGCTGAGGCAGAGAATTGCTTGAACCTGGGAGGTGGAGGTTGCAGTGAGCTGAGATCTTGCCACTGCACTCCAGCCTGGGCGACAGAGCGAGACTCCGTCTAAAAAAAAAAAAAAGCACCTAATTCATAGCATTGTAATGAAGGTTAGTATATATATATATATATATATATAAAGCACTTAGAATAGCATATTGGCATACAGTAAGCACTCGATAAACATTAGTTATTATTTTTTAAGGCATAGACTGTTGAACAGGAAGTGTACTAAAGTTGTGACTTGGCCAAAAGTACAAATGTCATCAAGTGATAGCAGTAGGCTCTAAATATTGTTACTGCTTCCTTGGTATGGATTCAGGAAATGGGGCAGAACAGTATATAAGGACAATTGCTTGAATAACTCATAGGAAAAAAGAAAAACAGAAATAGAGAAATGAGTCAGTGACTGAAAAAGATAATTTGATACCTTTTTCAATAATTTATACTAAATTGTTGTGATACCATAGCTTAATATTTCTCTAGCTTATTCTTCACATTGTATTAATAATTGTCTTCCAACTTGTCTTAAATCATCTCTGGGGATATGCTGCTCCTAGAAACTGCACGGTGCATTACAACCATATGGAGTCATTATGAAACATACTAATGCTTAGAAACTGGCTTAGTTATTCTAGGGTAGGACCTGGACATCTGCATTGTTTTCAAGTGGCCCAGATTATTTAAGTGTGCAGCTGGGCTGAGGACTTCTATCTTAGAAGAAGATGGTTTCAGAATTCAAATCAGTGGCCATTAAAAACCTTCTCACAGCTGCTAGCTTTGAGTATTGCAGCATGATGAATAATTCCTGTGACTATCCCTTTTTCTAACACTCTACTGAAATCAGATTTTAATTTCTCTTTCTTTCATTAAGCAATGGGGGAAAAAAGGAGTAAGAAAGAAGAAAAAATTTTTCAACCAACATTTTTGTCTTTATTCAACCAGTATTTATTGAACATCTGCTATAGGTCAAGCATGGTGTTGACTTCTAATGAATAATGTGGATTTCATAGCCTGTTAAAGGAATTTGTGGCCTGAAGTTCAAAGAGTACCTCCTACCTGGTTAAAATTAATTCGCAGATTCTTTCGGTGAAACTTTTTTCTTCGATATTTTTTATTGTGGCAAAATGCACCTATCATAAGATTTACCATCTTAATTATTTTAAGCGTATAGTGCAGTGGTATTAAGTACATTCATATTGTTGTGCAACCATTAACACTATCTATCTCCAGAGCTCTTTTTTTTTTTTTTTTTTTTTTTTTTTTTTTTTCCGAGACTGAGTCTCGCTCTGTGGCTCAGGCTGGAGTGCAGTGGCACGAACTCGGCTCACTGCAAGCTCCGCCTCCCGGGTTCACGCCATTCTCCTGCCTCAGCCTTCCGAGTAGCTGGGACTATAGGTATGCGCCACCATGCCCTACTAATTTTTGTATTTTTTAGTAGAGACAAGGTTTCGGCATGTTGGCTAGGCTGGTCTCGAATGCCTGACCGCAGGTGATCCGCCCACCTCGGCCTCCCACAGTGCTGGGATTACAGGCGTGAGCCACCACGCCCAGCCTACAGAGCTCTTTTCATCTGGCAAAACTGAAACCCTATACCCATTAAATAACAATGCAATCACTCACCTCCACTGCCAGCCCCAGGCAGTCACCATTCTACCTTCTGTGTCTATCAGTTTGACTCCCCTAGGTACCTCATATAAGTAAAATCATATAGTATTTGTCTTTTTGTGACTGGCCTATTCCCCTTAGCATAATGTCCTCAAGGTTCAACCATGTTGTAGCATATATCAGAATTCCTTTCCTTTTTAAGGCTGAATAATACTTCCTTGTATGTATATATCACATTTTGCTTATCCATTCATCTGTTGATGGTCACTTGAGTTGCTTTCATGTTTTAGCGGTTGTGAATAATATTTCTATGAACATGAATGTACAAATATCCCTTTCAGACCTTTCCTTCTGTTTTTGAAATTTTGTTTAGAGTTGGGTCTTGATCTGTTTCACAGGCTGGAGTGATCATGGCTCACTGCAGCTCCAACTCTTGGGTCCAAGGGATCCTCCCGCCTCAGCCTCTGAGTACCTGGGGCTACAGATGCATGGCCACCACACCCAGGTAAGTTTATTTATTTTTTAGAGATGGGGTCTTGCTATGTTGCCCAGGCTGGTCTTGAACTCCTGACCCCAGGTAATCCTTCCACCTCAGCCTCCCAAGTTTGCTGGGATTACAGGCATGAGCCACTGTACCTGGCTGAAACCCTACTTTGAATTCTTTTGGATATATACTCAGAAGTAGAATTACTGGATCATACTGTCATTCTATTTTTAATTTTTTGAGGAAACACCATACTGGTTTCCACATTGACTGTGCCATTTTACATTCCCATGGGCTGTGCACAGTGTTCTAATTTCTCCACATCCTCACCAAACCTTGTTATTTTCTGTTTTATTGGTAGTAGTCATCCAAATGGGTGTGAGATGGTATCACATTGTGGTTTTGATTTCTATTTCCCTAGCGATTAGTGACATTGAGCATCTTTTCATGTGCTTGTTGATCAGTTATGTATATTCTTTTGAGAAATGTCTATTCAAGTCCCTTGTCCATTTTGAATCTGGTTGTTTGTTTTTTTGCTGTTGAGCTTTAGGAGTTTTTTCTATATATTCTGAATATTGATCCCTTATTAGATATATGATTTGCAATATATTCTCCTATTCAGTAGGTTGCCTTTTCACTCTGTTAATGACATCCATCAATGCACAAAAGTTTTTAATTTTAATGAAGCCTAACGTCTATTTTTTTCTTTTGTTGATTGCATCCTTGGTGTCATATCCAAGAAATCATTGACAAATCCAATGTGGTGAGGAGTTTGCCCTATAGTTTCTTTTGAGTTTTGTAGTTTTAGATTTTATGTTTAACTTCTTGATCCATTTTGAGTTAATTTTTGCATATGGAATTAGATAAGGATCTAGCTTCATTCTTTTGCATGTGGATATCCAGTTATTCTAGCACCATTTGTTGAAAAGACTTTCCTTTCCCTCATTGAATGGTCTTGGCACCCTTGCTGAAAATCATTTGACTATGTGTATGAGGGTTTATTTCTGAGCTCTCTATTCTATTCCAGTGGTCTATACGTCTGTCTTTATGCCAGTTATTTGGGTGAAATTTTGATAGGTGGAAGATTACTATTAGTAGAGGATCAAAAGAAATATCAGAGCTATAGAAATTTGGGCCAATAAAATATTTTTAGACTGGCAACATGTAAGCCATATATTTATATAACCCAGCCTCTAGCCACCTCCAGTTTGTACCGGCATCTTTAGAAGGAGCAGCAGCAACAGAAATAGCCCAATACAGTCTCTGATGTCCTCTTTTCAACATTTCTCTTTCTGCATGCCTCTGTGGTTTCCTCCTTGCTTGATCTGCCCTTCTAACAATTCCAACAAGCAGGCTGATAAGAAGGGAAGATTTCTTTTTTCAGGTTTTGAGCTTACATTGGGAGGGATGAAGTAGCCAGTTTGATTATCAGTCATTTATACTTTAGTGTAAAATACAGAATGCTGATGATCTGGGGTACTGAGACCACTGAGACAGAACTACCAGGGAGAAACATCTACTTTGACATCTACTTTGCTGCAGAGTCAGGACTATAAAAACCTAGATATCTGTTCAGCATTTCTTCCACCCTATTGCTTCTTCATGGTGGAGCCAAGAGCAGGTGTTTTCGTAGAAGTTTGGCCAAGGGTTCTCAGTGCTTTGGGCTGGATTGTGAGTGCAAACAATGTGGCAAAGGATGCAAAACAGGATGATACTGATGAAAAGCATTGCCTGCCTTTGTATTTTGCAAACACGTAGCCCTTGATCAAATTCGACTAAGAGAGATGAATTGGGTATTTGGAAATACTGAACTAGTTTCAAAAGAGTTGGTGTTTGTCCCATTCTTACTGAAGTTTGCAAGATGCTCTCAGCTATTCAGAGCACTCACACGGAGTACATATTTGAATATCAACACAGGATAATGCTATTCTTGTCCTGGGGATGATCAGAGGGTTTCAGGCTCCCGCTATTTCACATTCTGCTTGCTACAAAAAGAGAGAGGTGAAAATCTCTCACAGCAGGAGAAGCTCTTTCCTTGTCAGAAATTCTCACATACGTTGTTTCTAGTTATTCTCTTAATCACTGTACCCTTGGTTTTCCGATTTCATCATATTTTTGGAAAGTCTTATTATACAAAGGGCATGGCAGTTTAACAATAATGCTGGGCAAGAAAGAAGTCTTTGGTGTATTTGCTATGTAAAGCAGCAAAAAAAAAATCCCAGCTAAATTTACAGAATTAATACATTTTCTTCATGATTCTCCAGGGTTTCCACCTAAGGCAAAAATCAGTACTGAACAAATTTAGGCCAGAAGATATTGTACTTGGATAGCTTACTTGAATTGCCTGACTTGGGAGCTTTTTTGTTCCTCATTTGTGATTTTCATGGGCTACCAATATACTATAAAGTTAGGTATTTCTCATCTGAGTTGGGTGTGGGATTTCTTATTAAAAATGAAGTTATAACAGGAAGAAAAAATGTAATTGTACCAATCTGAGATTATGGCTGGAGTACATTTATTCAAAGAAGAGTTCTTTTAACAGCTATTAGTTATGGTCTAGGGTCAAAATTTCTGTATGCATGCCTTTTAAATCAAGATATTTGAAAGAGGCCTTTTTGATGCTGTGTTGAGTCTTGAAATTGTTTGAGTGCTGCTGCCAAAGACTCTCAGTGCTGAACTTGAAAAGATGTTTCAATGGACAATCATTTAGAACAGTTAGAGGAAATAAGCATTTGAATGAATCATTGACCCAAACAAGAAAATCTTCCATATTATTTAAAATGCATCAGAAACCCTCAAGTAATCATCAGCAAATGTGAGTTCAATAGAACATCCCTAGATCTTTGCTCCAAGAGCAAAATGGTGAATTATCCTTCTAGGGTCCATCAAAAATGAACATTCTTCAAGGCTCCTTTCATAGCACTTACTTTAGGGTGTGTTTTACCTTATCAGAGAATATGAGTAGGCGAGTGTTAAAATATGCAATCTAGCCAGAAACGTCATTATTCCCTACAATTTTCTGCTCCTGTACAAAATACAACTTTTTAATATTACTATCCAAACAATCCTACTAAATAAATAATGAGAATTAATCAAAATTAAAATGTTAATTGTCTATAGTCTCTAATCTGTCCAAAATGATTCACCTATTTGAAAGATTTATTGTTGAACTTCTTGCAATTAAAAATATGTCTATGAATGCTGAAAATATTATTATATTTCTTATCTGGGTGATGGATACATGGGAGTCTTCACTTTGTATGTATATTACACCTCAATAAAATATAAAAATAGGTAATATAAGACATGTTCCATAATAATAAACTTGGAAAAAATATTTGCAGCTCATATCATAGACTAAGGGTTAATTGTCCTAATCTATATATAACTATATATAATTATATAGGCTATATATAAACCTCCTAAAATCAAAATGAAAAAGATCTATAACCCAAGAAAAAAATGTGCAAAGGATATGAACTTACAGTTCACAGAAAAAAGAAGTACAAGAGGGTCTTAAATATATACGATAATGTGCAATCCCATTTCAAGAGAAATATAAATACAACTTTATTGAAACAGAACTTTTTGTCTATCAGATTGTTCAAGGTCAGAAAGATTGTTAACACTATGTGGCAAAATCAAGGAGATCTTCAAGATTTTCTATATTACAGAGAGATGTGAATTGGCACCACTTTTATGGAGGATAATTTGATGATATCTATCACATTTACAAATGGATTTTCTTTGACCCAGCAATTCTACTTGTAAAAATTTAATCTATAGACATGTTCAAGCATTTGTAAGTTGACACATACACAAGGATATGTGTGGCAGCATTGCTTGCATGAGCAAAAGATGAAAAGCAACCTAAATGTCTACCAGTAGTGGACTGGTAAAATAATACTAAAGTCAAACAACAAGATACCCTTAGCCCCAGAAAAGAATGGGGATATTCTTTATGAGCTGATGAAACAGGAAATTTTCCCTGACCACTTCACGGGACTCATGAAAGAGGTGGCTCGTTTACTCAGCCTGCAGTTCTCAACCCCTCACAGGTGGGGAAGCATGCAGGTGAGTGGGTGCAGGGGCCGGCACAAGTGCTTCTGGGCGCTGGCAAGAACAGAACTCTTTGCGGCCCTGCGGCAGCATCTAGGGGGATACCCGCGACCCCTGGAGCCCCAGAGTGCGTGTGTTACAATGTGCGCTTTAGCTTTGCTGTTTGTGGACAGCTTAAGTGTTTAACATCTCTGTGTAACAGCCGTCTGTATCCTGAGCTCTTGCTTGGTGTCAGGAAGAATCAGGTCACACAAACGAATTGAAGATGGTAAACGCAGGAGATTTTATTGCTGATGAAAGTGGCTCTCAGTGGGATGGAGAGCTGGAAAGAGGATGGAGCCGGAAGGTGGTCTTCCCCTGGAGTTTGGCCGTCCCTGGCCCAACTCTTCTCTGAGGTCCCACCGTCAAGCTGTCCCTCTCAAGTCCAGCTGTTTCTCTCTGATATCCAGCTGCTTCTCTTCTCTCCTCTGCTGCACCACTGCCAAGTGGAGGCTGGGTTTTTATAGGTATAGGATGTGGGATGGGGCAGTCCAGGGTGGTTTTGGAAAAGGCAACATTTGAGCAGGAAAAGGAGGATGTAAAGTTCTAATTTTGGGCTGCGGGTCCAGGCTTGAGGGTGGGTCTCTCACCGGGGACCGCCCTCCTCTACCCAGTATTTCCCTGCCTCCTGTCCGTATCACTGACATGGAACGATCTCCAAGATATATTGCTGGGTGAAAAATAAAAACAGGGTACAGGACAGTGTATATAGTACATTATTATTCACAGAAGAGGGGGATATTATATATTAATATCTGCTTATATATGCACAAAATACGCCTAGAGAAATAGATCAGAAATTCATTATTATTATCATTGCTTGTTTTCTTGCTTCCTGTCTCCTAGAATGTCAGGTTGGAGGACAGAGAGATATTAGCACTGCTTTGTTCGGTACACCAATTAGAGAACGTGTTACACAGAGAAGATTAATACTTATTGAATATCAGCACTCAAACAGAAAAACCCAAACACACAAAAACAGGTTTTACACAAACCTCAACATAAGTCAACAGATACATGATTTTCAACAAATGAACTGAGAAACTCATATCATTGATTGCTCTACAGATGGTAACTGGGTGGCTTGGGAACTGAGGTTCAAAGAAGACTTTTCATTACATATCTTTCTGTACCTTTTGAATATTGAACTAAGTGAATATATTATTTCCAAAATAAAAGGATAAAAATTTAAAAATATGCCCATGAATTTCTGTCCTTCCAAGTAAACCTGAGATATCTTGCAAATAGAAATAGGTCAGAAGCATGGTGGGTACACGAGGGATCTTCTCCAGCCTTAAGGGGTCGGCAGGTCAGAGAAGTCAATGCATGTAGTATATTTTAGTTAAAAAAAATCCAGGGATTCTGTTCTGTTTTGTGTTGTGCTGATTTTTAGTGACTGTTCATGTTCCTAGTGAGTTATCATTGTTACTAACAAGGCAAATTATGGCCAGCTGCAGTGGCTCATGCCTGTAATCCTAGCACTTTGGGAGGCTGAGGAGAGTGGATCACCTGAGGTCAGGAGTTCGAGACCAGCCTAGCCAACATGGCAAAACCCCGTCTCCACTAAAATACAAAAAATTAGCCAGGTATGGTGGCATGTGCCTATGGTCCCAGCTACTCAGGAACTCAGAAGGCAGAGGCTTCAGTGAGCCGAAATCCCACCACTGCACTCCAGGGTGGAGGACAGAGTGAGACTCTGTCTCAAAAAATAAAATAAAAGGCAAATTACTAAAAAAGCAAAAATTTTGGTAGGGAATTATACAGTCTCTTTCAATACTAGTTCCATTACTCTGAGAAATCCTAGGAATCATTAAAGATTGTGGTTATTCAAATTCTAATTCAATCCTATATTTTTTGAAATATTGCTGTCTTTCTGAAGAATGGCCTTTATAGAATGCCCCAAAGAGAATTCATAGGACACAAGAAAAGACAGTCTTGGCATTAAGACAACCAGCTTGCTGGGTTGGTGTCATGTCTTATTTGGTCTTCAGCAGGTGTCTAACACTCTGTAAAAAATCAAAACTGTTTTTGGCAGTTAATTAGCCAATGGGGGTGCCGTACAGCCAATCTGGTTAAATCGTTAAAGTAGCTGAGAAAAATTAGACCACATGTAGCAATGGCCTTAATTTCTCATGATATAAGATATATGCTTAGTGAAATTGTTTAATTGTTTCATACTATTGATATGAACAGGAGACAGGGAAATACTAGGTAGAAGAGGGCAGTCCCCAGCAAGGGCCCCACCCTCAAGCCTGGACCTGCAGCCCAAAGTAAGAACTTTACATCCCCCTTTTCCCACTCAAATGTTGCCTTTTCCAAAACCACCTGGCCTGCCCTGCCCCTATACCGTACCCATAAAAACCCCAGGCTCCACTGGCAGCAGCGTGGCAGAGAAGGAGAGAAGAGAAGAAACAGCCAGAAGTTGGAGAGAAGCAGCTTGACTTCAGAGGGATGGCTTGATGGCAGGATCTCAGAGAAGAGGTCCCTCTGAAGTCAAGCTGCTTTTCCAGGGGAAGACCACCTTCCTGCTCATCCCCTTTCTAGCTCTCCATCCCACCGAGGGCCACTTTCATCAGCAATAAGATCCCCCACATTTACCGTCTTCAATTCATTTGTGTGACCTGATTCTTCCTGGATGCTGAACAAGAGTTCAGGATACAGAAGGCTGTCACACTGAGCTGCTAAACCCTTAAGCCATCTGTGGACAGCAAAGCTAAAAGAATGCACTGTAACACATGTCCTCTGGGGCTCTGAGGGTCATGGGTACTCCCCTAGATGCTGCCATGGGGCTGCATGAAGTTCTGCTCCTGCGTGTTCCCAGAAGCACTTATCCTGGTCCCTGCACCTGCTCACCTGTGTGCTGCCCCTCCTGCAAGGGATTGAGAGCTGCAGGCTGAGTAAATGAGCCACGTTTTTAATAAGTCCCACGAAGGAATCAGGGAAAATTTTGTTTCACTATTAGGATGGAGAGATCATTTTCAGTGATCACATTTGGTTTTTGACATGGAAAACCTGCACTGTCAGCTTCCCTGCTTTTGAGATTTTGGGACTCAGACTGGCTTCTTTGCTCCTCAGCTGGCAGATGGCCTATTGTGGGACTTCACCTTGTGATTGTGTGAGTCAACACTCCTTAATAAACTTGCTTTCATATATACTTCTATCCTGTTACTCCTGTCCCTCTAGAGAACCCTGACTAATACAGACGTTGGTACTGGGTAGTGGGGCACTCCTGTAAGGATACCCAAAAATGTGGAGGCAACTTTGGAACTGGGTATCAGGCAGAGGTTGGAACAGTTGGAGGGTTCAGAAGAAGACAGGAAAATGTGGGAAAGTTTGGAACTTCCTAGAGAATTGTTGAATGGCTTTGACCAAAATGCTGATAGTGATATGGACAATAAAGTCCAGGCTGAAGTAGTCTCAGATAGAGATGAGGAACTTGTTGAAAACTGGAGCAAAGGTGACTCTTGTTGTGCTTTAGCAAAGGCACTGGTGCCTTCTTGCCCCTGCCCTAGAGGACACATAGAAATATGTGGAACTTTGAACTTGAAAGAGATGATTTGGGGTATCTGGTGAAAGAAATTTCTAAGTGACAAAGCATTCAAGAGGAAGCAGAGCATAAGAGTTTGGAAAATTTGCAGCCTGACAATGCAGTAGAAAAGAAAACCCCATTTTCTGGGGAGAAATTTAAGCTGGCTACAGAAATTTGCATAAGTGATGAAGAGCCAAATGCTAATTGCTAAGACAATGGGGAAAATGTCTCTAGGGCACATCAGAGACCTTCAGGGCAGCCCTTCCCATCACAGACCTAGAGGCCTAGGAGGGAAAAATTGTTTTGTGGGCCGGGTCCAGGGCCCTCATGCTCTATGCAACCTCAGGACATGGTGCCCTGCATCCCAGCTGTGGCTAAAAGGGGCCAACACAGAGCTCAGGCCTTTGCTTCAGAGAATGCAAGCCCCAAGACTTGGTGGCTTATATGGGGTGTTGGGCCTGTGGGTGCACAGAAGTCAAGAACTGAGGTTTGGGAACTTCTGTCTAGATTTCAGAGGATGTATGGAAATGTCTAGATGTCTAAGCAGAAGTTTGCTGCAGAACCATGAGGTTCCCCTCATGAAGAAGCTCTGCTAGGGTAGTATGGAAGGGAAATGTGGGATCGGAACCCCCACAGAGTCCCCAGTGGGGAACTGCCTAGTGGAGCTTTGAGAAGAGGACCACTGTCCTCCAGACCCCAGAATGGTAGATCCACTGACAGCTTGCACTGTGCACAGACATTCAACACCAGCCCATGAAAGCAGCCAGGAGGGGGCTGCACCCTGCAAAGCCACAGGGGTGGAGCTTCCCAAGGCTGTGGGAGCCCACCTCTTCCATCAGCATGTCCTGAATGTGAGACATGAAGTCAAAGGAGATCCTTTTGGAGTTTTAAGATTTTGAAATGGCCTCATTGCCTGAGGTACCACCTGTAGTTCTTTGTCTCATGAACAAGGAAATCAAGGAACACGAACTCCAAGGGAGAGGTCAGAGTAGACATTTAGTAAGTGAAAGAAAGAGAGAAAGCTCTCTGCTGCAGAAAGGGATCCCGATAAAGGGTTGCCGTTTTACAGTTGAATACAAAGGCTTTTATAAACAAGCTAGTGGGGAAAATGTTTCATTTGCATAAGGTGCAAAAAACTGGTTAGGACTAGGTATGTCATTTGCATAAGGTGTGAATTTCTGACCGCCCCCACCCTGCCCTCCTAGTGCGCATGTGGGCTCTTGGCCAGAGTTACTCCATGTTGTTCAACCTCCCTTACTGCACAAATGTTAGGGGGCAGAATTCTTCATTGCAGACATGCCTAGCCCAGTGTAGCTCCTCTTATCTTTGCAGCTGCAGACATGTTCCAAGTAAACCTCTCCCAGTGTAAGCTTCTTTATCTGGGTACATCCAAAAAAGGAAAGGAATGTGCTCACTGAGGCCCCACTGTATATATGTGAAATGTGCTGATTACACAGAAGGCATCCTTTTATGCTGGACCTTGCTTCCTTATCTGTGTGTGAAGTTTAATCTTTCAGGCTGCTTCTTTCATCAGAAAGGAAATTCAACTGAGGACTTTGCTATCTGCCTAACTGGTTCCTTCCTTTCTTCCTTCTCAATTTGACCGCCCTGCTGGATTTTGAACTTGCATGGGGCTGGTAGCCCCTTTGTTTTGGCCGATTTCTCTCATTTGGGATGGATGTATTTATCCAATTCCTGTACCCCTATTGTATCTAGGAAGTAACTAACTTGCTTTTGATTTTACATGCTCACAGGCGGAAGGGACTTGCTTTGTCTCAGATGAGACTTTGGATTGTGGACTGTGGAGTTAAGGCTGAAATGAGTTAAGACTTTGGGGGACTGTTGGGAAGAACCGATTGGTTTTGAAATGTGAGGACATGAGATTTGGGAGGGGCCAAGAGCAGAATTACGTGGTTTGGCTGTGTTCCCACCAAATCTCATCTCGAATTGTAGCTTTCATAATCCCCACATGTCATGGCAGGGACCCGGTGGGTGGTAACTGATTCATGGGGGTGGGTTTTTCCTGTGCTGTTCTCATGGCAGTGAATAAGTCTCATGAGATCTGATGGTTTTATAAAGGGTAGTTCCCCTACACACACCCACTTGCCTGCTACCATGTAAGACGTGCCTTTGCTCCTCCTTTGCCTTCTGCCACGATTGTGAGACCTCCCCAGCCATGGGGAACTATGAGTCCTTTAAACCTCCTTTTCTTTATAAATTACCCAGTCGGGTATTTCTTCAGAGCAGTATGAAAATGGGCTAATACAGTAAATATTACCTGGAAGCACACAGTGTGCATCTGTCCCTCATGGATGATGCTAATTTTAATCACCTGGTCAAAGTGTTGTCCAGTTTCTCCACTCTATGGTTACTGGGGTTTTCCCTCAGTTGCAATCAATAAGAAGGCAGTAGAGAGGTATTATAATGCTATGGAAATATCTTGCTCCTCACTAAATTTCCTCCTAAGTTTGGCATGCATTGTTGATTCTTGTATAAACCAGTCTTTACCACGATGGTTGCAAATGATGATCTCCCAAATCCAGTATTCCCTTGACATTTATCAGGAAGTCCTCGTCATTGTGTGTTAAGCAAGAGAAGTCACTTATATTCTATTATCTATCTATCCACCTATTTACCAATCATCTATCTATCATTAGTAAATATTCATGAGTTCATATTTTTCAATGACTTATAACTCATTATTTTACTTAGTGATTTTGGTATTCAAATTTTCCCATATTTGGCCAGTAGGAACCTATTCAGCTGGCCTCTGTGCCTTTGTGACATGCCCCTATCATGTTTTTGAATAGTTCTTTACTTTCTGGAATAACAAGATGTTCCTGTATTACCTTGTACCTACCCTGCCCCTGCCCCTGCCCAAACACTGGAAGCCATTTCTCTGAAAAGTCTTTGTTGTTTTCTGTGGGGACTGATATTAGAGAATAAAATCTGGATGCTCAGTATACTGATTGGTACTGGTATGTCTTTGCTTCTTAGCCCTTTCAGCAGTTAGGAAATATATGCATGTATACCCCTACATACATACACATATGTACAAATAAATACAAACACATAAATATATACATGTACCTGTATACTGGCATTATGACAGCCAGCCTCCAAGATGATCCCCAGTGATCCTTGACTCTGCATATTCATAGTCTTAGGTACATACAACATTGGATGAGGTCTGGTCTGTGTGACCAACAGAACATGGCAGAAGTGATGGTGTGTCACTTCTGAGATTCAGTTGTAAAATACATTGGCTTCCATCTTGGTTTCTCTTTCTCTCTCTCACATTATTTTCTCTGGGAGAAGCCAGCTGCCTTGTTATGATAGCCTATGGAGAGGCTCACATAAGGAAGAAATGAAGCTTTCTACCAATGACCATATCAGTGAGCTTGGAAGTGGATCCTTCAGCATCTATCAGCCTTTTAAGATGACTTCAGTCTTAGTCAATAGCCTGGTTGTAACCTCATGAGAGACAGTGAGTCAGAACTATCCAGCTAAGCTATTCCTGGATTCCTGACCCACAGAAATTGTGAGATAATAAGTATTTTAAGCTGCTAAATTTTAGGGTAATTGTTATGCATCAGTAAGAAACTACTACCACTACTACTACTACTACAACTACACACACACACATATTTTGGAAATCGTGAGTACATACCACAAGAAACAATCCTATGGGAAGGGATTGATATCTAATCCATTTTATGGAACTGACCTATTGTGACCACCCCCACAACTGTACAAGTAAAATGTCAAGGTTAGGAGACCTGCCCAAGCATTACCAAAGTACTTAATGCCAAGGTTCTAATTAGAACCAAAGTCTTTTGGTTCCTAGCACTCCCCTTATCCTAAGGATTCATTGAATTTGTTCCACTGGTATGTATTCAATAACTAACTTAAAATTCAGAATGCTTTAAATAGGTTAATCATTTCTCAAGGCATTTATGTTTAAAACTTAAAAAATAAATTGAATCATTTCCCCTTCTTTTTATCTTGAAATCAAATGCTACAGGGCAGATTTTTATTCATAGTTCCTCTATTAAGACAAGGTATAATTTATCACATTTTAGTAACATTTTGATGTATTGCTTTTGAAGAAAACCATTTGCTAAGAGATTAGTAACATGATATCTGGATAAACAGTTGCCTGCAAGTTGAAAAGCAAAGGTTCTTCTCAATTAACTTATATCACATTAGGCATTTATGTCAAGTGGGTACTTCATGGAATTTGACATCAGGACAAACATTATTAATAATAAATCTATCTTTCAAGTACATTATAAAGTATAATTAGTTACTATCTGAAGACTGCTTTGTATGTAGAAACTGCTTTAAAAATTCCAAGTACTATTTCTCATTAATAACCTTGAATGCATTTGACATTAATCAAATGTGAGTTAATTTGACATGAATCAAAATTGGTCATGACCTAGGAGTGGTATAAAAGATGTAATTATAAAACTTGATGGTTCTAGCCAAGTAGGAAGGAATGAAAAATGGAAATAGATATAAACATTTGACAAAAAATTAAACACTAATTCAAAATAATAAAAAAGCAGCTCAGGGCTCAAGAAAAATAATAAAATTGTGGGGCAGGAACAAAATAAGACAACCATTTGACTATTGCTTTGGATTAAAGTGATACTCTTCTCTTGCAGAATTGATCATTTGACTTCATATGAAAACCTGAAAGGAATCAAGGCAGGAAAATAATTACCCTGATAAATCCTTGCAGTATTTCAAGTATTGCAAAATTCAAATAAAATTTTATTTTATTTCAAATAAAAATTCAAGAAATTTTTATTTCAATAATTTCCAAAGGGTTATAGATGGGCATCTTTTATTTCACTGGGGTTAAGATGAGCTCCTTTTTAAAATGTTGCCCGGTAGCTTAAAGTTAAAACTATTGCTTATAAACTCTTACAGTTCAACAATAAAAAGTCTAATAAACCAATTAAAAATGAGCAAAGGAACTGAACAGACATTATTCCAAACAAGACACAGTTAAGACCTCATTTAATGTGTTTGTTAGGTTCTTGGAAACTGTGACTTTAGGAAAAATGGCATAAAACAAAACCATGGGCTAATTGATAAGAGCAAGAGTTTAAGTCTTTATGGTATATTTCTGGTCACAAAAACATCACCAAAATTCTAAATAAAGTCCAAGACACTTCTTATATTATACATGGAAATAAATGTGAGCTCTACACACATTTAGAAAAGATTAATAAAAACAAGATCATTATTTACCCACTTATTCCAGTTCAGGATCACAGGGGGCCAGAGCCTCTCCCAGTAGCTCAGGGAACAAGGCAGGAACCCGCCCTGGCCAGGATGCCATTCCATTGCAGGACACACTCATACACACCCCCCCACTCACTGAGACTGAAACGATGCAGACACCCCAATTCACTCAATGGGCACAGCTTTGGGATGTGGGAGGAAACCAGAGTAGCCAGAGAAAACCCATGTAGACATGGGGAGAATGTACAAACTCCAGGCAGACAGTGGCCCTGGCTGGGAATTGATTTTGTTTTTCTTATCAACATTATAATGAAATGACATTGAATGAAAGAATGTTATTTGAGGATCTGTTATATACAAATGGCCAATAAACACATGGAGAGACATTCATTAGTCATTAAGGAAATGCAAGTTAAAACCACAATGAAATACCACTTTATACTCACTAGGATGGTTAGACCTGAAAAGTCAGGTAATAATAAGTGTTGGCAAAGATATGGAGAAATCAAAATCCTCACACACTGTTAATGGGAATGCAAAATGATATAGCCATTTTGGAAAATAGCCTAGCATTTTTTCCAAAAGTTAGAGATAAAATACTACTCCACACCTACTAGGATGGTTATAAATTTTTTAAATGAAATTAACAAGTATTGGTGAGTTTAGAGAGAAATTGGAACCCTCATATATTGTTGATGGGAATGTAGAAAGGTTCAGCCACTGTGGAAAACAGTTTAGTCATTCCTCAAAAAGTTATAGAATTACCATATGACCCAGAAATTTCACTCCTAGGTGTCTACCCAAAAGATTGAAAGCAGGGACTTAAGCAGATACTTGTACAGCAATGTTTAATTGCAGCATTATTCACAGTAGCAAAAATGTGGAAACAACCCAAGTGTCCATCAACAGATTAACTGATAAACAAAATGTATTACATAGACACACAATGGAATATTATTCAGCTATAAAAAGGAATGACATTTTGCTACATGCTACAACATAATGAACCTTGAACACATTATCTAAGTGAAATGAGCCAGACATAAAAGGACAAATATTATAAGATTCTACTAATATGAGGTACCCAGGATAGGCATATTCATAGAGATAGAAAGTAGAATAGAGGTTACCAGGGGTTGAGGGAAGCAGGAATGAGGAGTATTGGGGAAAATTCAGCCAGATATTGGGCAAAATTCACCCCCGATATTTCAGGTAGGTTCTTTTCTATTTTCTCTAAGCATCGGCCGAGTTGAGAAATAAAGGGACGGAGTACAAAAGAGAGAAATTTTAAAGCTGGGCATCCGGGGGAGACATCACATGTCGGTAGGTTCCGTGATGTCCCATGAGCTGTAAAACCAGCAAGATTTTATTAGGGATTTTCAAAAGGGGAGGGAGTGTATGAATAGGGTCTGGGTCACAGAAATCACATGCTTCACAAGGTAATAGAATATCACAAGGCAAATGGAGGCAGGGCAAGATCACAAGACCACAGGACCGGAGCGAAATTAAAATTGCTAATGAAGTTTCGGGCACCATTGTCATTGATAACGTCTTATAAGGAGACAGGGTTTCAGAGCAACTGATCTGACCAAAATTTATTAGGCGGGAATTTCCTCTTCCTAATAAGCCTGGGAGCACTATGGGAGACTGGGGTTTATTTCATCCCTACAGTTTTGACCACAGAAGACGACCACACTCAAGGGGGCCATTTTAGAGACCCACCCTCGGGGTGCATTCTCTTTCTCAGGGATGTTCCTTGCTGAGAAAAAGAATTCAGCGATATTTCTCCCATTTGCTTTTGAAAGAAGAGAAATATGGCTCTGTTCCACCTGGCTCACAGGTGGTCAGAGTTTAAGGTTATCTCTCTTATTCCCTGAATAATTGCTGTTATCCTGTTCTTTTTTCAAGGTGCCCAGATTTCATATTGTTCAAACACACGTGCTCTACAATTTGTGCAGGTAACGCAATTATCACAGGGTCCTGAGGCAACATACATCCTCCTCAGCTGACAGGATTAAGAGATTAAAGTAAAGACAGGCCTAGGAAATCACAAGGGTATTGATTGGGGAAGTGATAAGTGTCCATGAAATCTTCACAATTTGTGTTTAGAGATTACAGTAAAGACAGGCATAAGAAATTATAAAAGTATTAATTTGGGGAACTAATAAGTGTCCATGAAACCTTCACAATCCACGTTCTTCTGCCATGGCTTCAGCCGGTCCCTCCGTTCGGGGTCCCTGACTTCCCACAACAGAGGAGTTATTGTTTAATGAGTATAGAGATTCAGTTTGGGGTGATGAAATGGTTGCATAATATTGTGAGTGTAATTAATGGCACTGAATTGTACACTTAAGAATAGTTAAAATTCCATTTTTTTCACATAACCACATTTTGGTCAAATTTTTTAATGCCAAATTTTATGTTATTTACCATAATTTTTAAAAATTAATAATATAATACACCAAAGCCATTAAATTGTACATTTAAAATTGGTGAATATTATATGTGGAGTATATCTCAGTAAAACTATTACTAAAAAACACACACACAAACAACTATGGCTGCTGAAACCAAAAATATCTCTTAAATGTTACTTACACACATGCACACAAATAAATATATTTGTATATTTCATCTCTAATCTCAAGCAAGCTTTCCTAAACCCCTCTAGTCCCATTAGAGTTAATCCTATCCATGCATTTCCTTCATAGCATTACCACAGTTGGAATTACCATGGTTGAAACTAGATGTCGAGCTCCATGAGAACAAGGGCTGTTAATTCATTACTTTTAATTCACTACTGCTTCCAAGTGGGTAGCATAGTGTCTGGAATAAAATTGTTGTTGGATGGATGGATGGATGGATGGATGGATGACTTATTGGGCTTAAAGTCTGCATGAATAGCTGTGAGTCTTGTTGGTTGATAATTTAACACTTGCAGAATTTATGGGTTAAACAGGACAAAGAGAGTTCAAATAAGGAAGTGAATATCACCTGATTCTTAAAATTGCCTTAAGAACTTACCCCAAGAGACATACTTATAAGAATACTGAATACAGTGTGAAGCATTATTAAAGAAAGAGTCACCCAAATCTGATTTGAAAAGTAAGGCAAGAGGTTTCTAATGGTGCTATTTTGTAGTTGGATAAAAGATTCATTTATACATTATAAGAAAAATGAGTTTGGGAGATAAAATATTAAGAGGAACTTTAAACTCTAGAAACAAACAAAGATAAGCTATTGATATGAGAGGGAAACTACAGAAAGAGGTCAAGAGATCTGATTTATTTAAAGAAACAACATTTCAAGTAGAAAAACTCTAAAAAAAAAATCTAACTTGAGAGGAAAACAGACTTTAGATTGAAGAGGTCTGAAGAATAGTAAGGCAAGAGCAGAGGGCAAACTCAAACTGAAAATTGGAAAAATATTCCTGGAGCTAATTACAGTCATAAAGTGGAACCATTTCCCTAAAGAGGTAATTATAGTAAACTCAGTAGCGACGTTCAAATGGAAATTAAATGTTTATGGAAAACGTGGTGTTCATTTTTCTGATAGAGGAAGTTCTTCTGGCTGACTCATGAGTTCATTACCCTCTTCATTTTCTTCTATTTTTTTGCCTCTTATAAAGTTTTCCATTGTATCTGAGACTGGGTCTGACAAGTGTTTTACAATTGTGCGCTTGGTCAGTATTTTACATTTTATAGGTGACATTAGTTTAAATACCATATGTAAAACTTCACCAAAAAAACTAGGTCAGTGAAGGTATGCAATATCATTTCTCGGCTTCAATTCAGTGCAAGAAACTATCTCAGGCCAAAGCTTCCCAATCTAAAGGACACTGAAGACTAGTGAAATACTCAAAATCTCTTATTCAGATAGTTCTACATTCTATATTCCGTAGAAAAGTACTACATTTTTATACTTCAAGATACAAATTGTGATTTCTGGTTCAAATAGCAAATTTAGAACTAATGCTTATCTCTTCTCTCTCCCTAGACCTCAGTGAAATGATAGTAAAGAATTAAACCCATATCATATCAGTGGAGGAGAGATTCTGAGACATTTCTAGAAAATGAAAAAGAAAGAAAGTCTGTTGACAGATTGAATAAAGCAAAGACAAGACAACTCTGAGCTGTGCATGTGAAATCAGAATGCTGATATTCTGCAGAAGCTTGGGGAAGCAGGTACTATGAGAAAGTCAGATGGAAAGGGGAACCAAAAAGAGTGAGGGGGTGATGGACCTTGTGCCGCTGAATAGCTCCTCTCCCAGGTTCTTCTCTCTAGGATACCAAGAATTTCATTCCCAGGCAAAAAATCAGGGGGCTCTTCTCTTAGGAATTTAGTCAACTGTCAGAGGAGAATTAGAGTTATTAGAGTACATGTGTGCAGCCACTACCATTCTGACATTTGGAGGCCACTCCTGCGTTATGGCCAGCTCCCTGTCTGCCCCCACTCCCCGTGGATGTAGAGCTCCTGGTCAGCCATCCTGATGATGCTAAAGAACCAATGAGAAAAACAGCAAAGGCACTCCAGGCCAGCTCTTTGGAAATCAACACTGTCAGACAAAATCACAGACAGATTAGGAAACCATCACCATTGAGGGGAAAAAAAGGTATTATACAGATGAAACAAAAATCCTATGAAAACGGAAGAATCAGAAGTGGTCCTTGAGAAAAACAGAACGGATCCAAGACAACAAATAGCAAAAGTAAGGGGAATAGATGTTCTGACATTATTTAAAAAACAAAAAAACAAAAAAGAACAAAAGTAGGCCAGGCGCAGTGGCTCACACCTGTAATCCCAGCACTTTGGGAGGCTGAGGCGGGCAGATCACAAGGTCATGAGTTCGAGACCACCCTGGCCAACATGGTGAAACCCCGTCTCTACTAAAAATAAAAAAATTAGCTGGGCATGGTGGTGGGCGCCTGTAATCCCAGGTACTTGAGAGGCTGAGGTAGGAGATTGTTTGAACCTGAGAGGCAGAGGTTGCAGTGAGCCGAGATCACGCCATTGCACTCCAGCCTGGGCGACAGGGCGAGACTCTGTCTCAAAAAAACAAAAACAAACAATAACAACAACAACAAAACGAAAGTAAATGATTCTTCTATCAAGAAGAATAAATCAGAACTTCAGGGGGAAAAAACTTTGTAATAAAGCAAATTGAACTATGGCCAGATTTGGATGGAAAATATGAAGATAATTCAAGTAGACATATTCATTATAGGAATATTAGTCTTTGAGTGACCCAGGACATGGGTTCTAATTGTTCCATTATTGAAGAGGTTTTGTCTTATAGTCTTCAGGTCAATAGGCTCTATAGTTTGATCATTACTAGACTGTTCTGACTGGCTTGGAACCAAGCACTTTGCCTAGGTACTACAGTGTTCAGGAACTCCCAACTGCATGTATATGCAAAGTGGTGGAGACTGATGTGTGCCTTATACCTATACACCCCCATAATAATGAGTGTGTCACATCACTCTTCAGGTGGCCTCCACCACTCCCAGACTTTACTAGTTTCAGAGAATGTTGTCTTGAGCAGTCCAGAGAAGTAGGGAAACGAATTGCTGTGCCCCATAAAGGATTCTGCGCAATGAAATTTGACCTTTGGCTTTTCCATTCCCAGTTTTCTGTGCCATATAGCCCTATCTTCAAGTATAATTACAAGAGAGGTATGGCCACATGCCTTTAAGTCTTTATAAATGGTGACCTCTCCTGGCTACTAACGGTATGGCACATATACATAAAGCCTCTCTTCTGGAAAAGGATTATCTTAACCCCATACAAAATGTCTTAAGGATCTAGAGGACAAGTGGACAAATCAACAGAAGTATTTATTGATTTTACTCTAGTGTTGGTACATCACGCAAAGCTATTAAAAATACTTTTAAGAATTCTGAAAGATTCCTGCTGCATGATTTCTTGGAATAAACTATTATTATGACATAAACTATTATTATGAAAACCATTCATCTGTGCTTCATAAATGACAGGGAAAAAAGTCCACACTACTTATATCAAGCAAGATCTGACAATTAGGACTTTGTTAGACCAAAAGAATGAAAATGTAGTTTATAGGCTCTGGAGCTGGCAGTTCAGGGTTCGAACTTGATTCTGCCATTTACTGTCTGAGTGACCTTGGACATGTTACTATACCTGTCTGAGTTTCAAATTCCGTAAAATGAGATCACATACACTACTGTGGGAAACCAAAATAGGCCACCCCAAAATACACTTCTTTGGCATATTTCGAGATGGCTGTTCAGAGGGACTGCAGACACAGGAATAGATCTGAAAGCTGTCCTTTTGTGAGGGAGATTTGCATCTGTAGAGGAAATCTGCACTCATGAAGTAAACAGCAGATGCAAACATCCTTTCTCTGAGGCTCCCTTATCTGCCTTATCTGGTTTTAGAAAAGAAAACGCACAGGAAAAAGACTCTAAAGGTCTGGCACTTTAAAAGTTCAGATACAGAAACTTTTACTCCAGCCAGTCTGAGGGCTGCTCCCCAAGGAAATGCATCCGTATAACAGATAACCTTGGTATTTCCTCCCCTCATCTCCCCATAACCCCTGTAACCTGTGGTGACTTCACCCAGGAGCTCCAAGACTCTATTTCTCTCTGTACAGTGTAAAAACTTCAGTCATGTGACCCTTCGTTGAGTCTCATATTTTGTGTGGCTCCCATGCACATGTGCACATTAATAAATTTGTATGCCCTGTCTCCTGTTAATCTGTCTATTGCCAGTTGTTTTATAGACAGAAATTATCAAACCTTCAGAAGCAGAGGGAGAAAATTTCCTTTTGCCTCTACACTATTTACTGCATAGATTGTGTGGGTTAAATGAAATAACATCGTTACGTAAAAAAACTTAACATAGTCCCAGGCACTTTTTTTTTTTTTTTGGAGATAGGGTCTTGCTCTGTCACTCAGGCTAGAGTACAGTGGGGTGATCATGGCTCACTGCAGCCTTAAACTCCTGGGCTCAAATGATTCTCCCATCTCAGCCTCCCAATTAGCTGGGGCCACCAGCATGAGCAGCCATGCCCGCTAATTTTTTTATTTTGTAGAGATGGGATCTCCCTGTGTTGCCCCGGCTGGTCTCAAACTCCTGGGCTCAAGCAATCCTCCCGCCTCGGCCTTTCAAAGTGCTGGGATTACAGATGTGAGCCATCACACCTGACCTGACCATTCACTTCTATCAGAAAATAAAATTGGATACCGTATCCCCAAAATATTTATATTTCTTTAAAATTATATCCATGTAGCCCAATTTGTTACACACAATCCAAAAAATTAAAACAGAACTGTTTAAAGGATACAATACAGAATAAATATAGATAAAAGTTTTATTACTTTCTTCCTACATCCCAATGAGTTATCTTATGCAAATCCTTGCATACATGTACCCTACTATGGAGACTACTACAATAAAGGCACAAAATGAGAGGCATTTCCCAAAAGATCTAGGTTTGAATCCAAGCCCATAATTCTCCTCTGTAATCTCCTACTATCCCTCTCTAAACTTACCTTTCACTGCTACAAAAGGTAAATCCCATAGCATAAGGAGCTTTCTTTCTGCAATCCTGGTAAGCCACACTCACTGCAATTGAAGGCTCAGCTCCTTGGCTCAGGAGCCCTCCAGGAGGCCCCTTAGTGACCTCCCCAACACATGGGGTCCCATGTTAGTCTTGTCCTGCCTATAGCCAGGCCCACGTGAGTATATGCTATCTTGGACTCTGTGATGGTTAACATTGAGTGTCGACTTGATTGGATGGAAGGATGCAAAGTATTGTTCCTAGGTGTGTCTGTGAGGGTGTTGCCAAAGGAGATTAACATTTGAGTCAGTGGACTGGCAAAGGCAGACCTACTCTCAGTCTGGGTGGGCACCATCTAATCAGCTGCCAGTGTGGCTAGAATAAAGCAGGCAGAAGAAGTTGGAAAGAGCAGAGTTGCCGAGTCTTCTGGCCTTCATCTTTCTCCCATGCTGGATGCTTCCTGCCCTCAAACATTGGACTCCAAGTTCTTCAGCTTTTGGACTCTTGGATTTACACCAGGGTTTTCCAGGGGCTGTCGGACCTTCGGCCACAAACTGAAGGCTACACAGTCAGCTTCCCTACTTTTGAGGTTTTTGGACTCAAACTGGCTTCCTTGCTCCTCAGCTTGCAGAAGGCCTACTGTGGGACTTCAACTTGTGATTGTGTGAGTCAATACTCCTTAATAAAGTCCCCTTCATATACACATATGTCCTATTGAAGCGGCGTCATTCATCTGGGGTAATACCCGAGGTTTGCTGCCTCATGCCAAGGAAATCAAGGACACGGACACATGTGGAATGAGGTTAACAGCAGAGGTTTAATAGGCAAAGGAAAGAGAAAAGAGAATAGCTCTCTTTCCTGCAGAGAGAGGGGCTCCTGAGTGGGTCTTCTGGTTCTGTGGTGAAATGCGTGGGGTTTAATAGACTAGCTTGATGAGGCAGTGTCTGATTTACACAGCGCCCAAAGATTGGTTGGACCAGGTGTGACATTTACACAGTACGTGAAGAAGCTGGCTACTCCATGCTAATCTTTTATTATGCAAATGTATTTTTACCTGGCTGGTACCATGTTGTCTGCTCCTTACCGTACACATGGTTGATAAGGAAAAGGGAAGATGGAGCCACCATGTTGAACATGCCTGTAGCCCCCAGGTAGACTTTTCTTATTGTCACAGCTGCTGACATTCACCCACGCAAGCTTCCAGCTTCCTTATCTATGTTTGCAGCTGAATTTTACAGGCTGCTTTTTGTTAGAAAAGAAATGATTTGGGGGCTGCTTTTTATTAAAAGGGAAACCTTACCAAGGACTTCCTTTACCCTCACTATCTGCCTAATTTCTTTTTAACTCCTATATCACTATTAGTTCTGTCCCTCTAGTTCTGTCCATGACTAATACAGACTCTTTGGCTTGTATGTCTACATATCTTGTCTCTCCAGCAAGGCTATTGTTACCAAATGCAGGTTCAACCACTCGCAGCTTACAAAACCAACTAGCAAGGTTGAGGTATGGTAGGAGGAGAGTGACTTTATTATAAACCAAAGCTAGCAGTGGGGAAAATGATCCAGGCTCTTGCCTTAATGGAACCGCTTCAAGTTTCCAGGTGAAATGCAAGGGTTTATGAAGGGAAAGTTTTGGCATAGAGGGTATGTAGGGGTGAGGCAGTGCAGGTCTACGTGACTTGTTCCAATGACTTTTCTTGAGTTATTGCCCCATATGGTGAATGGGTTGGCATCATCTCAGGCTCGGTTGGGTTGTAAATTAACTGTAGCCTTGAAGCAATCTCTTGGTGGGGGAGATTTCCACAGGTGCCTGTGTCAGAGGTGTTTGAACCAGAGCACCTCCGTCTTAAATAGGGGCTGCGTAAAATAAGGCTGAGACATATGGGGCTGCATTCCCAGAAGGTTAGGCATTCTAAGTCACAGGATGAGTTAGGAAGTCAACAGAAGATATGGGTCATAAAGATCTTGCTGATAAAACAGGTTGCAGTAAAGAAGCCAGCTAAACCCCACCAAAACCAAAAAGAGTGACTTCTGATCGTCCTCACAGCTACACTCCCAGCAGTGCCAATGACAGTTTACAAATGCCATGGCAATGTCAGAAAGTTACCCTATATGGTCTGAAAGGGGAGGCATGAATAATCCACCTCTTGTTTCACATACAATCAAGAAATAACCATAAAAATGGGCAATCAGCAGCCCTCAAGGCTGCTCTGCCTATGGAGTAGCCATTCTTTTATTCCTTTACTTTCCTAGTAAACTTACTTTCATTTTATGGACTCGCCTGGAATTCTTTCTTGCGCGAGATCCAAGAACCCTCTCTTGGGGTCTGGATCAGGACCTCTTTCCACTAACACCTGTAGTGTTTTAAGATAATTAGATACACTAACAATGTGAGGGGGAACCCAGTGGTTAAGTAAACACAGAGAAAAAAAAGAGTAAAACTTTAAAAACAGGGTACTCAGTTGCACTATCAGGCCTGAAGACGAGACCATGTTAGGTTTCTGGTGATCTCTGGCACCCAGATAGTCTGGATACTGAGGAATACGAGATCTTCAGAAAATATCTGTTGAAAACATTCATATGCAATTTATTTGTTTTTAAAAAGTATCCTGATGACTTCCTTGTCTAAAAACTTGTTCCACCACACAAACTAACCATAAAAGTAGAAGTTTCTTGCTACATGTTATCTACTTCTTAAAATCAAAACAATCTAAGAGGTAAAGAAAAACTTTATTTTTCAGATGTAGGAACCAGAATTTTGGGATATTACGTGAATTTACGTGTTTTAAAAATTCCAAAAGAAATGTTCAGAGTTCAAGATAATTCTTGATCAGAATAAAAATGGTTGGAGGGCATAGAGAGAGAATTTGGATATTTTCAAAAGAGACTCATTAGGACAGGATAGCCTCCTTCTGTCTTCTTTGTCTCTGCACCTAATTTGTCTATAACTCTAGGTATTATTTTATGTTCTGCAAAAACACTAGGCTTTTAAAATCTGTCAAAAAAGAAAAAGAAAAGTCAACTGCCCTTGTTATATAAGGTACCCTGAGAATTGAACATAAGCAGTGCTAGGCTGTTAGATGACCTAAGTATAAGATGATGACTATCAGATAGAAAAAAATCAATTGCCTCTTTTTCCACGCCCCAGAAAGTGCTCTTTAGGGGATAGATAAGTGCAGGCTGTAAATAGTTTATTACTTGGTAGTTCTTTCTAATGGCAGGCAGCACCAAGGCTGACAAGGTAACAAGTAGTCACTCATCCAAAGGTCACTTGCTCTGGCCCAGCAGCCTTTTCACTTGGAAATACAATCTGAGTCTAATGTTGATTCTAAAAGAGAGGTCATTATACCCAGAGCTCCAGGCATCAACTTTCATAAGATTTTTAAATTGTGCTTCTTTTAAAAAATAAGCTCAGACTTGTATTTGTGCTTTATTGCTGGCGGAAAGAACTGATTACCATGGTTAGCGCAACTGCTTTTGTTGAGAAGTAGAAGCCAGGTAGTGGAAAATAAATCTTGTGGCTGTGTGTAGGAAGCCTAAAATAAAATTCATTGCTTTATTTCGCTTTTAGAAAGAAAAGAGATGGGGATGGGGCTCTGGTTCCTTTGGATTTCTATTGTCCATGCAAGTGGATAGGGAGACATGGTGGGGTCTGAAGGGTGCTGCTGGGGAGACGGTCACTGGGGATCACTAAGCAAAAGGGAAGGACCCCCAGATGGCTGCAGGCACTCTAGACCAGCTGGAAGTCCTTTTATAGTAGAAAAAGACTAGTTCTGAGCTACCCTGCACTTGGGCAGGAAGGCTAGAACCCCAAAGAATAAGATTTATATTTACAGTTTTCAAAAAAACTCTATCCTCGAGAGTAAACCCAAGCAATTCTACTGGGATGGAGGAAATAAGAACTTACATTAAAGATGTGATTTTCCTCCTAATCAAGGAAGGCACTCTTCTATTTCTGGCTTTAGTAGTAATGTTAGCAACGCTGCACACAGCCAGCTAAATTTCAGTTATTTGGCATTGATTTAGTTTTGACTCTTTGGGACCCAATTAGTTAAAAACTGAATGATGCTGATTATTACATATGGTAATTTTTTCCTGGTTATGTCCCCTGTTTAATTTCATACACTATTTGTTTACACATTTTGTAATGTCTGCTTGACTATATCTCCCACAACTGTCTTCAGAATCACTCTTAAAATGGAGCTAGACTGGCTGCATATTTCATAATTCAGCCCATATTACTTGCAGAGGGAAAATGACTCAGTCCAATATATTTCCATGGCTTATGATTTGCTTCCATGGCTTATGTTTTGAAACCTAACTATTGGCAAATTATTCTGAATGTTCAGTAATTCCTTTGGGAAGTTTTCTTGATTATGTAAGTACACTTCAGAAGTAGGTTATTCAAGCCAGCTTGGATTTGTGTGCTGTCTTTGTAATAACTCCATAATATATTACCCATAATTCTTTCCACTGGACAGCCCCCTACTTATGTCACACTGGAGTAATGCAGCTTTATCTTGGGGCCATCACCACTAAAATCTCTACTTCTCAGAGGTACAGCATTACAAGTCGTTTTGAATCACACCATGCTGAAATCAGAACTGCAGTTTCTGCATCTCCCTGAAGAAAATGTGTTCCTTAGTTTTAAGCTGACTAAAATGAACAAAGGGTCAGTTTGCTTCAAGGAAAAAAATGGAAATTTCGTGTGCCCTTTCTGTTATATCTGCCTTTTGTCACTTGATTTTCAGGAAGCTTCAGAGGGCAAAGGAAAAGTTTTCCTCTAACCCCTATGTAGACTATATATGACCAAAAGAAAAGTATTAAATTGAGTGACATGCAGGGCACAGTGGCTCACGCCTGTAATCCCAGCACTTTGGGGGGCCGAGGCGGGCGGATCACGAGGTCAGGAGATTGAGACCATCCTGGCTAACATGGTCAAACCCCGTCTCCACTAAAAATACAAAAGATTAGCCGGGCATGGTGGTGGGCGCCTGTAGTCCCAGCTACTCGGGAGACTGAGGCAGGAGAATGGCGTGAACCCGGGAGGTGGAGCTTGCAGTGAGCCGAGATCGGGCCACTGCACTCCAGCCTGGGCGACAGTCAGACTCCATCTCAAAAATAAATACATAAATAAATTGAGTGACAGAGCTAGGAAATCATGAGAATTCCAAAGCAAGATAAAGAAATAGAAAATATGAATGAGATATTAAGGGACATTGGGGATAGAAAAATCAGGTCCTATATATATCTAATTAAAGTTCCAGAGAAGGAGGAGATGCAATATTTAAATAAAAAATGGCTTAGATTCTCCAAGACAATCACCTTGTCTATAAAGAAACATGAGGTATTAAATGAAGGGAGCATGCCAGTTACTGAGGAGAGTAGGTGAAATCAATGCACATCTGACAGCATTGTACTGAAACTGAGAATATTAAGATCACAGAGAAAATCCTAACAGTTACCAGAGAGAAAAGTCAGGTTATAGGCTCAGATAACTCATCTCTGATGTGTATCCATATCATAAAGAAAAAAACCCGCCGCAGCCATGGAGGGAGGCGGCGGCAGCGGCGGCGGCTCGGGTGGCTGCGCTGGGAGGTGGTGGTGAGAGGCTCGCACGCCTCCAGCCCGGCCCCGGCCCCCCGGGACGGAGAGCCGAGCAGCCCCGGCTCTGGGCTACGGACTATGGGCGAATAGCTCTGACCACCCGGCGAAGCATGCCGCCTGCCTTGGCCTCCTAAAGTGCCGAGATTGCAGCCTCTGCCTGGCCGCCACCCCGTCTGGGAAGTGAGGAGCGTCTCTGCCTGGCCGCCCATCATCTGGGACGTGAGGAGCCCCTCTGCCTGGCTACCCAGTCTGGAAAGTGAGGAGCGTCTCTGCCCGGCCGCCATCCCATCTAGGAAGTGAGGAGCGCCTCTTCCCGGCCACCATCCCATCTAGGAAGTGAGGAGCGTCTCTGCCCAGCCGCCCATCGTCTGAGATGTGGGGAGCGCCTCTGCCCCGCCGCCCCGTCTGGGAAGTGAGGAGCGCCTCTACCCGGCCGTGACCCCGTCTGGGAGGTGAGGAGCATCTCTGCCCAGCCGCCCCGTCTGAGAAGTGAGGAGACCCTCCGCCTGGCAACCACCCCATATGAGAAGTGAGGAGCCCCTCCGCCCGGCAGCCACCCCGTCTGGGAAGTGAGGAGCGTCTCTGCCCGGCAGCCACCCCATCCAGGAGGGTGGTGGGGGTCAGCCCCCACCAGGCCAGCCGCCCCGTCCGGGAGGGAGGTGGGGGGGTCAGCCCCCCGCCCGGCCAGCCGCCCCGTCCGGGAGGGAGGTGAGGGGGTCAGCCCCCCGCCCGGCCAGCCACCCCGCCCAGGAGGGAGGTGGGGGGGTCAGCCCCCCACCTGGCCAGCTGCCCCGTCGGGGAGGGAGGTGGGGGGGGGTCAGCCCCCTGCCCGGCCAGCTGCCCTGTCTGGGAGGTGAGGGGCGCCTCTGCCTGGCCGCCCCTACTGGGAAGTGAGGAGCCCCTCTGCCCAGCCAGCCGCCCCGTCCAGGAAGGAGGTGGGGGGGGTCAGCCCCCCGCCCGGCCAGCCACCCCGTCCGGGAGGGAGGTGGGGGGGTCAGCCCCCCTCCCGGCCAGCCGCCCCATCCGGGAGGGAGGTGGGGGAGTCAGCCCCCCGCCCGGCCAGTCGCCCCGTCTGGGAGGAAGGTGGGGGGGTCAGCCCCCCGCCAGGCCAGCTGCCCCGACCGGGAGGGAGGTGGGGGGGTCAGCCCCCCGCCCGGCCAGCCGCCCCGTCCGGGAGGTGAGGGGCACCTCTGCCCGGCCGCCCCTACTGGGAAGTGAGGAGCCCCTCTGCCCGGCCAGCCGCCCCATCCGGGAGGGGGGGGGGTCAGCCCCCTGCCTGGCCAGCCGCCCCGTCCGGGAGGTGAGGGGCGCCTCTGCCCGGCTGCCCCTACGGGGAAGTGAGGAGCCCCTCTGCCCGGCCAGCCGCCCGGTCCGGGAAGGAGGTGGGGGGGTCAGCCCCCCGCCCGGCCAGCCGCCCCATCCGGGAGGGAGGTGGGGGGGTCAGCCCCCCACCTGGCCAGCCGCCCTGTCCGGGAGGGAGGTGGGGGGGTCAGCCCCCTGCCCGGCCAGCCGCCCCGTCCGGAAGGTGAGGGGCGCCTCTGCCCGGCCGCCCCTACTGGGAAGTGAGGAGCCCCTCTGCCTGGCCAGCCGCCCTGTCTGGGAGGGAGGTGGGGGGGTCAGCCCCCCGCCCGGCCAGCCGCCCGGTCCGGGAGATGAGGGGCGCCTCTGCCCGGCCGCCCCTACTGGGAAGTGAGGAGCCCCTCTGCCTGGCCACCGCCCCGTCTGGGAGGTGTACCCGGCAGCTCATTGGGAATGGGCCATGATGACAATGGCGGTTTTGTGGAATAGAAGCGGGGGAAAGGCGGGGAAGGGATTGAGAGATCGGATGGTTGCCATGTCTGTGTAGAGGGAGGTAGACACGGGAGACTTTTCATTTTGTTCTGTACTAGGAAAAATTCTGCCTTGTGATCCTGTTGATCGGTGACCTTACCCCCAACTCTGTGCTCTCTGAAACATGTGCTGTGTCCACTCAGGGTTAAATGGATTAAGGGTGGTACAAGATGTGCTTTGTTAAACAGATGCTTGAAGGCAGCATGCTCGTTAAGAGTCATCACCACTCCCTAATCTCAAGTACCCAGGGACGCAAACCCTACGGAAGGCCGCAGGGTCCTCTGCATAGGAAAACCAGAGACCTTTGTTCACTTGTTTATCTGCTGGCCCTCCCTCCACTATTGTCCTATGACCCTGCCAAATCCCCCTCTGTGAGAAACACCCAAGAATGATCAATAAAAATAAATAAATTTAAAAAAAAAAAAAAAGAAAAAAATCCAAAGATGTTACTGGAAATGCTGAGTCCTCTACCAGTAGTTGAGGTTCACAGCATTGTCCGCATATATGAGGGAAATTTATTTCTATATAATTTTGTACCCTACTATTTCACTGAATTATCTCAGTGTTTACATAGTTTTCCAGTTGATTCTCTTGTGTTTTCCACATAGAGAATCACATCACCTACAAATGACAGTACTTTTACTTCCCTTTTCCCAATGTTTATTCATTTGTCTTCTTTATCTTTTCCAATTGTATTAACCAGGACTTCTAGAAGAATGTTAAATAGCAGTAGGCATCCTTGTCTTGCTCATTAGCTTATGAGACCATTTCCAGGGTTTCCAGGGTACAATTTTAAATTAACATGACGTCCCTTTAAGGTGAAGATGTGTTCTTCTTCAACATGATAAAATGTATCTACTAATTCCTATCTTATTTATGGATTGTTTATGAAGAATGGATATTGCATATTATTAAATACATTTTCAGCATCTTTGAACATGATCATATACTTTTACATTTTGTTTTATTAATGTGATAAATTATTTTAATAGTTTTTTTCTGATGTTAAATTATCCCTGTACTTCTAGATAAAATGCCACTTGGTCATAATTTATTATCCTTTTAAAGTGCTGCTGAGTTTTGTTTGTTGATGTTTTATTTAGATTATATCATCATAAGAAAGATTAATCTGCCATTTTCTTTCTTTCTTTATTTTTGCTGTCATATTTAGGTTCCGGTATCAATGTTTTCTCATTTTATGAAAATTATTTGGAAGCTTTACTTCTTTTCCTATGTTCTAGGGCAATTTAGGTAACAATGGAACTATCCTTTAGGAGCTAAGTAGGATTTTATTGTGAGAGCATATGGACTTGATAATGGTTTGGGGGTTGTTTTTTGACAACATTCCATATTTCTCCTCTGATAATTCCTGATTATATTTTCAAATCTTTTCTGAGGTCACTTTTGGTAATTAAACTTTTTCCCATAAAGTCAATCATTTATCAAGAGAGTTTGCACACACACACACACACACACACACACACACACGGCTTAAAGCAATCTCAAACTTACAAAAAGTTGCAAATCAATACAAAGAAATTTGGTTTTCCTGAATTCTTTGAGAGTAACTTGTTGACCTGTTGCACCATCATCCCCAAATATTAGTGTGATTTTCCTACAAACAAGGAAAGTATCCCTTATAATCACAATACAAGGATCAAATTCAGGAACCTAACATTGATATATTACTACTATCTAATCCTCAAACCCATTTAAGTTTTACCAGTTGTACTGAGAATGTCCTTTATAGCAAATAGATCTAATTCAGAATCATGTGTTCCATTTAGTTATCACATCCCTTCAATCTCTTCCAGCGTGAAAGGAGATATTCTATCAGTGACATTGATAATCTTGGCACTTTAAAACATTATAGGGCAGTTATTTTGTAAAATTCTCCTCAGTTTGGATTTGTCTAATATTTCCTTATGATTAGATCCTGATTGTCTTTGGCAGGAATATCACAGAAGTTTTTAAAAAAGGTTTTGATTTTATGTAGTTAAATTTATCACTTTTCTTTTAATTGTCTCTGGATTTTGAGTTATAGTTAGGAAGTCTTTCCCACCCTAATATTAAAAAGGTATTCACTCCCATTTTCTGTTGACATTTAAGTTACTATAATTTTACATTTAGTTCTCTGATGAATCTGGAGTTTATTCTTTGGTGTATTGTGGAATCTAATTTCCTTTCCACAAATGGCTACTCAGGTACATCTTTGACTCAGTGATTTGAGATGCCATTCTTATCATACAGTGAATTTCTGTATGAACTTGGATATCTATCTGGGTTTTCTATTCTGTTTCACTTGCCTTTCTGTCTATTCATGCAACAGTACCACACTGCCTTAATTATAGAAGCTTTCTAATACGTTTTAATGCCTCATAAAAGTAGTCCTCCTTCATGCTTATCTTTTTTAGTGCTGTTTCTTTCTTCTTGGCAATTCTTTCATGCTTGTTTTTATATGCAAACTTTAGTATCAACTTATCTGACTCCATAGCAAAGCTTGTTAGTATTTTTATTGGGATTGCATTAAATTAATAAATTCATTTAGGGTACATGTCATGAGTTTTCCTATTGAAGAATAGTGGGTGTATTTTTCATTTCTTCAAGTCTATGTTTGTGTACTTGAGGAGTGTTTTAATGCTTATGTCATATGGGTTTTAGATATTTCTAAATGTTTGCCTCATATGGATTTTAGATATTTCTTGTTAACTTTATTCCTAAATATTTGTTACTATTATAAATGTGGTTTCTTCTCTCTGCCATTATGTAGAGGACTTTATTTTGAAATGGGACCCAAACTTGCCTCACCTCCACAGCTTCCCCACTTTCTTCTTCTATGTAACATGTTATCTACCCCAAAAATCATCCCACTACATGAACATCCATTCATCCATTCTTTCAGCAAGTTGAGAGGCAGCACGTGCTAGGCACAGGGCCACCATGTATGGTCTATGTAGGTGGTACACTGCCTGACTTCAAAGCACACCATGCACAGTGTGGGCTATGGCCCTTTAGAGGCCTGGTCAGGAAGCCCAAAGCATCATCTTTGATATCCATACAGAAAGGACATAAAAAGTTCTGTAGAGAGTGATTTGTTATAGAATTACATCTGGAAATATCTGACAAACTTTAGATACTTTGTTCTCTGAGGAGCTTCTATATTACTTACCATAAGCAGTTATCACCATGTAGTACGATTATTTGATTATGTGGCCATCTTACCCCATCTGAGTCCCTCTTTGAAAGGAACGAAGTCTCAATTAATTATTTATGGATTAACCATTTGTGGCATATACTACTAGGTACTCAATAAATGTTTATTGAATGAATGAATGAATTGTATTAATCACTAAAAGTCTATACTCTGAATAAAACATGGGTTGCCTCTTCTCGTGGCATTTTCCATCTCCAGAAAATTCAAAATGGAGAATTTTTTTTCCTCAGAGTAAGAAGAGAATGTAGTGTTTTAGACTTACTATATTAAAAGGTACCATTAAAGTGAGATTTTCCCCTAAAGTAGTACAGAGTATGACCACTCTTCATGGACTGTTAGATCCTCCCAGAACCTCTCTTTAGCAGATGTTTCAAGATACCAAAACCACTGGATTCCTTATGAGCCCTCGGCATGTTTTCAGATGTCACAGGATGTGGACTTGTCACTATCAAAATTCCTCTAGCTAGGAAAGAAGGATTTCTCTCTAGATATAAAAACCAAAGTTGTTTTTTATTTTTTATTTTAAAGAGTAACCTTTAGCTGAAACCCACTGTACTGAGCATAAGTGCATTCTCTCACTCTAGCTTTGCCCCTTCTAAAACCTTAAATTGAACTCACAGTGAATTTTTAAGGCTTCAGAAGAATAGAGTGTTTTCAGACATTTTTCTGGCTTTCTTTCCCAGGTAGAGTCGTTCACTTTTATTCTAAGAGTCATTCAATTTGGTAAATCTCTTCACAAATACCAAAAAATGTTTCATACCTTTTAGAAGCACAAAGCACTTTTCTTCCAAGAATCCTCAGGTAGTAGGCAAACAGCAGCAATATTCTTAGAAATGATTGTGAGGAAGTAAATGCTACTGTTACATCTCTTCTCTCTCAGAGAAAATGAGACATCAGAAGGTAAAGCAAAAAATGGCATAGGTAAAGGAAAGCTCCATGGAATGATCTAATGAAATCTAATCTCTCAAGTAAGTGCCATCAACCTTGCAGAAGCAATATCCTAAAGGTCATTCATCTTCCAAAGGGCTTACATTTTCAGAGTGTGGGGTTGGGAAATGTGAGGGAGAGGGGATTGTGTGATGACTAAGACCAACTCATTCTTGAAGAGTGAAGCAGGTGGCGAACTTTCAGCTCTCTTAGTTGGTAGAGAAAGCCATTGCTTCTCATGAAGCACAAGGAAAGGATATTAGCATGGCAACTCTTGAGAGGGAAAGAGGGGACAGTATTCTACCTTTGTGCTTTGAGAAAATGCACTTGAACTGATGAGATGGGCAACTCCTACACAAAAACAGCAGGAGACTTGCACTGGTGGCTAAAGCCAGGCTGAAGACAACTAAAAAGTGACCCCTCTGTCACTCTTGGCTCTAAAAAGTATAGATTCTTGATTTTTGTCCTATTTTGAAAAAGATGTTTAAGAAATGTCACTTGCCAAAGTTTGTGGGGATGAACCTTCATCTTCATAATTTGGAAGAGAATTATTACATTTCAGCTCTCTAGAATCAATTTTATCTCTATTCATATGATAAGAACAATTAAATCATGACAATTATCTCCAAATATTAGGGACTAGCTTTTCTATTATTTCAGAAAAAAAGTCAACAAGTTAATAGGTGATCCTAACACAAACAACATGTGTTTAGGTATACAATTATTTCCACAATACTGTTTGAACCAAATATACATTTTTAGTTCAAAATGCATAGTGTTAAGATGAAAAAAGATTATTTTCAGTCTAAGATATTTTAAAACTGTCTGTGTTTCAAAATGTAAAAACTAAAACTTTTCTTCAGTTCTAGGCCATTATACTAATTCTTGAAAAACACACTTCATGAGACTCATTTAATTCCAAGAGAGAGCTGCACAGTCTGAGATCACTAGAGGTTTAAATACATGTAGAGTTGTTGTTTTTTAATTGCCTGCAAATTTAAATTAAGCCTTGATCCTGAGATTAAAGATTATTATAGTCTTAATATTAAAATCAGTATTTTTAATGTTGTTTTCATTAATACTTTTTTCTTAGCTGAAAAAATAATTCATCTAGTTGTCTTTTAAATTATTGCAGTCATTCTTTTGACTTTGAACTTATGGTATCAGTGGGTGGTGGACACAGAAAAAAATTACCATTTTCTCTGCTGAGATCAATTTTTTAAAACTGCATAACAATAATATGAATGAGTCTACTTTAACATAAATAAAAGTAACACAATCTTAAAATAAGCTTCATAAGGGATCCATAACTACCCCCTTATAATTTGAAAATAAGCAGAATATGCGAGACAACCAAAGAAATTCTAGATTCAAAACCCTTGTCATAACTATTGATTAGCAAAAATTGAACACGGTATCTATAGCTAAATTCATGTGATTATGGTAAACAACTCTGATATTAGATTGTTTAGATTGTTTCTGTTCACCACTACATAGTCAATATTCTTTGTTGTGAAAAAACAGCTAAACCACCTTTGCCAACTTTAAAAATTCAACTTGTAACTTAAGATCATGTCACAGCCAGCATCTCTATGATCAACAGCAGAAAACACACATGTTCTCTGGTAATAAATATTAGCAAAGGGTGTGCATATTTCTGTTCTTCAGACAACTGTGTCAGTTTAATCTAATTTTAGTTCAAAGATTTATTCATCTCTGGTTCTGCATCAGAGACAAAAATTACTTTATTTGATTAACTGTGAGGACTGGGAAGAAGTCTTCCATATATCTTAATATTCAATTCTAATGCATTCATTAGAAAGAAACAATTCCATAACCTCAAGTAAATTGTCTCAAATTGGAATGGTCAAAACAAAAATGTTAATACCCAAATAGAATTTAGTGTGTTACATAAGCATGCGCAATCATCTAAAATTAAAACTAATCACTTTGTACCAGAAGCGGTAATAAAAGCCAAAGTTCTACCTCATTGTTCTCCAGTGAAGCATGAATAATTCATGATTCAGGTAAGCTTTCCATCTCCCTTGCGTCTTCCACAAGATTTTACCAATTTCATTATTCAAATTGTATCTCTTTAGAGCACTTTCACCATGCTAGAACTGAAATGATGCTAGACATCCAGCCCTCTGATATTATTTGTAGATCTGTCACTCTTGTAAAGCAGAGTATGACCAGGTCTTATGGTTCCCAGTCTTCCTGAATCTGGCCTGGTTCTTTTCCATACTCTTTAATACTCTCCCTGAATTCAAATCTTCTCTTTCTTTCTTTCTTTTTCTTTCTTTCTTTCCTTTCTCTCTCTCTTTCTTTCTTTCTTTCTTTTTTTTTTTTTTTTGGACAGGGTCTTACTTTGTTGCCAAGGCTGCAGTGCAGTGGCATGATCACTGCTCACTGCAGCCTCAATCTCCTGGGCTCAAGCAATCCTCCCACCTCAGCCTCCTGAGTAGCTGGGACTACAGGAGTGTGCCACCATGCCTGGCTAATATGTGTGTGTGTGTGTGTGTGTGTGTGTGTGCATGCACATGGTGTTTTTGTTTGTTTATTTGTTTTGTAGAGACAGATTTTTGCCATGTTGCCCAGGCTGGTCTCAAACTCGTGAGCTCCAGCGATCTGCCCTCCTTGGCCTCCCCGTCATGACTACTTCTCTTTTATAGTCAAATGTTCCTCTGCCTCCCTCTTACAGTGAGGCTGCACACAGCCTCAAATCTTTTCTCATTCAAAAGTATGTGGTCCCCTCTATTCTTTCTAGAAAGCTGCTATATGGGAAAATAAAAATTATCCTCTTTTTTATAGCTGAAAACTCTTCTTTTAATAGCATTTTAATAGTGTTTTTTAACTTCATAATAAACACCCATATCCGTAGTGTCACTGGTTTCATCCATCACATATATTTATTCAGCAAACATCTACTGAACTCCCACTGTGGGTGATGTGCTAATGATAGAAGACTCTAACTCTGCCTTCAAGGAGGTGACAGATGAAGTGAACCAAACATTAACATACAGGTGTTGAGAGCTACTATTCCACACAGACAGGAGATGTGGAGAAAGTTTCCCAGACAGGGAGAACTTTCACTTGTTCTTGAAGGATGAGTAGGCATATCCAGGTGATTGCAGAGGAAGGAGAATGAGAAAAAGAACTCTAGGAGGAGGAGATGAACATCTATGAAGGTGGAGAGTTGCAAAAAGGCACAAAAATTTTAGCACAGGGCTCACACACTCCAATGTCTCCAGGCAGCAGGCAGACAGTGTGGATGAGAAAATGCAGCTGAATGCGGGGCAGTAGGAACTGATGGGTACTAAGCCGAATGCAGGCCACTTTGAAGGCATGGGCCTATCATAGCCATGTAGATGGATTGCAGGTCCAGAGAGGTCAGATCTTCCTGGCTTCTCAAAATAAGCCAGAAATGCGAATTTTCATATAGTATCTTAAAATTTTTCATTCTTAGCAAGTTTTTTGTTTTTTGTTTTTTTTAAATTACCACTCTGTAGACAAAGTAAAACATGTCTTCTGTGGCAGGCTGAATAATGGTCCTGGAAGATATCCACGTCTTAATTTCTGGAACCTGTGAATATGTTATCTTAAGTGACAAAAGGGATTTTGCAAATATGATTAAGGAGAAGAATCTTGAGATGGGGTGATTATCTTGGATTATCTGAAAGGGTCCCAAATGTAACAACACTTCAAGTGTCCTTAGAAGAGGGAGGCAGAGGAAGATTTGACTCTAAAAAAGAAGTAGACGTGACATGGAGGCAAGAGATGGGAATTATGCGAAGAAGGGTTCACAAGCCAAAGAATGCAGCCAGGCTTTGTAAACTAGAAAAAAAACCAAAAAACAAAAAACTTTCCCCTGATCCTTTAGAAGAAACCAACCCTTCTAATAACACCTTGAGCTTAGCCCGGTGAAACTGACTTTGAACTTGTGTGGCCTTCAGAACTATAAAAGGATAAATTTGTGTTTTTTTAAGACACCAAATTTGTCATAATTTGTTATAGCAGCCATAAAAAAGTAATATATTTTCTGATCTGATTCAGCTCCTGAGTTTTTAGTTTGTAATCTTTGCTTTAAGGCCACAGTTAGAGTTGTGTTTGTGTTTGTGTGCCTATGTGGAGAATGGCTGAAATTAGACTAGAGAGGTGAGCCTAGACTAGACTCCTGGTGTTATTCCTGTTTCCCTATTTTGTAAAAAAACATTTGTTTACATGTCATTCTCCTCTGCTAGACTATGAGTTTCTTTGGGACAGGAACTGTCTTATTCTCTTTGCATCTTAATTGCCTAGCAGAGTGCTCAGCACATGTTCTTTGCTTAATAAATGAATGAAATGCAAGCTTTAAAGGGAATCTGGAGCCAAACCACCAAGTGCTTGTTATTGCCATATCAAGGAATTTGAATTTTATCCTGAAAGAGATGAGGAACAAATGAAATGTTTTAAGTATAATGGGAAAATGAGCAGTTTTGCTTTCTAGAAACTGACAGTAACTTAGAGAATAGTTTCGAAAAGCACAAATGAAACCAGTAGATTGGTTAGAAAGCTGTTGTAATATAGGAATCCTATAAACTAAGACCAGGTTAGTGGCAGTGAGGACACAAAGAAGACTGATCAGATAATGGAGTTTAAAATGACAAGACTTAGAGGCTCCAAAGTTGGGAGAGCAGGCAAAGGAAAAGTCTTGGATGATTCTCAGATTTGGGGTGGCCAAAGTAGGATGGAAAAAAAGGAAGTTTGGGAAAGAAGATGAGTTCATTTTTTGACATGTTGAATTTGTAGTTCTTGTGGGATGCCAAAATGGAGGTGTTCCATTGATTACGTTTTCTTTGGCTTAACAGAGAAGTTTGGGGTAAAGATAGAGATTTTGTCAACCATCATTGTAGTCAAAGCCATGGATTTTGATAATGTACACAGAAAGTACATAGATTGAGAAAAGAAAAGAAGAGGAAATAGAGGAGAGGAGGAGAGAGGAGGGGGAAGGGAAGGGAGGGTTAGGAAAGGAAGGGGATGGGGGAGAGGAAAGGTGAGCCTCAAGGACTAGTGGAATTTATGAAGAGAATAAAGATGAGGAGCTCCTAAAGTAAACACAGAACAAATACAGAGAAAGAAAGAAAAGTCAAGGGAAGGGCATATCACAGAAACCAGAGACACACAAAAAAATACTAAAAGCAGGGACACAGTTATCAGTGTCAAACATTGGAGAATCGTTGAGATAACAAAGATTGAAATTTGTCCAAGAAATTTGGCAATTACAAAGATATAAGTACTCTTAGCAAGGCAAGTTTCAGTAATGAGGCACGGTATGTAAGGGTCAAGCAGAAATCACATTACAATTGACTGAGCAGTGAATTCAAGGTGGAAATTTGAAAACAATGAGCAGAGGTGGAGAAATTAGCTCTGGAAATAGATTGTAAAATAGAACTGGAAGTTATCTTGGGGGAAATTGAAGAGGTTCCTGCCTGATTAATTCTATTTTGTCTGTTAAGTGGGAGTTGAAATTCTTTCTTGAGAGTAATGGTGGGTTAGAAGACATGAGGAGAGTAGTGAAGGCTTGGAATAGTCACCAAAGTGAGATGGAGAAAGTGAGCTGACTAGGAGAATGAGGATAAATTACAGGCAGTGTGAAAGACCAGCGTATATTGCAGGCCATGAATCTGTGGAGGTTCCATATCAACCCAGTTGTATGATTTTTCTCCATGGCTGATACATGGCTGGTACAGTCAAAACAAGAGGCCAAAAGAGTTGAGGGTATTTATGTGTCATGGATCTCTGCCAGAAAGAAGGAAGTGAAGCCAGGACAAGCCTAATGGCCTAAGAGATGATGATGAGATTAAGGGTCAGGGTGCTAGGAAATAGGCAGATGAGAACCAAAATGATAGGATGCTCTAGTCATATAACAACTTGTAAAGGTCTAATATTTCAGAGTTGGAACCAATCTGGTTGAAGGAACAGCTTTGAAGTAGGTGACTAAATGGGAGTAGGCAAAAATCCTTAGAGCCGAGGAGAGTAGAAATCCTAAGGCAAGTGTGATGCTAGAAGAGTATGTGTAGATATTGAGGTAACCCAGAAGGACTTCAGGTGAAGAAGAAGGCAACAATTTAATGAACTTTTGTACAGACCCACTTGTATCAGGTACTGCATTAAGGTATGAGACAGACTCAATATGAACTAAAAGAGCACACAGCGTTGATCAGAGAAAACTGGTAAATACACATATCCCATTTAGTATATGGTAGATAGTAATTGACATGAAATACCCAACTATAGTTGGCATACAAAGGAGAAAATATAGTCAACAACTTGACAATTTCAGAGATTTCACCGAGGAGGTAATGGGTGCCAGAGTTACTGGGGAAATTAATTAGGAAATAGATAGATAGATTTAAGACAGCCAGTCCCTATGACATGCAAATGATGGATGCAGGCACCAAAAGTGTACAGGAGGAAAATGACATCCTCCTCCAACATCTCTGGCTATACTAAATCCAGGCTGTCTCCAACTAACCCATTAAGCACAACATCAACAGTCTTACTGGCCTTAAATGTCACTTTCAACACATCAGTTTCCTTATCAAATCCTTCCATTTTTTTTCCAGTTCCTACACCATTACACCTAAACTCCTACATCACAGAGAGATAAATGTTGCGTAGGCTGTTTTACTTGTGCCACATTCCCTGTCCAACAATACTTCCCACCACTTATCTATCATGTACTCCTACAATATGTCATCTGCTTCCCTTCTCCTTGACTCATAAGCACTTATGCTCATTCCCACATTTTCTCCATGTAGTCTCCTCACTTGTAATATTTCTCCCAAACTTCTCGTCCAAATGAAGTCATCCTTCATGGTCTGGCTGAAGTTCCATGGCTCCCATGGAATCTTTCCTTGAGTATCTCTGAATCACTTTATTGCATATCACTATCTTTAGAACTGTGGTATCTCCTGGTATTCTCTAATGGTTCATGTGTGTTAGACTTGTTTTCTCAAATGAGATCTCCTCAGAGACAGACAGATACATTGTTTTACCTAGACTCTGACAATGGTTTGTATTAAGCTGAACACACAGTAGATATTTGAGAGACAAATTAATATGATAGAAAGTATGTGAGTCAGGAGATCATTTTTCAAGTTCAAACTTTGCCTTTCAGGCTGAATTCTCTTTATTTGGGAATTGAAGAGCCTGGATGCATATCACTCAGACCACTTTTACCTCCTGAAACCTGATTCTACTAGATTCTAATTATTTTAGTTATTTGCCCAGAAGCCATGATAGTGAAAATTATGCACATCATATTGATTTGATTCTAAAATTCTAACACATCCCATGCACTGTATTTAATAGATGAAAAACTAGATATTCAATGTCTTTTTAATTGTAAGAGTTAAGCTCAGTGAAAGGTCTTATGTAGATATGCAATAAATATTTATTAAATTCATTCATTCATTCATTAAGCAAATATTTAATGAGCACCTATTATGAGTCAGCAAGTTTAGACTGTAGGACACCATAACAAACACGACAAACAAGCTATTTGCTCTTTTGGAGTTTATATTCTAGTGAAAGCAGACAGATATAATATATCTGTATAATATAATGTCAGGTGTCAGTAAGTGGTATGAAGAAAAATAAAGCATGGAAAAAGTATAGAGAATCATCAGGGTGGTTTTAGCTAGGACAGTCATCCTTATTTCAATTTCATACAGTGAAGACATGGATATTCTTGTGGACCTGGGCATAGACAAGTGCAGATAAAAACATATAAATAGGTATAGATATGCAGGAAAATATAGATCTAAACAGTCTAGATATAGCATTAATTATATTCCATGTACTGAGCTAAGGTGCTTCATAGTCACTAATTTGTCTTATCTTTTCAACAATATTTTGAGATGGGTATTACTTCACATTACCAATGAAAAACCTGAGGTTTAGAGGCTTAAAATAACTTGTCCAAAGTTACTTAGCTATAAAGCGTCAGTAGTTGAAACCACACTGCATTTGCCTGTTATCTGCATAAGCAAACATATTAAGTTGATTTTCTTGCCCAAAAATATTCAAAATTAGTATAGGAAGGTAAATTGTTATGTATTCTGATTACGAGAAAGGAAATCTATCTTCATTTTAAATACGTCTTAAAAGAAAGCCATATCCAACATCATACTGAGTGGGCAAAAGCTGGAAGCATTCCCTCTAACAATAGGAACAAGACAAGGATGTTCAGTCACCATTCCTATTCAACATAGTATTGGAAGTCCTAGCCACAGCAATCAGGCAACAGAAAGCAATAGAAGGAAGGAAATGAGGAAGTCAAATTATCTCTCTTCAATGATGATATGATTCTACACCTAGCAAACCCTAAAGGCTCCTAAACCAGATAAATGACTTTAGCAAAGTCTCAGGATACAAAATTAAAGTACAAAAATCAATAGGATTCCTATACACCAATAGCATACAAGCTGAGAACCAAATCAAGAGTGCAATCTCATTTACAATAGCCACATAAAAAATAAAATATTTAGAAATATATCTAACCAGGGAGGTGAAAGATCTCCACACAGAGAACTACAAAACACTGCCGAAAGAAATCATAGACAACACAAAGAAATGGAAAAACATCCAAAGCTCATGGATTGGAAGAGTCAATATTGTTAAAATGTCTGTACTGCCCAAAGCAATCTACAGATTCAACTGTATTCCTATCAAATTATCAATGTCATTTTTCACAGAATTAGAAAAAACTATTCTAAAGTTCATATGGAACAAAAAAGAGCCCAAATAGCCAAAGCAATCCTAAGCAAAAAGAACAAATCTGGAGGCATCACATTACCCAACTTCAAACTAGACTATAAGGCTACAATAACCAAAACAGCATGGTATTGGTACAAAAATAGGTACATAGACCAATGGGACAGAATAGATAATCCAGAAATATAGCTGTACACCTACAAAAACTCATCTTCAAAAAAGTCAACAAAAATAAACAATAGGGAAAAGACTTTCTATTCAATAAATGGTACTGCAAACCGTATGCAGAAGAATAAAACTGGACTCCTATTTCTGACCATATGCAAAAATCAACTCAAGATGGATTAAAGACTTAAATGTAAAACCTCAAACTATAAAAATCCTAAAATAAAGCCTAGGCAACACCATTATGGACATTGGTCTTGGGGAATAATTTATGACTAAGTCCTTGCATTAGGCCATTCTTGCACTGCTATAAAGAAATAACTGAGATTGGGTAATTTATAAGAAAAGATATTTAATTGGCTGACAGTTTTGCCAGCTTTACAGGAAGCACAGTGCTGGCATCTGCTTGGCTTCTAGGGAGGCCACAGGAAGCTTACAATCACGGTGGAAGGCAAAGTGGGAGCAGGCACATCACATGGTGAAAGCAGGAGAGAGAGAGAGAGTAGGGAGAAGGTGCCACACACTCTTAAATGACCAGGTCTTGCAAGAACTCATGATCACAAAGACATCAGCAAGCTATGAGGGATCCACCCCCATAATCCAAAACCTCCCACCAGATCTCACCTCCAGGATTGGGGATTATGATTCAACATGAGATTTGAGCAGGGACAAATATCCAAACTATATCATCCAGCCTCTGGCCCCTCCCAAATCTCATGTCCTTCTCACACTGCAAAATACAATCATGCCTTCCCAACAGTCCCCCGAACTCTTAGCTCTTCCCAGCATTAACTGAAAAGTCCAAAGTCTCATCTGAGACAAGGCAAATCCTTTCCACTTGCAAGCTGTAAAATAAAAAACTAGTTAGTTATTTCCAAAGACACAATGAGGGTATGGGCATTGGGTAAACATTCCTCTTTGAAAAGGGAGAAACCAGCCAAAAAACTGGAGCTATAGGGCCCACGCAAGCTCAAAACCCAGCAGGGCAGTCATTAAATCTTAAAGTTCCAAAATAATTCCCTTTGACTCCTTGTCCCACATCTAGGGGACACTGGTGCAAGGGGTGGGCTCCTAAGGCCTTGGGCAGCTCTGCCCCTGTGGCTTTGTAGAGTGCAGCCACCAAATCTGCTCTCACAGGCTTGAGTTGAGTGCCTGCAGCTTTTCCAGGCACAGGGTGCAGGATGCTTGTGGATCTACCATTCTGGAATCTGGAGAATTGTGGCACCCTTCTCACAGCTCTGGGAGCTCTGTGTGGGGGCTCCAACTCCATACTTCCCCTTGGCACTGCCCTAGTAGAGGTTCTCTGTGAGGGCTCTGCCCCTGCATCATGTTTCTGCCAGGGCACCCAGGTTTTCTCATAAATCCTCTGAAATCTAGGCAGAGGCTGCCAAGCCTCATTCATTCTTGCATTCTGTGCACCTGCAGGTTTAACAGCACATGGAAGTCACCAAGCCTTATAGATTATGTTGTCCACAGCAGCAGCCTGAGCTCTACCTGGGCCCCTTTGAGCTGAGGCTTGAGCTGTAGTGGTCAGGATTCAGAGAGGAGTGTCTCAAGGCTGTGTAGGGCAGTGGGGTCCTGGGCCTGGCCCATGAAACCATTCAGTCCTCCTAGGTCTCAGGGCCTGTGAGGTTAGGGGCATACTGAGAGATTTCTGAAATGCCATTGAGGCCTTTTTCCCATGTTTTGGCTATTAGCACTGGCTCTTTTTTACTTATGCAAATCTCTCTAGAAAGTGGTTGCTCAACAGCCTGCTTAAATTCCTCTCCCAAAAAAGCTTTTTCTTTCCTTGCCACATGGCTGCGGTGCAAATTTTCCAAACTTTTACATTCATCTTCCCCTTTAAGTATGAGTTCCAACTTATTTCTTTGCTCCTACATCTGAGTATAGGTTGTTAGAAGCAGCCAGGCCATACCTTGAATGCTTTGCTCCTTAGAAATTTCTTCTGTCAGATAACCTAGGTAATCATGCTCAAGTTCAAACTTCCACAGATCTCTAGGGCATGAACCCAATACAGCCACTTTCTTTGCTAAGGCATAACAAGGGTGACCTTTCAGTTCCCAATAAGTTCCAGTTCCCAATAAGTTCCTCATTTCCATCTGAGACCTTGGCAGCCTGCATTTCACTGTGTATTACTGTCAGCATTTTGGTCATAATCATTTAACCAGTCTCTAAGAAGTTCTAAACTTTCCCTCATCTTCCTATCTTCTTCTGAGCCCTCCAAACTCTTCCAATCTCTGCATGTTACCCAGTTCTAGAGTTGGTTCCACATTTTCAGGTGTCTTTACAGCAATGCCCCACACCTGGTACCAATTTTCTATATTAGGCCATTCTTGCACTTCTCTAAAGAAATACCTGAGACTGAATTATTTATAAGAAAAGAGATTTAATCGGCTCACGGTTCTGCAGGCTATTCAAGAAAGCATAGTGGCATCTGCATCTGGGGAGGCCTCAGGAGTCATCCAATCATGGCAGAAGGCAAAGAGGGTGCAGGCACATCACATGGCAAGAAGGGAGCAATAGAGACAGTTGGGGGGTGTTCATATACTAAACAACCAGATCTCTCAAGAATTCACTCATTATCATGTGGATAGCACCAAGGGGATGGTGTTAAATCATTCATAAGAAATCCACCCCCATGAATCAATCCCTCCCACCAAGCCCCATCTTCAGTACTGGATATTACAATTCAACATGAGATTTGGGCAGGGATAAACATACAAACTCTATCAGTTCTCAAAAGCAAATGCAACAAAAAACAAAAACTGACAAGTGGGATATAATTAACAAAAGAGCTTCCACACAGGAAAAGAAAGTATCAACAGAGTAAACAGGCACCTAAAAAATGAGAGACAATATTCACAAACTATGCATCTAACAAAGGATTAATATCCAGAATCTATTAGGAACTTTAACAAATCAACAATCAAAAAAACAAATAACCCTATTAAAAGGTGCGCAAAGGACATCAACGGTTCTCAGAAGAAGACATATAAATGGCCAACAAGCATATGAAAAAATGTTCAACATTGCTAATCATCAGAGAAAGGCAAATCAAAACCACAATGGGATACCAACAGCAGAATGGCTACTAATAAAGTCAAAAATAATAGATGTTGGCAAGGCTGCAGAGAAAAGGTAACATGTACACAGTTCAGCCCCTGTAGAAAGCAGTTTTGTGATTTCTCAAAGAACTAAAACAGAACTACCATTTGACCCAGGAATCCCATTAGCGAGTATATTCCCAATGGAAAATAAATTGTTCTACCAAAAAGATACCTGCACTTGTATGCTTATCACAGCATTATTCACAATAGCAAAAACAGGAAACCTATGTGCCCATCACTGGTAGAATGGATAAAGAAAAATGTATATATACACCATGCAATACTACACATTCACAAAACAGAACAAAATTATGTCCTTTGCAACAACATGGATGCAGCTGGAGGCCTTTATCCTAAGCAAATGAACAGAAACAGTAAACCAAATATCACATGTTCTCTCTTGTAAGTGGGATCTAAACCCTGGGTACACATGGATATAAAGATGGGAACAACAGACACTGAGGTCTCCAAAAGGAGAGATGGAGGGAATGGGGCAAGGGCTGAAAAACTTCCTATTGAATACTACTATGTTTACTATATGGGTGACAGGATCAATAGAAGCCCAAACCTCAGCATCATGCAACATATCCTTGTAACAAACCAGCTCATGTACCCCCTGTATCTAGAATTAGAAATTAAAAGAAAAAGTCTTAAGGGATCAGAGACCCTTTGTATATTCAAGAATTATGGTGGAATATAATACAGCCATAAAAACCAATAAAACTGAATATGAAAAGCTCTATCTCCAAGATACATTATTATATGAAAAAGCAAAGTAAAAAATCGTTATATGTCATGCTGTTACTTGTGTTTAAAAGTGGATGGATTTTTTTACATTCTGGTATATGCATAGGATATCTCTAGAAGACTACGAAAAATGCTGGTAAGAGTGGTTGTTCTAGAGATGAATAAAAGAGAGGCTTACTTTTCGCTATGCATACTTTTCATAATTCTTGAAACCTTTCCTATGTGTATGTATTGTTTATTAAAAATAAATCTAAAATTAAAAATGTAAAATTGGAATAATTAATGTCAGTGAGACACCCAAATTGTTGATAGAATAATCTTGTGCAAGTAGATCCTTTTCTTAACAAGTCATACAAATTTTCAATAAGAGAGCTTTCATTAATGTGTGACGACACTGAAAATTGATGTTACAGTAAACTTGGCCTTCTTCAATAATTGTGGAACAATAATTCCATCACAAACAAAAGATTAATGGACAAGTGGATGATAACTGAAGAGTCGGAAGTGAGCACACAATCTGAGCACTACGGTTAATGTATAGGCAGTAATTCTCCAGCAGACATAAAAAAAATGACAGGATCCCAAAAGTTGCTTTAAGTATTAATATAATAGAATAAAAAGTTGATTTTTTAAAAAGAATCTGAACTTTCCTACTATATAGCATTTTCCCTTGAAAGTTTCAAATCTCTGCTGAGAATCTATAAGGTAACGTATTATTCACAAAAAGTGGTGGGAAATAAATGAGAAAATACCAGAAATCTCTTTATATAAAGTTATAAGAATGCCAAATGCAAGTATGATCTTTCATTTAATGTATTTTAAATAAGAAACACAGTTTATACTAATCATTTGCCCTTATGAGTCATAAAATGTAAGTTTTTACATGTAATAGGTATGTCATCTAAAAAAGTTTTATCTGACTTAAATTCATACCTCTCATTAATAGAAGGTAGAAAGCAGAGTACAACCTCTGTGTAATCCCCTGGAAATCAGACCTGTTATTAGCCATCTTTGGGTATCACCATTTGCTGTTCAATAAAACAGCAGCTGAGAAAGCATTTATCTGGCAATAAAAAGCTTTTTATATATTAAATGTGTCAGCTTTGTGTAGTTAGTCATATCTGCAATTAACTTTTCTTTACAATAAGCTTTGTGGAAAGATGTGGGAGTAAAGGTAACAAAATCAGAACAGGTTGATGTTCTGTGTCATTTTGTAGGCTAGTTTGGCCCCAGGAAGAGAAAGGTGCTGGGTTAACATGAAATTGAACATAGCATGATCTTTAATTTCTGAGACATTTACAAATAAATAACTGGTTTGATATTCACCAGTTCTGCATCCATGGAAATGTGAGCCCTTCACTTTGAAACTTCACTCACAGTGATGAGGCTACATTCAGTTTTCTCACTTCCTGATGAAGCAGATGGATCATTGATATGTCTAACTGCACTCAATAGTATACCCATTTATAGCAGAAATTTTCTTAACATAAAACTAATCTACTTGGCCTAAAATGAGGGCTCTGTCATACTTACCATTATTAGCATCCTGTTGTAACCAAACAACCCATGTACCATTTAATCTCTTCTCTCTTTTTTAAATTAATTAATTAATTTTTTATTATACTTAAATTCTAGGGTACATGTGCACAACTTGCAGGTTTGTTACATGTGTATACATGTGCCATGTTGCTGTGCTGCACCCATTAACTCGTCATTTACTTAGGTATATCTCCTAATGCTATCTCTCCCCCTCCCCCCACCCCACGACAGGCCCCAGTGTGTGATGTTCCCCTTCCTGTGTCCAAGTGTTCTCATTATTCAGTTCTCACCTATGAGTGAGAATACTCAGTGTTTGGTTTTCTGTCCTTGCGATAGTTTGCTAAAAATGATGGTTTCCAGCTACATCCATGTCCCTACAAAGGACATGAACTCATCATCTATTATGGTTGCATAGTATTCCATGGTGTATATGTGCCACATTTTCTTAATCCAGTCTATCATTGTTGGACATTTGGGTTGGTTCCAAGTCTTTGCTATTGTGAATAATGCCGCAATAAATATACGTGTGCATGTGTCTTTATAGCAGCATGATTTATAATCCTTTGGGTATATGCCCAGTAATGAGATGACTGGGTCAAATGATACTTCTAGTTCTAGATCCTTGAGGAATCGCCACAGTGTCTTCCACAATGGTTGAACTAGTTTACAGTCCCACCAACAGTGTAAAAGTGTTCCTATTTCTCCACATCCTCTCCAGCACCTGTTGTTTCCTGACTTTTTAATGATTGCCATTCTAACTGGTGTGAGATGGTATCTCACTCTGGTTTTGATTTGCATTTATCTGATGGCCAGTGATGATGAGCATTTTTTCATGTGTCTTTTGGCTGCATAAATGTCTTCTTTTGAGAAGTGTCTGTTCATATCCTTTGCCCACCTGTTGATGGGGTTGTTTGTTTTTTTCTTGTAAATTTGTTTAAGTTCTTTGTAGATTCTGGATAGTAGCCCTTTGTCAGATGAGTAGATTGCAAAAATTTTCTCCCATTCTGCAGGCTGCCTGTTCACTCTGATGGTAGTTTCTTTTGCTGTGCAGAAGCTCTTTAGTTTAATTAGATCCCATTTGTCAATTTTGGCTTTTGTTACCATTGCTTTTGGTGTTTTAGACGTGAAGTCCTTGCCCATGCCTATGTCCTGAATGGTATTGCCTGGTTTTCTTCTAGGGCTTTTATGGTTTTAGTTTAACATTTAAGTCTTTAATCCATCTTGAATTAATTTCTGTATAAGGTGTAAGGAAGGGATCCAGTTTCAGCTTTCTGCATATGGCTAGCCAGTTTTCCCAGCACCATTTATTAAATAGGGAATCCTTTCCCCATTGCTTGTTTTTCTCAGGTTTGGCAAAGATCAGATGGTTGTAGATGTGTGGTATTACTTCTGAGGGCTCTGTTCTGTTCCATTGGTCTATATCTCTGTTTTGGTACCAGTACCATGCTGTTTTCGTTACTATAGCCTTGTAGTATAGTTTGAAGTCAGGTAGTGTGATGCCTCCAGCTTTGTTCTTTTGGCTTAGGATTGTCTTGGCAATGCGGGCTCTTTTTTGGTTCCATATGAACTTTAAAGTAGCTTTTTCCAATTCTGTGAAGAAAGTCATTGGTAGCTTGATGGGGATGGCATTGAATCTATAAATTACCTTGGGCAGTATGGCAATTTTCACAATGTTGATTCTTCCTATCCATGAGTATGGAATGTTCTTCCATTTGTTTGTGTCCTCTTTTATTTCATTGAGCAGTGGTTTGTAGTTCTCCTTGCAGAGGTCCTTCACATCCCTTGTAAGTTGGATTCCTAGGTATTTTATTCTCTTTGAAGCAACTGTGAATGGGAGTTCACTCATGATTTGGCTCTCTGTTTGTCTGTTATTGGTGTATAAGAATGCTTGTGATTTTTGCACATTGATTTTGTATCCTGAGACTTTGCTGAAGTTACCTATCAGCTTAAGGAGATTTTGGGCTGAAATGGTGGGGTTTTCTAAATAAACAATCATGTCATCTGCAAACAGGGACAATTTGACTTCCTCTTTTCCTAATTGAATACCCTTTATTTCTTTCTCCCGCCTGATTGCCCTGGCCAGAACTTCCAACACTATGTTGAATAGGAGTGGTGAGAGAGGGCATCCCTGTCTTGTGCCCGTTTTCAAAGGGAATGCTTCCCGTTTTTACCCATTCAGTATGATATTGGCTGTGGGTTTTTCATAAATAGCTCTTATTATTTTGAGATATGTCCCATCAATACCTAATTTATTGAGAGTTTTTAGCATGAAGGGCTGTTGAATTTTGTCAAAGGCCTTTTCTGCATCTATTGAGATAATCATGTGGTTTTTGTCTTTGGTTCTGTTTATATGCTGGATTACGTTTATTGATTTTCGTATGTTGAATCAGACTTGCATCCCAGGGATGAAGCCTACTCATTCATGGTGGATAAGCCTTTTGATGTGCTGCTGGATTCGGTTTGCCAGGATTTTATTGAGGATTTTTGCATCAATGTTCATCAGGGATATTGGTCTAAAATTCTCTTTCTTTGTTGTCTCTCTGTCAGGCTTTGGTATCAGGATGATGCTGGCTTCATAAAATGAGTTAGGGAGGATTCCCTCTTTTTCTATTGATTGGAATAGTTTCAGAAGGAATGGTACCAGCTTCTCCTTGTACGTCTGTTAGAATTCGGCTGTGAATGCATCTGGTCCTGGACTTTTTTTGATTGGTAGGCTATTAATTATTGCCTCAATTTCAGAGCCTGTTATTTGTCTTTTCAGAGATTCAACTTCTTCCTGGTTTAGTCTTGGGAGGGTGTATGTGTCCACGAATATCTCCATTTCTTCTAGACTTTCTAGTTTATTTGCATAGAGGTGTTTATAGTATTCTCTGATGGTAGTTTGTATTTCTGTGGGATTGGTGGTGATATCCCCTTTATCATTTTTAATGCGTCTATTTGATTCTTCTCTCTTTTCTTCTTTATTAGTCTTGCTAGCGGTCTATCAATTTTGTTGATCTTTTCAAAAAACCAGCTCCTGGATTCATTGATTTTTTTGTGTCTCTATCTCCTTTAGTTCAGCTCTGATCTTAGTTATTTCTTGCCTTCTGCTACCTTTTGAATGTGTTTGCTCTTGTTTCTCTAGTTCTTTTAATTGTGATGTTAGGGTGTCAATTTTAGAGCTTTCCTGCTTTCTCCTGTGGGCATTTAGTACTATAAATTTCCCTCTACACACTGCTTTAAATGCGTCCCATAGCTTCTGGTATGTTGTGTCTTTGTTCCCGTCGGTTTCAAAGAACATCTTTATTTCTGCCTTCATTTTGTTATATACCCAGTAGTCATTCAGGAGCAGGTTGTTCAGTTTCCATGTAGTTGAGCAGTTTTGAGTGAGTTTCTTAATCCTGAGTTCTAGTTTGATTGCACTGTGGTCTGAGAGACAGTTTGTTATAATTTCTGTTCTTTTACATTTGCTGAGGAGTGTTTTACTTCCAACTATGTGGTCAATTTTGGAATAAGCGTGATGTGGTGCTGAAAAGAATGTATATTCTGTTGATTTGGGGTGGAGAGTTCTGTAGATGTCTATCAGGTCCTCTTGGTGCAGAGCTGAGTTCAATTCCTAGATATCCTTGTTAACTTTCTGTCTCGTTGATCTGTCTAATGTTGACAGTGGGGTGTTAAAGTCTCCCATTATTATTGTGTGGGAGTCTAAGTCTCTTTGTAGGTCTGTAAGGACTTGTTTTGTGAATCTGGGTGCTCCTGTATTGGGTGCATATATGTTTAGGATAGTTAGCTCTTCTTGTTGAATTGATCCCTTTACCATTATGTAATGGCCTTCTTTGTCTCTTTTGATCTTTGTTGGTTTAAAGTCTCTTTTATCAGAGACTAGGATTGCAACTCCTGCCTTTTTTTGTTTTCCATTTGCTTGGTAGATCTTCCTCCATCCCTTTATTTTGAGCCTATCTTTGTCTCTGCATATGAGATGGGCCTCCTGAATACAGCACACTGATAGGTCTTGACTCTTTATCCAATTTGCCAGTCTGTGTCTTTTAATTGGAGCATTTAGCCCATTTCCATTTAAGGTTAATATTGTTATGTGTGAATTTGATCCTGTCATTATGATGTTAGTTGGTTATTTTGCTCATTAGTTGATGCAGTTTCTTCCTAGCATTGATGGTCTTTACAATTTGTCATGTTTTTGCAGTGGCTGGTACTGGTTGTTCCTTTCCATGTTTAGTGCTTCCTTCAGGAGCTCTTTTAGGGCAGGCCTGGTGGTGATGATATCTCTCAGCATTTGCTTGTCTGTAAAGGATTTTATTTCTCCTTCACTTATGAAGCTTAGCTTGGTTGGCCATGAAATTCTGGGTCGAAAATTCTTTTCTTTAAGAATGTTGAATATTGGCCCCCACTCTCCTCTGGCTTGTAGAGTTTCTGCTGAGACATCTGCTGTTAGTCTGATGGGCTTCCCTTTGTGGGTAACCCAACCTTTCTCTCTGGCTGCCTTTAACATTTTTTCCTTCACTTCAACTTTGGTGAATCTGACAATTATGTGTCTTGGAGTTGCCCTTCTCGAGGAGTATCTTTGTGGCATTCTCTGTATTTCCTGAATTTGAATGTTGGCCTGCCTTGCTAGGTTGGGGAAATTCTCCTGGATAATATCCTGCAGAGTGTTTTCCAACTTGGTTCCATTCTTCCCGTCACTTTCAGGTACACCAATGAGACGTAGATTTGGTCTTTTCACATAGTCCCATATTTCTTGGAGGCTTTGTTCATTTCTTTTTACTCTTTTTTCTCTAAACTTCTCACTTCATTTCATTTATTTGGTCTTCAATCACTTATACCCTTTCTTCCAGTTGATCCAATCGGCTACTGAAGCTTGTGTATTCGTCATGTAGTTCTTGTGCCATGGTTTTCAGCTCCATCAGGTCATTTAAGGACTTCTCTACATTGGTTATTCTAGTTAGCCATTCGTCTAACCTTTTTTCAAGGTTTTTAGCTTCTTTGCAATGGGTTTGAACTTCCTCCTTCAGCTCAGAGAAGTTTGATAGTATGAAGCCTTCTTCTCTCAACTTGTCAAAGTCATTCTCCATACAGCTATGTTCCATTGCTGGCGAGGAGCTGCGTTCCTTTGGAGGGGGAGAGGCGCTCTGATTTTTAGAATTTTCAGCTTTTCTGCTGTGTTTTTTCCCCATCTTTGTGGTTTTATCTACCTTTGGTCTTTGATGATGGTGATGTACAGATGGGGTTTCGCTCTATCGCCCAGGCTGGAGTGCAGTGGCGTGATCTCTGCTTACCGCAACCTCCGCCTCCCAGGTTCAAGCGATTCTCCTGCCTCAGCCTCCTGAGTAGCTGGGATTACAGGCAAGTGCCACCACGCCTGGTTAATTTTTGTACTTTCAGTAGAGATGGGGTTTCACCATGTTGGTCAGGCTGGTCTCGAACTCCTGACCATGTTATCTGCCTGCCTCAGCCTCACAAAATGCTGGGATTACAGGTGTAAGCCACTGTGCCTGGCCTACCTTTGAATATTTTACTGCATTCTATGAACTAGTAAGTCAGGACTCTCATGGTTTACTCAATTAATGATACACGTTTTACTTTCAGGAAGGATTTTTTGTCAGTCTGCTACTTTTTTATTGATACATAATCATTGTACATATTTATGGGGAACATGTGATTTTTGATACATGAATAATGTGTAATGATCAAATGAGGGTAATTGACATATCCATCACCTTAGACATTTATCATTTATTTGTGCTGAAAGTATTCTAAATCTTCTATTTTGAAATATAAATTATTGATAACTAAAATCACCCTACTATGCTTTTGAACACTAGAACCTTTCCTTCTAACAGTATTTTTGTATCCATTAACCAAACCCCTCTCAGCCTCTAATAACCACCATTCTACTATCTACCTCCATGAGATCAACTTTCATTTTAGATTCCAGAAAAGTTTTGTTCTTTATGCTAAAAAAAAAAAACAAGTGTGAACATGTGATATTTGTCTTTCTGTACCTGGCTAATTACAAATAACATGATGCATCCAGGCTCATCCATGTTGTTGCAAATGATAGAATTTCATTTTTTTGTATGGCTCAATGGTAATCTACTTTATACATATACCACATGTTCTTTATCCATTCACCCACTGATAGACACTTAGGTCAATTCCATATTTTGGCTAACATGAACACTGCTATGATAATCATGGGAATGCAGATATCTCTTCAAAATACTAATTTCCTTTCTTTTGGATATACACCCAGTAGCAGGTTTGCTGGATCATATGGTTGTTCTAGTTTTAGTTTTTTGAGGAACCACCATACGATTTTCCATAATGGCTGTACTAATTTACCTTCCTACCAACATTGCACAGGCATTCCCCTTTCTCCACATCCTTGCCAACATCTATTTTTTGTCTTTATGATACTAGCCACTTTAACTAGAGTGAGATATCTCACTATGGTTTTCATGTCCCTGATGATTAATGATGTGTTGAGCATTTCTTTTTCATATACCAGTTGCACATTTGTCTGTCCCCTTTTGTGAAATGTCTATTTAGATCAATTGCCCATTTTTAAATTGGACTATTTGATTTTTCCTGCTGTTGAGTTGTTTGCCTTCCCTATATATTCTGCTTATTAATCCCTTGTTGGAAGAGTAGTTTTCAAGCATTTTCTTCCATTTGTAGATTGTCTCTTCACTGTTTTGATTGTTTCCTTTGCTGTGCAGAAGCAACTTAGCTTAATGTGATCCTGTTTTTCTACTTTTGCTTTTGTAGCCTTTGCTTTTGAGGTCTTACCCCAAAAAATCATTGCCCAGAGCAATGTCCTAAGTGTTTCCCCTATGTTTTCTTCTAATAATAGTTTCATAGTTCTGAGTCTTACATTTAGGACTTCAATCCATTTTGATTTGATTTTTGTATATGGTGAGAGATAGGGATCTAGTTTTATTCTTCTGCATATGGATATCCAGTTTTCCCAGCACCATTTATTGAAGAAACTGTCCTTTCCCAAGTGTATGTTCTTGGTGTCTTTGTTTAAAATGAATTGGCTGTAAACACATGGAGTTATTTCTGGGCTCTCTATTTTATTCCATTGGTCTGTGTGTCTGTTTTTATGCCAGTACCATGCTGTTTTGGTTACTATATCTTTGTAGTATATTTTGAAGTCAGGTAGTCTGATGCTTCCAGCTTTGTTCATTTTGCTCAAGATTGCTTTAACTATTCAGCTATTTTGTGGTTCCAAACACATTTTGAAATTGTTTTTTCTATTTTTGTGAAAAATGTCATTAGTATTTGGATAGGAATTGCATTGAATCTGTAGATAGATTACTTTGGGTAGTATGGATGTTTTAACAATATTAATTATTCCAATCCATGAACCTGAGATATCTTTTCATTTTTGTTGTGTCTTCTTTGATTTCTTTCATCAGTGTTTTATAGTTTTCAATGTAGAAATCTTTCACTTCTTTGGTTAAGTTTATTCTTAGTTATTTTATTTTTTGTAGCTATTATAAATGGGATTGCTTTCTTGATTTCCTTTTCAGATTGTTCACTGTTGGCAGATAGAAATACTACTGATTTTTGTATGTTGATTTTCTATTCTGCATCTTTACTGATTCAAGTATCAGTTTCTAAGCGTTTATTGGTAGAGATTTTAGGTTCTTCTAAATATAAGATCGTGTCATCTGCAAATAAGGATAATCTGACTTTTTCCTTTCCAATTTGGATTCCCTTTCTTTTTCTGGCTAAGACTTCCAAAATGATGTTCAATAAAAGTGGTAAAAGTATGCATCTTTGTCTTGTTCTATATCTTAGGGGAAAGGCTTTCAAATTTTCCCTCAGTATGATGTTAGCTGTGGGTTTGTCATATATGACCTTTATTATCTTGAGCCATGTTTCTTCTATAGTCAGTTTGTTGAGAGTTTTTATCATGAAGGGATATTGAATTCTTTAAATGCTTTTTTTGTTTCTATTGAGATGATCATATGATTTTTGTCTTTTATTTTGTTGATGCTGTGGTTCCCTATGCTTTGGGGGCAGCCTCCTTGATGTGCTCAACCACCTGTTTCTCAGGGTGTAGGATGTAGCAGGGGCTCAGATGCCAAGGACACAGCTGTACTACTGGGTCCAGACAGCGTCATGATGCTGCAACCCTCTGGGTGGATGTGGGGGGATCTTGGTGGGGTCCCAAGGATAGGGAGGTATAGGGACTATTGGGCCCCAGGGCAGGATGAAGTCTAGTGTTGGCTGTTCTTTCATAATGGCACCATCTTGCAGCAGCTTAGGGACCAGAGGTGGTACTCCTCACACATACTCTGTCTGGAGCAGTGTGCAGTCACATGGACTCCAGGCAGCTCTCTATACTAGGCTCAGGGATTGGAAGAACTGAGGGGTTTCACAAAAATTTTATTCATCTCTAATAAATTGTTAACCATGTTGTGAGATTTTTTTTTATAAGACTTGAAATTTAGGTCAAGAAAACCCAAGGGATTTACGTGACTCATTAACAAATGGTTAGAATAAAAATAAACTTCTTCTGAAATATAACAAAAAAATACACCATTTTTTTTCCATCACAGTGGTTTCAAAACAGGAAAGAAAATATTGGAAATTATTCCCTTTGACAAAACATAAAGATTGAGAGGGGAAAAACAGAATTATGAAAAGATGTTCTTTTAAAGTTGAAATTATAAAGGATCCACAATTAGAGAGCTATATTAGTCATATATCTAGACCACATGTCTGAGACAAGAAATCTTGTGAAAAAAGTGCTTGAGCTAATCTAAAAAATCTATAGGTGGACCTGTTACTTCAACTATCATGTATGAAACTGAATCCTTTGAGCTCAAGTTGCCTTTGAAGCCCTGCACAGATGTACATTAGTAGTAAAGGAATTGCTTTTTCCTACCCACTCCTATGTAATGTGACAATTTCCAGACATCTTTATACAAAGAAGGCTTGTTTGAGGAGAAACAAAGATATGTACAAAGAAGGACAAACATTTTTTCTCAAATCACTAGCCATCCTGTCTGCTGTTCTTTCATCCTTGACTGAATAGATGTCATCTATTTTCTACCAGACATAAGACAAGATGATTAAAATAATATAAAGAGGGTGTTAATAACGTCCTTCTCTTTTCTGTGCTGCATAAAGAGGGTAGATTTACCCAGAGCAGATACTAGCATACTTAGAGATGCTAAGCATATATACCCCCAAGTAGAGAACAATAAGTAATAGTATTTGATCAGCCCTCTCTCCCTCAATGCATGAGAAAGTAGTTACAGGTAATTAGAATGGTAAGTGATCCATGTGGTCCAGACTTTGAGTCATGGAAACATTAGAATGTGAGATGGCTTAGAAAGCATGAGAACATTAAGAGAGGTAGGAAAAAGTGCTTCACCTCAAAGCAACAGTTTAAAAGATTGCATATGGGCAAGAGTAAGCAAGGTATATTCAGAGAACAATGATGAGGCCAATGATTGTCTTGGATTGGTTGGGGGGGGATGAGTATTAATTTGGAAGAGCAACCAATACAAAACATAGAATCTAGATTTATTTCTTGTTGACATTAAACACCCCCATTGGAAGATCATGAACAAAGGAAAATAAATTATGCATAAGTATAAAGCTTAGCTACATAGAAATTCCCTGAAAATTTAAATTTGTTACAAAAGCACTTCACTTAACCAAAGGTCATATCCTCATCTAGACATGGCTGAGAAAACCAGAAGTAAGCAAAAAGCAGCCTTGAGTATTCAGTGGGAAAAAAAATCACAAAACCACACACTAAGGTCACCCAACTAACCATTAGAAAACTCTCAGACTTTCACTTAAAGCTTATTTACTCTTGTTTTAGGGAAAATCTAATTTCCCTCTTCACTGCAGATTAGAAGCAAGAAATTAAAATGGGTAGCTTCTAGACACAGGCATCTGACAGTTGTAATATGTGATAGCTGACAGAATGACAATAAAAAAGGAGGCAGAAAAAGTATTCAATGCAGCCTTAAATTGGGAGATGTGGGTAACTATTTACTTGAAACTGAGATCAATTATCTCAGTAAAAAAATCTTCATTACATTATTATAATGCCCCATTTTCACTCTCTAATAACTTTGTTCCTGTAACAGAAATTCATATTGTGCAATACTATCTAAAGGAGATAGCTTAAAAATGTGCCAAAAAGGGCAACCTTTCTCTGATTTTCTCACCAATTTCAAATGTTACATCCTTTTTCTTATAATAGTTCCCCATTATAACATGTGGTTTTACTTACACTAGACATGTCTAATATTTGCTTCAAGAGAGCTGAATGAAGGCTATTGTACAGCTACAATGTGTTCCTTGTAATGTTATAATCACATATTTGCAGGGAAATAAAAAATTCTAAATAAAAATGTTTAAAGGCATATGTAGTTTAAGAAAACATCTCTTTCTTTCTTCCCTCCCTCCCTCCCGCCTTTCTTTCTTTCTTTCTTTCTTTCTTTCTTTCTTTCTTTCTTTCTTTCTTTCTTTCATTCACCAGGCACATTTCTTGCCAACACAATTCTTTTCTCATTGATTTCGCAGCATACAAACTTGTCTAAGTGAACATATAAAAATAGAAATTGCTTCAAGGCTGAATATAATCCTGATATAGCAGTCATACTTTGTTGTTTTTCTATATTAACTACTAACCCACAAAAAACTGACAACCTTCTAAGGTCTGGTATACAATCTTGCATTTGTACCTTAGGCTGCCAGATCCATGTCCAAATGTGGCTGGAGAAACAGATGAGGATGGTGTCATGGTGTGAGAATCCTGGGTTCCTCTCTGGGGCAATGTCGTGATGTCTAAAATTAATGAGAAATAATATAATCAATGCATTTTGAGTACTTATTATGCCCAGACATTGTTCTAAGCTCATTCCCCAAATAAACCTGTTTAATTTTTTTTACAGCCCTATTAGGCAGGACTATTATTATTCCTACTTTAAATATGAGGCAACCATGGCTGAAATGTTAAGTAACTTGGCCACAATCACAAAGCTAGAAAGCAGAGCCTAAATTCAAAAGTATGTCCATCACATGAGAGCAATTTCATACCTCAACTGGGATTTCCCCATCTATTTATTAATTATGGTACCTGTCAACCAACTAGTAAGATTTGCTTTAAGACTGTAGAGCCGACATCATGATGTAGCATGAGCATTTCCCCTAATCAGCACTCTCCACTACTCCAGTTTTATGAAAAGGTTAAAGGACAGAAATGTAGAATTCCAAAATACAGCACCAGCAATCTGCATTTCACTTTCTGGTCTTCAGGGATATGCCAGCAATTGATTTCATGGCCCACTCTTCATTATTAACAGAGGTATTCAATATGACTATTTACTATACTATATTTCAATGTGACTATTTACCTATACATGGGAAGGCATGTATAGGTACATAACTGCCCTTGAGATTTAGTTTGTGGTCATGCCTACTGAATTATTCAAGATTCTTTTGGTTGCAAAGGATATAACCCTATCCAATTAACTGAAACTAATCTAAAAAGTGAAGGGTTTATTGCTGGCCTCAAGTGAAGCTAGATCTAGGTGCTCAAACAATGTAGTTTGTATGTTCTTCACTTCCCAGCTTGGCTTTCCCCCATGTTGCCTTCATTCTTAGGCTGACCTCAAGTGGTGTCAAAATGGCTACCAGCAAGTCTAGGCTTAGCTACCACAAAAAACAAAAGACAGTTTTCTTTCGCAATGGTTCCAGCAGAAAGTCTTAAAGTTATGTTCATGGCTGTAACTGCCCTGCTTAGGTCACAGGCCTACTCTTTAACTAGTCTTTATACTCAAGGCATACATTATACTCAACTGTCATGTACCAGTCACTGGCTCCAGAGCGTGGTTTAGCCCCAGTAGTATCATGGGCCTCAACTGAATCAGCGGAGGAGGGTCAATCCCCAAAGGAGTTGATTTTACCTCGATGTAAGGAAACAGATGCTAAGCAGGGATAAACCACAGATGACCATTATATCCATTTTGGCATGCCAGAAGAATAAGTTGCCACCTTGTCATGTGACTTTGAGGAGATTTGGGGAATCTCCATCACCATGACTTCCCTATGGTGAACTAATCTGTGGTGAGTCAAGGCAACAGTAAGCCAAAGAATACTAACAAGGTCTCACTGAATCATATCAGTGCAGATTGTATAGACACAATAATAGCAGCAGAAAACTTAGAGGCTATGGCAATAAGAGATGATGTGGCTATTTGGGCAAAGACAACCTTTAACACAGAGGGTAGAGATATTGCTGCCAAACAACTTTGCCACACAACAATCCACAGACCGAATTCACATGGATAATGCTTATTGTGAAAGTAACTGCAAGTCACGCATGCATCAGCCTTTGTAGCCTTGCAAATACTCAGAAAGCAATACTGTCCTCAGTAGTATCTTTAAATGCAAAGAACGCTGCATGAAGATAAGATGTGAAAGAGCTCCAGCAGTCTCCTGCACACGTTATTCTTATTTGATTCAATTTCTCATGCTGCATAGGTTTTCATTCATTGAAATTTGCAGTCACTCAGTTCAGACAGTTCTCTACTTATAAACACATTGTGTTAAGATACTTCATTTGTAAGTCAGTGCTTTTAAAATTGGAGCTCATTTTTACATTGAAAATTTATTATAAATTGTAACTGGATTCTCAGACTAACCTATGAGTATTAATCAAGTAATTTGAATGTGCTTAGTACGATGCCTATCACATTGTAAACTCTTAATAGATTAAAGCTATTATTAGTTCTATGATAAGCATGAACAAAATCATCAAAATAATTTTTTAAAATAAAAAATACAAATTAAGGTAATAGCACTTAGAAAAATGACAGATAGGAACGCTCAGTAAGGTAATATGAAAAATTAAGTCCTCAATTCCACTTTGAAGAAGGTATTTAATATATTTCAGCTTAAAGATTGTTTATTGTTACTAAAGAAGAATTTACAAAATTATTCTACTATCTTTTAGAATATAATGTTACTTAAATTATTATGTTTTAATTTTGGGATTCTATGTAGTTACAAAACTGAAATATTGGGAGTATAACTAGATCCATACAGATGGGAATAGTATTTAATAAATTGCTTTTTATTTATAAGAAATTTTCAGAACTTCTTTTTCCACATACTTATATCTGGATGCAATTCCACTTATAAATTGAGGACACAGTATACTGCTATTACCATAAAAAGAACTGTAATGGGGACACAGCCATAATTGAATTTACATCTTAATTATTTACACTCTTCTCTGTGCAGCCTGAATATTCTATGCTTCAGAATTGCTTTGCAGACAAAATATTATCCATGATTAGCAAGGCAAACAACTCTTTTGACACAGGTGACAAGTTCTTTTTGGTAACTTACTTCTCAGTAAAATATACTTTATTTAAGAATTAGTTCCACAAATCTATTATAGAATAATCTGATGCTGATTTCAATGTGTTTTCAATTACATAAATGCTAAAGATATGTAATCTCTAACATTTATCTTGCCACTTTTGTTTCAGTGACAACTTTGGGGAGACTTTTAAAAATTAAGTGTCTGTTTAAGAAATAAAAGTATAGGATCATGGGTATCTGAGAAATTTAATGAGCTAGCATCAATAAGACCACTTAATCAGGGCTGGGCTGCTATTTTCCAAGTATCTGCCACACAGCATGTCAAAAGAGATGGTATAGACACATTAGGACTGAACTTTGCTTCATTCTTTCATTCATTCAACAACTTATTGAGTACCTACTATGTATCAGGCATTTTTTGTTTTAGTTCTGGGGAGGTAAGAATAAACAATATGAATTCCAGTCCTCCATGGAATTTATGTACTTCTTGACAAAGACACACAATCAATTATTAGATACTTCTATTCTTCTGAGGGAGAAAAAAGCAGGGTGAGGATAAGGTTGGGAGAGGGGGCAGTGATCAGGGAAGGCCTCTCCAAAGAAGTGACACCTGAGAAGAGACTTTAATGAGGACACAAACTATGCAAAAATCAGAGAGACAATAGAGACGTGCAAAGACCCCAGGTGGGACATGCTCATTGTGTTAAAAAAACATCAAGACCATGGTGGCTAGAACCAAGTGAGCAGAGAAGAGGGAGTATGGTAGAAGATGAGGTCAGGGAAGTGGAGAGGGCCAGATCCTATAGGGCCTTGCAGATCATTTTATGGAGGTTGGGTTTACTTTAGTGGTGATGAGAAGGCATAGGCTGGGAATAGGAGAGTGACATGATATGCACTTTGGAGAAGAGGCTCTACAGAGGCAAGAAGTAGGACATTTCAGCAATTTAGGCAAGGGCCAATGTTATTACAATTTAATTATTTATTTATTTATTTATTTGAGATGGAGTCTTGCTCTGCCGCCCAGGCTGGAGTGCAGTGGTGTGATCTCAGCTCACTGCAACCTCTGCCTCGTGGGTTCAAGTGATTCTCCTGCCTCAGCCTCCCAGGTAGCTGGGACTACAGGTGCGTGCCACCACACCTGGCTACTTTTTGTGTTTTCAGTAGAGAAGAGGTTTCACCATGTTAGTCAGGATGGTCTCAAACTCCTGACCTTGTGATCCGCCCACCTTAGCCCCCAAAGTGCTGGGATTATAGGCGTGAGCCACCGCGCCCGGCCATGTTATTGCAATTTTGTAACATTGACTCTTTACTACCTAATTTTCAGGATGAAAAACAAAAATTGTTTTTGTGCAAATGGTATGTCAGGAACACAAAAATCAGCTGTTTAATTTTTGTGGGGTGGTACAAAGGCAGCTGGAATAAAATGCCTGTTTTTATATTGACTGTAGGGAAAGTGCTTACCTCAACTGCCAATTTACGGAGGATCTCTGTGGATGGTAAATCAGAGAAGAGTGTGAAAGGTAAGAATATCTTGAAACACATCTACCACCTTGTCTCCCGTCCCCTCCGCCTGTTGACAGCCTGACTCAGGTGCCGTTATGAATTAAAAAGCAGGAGATGCACTGCAAGCACTGAACATCTTCCAAAGTAAAACGCTGCCATCTGGAGGCTTCTAGAGTACAAAAATGAGGAAAAAACAAAATCTACCCCCACAAACACTCTGTTTCTGTTTGATGTTTCTATACACAAAGGATTTTATTTGGAAAAAAATTTAAAAGGTCATTAATTCGAAAGAAACAAGAATGAAATTGCCCAGTCTCACTCCCTTGCTTTGCCTGGCCCAATCTATTAAGTGGAACCTGTTTATGTTGGTTTTGAAACCTATTTAGTAGGCTGTAAATTTACTGTAGGTTGAAAGTTTGTATTCATTTCTTTTCCCTCTATAGCAAATAAGACTAGGCCTGGTCCCTCTGCAAATGGTCTATCTTCTCCATTTCTTCCATGATTACTGATCTATTCAGGTTTTCTATTTATTCCATTTTGATAATTTATATTTTTCTAGGAAAGCATCCATTTTTTCCAGATTTTTAAATATATTGTCATAGAGTTGCAAATAATATACTTCTATAAAATTTTTATTCTCTTATCTACCTACAGTTCCATATAATTTTTAACTTTAATATTATATCCTTTTACTTTCCTCTTTTATTGTAGGATTATGAGCAGGAGAATGACATATTTGGACTATGTCCCAGAGAGACAACACTGATGATAATGAATATAATCGGCTGAAAGAGAACACCAGAACACTGTTTAGAAGGCAACTATAACATCTCAGATTAGTGACGACTGACATCTGAACCATGAAGAAGATTTTCTAAAATAAAACTAGTAGGAATTTGTGACTACTGATGTGTTTATAAGACAAATATAAAAGGTTAGCATGATGCTACAGTTTCTTACCTAGGACGATTGGGATAATCATAACCAAAGGGGAGAGAAAAATAATTTTTTGAGGGGACATTTGACTTTGATGTGTTAGAAGGATAATCATATGTAAATGTCCCATCAGTCTGGAGTTAGAAATACAAGTCAAAGCTAGAAGTGGCAGATAAAGTTGTGAGATCGGCTGGAAAAAAATGTAGAGCAAAAAAAAATTTGTATTAAGATGTCAATAACTGAAATGTTTTTGTAAAGTCTAACATTTTGGGGCAGCTGAACAAAATCTGGGTGCATATTACAGAAGCCAAAGGAGAAGAAAATTTTAAGAAGGAGAAGGTTTAGGAAAATCATAGCACAAAACAAGTAATACATTAAAATGATGATGATTTATACAACAGAAAGAATAATTTTTATATGAAACAAAGTAACATAAATTGGAAAAATATTTCCAATACATCTGACAGTCATATAACTAATTTCCTCAATACATGAGCATTTAAAAGTCAATAAAACCCTAAAGGAAAATTTGATAAACTTCATTTTATCAAAAATTAAAACTTTTGCTCTGTGAAAGCCCTGTTAAGAAGATGAAAGAACAGTGTTCAGACTAGAGAAAACAGTCGCAAACCACATACCCAACAAGGAATTTTATCTAGAATATAAAGAACTCTCAAATCACAAAAGCAAAATAAACAAATGATCCAATTAGAAAATGGGCAAAAGATATGAAGAGACATTTTACCAAGAATGAAATAGGAATAACAAATAAGCACATGAAAACAAGTTCAACAACATTAGCTATTAGGAAAATGCAAATTAAAACCACAAAGATAGATCATTACACATCTATCAGAATGGCTAAAATAAAAAAAGGTGATAATACCAAATACTGGGTAAGATGAGGAGAAACTTTATCACTCATACACTACTGGTAGAATGTAAAATGGTACAACCACTCTGGAAAATAACTTAGCAGTTTCTCTTAAAAGTAAACATGCATTTGCCATATGACCCAGCTGTCACACTCTTTGGCATTCATCTGACATGAAAATTTATGTTCACACAAAAACCTGTTCATGAATGTTCACAGCAGTTTTATTTGCAGCTGCCAAGATTGAAAACAACCCAATGTCCTTCAATGGGTGAATAGTTAAACTCTGATACATTCATACAATGGAATACCGCTCAGCAATAAAAAGAATAAACTTGTATAATAAACAACCTGGGTAGATCTCCAGGCTATTATGCTTAGTGAAAATGCCAACCTCAAATGGTTAAATACTGTAAGGTTAAATTTATATACCATTCTCCAAATGATAAAACTATAGAGATAGAGAAAAGATCAGTGGATGCTAGCTGACAGGGATGGGATGGATACTAATATAAAGTAGCATGAGTCTCCAATGTCCATTATCCAACTCTTTATGCCTTTGCATACCCATAGCTTAGCTCCCACTTATAAGAAATACAGTATTTAGTTTTCTATCCCCGAGTTACTTCACTTAGAATAATGGCCTCTAGCTCCATCCAAATTGTTGCAAAGGACATTATTTCATTCTTTTTTATGGTTAAGTAGTATTCCATGGTTTATATATACCACATTTTCTTTATCCACTCATCAGTTGATGGGCACTTAGGCTGGTTCCATATTATTACAATTATGAATTGTGCTGTGACAAACAGACACAGGCATGTGTCTTTTTAATATAGCAACTTCTTTCTCTGTGGGTAGATACCCAACAGTGGGATTGATGGATTAAATGGTAGATCTACTTTTAATTCTTTGAAAAATCTCCACACTGTTTACCATAGAGATTGTACTAATTTACATTTCCATCTGCAGTGTATAAGTATTCCCTTTTCACCACATCCATGCCAATATCTGTTGTTTTTTGATTTTTTAATAATGGTCATTCTGGCTGGGGTAAGGAGGCATCTTATTGTGGCTTTAATTTGCATTTCCTTGGTGATATGTGATGTTGAGTATTTTCCTTCACATGTTTATTGGCCATTTGGATGTCTTCTTTTGAGAAATGTCTATTCATGTCATTTACTCACATTTTGATGGAATTATTTGTGTTTTTCCTTGCTGATTTGTTTGAGTTCCTTATAGATTCTGGATGTTAGTCCTTTGTTGAAAGCATACTTTGCAAATATTTTGTCCCATTCTGTGGGGTGTGTGTTTACTCTGATGATTATTTCTTTTGTTGTGCAGAAGGTTTTTTCATTTAATTAGGTCCCATTTATTTATTTTTATTTTTATTGCATTTGCTTTTGGGATATTAGTCATAATTTCTTTGCCTAGGCCAATATCCAGAAGAGTTTTTCCTAGGTTTTCTTCTAGAATTTTTATGGTTCCAGGTCTTAAGATTTAAATCTTAATCCATTTTGAATTAATTTTTGGTATGGTGAGAGACAGCAATCCAGTTTCATTCTTCTACATGTGGCTATCCAGTTTTCCCAGCACCATTTACTGAATAGGGTGTCCTTTCCCCAACTTATGTTTCTGTATGCTTTGTCAAAGATCAATTGGTTTTAAGTATTTGGCTTTCTTTCTAGGTTCTCTATTCTGTTCTGATCTATGTAACTATTTATATTTTTATTTATTTACTTATTTATATTTATTTTTTTGAGACAGAGTCTCGCTCTGTCACCAGGCTGGAGTGCTGTGGCGTGATCTTGGCTCACTGCAACCTCTGACTCCCTGGTTCAAGGGATTCTCCTGCCTCAGCTTCCTGAGTAGCTGGGATTACAGAGCTGGGATTATTGGCACATGCCACCATGCCCGGCTAATTTTTGTATTTTAGTAGAGATGGAGTTTCACTATGTTGGTCAGGATGGTCTCGATCTCCTGACCTCATGATCCGCCCACCTCGGCCTCCCAAAGTGCTAGGATTACAGGTGTGAGCCACTGCACCCGGCCCTATGTAACTACTTTTATACCAGTATCATGCTGTTTTGGTTACTATAGCCTTATAGTATGAAGTCAAGTAATGTGATGCCTCCAGATTTGTCCTTTTTGCTTAAGATGACTTTGGATATTCAGGCTCTTTTGTGTTTCTATATGAATTTTAGGATTTTTTTCTAATTGTTTGAAAAATGATGTTGGTATTTTGATACGAATTGCATTGAATCTGTAGATTGCTTTGGGCAGTATGATCGTTTTCATGATATTGATTCTTTCAATCCATGAGCACACGATGTATTTCCATTTGTTTGTATCATCTATGATTTCTTTCAGCAGCGTTTTGTACTTCTCCTTGTAGAGATCTTTCATCTCCTTGTTTAAGCATATTCCTAGGTATTTTGTTTTTTTATCGCTGTTGTAAAAGGGATTGAGTTCTTTATTTGATTCTCAGCTTGGTTGTTGGTGGTGTATAGCAGTACTGCTAATTTGTGTGCATTGATTTTGTAACTTAAGACTTTAATGAATTCATTTATCAAATATAGCAGCCTTTTGGAGGAGACTTTAGGGTTTTCTAGGTATACGATCATAACATTGGCAAACAGAGATGGTTTGACTTCTTGTTTTCCAATTTGGATGCTCTTTATTTCTTTCTCTTGCCTAACTGCTCTGGCTAGGACTTCCAGATTATGTTGAATACAAGTGGTGAAAGTGGGCATCATTGTGTTGTTCCAGTTCTTAGAGGGGATGCTTTTAGCTTTTCCCTATTCAGTATGATGTTGGCTGTGAGTTTGTCATAGATGGCTTTCATTATTTTGAGGTATATTCCTTCTATACCTAGTTTGTTGAGGGTTTTTATCATAAAGTGATGCTGAATTTCACTGAATGTTTTCCTCCATCTGTTGAGATGATCATGTGGGTTTTGGTTTTTAATTCTGTTTATGTGATGAATTACATTTATTGACTTGCATATGTTGAACCATCCCTGCATCCCTGGGATGAAACCCACTTGATCATGGTGAATTACTATTATTATTATTGTTGTTAGTTGTTGAGAAAGGGTCTTGCTCTGTCACCTAGGCTGGAGTACAGTGGCACAATCATGGATCACTGCAGCCTTGACCTCTTGGGCTCAAGCAATCTTTCCACCTCAGCCTCCTGAGTAACTGGGACTGTAGGTGAGCACCACCACATGCATCTAATTTTTATATATTTTTTTGTAGAGATGGGGTTTCACCATGTTGCTCAGTCTAGTTTTGAACTCCTGAGCTCAAGCAATCCTCCTGCCTTGGCCTTCCAAAGTGCTGGGATTACAGGTGTGAGCCACTGAACCTGACTTGAATTATCTTTTTGATGTGCTGTTTGATTTGGCTTGCTAGTATTTTGTTGAGGATTTTTGCATCTATGTTCATCAGGAACATTGGTCTGTAGTTTTCCTTTTCTTTGTTATGTCCTTTCCTGGCTTTGGTATCTGGGTGATACTGGTTTGATAGAATGTGTTAGGGAGGATTCCCTCTTTCTCAACCTTTTGGAATAGTTTCAGTAGGATTAGTACCAATTCTTCTTTGGTAGAATTCACTGTGAATCCATTTGCACTGGGCTTGTTTTGTTGCTGGAAATTGTTTTATTACCGATTCAATCTCACTGTTTGCTATTGGTCTGTTCAGGATTTCTATTTCTTCCTGATTCAAGCTAGGAGGGTTGTATGTTTCCAGGAATTTATCCATTTCCTCTAGATTTTTTAGTTTGTGTGCATAGAAGTATTTATAGCAGCCTCAAATCTTTTGTATTTCTTTTGATCTTTTGTACTTCTGTGGTGTCATTGTAATGTCTCCATTTTCATTTCTAACGGCTTGTTTAAATCTTCTCTCTTCTTGGTTAATCTAGCTAATGGTCTATTGATTTTTTTTATCTTTTCAAAGAACCAACTTTTTGTTTCATTGATCTTTTATATTGTTTTTATGTTTAATTGCATTTAGTTTTTCTCTGTTCTTTGTTATTTGTTTCTACTAGCTTTGGGTTTGGTTTGTTTTTATTTCTCTAGTTCCTTGAGGTGTGTGTTAGGTGGTCAATTTGTGACTTTGCAGACTTTTTGATCTAGGCATTTAGCACTATAAATTTTCCTCTTACATTGCTTTTGCTGTTTCCCAGAGGTTTTGATAACTTATGTCACTATTATTCATTTCAAAGAATTTTTAAATTTTCATCTTGATTTCGTTGTTAACCCAAAAATCATTCCGGAGCAGATTAATTTCCATGTATTTGTATTGTTTTGACTATTCCTTTTGGAGTTGGTTTCTAGTTTTATTCCACTGTGGTCTGAGAATATACTTGATATAATTTGGATTTTAAAAAATTTATTGACTTTATTTTGAGACCTATGATATGTCTATCTTGCAGACTGTTTCATGTACTAATGAGAACGTATATTTTGCAGTTCTCGGGTAGAATGTTCTGTAAATATCATTAGGTCCATTTGTTCTAGAGTGCAGTTTAAGTGCAATGTTTCTTTATTGACTTTCTGCCTTGATGATCTCTGTTTAGTGCTGTCAGTGGAGTGTTGAAGTCCCCCACTATTATTGTGTTGCTGTCTATCTCTTTTCTTAGGTCTAGTAGTAATTGTTTTATGAATCTGGGAATGCCAGAGTTAAATGCATACATATTTAGGACTGTAATATCTTCTTGTTGGATTTATACTTTTATCATTATATAGTGACTTTGTCTTTTTTTACTGTTGTTGCTTTAAACTCTGTTTTATCTGGTATAAGAATAGTATATTCCTTCTCACTTTTGGTTTCCATTTGCATAGACTATCTGTTTTTTTAACTCCTTTACCTTGAGTTGATAAGAATCCTTATATGTTAGATGAGTCTCTTGAAGATGGCAGATATTTGGTTTGTGACTTTTTAATCTGTTCTGCCAATTTGTATCTTTTGAGTGGAGCGTTTAGACCATATATATTCAATGTTTAATATTGAGATGTGAGGTACTGTTCCAGTCATCATGTTGTTACCTAGACACTCTGTTTTTTCATTATTATTGTTTTACAGGCCCTGTGAGTCTTTATGCTTTCAAGAGGTTCTATTATGGTGCATATCCAGCTTTTGTTTCAAGATTTAGAACTCCTTTCAGCATTTTTTTGTAGGGATAATCTGGTAGTGACAAATTCCCTCAGAATTTTTCTTGTCTGAAAAAGACTTTATTTCTTCTTCATTTATGAAACATAGTTTTTCTGGATACAAAATTCTTGGCTGACAGTTACTCCATTTAAGGAGGCTAAAGATAGGACCCCAGTGCCTTCCGGCTTGTAAGGTTTCTGCTGAGAAGTCTGCTGTTAGTCTGATAGGTTTTCCCTTATAGGTTACTTGACACTTTTGTCTAACTGCTCTTAGAATTCTTTTCTGCATGTTAAGTTTACATAGCCTGATGACTCTATATGCCTTGGTGAAGTCCTTTTTCCAGTGAATCTTTCAGGCGTTCTTTGAGCTTCTTATATTTGGGTGTCTAAATCTCTAGCAAGGCCAGGGAAGTTTTCCTCAATCATTCCCTCAAATAAGTTGCCCAAACATTTTGTTTTGTCTTCATCCTCAGGAACACCAGTGATACTTAGGTTTGGCCATTTTATATAATTACATATTTCTTGGAGATTTAGTTAACTTCTTTTGAGTTTTTTTTTCTTTATTTTTTTCTGATTGGGTGAGTTCAAAAGGCTCATCTTCAAGCTTTGAAATTCTTTCTTCTAGTTGTTCGAATCTATTGTTAAAACTTTCCCACTGCATTTTGTAATTCCCTAAAATGTGTCTTTCATTTCCAGATGTTCTAATTGGTTTTCCTTTAAAATATCTAACTCTTTAGAAAATTTTTCATTCACATCCTGAATTATTTTAAAAAGTTTTTATGTTAGTTTTCACCTTTCTCTTGTATCTCCTCCAGTAATTTAATAAGTAACCTTTTGAATTATTTATCTGGTATTTCAAAGATTTCATCTTGGTTTGGATCCATTGCTAGAAAGCTACGGTGATCTTTGTAGTGGAGGGGGGCCAGTTATAGAACCCTGTTTTGTCATATTACCAGAATTATTTTTTTCTGATTCCTCGTCATTTGGATACAGTATTTCTTCTAATTATTTTAGAATTTCTTTTTTATTCAACTGTGTTTATTTTTAAATTTCTTTTTCTTTTTTTCCCCTTAAGGATGTGACTTTAATGATTATAGTTTATTGTAACCTAATTCAGCTCTGGGTGCTTTCAAGGGTGAAGACTCTGCATGAGTTTCCTGTTTATAGAGAGTCTTTATGATGGCTTCATCAGATGTTGGTTGTAGTAACAATATGCTCAGTGTGTGACAAGATTCGCTGTCTCCTGTGGGGTAGAATGGCAGAGATCTCTTGAAGCTTATCTCATTCCTCAGTGTGTGCAGTTATTTATTTATTATTTTTCCCCCAGTAGTTTATTTACTGGGTTAAACAGTTCAGGATTCAGGCCAGTAGAAATGGGGTCCATGGGTATGAATCAGCTGTGGCTAAAGCAAGTGGGTAAATGCAATACCCAATGGTGGGCTGAGGTCCCAGTCTTGACAGAGATGGCTGAGGGAGCTCTCAGTGAAACACACTGAGGTCTTTTCACAAGGGAGGGAGGTAGCCACCTCAGCTCTCCTGCAGGCCAGCAGGAAAGCAGTCTGCCTCCCAGTCACACTCCTGACCCAGTGTTCCAGCTATTTAGATCAGACAGGCACCTCTCTACATCTGTAGGAATGCTGATGTTCCATGCAGAGAGGGATCGTGACTCTATCACTTGTGGAAGCCTGAACTGAAGAGCAGTCCTCCTGTGCAGATGCAGTCACACTTAAGTGCTCCAGAAAGTCTGTCTACAAGTGCACCCACACCATGCTCCCACGGGAGAAGCCCCAGCTGTGTCCGCAGTGGTGGGCAAGGGTAAGAAGTTTCTTCTCCAAGACCCTTCATTAGCACCAGGGCTGCCTAACTGTTGGGGTAGAGCTGCAGACTTTCCCCACTGAGCCCAGTACCGCACCTGTGCCTCTGCTGAAAGAAACTTCCCACAAGCAGAAAGTTCTGGGACTCAATTCCAGTCATCTGGATTCTTTTGTCCCATGGAGTGCTCCCTTGGTGTGGTATACTCCCGCTTCTGGAATAGGAGTCCCTGAGGCCCAATTCTGCTGTTCCTTTGGGTCTAGCCACCCAGTGGGACCACAATAATCCACACTGGTGTCGGGAAATGTCTGCAAAGGATCCAGACATGTGAACTGTCCTCAAGTCTCCTAGCAGCAGGTACCAGCACCAGCTCTGATAGGGACAGCAGGGGAGTGACATAGACTCTGTGAGATTCCTCGGTTATAAATAACCTTACAGTGTTGGCTCTCAAATTCCAGCTATAGTAGTAATGAACTGGTCATGTGACAGACTTAGGACCTTCTGGTTATCTAGCCAGGGTGATTCAGGCAGTGGTGATAGCTGAGGTCACATACAAGGTTTCTCCTTCCTGGGCACTGTGGTCTTCTGCAGTTTTCCACGTGGCTCATGGTGTAGGCTGTAGTCTGTCACTTCATTCAAAGGATCTGTGGTTTCTTTCAGTTTTCTCGTTAAGTTTGTGTGTTGCTTCTTGGAATAAAGCTCACACTGTGAATCTCTATATACTATTTTGTCTTTCTAAGTGGGACAGGCATGCTAACAATGCCTCCAATCCACCATCTTGAGGGGAAAAAAAGGGAAGTCTTTACCACCAAATTGAGTAGACTATTCTCCTTCCCTCTCCAACTTATGTTACTAGGAGGTAATCAGAATGCCTCTAGAGGGATTCCTAGATCCTATACAGGTGAAAGCTGACTCTTCTCTCCACTGATGGAAGGAAGAATAAAGGAAATGCCTGGTATAAGGAAACACCCCTTTCCTCTGCTTCAGTTGTTCTCCTCTATCCAGAGTGGCCTGGAGTGGCAGTCTAAAGAAGCTCCAGTCCACTGGGCGGAGCTCAGCAGAAATGGAGAGAGAAACTACTAGTAGCCATGGCCCCCATGTACCCCCTCATTCATCCCAGCCTCCCAGGAATTGAAAAAGGGTGGGTGTGAGGTTCTTCTCGCTGTGCATGAAGGGAAAGAGACAGATCTGGAGAAGGGGCCACAAGTCTCAGATGATAGTGAAGACCATCACAGAGACAGGATTCTGGCAGATCTAGGGGAGGCAGGGTCCCCAGGGATATCCCAAGGCCCTGTGGTACCTGATTTCAAAGCAGAAAGGCCCATAATGCTCTGTACTTCTCCTTCCCTTGCAGCGGGTACAGCCCAGCATTCAGAACGAATAATACTGCCTCAGCCGAGTATATTTGAACCCTATAGGGATGGGAGGGTAAGTGCAACTCTGGAAGAGAAAGAAGGATCCCCAGGAACTCTGGGATCCTGATGGGAGAAAAAAGAACTTCATGGGAAAGGGATTTTCCCCTGAGCTCTTTACATACCTTGCTCCTTTCTCTCAGGCCACAGCTCATAGGTCACCTCCTCACTGGGGCCCTCTATACTCCCTGATGAGAACACCCCCCTCCAATTCTTCCAGAATCCTGGCTATTGCCTTCTTTGGGTTCTGATCCCAAATTATCTTGTATATTTATTTCCTTTACTTATTTATTGTCTCTCTCTCTCTGAGGTGATACATGTGTTCCATGAGAACAAGGACCTTATCTGCCTTGTTCCCTGCTGTCTTAGCTTGGTTTACCCCAAAACAGATGCAGATTTGATTTTTTGAGAGGTAATCCTAGAAGTGAGACAGGAAGGAAGGAAAGCAAAGACAGTGTTGATGAGCAGATTACCACTGGGGGGGAACTAGGCCTCAATCCTTCTGGAGATCCTCTCAGAAATTATGGGAGATACTTCAGAATTGTCCTATTGAGGGATAAGGAAGCTGGGGTATATCCAACATCTCCCATCCTCATTGGTTGAAGATCAACCTTATTCAGTTCTGGTTGAGGATCCTTTCAGAGGTGTTAATGCACACACAGGCCTAGAGAACACCCTCAGCAGAGACACCTGAGAATCCATTGGCATGAAAAGGGACCATGTGCAGGAAATCTCTAGAGAAGGCTGAATGGATACGGACCAGGCAAGAACAAGTTATGCCTGTCATAACCTCAGCACCAAGATCAAGCTCTGGAATATGGTACATGCTCCATAAACACGAGCCAAACAAAAAGGAAGATTGAGAAATGAATGAATAAAAGAAAGGCTGAATGGGAGTCTAGTAATTCTATTACCTGAGAGGACTGGTTTTTCTTTCTTGGTGTTGGCCTTAATTTTGACCGAAGTTTTTGACTTTTACATCCTCCCTGTATGTATACCGGGAAGGGTCCATCCTAGTTTTCCTGGCAAATACTCCTCTTCCTCTTCACCTCGGCAACTGCTGTTTCATATTCCTCCTTCATCAGCGAAAGGTGTTTCCTTGTGCTCACCCATCTCTGAAAAAAATCACTTTCAGATTGACTTCATTCCTACTCATTTTTCAGTGAGAAAAACATTGCCAGATTTCTTGGAAATAAATATCGCATTACTTACTGATCCAGTTTTTTTCTGGTATGTAAGCTATTGCCTGTAAATTAGCTGGCCTACTTTTTAGAAGTTGCATTAATTCTTTCGGGGCGATTGAGTGCCCTTTAGTGCACAAACAGCAATAGAAGTTAAATTTACAACATGGGTGACTGGAACCATTACTCTAGATTAATGCATTCTAGGGACCACTTTCTTCTTTCCTCCTTTTTATATAGTTTTCATCTGAGTTATGGATAGGACATCTTGTCCTAAGCAAATAAGTATTATATATTTGGGACATTTAAATTCTTGATTAATAATACTAAAAATCTTTTAACCTTAAATGAATATTGCCGGTGTGCACATTCTTTTTGCTTGTCACCCAGAGCTCTTGGTTCACATAAGCTTGGCTTAATTTTATTACATTGCAAATACTCAGTGAGAATGAACTTTAGCCATGAAAAAAAAATAATAACCCAAATATTGAAGGTGAGGCCTGGTGGGAGGTGATTAGATAATGGGGGTGTATTCTACCGGTTTAGCACCATCCCCTTGAGAGATCTGATTGTTTGGAAGTATGTAGCCCCTCCTCCTTTGCCCTCTCTTCTTCCTGCTCTGGCCATGTGATGACATGCCTTGCTTCCCCTTTGCCTTCCACCCTCATAGTAAGTTTCCTGAGGCCTCATCAGCCATGCAGAACTTTGAGCCAATTAAATCTATTTTCTTCATAAATTACCCAGTCTCAGGTAGTTCTTTATAGCAATGTGAGAATAGACTAATACAACTATTAAATAAACTTGTTTCTATTTAAGGGTCCTAGGATGGCTAATTTTATGTGTCAAATGGCTAGGCCATGGTACCCCAGTTTTTGGTCAAACAGCAGTATAGATGTTGCTGGGAAGGTATTTTTTAGATGTGATTAACATTTAAAACTATAGATTTTGAGTAAAGCAGATTAGTGTTCAAAACGTGGTTTGGTCTTATTGAATCAGTCAAAGGCCTTAAGAGAAAGCTAAGGTTTCCCAAAAAAGAAGGAATTCTGCCACCACATAGTCTTCAGATTTGAGACTGCAACATCAACTCTTCCCTGAGTCTCAAGCCAACTTGACTGCCCCTAAGATTTCAGACTTATCAACCTCCAAACTGGTGTGAGCCATATCCTTAAAATAAATCTGTGTGTGTGTGCCTGTGTGTGTGTGTAGGCATATTTTGCTTTATTGCATTTTGCAGATATTGTGTTCTTTCACAAATTGAAGGTTTGTGGCACCCCTGCACTGAGCAAGTCTATCAGTGCTATTTTTCCAATTGGATTGACTCAGATTTTGAAAGAAGTTCAGCTGTGGCTAAGATGCTATCAAACAGCATTGCAGACTACAGAGAAATCTCTCATAAAAGGAAAAGTGGGCCAGACGCGGTGTGGGCCAGATGAGGCGGTGGCTCACGCCTGTAATCCCAGCACTTTGGGAGGCTGGAGCGGGCAGATCACAAGGTCAGGAGATCGAGATCATCCTGGCTAACACAGTGAAACCCCATCTCTACTAAAAATACAAAAAATTAGCTGGGCATGGTGGTGCACGCCTGTAGTCCCAGCTACTCAGGAGGCTGAGGCAGGAGAATTGCTTGAACCTGGGAGGTGGAGGTTGCAGTGAGCCGAGATGGTGCCACTGCACTCCAGCCTGGGCGACAGAGTGAGACTCTGTCTCAAAAAAAAAAAAAACAAAAAAACAAAAGGAAAAGTGAATTGACACAGCAGACTTCACTGTGGTCTTATTTTAAGAAATTACCAGCTGGGCACGGTGGCTAATGCCTGTAATCCCAGTACTTTGGGAGGCTGTGGCGGGCCGATCACGAGCTCAGGAGTTTGAGACCAGCCTGGCCAACATAGTGAAACCCTGTCTCTACTAAAAATACAAAAAGCTAGCTGGGCATGGTGGCAGATGCCTGTAATCCCAGCTACTTGGGAGGCTGAGGCAGGAGAACCGCTTGAACCCAGGAGGCGGAAGTTGCAGTGAACCGAGATTGCACCATTGCACTCCAGCCTGGGTGACAGTGTGAGACTCCGACTCAAAAAACAAAAAAAAAAAAAAAAAAGAAAGAAAGAAAGAAAGAAAGAAAAGAAATTACCATAGCTACACCAACCTTTAGCAACTACTGCCTTGATTAGTCAACAGCCATCAACACTGAGGCAAGACCCTCTACCAGCAAAAAGATTACAACTCGCCAAAGGCTCAGATGATTGTTAGCATTTTTAGCAACAAAGCATTTTTAATTAAAGTATATAGATTATGTTTTTAAACATAATGCTACTGCACATTTAATAGACCAGTACAGTATAAATATAACTTTTATATGCATTGGGGAACCAAAAAAATTTTTGTGACTCGCTTTATTGCAGTGATTTGGAATAGAACCCGCGACATCTCCGAAGTATGCCTGTGAGTGTATTCACACACACACAAAGTTGAGCATCACTAATCCAAAATCTGAAAAGCTCCAAAGTCCAAAACTCTTTGATTGCCAACATGATGCCACATATAGAAAATTCCAAATATAACCTCAGGATGGGTCACAGTCAAAACACAGGCCCACACCACCATTTATCCAGCATCTCCAAGGAAAAAAGGATCCTTTCAGCCCCATTCTTCATTAAATGGAACCAGATGTCTGACTCCTTACATATGCAAAAAATGTATATCTCATAGTCCATCAGTAAACTGAATGAAGTGGATATTGAAGAAGTTTTTGACATTGATAATGATGCTCCAGGCCGGGCATGGTGGCTCATGTCTGTAATCTCAGCACCTTGGGAGGCTGAGGTGGGTGGATCACCTGAGGTCAGGAGTTCAAGACCAGCCTGACCAACATGGTGAAACCCTATCTCTACTAAATACAAAAAATTAGCCAGGAGTGGTGGGGCATACCTGTAATTCCAGCCACCTGGGAGGCCGAGGCAGGAGAATCATTTGAATCTGGGAGGCGGAGGCTGCAGTAGGCTGAGATCACGCCACTGCACTCCAGCCTGGACGACAAGAGCGAAACTCCATCTAAAAAAAAAAAAAGTAAGAAAATGAGGCTCCAGTTGTTTGTTCTTTGACTGATGGTGAAATAGCAGAAATGGTTCTGAATCAAGGTGATCATGATAACACTGATAATGACGATGACATTTGTTAATGCTGCAGAAAAAGTGTCAATAGACAGCATGGTGAAAATATGTGATGGGCTTACTGAAGGACTAGAGCAGTCTGCATTCATAACAGAGCAAGAAATAATGTCAGTTTGTAAAACCAAAGAGACAGCCAGACATAGTGGCTCACTCCTGTGATCCTAGCACTTCGGAAGGCTGAGGTGGAAAAATCACTTGAGTTCAGGAGTTTGAGACCAGCCTAGGCAACATAGTGAGACCTCATTTCTACAAAAAATTAAAAAATTATCCAGGCATGGTAGCATGCACCTGTCATCCCAGCTACTTGGGAGGCTGATGTGGGAGGATCAATTGAGCTTGGGAGGTCGAGGCTGCAGTAAGCCATGATCACACCACTGCACTGCAGCCTGGTGACAGAGCAAGACCCTGTCCAAAAAAAAAAAAAAAAAAAAAAAAAAAAAAAAAAAAAAAAAAAAATCAAAACCGAAAATAAAATAAAAGCCTTCTAAGCCAACAAAAGAACAAAAGTTGTTAATGAGGCAGATGACTGGAGGAAACATTTTAAAAAGCCATCCAGCAGAATATGCCTCCTCATTCCTAAAGGACCCACTTCCTCATCCCTCAACTGCTTCTGATTGTTTCTTCTCATCTTAAAAAATCATTTTAACTAAAAACACAGCATTCGAGCTGGGTGCGATTGTTCTAGCCTATGGTCCCAGCTACTCAAGAGGCTGAGGAAGGAAGATAGCTTGAACCCAGGAGTTCAAACCCAACCTGAGCAACATAGAGTGATTCCATTTCTAAAAAAACAAAAAAACAAAAAAAACCCCCACAGCATTGTAGGTGGAGACTGACTGAAAGCCTGCTGTTGTTTGTTGTTTGCGTTAACAGCTGATACAAGTATTCTGGTAGTGCTACTGTGCTGCTTAGTTACCCTGATCTTATTATTTTTTCTCTGTATTAATGTTGTGTCATTTATTTTGCTGTTAAGTGCTTAGGTGTGAATAACCGTAAGAAAATGATTGCTTATCCATAGCATATTAATTCAGAGTCAAGAATGGTGGTGAGGCCAAACAACCGCAGATTATTTACAGGGATGGCTGAGATAATGACATCTTTGCTTTCTGATGGTTCAATGTACACAAATTGTTTCATACACAAATATATTAAAATATTGTATAAAATTACCTTCAGCTATGTGTATAAGGTATATACGAAACATAAAAGAATTTTGTGTTTAGACTTGGGTCCCCTTCCCAAAATATCTTATTATGTATATGTAAATATTCCAAAATCTGAAAAAGTCTGAAATCTAGAACACCTCCAGTCCCAAGCCTTTTGGATAAGGAATCGTCACCCCATATATACCCTATTTGTTTTATTTCTTTGGAGAACCCTTGTTCCTAAATTTCAAAGAAAGTAAATCTTTAGAGGAAAGTCTAATGTGAATTTTTATGTTTAGGAGGATTTCTTCCTTGATCATCCTCCATCGTTTCAGATACCATATTGGGTATTAAGAACACAAAGGAGAAAAATCATGGGCATTGCTCTGATATTTCAACATGATGAGACAACAGCAAAGGTACATGCAAGGGAGGAAGGAGGCTGGGAAGGCTTGACAGAAAAGTCACATTTGAGCTGGATCTTGAGAGATTACTAGGAGTTGGCTAACTGGCAAAGGAAGCAGGGATCTTCTAGACAGGTAGTTCATTTGGGTCAAAAATATAGCAGCGATCTCTGATATTCGTACATTTATTTAACAAATATTTAATGAATGTATGTTTTGTGTCAGAGATGGGTTTTGTCCCTAATTTTGATACATGTTTTTATATCCCCTTCCTCAGACTGGGGAAGATGGATCATATTTATCCTTCTAGATGGCTGCCTCTCATAGTTCTGTTCCCTTCAGAACAGAACATATCCCCAGGGATAAAATGGGGAGCAAAAACAAACAGAAAGGAGATGTTTAGAATTAGTTTTGTCAGCTAATGACAGAAGAACTAAAATAACAGTGGCTTATTAGACAGAATTTTATTGTTCTCTCATCTAAATGTCCATATCAATGATCTAGAATGAAGAGATAGCAATGTGCTTTATTTTTATCTTATTGTTCCATCAACCTCATTAGGCAGCTATTGCTTAGTGATCCAAGACGGCAGCTTCAGCTCTAGTTCTCTTGTCTATAGTATTCTAGCCAAAAGTGGGGGAAAAGGAAAAGAAGATGAGCATTCATCTTCTCTTTAAAGACACTTCTTGGAAGTTCCATACATCACTTTATCAATATCCCATTTTAAATAACTTAGTTCTATAACTAAAACTAGTTTTCATTCCCGCCAAACATATGCCCAGCTAAAAACTGAAGGAGAGACAAATATTAAGAGTCAATGGACTGCATTGCAGAAAGAAGAGAATCAGGTTGAATAACTCTGAAGACCACTCAAACTGAAAAACAGAGTTGATAAGCAGAAGCTAATTGTTGTTTTATACCTTCTAAAGTCTTTACTATATAATTACATTGTCTTAATGATAGCCATTTAGAGTTAGTTGTTTAGAAGCAAAGTATACTTGATTTAAAAAAAAAAACAGGTAGCCAATTTTTGTCTACATGAGTTAATTGACCCATGGTTATGGCAATTGGTTTTTAAAAGATGAATTTATGCCCAGTGTTTATATCTTCATTTTTTAATGTTTTGAATCCTTCATATGATACATGTGAAGGGAAAACACAAGCGCTGAAAACACAAAATAAAAGCCAATAATAAGGTTTTGCTATTAGTTTTTCACTAATAGCAAAAGTCAAAAATGTTTTTAATTATTGTATTCAAACATATCTATGTGGTGGCACTTGAGAAGCAGCACTCAGACCTCCTTTCAAAGTACTTGCTGTGAGGAACATTATTGACTGTCATATCTCCACAAGCTTCACACGGAGGCCACACACTCTCCCCCTGCTCCCAGCCCATGACTAAGAAAATAGTCGAGATACTAGAAAAGTAACCTGTGAGATTTCCAAGCCTAGTCCTCAAAAGGTCTCATAGCTTCTGTTCTCAGTCTTCATGTGCCAACACCACAGGAAGAAGCCCAGGCAGCCTCCTGAAGAATAAGAGACTAAACAGAATAACTCAGTCAACAGCTGACACCAACCACCAGACCTAGAAGAACATCTTGAACCATCTAACTCTAGTGAAATTACCAGGTGACTTGTAACCACCTGAGCAATCCCAGGCAAGGCTGCAGAAGAACTATGTGGCTCAATTCCACCCATATTGCTGACTCACAGAATCATGAGCAAATTAAATTGTTGCTGTAGTAAGCTAGTAAATTTTTGAGCATCATATTAAGCAACAATAGATAACTAATATGTACAATAAGGAGAAGGTATAGAGTGATTAAAGATTTAAAAAATATACATGACAAATACTAACAAGGTGAAAGTTCAGCTGTATATTAATATCAAATAAAATCAATTTTAATACAAAAGTTACTATTAAAGTTAAAAGGTCAATATAATTCTAAATTATGTACACATTATAAAAAGTTCTCAAAATATATAAAGCAGAAAAAAGGAAATGATGCAACTATAAGAAGTAGATAAATTCAAAATCAACACAACTGTTTTAGTGATTAAAATAAGTCAAGTAGACAAAAAAATAAGCATAAAGGAGATGTAAGACCCTATACCCTGTGGTGGGCAGAATTCTAAGATGGTCCCCAATATAGCCCTCTGATATACACAACCCATATAATCTCCTCCACTTGAATATGTGCAGGACCTATGAATATGATGTGATAGTCACTTCCTTAATTACATTATATTATATCCAACTCCATCTTGCCAGACTAGAGAGATTCTCCTGCTGGCTTTTGGTAAAGTAACCTGTCATCAGGGAGAGGATCCTTTGGCTAGGACCAGAGTGGGCTCTAGTTGCTGAGAGCAACCCTTGGCCAACAACCAGCAAGGAAATGAAGACATCAGTTCTACAACCACAGGAATTGAAAACAGTTGACAGCGTGAATGAGCTTGGAAGAAGATCCTGAGCTGCAGATGAGAACATTGCTGGTGGATACTTTCATTTCAGTCTTGTTTCCCATGAGCCCATGCCCAGACTTCTGACTTACAGAAGCTGTGAGTTAATCAATGGGTGTTGTTTTAAGCCTCCAAGTTTGTATTAATTTGTTATACAGGAATAGAAAACTAATGCAATAGTGCCTCCTTCTGAGGGGAATACATTCAACAACCCCCCGTTAATGCCTGAAACTACAGATAGTACTGAACCCTATATAGACTATGTTTTCCCTATAAAAACATAGCATGCTAAAGTTTATAAATTAGGCACAGTAAGAGATTAGCAACAATAACTAATAATAAAACAATTATTATAATATATTGCAATAAGTTATGCAAATATGGTCTGTCTCTCCTAGAATATCTTATTGTACTGTACTCTGTTACGATGACTACATGATGAGATGAAGTGAGGTGAATGACATAGGCATTGTGATGGAGCATTAGGCTACTACTGACTTTCTGTATTCCTGACTCTGTGTAACCATCTCTTACTTGCAGTAAATGGCTTGGTGTCACTCATTTCAGAGGATCATTTGCTGAAGTCTCCATATAGGTTCAATGCTTTCTGGTGCAAACCACATTGCTGCTGATTGCAACACATTTTCTGTTCATGTCTTCTATTCACAAATTTAATGGCTTTTCCATCTTAGCTAAGCACTTATTATGGACTGGGGCTGTAACTTTTTTTTTTTTTTTGAGAGGGATCTCGCCCTGTTGCCCAGGCTGGAGTGCAGTGGCGTGATCTCGGCTTACTGCAACAGCTGCCTCCCAGGTTCAAGAGATTCTCCTGCCTCAGCCTCCTGAGTAGCTGGGGTTACAGGCATCTGCCACCATGCCCGGCTAATTTTTTGTATTTTTAGTAGAGATGGGGTTTCACCATGTTAGCCAGGCTGGTCTTGAACTCCTGACCTCAGGTGATCCACCCTGGGGCTGTAACTTTTACAGTTTAAGTTGCAACAGCAAAACTAAGAGGAATTTATTTTTCCTTCTTCATGATTTCACAGATAGAAAATTCATTCTTACTGTATCTTTTAGCAATCTCAGCAATTTTTTTCTTTCTTTATTAAGTTGAGAACTGTCACCTTTTTATTTCAAGGAAGCACTTTATGGCTTCTCTGTAGCACATCTGAATTACCAGCATCACTACTCTTGCAATTTGGGGGCATTAATAATTAAAATAAGAGTTACTTGAACACAAGCACTGTAATACCGTGACTGTTGATCTGATATCTGAAAGGGTTACTAACTAACTGGTGGGTAGTACATACAGCATGGCTACAATGGATGAAGGAATGACTCACATCCCTAGTGGGACAGCAGGAGATTTCATCACCGCTCAGAATGGCATGCAATTTAAAACTTATGAATTATTTCTGGAAGTTTCCATTTAATATTTTCTGACTGTGGTTGACTGTGGGTACCTAAAACAATGGAAAATGAAACCACAGACTACTGTACACATTCAACAATTAGAGAAGCATATTCTCAACCATGCATGGAATATTTAAAAAATGATCACAAAGTCTTAGGGCAAGTTTCAGCAAATTTCAAATTATTGATGTCATACAGATTATGTTCTCTGATACAGTATGATTAATACTACAATCTATACATCAGTTTCAGGGCATCCAGAAGTTTTCAGTGCTCCAGGGTAGCCTAAAAGTGCTAAGAATGCTATACATGAGCAAAATCCTGACCTCAACAGAAAGAGGCCACCATGAGTGAAAATATTGGAGACAAATAACTGATGAACTCTGCGATGATGCCTGTGCCTGGAGAGTTCACAACATGGCAGGCACTAGCTGTACTTCCAAGTTGCTGGTCCAGGGTCCACAGCAGGAACAGCAATGACTGCAAGGACACTTTTCTCCCAAACATCCCCAGAAATGAGAAAGCCCCTTCCCTGCCACATCTAAAAGTTTCTGGAGAAAAGCAGGTAGGAGGGAAGAGACAAATACTGGTAGTGACCCAAAAGGGAATGAGTATCCCTAAAAGACTACTTAAATGGAAATAAATTGAGATACTATTGATAAGCAAAGTTTAAATATCGCTTAGTTTCCCTATTATGCAACATAGATGGCTTGTGAGACTTTTTTTTCCACAGCTGAGAGGAGTGTGAGTGACAATATTTTAACACACCACACAATTACACAATTTTCTTTTAAATGAGTTTTAAAGATGTGTGTGTGTGTGTGTGTGTGTGTGTGTGTGTGTGTTTGAGACAGTCTTGCTCTGTCACCCAGGCTGGAATGCAGTGGGTTGATCACACTTCGCTGCAACCTTGACTTCCCGGGCTCAAGTGATCCTCCCACATCAGCCTCCCGAGTAGCTGGGACTACAGGTACATACCACTACACACAGTTAATTTTTTTTTTTTTTTTTTTTAAGTAGAGATGGGGTCTTGCTGTTTCCTAGGCTGGTTCTTGAGCTCAAGCAATCCTCCTGCCTCAGCCTACCAAAGTGCTGGGATTACAGGCATGAAGCACCATGCCCAGCCTACAAGAACAGTTTTTAAAATCAGTTCATAATATAGCATCTCATGGTAGGTATTTGCTTGTTAGACTTATCTCTATACCAGGACCTCAAACTCAACTGCTTAACAAAGACCAGGCAGGTAACATACATAAATGAAGCAGATTAAGTTTGACAGAATAGGATATGGCGGAGTCTTTGACAAACTGAGGAACACAAGCCCAAAATAAAACATCCCAAATTCTGTGGACTGGTTCTAGTCAATGAGCCACCATTTTTCATCTTCCATAATATGGAATACATATATATAGTTGCTATCTCTATAACAGCTTGATCAAATTGTATCATAATTAAATATTTTTTATATCTGTTTCTCCCATAGTGACAGCCTCCAAATGCTGGAACCTTGTCCTATTCATGTTTACATCCCCAGTATATATATCCTGGCATATAATAAGCCTGCAACAAATGTTTGTGGTGGGAAAGGTGAATGAAATAATAAACGCACAAGGGCCCATAGCAGCAAAAAAAAAAAAGCAAATGCATTAACTGAATGATAGTAAGGGTAATCAAATCAGGGACATGAACATGAAACAACTCACAAAAGTCTGCCTCTCTGTGATGTGACATGCAAACAGCTGACAGCTCTCTGCTTAATGACAGTCCGTGACCTGAGATTCTAGAAGCTTAGTGTTTGAAAAAGGGACTCATTTCTTTCATTTTTAATTAGGTGACCAGTGATTAGATTATTATTGCTAGAGACAGGCTGATTAAGAAGTCACTGACAGTCATTTGTCCTCCTCAGAGAGCTGTCACATGGGTACATTTACATAATGACAGCTTCCCAGCTGGGAGCTCTACTCTGCTTGTGTCACTTCTGGCGATAAATGCTGGTCCCTCACTGTTTAGGACTTCAGTAAATTTCTCCAAGCAGGCAGTCTTTTAGAGGAAACTTTGAATGAAAAATCTTAGAAATGGAAATACACCCTAAGGGAATTTACTAAGGCTTCTACATTTCTTTTTTTCCCTAGGAAGTTTCCTAAGGTAGTGGTTGTAGAGGAGGGTTCATCATTTCCATTTAAATGCTTGGAGGAATTGTTTAAAAGTATATCACCTTAAAGGCGATGGAGTTATAGGTGAGTGTGTGTATATATGTGTGTGTGTGTGGGTGGGGTGGTGGCGTATGGGGAAGGGGTTGAAAAGTGGGGGATGGGTGGAAAGTTCTCACCTAAATATTGTATCTGAAAAGCAGAGAAAGGCCTTTTCACTTAATAAACGTTTAAAACTGATAATCCCAAGCCCCTAGACTGCCTTATTTTAATTTTTTATTTTTAATTTTCAGAAATGTTTCAAGGATCATTGTGTTTCTCCATTTTTACATAAACAGTTGATTACATTCACAAAATAAAACATTCAATGATATAAGACAAAATGGAAGGGGAAAGGAAAAGGGAGAGAAAGCAGGAGGTAGAAAGGAAGAGGGAGAGAAGGAAAGAGGGGAGAGAGAATTCCTCTTCCGGTTATTTCATATTAGTGAAGCTGGGGTTATTTTCTAAATGGAATTTCATTAATCAAGTCCCCATGTTGAATCATAAAAAAGACAAATGGAAAAACAGAACTTCAAATACAGCCTTCAAAACAGCTCAAAAATATGAAATACTAGCTCATTTGGATTAAGTGTTCTAAATTAAAGAAAAATCCAATTATGCAAAATAAGAAAAACTGGTTTACAATGTTGCCAGCTAGGAGTACTTTTGGACTAACAATGGTATTCTACCTATGAGTCTAAAATTCTCAGAAATAGGTGAAATATTTTTCATGTATTTTATTTACATTATTAATTTGGTAAACCTATTTTTCCATGGGTATGCTCAGTACAGTATCCAAATTGTAGGAGTACATCTAGATTAAAAAGGGCTTATTCCAAGAACACAAGGAGTTCAGCATCAGAAAATCTACAAATGCAATTTATCATAGAAACAGACTCAAAAAAAAGCATATTATTTTGCTGGTAATTGGGTAATTTGGGGAGGACTTGGTAGAGATAGTTCATCTCTGCTACACACAGCTTCAGCTGGGGTGGTTCAACTGCAGCTGGGCAGATCAACTTACTTGCTCACTTACCTGGCAAGGAAGTTGGTACTAGTTGTCATCTAGAAGCCAAGATGAAATTTTTAGGGAGCCTCAGCTCCTCTCCAAAGGGCTACTTGGACTTCTTTCCAGCATGGCCACTGATTTCCAAGAGCAAGTGGTCCAAGGGACTTGGGTGGAAGCTGCAAGGCTTCTTATGGTTTAGTCTTGGAAGTCACAGAACATCACATCCATTGCATTCTCTAGAGTAAAGCAAGTCTCTAAAGCCAAACTAGATTTAAGGGGAGGGGACTACCTAATCTGATTTATGAGTGCCAGCCTTTATAGGAGTTATATGAGAACACTAGTTGCTTACACCTGGAGATCTGGGGGGGGTCTGTGGGATGGTATAGCACCTCCTCTGTCAGGGGGCAAAAGTCATTGATCCCATGGGAAGCTAAATCTGGATGTAGCTTCTCCAATCAATGGAGGAGGTAAGCTGAGTCTCAGTTAGCTTGTTGACAAGACAACCCATAGTGAGCACCACAATGAGTACGTTAGCCAATCCTCTCATAGCATTCAAGGTTTATTTGTCTACTTTCATCCATTATGCTGGACACTTCCTGGGCCCCTTCAATATTTCCCACCATCAGGTGTCTCTGTTCTCTCTCTCTCGGAATTCCTATTATTTGGACATTGAATTCCCTAGACTAGTCTTCTAATTTTCTTGTTTTTTTCATTCTTATTTTCCATCTCATATCTTTGTTCTGCTTATTGAGGGATTTCCCCCATTTTATCTTCCAATATTCTATTGAGTATCTTACCCTGCTATGTGTTTTTAACTTCGAAAACTTTGTTTTATTTCTTTAAAAATGGTTTAGCATCCAGAGGTATAAAGAGGAGCTGGTACCATTCCTTCTGAAACTATTCCAAACAATAGAAAAAGAGGGACTCGTCCTAACTCATTTTATGAAGCCAGCATCATCCTGATACCAAAACTTGGCAGAGACGCAACAATAAAAGAATATTTCAGGCCAATATCCCTGATGAACATTGATGCGAAAATCCTCAATAAAATACTGGTAAACCAAATCCAACAGCACATCAAAAAGCTTATCCACCATGATCAAGTTGGCTTAATCCCTGGGATGCAAGGCTTGTTCAACACATGCAAATCGATAAACGTAATCCATCACATAAACAGAACCAATGACAAAACTACATGATTATCTCAATAGATGCAGAAAAGGCCTTTGAGAAAATTGAACAGCCCTTCATGCTAAAAACTCTAAATAAACTAGGTATTGGTGAAATGTAACTCAAAATGATAAGAGCTATTTATGATAAACCCACTACCAAGATCATACTGAATGGGCAAAAGCTGGAAGCATTCCCTTTGAAAACTGGCACGAGACAAAGATGTCCTCTCTCAGTACTCCTATTCAACACAGTATTGGAAGTTCTGGCCAGGGCAATCAGGCAAGAGAAAGAAATAAATGGTATTCAAATAGGAAGAGTGGAAGTCAAATTGTCTCTGTTTGCAGATGACATGATTGTATATTTAGAAAACCTCATCATCTCAGCCCAAAATCTCCTTAAGCTGATAAGCAACTTCAGCAAAGTCTCAAGATACAAAATCAATGTGCGAAAATCACGAGCATTCCTGTACACTAATAATACACAGAGAGCCAAATCATGAGTGAACTCCCACTCACAATTGCTACAAAGAGAATAAAATACCTATAAATACAACAGACAAGGGATGTGAAGAACCTCTTCAAGGACAACTAAAACCATTGCTAAAGGAAATAAGAGAGGACACAAACAAATAAAAAAATATTCCATGCTCATGGATAGGAAGAATCAATATCATAAAAAACGGCCATAGTGCCCAAAGTAATTTATAGATTCAATGCTATCCCTACCAAGCTACCATTGACTTTCTTCACAGATTTAGAAAAAATTACTTTAAATTTCATATGGTATTGAAAAAAAGCCCCTATAGCCAAGACAATCTTAAGCAAAAAGAACAAGGCTAGAGACATCATGCTACCTGACTTCAAACTATACTACAAGGCTACAGTAGCCAAAACAGCAAGGTACTGCTACCAAAACAGATATATAGACCAATGGAACAGAACAGAGACTTCAGAAATAATGCCACACATCTACAACCATTTGATCTTTGACAAACCTGACAAAAACAAGCAATGGGGAAAAGATTCCCTACTTAATAAATGGTGTTGGGAAAACTGGCTAGTCATATGCAGAAAACTGAAACTGGATCCCTTCCTTATACCTTATACAAAAATTAACTCAAGATGGATTAAAGACTTAAATGTAAGACCTAAAACCATAAAAATCCTATAAGAAATCCTAGGCAATACCTTTCAAGATACAGGCATGGGCAAAGACTTCAGGACTAAAACACCAAAAACAATGGCAACAAATCCAAAATCGACAAATGGGATCTAATTAAACTAAAGAGCTTCTGCTCAGCAAAATAGACTATCATCAGAATGAACAGGCAACCTACAGAATGGGAGAAAATTTTTGCAATCTATCCATCTGACAAAGGGCTAATATCCAGAATCTACAAAGAACTTAAACAAATTTACAAGAAAAAAACAAACAACACCTTCAAAAAGTGGGCAAAAAATATGAACAGACACTTCTCAAAAGAAGACATTTATGCAGTCAACAAACATATGAGAAAAACTTCATCATCACTGGTCATCAGAGAAATGCAAATCAAAACCACAATGAGATACCATCTCATACCAGTTAGAATGGTGATTATTAAAAAGTCAGGAAACAACAGATGCTGGAGAGGACATGGAGAAATAGAAACACTTTTACACTGTTGGTGGGAGGGTAAATTAGTTCAACCATTGTGGAAGACAGTATGGTGATTCCTCAAGGATCTAGAACCAGAAATACCATTTGACCCAGCAATCCCATTACTGGGTATATACTTAAAGGATTGTAAATCTTTCTACTATAAAGACACATGCAGATATATGTTTATTGCAGCAGTATTCACAATAGCAAAGACTTCGAACCAATCCAAATGTCCATCAATGATAGACTGGATAAAGAAAATATGACATATATACACAATGGAATACTATGCAGTCATAAAAAAGGATGAGTTCATGTCTTTTGCAGGGACATGGATGAAGATGGAAACCATCATTCTTAGCAAACTAACAAAGGCAGAAAACCAAACACCACATGTTCTCACTCATAAGTGGGAGTTAAACAATGAGAACACATGGACACAGTGAGGGCAACATCATGTGCTGGAGCCTGTCAGGAGGTGAGGGGCTAGGGGAGGGATAGCATTAGGAGAAATACCTAATGTAGATGACGGGTTGATGGGTGCAGCAAACCACCATGGCATGTGTATACCTATGTAACAAACCTGCACATTCTGCACATGTATTCCAGAACTTAAAGTATAATTTTAAAAAATGGCTTAGCATCCTTGTCTTCTTTTACAGTTGCAACATTTTATCACTCAGAGGATATTTTACAGATCATTTTTTGTTTTATATTTTCTTTTACCTGGTGTATTATTCCATTTTTGGGCAGCTGATAAAGACGTAATCAAGACTACAATTTACAAAAGAAAGAGGTTTATTGAACTTACAGTTCCATGTGGCTGGGGAGGCCTCACAATCATGGCAGAAGGTGAAGGGCACATCTCACATGGTGGCAGACAAGAGAAGAGAGCTTGTTCAGGAAAACTCCCCTTTATAAGACCTCACATCTCATGAGACTTATTCAGTGTCATGAGACTAGCATGGGAAAGACCTGCCCCCATGATTCAGTTACCTCCCACAAGATCCCTCCCATAACACGTGGGAATTGTGTGAGTTACAATTTGAGATGAGATTTGGGTGGGGACATGGCCAAACCATATCATTCCACCCTTGGCCCCTCCCAAATGTCATGTCCTCACATTTCAAAACCAATCGTGCCTCCCCAACAAGTCCCTGTAAGTCTTAACTCATTTCAGCATTAACTCAAAAGTCCACAGTCCAAATGGTCATCTGAGACAAGACAAGTCCCTTCTGCCTATGGGCCTGTAAAATCAAAAGCAAGTTAATTACTTCCTAGATGCAATGGGGTTACAGGCATTGGGTAAACACAGCCATTCCAAATGGGAGAAGTTGGCCAAAATAAAGGGGCTACAGGGCCCACGCAAGTCCAAAATCCAGTGAGGCAGTCAAATCTTAAAGCTCCAAATGATCTTCTTTGACTCCAGGTCTCATATCTAGGTCATGCTGATGCAAGAGGTGGGCTCCCACTGCCTTGGGCAGCTCTGCCCCTGTGGCTTTGCAGGGTATAGGAACCCTCCTGGCTGCTTTCACGGGCTGGTGTTGAGTGTCTGCAGCTTTTCCAGGTGCATGGTGCAAGCTGTCAGTGGATCTACCATTCTGGGGTCTGGAGGATAGTGGCTCTCTTCTCACAGCTCCACTAGGCAGTGCCCCAGTAGGGACTCTGTGTGGGGGCTCTGACCCCACATTTCCCTTCTGCACTGCCCTAGCAGAGGTTCTCCATCAGGGCCCCATCCCTGCAGCAAACTTCTGCCTGGACATCCAGGAGTTTCCATACACCCTTTGAAATCTAGGCAGAGGTTCCCAAACCTCAATTCTTGACTTCTGTGCACTTAAAGGCTCAATATCATGTGGAAGCTGCCAAGGCTGGGGGCTTCCTCCCTCTGAAGCAACAGCCCAAGCTGTACCTTGGCCCCTTTTAGTCATGGCTGGAGCAGCTGGAACACAGCACCAAGTCCCTAGACTGCACACACCACCAGGGCCCTGGGCCTGGCTCATGAAACCATTTTTTCCTCCTAAATCTCTGGGCCTGTGATGGGAGGGGTTGCTGAAAAGATCTCTGACATCTCCTGGAGACATTTTCCCCATTGTCTTGGTGATTTACATTTGACTCCTCGTTACTTATGCAAGTTTCTGCAGCTGGCTTGAATTTCTGCTCAGAAAATGGATTTTTCTTTTCTACTGCATCATCAGGCTACACATTTTCTGAATTTTTATGCTCTGTTTCCCTTTTAAAACTGAATGCCTTTAACAGCACCCAAGTCACCTCTTGAATGCTTTGCTGCTTAGACATTTCTTCTGCCAGATACCCTAAATAATCTCTCTCAAGTTCAAAGTTCCACAGATCTCTAGGGCAGGGGCAAAATGCCACCAGTCTGTTTGCTAAAACATAACAAGAGTCACCTTTGCTCCAGTTCCCAACAAATTCCTTATCTCCATCTGAGACCACCTTATCCTGGATTTCATTGTCCATATCATTATTAGCATTTTGGTCAAAGCCACTCCACAAGTCCCTAGGAAGTTCCAAACTTTCCCACATTTTCCTGTCTTCTTCTGAGCCCTCCAACCTATTCCACCCTCTGTCTGCTACCCAGTTCCAAAGTTGCTTCTACATTTTCAGGTATCTTTTCAGCAGTGCCACACTCTACTGGTACCAATGTACTGTATTAGTCTATTTTCACACTGCTCATGAAGACATACCAGAATGTGGATAATTTACAAAAGAGGTTTAATGAACTTACAGTTCTACATCACTGGGGAGGCCTCACAATCATGGCGGAAGGCAACAAGGAGCAAGACACATCTTACATGGATGGCAGCAGGCAAAGAGAGAGAGCTTGTACAGGGAAACTCCTTTATAAAACCATCAGATCCCATGAGACTTATTCACTATCACAAGAATAGCATGGGAAAGATCCAGCCTATGATTCAATTACCTCCCACTAGGTCCCTCCCACAACACGTGGGAATTATGGGAGTTACAATTCAAGATAAGATATAGGTGGGGACACAGCCAAACCTTATCACCTGGATAGTTTCTGTTCCCTCCAAGTTGCTGTTTTCTGCTAGCCTCTGTCCTCATTTTCTATGGTAGCTTTCCTCCTATACCTGGCAATACTTGACTCATGTCCTTGACTGATTAAGAATTGGGGACTAAAAAGCTAACTAGAAGCTTTGGGCATGTGAATGAGGTCTGTCAAAACTTCTTTATAAATTTATCTGGATAAGCCATTTTGGGAGAAAGATCTGGTGTTGATATCTTTAGGTATTCCCTTCTGGCCTGGTCATATTTCCAAGAGTCCTCTGATACTCTAACTGGAGGGTGAACATCTGACTGTCGTTGTTCTAGAAGCCAAATAAGGGATGAAGCTATGGAGTCTGCACTCAGCATTCAGTTAAGTATATGGTCATTCATTCCCCCTGTTTTTGGCAAAGAACCTATGTATTCTCAACTGTTAATTCCCTTCCCCACCAGTCCCTATGCTTTCTCATCTATAATCAAGTTTATATAACAAACCTAAAATTGCTAAAGTACCATATATCTATGGTAGTTTAACTTCTACAGTTTTTTTAAAGTTCATTGGTGGCATAGCGCTGGGTCCTGGAAACACATTTCATGGATTTGGAAACCTGACTTTGAGTTTTCAAGGTCTCCTTGGCTCAAGCAATCCACCCACCTCGGCCTTCCAAAGTGCTGGGATTACAGGAATAAGCCACTGTGCCCAGCCTCAAGTACAAATCCTTAAGATAACTTTTGCACAATATTTATGAAAATTGATCATCATATATATCATTCAAAAGAAAGACCTTCAAAAAAGTTAACACCTGCACTTTCTTTAGTAGGAAAATTCAAACTCATTTATAACAATTTCTAATTCGTCCTTACTGACCTTAAACTTCATCAGTTTTACCAAAACTTAGAGAAAATGATACTTTAAATTTTCATTATAAGTTTAATAACGTCAATTAAAACCACGAAATAACCATTGCATATGTCAATTTAATAAAGCTAGTATGTTATTAACAGCAAGCTAAGCCCCGTGGGATAATTTCTTCATTCTTTTGGTGACAGGTGAGTGTTTCAAAGAATTACCTCTTTCTTTTGGTAATTAAAGCCAATCAATATTTTTTGCATTTCTACAATGAAAATGAACTTCTTTTTATGTCTTATTGCTTAATTGAAGGATATAAGTCTTCCCTGCTGATAAAAATGTTTTGCCACTGAAAAACCAGCATTGCAGTATCTCTTTTTCATTTTCTGGTTGAAATTTGTCTTTATATAGCATGAAGCAAGAGTGACATCTGGTGATCAATAAGTTTATCACATACTACTATGCCCTTGGAAACATTTCATTTGTGTTTTAAGGCTTCTATAGAAACAAAAACTTTTAAGTGTGTACTTCTATATTTCATGAACTTCAAAAGTTGCTTTTAGGTAAAACATGTAGAAGATTACAAAAGTAGTAAGAGATGGGCTATATAATGAAAATCAATCAAGGGATATTTTCGATTTCACAAGAACCAAAAATGGCAACTGGATTTATCTTGTTTGATTGGTAGGAAAGAAGAAAGCTGCTTTTTATGCTAAAAAAGTATATTGATTCTTCTGAAAATATGGGGATTTTGCAGAAGATTCCTCCCACAATTGTTTTAATCCAACAATAAACAAAGCAAAGTAAAATGACAATATTATCAGCTCTGAACTAAGAGACTGTGTCTAATCTTGTCTAAAAACTCCACAGGTCATTAATAAAGGATAATTCAATTTAGATCAAGGCAAATGTAAATACCAGGGTCAAAAGAGCTTCCTTTCTGGAAAGATCAACGTGTATAGCAAGACACTGAAAAAAAAACAAACTTCTTTCAGTCTGACCATCATAAGAAAACTTGTCACTATAAAAAGAATTTTTAAATTGTCCAGGCATGGTGGTGCACACCTGTGGTCCCACATATTCAGGAGGCTGAGGTGGAAGGATTGCTTGCTTGAGCCCAGAAAGTCAAGGCTGCAGCGAACCATGATTGCGCCATTGCACTCCAGCCTAAATGACAGAGTGAGACCCTGTCTCAAAAAAACCAAAAAAAAAAACCCAGAAAAAAACCCACAAAAAAACCCCAGCAATTACTTTGATGCTCTCCAGTTTGGAAGTACCACATCTGATGACAGGAGCACACTACAAAAAAAGACATGGAATATATTCTTTGGATCCTTAGCCAACATTCTAAGGCAGGAGCTAGAAGAGATACCAAGCCACAGAGGTTTTCTCCTTGACCCACCACAAAGTGGGAGAGAGGTGAGGATAATTCCTGAGGACCACTATCTTGTTCTTCAGTGAGAGTGTCAAGAAAAGGCAGATTAGTTCAGGGATGTAGGAACACATACACATATACACACACAAATGACAAAAAATCTGGTGACTATTCACCAATGTGGTTCACTCATCTTGAAGAGAAGAGCAAAACACACTGAAGATAGTCTGCCCTCCCATTTGGTTAGGAAATACTACATCACTGGCTCAACTCAGCTAGCCTCTGGTTCAGGGATTTCAGCAGAATTATGAAAGAAAAAGACAACAAAGATAAATTTCCCTTCATACAGTTGCCCATAGGCATAGATTTCTTTTCATTCATCTCATATAGCTTCATAATTGGATAGAGAATACAAACCAACAATGTGTAGTCTTCTAGTTCGAGCTCTAAGTGAAGACTCAGTGCACCGGGAAATAGGAAAAGTCGTAAGAATTCATATATAGTATTTTTGGGCACATAATAATCCTGCATAAACTATCCTGATTCAAAGTTGAGAATAAAAAAACAAATTTTAATAGAATCTATGCAAAAGTTTAGCAAAAGGAAAAAAGAAAGTGAGCACCAGCATCCCAAGAGCATACACTGGAAGAAGTTTACTCCAGAAAATAGAAAAAAAAAATACAAAACACGGCTTAATAATGTCAGAGGATAAAATAAAAATAGAATAGATAGAATTAAGTATTTTAGGAGGAAGATACCTCAACTTAATCTGGAGCAAAATTTACCCTACAGAAAAAGTGAACTTATGACATTCGGACATGTTTAGGATTTCCACACAATGCAGAGGAAAGGGACAAAAGGATAAACATAATGTAGGAGAAAAAAAGATAATAGAAAGATAACAGAAAGCCAAAATATAAATATTTGTTATAAATAGAAGGACAAGCCTGATGGAACAAAAACAATGAAACTTTCATAAAATGGAAGCATACATATCTGAGTCTACAGATCTAAGGGGATCACTGCATTACAGATACAAATTAATGTAACCAGAATAAGCTACTCCACAAAAATCATCTATACATATGTTTAGTATCCTATTTCTTTCATTTAATTATTGAGTTCCCTAATTGCTTTATTAAAAGGAAGTTCAGTATCTCCCTCTTGATGCTCCATTCTCTCACAGATCTACCCATGAATTCTCATGGCCATTACAATGCCCTAAAATTCAGAAGAAGGATACTCCAGCTTCCACATGTATGCAGGAATAGAATTGCATTATGATCAGCCCATCCTTGTAATTAGTGCAAACCAACAGGTTATTGAAAAGCAGCCCGTTAGGCAAATACACAGTAATAACGTGGCAGGCAAGAATCATAAATGGGTGTTAAAATTAGTGGGCAAAATGTAATGAGAAATAAGACAGTCTCAAAGACTCTCCTTCCAAGATATTTATTAATTGAAAATAGAAAAATAGAAAGTGTACATGGAAAAACCCTGCAGACACCATGTTAATCAGGTGATGAAAGGTAATGTCGTCCCTGGTAATATTATACACTAACATCATGTACCTCACGATATGATTCACTGAAAAGAGCACAAATTCATTTCTGTGGTTTTTGGCCAAAAATGCATAACTCCAAGTAATCATACATAATGAAATACTGGACTAATCCACGCTGAGGGACATTGTTAAAAAAAACAAAAACACTGACCTATAAGAACTCTTCAAAAGTGTCAAAGTCATGAAAGACAAAGGAAGACTGAGGAAATGTCACAGATGAAGGAAACTTGACAACTAATTGCAATATGTATCCTAGACTAGAAAAAGAACACTGGTGAGAAAATGACAAAATTATAATAGGATTGCAGTTTAGTTGATATTGTTCCAATGTTAATTCCCTGGTTTTGATAATTATATTATTATTATGTATATAACATCACTGAGTCCCAGTTGCCCACAGTAGTTACAGACTCTATAATGTATTCTTTTTTGACTTTCTAGCTTGCCTGTCTCACTTTTACCATTTATTCACTTGTACCTATATATTATGCAGGATGTTGTTAATATTAGTGGAAGCTGTGTAAACGGTATATGGAAATTTTCTGAACTATTTTTGCAACTTTTCTGTAAGTCTAAAATTATCTCAGAATAAAAGGGCTGCAGCTCATGCTTGTCATCCCTGCACTTTGGGAGACTGAAACAGCAGGATCACGTGAGGCCAGGAATTCAAGACCAGCCTGGGCAACATAGCAAGACCTCATATCTACAAAAAAAAATTTTTTTTAATTAGCAAGGCTACTTGGGAGGCTGAGGTAGGAGGATCACTTGAGCCCAGGTTTTGGAGACTGCAGTGAGCTATAATTGTACCACTGCACTCCAGTGCCTGGACAACACAGCAAGACCCGGTTTCTAAAAAAATTATAATAAATTAAAATTTAAAATTAATTTAAAATAAAAGGGTTTTTAAAATTAATGCAATTCATTAGTCTTGAAACAGATCCCTGACCAGGGCACATTGTCTTTTGAATGGGAATGATCCATTCCCTCAATGCTAACCAGCTAAGTTTCTTTTACCCTTGGGCTCCTTGGAGAGAAGCTTTTTGTGCTAGCCCCTTTCATTTCTCATATACAGACACATCCCAGGGTTTCTGTTAAGCCAGGAGTGCTGGGATGGGATTGGTTTCTGGTTTAGGCCTTTCTCACAACATCAAAACCATGTCTGCCTTTTCCCCGCAGAGAATAATCCAAAAGGCAAGCAGCATTTTTTCTTTTTAATTATTATTATTATTTTTTTGAGACAGAGTCTCACTATGTTGTCCAGGCTGTCCTTGAACTCCTGGGCTCAAGCAATCTTCCTGTCTCAGCCACCAGAATAGCTGGAACAAAATTATAATAGGATTGCAGTTTAGTTGATATTGTTCCAACGTGCACCACCACATGCCCAGCTATTTGTGATTCTTAAAATATAAAGGATCTGATGATTTCCCTTTCTCTGAGTTATTCTCCCATTACTTCAGTCATCCTAGATGTACTAGACATGGCTGCTTTCCCAGCCCATATCCCCTCAATCCAGTGAGTTCACTTGCACTTACTGTAGACAGCTTCTAGCATGCTGAGGTTTTGTATTAACTTTGTATCCTGCAACCCTGCTATAATTGCTTATTATTTCCTGGAGCTTTTTGTCAATTCTTTCAGATTTTCTACATTGACAATCATATCATCTGCTAGGCCTTTTATTTTAATTCATATTACACATTCTATATACCCTTCTTTATGTCCTTATTTTATTTTACCAATAATTTATAAAAAGAGAATACAGGGGTGAAATTACAAAATTTGTTTCTCCAGTCAATTTCTTCACAAAATAGAGTACACAGTCAAACCTTTATTTTATTTTATTTTTTGAGACAGAGTCTCGCTCTGTCACCACGCTGGAGTGCAGTGGCACAATCTTGGGTCACTGCAACCTCCGCCTCCCAGGTTCAACGGATTCTCCTGCCTCACTCTCCTGAGTAGCTGGGACCAAAGGTGCATGCCACTATGCCCAGCTAATTTTTGTATTTTTAGTAGAGAAGGGGTTTCACCATGTTGGCCAGGATGGTCTCAATCTCTTGACATCATGATCCACCTGCCTCGACCTCCTGCCTCAGCCTCCCAAAGTGCTGGGATTACAGGTGTGAGCCACTGTGCCCGGCCAAACCTTTTGTTTTATAATTGACGAAACCCTGCTTTGTTTCTCCTGAGAATAATCATCTTTAACTGATAATTGATTAGAAATTTTGTTTCTCTAGGGGCTTGTTCTCAAGGAGCTTCCATCTGGGGCAGGAATTTAGTTGCAGGTATAAACAGAAAAGTGAACATGATATCCCTTCAGGAAGGCTTGCTGATCACGCCTGGTCACCATACTCTAGGGTTTTCCCTCACCTTGCCAGGTGTAACCTGACTCTTGCTAACTAACTCTCTAGCTGCTATGATGTGTCCAACAAAGCCAGTTGGAGCTATATGCAGACCAGGTCATGTTCAAAATGTCTGGGACAACTTGGCACAATACTAGGGCCATAAAGGAAAACTTCACAGAGTTTCCCCAAAGCCCCTCTGTGGGGATGACCTCAGCTGCTGCCAACATTGAATCTGCCAGGAGAGCCAACAAAGTCTACTGCTGTACATGATTATGTCAGTTTAACCCTACATTGGAGTCTGGCTGGTGTTCTCTGCTGTCTAGCAACCACAAGTGAAAATGTAGGCCCCCAAACTCCCTGAAAGACCTCAGGACAATGGTTTGGTTTCTGGTTAGAGATGGTCAAAAGAGAAATATGAGAGGGATTTGGAAAGTTGTGAACTTAGAGTCAACAGTCAAGAAGAGGGAATAGCTATTCCTAGATGTTGACACCAGCTCCGTAGGATCCCACTCTAGCAGCTGGATGTGCCTGGCTTCCCCCAAGGTCTGACTTGTCCATATGTGTCAGTGCTTTAGAGCAACTGGTCTTTTCATAATCCTCCAACTCCTTTATTTTCCCCAGAACTTTACTGCCTAGCACTCCTCCCAATTGCGTACTGTCCAATTCCTAAAATAAATCCTTATTCTATATATTCATAGTTGTTCTGTTTTCCTGAATGAGCTTCATGGAAACACCTTCTCTGCAATAATCCATGACAGCAAAATGGGTGCTATGTACCCACTTGTTTCCCTGCATAACTCAGCTCCAAATAAATATTGCAGGAGTCTATATCTGATTAGTGGAATTTAATTCATGTTGGCATTCATGCAAATGAGGAAATCAGAAGTGTGTGGGTTTTGTTTTGCTTTTAAGTATTAAAATATGGAGATGGTATCTGTATCAGTCCTGTTTGGAATAGATGACACCCTTAAACTGGGTAATTTGAGGCTAGTTTAAGGTGTGGGTAGGGTTTGGGAAAGTAACAAGGGATCATTTCCTATACCAGGGATAGTAACCATAGAGATTGGTTATAATCTCTAGGCCTGAGGGGTAAATCCAGGAGATAGATAACATAGACAGGAGATGGGGCCTTCCACAGAGGGACACAGCTAATCCACTGTGACCAGTCAGAGGTAAATATATTGACCATTTTCTCTTCCTGCCTTTTGGACCACCTCTGGTGTCTTCTATGGCTATGCACTCTCCTACCTCAGGGCCTTTGCCCATGCTATGGTCCTCATCCCTCAGTGTAGTTAATTCCTAACTACACTTCTGATATCACATCAACTATTACTTGGATCCGTAATACTTTTTATAGTAGTTGGATGCAGTGGCTCACACCTGGAATCCTAGCTTTGGGAGGCTGAGGTGGGTGGATTGCTTGAGCCCAGGACTTTGAGACCAGCCTGCACAACATGGCAAAACCCCATCTCTACAAAAAAATACAAAAATTAGCTGGGCATGGTGGTGCATGCCTGTAGTCCCAACTACTCGGGAAGCTGAGGTAGGAGGATCACCTGAGCCCAGGGAGTTCAAGGCTGCAGTGAGCTGTGATTGTAACACAGCACTCCAGCCTGGGTGACAGAGTGAGACCCTGTCTCAAAAAAAGTAATAATTTGTAAATAATATTAAAAATAATGTTTCTTTCTGCCACAAAAAGACTTTGCAGCATAACCTTTGAAATAAATGTTGAAGACACTTCAGACACTGTGAAATTATTTACAATAGTAATTTTTAATTTTAAAATTCTACTTCATCATACAACAATGTTTATAAGATACAAGTGAATAAAAAATACATAAAAATAAAATAAAATGCAAGCTGAAATATTTTACTATTCAACAGTAAATTTTTTTGTTAAAATGAGTTTCTTTTTCTTTCTTTATTATACTTTAAGTTCTGGGGTACATGTGCAGAACATGCAGTTTTGTTATATAGGTATACATGTGCCATGGTGGTTTGCTGCACCCATCAACCCATCATCTACATTAGGTATTTCTCCTAATGTTATACCTCCCTTGATCCCCCACCTCCCAACAGGCCCTGGTGTGTGATGTTCACCTCCCTGCGTCCATGTGTTCTCATTGATCAACTCCCACTTATGAGTGAGAACATGCGGTGTTTGGTTTTCTTGTGATAGTTTGCTGAGAATGATGGTTTCCAGCTTCATCCATGTCCCTGCAAAAGACAGGAACTCATCCTTTTTTATGGCTGCATAGTATTCCATGGTGTATATGTGCCACATTTTCTTTATCCAGTCTATCATCGATGGACATTTGGATTGGTTCCAAGTCTTTACTATTGTGAATAGTGCTGCAATAAACATACATGTGAATGTGTCTTTATAGTAGAATGATTTATAATCCTTTGGGTATATACCCAGTAATGGGATTGCTGGTTCAAATGGTATTTCTAGTTCTAGATCTGTGAGGAATCGCCATATTGTCTTCCACAATGGATGGACTAATTTACCCTCCCACCAACAGTGTAAAAGTGTTTCTATTTCACCACATCCTCTCCAGCATCTGTTGCTTCCTGACTTTTTAATGATAGCCATTCTAACTGGTGTGAGAAGGTATCTCATTGTGGTTTTGATTTGCAGTTCTCTAATGACCAGTGATGATGAGCATTTTCTCCTATGTCTGTTGGCTGCATAAATGTCTTCTTTTGAGAAGTGTCTGTTCATATCCTTTGCCCACTTTTTGATGGGTTTTTTTTTCTTGTAAATTTGTTTAAGTTCTTTGTAGATTCTGGATATTAGCCTTTTGTCAGATGGATAGATTGCAACAGTTTTCTCCCATTCTGTAGGTTGCCTGTTCACTCTGATGATAGTTTCTTTTCCTGAGCAGAAGCTCTTTAGTTTAATTAGATCCCATTTGTCAATTTTGGCTTTTGTTGCCTTTGCTTTTGGTGTTTTAGACCTGAAATCTTTGTCCATAACTATGTCCTGAATGGTATTGCACAAATTTTCTTCTAGGATTTTTATGGTCCTACATCTTACATTTAAATCTTTGATCCATCTTGAGTTGATTTTTGTATAAGGTGTGAGGAAGGGGTCCAGTCTCAGTTTTCTGTATATGGCTGGCCAGTTTTCCCAATACCATTTATTAAATAGGGAATCTTTTCCCCATTGCTTGCTTTTGTCAGGTTTGTCAAAGATCAGATTGTTGTAGATGTGTGGTGTTATTTCTGAGGTCTCTGTTCTGTTCCATTGGTCTATATATCTGTTTTGGTATCAGTACCATGCTCTTTTGGTTACTGTAGGCTTGTAGTATTGTTTGAAGTCAGGTAGCATGATGCCTCCAGCTTTGTTCTTCTTGCCCAGGATTGTCTTGGCTATGCACGCTCTTTTTTGGTTCCATATGAAGTTTAAAGTAGTTTTTTTTCCAATTTTGTGAAGAAAGTCAGTGGTAGCTTGATGGTGATAGCACTGAATCTATAAATTACTTTGGTAGTATGGCTATTTTCACAATATTGATTCTTCATATCCATAAGCATGGAATGTTTTTCCATTTCTTTGTGTTCTCTTTTATTTCCTTGAGCAATGGCTTTTAGTTCTCCTTGAAGAGGTCCTTTGCATCCCTTGTAAGTTGTATTCATAGGTATTTTATTCTCTTAGTAGCAATTGTCAATGGGAGTTCACTCATGATTTGTCTCTGTTTGTCTGTTATTGGTGTATAGGAATGCTTGTGATTTTTGCACATTGATTTTGTATCCTGAAACATTGCTAAAGTTGCTTATCAGCATAAGGAGATTGTGGACTGACACCATGGGGCTTTCTAAATATACAGTCATGTCATCTGCAAATAGACACAATTTGACTTTCTCTCTTACGATTTGAATACCCTTTATTTCTTTCTCTTGCCTGATTGCCCTGGCCAGAACTTCCTATACTAAGTTGAATAGCAGTAGTGATGAGAGGTGACAGCGTGCTGGCAGCCCTCACAGCCCTTGCTCACTCTCGGTGCCTCCTCGGCCTTGGCACCCATTCTGGCCATGCTTGAGGAGCCCTTCAGCCCACCGCTGCACTGTGGGAGCCCTTCTCTGGGCTGGCTGAGGGTGGAGCTGGCTCCCTTGGCTTGCGGGGAGGTGTGGAGGGAGAGGCGTGGGCGGGAACTGGGGCTGCGCATGGCCCTTGCGGGTCAGCATGAGTTCTGGGTGGGCATGGGCTTGGCGGGCCCCGCACTCAGAGTGGCCGGCTGGCCCGCAAGCCCCAGGCAGTGAGGGGCTTAGCACCTGGGCCAGCAGCTGCTGTGCTCGATTTCTCGCTGGGCCTTAGCTGCCTCCCTGCAGGGCAGGGCTCGGGACCTGCAGCCCGCCATGCCTGAGCCTCCCCTCGCCCCGCTGTGGGCTCCTGCATGGCCTGAGCCTCCCCAGTGATGCCACCCCCCGCTCCACAGCGCCCAGTCCCATCGACCACCCAAGGGCTGAGAAGTGCGGGTGCACAGTGCGGGACTGGCAGGCAGCTCCACCTGCAGCCCCGGTATGGGATCCACTGGGCGAAGCCACCTGGGCTCCTCAGTCTGGTGGGGACTTGGAGAACCTTTATGTCTAGCTAAGGGATTGTAAATACACCAATTGGCACTCTGTATCTAGCTCAAGGTTTGTAAACACACCAATCAGCACCCTGTGTCTAGCTCAGGGTTTGTGAATGCACCAGTTGACACTCTGTAACTAGCTACTCTGGTGGTGACTTGGAGAACCTTTGTGTCAACACTCTGTATCTAGCTAATCTAGTGGGGATGTAGAGAACTTCTCTGTCTAGCTCAGGGATTGTAAATGCACCAATCAGTACCCTGTCAAAACGGACCAATCAGCTCTCTGTGAAACAGACCAATCGGCTCTCTGTAAAATAGACCAATCAGCAGGATGTGGGTTGGGCCAGATAAGAGAGTAAAAGCAGGCTGCCCGAGCCAGCAGTGGCAACCCGCTTGGGTCCCCTTCCACAGTGTGGAAGCTTTGTTCTTTTGGTCTTTGCAATAAATCTTGCTACTGCTCACTCTTTGGGTCCACACTGCCTTTATGAGCTGTAACACTCACGTGAAGGTCTGCAGTTTCACTCCTGAAGCCAGCGAGACCATGAACCCACCAGAAGGAAGAAACTCTGAACACATCCGAACATCAGAAGGAACAAACTCCAGGCACACCACCCTTAAGAACTGTAACACTCACCGTGAGGGTCCACGGCTTCATTCTTGAAGTCAGTGAGACCAAGAACCCACCAATTCCAGACACAGTGAGAGAGAGCAACCTTGTCTCATGCTGGTTTTCAAAGAGAATGCTTACAGTTTTTGCTCATTCAGAATGATATTGGCTATGGGTTTGTCATAAATAGCTCTTACTATTTTCAAATACATTCCATCAATACCTAGTTCATTGAGAATTTTTAGCATGAAGGGCTGTTGAATTTTGTCAAAGGCCTTTTCTGCATCTACTGAGATAATCATGTGGTTTTTGTCATTGGTTCTCTTTATGTGATGGATTACATTTATTGATTTGCGTATGTTGAACCAGCCTTGCATCCCAGGGATGAAGCCTACTTCATTGTGGTGGTTAAGCTTTTTGATGTGCTGCTGGATTCAGTTTCCTGATATTTTACGGAGGATTTTCTCATCAATGTTCCTCAGGGATATTGGCCTGATTTGTTGTTGTTGTTGTGTCTGTACCAGGTGTTGGTATCAGGATAATGCTGGCCTCATAAAATGAGTTAGGGAGCATTCTCTCTTTATCTATTGTTTGGAATAATTTCAGAAGGAATGGTACCAGCTCCTCTTTGTACCTCTGGTAGAATTCAACTGTGAATCCGTCTGGTCCTTGAATTTTTTTCGTTGGTAGGCTATTAATTACTGCCTCAATTTCAGAACTTGTTATTGGTTTATTTAGGGATTCGACTTCTTCCTGGTTTAGATTTGGGAGGGTGTATGTGTCCAGGAATTTATCCATTTCTTCTAGATTTTCTAGTTTATTTGTGCAGAGGTGTTTATAGTATGCTCTGATGGTAGTTTCTATTTCTATGGGATCAGTGGTAATATTCACTATATTATTTTTTATTGCATCTATTTGATTCTTCTCTCTCTTCTTTATTAGCCTGGCAAGTGGTCGATCTATTTTGTTGATCTTTAAAAAAAAAACCAGCTCCTGGATTCATTGATATTTTGAAGGGTTTTTCATGTCTCTATTTCCTTCACTTCTGCTCTGATCTTAGTTATTTCTTGTCTTCTGCTAGCTTTTGAATTTGTTTGCTGTTGCTTCTCTAGTTCTTTCAATTTCAATGTTAGGGTGTCAATTTTAGATCCTTCCTGCTTTCTCTTGTGGGCATTTACTGCTATAATTTTCCCTCTACATGCTGTTTTAAACGTGTCAGAGATTCTGGTATGTTGTGTCTTTGTTCTCATTGGTTTCAAAGAACATCTTTATTTCTGCCTTCACCCAGTAGTCATTCAGGCACAGGTTGTTCAGTTTCCATGTAGTTGTGCGGTTTTGAGTGAATTTCTTAATCCTGAGTTCTAATTTGATTGCACTGTGGTCTGAGAGACTGTTTGTTGTGATTTCCGTTCTTTTGCATTTGCTGAGTGTTTTACTTCCAATTATGTGGTCAATTTTAGAATAAGTGTGATGAGGTGCTGAGAAAAAATATATATTCGGTTGATCTGGCATGGGGAGTTCTGTAGATGTCCATTACATCCACTTGGTCCAGAGCTGAGTTCAAGTCCTGAATATCCTTGTTAATTTTCTGTCTTGTTGATCTGTCTAATATTGATAGTGTGTGTTAAAGTCTCCCACTATTATTATATGCGAGTCTCAGTCTCTTTGTAGGTTTCTAAGAACTTGCTTTATGAATCTGGGTTCTCCTGTATTGGGTGCATATATACTTAGGATTGTTAGCTCTTTTTGTTGCATTGATCCCTTTACCATTATGCAATGTCCTTCTTTGTCTCTTTTGATCTTTTTGTTTTAAAGTCTGTTTTATCAGAGATTAGGATTGCAACTCCTGCTTTTTTTTTGCTTTCCATTTGCTTGGTAAATATTCCTCCATCCCTTTATTTTGAGCCTATGTGTGTCTGTGCACATGAGATGGGTCTCCTGAATACAGCATACTGATGGGTCTTGACTCTTTATCCAATTTGCCAGTCTCTCTCTTTTAATTGGGGCATCTAGCCCATTTACATTTAAGGTTAATATTGTTATGTGTGAATTTGATCCTGTCATTATGATGCTAGCTGGTTGTTTTGCCCATTATTTGATGCAGTTTCTTCATAGTGTCAATGTTCTTTACAATTTGGTATATTTTTGCAGTGGCTGGTACTGGTTGTTCCTTTCCAAGTTTAGTGCTTCTTTCAGGAGCTCTCATAAGGCAGGCCTGGTTGTGATAAAATCTCTCAGCATTTGCTTGTTTGTAAAGGATTTTATTTCTAGTTCAGTTATGAATCTTAGTTTGGCTGGATATGAAATTCTGGGTTGAAAATTCTTTTCTTAAAGAATGCTGAATATTGGCGCCCACTCTCTTCTGGCTTGCAGGGTTTCTTCTGAGAAATCTGCTGTTAGTCTGATGGGCTTCCCTTTGTGGGTAACCCAACCTTTCTCTCTTGCTGCCCTTAACATTTTTTCCTTCATTTCAACCTTGGTGAATCTGATGATTATGTGTCTTGGGATTGCTCTTCTTGAGGAGTATCTTTGTGGTGTTCTCTGTATTTCCTGAATTTGAATGTTGGCCTGTCTGGCTAGTTTGGGGAAGTTCTCCTGGATAATATCCCGAAGATTGTTTTCCAACTTGGTTCCATTCTCCTCGTCACTTTCAGGTACACCAATCAAACGTAGATTTGGTCTTTTCATATAGTCCCATATTTCTTGGAGGCTTTGTTCATTCCTTTTTATTCTTTTTTCTCTAATCTTCTCTCTTTCTTTCATTAAGTTGATCTTCAATCACTGATATCCTTTCTTCATCTTGATCAATTTGGCTATTTATACTTGTGTATGCTTCACAAAGTTCCTGTGCTGTGTTTTTCAGCTCCATCAGGTCATGTATGTTCTTCTCTACACTGGTTATTCTAGTTAGCAATTCATCTAACCTTTTTTTCAAGGTTCTCAGCTTCCTTGCATTGGGTTAGAATATGCTCCTATAGCTCGGATGAGTTTGTTATTACCCCCCTTCTGAAGCCTACTTCTGTCAACTTGTCAAACTCATTCTCCATCCAGTTTTGTTCCCTTGTTGGCGAGGAGTTGTGATCCTTTGGAGGAGAAGAGGTGTTCTGGTTTTTGGCGTTTTCAGCCTTTTTGCACTGGTTTCTCCCCATCTTTGTGGATTCATCTACCTTTTGTCTTTCATGCTGGTGACCTTCGGATGGGGTCTTTGAGTGTATGTGCTATTCCTTTCTGTTTGTTAGTTTTCCTTCTAACAGCCAGGACCCTCTGCTGCCGGTCTGCTGGAGTTTGCTGGAGGTCCACTCCCGACCCTGTTTGCCTGGGTATCACCAGTGGAGGCTGCAGAAGGGCAAAGATTACTGCCTGTTCTTTCCTCTGGAAGCTTTGTCCCAGACGAGCACCTGCCAGATGCCAACCAGAGCTCTCCTGTACAAAGTGTCTGTCAGCCTCTAGTGGGAGGTGTCTCCCAGTCAGGATACACGGGGGTCAGGGACCCACATGAGGAGGCAGTCTGACCCTTAGCAGAACTTGAACACTGTGCTGGGAGGTCTGCTGCTCTCTTCCGAGCCATCAGGCAGGGATGTTTAAGTCTGCTATAAATCCCAGACTGGGGCTGCTACCTTTTTTTCAGAGATGCCCTGCCCAGAGAGGAGGAATCTAGCAGTCTGGCTACAGCAGCCTTGCTGAGCTGCAGTGGGTGCCACCCAGTTCAAACTTCTGAGCAGCTTTGTTTACACTGTGAGCATAAAACCACCTACTCAAGCCTCAGCAATGGCTGATGCCCCTCCCCCCCACCAAGCTTGAGCATCTCAGGTTGACCTCAGACTGCTGCTGTGCTGGCAGCAAGAATTTCAAGCCAGTGGATTTTAGTTTCCTGGGCTCTGTGGAGGTGGGACCCACCAAGCCAGACCTCTTGGCTCCCTGGCTTCAGCACCCCTTTCCAGGGGAGTGAATGGTTTTGTCTCGCTGGCATTCCAGGCACCACTGGGGTATGGAAAAAAATATAACTCCTGCAGGTAGTTTGGTGTCTGCCCAAATGGCCGCCCAGTTTTTTGCTTGAAACCCAGGGCCCTAGTGGGGTAGGCACCGGAGGGAATCTCCTGGTTTGCAGATTGCAAAGATCTTGGGACAAGCACAGTATCTGTGCCAGAGTTCCTCAGGCTCAGTCACTCACGGCTTCCCTTGGGTAGGAGAGCAAATTCCCAAACCCCTTGTGCTAGCCGGGTGAGGTGACTACCCACTCAGCTTCAGCTCGCTCTCCACGGGCTGCACCCACTGTCCAACCAGTCCCAGTGAGATGAACTGGGTACCTTAGTTGGAAATGCAGAAATCATTCGCTTTCTGAATCGATCTCGCTGGAAGCTGCAGACTGGAGCTGTTCCTATTTGGCCATCTTGCCAGCAATCTCTCTTTTTTATTGACACATGGTCTTGCTTTGTCATCCAGGCTGGAGTGCAGTGGCACAATTACAGCTCACTGCAGCCTCAAGCTCTGGGGCTCAAGCAATTATCCCAACTCCGCCTCCTGAGTAGCTGGGACTGTAGGCATGCGCTACCATGTTGGACTTTTTTGTTTTTTTGTAAATAGAGGATGTCACTATGTTGCACAGGCTGGTCTCTAACTCCTGGCCTCAAACAATATTCCCACCCCAGCCTCCCAAGTTCTAGGATAATAGATGTGAGCCACTGTGCCCAGTTTAAAAGTTTCTTAATGCATATCCTCAATTCTGTACTATCAGTGAATTTCTACCCTGGCTACACACATGAGGGTAAATGTCACCAGGGGATATTTTAAAATATAGTACTAGATTCCTACCCCAGATCAATTACATCAAAATCTCTGGCCTGGAGTGAGTGTGTGTGTGTGCGTGTGTGTGCATTTTAAATTCCTTCATATGAGATCATAGTTGAAAATCAATTACCTACACTGATGAGTTAGCTAAATAAGAGAAATTGATTCTTCTTTTCCTCTAGTTACTTAGTCACAAAGCCCTAAAATTGATTTTTTAATACTAAATTAATGCATTTACAAAATCTTTACATTGAAAAAAACTCTTTTCTTGAGGCATTTAGATTTCAATACCACAGTACATTTAGGAAACCTGTAATTTTGATAGAGTAATTTATTTAATACTTCTTTTTCTTTCTCCAACATTTCTTTTTTACCCTCTGAAGTATTTTATCTTAATTACTGAAGGTACTTGGAAATGGTTTAGAAAATCTTGCATGAAGACCTTTCTTTCTCTCTACTTATTTACTGTAACTTCTCTGAACTTTTTTCTCATGTTGTACCAGCTCTGAGGCCTGTTGCCCTTTCAGTAGCTTAGTTTAAAAGGTCAATGATGGGGCTCAGAACATCCTACCCCAAAATATGATGCCTTGGTATGATGTATATTTTAAACTGAAAGAATTTGAGAAAACTAAAGGATCACGAAAGTCTCTCTGACCTTTTCCCACCAATCTCCCCTAAAGCACGTCATAAAACCTAGGAAGGATTTTCTGACCTTTTCCTGAAGCAGGTCATAAGACCCTCATGTGAGTGATGTCCTCCTATACCTGGAAGAAAGGAGCATCCAGGAGCCAATCATTATCTGGAATGACACAATCCTTAATGCCATAATCCCAAATGCTGAAATCCTAAGTGATTATAATCCTGAAAATATAAGTGTGGAAAAAATAATTTAAAAATTTCTTTAAGAGATATTTATTTACATTTTTTTAAAGGGAATTTATTTGAAAAATATATAAAAATGTAACAGAACCCTTCATAGGCCACTTGACACATTAAAATAGCCAATAATAATATACATATTTTTGTAAGCATAAACATTGAGGTACATTAACCACAGTTGCACAGGTATAACAGTTATGGGTAGATGAACCATATTCATAAAGAAATAGGTCAAAAAGGGAACTGTACAAACACATATTACTATGGTTGCTAGTTGTGTGCAAACTGCTTTGTAACTGCAGTTATTTGAAATACCATGACCAACAACCTAAGTCTTTTGACAAGATTGATCAAAAACTGTGATGGGGCCAGGTGCAGTTGCTCACACCTGTAGTCCTAACACTGGGAGTCTGAGGCAGCAGGATCCCTTGAGGCCAGGAGTTCAAGATCAGCATAGGCAACATAGTGAGACCCTGTATCTATGAAAAATTTAAAAATTAGCTGGGCATGGTAGCGCATTCCTGTAGTCCTAACCACTGGGGAGGCTGAAGTGCAAGGATCCCTTGAGCCCAGCAGTTCAAGGCTTTAGTGAGCTGTGATCTAGCCACTGCACTCCTGCTCTTCAGCCTGGGCAACAGAGTGAGACCACATTGCTAAAAAACAACAATGAACAAACAAAAAAAGTACAATGGGTGACCAACACATATGCAGTTGCCCCAAAAGCCAACATCTCCAGAAATTTTATCTTTCACAAATGCATGTGTACAAAACAACATCTCTTCATTTATTGAGGAAGTTTCAACATTTTTATGTATATACACGGTGCTTTCACACAAAGTGTTGTGATAATGCACTTTCATGCAGTCAAATTTGTGAAAAAAAATGCATAAAACGAATGAGAACTCTCCAAAAGTCTCTACATACTTGATACCTCCAGTATTGGAAATGATGTTAAGATGATATACATAGCATAGCAAATTTCTTTGCTAGGTTTCCAGGTATTCCTTAATTCAGTCAAGTTGACGCCTAAAATTAAGTCCACAAGTCCACCTCTTCTCAACTTGGCACCCATATTCATCTCCTAAAACCGTACTTAATTTCAAAGACAATAAAAAGGTAATAGCTCTGCCTAACATGATGCAACTATCCTGTGATTGTGATTTTGGGGATTTTGGATGTCAGAGATTTTAAACTTTTGGGATTTTAACATTCAGAATTATGGTGTTCAGGATTGTGTCTTCCAAGATTATGATCCAAACCTGGAGCCCCCTTATCTCCAGAGACACAAAGATGCCAAGAAGAATTTAAACAAAGAGGCCTTGCTAAGTTTTCCGCAGTTTGTTACCATTAGATTATACCCGTTTTGTCTCATCATATTTAACTTCATGAAATCTACTATAAAGAAACATTCAGGCCTGGCATGGTGGCTCATGCCTGTAATCCAAATGCTTTGGGGGGCTCAACGTGGGAGAATCACTTGAGGCAAGGAGTTGGAGGCCAGCCCAGGCAACATACCAAGACCTCATCTCTTCAAAAAAAATTTTAAATCAGCTGGGAGTGGTGGTACATGCCTGTAGCCCCAGCTACTTGGGAGGCTGAGACAGGAGGATCTCTGGAGCCAAGGATTTTGAGGCTGCAGTGAACTGTGATCACACCATTGCACTCCAGCCTGGGAGAAAGAGAGAGATTAAAAAAAAGAGAGAAAGAGATTTAACTGTCTTTTTGGGTCTTCATTTCTTCATAAAGGCTCTCTTGTCATGTAAAACTTACTAAGTGAATTTGTATGCTTTCCTTCTACTAATCTCTCTTCATCAGTTTGTTTTTTTAAATTGTATTTTAAGTTTAATATGTTTAATATATTTATTAATATATTATATATAACATATAATGTTTTAAGTTTAATATATTTTATTATATTTTAAGCAGAATGTGCAGGTTTGTTACATAGGTATACACGTGACACGGTGGTTTGCTGCACCCATCAACCTGTGACCTACATTAGGTTCAGTTTGATTTTTAGACCTAGCCAGGGAACCTAAAATTGCTAAGCAAAACCTTTCCTCTTCTACATCAGATTGGTGTAATCCATATCCTCAAACATCTTAGGAAATTTTTACATAAATTTACTCTTTATTTCCACTAAAATTATTCTCTTTGTGTTGTCCTTCATTATTCTATTTATTTACCTGTAGTTTTTCTGGCTTTGTTTTTAAGATGTTTCATGGAGCTTCTCTAATCTCCCCAGGAGTATTTTTATTTCCTCCTACTCTTAAAGACCCAAGACACTATGCTTTTAAGTAAGTTCTACCATTTTATTCATTTTAGCTTTGCAGATCTTAAAGAGTCTTTGTGAAGAATTTAGGGGTTCTGGAAAATTATTTAGGAGAATTTTAAGAAGAAATTATTCTTTCAATTGCCAGTTTTATAGTCTTAATTACCTTAGTTGGTTTTTTTTTAAAATGAGAGGCTTCAAAGTAATTTGATTTTTCTTTTACTTCCTATTTTCTTTCTTGGCAGCCTGACTGTAAAAATAGAAGCTGAAAATTTCAGATGAGGCTCTGAGGAATTCTTTAAGCTGCCCTTGAATCTACTTCTTTCTCTTCTATCTAATAGAGGTTTTCTTCCCGCTCTGGGGTAGAAAGAGTTTTTAATGAAGTTTTCTCCCTCTCCTAGTAGCCTAGTTTTAAAATGAAGGGTGGATTTCTTAAACATGAAAATTTTCCTGAGCACACTTCTTCTTCTTCACCTTTAATAGATGCTGGCTTCTTGTAAAAAATCTGCTTTAGCATCTTAAAGGCACTGGGGAATTAATTATTGAGGAAGTTCTGCATGGAGCTATAGTCTTCTTTTCCACTTCAAGTACCCTGTTCTTTCTGCAAGCCTGAGATGGTGTTCTCTGATGAGGAACAACATCATGTAATGAGAAGTGTTGACTGAACCTAGCTCTGCCTTGTGGTTGTGAAATTGAAGTGAGATGAAAGAACATGGGTTTTAGAGTCAGAATACAGAGTTTGAGTTTTCTATCACAATCACTTGTTAACTGCATATTTATAATAGATTCACTTAGTCTCTTTCCACCTCATTTCCTTCATCTGTTGCTGAGGGAATCATATCTATTCCCACAGAGTTGTTGGGAGAATTAAATTTTATGATGATGGGGTTCAGGCTGAATATTTTTGGCTGAAGGAATTTGAGAAAACATCAGAAACAGGAAGGTCACTCTCACCTTCCCCTTGCCCTTCTCCCCTGAATCAGGTCATAAAACCTCCTTAGGGAGGTCTGACCTCCCAAAGACCCTCATGTGAGAGGTGTATTCCCTTTACCTGGAGGAAAGGATCATCCTTGTCTCTGAAGACAAAGAGATATAAAAAGTAATCTGAAAAAAAAAAAAAGGCCTTGCTAAGTTTCCCCCAGTGTACGACATAAGATTCACTCTCTTTACCCAGTCATATTTCTCCATGACTCACCATTCTTCATTGAAACTACAATTTTAAAAACTCCGGTTTAACTGTTCCTTTCGGTCATTTCCTTACAAAGGCTCCCATGTCACATTTAATTTGTATTAAATAAAGTTGTATGCTTTTTTCTTGTTGCTTTGTCAGTTTTCCTTTCAGACCCAGCCAGGGACACATGCAGCTCCCTCAAGCTTTACTTTTGCATTCAAAAATGTTGGTTAATTTGGACAATTTGTGTTAAGCTACTTCCTCTTCATCTCCTTTCTTGCCCAATCTTAAAGGAATGAGGAAAGAAGTAGATTTAGTAAACAGCACTAGGGCTGTTCTTTGGAAAAATTGTAAAGTAGGTACTTGTGTTTAGGTTCTTCAGTGACTTTCTGTGCTGTCCCCCAAATTTCCCCATGCCTCCTGCCTCTCCCGGTTTCTTGCTCCCTCTCCAGGAACCAAGTGCCACACCTAGCTTTCTTTTTCAATTTTTAGATTCAGGAGGTACGTGTGCAGGTTTGTTACCTGGGTATATTGCATGATGCTGAGGTTCGGGGTATGACTGATTCCTTCACCCAGGTACTGAGCATAGTACCCAACAGTTAGTTTTTCAACCCTTGTCTCTCCTCCCTCCCTCTTGTAGTCCCCTGTGTCTGTTGTTCCATCTTTATATCCATGAGTACCTGATGTTTAGCACCTACTTTCAAGTTAGAATATGTGATATTTGGTTTTCTGTTTCTGTATTAACTTGCTTAGGATAATGGCCTCCAGCTGCATCCATGTTGCTGCAAAGGATATGATTTCATTCTTTTTATGACTGCATGCATTCCATGGTGAGTAGTACCACATTTTCTTTATCCAGTTCACCGTTGATGGGCACCTAGGTTGATTCCATGTCTTTGCTATTGTGAATTGTACTGCAATGAACATGTGAGTGTGTGTCTTTTTGGTAGAAATATTTGTTTTCTGTTGGATATATACTTAATAGTGGGATTGCTGCGTCAAAACGTAGTTGTAAGTTCTTTGGGAAATCTCCAAACTACTTTTCCATAGTGGCTGAATTTAAATTCCTACCAACAGTGTGTAAGCATTCCCTTTTCTCTGCAGCCTTGCCAATATCTTCTGTTTTTAGACTTTTTAATCATAGCCATTCTGACTCCGACGTAGCTTTCTAGGACAATGATTCACAATGTTTTCAAACACTTTTGTTTACTTATTCATTAAAATAAATATGAAAATCTATGAACATTCTTGCTCATTTTTGACAACTAAAATTTTATCATGTATTTTTAAAAGTGTATTTATTGTTAATAGAAGATACAAAATCTTACATAGTTTTTACATAAAATGGGATGATTGAGTAAAATTGAAATCAATCTTTCAAGATAGGATTTGATGAAATGGTTCTAAACTACATTTTTGAATAAGTATATCCCATCTGAGGAAGTGATGTTAACTTTTTATCTGTGGGTTTTATTTCAAATACTTGATAGCGTCATGACACATTCTATTTGCATTTAAAGGAATAGGTATCATCATCTACACTACCTATCCTATTCTGAACTCAGAGTATTTCAACATAGGTCAAAACACCTTATTTCTCAGACCAAACTTTACCTTTAACAGACATATGCATAAGACATATGTGCGTTAATTAATCATTGCAAAAGGTTTTCTTGAACAAAATAAACTTTATATTTCTATTTTTGGTTCCTCAGAGATATTTAGGCTCCAGAGTCAACTGTTGTAGTGAGATTTGGGATGAGAGATGGGACATCAGTGTGCCCTTCTTATGGACTACTGGGAAGTCAGGCATTATAGGCAGATCAATTTTAGGAGAAGGTGCTTAGGAAGTTGATATCCCTTAAAACTATTCATTTAAGTGTACATATTGTCATTTTTTAAAACCTTACATTTATTTTAAGCTTTACTTATATATATGAAATAAAAGGATTCATTCTGTTTAAAGAAACTTCAAGTACCATCAAGCTGGTGAGTCAAAGAACTTTGGAAGGTACTAGAAGTTGTCCATTGCTGTGGAAATTACTCAGTGATGGCTGTCATCTACTGCACACAAGTAAGCTTTACCCTAGTTTTAGATTCTTTAGAAAATTCCACATTTAATAGCTTTATTTCTAGACAGACTTTCTGTTTTATTTCTGAGCTATAAAAATTTAGATGTGTTTTTCAGATTTCTTATAAAAGTGATTTTTCTCTTTTCTGTTTTACATACACTCATATTTTTGACCTTAAAAATTATATACTTTTTTTTGAGACAGAATCTTGCTCTGTCACCAAGACTGGAGTGCAGTGGCGCGATCATGGCTCAGTGCAGCCTCAACTTCCTAGGCTCAAGCATCCTACTGCCTCAGTCTCCCAAGTAGCTGGGACTACAGGTGTGTACCACGGTGCCCAGCTAATTATTTTATTTTATTTTTTTGTAGAGACAAGGCCTTGATATGTTGGCCAGGCTGGTCACGAACTCCTGGGCTCAAGTGATCTTCCTGCCTTGGCCTCCCAAAATGCTAGGATTACAGGCTTGAGCCACAATGCCCAGCCAAAAATTATATTCACTTAAGAAGATGTCAGTACATTTTCTTGCATATTTTTGTTTTAAATATATAAGTGAATATGTTACTTAAGAGATTTCAAATGGCAGTAATTTTTTTCTTCTGCCACAAGTTATTATTTCTTCTTCCAGTAGCCTAAAAATAAAAACCCAGTATAATATTGTAACAAATTATGATTTAGACAGAGGATGGCAAACTACAACCTGTGGGTCCAATTCAGTCCAACCCAAGGCTTCTTTTTTTTTATAAAGGGTCTCACTATGTTGCCAAGGCTGGTCTCAAACTCCTAGCTTCAAGCAATCCTCCCACCTCAGTCTCCTGAGTAGTTGTAGCTAAGATTACAGGCGAGAGCCATCACACCTGATCCAAGGCCTCTTTTTGTATGACCCATGAACTCAGAAAGGGTTTTACATTTTAAAATGGTTGGGAAAAAGGGTGGGGCCATGGTGGCTGACTAGAAACTGTCTTGTTCGGAGGCTCCCATCAGAAAAAAACATAATAAGTGTGTGAATCCTTCACTGGCAACCAAGATATCCAGGTTCTCTCATCAAAATTGGCTAGAAGGCTGATGTGACCCATGGAGAGAAGGAAGAGCAGTGTGGTACGGCAGCCCACCTGAGAGCCATATGGGGAAGGGGAACCCCCTCCTCCAGCAAACTGCTTTTTCCACGGAACTGTGCAACCCACGGAATCAGAAGACCCAATGCAACCAGGGCCTAGCGTCTCAACCCTGGAACTTGCAGATTCTTACAGCCTCTCAGCTGGAATCTGCTTAAGCCTACCGAACTCCTTGGAGGAGGGATGACCAGCACCGGCTGTCTGCTGTCTAAGCTGTTTGAGCTCTTTGGGGAAGGGGCAGCAGCCAGCACGGGGACTTGCAATTGCCTACCATGCTAAGCTCCCTGGATGGGGGAAGGGCGGCACCCATTTCTGTAGCTCCAGGCTGTGCTTTTCCCCTGCTGAAACCAGGGAGGTTTGACTTCTTGGTCCCAAGACTTGTCCCCACAGTCCAACAGACCAGCTATGACAGTCTGCAGCCAGAGTGTCTCTTCAGGCCTAATCCTGACCCATCCTTCCTCAGTGGGTGGAGTTTCCCTGCAAGATCTCCAATAACTCCAGCCAGAGGCTCAGAGAGCTGGAGCCTCTAGGGGAGGGGGTGGCAACACTCTCAACACTCTCTGCAGACCAGCAGACTTAGCCTCTCCTACTGGTAGTTCTGAGGAATCCAGGTAGCCCAGTTGAGTGCACTTCCCCCCAGTGAAACACACCCTCTCAACCAAGGGAAAAAGTATTTTGTTAAATGGGTCCTGCTCCCCGTGCCACCCAACTGAATGAGACACTCCAACAGGGATTGTCAGACACTTTATACAGGAGCGATCCTACTGGCATCTGGTTGGTGCCCCTCCAGGTTAGAGGTACTAGAAGAAGGAGCAGGCACCCATCTTTGCTGCTCTCCAGCTTCCTTGAATGACCTCTCCAGGCACGGGAGTGAATCAGATGAATAGGGCCTGAAGTGAACTACCACCAAATTGCAGCAGCCCTACAAAAGAGGGACCAGACTATTGAAAGAAAAACAAACAAGCAGAAAGTGACAACAACAGCATCATCAACAACAACAACAACAACAAAAAGGCCCCCACAAAAACCCCATCCAAGGGTCAACAGCCTCAAAGACTGAAACTAGACAAACTCGTGAAGATGAGAAAAAATCAATGAAAAAATGCTGAAAAACCCAAAAGTCCAGCATGCCTCTTCTCCTCCAAATGATCGAAATGTCTCTCTATCAAGGGCACAGAGCTGGACAGAGGATCTGATGAACGAATTGACAGAAATAGGTTTCAGAAGATGGGTAATAAAAAACTACAATGAGCTAAAGGAGCATGTTCTAACCCAAGGCAAAGAAGCTAAGAAACTTGATAAAAGGTTAGAGGAATTCCTAACGAGAATAACCAGTTTAGAGAGGAACATGAACGACCTGATGGAGCTGAAAAACACAGCATGAAAACTTCGCAAAGCATACACAAGTAGCAACAGCTGAGTTGACCAAGCGGAAGAAAGGATATCAGAATTTGAAGACCACTTTACTGAAATAAGACATGCAGACAAGAATAAAGAAAAAAGAATGAAAAGGGATGAACAAAGCCTCCAAGAAATATGGGACTTCATAAAAAGACCAAACCTATGATTAATTGGAGTACCAGAAGAAGATGGAGAGAATGGAAATGAGCTGGAAAACACACTTCAGGATATTATCCGGGAGAAGTTCTCCAACTTAGCAAGACAGGCCAACATGCAAATTCAGGAAATACAGAGAACACTATTAAGATATTCCATGAGAAGATCAACCCCAAGACACACAATCATCAGCTTCTCCAAGGTTGAAATGGAGGAAAAACTGTTAAAGACAGCCAGAGAGAAAGGCTAGGTCACCAACAAACGAAAGCACATTAGACTAACAGCAGACCTCTCCTCAGAAACTCTACAAGCCAGAAGAGATTCTGGGACAATATTCAACGTTCTTAAAGAAAAGAATTTCAACCCAGAATTTCATATCCAGCCAAACTAAGCTTCATAAGCAAACTAGAAAGAAAACCCTTTACAGACAAGCAAATGCTGAGGGATTTTGTTACCACCAGGCCTGCTTTGCGAGAGAGCCTGAAAGAAGCACTAAATATAGAAAGCAAAAACTGGTAACAGCCACTGCAAAAGCACACCAAAACATAAAGACCAATGACACTATGAACAAACTGTGTCAACTAGTGTGCAAAATAACCAAATAGCCCCATGATGACAGGATCAAATTCACACATAACAATACTAACCTTAAATGTAAATGGACTAAATGCTCCAATTAAAAGACACAGACTGGCAAATTGAATAAGGAGTCAAGACCCATCAGTGTGCTGTATTCAGGAGACCCATCTTATGTGCAAAACACACACAGGCTCAAAATAAAGGGATGGAGGAAAATTTACCAAGCAAATGGAACACACAAAAAAGCAGGGGTTGCAAACCTAGTCTCTGATAAAAGAGACTTTAAATCAACAAAGATCAAGAAAGACAAAGAAGGGCATTATGTAATGGTAAAGGGAACAATTCAACAAGAAGTGCTAACTATTCTAAGCATATATACACCCTATACAGGAGCACCCAGACTCATAAACAAGTTCTCAGAGATCTACAAAGAGATTTAGACTCCCACACAATACTAGTGGGAGACTTTAACGCCCCACTGTCAATATTAGACAGATCAACAAAACAGAAAATTAACAAGGATATTCAAGACTTTAACTCAGCTCTAGATCAAGTGGACCTAGTAGATGTATACAGAACTCTCTACCCCAAATCAACAGAATATACATTCTTCTCAGTGCCACATGGCACTTATTCTAAAATTGGCCACATAATTGGAAGTAAAACACTCCTCAGCAAATGCAAAAGAACTGAAATCATAACAAACAGTCCTTCAGACCACAGTACAATCAAATTAGAACTCAGGATTAAGAAACTCACTGAAAAACCACACAATTTCATGGAAATTGTACAACCTGCTCCTGAATGACTCCTGGGTAGATAATGAAATCAAGGCAGAAATCAAGAAGTTCTTTGAAACAAATGAGAACAAAGAGATGACATGTCAGAATTTCTGGGACACAGCTAAAGCAGTGTTAAGGGGGCAGTTTATAGCACTAAATGCCCACATCAGAAAGCTAGACAGATCTCAAATTGACACACTAACATCACAATTACAAGTGCTAGAGAGTCAAGAGCAAACTAATCCAAAAGCTAGCAGAATACAAGAAATAACTAAGATCAGAGCAGAATTGAAGGAGATAGAGACACAAAAAAACCCTCCAAAAATTAACAAATCCAGGATCTGGTTTTTTGAAAAAATTAACAAAATAGATAGACCACTAGCTAGACTAATAAAGAAAAACAGAGAGAAGAATCAAATAGACACAATAAAAAATGATAAAGGGGATATCACCACTGGCCCCATAGAAATACAAACTACCATCAGAGAATACAATAAACACCTCTACACAAATAAACTAGAAAATCTAGAAGAAATGGATAAATTCCTGGACACATACACCCTATCAAGACCAAACCAGGAAGAAGTTGAATCCCTGAATAAACCAATAATAAGCTCTGAAATTTAGGCAATAATTAATAGCCTACCAACCAAAAGAAGCCCAGGACCAGACAGATTCACAGTCGAATTCTACCAGAAATACAAAGAGAGGCTGGTATCATTCCTTCTGAAACTATTCCAAACAATTCAGAAGGAGGGCCTCCTCCCTAACTCATTTTATGAAGCCAGCATCATCCTGATACCAAAACCTGGTAGAGATATAACAACAACAAAAAAATTTCCGGCCAATATCCCTAATGAACATCGATGCAAAAATCCTCAATAAAATACTGGCAAACCAAATCCAGCAGCACATCAAAAAGCTTATCCACAATGATCAAGTGGTCTTCATCCCTGGGATGCGAGGCTGCTTCAACATATGCAAATCAATAAATGTAATCCATTACATAAATAGAACCAATGACAAAAACCACATGATTATCTCAATAGATGCAGAAAGGGCCTTTAATAAAATTCAACATCCCTTCATGTTAAAAACTCTCAATAAACTAGGTATCAATGGAACATATCTCAAAATAATAAAAGCTATTTATGACAAACCCACAGCCAATATCATATTGAATGGGCAAAAGCTGGAAGCATTCCCTTTGAAAACTGGTACAAGACAAGGATGCCCTCTCTCACCACTCCTTTTCAACATAGTATTGGAAGTTCTGGCCAGCCCAATCAGGCAAGAGAAAGAAATAAACGGTATTCAAATTGGAAGAGAGGAAGTAAGTTGTCTCTGCAGATGACATGATTTTATATTTAGAAAGCCCCTTCATCTCAACTGAAAAATTTCTTGAACTGATAATCAACTTCAGCAAAGTCTCAGAATATAAAATCGATGTGCAAAAATCACAAGCATTCCTTTACATCAACAATAGGCAAGCAGAGAGCCAAATAATGAATGAACTCCCATTTATGAGTGATACAAAGAGAATAAAATACCTAGGAATACAGCTAACAAGGGATGTGAAGGACCTCTTCAAGGAGAACTACAAACCACTGCTCAAGGAAATAAAAGAGAACACAAACAAATGGAAAAACATTCCATCCTGATGGATAGGAAGAATCAATATCATGAAAATGGCCATACTGCCCAAAGTAATTTATAGATTCAATGCTATTCCCATCAAACTACCATTGACATTCGTCACTATTTTAAATTTCATATGGAATCAAAGAAGACCCCGTATAGCCAAGATAATCCTAAGCAAAAAGAACAAACTGGAGGCATCATGTTACCTGACTTCAAACTATATTACAAGGCTACAGTAACCAAAACAGCATGGTACTGGTACCAAAACACACACATAGAACAATGAAGCAGAACAGAGACTTCAGAAATAACACCACACATCTACAACCATCTAATCCTCAACAAACCTGACAAAAACAAGCAATGGGGCAAATGATCTCCTGTTCAGTAAATGGTGTTGGGAAAACTGGCTAGCCATATGCAGAAAACTGAAATGGGACCCCTTTCTTATCCATTATACAAAAATTAACTCAAGATGGATTAAATACTTAAATGTAAAACCCAAAACCATAAAAACCTCAAAGAAAACCTAGGCAATACCATTCAGGACATAGGCATGGGCAAAAACTTCATGAGAAAAAAGACAAAAGCAATTGCAACAAAAGCCAACATTGACAAATGGGATCTAATCAAACTAAAGAGCTTCTGCACAGCAAAAGAAACTATCATCAGAGTGAACAGACAACCTACAGAATGGGAGAAAATTTTTGCAATCTACCCATCTGACAAATGTGTAATATCCAGAATTTACAAGGAACTTAAACAGATTTACAAGAAAAAAACAACCCCATCAAAAAGTGGGCGAAGGATATGAACAGACACATCTCAAAGAAGACATTTACGTGGCCAACAAACATGAAAAAAAGCTCCATATCACTGATCATCAGAGAAATGCAAATCAAAACCACAATAAGATACCATCTCACACCAGTCAGAATGGCGATTATTAAAAAGTCAAGAAACAATAGATGCTTGTGAGGCTGTGGAGAAACAGGAATGCTTTTACATTGCTATTGGGAGTGTAAATTAGTTCAAACATTGTGGAAGACAGTATGGCAATTCCTCAAAGATCTAGAACCAGAAATACCATTTGACCCAGCAATCTCATTACTGGGTATATACCCAGTAATATATAAATATACAAAGGAATATAAATCATTGTACTGTAAAGACACATGCACACATATGTTTATTGCAGCACTATTTACAATAGTAAAGACTTGGAACCAACCCAAATGCCCACTAATGATAGACTGGATAAAGAAAATGTGGCACATATACATCACGGAATATCATGCAGCCATAAAAAGGAATGACTTCATGTCCTTTGCAGGGACATGGATGAAGCTGGAAACCATCATCCTCAGCAAACTAACACAGGAACAGAAAACCAAACACTGCATGTTCTCATTCATAAGTGGTAGATGAACATTGAGAACACATGGACATAGGGAGGGGAAGAACACACACCAGGGTCTGTTGGAGGGTGGGGGGTGAGGGGAGGGAACTTAGAGGACAGATCAATAGGTGCAGCAAACCACCATGGCACACATATACCTATGTGACAAACTTGCAAGTTCTGCACATGTATCCCATTTTTTAAATAAAAGAAATAAAAAAAATGTTTGGGAAAAAAATAGTAATATTTCATGACATGAAAATTATATAAAATTTCAATTTCAGGGTCTATAAATAAAGTTTTATTGGAACATAGCTATGCTCCTTTGTTCACACATGTCTATGGCTATTTTTATACTACAGTGGCAGAGTTGAATAATTGTGACATAAATTGTATGAACCAAAATGTCTAACATATTTACATCTGGCTCTTTACAGAAAATGTTTGTTGAACTTTTATGTCAGCTAATTATTGTAAGATTAAGAGCATGCCTCAGGGTGGGCACAGTGGCTCATGGGTGTAATTCCAGCATTCTGGGAGGCCAACATAGGAGGATTTCTTGAGCCTAGGAGTTTGAGACCAGCCTGGGCAACATGGTGAAATCCTGTCTCTACAAAAAAGTATGAAAATTAGCTGGGCATGGTGGCATGTGCCTGTGGTCCCAGCTACTTGGGAGGCTGAGGTGGGAGAACTGCTTGAGCCCAGGAGGTGGAGGTTGCAGTGAGCCAAGATTGTGCCACTGCACTCCAGCCTGGGTGACAGAGCAAGACTCCGCCTAAAAAAAAAAAAGGAAAAGAAAAAAAAAGAGCATGCCTCAAGGCAGAAATAAAACGACGCATGCATGTGTCAGAGGCATTTGAACCAGAGTGACTCCATCTTGAATCGGGGCTGGGTAAGATGAGGTTGAGAAGTACTCAGCTGCATTCCCGAGGAGGTAAAGCACTCTTAGTCACAGGATATTTATGGTTAAGGGAACAGATTAATAATGTTTACCAAACAGACCCAGGACTTAACAGACCCAGGACTTAACAGACCCAGGAAATGTCTTTATGTTCTGATATCTTAAGAACAAAAGCACTCTTAGTTTAAGAATAGGTTTTGCTTTAAAGATAATAATATAAATTCTTGTGGAAGACACAGTTACACAGAGACACCGCTGATAAGAACAGGATTTAGTAAAAAAGCTGGACAAAACGTGTCAAAACCAAGATGGTGATGAAAGTGACAGCTGCTTGTTATATGTTAATTATAACGCATTAGCATGCTGAAAGACACCCCCACCGGCACCATGACAATTTACAAATGCCATGGCTAAGTCCAGAAGTTACCCTATATGATCTAAAAGGAAGAGGAACCCCCAGTTCCCTGGGAATTCCCTTCCCCTTTTCCAGAAAACTCCTGAATAATCCACCCCTTGTTTAGCATATGATCAAGAAATAATGATAATAACAGCCAACCAGCAGCCTTCGAGGCTGCTCTGCCTATGCAGTAGCCATTATTTCTTTACTTCTCTAATAAATTTGCTTTCACTTTGCTCTGCGGCCTCGCCCTGAATTCTTTCTTGTGTGAAATCTGAGAATCCTCTCTTGGGGTCTGGAAAGGGCCCCCTTTCTGGTAACACAAGGACTGAGTTGATTTTTAGCATTGGTCTTTTTAAAAGCAGGGCCCAGTTTGAAATGGTATTCCTTCTAGTGGTTTCCCACATCATTCAGAATGAATTCTGAAGACATTACTAGAGCTGAAGAAAGTCACTCTTGATATTGCCTGTAGCTACCTCTCAGATTTCTACTATACTTTGCCCTTAGTCACTCTGCTCTAGCCACACTCCCTCCTTACTGTTCTGGGAGTTGTACCTCAGGGCCTTTGCACTTACTGCCCTCTCCCTGGACCCCATCACCTTTCAGCATAATCTGCTCACTCATTGCATTCCTCAATCTGTCCAAATGTTACCTCATCAAGAGGCTTCTGTTACTTACCTTATCTAAGATAGCCCCAGTTCCCAAAACACATACTCTTGTTTTCTAAAAGGTTAGCTCCCTCACCCAACCCTCCCACCCCTCACTGCTCACTGGCCGCCCCAAGAAACAAGCACTTTGACAGCAAAGATTACTCAGTTTTAATAACTTACTTCCTTGGTTTACAGAGTAATAACTGTCACCTATAATATGAAAGATTACTTTTTACCTTTCCTGTTATCTGCCTACCTAGCAGAGATTCTGTGGCTAATCAGAATTTTTTTGTGTTTGCTTTATTTTGATTTTACTATGTTCTTCACTATTTAAAGGAAAAAAAATCTCACTTTTGAAAGAGCTCAGGCTCTTTACAATCATCTTACCAAAAATTGTTTACTGTCTCTTTGATTAAACAGGTAACTAAGTATTGTTTCTCAGTAACCCATGATCCTACCTTAAGTGTCTGTATATCCTCTGACAACTCTTTCGAAATAGATTTCCCAAAATTAAAACCCTAAATTTAGAAAAAAATTATTTTTTATATACCCTGCCAAAATTTATTTTTTATGTACCCCAAAATATATTTCAGATTTCTCAAGGGCTCCTGGAAAAATCACGAAGATTTGGTTTCTCACCATATAAAAAAAGAAAAGCCAGAAATAATTAGGTTTTTTTTGACATATTACTACTGTAAGAATTAGATGGGAAGACTCGTCAGATTAGAAGAGATGTTCAATCTTCCCTAGAATATTAGTGTAGGCAAATGTTATTAATATAACTTTTCACAATGTGTATGCTTTATGGGAAGTTCCTGGAGTTTTGCCAGTGTTCTTGCTATCTATAACAGATTTTTACTCTCAGGGGAAATATTATCAAAACTCATGAAATAGTTTTTTTTGTTTTGTTTTTAGTGACAGTGTCTCACTCTGTCACCCAAGCTGCAGTGTAGTGGCGTGATCACGGCTCACTGGATCCTCAAACTCCTGGGACCCTGAGTAGTTAGGACTACTGGCCTACGCCACCACACCTGGCTACTTTTAACATTTTCTATACAGACAAGGTCTTGCTGTGTTGCCCAGGCTGGTCTTGAACTCCTGGGCTCAAGTGATCCTCTCTCCTCAGCCTCTCAAAGTGGATTACAGGTGTGATGAGCCACGGCACCTGGCTGGAAATTCATGAAATAGTTATGTACTACACCACAATAGAGAATTTTACTTTCTTGTATTATTTTGCAGTAGTAAATAAACCACACCCATTGTCTTTGTTGTAATCTACACAGTTTTTACTTCACTCTCAGGCTTGTCTGAACACTCTAAATTACAGCCCAGAGTTTGTGTCTTTAACAAATAAATACAGTTTTATATACTTTTGGAAAGGGACCACACCAGGTACTTTTAACTGTTGATACTTCAACACACAGACTATTGCCTAGGCTTCTGAACTGATATCACTTAGATAACTTTCAGACCCTATCTTGAACCGAGTCAGAATTTCCAGAACTCTTTTTAGTCTATAAACTGGTGACTTCATGAAAGCAGACTGCTAACCAAGATCCGATAAAACAAAATTAACTACAGAGGACTGAGTGGAATAATGAGGGAAATTTTATGGTGGTTATTTGTCTGGAATATTGTTGTGTTATTGTTCTATTTTCTGGGTATATCAAAAAGCCATTTTCTTCTTAAATAATCTGTAACCCATAATTCAGTTGACTGCCTTTGTATGCTGAAATAAAACATTTTTACATGGTATCCAATTTTCACTGACTCACTCCCCAGAATTTAGAGACTTTTACTAAGTCCCAGTGCTTTTCATGACAATATAGTTATTTATATACATTTGATAGGAATTTATCTGCTTTTATACCAGGATATAATTGGATAGATTGTATAACCAAAGCCTTGCCTGAAGTGTATGATTTCAGAATGATGCTCTTTTAATCAGACATGACAGGTCACTTTTATGAAAAACAAAGGTTGGCTTTACATATGGGACCAATACTTATGAAGCCCACCTAGTAAAATTGGTTTACATGTCCCAGGTTTACAGATGGTTAAAGGAAGATCACATACTGGCAAGACAGGAAATTTAGCCAATTGTGAGGACCTCAAAAAGAGGGGCATTTACTCATTTTCTATAGATATTATAGAAGAAAACTGGTGGAGATAAGTTTTGCGTCTTGATTTCTAAACCTCAAGATAGCAAATAATAGAAGCTTTTAAGATTCCAATCCAGATTCCTTATGACACCTCCCAAACAGAAGTTTATTTTGTGGCCTTAGCACTTAGTGCTTATGTTTGAATAGCAGACCCAAGGTAGCTTATACAGTTTGTTAACTCTTCTTCATAAATTTTCCTATAAAAGGCCAATTAGTAAATATTTTAAGCTTTGTGACAGGACCAGGACAAGGATGAGATGAATGAGATGTATTAGTGCCATGCCAAGCCATACGGGAGTCTTAGGTTATAAGGGAGGAAAAAATACCTTTCCTTCTACCCATGGCTGAAGTCCCCACAACAAAAGACAGATTAGCAAGAGAAAAACATGCAAACTTGTTTAATACAAGTTTTACTTGACACGGGAGGCTTCACAAGCAAATAAAGAATGAAGAAACAGTTAAATATAAGGGTTTTTGCATAGTAAGTTTGATGCAGAGTAAACAGTCATGGAGACAAATAAGGCAAACAGTATGATCTAACGGTAATAAATGGGGAAACTTAGCAAGGTATGTTTGTTGTGATTCTTATTGGCATCTCTGTGCCTTTGGAGATAAGGATGCTCCTTTCCTCCACTCAAGGGAGGATACTCTCACATAAAGGTCTTCTGACCTGCTTCAGGGGAAGGCTGGCAATCATTCCTCATATTACTAAAATAAACTTTATGTGATCATACGGTATAATTTTAGTATGGTACATTCATTTTTGTGAAAGACTTTGAAACTACAAAAAAGAAAAAAAATATTACTAGGTGTCCTATAAAATGCTGTATTGTCTAACCTACTCTTTCCCATTTTTTTTATTATTATACCTTAAGTTCTGGGGTACACGTGCAGAACGTGCAGTTTTGTCACATAGGTATACACCTGCCATGGTGGTTAGCTGAACCCATCAACCCGTCATCTACATTAGGTATTTCTCCTAGTACTATCCCTCCCCTAGCCCCCCAACCCACAGCAGGCCCTGGTGTGTGATGTTCCCCTCCCTGTGTCCATGTGTTCTCATTGATCAACTCCCCTTAAGAGCGACAACATGCGGTGTTTCATTTTCTGATTTTCTGTTAGTTTGCTGAGAATGATGGTTTCCAGCTTCATCCATGTCTCTGCAAAGGACATGAACTCATCCTTTTTTATGGCTGCATAGTATTCCATGGTGTATACATGCCACATTTTCTTTATCCAGTCTATCACTGATGGACATTTGGGTTGGTTGCAAGTCTCTGCTATTGCGAACAAGGCTGCAATAAACATATGTGTGCATGAGTCTTTACAGTAGAATGGTTTATAATCCTTTGGGTATATAACCAGTAATGGGATTACCAGGTCAAATGGTATTTCTGGTTCTAGATCTTTGAGGAATTGCCACAGTGTCTTGCACAATGGTTGAACTAATTTACACTCCTATCAACAGTGTAAAAGCATTACTATTTCTCCACATCCTCTCCAGCACTTGTTGTTTCCTGACTTTTTAATGATTGCCATTCTAACTGGTGTGAGATGGTATCTCATTGTGATTTCGATTTGCATTTCTCTAGTGACCAGTGATGATGAGCTTTTTTTCACATGTCTGTTGGCTGCGTAAATGTCTTCTTTTGAGAAGTGTCTGTTCATATCCTTTGCCCACTTTTTGATGGGGTTGTTTTTTTCTTGTACATTTGTTTAAGTTCTTTGTAGATTCTGGATATTAGCCCTTTGTCAGATGCATAGATTGTAACAATTTTCTCCCATTCTGTAGGTTGCCTGTTCACTCTGATGATAGTTTCTTTTGCTGTGCAGAAGCTCTTTAGTTTAATTAGATCCCATTTGTCAATTTTGGCTTTTGTTGCCATTGCTTTTGGTGTTTTAGTCATGAAGTCCTTGCCCATGCCTATGTCCTGAATGATACTGCCTAGGTTTTCTTCTAGGGTTTTTATGGTTTTAGTTCTTATGTTTAAGTATTTAATCCATCTTGAGTTAATTTTTGTATAAGGTATAGGGAAGGGATCCAGTTTCAGCTTTCTGCATATGGCTAGCCAGTTTTCCCAAAACCATTTATTAAATAGGGATCCTTTCCTCATTTCTTGTTTTTGTCAGGTTTGTCAAAGATCAGGTTGTAGATGTATAGTGTTATTTCTGAGGCCTCTGTTCTGTTCCATTGGTCTATATCTCTGTTTTGGTACCAGTACCATGCTGTTTTGGTTACTGTAGCCTTGTAGTATAATTTGAAGTCAGGTAGCATGATGCCTCAAGCTTTGTTCTTTTTGCTTAGAATTGTCTTGGCTATGCAGGGTTTTTTTGGTTATCTATGAAGTTTAAAGTAGTTTTCTCCAATTCTGTGAAGAAAGTCAATGGTAGCTTGATAGGGATAGCTTTGAATCTATAAATTACTTTGGACAGTATGGCCATTTTCACGATATTGATTCTTCCTATCCATGAGCATGGAATGTTTTTCCATTTGTTTGTGTCCTCTCTTATTTGCTTGAGCAGTGGTTTGTAGTTCTCTTTGAAAAGGTCCCTCACATCCCTTGTAAGTTGTATTTGTAGGTATTTTATTCTCTTAGTAGCAATTGTGAATGGGAGTTCACTCGCACTTTGACTGTTTGTTGTTGGTGTATAGGAATGCTTGTGATTTTTGCACATTGATTTTGTATCCTGAGACTGCTGAAGTTGCTTATCAGCTTAAGGAGATTTTGGGCTGAGATGATGGGGTTTTCTAAATATACAATCACGTCATCTGCAAACAGACAATTTGACTTCCTCTTTTCCTATTTAAATACCCTTTATTTCTTTCTCTTGCCTGATTGCCCTGGCCAGAACTTCCAACACTATGTTGAATAGGAGCGGTGAGAGAGGGCATCCCTGTCTTGTGCCGGTTTTCAAAGGGAATGTTTTCAGTTTTTCCCTGTTCGGTATGATATTGGCTGTGGGTTTGTCATAAATAGCTCCTATTATTTTGAGATACGTTCCCTCAATACCTAGTTAATTAAGAATTATTAGCATGAAGGACTGTTGGATTTTGCTGAAGACCTTTTCTGTATCTATTGAGATAATCGTGTGGTTTTTGTCATTGGTTCTGTTTACGTGATGGATTATGTTTATTGATTTGCATATGTTGAACCAGCCTTGCATCCCAGGGATGAGGCAGACTTGATTGTGGTGGATAAGCTTTTTTATGTGCTACTGGATTCAGTTTCCTGGTATTTTACTGAGGATTTTTGCATCAATGTTCATCTAAAATTCTCTTTTTTTGTGGTGTCTCTGCCAGGCTTTAGTATCAGGATAATGTTGGCCTCATAAAATGAGTTAGGGAGGATTCCCTCTTTATCTATTGATTGGAATAGTTTCAGAAGGAATGGTACCAGCTCCTCTTTATACCTCTGGTAGAATTCGGCTGTGAATCTGTCTGGTCCTGGACTTTTTTTTGTTGGTAGGCTATTAATTACTGCCTAAATTTCAGAGCCTGTTATTCGTCTATTCAGAGATTCCATTTCTTCCTAGTTTAGTCGTGGGAGGGTATATGTGTCCAGGAATTTATCCATTTTTTGAAAAGATCAACAAAATTGATAGACTGCTAGCGAGACTAATAAAGAAGAAAAGAGAGAAGAATCGAATAGATGCAGTAAAAAATGATAAAGGGGATATCACCACCGATCCCACAGAAATACAAACTACCATCAGAGAGTACTATAAACACCTCCACAGAAATAAACTAGAAAATCAAGAAGAAATGGATAAATTCTCAGCAAACTATCACAAGGACAGAAAACCAAACACTGCAGGTTCTCACTCATAGGTGGGAACTGAACAATGAGATCACTTGGACACAGGGCGGGGAACATCACACACCAGGGCCTGTCAGGGGCTGGGGGGCTGGGGGAGGGATAGCATTAGGAGAAATACCTAATGTAAATGATGTGTTGAAGGATGCAGCAAACCAACATGGCACATGTTTACCTATGTATAAAACCTGCATGTTGTGCACATGTACCCTAGAACTTAAAGTATAATAATAATAATAATAATAATAAACACCAGCTCCTGGACTCATGGATTTTTTTGAAGGGTTTTTCGTGTCTCTATCTCCTTCTGTTCTGCTCTGATCTTAGTTATTTCTTGTCTTCTGCTAGCTTTTGAATTTGTTTGCTGTTGCTTCTCTAGTTCTTTTAATTTTAATGTTAGGGTGTCAATTTTAGATCTTTCCTGCTTTCTCTTGTGGGCATTTAATGCTACAATTTTCCCTCTAAACACTGCTTTAAATGTGTCCCAGTGATTCTGGTACCTTGTGTCTTTGTTCTCATTAGTTTCAAAGAACATATCTATTTCTGCCTTCATTTTGTTATTTACCCAGTAGTCATTCAGGAGCAGGTTGTTCAGTTTCCACGTAGTTGTGCAGTTTTGAGTGAGTTTCTTAATCCTGAGTTCTAATTTGATTGCACTGTGGTCTGAGAGACTGTTTGTTATGATTTCCATTCTTTTGCATTTGCTGAGGAGTGTTTTATTTGCAATTATGTGGTCAATTTCAGAAGAAGTGCAACGTGGTGCTGAGAAAAATGCATATTCTGTTGATTTGGGGTGGAGAGTTCTGTAGATGCCTACTAGGTCCGCGTGGTCCAGAGCTGAGTTCAAGTCCTGAACATCCTAGTTAATTTTCTGTCTCGTTGTTCTGTCTAATATTGACAGTGGGGTGTTAAACTCTCCCACTATTATTGTGTGGGAGTCTAAGTCTCTTTGTAGGTCTCTAAGAACTTGCTTCACGAATCTGGGTGCTCCTGTATTGAGTGCATATATATTTAGAATAGTTAGCTCTTTTTGTTGCATTGATCCCTTTACCATTATGTAATGTCCTTCTTTGTTGTTGGGAGCAGGCCCCCAAAATCTGGCCATAAACTGGCCCTAAAACTGGCCAGAAACAAAATCTCTACAGCACTGTAACATGTTCATAATGGCCCTGACACCCACGCTGGAAGGTTGTGGGTTTACGGGAATGAGGGCAAGGAACACCTGTCCCACCCAGGGCAGAAAACCGCTTAAAGGCATTCTTAAGCCACAAACAATAGCATGAGCGATCTGTGCCTTAAGGACATGCTCCTGCTGCAGTTAACTAGCCCAACCTATTCCTTTAATTCGGCCCATCCCTTCGTTTCCATAAGGGATACTTTTAGTCAATTTAATATCTATAGAAACAATGCTAATGACTGGTTTGCTGTTAATAAATATGTGGGTAAATCTCTGTTTGGGGTTCTCAGCTCTGAAGGCTGTGAGACCCCTGATTTCCCACTTCACATCTCCATATGTCTGTGTGTGTGTCTTTAATTCCTCTAGCACCACTGGGTTAGGGTCTCCCCAGTCAAGCTGTTCTTGGCACTTTGTCTCTTTTGATCTTTGTTGTTTTAAAGTCTGTTTTATCGGAGACTAGGATTGCAACCCTGCTCACGTTTGCTTGGTAAATATTCCTCCATCCCTTTATTTTGAGCCTATGTGTGTCTCTGCTCATGAGATGGGTCTCCTCAATACAGCACACCAATGACTCTTTATCCAATCTGCCAGTCTGTGTGTTTTGATTGGGGCATCTAGCCCATTTACATTTAAGGTTAATATTGTTATGTGTGAATTTGATCCTGTCATTATGATGCTAGCTGGTTGTTTTCCCCATTATTTGATGCAGTTTCTTCATAGTGTCAATGTTCTTTACAATTTGGTATGTTTTTGCAGTGGTTGGTACTGGTTGTTCCTTTCCATGTTTAATGCTTCCTTCAGGAGCTCTTGTAAGGCAGGCCTGGTGGTGACAAAATCTCTCAGCATTTGCTTGTCTGTAAAGGATTTTATTTCTAGTTCACTTATGAAGCTTCGTTTGGCTGGATATGAAATTCTGGGTTGAAATTCTTTTCTTTAAGAATGTTGAATGGTGGCCCCCAGTCTCTTCTGGCTTGTAGGCTTTCTGCTGAGAGATCTGCTGTTAATTTGATGGGCTACCCTTAACATTTTTTCCTTCATTTCAACCTTAGTGAATCTGGTGATTATGTGTCTTGGGGTTGCTCTTCTCGAGGAGTATCTTTGTGGTGTTATCTGTATTTCCTGAATTTGAATGTTGGCCTGTCTGGCTAGTTTGGGGAAGTTCTCCTGGATAGTATCTTGAAGAGTGTTTTCCAACTTGGTTCCATTCTCCCCATCACTTTCAGGTACACCAATCAAATGTAGAGTTAGTCTTTTCACATAGTCCCATATTTACTGAAGGCTTTGTTCATTTCTTTTCATTCTTTTTTCTCTAATCTTGTCTTCTTGATTTATTTCATTATGTTGACCTTCAATCTCTCATATCCTTTCTTCCACTTGATAGATCTGGCTACTGATACTTGAGTATGCTTCACCAAGTTCCTGTGCTGTGTTTTTCAGCTCCATCAAGTCATTCATGTTCTTCTCTAAACTGGTTATTCTAGTTAGCAATTCGTCTAACCTTTTTTCAATGTTTGTAGCTTTTTTGCATTGGGTTAGAACATGCTCCTTTAGCTGGGAGGAGTTTGTTATTACCCACCTTCTGAATCCTACTTCTGTCAATTCATCAAACTCATTCTCCATCCAGTTCTGTTCCCTTGCTGGCAAAGAGTTGTGATCCTTTGGAGAAGAGGCTTTCTGGTTTTTGCAATTTTCAGCCTTTTTGCCTGGTTTCCCTCCATCTTCGTGTTTATCTACCTTTGGTCTTTGACGTTGGTGACATTCGGATGGGGTCTCTGGGTGGATGTCCTTTTGTTGATGTTGACGCTATTCCTTTCTGTTAGTTTTCCTTCTAACAGTCAGGGACCTCTGCTGCAGGTCTGCTGGAGTTTGCTGGCGGTCCACTCCAGACCATGTTTGCCCGGGTATCAACCACGGAAGCTGCAGAACAGCAAAAATTGCTGCCAGTTCCTTCCTCTGGAAACTTCGTCCCAGAGAGGCACCCGCCAGATGCCAGCCAGAGCTCTCCTGTATGAGGTGTCTGTCAGCCCCTAGTGGGAGGTGTCTCCCAGTCAGGATACACAGGGGTCAGGGACCCAGTTGAGGAGGCAGTCTGACCCTTATCAGAGCTTGAACGCTGTGTTGGGAGGTCTGCTGCTCTCTTCAGAGCTGCCAGGCAAGGACGTTTAAGTCTGCTGAAGCTGTGCCCACAGCCGCTGCTTTCCCCAGGTGCTCTGTCGCAGGGAGATGGCTGTTTTATCTAAAAGTCCCTGACTGGGGCTGCTGCCTTTTTTTCAGAGATGCCTTGCCCAGATAGGAGGAATCTAGAGAGGCAGTCTGGCCATGTAGGCCTTCCTGAGCTGTGATGGGCTCCACCCAGTTCGAAATTCCTTTTGTTTTTGTTTACACTGTGAGGGTAAAACTGCCTACTCAAGCCTCAGCAATGGCGATGCCCCTCCCCCCACCAACCTCCAGCATCCCACGTCAACTTCAGACTGTGTTGGCAGTGAGAATTTCAAGACAGTGGATCTTAGCTTGCTGGGTTCCATGGGGTTGGGACACGCTGAGCCAGACCACTTGGCTCCCTGGCTTCAGTCCCTTTTCAGGGGGATTGAACAGTTCTGTGTCACTGGCATTCCAGGTGCCACTGGGGTATGGAAAAAAAAAAAAAAAAACTCTGCAGCTAGCTGGATGTCTGCCCAAACAGCCACCCAGTTTTGTGCTTGAAACCCAGGGCCCTGGTGGTGTAGGCACCAGAGGGAATCTCATCGTCTGTGGGTTGTGAAGACTATGAAAAAAGGGCAGTATCTGGGCCAGAGTGCACCATTCCTCATGGCAGAATCCCTCACGACTTCTCTTGGTAGGGGAGGGAAATCCCCAAACCCTTGCACTTCCCGGGTGAGATGACACCCCACTCTGCCTCACTTTGCCCTCCGTGGGCTGCACCCACTGTCCAACCAGTCCCAATGAGTTGAACCGGGTAACTCAGTTGGAAATGCAGAAACCACCCACCTTCTCCGTTGATCTTGCTGGGAGCTGAAGATTGGAGCTGTTTCTATTCAGCCATCTTGCCAGCAAATCCCCACCCTTTCTCATTATTTGGGACTTTTATTGCTTCTTAGGTATTTTACCACTCTATTAGTTGTAGTAAACTGTTAGTAATTCAAATGACTTTTGATGGTCATGATGCAATTGATTATTTCCCTGTGGAATTCGGAGTTTGATGAATTTTGAATCTATTGAATTCATTTCAGCACTCCAGATTACATCTATTTGTGTCTTCTTTGGAATCTCCTTGATTTGGCTCTTTACCCTTTTCTAGTTCCTTCAATAACTGAGTTAAAACATTCTTTAACATATCTTTATTTTATTTTTTTGTTCAAGATTCATAATTTTACCTTTAAAAACATTTATCCTTTAATAATGAGTTAAGACATACATAATTTATTATAAAAGTCCAGTTATACACTCAGGAAAGTGAGGATAGCTCTGGGATCATTCATGTGATCCAACTATGTGGCAGGGTGTTGGGGATACAATTATGAATATAGAAGACTAGTTCCTTCCTCCCAGAATTTACAACCCAGTGAATTTCCTGGTCCTTTCTATTGATTCATCCATCCACTCACTCTTCTACGCTACAAATGTTTATTGAAGCATACTATTAGTACTACAGCTCAGTCACATTTGGGTTGAATAAACTTTTTCAGTCTAGCCTTCAAGCCTTAAAGACATATTTAACAATGCTGCTGGACCAGGTGTGGTGGCTCACACCTGTAATCCCAGAACTTAGGGAGGCCAAGGCAGGCGAAGCACGAAGTCAAGAGATCGAGACCATCCCGGCCAACATGGTGAAACCCTGTCTCTACTGAATTACAAAAAAACTTAGCCTGGCGTGGTGGTGTGCACCTGTAGTCCCAGCTACTCAGGAGGCTTAGGCAGGGGGAATCACTTGAACCTAGGCGGTGGAGATTGCAGTGAGCTGAGATTGCGCCACTGCACTCCAGCCTGGCGACAGGGTGAGAATCCATCTCAAACAAACAAACAAAAAAATGTTGCTGTAGGAAACTGTGTAATGCATTCCACTCAACATTTTTTGATTAAATAAAAATCTCAGTAACATTTCTCCAGCTTTTTTAAATAGAAGAGGAAAAGGTCCTGCTCTCATAATTCCTTATGACTACAAGACAACTGGCCAGGCGTGGTGGCTCACATCTGTAATCCCAGCACTTTGGGAGGCTGAGGCGGGCAGATCACGAAGTCAGGAGATCGAGACCATCCTGGCTAACACGGTGAAACCCTGTCTCTACTAAAAAATACAAAAAATTAGCTGGGAGTGGTGGCGAGCACCTGTAGTCCCAGCTAATCGAGAGGCTGAGGAAGGAGAATGGCATGAACCCGGGAGGTAGAGCTTGCAGTGAGCCGAGATCGGGCCACTGCACTCCAGCCTTGGTGACAGAGCAAGACTCTGTCTCCAAAATAAATAAATAAATAAATAAATAAATAAATAAATAAATAGTAACAACTTACAAATAAGTTTTTATTCTACTATTTTACTGGGAACTAGATCATCTATGGAATGTATGTACTTATTCAATGATGCTGTTGTTACTGAAAATGTTTCTCAAAATTCTTTGGAATTGCCTTCAAATATACAAGTACACTATTCTGAATACCTCAGTGTAATATTCATCCGTTTAAGGAGGATCCGATTTTAGAAACGGCCAAAAGTCTTTTGGAAGTAACTTTGGTCTCATTTTGCAGATAAGACTCTAAAGATAAAAAATAATGTTTTAGATGATCTTTTTTCTGCTTTCCTTGAGTCTTTTACCACAAGAAATATAGGAATCATCCAAAACACTTCTAGCATTTTAAAGTAATATAAAGTATTAATTATAGAGTGCTAAAAGAAATTTCCACTTGGGTCCTTCCAGTCCTGCCCCCCTGCCTCATTTGCCAGTGGGTGCCACTATTAATGATGTGAAGTATATTAACACCAATATACTTCATAACATTATGAAGTATATGAAGATACACAGGAGTTTATAAAGATAGAACTATATGTACTAATCACACATAGATTTTTAAAACCTAGAATCGTGCAATACATATTTGTCTATAATTTTCCTTTTATTCATAGCCATTTACTATGGGCTTCTTTTTGGTCAGAATAAGAAGACTATTATTCATTAGTTTTAAGAGTAATTCAATATTTTTTGTAGTGGCAGATCATAGTTTATTCAACCATTTTCCTACTAATAGTCATTTGTTTTAGTACATTGCCATTGCAAAAAAAAAGAAAGATGCTTCAATGGATATCTTTACATTTATATCTGAATATTCTTGTACTATCATTTCTTTAAGATAAATTCGGGGAAAAACCATATAGGCCTATTTTATTTTAATAGATTTTTCCAATTTGCTTTTTCAAAAGACTGTAGAAGTTATTATTCCTCCCAAATACTCTTGAAGAATATCAGAGAATAGCAGTTTCCACACACTCACCAACACTGGATTGTATTAATCTTTTAAGTTTTGACAATGTGATAAGTGAAATGGAATCTCCTTGTTACAGAAATTTGCATTTTCCTGACCAATAATGAAGTTGAACACATTTTAATGTATTTATTTTTAGGTTTTTCTTCAAATATTCCTTTTCATATTTTTGCCCATTTTCCCATTTTATGTTGCTTTTAAATTTTTTATTAATTTCTAGAAGCCCTTTAAATATCAAATATCTAAATATCTCTATTAACTCTTTATTCCATGTAAAACATCCATTTTCTCCCAGTCTTTTGAGTTTGTTCATATGTGTCACTAGCTATGCACAAATGTGGCTGGGCGAAGTGGCCCATGCCTGTAATTCTAGCACTTTGGGAGGCCAAGGTGGGAGGATCCTTCGAGTCCAGGAGTTCAAGACCAGAAATTAGTTGGGTATGGTGGTGTGCACCTGGGGTCCCAGCTACTCAGGAGGCTGAGTCAGGAGGCTTGCTTGAGTGCAGGAGGTGGAGGCTACAGTTAGCCATGATAGTGCCACTGCATTCCAGCCTGGGCAACAGGGTGAGACATTGTCTCAAAAAAACAAAAATGTTTAATTTTTTAAATACAATCAAATCCATTACTCCCCTCTTTAAAATTATAGCTTCCCGGCATTGCTTAGGAAGCAATTTTTTATTTTCTATGAAAAATAATAAAATACTAATTAGCATGTGAAATAGAACAAAAACTTCAGCTTCTAAGTCAAAATGAGAAATCTTATTTTTAAGCCAAAAAAGTAATAACCAATTCAACTCACATAGATTCAAAAATCTAAAAAAACCTATAAACAAAATAACTAGTAAAATATTCAAATAATACAATATGATCACATAAAGTTTATTATAATAATGTGAGGATGGCTTACTAATTAGAAATCTGTTGATGTAATTTATCACATCAGTAGGGCAAAGATTAAAAAATGTATAATTATTAATATAAATGCCCCCAAAATAATGAAATTGTATCCAATTTCCACTGCTGGTTGTTTAAAAAATACAAAAATAGGAATGCAAGAAAAATAATATTTATCTCAAATAGCCAAAATCACACTTAATTTGGGAAGCACTAGAATCATTAGTTTTTATATTTCAGGTACATGGCACCTTTGCTTCTTTCCTCACTATTATTTGATCTCACTCATTATGCAAATGAGTAAGATTAAGAAAAAGAAATGAAAGTTTCCTTTTTATGAAACTTTATTTATGAAAGTTTATTTATGTAGAAAAATGAGTCAGACTAGAAGATTGGATGATTTCCCACCTAAGAAAATTTTAATTCAAAAGATATAAGAGCTAATAAGCAAATTCATTCAAGTGGCTTTTTTTTTTTTTTTTGTAGAGATTGGCATCTTGCTATGTTGCCCAGGCTGTTTTCAAACTCCTGGCCTCAAGCGGTCCCCCTGCCTCAACCTTCCAAAGTGCTGGGATTACAGGTGTGAGCCACCATGCCCAGCTAAAGTGGTTTGTAACAAAATACTTATACAACAAGCACTACATTCCTACATAGCAGTAATTACACTAACTAAACAATATACTAGGAAAAGCACCAATTTCCAGTAGTACAAATGCTATGAAGTAATGAGAAATATTTTCAAATGTCCAGGAAAATGCAATACTTTACTAAGGAACATAAAGCTTTGAGTAAATGTAGAAGTATATCACGTTTCTTAAAGAAATATTACTATTTAAAAATATGTCAGCTGTGCATGGTGGCTCATGCCTGTAATCCCAGTACTTTGGGAGGCCAAAGTGGAAGGGTTGTTTAAGTCTAGGAGTTTCAAATCAGCCTGGGCAACACAGTGAGACCATGTCTCTACAAAAAATTAGGTGAGTGTGGTGGTGTGTGTCTGTGGTCGCAGCTACTTCAGGAGGCTGAGGTGGGAGGACCACTTGAGCCTGGGAGGTCTAGGCTGCAGTGAGCCATAATCCTGTGACTGCACTCCAGCCTGGGCAGAAGAGTGAGGCCCTGTTTCCAAAAATAAATAAAAATAAAACTATGTTAATTTTCTACAAATTAATTTATAAATCTAATTTAATACTAATCAAAGGTCAAATGAGACACTGACAAAATGATTCTGATATTCATCTGAGAGTCTAAATTGATTAGATGAACCCTGAATATTTTGGAAACATATAAATAATAATGACTTGATCTATCAGATATAAAAACATTATAAAATTCTAATAACTAAAACAGGATAGTATTGGCATAGGAACTAAATGATGAATGGAACAAAATAACATTTTCCAAAAACATACGTCCAAATTTGGTATATAATAAAGGTGATAGTTCAGATCAGTGTTATAACTTAAAAGACATTGTCTGCTTAATGCAATGTGTGCCCACAGATTATTCACCTCATTTCAATAATGATCAGTGTAATGGTTAATATTGAGTGTTAACTTGATTGGATTGAAGGATGCAAAGTATTGATCGTGGGTGTATCCGTGAGGGTGTTGCCAAAGGAGATTAACATTTGAGTCAGTGGACTGGAAGAGGCAGACCTACCCTAAATCTGGGTGGGCATCACCTAATCAGCTACCAACACGGCTAGAATAAAGCAGGCAGAAGAAAGTGGAAGAGCAGACTTGCTGAATCTTCCAGCTTCCATCTTTCTCCTCCTGTGCTGAATGCTTCCTGCACTTGAACATCAGACTCCAAGTTCTTCAGCTTTTGGACTCTTGGACTTACACCAGTGATTTTCCAGGGGCTCTTGGGCCTTTGGCCACAGACTGAAGGCTGCACTGTCGGCTTCCCTGCTTTTGAGGTTTTGAGACTTGGACCGGCTTTCTTGCTCCTCAGCTCATAGATGGCCTATTGTGGGACTTCACCTTGTGATCGTCTCCTAATAAACTCCCCTTCATATATACATATATCCTATTAGTTCTGTCTCTTTAGAGAACCCTAATACAATCAGCATACCTTATGTTCCCTCTTGCTTTTATTTTGCAGTATCATTTGAAAGAAAGTTGTAAATACTGTTTCACCTTAAATATTTCAGTATGTGTCTCCTAACAAAAAAAAAGGCATTCTATGTAATCATCATATACTTTTAATGCCTAGAAAATTAACATTAATTATATAATATCTAAATGCAGGCCATATTGAAATATTCCCAATTGTATAAACACAATTTTATTAGTGGTTTTATTGGATTATTTCAGACCAGAATATATTCCACGCTCATATATTTCATTTGGTTATTTTTGTTTCTGTCGTCTCTTTAGATCTAGTTGAGATACCCTACTTTTCTTTCATGACTTTGAATTTTTGATATCTTGTAAATTTTTGTTCTATAATCCTTTAAAGTCAGGTTTATTGAAGTATAATTTATGTAGTGTAAAATTCATCTTTTTTAGTGTATACTTTTATGAGTTTTTACAAATACATTCGGTGATGTAACCATCACAATCGAGATAAAGAACATTTCTAGCTCCCCAAAAAGTTCCATTGTGCCTCTTTTTCATAAACACTTTCCTCTTCTGCAAGATTCTCGCAACCACTGCTTTATTTTTTATCCCTACAGTTTTGCCTTTTTAGGAAAGTCATATAAAGGGAATCATACAGTATGTAGCCTTTTGAATCTGAGTTTTTACTTTCCATATTTGTTTGAGATTTATCCATTGTGTGGATATACCAAAATTTGTTTATCCATTTATAAGTCGAAAAATTTTTGGTATTCAGGTTTTGACAATTGTGGATAAAACCTCTATAAATACTTGTATACAGGCTTTTGTGTAAACATGTTTTCATTTCTCATTGGTAAACAGCTAGAATTGAGATTGGGGAATCATATTGTAACTGTATGTTAACTTGTATAAGAAACCAGCAACATGTTTTCCAAAGTGGCTGTACCATTCTACATTTCCATCATCAGTATATGAGCCTGGCTGGGTATGGTGGCTCATGCCTATAACCCAGTACCTTGTGGGGATGAGGCAGAAGGATCACTTGAGGCCAGGAGTTCAAAGCCAGCCTATGAGATTTTTAGTTGTTCCACATTCTTGCCAACACTTGCTATGTCAGTCTTTCATTTCGCCATTCTAAATAGTTGTGTGATGGTGTCTCATTATGGCTTTAATTTGTACTACTATCATGAACAATTATGTTGAACTCTATGTTTCTAGGTCAGGAAGGGATAGTTTTTAAGCTGACTGCTATTAGAACGACTCTACCCCAGTGAAATATTAAAGTCATTTCTACATTGTCTTTGTTTCCCCCTTTCAAGCCTTCTCTCTTTTGGCTGAGAAAATATAACCAAGCCCCAATGCATGTCTCAGTCTACTCAGAAGGCTGACAGAATTTTCCTAACACTGATTTTTTTTTAACTTGTGTGGATTATGGTTTCACTACCAAAGGAAGAGAAAGAGTTAGTTAGGAATCATCTGGAATTCCTTGAAAATTATTATTGATGGTAGCAGAAATGATGAGCTCTATTTCTGCCACTCTCACTTTCTCTTTCATACATATACACATACGAATACCTCACACAGTCTAAAAAATGGTGGCTTTTCAGAAAATGTATTCCATGCTCACGTATTATTCCAGAAACTGTTCTTTACCCCATAAACCCTCCCTTCAAAATTTCTTTTCAGAGTAAATATTTTCCAACTTGATCTTAGCAAATATTCCCTTTAATGTGCCTGAAAAGGATTAATTTTCTTCACAGACTACTCCCCAAAACTATATCCGTAAGAAAAAACTATGATGCATATTTCAGTATTGTTGAGGTGTAGATAAAAATATAAAGGCACAGTCAGAAATGGGACATTTCAGGGGTGAGAGAAAGCTGGTAGGTAATGAAAGTAGACGAAACAGTATGAAACAGGCAATGCAATTTAAAGTAGGTTTTGGGGTTAACTTCCCTTAGAATTAACTTCCTTTAGAAATAACACATTTTCTCGCAGTTCTTTATGGATTCTTGTCATTTTCCAATGAGTATATGCTTTACAAAATTTTTTCAGTGAAGATTCTGACACACTTTAGTCCTCTTAAGACCTCCAAAGTAAATTTTCCACTTTTTTTTATTTATAAGAAAGATGGGGAGGATATTACTTATCATTTCATGGCTGACATGGAAAACAGCTATATTAATTTTTTAAATAGAGGTCCTATGGATCCACAGCACATGAAAACAGCACCTACCACTAATCTGCAGTTTTGTTACCTATTGATAATTCACCAGTGAACATCTTTGATTTGTAGTGCAATAAAGATTCAAATTATTCAAACTGGACCCAATGCATTAAAGTTTAGAGATGTCAATTTTTACAAATGTTGAAGACAACAGGCAGGAAATATATTGATTTGCCAGGGAAAATCATTGGCAAAACAATGGGAATTTGGAAGAGTTCCTGCCTTAGTATCCTCCCCAAGACACACACACACACACACACACTCTCTCTCTCTCTCTCTCTCTCTCTCGCTCTCTTCCAAAGTAAGACTTAAATGAAGATATAAAGCAGTTTTGAAAGAAAAGAAGTTAGCAAGGACAGCATACTACCCATGATAATGGTTCTCAAGCTTATAAAATGAATTGCCCTGGAGGGAGCAAAAGATCCTTACACCCAAATTTTACTCATTCCCATTTTTCAACTGAGAATGGGAGAGGTGACTCGATGACAAGTGTTGCTGAACAAACAAATTTCAGGATACTATGTTTCAGGCCCAGCATGGTGGCTCATATCTGTAATCCCAACACTTTGCGAGGCTGAGGCGGGAGGATCACTTGACTCTGTGAGTTCAAGACCAGCCTGGGCAACATAGTGAGGCCTTGTCTCTACAAATAATAATTAGTGAGGCATGGTGGTGCTTGCCTGTATTCCCAGCTACTCAGGAGGCTCAGGTAGGAGGATTGCTTGAGCCTAGGAAGTTGAGGTTGCAGTGAGCCATGATTGTGCCACTGCCCACTTTAGCATGGGTGACAGAGTGAGACCCTGTCTAAAAATAGAAAAATAAGATGTTTTATCTGTTTTAACAATTGAGTATAGATAGTATTTTTAAATACCTGTCCCCTTAGCTTACTTAACATGTAGTTAGTACGAAATAATGGACCCTAAATAATGGGCCCTAAGTATGGTTGATCCATTTGCATCACAACATACTGTAGGTATGACTGAACACACAATAACTTAAACATGATAAACAAACAATAACATATAACTAAAAAGCAGGTAGAACAGAATCAAAACCTAAGCTCACTCAATATAGCACTGGTGATATGTTGATAAAGTGTCCTGCCAGAAGTTTAAGGGAGTTTATGTAATTTATGAGGCTACAGAGAAGAAAATTATCCACTCCCTGAGTGGTGACAAAAACCAATGCTTCATTACTTTCCTCAGGAGCAAAAAAAAAAAAAAAAAAAAAAAAATCTAGGAATTTCTAAACCCAGCAGTATCAGATATATTAGATAGGTGAGAGCCACCTGCAGTGGCTCTGATGAGAGTGATCTCTGCCTCACTACTCCTGCCACCCTTCCTCTGTTGCCCACCTGCCTCAGGAGGGATTACATATAACTTAAATGGTTATTTCCATCCCTCCAGTTTCTGGATTCCCGTTATAATAATTTTACCTCCAGATATAGGGAACGAAATAGGAAAGGGCAACCTGCTACTCATCAGACTCAGGGTAGAGCACGCAAGTTTGGGACGTAGACATTTCGTTATTACAGTAATACAACAAATTCTGAACACATGGAGTTTTGAAGGTGACTTGTCATTTCTGAGTCACTAAAAGTAGATTTAATTATCTGGCTATTGCGTCCAAGTATGTAACCATTTAAAAATTATATAATAAGGGCCAGGCATGGTGGCTCACGCCTGTAATCCCAGCACTTTGGGAGGCTGAGGTGGGCGGATCACCCAAGGTCGGGAGTTCGAGACCAGCCTGACCAACATGGAGAAACCCTGTCTCTGCTAAAGATACAAAATTAGCCAGGTGTGGTGGCGTAAGCCTGTAATCCCAGCTACTCGGGAGGCTGAGGCAGAGGAATAGCTTGAACCCGGGACAGGGAGGTTGCAGTGAGCAGAGATGGTGCCACTGCACTCCAAGCTGGGCAACAAGAGCAAAATTCCTTCTCAAAAAAAAAAATTACATAATAAGAAATACAAATGTTATTACATTTGGGAGAAGGCTGGGCGTGGTGGCTTACACCTGTAATCCCAGCATTTTTGAGAGGCGGGTGGATCATTTGAGGTCAGGGGTTTGAGACCAGCCTGGCCAATATGGTGAAACCCTGTTTCTACTAAAAATACAAAAATTAGCTGGGTGTGGTGGCACATGCTTGTAATCCCAACTACTTGGGAGGCTGAGGCAGGAGAATTGCTTGAACCTGGGAGGCGGAGGTTTCAGTGAGCTGAGATAGCACCACTGCACTCCAGGCTGGGTGATAGAGTGAGACTCCATCTCAAAAAAAAGAAAAAAAAAAGGAAAAAAAAATAAATTTAGGAGGAAAAACATTTAATGTTAGGGAGACACATGTAATTTAATTCTTTTTTCTATAAGCACTATTTCTGTCAGTTGAAAATGAGAAAATACTAATTATAGAATATAGACACACACAGAATTGAAGGAATATAAATAGTGGAACATCTTTGTGTTATACTAATTCCATCTAAGGAAAAGATAAATATGTGAGTCTTAAGCAAAAGAAATAAGCCCATATCTTTGTCTCAATTATCTAATTTATGCAAAAGTGGGAGAACAACAAATAGTCTGTGCAGGTATTAACTTCTGATTAGTTGTTTCTTTTCATGAGGTTGAATTAATCTTTGAAGTTATGGATAATTGATCATTTGGTTTCTGCTATTAAAACTACATCAAGTTTTGGTATCCATATGACTGTATTTGAATACACACTTTATTCCATGCAAAAACATTTGCATTTGATGCAAAAACGAATTACCAGAAATGAAGTGACTTAAAATAACACATTTATTATCTCGTAGTTCTGTAAGTCAGAAGTCCTGGCATGGGCTCAGCTGGGTTCTCTGCTCAGGTTCTCACCAGGCTGAAATCAAGGTGTCAGCCAAGCTGCGCTCCCTTCTGTAGTTCTGGGTATTCTTCCAAACTCATGTGGTTGTTGGCAGAATTAAGAATCCTGTAGGAAGGAAGGCCTGCTTTCTTGCTGACCATCAGCTAGGGGCTACTCTCAGTTCTTAGAGGCCACTTGCCATTTTCTGCCATATAGGTCTCACTATAACATGAAACTTTACTTCTTCACAGCTAAAAGAAAAGCATCTGCTGTTGCTTTCAATCTCCCTGACTTCTCCTTGACCTTCTTTTTTTTTTTTTTTTGGAGTCTCGCTCTGTCACCAGGCTGGAGTAGTGCAGTGGCACGATCTTGGCTCACTGCAACCTCCACCTCCCAGGTTCAAGCAATTCTCCTGCCTCAGCCTCCTGAGTAGCTGGGACTACAGGCTACTTTTTTTTTTTTTTTTTTTTTGTATTTTAGTAGAAACGGGGTTTCACCATGTTGCCCAGGCTGGTCTCGAACTCCTGAGCTCAGGCAATCCGCCTGCCTCAGCCTCCCAAAGTGCTACGATTACAGGTGTGAGCCACCACGCCCAGCCGTTCCTTGACCCTCTTTTTAAGAGTTCACTTGATTATGTCAGGCCCACCTAGGATAATCTGCCTTTACTTATTTATTTGGTTCTTTTTGAGACAGGGTGTCTCTCACTCTGTTGCCCAGGTTCTGGAGCGCAGTGGTGCAAGATCATGGCTCACTGTGGCCTTGACCTCCCGGGCTCAAGCTACCCTTCCGCCTCAGCCTCTAGATTAGCTGGGAGTATAGGTGTGAGCTAACATGTCCGGCTAATTTTTAAATTTTTCATAAAGATAAGGTCTCCCTATGTTGCCCAAGCTGGTCTCGAACTCCTGGACTTAAGTGTTCCTCCTGTCTCAGACTCCGAAAATCTGCCTTTAAAATTCAGTTGATTAACAAATTTAGGTGCTGGCAATTTGAGAGGAAACAAAGTAGGAATTAATTCTGATGGGAATGATAGTCAAATAACACAGAAATACCACAACTGCGGACTGTGGTAACCGCTGTGAAGGAAATGAACAGGGGAGTGTAACAGAGTGACTGGGGAAGAGCTCTCATGACAGGAGGTGATATTAGGGCTGATATCATCTGGAAACTCAGAATGAATCAGTCAAGAGAAGAGCTTAGGGAAGAACAGGCCAGGCAGCAGCTGAACTTTCATATCATGTCTGAAACAAATTACTCAGGAATATAGATTGTCCTGAAGGGAATTCTCTGGAAACTTGTTTTTCACTATCATCTTTGGCCTTGAGTATTTCAGCAAAAACACAATATAATATGGAATTAAATTTACTGAACACCTGGGTGTTCCATGATTTTAAGATGCATCAGACAATGTCTTTCTAGGCCATCTGTCACATTTACCACAATTACTGGGATCAATGGCATGTGAACTTTGTTCTCCTTGTGCGTCACTGGTGCTATAGGATGTTTTAGCTATTTACCACAACCACCATTACCCAACTTCAAGCAGCATGAAAACCTTTTACACAAGGCTGTCTTTTTATAAGCAAATGTGAATTTCAAATTTAGTATAACCTATGTTAGCAAAGAAGAAAAAACTTTTCTTTTTACCTTTTTGCCACATTTTAAATTTATATACTGGTTTTCAGTGTGAATCTCAGTATGCCATAACTCAAATCTACCTCAGGTTGGAATATTATTCAAATATGTAACTATTTTACGTTATAGAATCCATTATTTCACCATAAGTTATTCATTGAAATAAATCATAAGAACAAGCAATTTGGGGGTTTTCTCCCTATATTCATCATTCCCTTCCCTCTATCCAATTCAGAATTAAATCCTGACAACTCCACATCAGAAATGTTTCTCAATAACAACCTTACTTCATTATTCCCAGAATGCCTACATTCTTTTTTTTGTTTTGTTTTGCTTTTTGTTTTTTGAGATGGAGTTTTGCACTTGTTGCCCAGGCTGGAGTGCAATGGCACAATCTCAGCTCACTGCAACCCCTGCCTTCCAGGTTCAAGTGATTCTCCTGCCTCAGCCTCCTGAGTAGCTGGGATTACAGACATGCGCCACCGTGCCCAACTAATTTTTGTATTTTTAGTAGTGTGAGATTTCACCATGTTGGCCAGGCTGGTCTTGAACTCCTGACCTCAGGTGATCTGCCCGCTTTGACTTCCCAAAGTGCTGGGATCAAAGGCGTGAGCCATCACACCCGGCCCTAAATTCATACTTTTAAGGCTTCTCTATGGACCCTTTGAACAACTTTAACTGGCCTTCCTTCTAAGAGGTTGCTTCTCCTCTAGTCCGTATTCTACACAGTAGCCTGATTATCTTCCCAAAAACTGAACAAAATCCCTGTCCTCATGGAGCCTGTGTTCTAATTGAACAAACCAACAATTTTTAAAAATGTGATAATGAGCTATAAAGAAAATAAAAACGGTAAGAGGAAAGGGCAAAGGAGGGATTAACTTTAGATAGGTTGGTGACATTTGATAATAACAAATGCTAATTCCCTCTAGCTAAAGAGCAGCAGGAAAACAACTAGATTCAAACCAAGGTGGGTTTAATGTCTTGTTGCAGGGAGGCAGAGAGCAATGAGGAGCGAAGTTGGGCAGGAGCACTCTCAGTAAGAAGGTATTGGTATTGTGAAAAACATTACAGGAATGAGTGTGTTGTTAGGTGATTTTGGGGAAGTGTCAAGGTTTTGCTCTGGATTGGATGCTGGCAGGAAACAGGTGATCCTATAACTTAATATTTTAATATTTGCTATCTAGAAGGCAGGAAGAATGGATCAAGGCTAAGCCTGTAATTGGCCAAGAAACAGTGGTCACTTATATTAACCAGAATGTTTGGTCATTTTTGTGGTTTAGAGACTGTTCTTGTATTTGCTGTGTTCAGACATGATTGTGGAGGGGTCTTATTTTTGTCTTGCCTATTGTAGTCATGAAGTGACTATAACTGATGTTGATGTTTTGTGAGACTGTTTATATTTGACAAAACAATGAGAACTGAGAGTGCCAGGACAGCTGCCAGTACCACAAATGCCTAGCTAATAGTGCCAGTCCAGCTCCTGGCTGTCCGGAGTTGGTTTCCACTGCAACTCCACCCTCTCTGCCCCCCAACTAGCAAAGCCATCAGCTGCTACAACTGTCTCTATAATTCTAATTTATGACTCTTATTCATAATTCTGTATCTTTAACATTTACAACATTAGTATTATTATTTAGGGTACTGAGTTCCAAAACTCATTACAGCTCTCCTGATAGTAGTAGTAGCTTATTTAATCACTGATGAACTATACAAGACTCTCTCTGCTATTTGCTGTGGTAAAGAAATAAAAAGAAGGGTTAGAGATAATCCTAAGCCTCAAAGAATCTGAATTTTTTTCTGGGGAGAACTAGTGGTGTGATGATGGTGGGTGATGAGAACAGACATGCAAAATATCTCAACTATAAAAAACAAGTATCTTTTGTCAGCACAGAGTCCAATAGGTAGACCAAAGACAATTTGCTTGTGGTTGAATGGTTTAGGAACTGGGAGTAAGGAAACAAATATTGTAAATTTTAGCAACGACTTCAGAACTCTCAGACTCAGTTACTTCATCTCTAAAAACAAGAAGTTGAAGTTGGATGGTATGTGTAGTTCTGATACATTTGCATGGTGCCAGGCTGTCTGTACAGGAATCGCATAGGGAGCCTGTTACCAGGTAGCGATTCGAGGGCCCCGTATCCAGAAAGCATAAAACATCCTAAGTTTTTGAGATTCATCCATGCTTTTTCTCTTGTGTTGCTGAGTAGTATTTAATTAGATGAATATATCAGTTTATTAATCCATTCTCCCACTGATGGGCATCTGGGCAGTTTATAGTTTTTGGTGACCATGAATAAAGTTGTTACGGACATTTTTGTACATGTCTTTTTATCGATATATGCTTTTATTTCTCTGGATAAATACCTAGATGTGGGATTGCTGGCTCATAGGGCAGATGTGTATTTAACTTATATGAAATGTATAGGTCGCAATTTTTTTTAAGAGACTGTGTTTCGCTACGCTGCTCAAGATGGACTACAGTGGCTATTCACATGCATAATCATAACAAGCTGGGCTCAAGCGATCCTCACGCCTCACCAGCCCTGTTGTAGTTTGAATGATAGGTACCACCACATCTGGCTCTGACAGGTTCATATTTTTGACATAAAGTTACAAAACACTTTATAATACTCTTGCCTTTTGTGAAAGTGCAGCCTAGTAGAGATGTCAAAGGATCTGTAATAAGTCCTCAAGCACTGCTCTGGGGCCCTGGAAGATTCCCCTACAGGCAAATGGATGAAAGTTATGTGGATTATATGTGTACGTAAATGTAGTTCAGGCAATGCATTTGATAGTGAATAGCGTGTATGTCTGTGAAATCTTTTGACAAATATTTGCTTCTAGAATTCCACATCACTGTCATTAGGCTCTGAAAGGATCCCTGAATGTGACAGACTTAAGATTGGTCATTTCTGACAAAAAGGCCAGAATTAACAATTGTTTGACAGCATGTTTGAGAGCAGGCTGGGTGGGGCTGGCCACTATAGTGGGAATAGCAATGTAGGTTCCAACAGTGGTCTTCTCCAAGCCACTGGGCCTTGAATATTGCAATACTTCTTCCTCAGTCAGCTCTCTCAAGTTATCCTTAGCAGATTTTTTTTTAAACACCTGCCACTTCTCTTCCACCCTTCAGCAGGTAACCAAGCTCTATCTGAAGCAAAACAGAAACCAACAGAAAGGAACTCTTTCACCTTCCTGCTAGAAACATCCACCTCTCTGTATCCATCCTTTATCTACCTTTCCTCATTCTCTGTAATCACAATGAAGAAAGTATCCTTCCTAAAGCACTCTCCATTCCACCTTCTCCTCTTATTTCTCTCACTAGAGTGGCTCATTCCCATGGTATTTGCCTCCTCTAATTTTTCGCTTGTGAAAGCTAACCTCTCCGCACCAGGTACCGCTCTAGCAGCTGCCCTAGCTCTTTAGCCTCGATATAGTCAAACCTTCTAAAGGACTGCCTGCATAGCTGTTACCTCTTTCTCATCTGGATCACCAAGGTTTGTCATATAGCAGGCACTGCACCGTCATGTTTAAAATATACAACAGACGGCTAGACAGGATTCCGAGGGTGTAGACAATAAAGTGATCTACAGTTTGTAGCCTGGGTGTTGAATGGCTCACTGGGTGGGGAAGCTGTTATCTTTCTGCTGTGCACAGGTAATTTGATATATGCTTTCATTCTGAAATAAAGTTGTGGAAAGGCAGTAGTACGCAACAATTAAGAAAACACAAGTGGGTAAACAGTGGTGCCGCACAACCAATCAACCCCTCACATGACTTTGGTGCGCATCACCCAGGGGCCGCATCTGCCACTCCGCCTGAAGCGCGGTCAGCGCCCACACTGGCCCTTCCGGCGGAACCCGCCTCGCGGCTTCGAAGTGGCCTCGGTTTCCGAGTCAGGGGTGGTGACAGGGGTGGAAGGTGAGGGGAAGAGCCCAGCGGCTCCCGGCCAATGGCAGCTCTTGAACTTACACCTCGAGACGTCAGCGCGGCTGTGAAAACGGATGTCACACAGCTGGCTCGGAAGTGTCTCCTCCCGCCTCAGAAACGCGGCGCACGCCCAGCAGCTTCGGAAAAACCTTAGGCGGTGGGAGGGAGGGGCGTGCGCCGCACCCCGCAAGCCCAGAGCTCCGTGCCCTAGCCGGCCGGCTTCTTCCCGTAGTGCCGGTGTGACGGCCGTCCCGGGTGAGCAGCCGAGTGCCGGCGTCCCCGCCACGAGCGCGCCACCGCAACTGGCTCCGCCCCCTGCCGGAACGGGCCGCGCGCTCCTGCGGCTCCGAGCAGAGTCGCGGGTGCGCGCGCCGGCGGCGGATCCGCAGTTAAAATGGTCCGAGCGGGACCCGGCCTTGCCCCCGCCGCTGCGCTGACTGACTGAGCCGGTTGGCCGGGCCCGGACTGGTCGCCTAGCCGGCAGGCTCGCTCGCTCCCTCCCTCGCATCCCCAAAGCTCGCGCCCATCGTTCTCCCGGCTTCCCTGGGCAAAGCATGTAGCCCCCGTCGGGCACTCCGGCGGCCCGCAGCTGACGCCCACCCCCCACCGTCGCGTGTGTGCCCGTGTGTGCGTGTGTGTGCGCAGGGAGGGCGACCCCGCCGGGGGCCGAGCCAGCGAGCGGCCTGCCCCGCTGCCGGGAGCCCGCCTCTCTGGGTCTCCCTCCCTCCCGTCCCGGTCCCCCTCCTCGGGGCCTTCTATATGGGCCACCTTCTCTCGAAGGAGCCGCGTAACCGCCCGAGCCAGAAGAGGCCTCGCTGTTGCAGTTGGTGCCGCCGCCGGCGCCCTCTCCTCAGGCTGCCTCGCCGGACCCCAGCCAAGGTGCCCCCTCAGCCGGCGGCGCCCCGGAGCCGGGACTGCTTCTTCCGCGGGCCCTGCATGCTCTGCTTCATCGTGCACAGTCCCGGCGCGCCCGCCCCCGCCGGCCCAGAGGAGGAGCCGCCGCTCTCGCCGCCGCCGCGGGACGGGGCCTACGCTGCAGCCTCCTCCTCTCAGCACCTGGCGCGGCGCTACGCGGCCCTGGCCGCCGAGGACTGCGCCGCTGCTGCCCGCCGCTTCCTGGTATCCTCGGCCGCCGCCGCCGCCGCCGCTGCCGCCTCGGCTTCGTCGCCCGCCTCCTGCTGCAAAGAGTTGGGGCTGGCTGCGGCCGCCGCCTGGGAGCAGCAGGGCCGAAGTCTCTTCCTGGCCAGCTTGGGGCCGGTGCGCTTCCTGGGGCCGCCCGCCGCCGTGCAGCTCTTCCGGGGGCCGACACCGTCACCGGCCGAGCCCCCTACGCCCCCCGAAATGGTGTGCAAGCGGAAGGGGGCCGGGGTCCCCGCCTGCACCCCCTGCAAGCAGCCCCGCTGCGGCGGCGGGGGCTGCGGCGGCGGCGGCGGCGGCGGCGGCGGGGGAGGGCCTGCGGGGGGAGGCGCTTCGCCGCCCCGGCCCCCCGACGCCGGCTGCTGCCAGGCCCCGGAGCAGCCCCCGCAGCCGCTCTGCCCTCCGCCCTCTTCTCCCACCTCCGAAGGTGCCCCCACCGAAGCTGGCGGGGACGCTGTCCGAGCCGGGGGCACCGCCCCCTCGTCCGCCCAGCAGCAGCATGAATGTGGCGACGCGGACTGTCGGGAGCCCCCCGAAAACCCCTGCGACTGTCACAGGGAGCCGCCCCCCGAAACCCCAGACATCAACCAGCTGCCGCCGTCCATCCTGCTCAAGGTGGGTCTGGGCGAGAGGCGCAGGGATGCTCGCTTTCCCCCACCCCCGGCCCCCGCCTCCGAGGCTTTCTCTCTCCTCCCCCTAAGCGCGGAGGAGGGGGGTTCCCTGACAGCCTAGGGACGTCCCAAGGGGAGACTGGGAAGCCAGTGGGGCCTCTGCGTATGGCCTATTTTTTGAAGTAGGAGCACTTGGAGTCTACTGAATGTCTTTTAATAGCTTGACTCTATAACCCACCATTCAGGGTTCAGCTATTATTAGAATCCCAACCCAGTGGTTTAGAAACTTCGCAGGTATTCTGTGGAAAAAATTTTTTTTTAAATCGAGGAATTTATACTTAGTGGGTAAAGGCTTTGCATGTTGGTGTTTGAAAGTCTTTAAACATTACTTTCACGTTTGATGGCTGGTAGTTAATGTCAAACGGTTAACTTACTGAGCATTTACCATAATCAGGCACTGCGCCAGACTTTATATATATAATATTCCCATTTATCTAGTTAACGCTGCGAGATAAATACTGTTAATATCTTTATTTTATACAGGAAGAAACTGATTTCTCCGTGCTGTGGGCCACGGTTTATAGTAGTGAGTCAGGCAGAAGTGGTCTTTGCTCCTGTGGAGCTGACAGTCTAGTGGGGCTTGAAGTGGTTGAATGACTTGTGCAAGGTCACATACAGAAAGTAAAGGGTAGATCTAGGTCTTGAATGAGGGAATTTAAGACCACCTGACTTAAAAACCTCTTTGTTTATGCTATGTTGTAATGCCCTTCTACATTTTAACCCTTGCATAAAAGCATACAGATTACCAGAGGTAAGCACAGATGTATTTTTTGTTGGGAGATGGGTGTCCTGCATGAAGTTTGTGTCATTTTCAACTACCAAGAATATTTTGCAGTTTTGTCAATGCTAGTGACAAACTTTAGTTACATAATAGAGTTTTTATTAAGTTATTATTAACTTTTTCCCTCCTTTTCTCTCTTCTCCCACCCTACCCTATTTGGAGCTTAATAAATATAAACCATTTTCATTGTGGATGATACTAGAGACTAGCCATAAATAACCTTGATAAGAATTTGGCTACTTTTACTGTTACTGAAGTAACTGTCATTAATTACAATTGTTATTGTCACCAATATAGTTTCTTTGACTAGACTTTTTGCATATTTACAGTACTGTGTGTTTGGGTCTGTTTTACAGTGATATTATTGTTCTTGTGAGTGATACAGCAAGAGGGTGGGAAAACTTACATTTCCTTGTGTCAAAATGTAATGATCTAATTCTTATGGAGGTCTACTTGTTGGAAGAGTAATTGCCTACTCTTTGTGTGCAGAGGTGCATTTTAGGACAAAGGGAACTTTCTTGAGTCCTTTAAATCACTGGATGATATGGATAAATAAAATATCAACAAATATTTGGTATGGAAACTTGATTGCTGTCTTCTTATTTGGCAAATAAGACTGTTTCAAAATGAACCAAAACAAAGCCAGGTACCTTCTGCTTACAAATTATTTCATGAGGTAAAAAACATTTTAATGCCAAGAAAAAAAACGGACATGATCTCATAATAAAGAGAAACTCTAATAGAATAAAATAAACTTATCCTATACCGCGTTGTTCTTTTTCATATTTTTTCCTGAGGATTGTTGAAAACTTTGTCTAAAGGACATATGGGAATTACCATGGGCTTGCCCTATTGTGTGTATTTGGACATGTTATGTAGATTTCCATTCCTTGTATTAGAAAATTCTAATAAAGATTCTCTGTCTGAGTCTCATGGTCCTAGTGGTATTCAGCACGAAGTGAGTTGTACTGTCTGGGATGAATTGAATTAGCGATTGTTCAGTGTCTGCCAACCCCAGTTTTTGGGTGCAGCGACTCTGGATTCATAATCTTGTTCATTGCTCTGTCTCCTCCTTTAAGTGCAGTGCCAGGCATATAGTAGCGCTCAGTAAATACTTATGAACGAATGTATCATCAGGTGTTTAGAGTGTGTGCTGAGACTCAGGGTGAATACGCCACACCACGAAGAGATATTTCTAAGGAATGTCCGTATTCTGACTGGAGTTGCTGTTGGAGCCACGGTAGAGCCATGTGGTGGTGAAAGGATTCTGGCTCTGCTGGTAAGGACTGGAGTTGTTTGACTTGGAGAAGGGAAGACTTAAGGAGCTATGACAATTTTTCTTTTCGAATATTAGAAGGGTTGTTGCGTAGAGAGGCACAAGTCTATCATCACTATTGGAAAACATTCTTAGAAATTATGCCCTGTTCTCCTGGTAGGGAGTCAATAGCTATTATAATTGTATTGCTTTTGCTTCATCTTTTATGCTAGGAAGTTACTATAGCTGTTAAAAAAAAAAAAAAAAAAAAAAAAACGAGGCAGGTAGAATTTGGGAGAGAAATGTGAGGATGTTTAAGAATTTAAAGGATGTTTTTTGGGAAAGCTACCATACTTGCCCTTTTTTTTTTTTTTTACGGCAGAGGAGAGAAACTAAACTATATGTTGCATCATAGGCTAATTTTTGGCTCAATATCAACAAGGATGTTTCTCTTTTATGTAGGTTAATATTACCTGCTTTAAAGCAGTCAAAAATGCATTTTAATATAACAGTTTCTTTAAAAAGTTGTTTACCTTTGGCAAAATATCCTATTTTATGCTTATTACCCACATCTTAAATTTCTTCACTTGGATAAACAAATCTGGATTTAGTCAATGACCTGTGGTTTATAACAGCCATATCACTTTTATAAAAAAGATAATAGCTAAAGTCAAGCATGTTTCAAACAAGATGCTACTTGGTTGCAGTGACCATGCCCTACATGTTGATTGTTAACTGACAAATTAGCCCTTTAAGACCACATAGTCCTTTAACCTTAAAAAATGATCTAGGCCATGTAAGTTTTTATTTTCTCATTTATAAAATGAGGAGGACAAGCATAAAAATATCCGCAAGAAATGTACTTTCACCTGTGGCTGCATGAAGAGTTTGGTGAATCCTTTCCACACACAAAAAAGTATAAAAATGGCAGAATTGCCCAAAACTATTTGAACTCTGGAAATCAACCAAAAGCAAAGAAAATCATTGAGAAACATTTATTCTTAGGAAAACTGCTAGAGTTTCAGGTAAGAATAGTGCAAGTCTACAGCATTCTCGCGTGGGCTTCTACTGTGACCTCCTGTCCCAGCACTTTTGGCAAGAATTGTAGTTTGGAAAACCAGCAGCTTTGCTGTCAGAGAGCTGATTCAATTTGGGGCAATGAGTGAAAACCTTTGTCGATAAAATGTACTGAACTTGGTAGGGGAAAACAAGGAAAAACCATGCATTTGCTAGTTTAAGGTTGTAGTGCCAGTTGGGGTGAGTGGAAGAGTAGCTATAAATTAAAAGGCAGACCCTGGAAATGAGAGAACCATAAAGGGATAACCTCTTCACATATCCTGGCATATCGTGAAACTATGCACATGTGTAGGGGAGACCTGAGGTTGTCTAACTGAGAGCAAGGGCCAAGGCAGATGAGAATTCTTGAAGCTTTGAATGTGCCCTTCTTAACCCAGATACAGATTAAAGAGCAGGCTCAAGCTGTTTGAGCATATCTTTGGCATGTACATAGCTGAAAACTAAGCTATTCAGACACAGAATGACTTCTCTAGAAAGCCAGGCTAAAACATATATATGTGAATTAAAATCTGAACAGATGTAGTCACACTGCCCAGGACACAGATTCCACAGTTTAGGGCCAGACATGTTAAAAGGCTCAGAAATATAAAATTCTACACTGGTGGCCAGGTGCGGTGGCTCACGCCTGTAATCCCAGCTTGAACCCGTGGGTGGAGGTTGCAGTGAGCCGAGATCACGCCGCTGCACTCCAGCCTGGCAACAGAGTGAGACTCCGTCTCAAAAAAAAAAAAAAAAAGAATATACACTGGCTATGTTATCCAAAATGTCCAGTTTTTAACAACAAATTTTAAGACACGTAAAGAGACAGAAAAATGTGACCCATGCTGAGGGAAAAAGAAAGCAGTTAATAGAAACTGACTGTGAGTGAGCCTAGATATTAGACTTAGCAAAGACTTCAAACTGCTATTATAAACATGGTAAAAGAAAGGAAACATTATTTAAATAATTACAGGAGAATATGATGACATTGACCCAACAAATTGGAAATCTCAATAAAGAAATGAGAGCTGTAAAAAAAGTTTTATTCTTTTTGATGCTATTATAAATGGAAGTGCTTTCTTAATTTCATCTTCAGATGATTCATTGCTAGTATATAAAAATATTTGCTTATTAGCTCTAAAATTAATTTTTGTGTTTATTCTCTGGGATTTTCTCTATATAAGATCATGACATCTGTGAATAGAGGATGTTTTAATTCCAGCTCCCCAATCTGGATGCCTTTTGTTTATATTCCATGTCTAATTGCCCTAGCCAGAATCTCCAGTACAATGTTGCATAGAAGTCATGATGCAGAAATCCTTGTTTTGTTTCTGATTTTGGGGAAAAACTTTTAGTCTTTTACCATTAAGTATAATGATAACTAGGGGTTTTTGGTAGATGCTCTTTCTCAGGTTGAGGAAGTGTTCTTTTATTCCTATATTTCTGAATGTTTTAATCAAGAAAGGGTATTAGATTTTGTCCAGTGCTTTTTCCTGAATCAGTTGAGTTGATCATGTGTTTTGTTTTTGCTTTTTACCTTTATTCTATTAATATGGTGTGTTACATGGGTTTTTTTCATATGTTGAACCATCCTTGCATTCCTGGGATAAATCCTACTTGGTCATGTTGTATAACCCTTTTACTATACTGTGGATTTAGTTTCCTTATATTTTATTGAAGATTTTCACATCGGTATTCATAAGGGACATTGGTCTGTAGTTTTTTGAGATTTCTTTGCCTGGCTTTGGTATCAGGATATGCTGGCCTTATAGCATGAGTTGGGAAGTATTATCCCATCCTCTCATTTTTGGAAGAATTTAAGATAGATTGGTGTTCATTCTTTTTGAAGCATATTACTGGTGAGGCCCTCTGGTCCTTGTCTTTTCTTTGTTGTAAGTTTTTTGTTTTTTATTACATATTCCATCTTTTTACGTGCTGTACATCTATTCAGATTTTCTATTTCCTTTGAGTCAGTTTTTATAGTTTATATTCTACGAATTTGTCATCTATTTCATCAATTTGGTAGCATACGATTATAGTATTCTCTTATAATTGTGTACTTTTTGTAAGGTTGATATTAATGTTCCCATTTTTATACGTGATTTTAAAATTTGAGTCTTCTCTCTTTATTCTTAGTCTAGCCAATTTTGTGTGTGTGTGTGTGTGTGCAGGGTCTCTGTCACCCAGGCTTGAGTGCAGTGTTGTGATCATAGCTTATAGCTATGTAAATGGAAGTGCAACCTTAAACTCCTGGGCTCAAGTGACTTTCCCTCTTGTCAGCCTCCTGAGTAGCTGGGTTCACAGGCATGCTGGCGCATGCCTGGTTAATTTCTTAAATAATTTTTGTAGAGACAGGGTCTTGCTATGTTCTCCAGGCTGATCTCAAAACTCCTGGCTTCAAGCAGTCCTCCCACTTTGGCTTCCCAAAGTGCTGGGATTATAGTTGTCAACCATTGTGCTTGGCCTCATCATTTTAAAGAATAAACTTTTGGTTTTATTGATCATCTATTATTTTTCTAGTCTATATTTCGTTTGTATTAGCTGTATTTTTTCCCCCTTGTTTCTGCTTAGTTTGTATTGAGTTTTCTTTTTATAGTTTCTTGAGGTAGAAGTTTAGGTTGCCAATTCAAGATCTTTCTTCTTTTTAAATGTAGTTACTTGTTTCTGTATCCCATAGATTTTGCTATATGTGTTTGTTTTCATTAATTTCAAATTATTTTCTAGTTTTCTTTATGAGTTCTTCTTACTTGTTGATTGTTAAATTTTCATGTATTTGTGAAATTTCCAGATTTCCTCCTGTTAGTGATTTCCCCTCCTCTTTCCTCACCTCCCTTCTCCTCTTCTCTTTTCTTTCATTTTTTGAAACAGAGTCTCACTGTATCACCCAGGCTGGAGTGCAGTGGTGTGATCATGGCTCACTGCAACTTCTGCCTTCTGGGCTCAAGCAATCCTCCCACCTCAGCCTCTCTAGTACCTTGGATTAAAGGTGCACATGCCACCACGCCCGGCTAATTTTTGTATTTTTTGGTAGAGATGGGAGTTTTGCCATGTTGCCCAGGCTGGTCTTAAACCCCTGGGCTCAAGTGATCTGCCTCCCTCGGCCTCCCAAAATGCTGGAATTATAGGCCTGAGCTGCTGTTCCTGGCCTCTGTTACTGATGTCTAATTTCCTTTCATTGTCATTGGAAAAGATACTTTGTATGAGCTTAATGTTTTCAAATTTGTTGAGACTTGACTTGTGTAGTATTTTAGACTTTGGTCTTTGAGAATGTTTTTATGCACTTCAGAAGAATGTGTATTCTATTTTGTGTAGTGTTCTAGAGATATCTGATAGGCCATGTTTAAGTCTTGTTCAAGTGTTCAGTTTACTTGTTCATCTCTTGTCTGGTTGTTCTATCCATTATTGAAAGTTGTGTGTTGTAGTCTCCAAGCATTAATGCGGAACGCTTTTTGTTTTTTTTCCTTTCAATTCTGTCAGTTTTTGCTATATGTATTGTTCCATGCTTTTACTCTCAATCTGTGTATATTTTTGGATCTAAATTGAGTCTCTTGTAAACAGTATATAATTGGATTGTGTTTTTACATTTTATCCTGTTATTCATTGTGTCTTTCTTTTTGAGACAGGGTCTCAGTCTGTTGTCCAGGCTGGAATGCAGTGGCACGATCACAACTCACTGCAGCCTCGACCTCCTGGGCTCAAGCTATTCTCCAACCTCAGCCTCCCATGTGGCTGAGACCATAGTTGCATACCACTATGACTGGCTAATTTTGTCATTTTTTTTGTGGAGACAGGGTCTTGCCATGTTGCCCAGGCTGGTCTTGAACTCCTGGGATCAAGTGATCCACTCAACACAGCCTCCCAGAAGTGCTGGGATTGCAGGTGTGAACCACTGTGCCTGGCCCTGGCCTTATGTGTCTTAACTGGAAAGTTTAGCCCATTTACATTTAGTGTAATTAGTGATAAGGAAATACATTTACTATTTTATTATTTGTTTTCTCTATGTCTTATATATTTTTTGTTTGTCAATTCCTCTGATGCTGTTCTTTGTGTCAGATATTTTCTAGTGTACCATTTTGATCCCCTTCTCATATATACATATAATTCTCACATTATATAAATAAATATAACATATCTAAATATATTAATATATTTAGATATATATTATATTTATATTATATATTTAGATATATAAATATAAATTTAATATATTTAGATATATATTATATTTATATTAATATATTTAGATATATATTATATTTATATTAATATATTTAGATATATTTATATTAATATATATTTAGATATGTTATATTTATGTAATGTGAGAATTATATGTATATATGAGAATTATATATATAAATAAAATATAGTAAATAATTAGGTGTGTATTTCTTAGTATTTACCCTGGGGGTTATAATTAACACTATTAATTATAACAATTTAGTTTGAATTAATACCAGTTTAGTTTCAGTGGTATATAAAAACCGTGCTCCTGTATTTGTTGTTATTGTCACAAGTTACAGCTTTATGAATTTTGTGCCAATCAATATAGATTCATAATTACTGTTTTATGTAGTCTTTTAAATCATATAGCAAAGAGGAGGCATTGCAAACCAAAGACACAGTAATATGCACTTTTATATTTACCTATGTAAATACCAACAATTACTGGTATCCTTTATTTCTTATGTGATTTTAAGCCACTGTCTGATCCCCTTACATTTCAGCCTGATGGACTCTTTATAGTATTTCTTTTAGGGGAAGTTTACCAGTGACAAACTTCCTCAGTTTTTGTTTATCTGGAAATATCTTAATTTTGCCTTTATTTTTAAAGGGTTGTTTTACCAGATAGAGGATTCTTGGTTGACAGTTTCCTTTCAGCATTTTGAATATGTTATCCCACTGCCTTCTGGTCTCCATGGTTTCCAGTGAAAAATCAGTTGTTGATTGTATTGAGTGTCCTTTTCACGAGTTGCATTTTTCTTGCTGCTTTCAGGGTTCTCTCGGTTTTTATCTTTCAACAATTTGATTATGATGCATCTTGATATGAATCCTTTTGCATTTATCCTGCTTGGAATTCATTGAGTTTATGAGCTAGATTCATGCCTTTCATCAGATTTGGAAAGTTTTAGCCATTATTTCTTCAAATATTTAGGCCTCTTTCACTCTCTTTTCCTTCTGTGCCTCCAATTATATGTATATTAGTATGTTTGGTGGGGTTCCACATGTATGTTCATCTTCCTTCAGTCCACAGACTCAGTAATTTTAATTTACCTATCTTTAGGTTTGCTGATTCTTTCTTCTTGTAGAGGTTCAAGGGATTTTGATGTTTCTCAAGAAAGAGATATGATTATAAGAGGTGGTAACACACAACAAGCTTCATTTGGTGGCACTTGGACAGGATTATATGAGAGGAAACTTCTTTTACAGCATGAAGCTGTGCAGAGGCTTACAGCGAGGTAGACTGCCATACAGAAGGGGAGGAGGGCAAGGCAACCCCTGGGGGACAGGAGAATTGGAGAGCAGGCTTACCTGTCTAGGTGATGTCACTCAGCAGCATGATGGGATGTGTAAAAATTCGAGTTTGGTACTAGTGGGCTCTTGAGCTAATGAGTCTCGTCCTGCAGTGAAGAAATAACCTAGGAACCAATACACAGAGGTCATCTTTGGCTTATTTATATAACACTTCCACTTGCTCTAATCTGTTTAATCTCTGTAGTGAATTTTAAAATGTCATTACTGTATAATTTAGTTCTATAATTCTTATTTGATTTATTTTCATAATTTCTACTTTTTATTAATATTCTCTATTTGGTGAGACATTTCTATTTGGTTCTCATAATTTCCTTTAGTTCTTTGTCCACGGTTTTCTTTAGCTCTGTGAGCATGTCTTAAATTGTTGATTTATTGTCTTTGTCTAGTAAGTCCAATGTCTGGGTTTTCTCATGGGCAGTTTCTTTTCATTTCCTTTTTTCTTGTGAATGGGCCAGCAAACTGTAGCCCTTCACAGGCCAAATCCACTGCCAGTTTTTGTAAATCGTGTTTTATTGGCACATAGTTGTATACATTCATTTATGTTTTGTGTGCCAATAAAACTTTATTTGGTTATCTGGCTAGAAAGATGGAGTTTCTCTCAGAGATACAGCCACCTGTGCTGCTGTGTAGTTTTGCATGACTGGGGCTGCTTTTATGATAAAATTAAGAAACAGTAGTGGGAATTCTTTGTTTACTTGTTGGACCACAGAGTTCTCTTCCCCAATTCTTTTGGCCAGAATGGTGGGTTTACTTTTGGGGTCTATATTGCAGCTCTGCTACTGACGTAGCATTTGGGACATAGCCAGTAGGGAGAAAAGAGAAAAGGGGAAGAAAGGAAAACCAAAAATCAAGTCTTCTCACATTCTCTGTCTTGCAGAGGCCCATTTTCCTGGTCCTTTGTCCAGAAAGATAGCTTTTTCTCTGAATTTTTGTTGATTTTTACCTCCTGTGCGTTTCTGTACAGGGACCACCCTGAATTCCATACTAGGGGATTAAAGAAAAAAAAACCCAGGAAGCTCATCTTTGTTATTGGCCATTCTTCAAATTTTGGCACCCTTCCACAATTCATTTGTTACTAACTTTTTAGAGTTTTGAGGCAATTGCTTTTAATATATTGTCCAGATATTTTAGTTGTAATGCCTGCAAGTAAAAGGCTGTAGTGGGCTTAATACATGTTTGCTGGCATGGGAGACAAATTCGCTAGTGACTTTGATGATTTTTTTTTTTTTTTTTTTCCGAGAAGGAGTCTTGCTTTGTTGCACGGGCTGGAGTGCAGTGGTGCAATCTTGGCTTACTGCAACCTCCGCCTTCCAGGTTCAAATGATTCTCCTGCCTCAGCCTCCTGAGTAGCTGGGACTACAGGCATGCGCCACCATGTCTGTCTAATTTTTGTATTTTTAGTAGAGATGGGATTTCACCATATTGGCCAGGCTGGTCTTGTACTCGTGACCTCATGATCCACCTGCCTCGGCCTCCCAAACTGTTGGGATTACAGGCATGAGCCACCATGCCCTGCCACTTTTATGATATTCTATACTTCTCACTAGACTTGTTGGAGGAAAAACTGGTTGTGAAGGTAACAGGCAGTTGTTTTCCCAAGGCCCAAGATTTAAACATAGTAGAGATTCTAGCTTATATGTTTACAACTTTTGTCCATATAGAGGTAAGTCATTTTAGGTAATAATTATAATTGAAATCATGTATTACAACAAATCCTTGACTAATAGCCTTTAGTTCAACATCATTTTGTTGTAATGTTAATGAGAAAAAAAACAAAACAAAACAATTCGTAGCTGGGCCCACTGTCTATGTAGAGTTTGCATGTTCTCCCCATGCCTGCACATATTTTCTCTGGGTATTCTGGTTTCCTCCCACATCCCAAAGCTGTGTACATTAGGTTTTGTATAAGGTGTGCATGTGTCTAGATGGTCCTGGTATGAGTGAGTGTACATGTGCCCTGTGGTGCATTGGTGTCCTGTCCATTGCTGGTTCCTACCTTGTGCCCTGACCTCTGGTCACCTGCAACCCTGAACTGGAATAACTGGGTAAATAATTATCTTACTTGTTTTTATTAATCTTTCTTAAATGTATAGCTCACATTTGTTTCAGTGTTTAATCTTATTTAATAATTCCTTTAAATTAATATCTTTTATATTCAGTTTTATTTGATTGTCTCAAAAGTATCTTCTTAGAATTGGTTCAATTCTGGATCTCAGTGTGGCCCACACATGGTATTTGTTGATAAAGCTTTTAATTTTCCAAGATTTGTATTGGCCTTCATCCTGACCCTAACCATCTTTTTATGATGTAACTTTTAAAAATTATTTTTTAGAATAGATTTTATTTTGGAATAATTTTATTTTTATATTATATATTTAAAATATATGGTGTTTTGACATGGAATACATTCAGATTTATAGAAAAATTGCAATGATAGTACAGAGATTTCCCCTATATTCCTTATCCAGTGTTGACGAAAGCAGTCAAACTCTGTAAAATATTTGAAGAGATTTACTCTGAGCCACATATGAGTGATAAGTGGCCTGTGACACAGCCCTCAGGAGATCCTGAGAACATGTGCCCAAGGTGGTTGGGCACAGCCTAGTTTTGTACATTTTAGGAAGACATGAGACATAAGATATACATTGGTTCGGTCCAGAAAGGAGGGACAGACTGGAAGTCAGGGCTACCGGGTTATAGCTAGGTAAAAGATAAAAGGTTGCATTCTTTTGGGTCTTTTATCAGTCTTTCACTGAATACTCAATTTACACCTGAGGGAGTGTAGAGGAATAATCACTTATGCCTTAGTCTGACTCAGTGAACCTGCATTTTTACATAAACAATATGGCAGAGGAAGCAATCAGATATGCATTTGTCTTAGGTGAGCAGAGGGATGTTGGAGTTCTGTCTGTCATTTGTCCCATATCTGTGAAGAGAAGCTATCAATTTACATGGTCAGGGTGAAATTCAGCAGAACTGCTTTAGGGTCAAGATCTTGAGGTCCACAGAGAATTTCCTTTTGGTCAAATTGTGAGGGAAGTATGTAGCTTTTTTTTTTTTTTTTTTAAATCCTTGTAGCTATCTTATTTAGGAATAAAATGGGAGGCAGGCTTGCCTGATACAGTTCCCACCTTGACTTTTGTCTTTGGCTTAGTGATTTTGGGGTCCTGAGACTTATTTTTCTTTCATACTTGTTTACTTCCCCTGATTTTATTTTCTTCTGACACTGTGGTACATTTGCCAAAACTATGAAATCAGCATTGGTACATTACTATTAGTTAAACTCCAGTCTTTATGTGGTTTCACCAGTTTTTCCATTAATGTCTTTTTCTGTCCCAGGATCTAACTGGATAACATTAGTTGTCATTCTTTCTTAGTCTCCTCTGAATTGTGATAATTTCTTTCTTTTTTTGTTGTTTTTCATGACCTTGAATTTTTTGAGGAGTTTTGATCCAGTATTTTGTAGAATGTCCCACATTTGGTATATATATTTTGTTATTAGATTGGTGTTATGAATATTTTGGAAAAGATACCATAAAGGTAAAGTACCTTTCTTATGATTTACTTTTGTTTTTCTTTTTTTCTTAAATCACATATGAAAAGTTCACGTGGCTCCAAGGTCAAACTGTAAAACTTCAGAATAATCTCAAGTTTATCACTTGTTCTTCCCTAGTCTTTTTTCCCTTCCCAGAAAGGTAAACAGTTTTTTTTTTTTTATTAGTTTTTGGTTAATGCTTTCAATTCTTTTTTTTTTTAAATATAAGCAAACACAAAGATATGCATGGACACGTGTCAGTACATGCCTGTTCTCTTCCCCTCCTCTTCTTACAGAAAATATAACATCAGTCCGTTTTTAGCTCCTGTATCATAGTTTCTCTTTAAGGTGATCTCTTACGGTGACTTACAATAATGGCCACTTTTATTCAAGAAGGTTTTCTTTTTACAAAGTTAACTTTTTCTAACTAATAAAAACCTTTTCCTGTGCCTTGAAAATGTTTAGCACATATTATATGGTACCGTTTTTTATTCACAGATATTTTCCAATTTGTCACTGGATGAGCGTTGCCTTTCCGCATCATTGGTTTGCAAGTACTGGCGTGACCTTTGTTTAGACTTCCAGTTTTGGAAGCAGCTGGATCTTAGTAGTCGTCAGCAGGTATGGAATCCAATTCTAAGTAACACTCATATGACCTACTCAAAAAATATCTTTATTCCTCTTCAGAAATCTTTACTGTCTTCTTGTTTTTTAAGATAGTTCAAATCACTGTAATCTACAATTTTGTGCTTCTGTAGTTTTTTGTGTATGTGATTTCAAGGTAAAGCTAGATTCTCATAGTAAACAAGATAGTTTTTCATGTAGATTGGCAATTTAGGGTTGCTTTTTAGGTCTTTTTGTCTTTTTTCATTACCTTTTCAAAAAGTTATTAAACTTCTTTCTGTGGGGGATCATACTACAAATAGTTTAATAGTAGAAAATGATGGCAAACATTTCTGTAGCAATGCCTCTGTTGCTGTGTACTGTTCTAAGGGCTTTATGCATACTAGTTCATTTGATCCACCCAACAACTCTGTGAGTATATACTATTATTTTTTCTCCTTTACAGATGAAGAAATGGAAGTAAAATAGGCTAAGATAACCTTTTTTTTTTCTTTAACTTTTCTTTTGGTGGACTTTCTACTCTTCCTGTTGCTTAGCTGCCTAATGTGTTTATATAGGGGCATAAATTAGGAAAAAAGAGTTTGTAGTGTTTGTTGCAAACAGTTTTTTTGACTTGTTAGATTCCATTTTTAAAACTTGATGGTATTTGGCATTAGAAATATGTAAAAATGTCAATAAGAATAGCATTTTATGGAAGTACTAAACCTGTTCTAAATTCTGCCATGGTGTATTACTACTAGTGTGCTGATAAATGTTTAGCAACTGTCTTTAAAAAAAAGCCCTGATTTGTAATATTTGCCAATTTCTATTACATAAATACTCCCACCATGACCAATGTCAAGCTACACGTTATGCCATTGAATGCAGCTTTGAAAAGAGGGGCACACTATAAACTCTTGTGAGGTGCTACAAGCCAACTCCAGCACACTGGTAGTGTATGTGTTTGTGTGTATATAACACACACTTTAACCAAGTTAAGCAAGCTCACGAGGATTTGTGTATAAGTTGTTCCCTTTCTGTTTTTCTCCTTCATTGGTAAGAGGTTAAAACTATTAAGATAATTTGTTATTTACTTGCTTGGGTTCATGACCTTTATATCCAAGGAGAATGGTGAGGGAGTTAGTTGTGGGCAGTAGAATGGAGAGCAGATATGTGTAAAGCAATCTATCAGCTTGTTACATCATTACTCTTGAATGTTTGAGTTATTTATTATGAACTCAGGCTAATAATAGCTTCCTCCCCCACCCAAACCCCCTCCCCACCCAGCCCGCTACTGGTAGTAAGGTGTGGAGATGAAAAAGTAAAAAATAAAAGGAGAGGTATGTCAGAATTTTAACTTTTCCGAGAACTGTGTTTATGCTGTTTCCAACAAGCATAAACGAAGATAGTTTTATCTTTGGCTGTTACTCCAAGTGCTGCTTAACAGTGTAGTTCTTTCCTTCTATTCTAAATTTCATTTGCATTTTCTGTCTCCATTATTTTTACTGAAAGGACTTGAATAACATTAACTTTGTTTTGTATTTTGGAAATGTGGTGATTGGGCACAGAATATGTAGAGGCTGGTTTTAAAACAAAAATTCAGATGGCCATCTGAGTTTTTCACCAGATGAATTGAGTCGTCTGAGAAAAACTTTTTGATGTGGACATTCTTATATAGTCTTTGGTGTTCTGATATGCAAAATGGTGTATTTTCCAACCTATGAATTATATGCGAGGTATTGTTTCTCATAGAAACAGTAGAAGATTAAAAACTTACATGCTGTGGTATCATCTGATATCAAGTGTAAAAGTGAATTTTCATATAACATTCTTACTGATGTATACTATTTCATGGGTTACAAATGGAAAGTGAAACATTGAAAATCTCAGTATAGTTTTGTTTGTGGTGAGTTTTTGCTGAATTTGAATTTTCCCACTAAGGATAGATTTTTAGGCTTTTAATGAAACGAACACATATCCTTTGTTGGTGTTTTCTGATACCACTTCTGACATCAAATATGTGGAGTTTTTCCACACTAACAATTTTCTAACACTAACTGGATGTACAACAATTCAGTTCAACTAACTCCCAGAGGTATCACTGAGTTTAAGGGCTCAGTCCCACGAGACTACCCACACTTCAGATATCAGTTGCAAGTCCCAGAAGCCACCTGAACTTCTCACTGACCAATTATAAACTTGTGAGTTCCCTTAATTTCTTTCTCAGTTTTGATAATTAGCCACAACTATTCACTGAACTCTGGAAAATACTTATTATATTTACGGGTTTATTATAAAAGATATAGCTCAGGGCCAGCCCACTGGAAGAGATGCAGAAGGCAAGGTATGGGATATACCACCCTCTCAGCACTTTGATGTTGTTTACCATCTGAATCTCTGTCATTTGAGTTTTTATAACCCAATCTCCAGCTTCCTTCCTCTCCTGTAAGTAGTGCTGAAAGTTATCACCCTCTAATCAAGGGTTTAGTTTTTCTGGTAACCAGCCCCCATTCTGAAGCCATCTAGGCGCCCCACTCTAAGTCACTTCATTAGTATGAACTCAGATATGGTCTAAAGGGCTTGTTATGAATAACTAAAGAAATTCTATTGCTTAGGAAATTCCAAGAGTTTCGGGAAATCTGTGGCAAGAATTCAGGACAAAGAGCAATTACAATATTATTATTATACCAAATTCTTGTTATGCTTCAATGTTAAGACGGTTTCTCTTTTGATTATATCGTTCATGCTATAATCTAATTAGTATATTGTTTATTGTGGAACATTTAATTAAAAAATGGAAAATACGTTTTTATTTTTAGCAAAAGTTTATTGCTTTTTCTCTTACAGGTCACTGATGAATTGTTGGAAAAAATTGCATCAAGAAGTCAGAATATAATTGAAATCAACATTTCTGATTGTCGCAGTATGTCTGATAATGGCGTATGTGTTTTAGCATTTAAATGTCCTGGACTTCTTAGGTATACAGCCTACAGGTGTAAACAGCTTTCTGACACCTCTATTATTGCGGTTGCCTCTCACTGTCCTTTACTTCAGAAAGTGCATGTAGGCAACCAGGACAAACTCACTGATGAAGGACTCAAGCAGGTAAATTTTAGCATTTATAAAGTGATTTTACTTGAATTAATTCAAAATGTTTTCTAGCAACAACATTTTAAATGGTTATGTTAAAAATAGTTCCCAGAGACTCAAGTGAATCATCTTTTTTACCTATTAATGAATATTTGTTTAGATTAGTTAACTAGAGTGCCATGGTTATAATCAGTAAATTAACTGCTTTGTTTTATAGTGAGAGCCTGAACTTCTGTGACCAGCCATTTTATAAATTTATGCTTTTGTTACTTAAATTTTTTACCACATTTTGCTTTGGGCAACTGCGTAGTTTTGGTCAGCATGAGGTTTTAAAAATTAACATTTTAATTCCCCTTTTATTATACTAGATGACATACATGCTTAAATATCTGAATGTTTAAGGGATAAATGGACGTCCAAATTGAAGATTATAAAAGTTAGAACAAAGGCCTAATTACCTCTATTTGGTACAATAACTGGGTTAAAAATAGTATTATGCATACCTTCTGTTTATTATACTTCCTTTGGAAATGGCATTTAAGGTTTCTTGGCTTGGAGTGGATTATTTATTCAACAGATGAATATCCTTAAATTTAAACCTTACGTATGAATTAACTGAAAGCTTGGTATGAAAAGAAATTTGGGAAGACTCTATCCTAAATAGTGAGTACTGGGTGTGTCAGTACAACTTATATATTAAGAATGTTACCAACTTATAAGGGAGCCTATTTTGTTTGCAAAGGCATATTGTGCAAAAAGTCTTATTTGTTTTAATATTTTTCTTGATTCATTTCTGCTATGTACAGGATTATTTACTGGCAAAGCATTTCATGAAGTTCTTAAACATATTAAATTAATCTTTTATGAAGAAATATATATTTTGTGTATATAGCATGATTTTATTTACTTTGATGGAAATTTCTCAGCAATTTATTTTTCACAATGAAACATTTTAAAAAGGTGTATGTATTTATTAAGAACTGGATTAAATCTATTTCATATTTAATTCTGATATAACACAAATAGGTAGTAGTTTAGCAGACTTCTTAGGGTATACCTAGTAATTTTTGTGAAAAAGAATGAGATCGTAGTCATGGTTGAAGTAGAGAAGGAGCAACATTTAATATGCCAGTCAAGTATTATGAATTTATCTTATATTTACAACTTTGAGAGTAATTATGTAAATCTTCTCTGGAATGTGAGGTATTTTGGAGCCTGTTACTTAGATGTTTCCTTCGGATATTTATGGTTTCTGAATTATGAATTAGTTACATGTGAGGTAATATTCTGATAAAAATAGCAAAACAAATTTTTTTCCCCCTAGGTAGTTTTCTTCTTAAGTAATTACATAGGATCTCATTGCAGTGTAGAGAATATTTTTCTGTACTTAAGACCGCTATAGCTGGGTATGTCTGATTTCATAATAGACTCTTTCCTCTGATGGAATAGTGTTATGGGTATAGTAGAAAGAGAATGGCTTTCATATATACATAAAATAGAAATTAAGTTTTATGAAACAATACATATCCTTATGTGCAATGCACATGGATATTATCTATTCTGTTCTATACTATTATGTTAAATGTTGGCCTTGACCCACTCACTAAATTAATTTTATGACCTAGTGATATTTCATAAATCCAAATACGGATTTATATTATGGTTTTAGTAAACTGACAGTGTTATGTTAAAATGTATAATAGAGTTACGAAAGCCTAAGAGGGAACTAGCCATAATTGATGATTTGCCTGGGACTGTTATTTTTTCTTGAACTCATTAATTTAGCAATTGACTGAATTGTTGATTCTACAGATTAAGTTGTTGCAGGGTTCTGTTTTTTCCCTCTTCTGTCAGTAAAAATTGAGAAATGTTTTAGAATGATATATGTAAATTTTATTGATAATTTCTTTAGAATATATTTTCTTTATAACTGCTATAATTTCGATTGACTTTAGCGGATACCAAATATGTGTGCCTTTTGAATTCTGTCAGTTTGTTTACAAAAACAGTTGCTTATAGCATTTCAATTTGGAGCTCTAATAGATGTAGACTCTAATGTTTTAACTGTCGGATTCTGCTTAACAATATTTCTTAAGCATGGTGAAGCACCTAAAAAAATCAGGCTGGTTTTGGTTGAATACTATCCTCTTTGTGAAATACCACCCTGAAATATTTATATTTTTATTTTCATAATAGTCACTCAAAATAATTTTACCAGTGGAATGTGTTCCTATTGTATATATCTTTTAAAACTACAATCATGTATCTAGAGGAAAAATCTATTTAAGAATAAAGGGCTGTTTCAATTTTCCTAATATTTTGTTATCATCTAGCACTTGCCAGTAAACAAAAGATAATAGTAGTCAAAGTATTAAAATATATCTGAGAAATTGTATGCATTAAGTTACTTTATTATGTGACTCAATTATATGCAGTTTTAGCAGTTTAACACTCCAGCTCATGGAGCTCAGTAGAAATTTCTGTAAATAAGTCACTGTAGGCTTTTTTCAGATAAAATGGTACAAAAATAATAAATGTTACATGAGTAAATTTTGATCTGGCTATGCTATCAATTTTTAGGTCTTTAAAAATAACTACTTAGAGTACTATCAGCAAAATGTTGGAGCAGGCAGCTCCAAAAGCCTACCTCTCCAAAAAAACATTGAAAAACAAGCCTAAACTGTCAGATCCAACTTTGTCAGAACTCTGGAAACGTCAAAGGTTTATAGCAACCAAAGGAATGCTAGACAAGAAAAATGCAACTGAAAGGTGGAAAGAATGCTTTGTGGGTTTTTTACTTGACTGTGCCTCACCCATTCCCCAGCTTGGCAACAGTCTTGAAGATAGCAGTCCGAGTTCCCAGTGTGGGACCCAGATCCCTGGTTCCAGAGGGAACAGAGCAGACCTTATTTGCAAATTATTCATTTGTCTGATCAACCTACCTGAGAGCTATTTGAAGGGCTGATGCAGGTGCTTATATATCTGTTTTACCTAATTTAGAACCCAGTCAGGGAGGAAAATTAGTGGGCATTGATTGAACACAGTATAAGGCAAATGAAAAAAACTTGCTTTTGGGCAAGCTTCTTTGGGCAATAGATTATGGTGAGACATACAATTGACCTAGGAGAAAGAGCCTGGGAGAGAGTTTGTTTTTATTTTTGTTTTTGTTTTGAAATTAGGACAATCAGCCTCAGTGTATAGAAGGGAATTTAGAAAGCCGCATGCATGCCCAGGGCAGGACACATGTTCAGGAAAGACCTAAGAAGACTGTAAACTTTATCACTGTGTGCTTGCTAGGTCCAGTACAAGCAGGAAGTAAGGGCCAAGGCAGAGTTGTAAATGGTATGGCTAAGTCTTAAAGAAATATCCCAGCACAGAGCCAGTCTGCAAAGACTTGAATAAGTGCTTTTGTTTTTTCTTTTAGTTTTGTTTTTAAGCTTTGGCATCCAAGGAAATCTCTTTCAAAACACTGGCTGAACACAAGCTAAGCCTTGATTAATCAAAAACAGTGAAGCGTAGGGAAGTGGGGAGAATCTAATTTCCCAAGTTACCACATTATAATCTAATATTTTAATATTTAGTTTTCAACAATAAATTACAAGGCATGCAAAGAAAAAAGCATTACCCATTAAAACAAAAAAGAATAAATAGAACCCATTCTTGAGGAAGCCTGGACATTGGATTTACTAAAGATTTTACTAAAGATTTTAAATCCGTTATCTGAAATATGCTCAAAGACATAAAGGAAACCATGGCCAAAGAAATGAAGGAAATTAGGAAAATAATGTATGAACAAATTGAGAATATCAATGAAGAGCTAGAAATTATGGAAAGAACCAAATCGAAATTCTGGAGCTAAGAAGTACAATAACTGAAATAAAAAATTTACCAGAGGGATTCAAGAGCCGAAGTGAGCAGGTGGAAGAAAGAAGATAGGACAATTGAATTTATTGAGTCTAAGAAAGAGAAAGAAAAAAGAGTGAAGAAAAGTAAGTAGAGCCTAAGAGATGGGTGGGACATCCATCAAGCAGAAAAACATTCACATTTTGCTAATTCCAGAAGGAAAGGAGAAATAAAAGGGGCAGGAAGAATATTTGCAGAAATAATGGCCCAAACTTCCGAAATTTGGTGGAAGATACGCATCTATACGTCCAAGAAACTCAATAAATTCAGGGAGGATAATGTCAAAGAGATATACACTGAGACACATTATAGTATAATTGTCAGAAGTCAAAGACAGAATCTTCAAAGTAGCAAAAGATAAGTGACTCATCACATACAAGCACTCCTCAATAAGATTTACAACTGTTTTATCATCAGAAACTATGGAAGCCAGAAAGCTGTGGGCTAACAATATTTAAAGTGTCGAAAGAAAAAAAAGTCAAGCAAGAATTCTTTATTTGTCAAAACTATTAAAGAATAGGGGGGCACTCAAGGGGACATTAAGATATTTCCAGATAAGCAAAAGCTAAAGGAGTTTGTTACTAATAGATCTGCCCTACAAGAAATGCTAACGGGAGTCCTCCAGGATGAAATAAGATGCTAGATGGTAATTGAAAGCCATATGAAGAATAAAGAAAACTGATAAAAGTAACTACATAGAGGTTGAAAGGATGGAAAAAGATATTCCACACCAGAAGAGAGCTATAATAGCTGTTTTATTATCCAAAAAAACCAGGTTTTAAGTCCAAAAGGGATCCAAGAGACAGAATTATTATATATTGGTAAATATAAAATATTAATCTTTCAGGAAGATGTAGCAATTATAACCATATATGTACCTAACAACAGAATCCCTAAAATATATATAGCAAAAATTGAAAGACTTGGAGAGAGGAATAGACAGTTGTACATTAATCATTTGAGACGTAAGTAATTCACTTTAAATAATGAATAGCACAACCAGGAAGAAGATTAACAAAGAAGCAGAGGATGAACAGTACCATGAACCCACTGCACCTAGCAGATATGTACAGTACACTCAACAACAAAAGAATACACATTCTTCTCAAGTGCACATGGAACAGTCTCACAAATAGACCATATGTTTGATCACAAAACAAGTTTTATACATTTAAAAAAGATTGAAATCGTACAGTGTGTCTTCCCTAACCATAATGGAATGAATCTGGAAATCAATAATAGAAGGAAAATCGGAAAATACACAGATTTGTAGAAATTAAATAACAGAGTCTTGTACAACCAATGACTTATAGAAGAAATTACAAGGGAAATTAGAAAATATCTTGAGATGAGTGAGAATGAAAACACAGCGTTCCAAAACTCAAGGGATATAGCAAAAGCAGTGCTCAGAGGGCAGTTTATAGCTGTACAATCTTACATTAAAAAAGAAGATCTGAAAGCAGTAATCAAAGCGTACACCTTGAGAAAGAAGAGCAGGCTAAACCCAAAGTTCGTGGAGGGAAGGAAATAATAACCAGACCAGAGATAAACATGATAGAGGACAGAAAAGCTATGGAAAAAAATTATTGAAAACCAAACTAGGTTCTTCGAAAAGATTTTAAAAAACTCTGACAAACCTTTAACTAGATTGACTAAGAAAAAAAGACTCAAATTATTAAATCATAAATGAAAGAGTAGACATTACTACTGACTTTATAGAAATTAAGAAGGATTGTATGAGAAAACCATGAATAACTGCATACCAACAAATTGGATAGGCTAGAAGAAATGGAAAAATTTCTAGAAATACAGAAACCAGAAAAACTGACCCAAGAAGTAGAAATTCTGAGTTCCAGCTACTCATGAGCCTGAGGCAGGAGGATTGCTTGAGCCCAGGAGGCTGAAGCTATATTCACTGCACTCCAGCTAGGGCAATATAGCAAGACCCCATCTCTTAACAAAAAAAGAAAAAGGTAGAAAATTGGAATATATTTATAATAAATAAGGAGATTGAATCAGTTAAAAAAATTTCCAATGAAGAAAGACTAAGGACCATAGCTTCGATGGTGAATGTTTTCAAATATTTAAAGAAGAATTAACACCAGTCCTTCTCAAACTCTTTCAAAAAAATTGAAGAGGAGGCAACACTTCTTAACTTATTCTGTGGGGCTAGCATTAGCCAGCCCAAGACCCTACAAAAATGAAACTACAAAACAAACAACAGCTACAGACAAGTATCTTTAACGAGTATGTAAAAATCTTCAAAATGCTAGCAAACTGAATTCAGCACCAGATTAAAAGGATTCTACACCGTAACCTACTATGATTTATCCGAGGAGTACAAGGGTGGCTCAACATACAAATATCAATCAATGTAATATACCACATTAAGAGAATGAAAGGAAAAAAAAACCAGTCATCCTAATTGGTGTGCAAAAGCATTTGGTGAAATAAGCAGCCTTTCTTGAAAAAGCAAAGCAAAACAAAAACCTATCAAACCAGGAATAGAGTGATGCTTCCTCATCATAATAAAGACCATATGTGACAAACCCACAGCTGACATATTCAGTGATAAAAGGTGGAAAACTTTTTCCTTAAGATCAAGAATAAGACAAGAATGCCTGCTTTTGGCAGTCCTGTTTTACATTGTGCTGAAAGTTCTAAGGAGCAATTTGGCAAGAAAAAGAAATAAAATGCTTCCAAATTGGAAAGGAAGAAGTAAAACTATTTGTATTCGAAGATGACATTATTTTATGAATAGAAAACCCCAGAGAAACCACAAAAAACCCATTTGAACTAATAAGTGATTTCAGCAGAGTGGCAGGATACAAAATCAAAATACAAAAAAATCAGTTGTATTTCTACACACCCCAAAAGAAATAGAATCCAAACGATTTCATTTACAACAGCATCCAAAAGTATAAATTTGCCTTTAAACACTGCTTTTGCTGGATCTCATAAATTTTGATATGTTTTATTTTTATTTTCATTTAGTTCAAAATATGTTAAAATTTCTTCTGAAGTTTCTTCTTTTACCCATGTGTTATTAAGAAACGTGTCATTCATGTATACCTATGTAACAAACCTGCACGTTGTACACATGTACCCTAGAACTTAAAGTATAATTTAAAAAAAAAAACGTGTTATTTAAATCTCTAAGTTTTTTGGGAGTATTTTCATCATTTTCCTGTAATCAATTTTTATTTTATTTCTATTGTAGTATGAGAGCAGACATTGTATAATTTTTATTCTTTTAAATTTGTGAATGTGTGTTTTATGGCCTGGAATGTGGTTTGTCTTGGTGAATATTCCATGTGCGTTAGAGAAGAATGTGTATTCTACTACTGGATGAAGTGGTCTCTAGATGTCCATTATATCCAGTCAATTAATGGTTTTATTGAGTTGAACTATGCCTTTACTAATTTTCTGCCTGCTGGATCTTTCCATTTCAGATAGAAGGATATTAAGGTCTCTAATAGTGAAGTTATTCATTTTTCCTTGTAGTTCTAACAGTTTTTGCTTCACATATTCTGACACTCTTTTGTGAGATGAATACATGTTAAGGATTATTATGTCTTCCTGGAGTATTGTCCCCTTTTGTTATTATGTATGTCCCTCTTTATCCCTGATAACTTTTCTTCTTCTGAAGTCTGCTCTGTCTGAAGTTATTATAGCTGTTCCCAGTTTTATTTTAGTTAATAATTGTAATTCTTCTTAAGCATTTCTGAAGGATTGCTTTTAAGTACTTTTTCTCTCAATTTACAACTCTCTTAATTTACAGTTTTATTCACTGTTCAGATCACTTTTGAATTCATTGAAATTTTGAAATTTTGTTTGCTGCCTGATTTTTGTGAATGCTCTTTTGACTTTTAAAAGCCTTTAAAAGAGGAGTTTTGGGTTCATTTCAGAATTGAGAAATTTTGCATATTTCCTACATACTCCTATTCCTCACATGCATAGCCCCTCCCATTATCAGTATCCCTCACCAGAGTGACACATTTATTATAATCAATAAATCTTCATTGATATATCTTTATTTCCAAAGCCCATAATTTATGTTAGGGTTCACTCTTGGTATTGTACATTCTATGAGTTTAGACAAATATATAATGACATGTATCTACCATTATAGATACAGTATAGAGTATTTTCACTGCTCTAAAAATCCTCTGTATTCTGCCTATTTATTCGCTCCTCCCCTCTAACTCCTGGCAACCCCTGATGTTTTTATTGTCTTTGTAAACTCTTCTGGAATGTTTATGATTCCAGTTGGAATCATATAGTATGTAACCCCTTTAGATTGGATTCCTTCACTTAGTAGTATGCAGTTAAGTTTCTTCCATGTCTTTTCATAGCTCATTTATTTTTAGCAATGAATAATATCCTATTGCCTGTTATGTACCACAGTTTATCCATTCAAATACTGAAGGACATTTTGGGCATGTCCAAGTTCTGGTAATTATAAATAAAACTACTATAAACTTCTGTGTGTAGGTTTTTGCATGGGCATAATTTTTTCAGCTTTTTTGGGTACAAACCAAGGTACATGATTGCTGGATCATGTGCTAAGAGTCTTCAGCTATAATAATGAATTCATCTATTTCTCCTTCTAGTTCTGTCATTTTTTACTTCACATATTCTGATGCTCTCTTGTTAGGTACATATGTCTTAAAGATTTCTAGGTTTTTTTGGAGTGTTGACTCCTTTATCATTAAGTCATGTCCCCCTTTATCACTGATAACATTCTTTGCTTTGAAGCCTGCTCTGTCTGAAATTAATGTAGCTACTTCTGCTTTCTTTTGATTAGTATTAATATGGCATATCTTTCTTCATTTAGTTTTAATTTATATATTTCTGTCTATTTAAAGTAGATTTCTTGTAGACAACATAGAGTTGGGTCTTGTTTTTTGATCCATTTTGACAATCTGTCTTTTAGTTGGTGTTTTTAGACCACTGATGTTTAAAGAGATTATTTCTGTAGTTGGATTAATATCTACCATATCCGTTAATGTTTACTATTTGCTGCCCTAGTTCTTTGCTAATATTTTTGTCTTCCATACTTTTTCTGCCTTTTGTGGTTGTAATTGAGCATTTTAATGATTCAGTTTTCTCTCTTTCTTAGCAATCAATCATAGTTGGTTTTTTTTCTTTTACTTTTTAAAGTGGTTATCCTGGAATTCACAATATACATTTATAACCAACTCCACTTTCAAATAACTTTGTACTGCATCACAGGTAGTGAAAATATCTTATAATAACAAAATATTTTAAAGTTTTTTGGCTGGGTGCGGTGGCTTATGTCTGAAATTCCAGCACTTTGGGAGGCTGAGGCAGGTGTCTTACCTGAGGTCAGGAGTTTGAGACCAGCCTGGCCAACATGGCAAAACCCCGTCTCTACTAAAAATACAAAAATTAGCCAGGTGTGGTGGCGCACGGCTGTAATTCCAGCTATTCAGGAGGCACAAGAATTGCTTGAACCCGGGAGGCGGAGGTTGCAGTGAGCCAAGATCACGCCACTGCGCTCCAGACTAGGGGCAGTGTGAGATTGTCTCAAAAATAAATAAATAAATAAATAAATAAATAAAGTTTTTCATCCCTTATATTATTGATACTATTTACTTCACATATATAAGCATATATATGTGTGTGTATATGATGAAATACATCATCATTATTTTGAAGAAATTGTTATCTGCTAGCTTAATTAAGAATAAGGAAAATAAATGTTTTTATTTTACCTTCATTATTCTTTCTCTGATGCATTCTTTCTTTGTGTTGATCCAAGTTTTTGACCTGTGTCATTTTCCTTGTTTCTGAAAAACTTCTTTTATCGTTTCTTGCAAGGCAGGTCTAGTGGCAACAAATTCCCTCATTTTTTGTTAGAGAAAGTCTTTATTTCTCCTTCACTTTTGAAAGATAATTTCACAGGCTATAGAATTCTAGGTTGTTGGTTTTTTTTCACTCGAAACTTTAAATATTTCACTCTACTTTCTTCTTGATTGCGTGGTTTCTAAGGAAAAGTTAGATACAATTTTTATTTTTGCCCCTCTGTAGGTAAGCTGTTTTTATCCTGTGGCTTCTTTCTAGATTTCTTACTTTTTTTTTTTCTTTTTTTTTTTTAACCTTTGATTTTTTGTAGTTTGAAAATGATATGCCTAGGTGTAGTTTTTTCTTTGTTTGTTTGTTTGCAGTTTTCCTTCATGGTATTCTCTGAACTTCTTGGGTCTGTAGTTTGGTATCTGATCTTAATTTGGGTAAATTATTAGTCAGGAGTGCTTCAAATGTTTCTCTGTTCCTGTCTCTCTCTCTTTTCTTGGTATTCACTTTTCACTTATGTTATACCTTTTGTAGTTGTTCTGTGGTTCTTAGATATTCTGTTCATTTTTATTCAGTCTTTTTTCTCCTGATTTTCAGTTTTGGAACTTTCTATTATATTCTCAAACTCAGACTTTTTCCTTAACCATGTCCCATCTACTAATGTATCTTTTTATAGTGCCTATTGGTGCTCGCGTGTTGCCTACTTTTCCCATTAAAGCTCTTAACATATTAATTGTAGTTTTAAAAAATTTCTGGCCTGGTAATTCCAACATTCCTGCTGTATCTGACTGTGGTTCTGATGCTTTTTTCAGTCTCCTGAAATTGTCTTTTCCTTGTTAGTATGCCTTTTAATTTTTCATTGAAAGGTGGACACGATGCACAGGTTGAATGTCCCTAATTCAAAATTCCAAAATCCAGTATGTTCCAAGATTGGAAACTTTTTGAGTGCTGACAGGATACTCAAAGGAATTATGCATTAGAACATTTTGGATTTTGGATTTTCAGATTAAGCATGCTCAACTGATAAATGTAATGCAAATATTCAAAAATCTGAAAAAAATCCAACAATTAAAACGCTTCTGGTCCCAAACATTTTGGATAAGGGATACGCAACCTATACTGGGAAATGCAACTTTCATAAATGGGCCTTTAGTAATGTAGTGGTTAGGTGTGGGGAGAGGAGGAATGATCTATAGTTTTAGGATTAGGTTTTAATATTTTGGCAAGTCTGTGCCACTGGGCTACCTTTACCAGTGTTTCTTTTTTTCCCCTTACCCTTAGGTGGGCTGGGATGGCTAGAGAGGGCTGGAGTTTGGTATATCCCTTTCCTTACATGGAAGGCTAGAACTGGCTGCAGTTCAATATTTCCCTTCCCCTAGGAAGGTTAGGCTCTGACAAAACTCCCACAGGTTAGGCTCTGGTAAAACAGTTCCTCCTGAGGACAGGCCTTGTTAAAAATAATAGAATGCTCTGGCATATTTCAAAATGGTTACTTTTCTCCTCTCATTGCTGTATGCATGAGGTGATTTCTCTCCAGTATTCTCCGTGAAGACCTGGTAGAGCTCCTGTAGATAAAACTCACAAAAGCATGAGTGTTGTCTTATAACCTGGTCCCCCTGGAATTTTTAATTATCAGACTTATCCACACTGTGCCTCCAGTATTTTGTCAAATGCAGAGTTCAGGTTTTCCTACTCTAGCCCTGGTTCCCGCTGAGGTTTCTGGTAGTAGTTTCTCTTCTGGTGAGTTGTGCTTCTCTGCATCTGCCTGTCTCTGCAGTTTTGTGGCAGTGGTTTGGTCATGTCTTCATTTCTCTGATGGATCTAAAAAGAATTGTTAATTTTTCAGTGTGATGAGCTTTTTATTTTTTAGAACAGAGTGGCAACTTCTGAACTCCTTACATGCCAGACTGAAAACCAGAAATCTTTTCTTTTAAAGCAAGCATTACAGTTACTGAATGATCATCCTTGTCTTGTTTGTGTTCCGTTTTATGCTTTATTATGTGGAAAGCCCAAGGTGTTTCCCAAATCCCTCTAACTTGGATCATCTAGAATAGGCCTTATTCTAGGGCATAGTTCTTGCTCCCAAGGTACCATCTTTTTGGTGTCTCAGCTGGACGCCAGGGCACTTCACAGGATTTCTCCCTTTTGACAGAGTAGAGCTCCAGTGTCTCTAGCACTGTCTTCCTGGACAGATAATTTTTTATTTAAAAGAATTATATTCGTCCAGGCGCAGTGGCTCACGCCTGTAATCCCAGCACTTTGGGAAGCTGAGGCGGGCGGATCATGAGGTCAGGAGTTCGAGACCAGCCTGGCCAACATAGTGAAACTCCGTGTCTACTAAAAATACAAAAATTAGCTGGGAGTCATGGCGGGTGCCTGTAGTCCCAGCTACTCGGGAGGCTGAGGCAGGAGAATCGCTTGAAACCAGAAGGTGGAGTTTGCAGTGAGCCAAGATCACACCACTGCACTCCAGCCTGGGCGAAAGAGCGAAACTCCGTCTCAAAAAACAAAACAACAACAAAAAAGAATTGTATTCTATTTCTATGGTTTTTAGATAGAGTACTAATTGTGCTAGATTTAAGGCATCCTAATGGTGATGATTTTGTAAGATTTGGTTGATGCCCTCTGAATGTTTTTCTGTGGGTCATAGATGAATACAACATTGAGAAATTTAAAGACTGTCAGCCAAATTGTAAATATATCAGTTATAATGATTGACTTTACAGTGCTTGGATAGTCTGGAACTTAGGACATTTGTGGATGGCGTAATGGTGAGTAGTGCAGATAGGCACTGATTTGGGTCCGGTCTTGCCGGTTATATCCAGTGATGTCTAAAACAGAATATCAGTTTCTGCAGTGAGATTAAATGATGGTTTTACTCAGTAGTAGTAAATCATAATAGCTTCTCCTGTGAGGCACTGTTCCCCACATCTGACTTTACCTCACATGCTGGTAATTTCTGCATATGCCATCCACATGGTTCTCATCTTTGTGTGGTTATCCACGTGGCCTGTATGAAAAGTCATTTCTTTATAGATAAAGCCACCAAAGCTACTTTTCAATGTCAAAACACCATGTAGTCAGTTTAAATTATTTTCCCAGCCTGCGGCGCTGTGATTTACGTGTCTTAACCTGAGGTTCTACCAACTTGTCCACGCACATTGATGTCTAAGACTTCACCAAAAACCACACTTATTCCTTCTGTTGATATGTAGATTCTCTTCTTTTATTTCTCCGTTTTTCTAGCTTGTGTACTAACTGTTGAGGTCTCATGGGGCCTCCTATTCACTGCTCAGGATGTTATCAAATTGATAAGTATGATGAAGAAATGTGATGAAGGAGCAAGATGTCAGCTTTAGCACTCAGAAAATCTAAGGTGGAGAATGTTGCTTACAAACAATGCTAAATGGGATTGTTAACCTGACTCTGGAGTTTGGCTAACTGACTAGTCATTGACTAGGCTGACCAGCAGAGTGGCCCCAAATAGAGAAATAAAGATTGCTTGCTCCCTGTGTGCAGTTTATTCACAAGGGGAAGAAGTATACATATGAGCTGAAAATATCCAGTTTATTAAATACAGAATAATCAGTGGAGAGACTGGGAATCAGACTAGTTGGGCTTCCTACAGAATGAGAAAACATTTTCCCCTGCCATGTTTGTTTGTATTTTTTAAAAAACTTACTCACTTTTGACTGTTTATTGCTGATTCCTTCTATCAAAGATAAGGATTTAGCTCACTTATACTTCCTTCCCTGTGTCTTATCCTCTCATCCTTCCAACATAATTCTGTTATAATTTTTGTTAAATAAGTATTCAGTATTTACATTCTATAATTATGTACCTATCTTTTTTCTCTAAAGCATTTTGCTTTCACTGGAATTAATAAATGTCTTTTTATTTCTTTACCTAGTTTTTATACTCTTAACACTAATGAAGACCAAAGCTTTCCTCCAGTTGCATTAGTATGTCTATATGTGAATACTTAATTACATTTACTGCCCTACAGCAGATTTGCCTGGGATAGTCTAGTCTGGACTTCTCATATACAAGTGTGATGGCATTAGTGGTCACCTTAGTATCTTACGACCGTTATCCTTAAGATTTTCTTTCTCTTGCTGTTGGGTTAGATCTTCTGTTACCCAGATGTCATGTTTTCTTTCCCTTGGTGTATTCTCGTGTTTTATAGAGCACAGATTCCAGTACCTTCCTGATAAAGTGTATATGGGAGGTAAATCTTTTGATAACTTGTATGTCTGAAAACATCTCTAATTCTGCTTTCACACTTAATTCATAGTCTGAATCCCGAGTACAGAATTCTAGGTTAGAAATAATTTATCTTCAGAATTTGATGGCATTGGACTGTTGCTTTCTTTTAGTTTTGTTAAGAAGTTTGATGCATTTTCATCCTAATCCTGTCTATGAAGTTTATCTAAGTCTGTAGAATCTCTTTAAACTCCTGTTTCTGAAACTTTATGATGATTTGCATTGCCATGTGTCTATTTTTGTCATTTATGCTGGACAAGTGGATAAGCCTTTTCAGTCTGGAAGTTGATATCCTTTCATTCTGGAAAATGGGATAGAAATGTTTCTTTGAATTCCTCCGTTTTCACTGTATAAACGTTCACAAATCCCCATATTTTCAGCATTGTGCTTTGGTTCTCAGCTATCTGTGGTATACCCCAGTCCAAAAACCCTATGTTTTGCTCTCCCCAGAGAAATACATTTTTTTGCCATTGTAGGAAAAAGGGCAAGGTCAGGCTGTGCAGTAATGGGGAGGTGATCTGAGGATTTAACTAATTTTTAAACAGACTTTCAAGAATTCTAGTATTTTTAGCCCCAACCTCAGCCTCACTGCCAGACATATATGTGAGCCTGTTGAGAGTTCTTCAATAGACTTCTTTGCTTTTCCCACTGTTGGCTTTGGATTTAGTTTCCTCAACATTTGTTATAGAAATATATATGCCTCTTTTAATGAATTCAATAAAAATCTGATAGCTAATGAGCATGATGACTACTAATGAAAAATATTTCAAGGTATCTGCAACAGTGATATATGAAATAATCTTTGATTTCTATTGCTTACAAAGTCTCAGGTATTGCTAAGCTACTGTGCTGTTTTTCATATGGTAAGGAAAGGCTAAAGTTCATTTGGAGGATAACATAAAAAATGAACATGCACTTTTAAAAAATCTGCTTTCCTGGAACCCCTGGATTCTCTCCATGGGCCAGTTAGAACCACTGAATTAACTGGAATTTAGTAGTATATGAGGCCAAAATCATGGTTTCTTGTATTTGCCCATTTAAAATGAGAGCTGCTTTATAGTGCATAATCCTGATCAGCCTTTTCATTCATTTAACAAATATTTATTAAGTATCAACTAAGTGTAAGATACCGGGCACCAGAGTTACCTTATTTAACAAAATAGACAAACTGCTGTCTTCATGGAGTTTACATTTCTGTAGGAATATGTTATTGGTTGTAGTGCAGCCTAGATTATAATAATATAGTTTATATCTATCACCACTCCTGGAAAAGTAACTGAACTCACATATATTTCTGATGTCATTACTTGAGACAGAACTTGGAAGTTTTTTTTTCTTACAAAAGCAATGTTTATTAAAAAAATTAGAGAAGATTCATAGGCAGAAGGGAATAAAAACTCACTCATGCGCTAATCAGAATTAACCACTGTGAACACCTTGGTATGTATTTCAGTCCCTTTTCTGTGCACAAATACACATGTATGTATTTAAATATGCATAATTTCTTTATAAAATTGGATTATACTATAAAAGCTTACATACATTTTTGTCAAATGTTTCTTCCAATTGTAGTGGTTGTATAATATTCAGTTTTATGAATACACCATAATTTATTCCTTTAAGCATTATATTTTTTTCCTCACTATTAAGACTCAAGAGAGGCTGGGTGCAGTGGCTCACACCTGTAATCCCAGGACTTTGGGAGGCTGAGGTGGGAGGATTGCTCGAGGCCAGGAGTTTGAGACTAGTCTGGGTAACGTAGCGAGACCCTAGCTCTACAACAAAATTTAAAAAGTAGCCAGGTGTGGTGGCACACACCTGTACTCCCAGCTACTCAGGAGGCTGAGGTAAGAGGATCTCTTTAGCCCAGGAGGTTGAGGCTGCAGTGAGCCATGATTGAGCCACTGCACTCTAGCCTGGGCGACACAGTGAGACCCTGTCTTTAAAAATATATATACTGGAGTAATAGATATGTAATTTTGAACTGTTAAGGAATATACATACCTTGGAGGGCTTGTAATATGAGTTGGTTGAAACGGGGGTAAATTAGAAGGTTAAAAATGTTTATACAGTGCTGTTTTAAGTTATGGATTGCTTACATTCTATCTTATTTTACAAGTAACATAAATATTTAACTCTGACATGGTTATTTTCAAAAAATTATATGAAAATCTCACTTGAAATATGTTGCCTTTGTTATTTTTTGAGCATTCAGCTAAATCTATTTGTTTACAGCTGGGCTCAAAATGCAGAGAACTCAAAGATATTCATTTCGGCCAGTGTTACAAGATCTCAGATGAAGGCATGATCGTCATAGCTAAGGGCTGTCTGAAATTACAAAGGATATACATGCAGGAAAACAAATTAGTAAGTACTTGTTATCATCCTTGTATTGTTCATTTTGTTCCTAACCTTCGAATTCTTTCAAGTTTATTTATAATTTTTTCTGCTTATTTTCTTGTGATGGTTCAAATACTACTTAATCAAAAGCAAAAATCCTTTTAAAGCGATGATTTTATAAATCGATCTTTTAATTGAATAGATGGTGTTTGTGTGTGGTACTTGCATGTTAAAAATCCCTCATTAGCATGTGCCAATGCATCTTTTCTAAATGTGGACAGTGAACTAATACTGGTAAATTGGAAAAATCAAATTTGTTTGCCAAACGTAAGTCTGTGGTTGTGTAGTTCTTTCTGATATCTCTAGGGATTATAATAATTCTAGACAGTTAGAATTTTTTTTATTGTCCAGAAAAATGTACTCTTGTAAAATAGAGTCTTTTACTTAGTATCATAAAAAATGAGATTCAATAAGTTAGAGCATATAATAGGGCAATTACATAGATTTTATATTTTAAGCACATACATGGGTAATGCAGACACATTTAATATATTGTGCTTAAAAATCTTACAATTTTTTTTGAGAGATAATTCACATAAAATACATTTCACCTTTTTAAAGTGTACAACTCATCGGTTTTTAGTATATTTACCATGTTGTGCAGTCATTACCAATGTCTAATTTTTGAATATTTTCATTACCCCTAAAAAAATCCTGTGCCCATTAGCTATCCCTCCCCATTTTACCCTTCTTCTAGTCCCTGGTAACTGCTAATCTACTTTCTATCTCTATGGGTTTTCCTAGTCTAGATATTTTGTATAAATGGAATCACATGATACATGGTCTTGTTTCTGGTGTCTCACTTAGCATGATGTTTTCAAGGCTCATTCGTGTTTATCATGTATCAGAGCTTTATTATGTTTTATGGCTGAATAATATTCCAAAGCATTTATGTTTTTATATGATAGGTACATCATATCAGTTAAAAGAAAAAGTTGTCACTAGGATGCACCAGTAGGAGTTCTTAAAATTGAAAAATAGCGTACATACAGTCATGGGCCATATAACAATGTTTGGGTTAACAGTGGATAGCATATACAGTAGTGGTCCTGTAAGATTATTATACTGTATTTTTGCCTTTTCTATGTTTAGATACAGAAATACCATTGTATTACAGTTGCCTGCAGTATTCATTACAGTGACATGCTGTTCAGCTTTGCAGCTTAGGGGCAATAAAAGCTATACCATATGGCCCAGGGCTTTCTGTATGCTCTAGGTTTGTGTAAGTACATTCTGTGATGTTCACATAACGACAAAATTACCTAATGACACATTTCTCATAACATTTTCCTGTCATTAAGCAATGCATGTCTGTATTTGAAAATGTTGTCAGGGTAGTCCTGAATGTGTAGTATACTACAAAGAAGACTTGCTTTTTTAGTTGTATTTCAAAAATGAAGAGATCTTTTTATTGCCCCTTGGAGTTCATAACATTTAATAATTTTTATGTAATAGTCATTCTTGAGACAGTAGGATTTTGTAAAGAGAAGTTAGGTTTGTGTTAGACTGAATTTTTGAATATTGGTATCCACTCACTTGCATTGTGACCCCGGGAAAGTTACTTGAGTTCTTTACACCTCATTTGTAAATGAGGTTATTGATATCTGTCTATTTGCTAGTTATAGTTTTGACGATTAAATGACACTGTATCTTTAAGTTGTCTAGTACGAAGTCTGACTTACAGGAGATATGTAAAACATAGTAGTTTTTATGGCATCACAACTGTATTTGTTACCTAACTTTTGGTTTTCACTTTACATCCAAGGTAAATTAAAGGATGGTGATCTCAATTTAGAAGTTTTCTATTTCTCAAGCAGTAGGATATTTGTTGACTTTTATTTTTCTTGTTGAGTAAACATAAAGAAATAGTTTTATTGGCAATCAAACAATTTTTAGCCAATGGTTTCCCAAAGAAAGCAACGGTTTATGTTTTTAAGGTTTTTGTTTTGTTCACATTAGTTTTTTTCTAGTATTTTGGTACATTAAAAATATGTTATGTACGTAAATGCTAAGGGCATCAGTTTTGTATTTTTTTTAATTTAACATTTTCATTTCATTGGAAATTTGAGGTAATTTTGCTAAGTCTTAAAGGCTAATTCACTACAGTTCTTCCCATTTAAGTTTATTACAAAAGGAAATTTAGAATAATTTGAACTCTTTATTGGATAATTGAGATATTGATAACTAACCTCCTATAGGAAGTTTGTATTTTTAAAATTTATGAAATAAAGAGAAATATTTAAATACTTGCGAAGCCATAGTTTTAAGTAATTAGGATGTTTTTACTTTGACACCTATTCTTAGTAATGTAACAACAAATATTTTAAGTTAGCAACTAATACAGGTATGTACGGAGAACACTGTCAGAAAGAATGCCAAAAGAATTTCAACTATGCTTTGACAAATACTGATAATCAGTCAAATTATTTTGCTAATTCTCTTAATAAACTGAATATTCTCAAAAAGAGTATTATAGCTTAATTGCAGAGTCTAAAAATAATCATAGCATAGTTTTCGTATAAACTTTGCTGACTTAAAATATCAAGCTATTTTGGTAGTATTTGAGTATACATACATCTTTTCATATTATATCTTGGCCTTTAGATGGCAGCATTGTCTTTGTATATTTCTGTGACATAGCTTTTATGTCCTTGATGTAACTATAAGGATGTAATGCCTCTATAAGTTTCTGCTGATGGTTTCTGCTGATGTTGTGGTTTATTTTACATTTTTGTTCTTTATGTGACCTTAATGGGAAAATTTCTTCTTAAGTTATTTAAAATAATTATATCTAGAATGCCACAGGATGAACTTATCATTTTACACAAAGTAGTAAGATAGTAGAACATTTTTATTTGTGGCACTGGTTTAAGTAAGATAAACTTTAGAAAAGGGGAAGGATTCCTGTGTTTATGAGGGAGAAGTTTTATTCATGTGGAAAGTGAGGACAATGATTTGCCATAAATGAGTTATGGTGAAGCAGAGAACTGAGGACTTAGATGTACAATTTTTTTTTCTTTTTTTTTTCTTTTTGAGATGGAGTTTTGCTCTGTAACCCAGGCTGGAGTGCAATGGCACAATCTCAGCTCACTGCAACTTCCTCTTCCCGGGTTCAAGCAATTCTCCTGCCTCAGCCTTCTGAGTAGCTAGGATTACAGGTGCAAGCCACCATGCCCAGCTAATTTTTTTTTGTATTTTTAGTAGAGATGGCGTTTCACCATGTTGATCAGGCTGGTCTCGAACTCCTGACCTCATGATCCGCCCACCTCGGCCTCCCAAAGTGCTGGGATTACAGGTGTGAGCCACCGTGCCTGGCCTTAGATGTAGAATTTTCCTAAAAGAGAATTCTTTGAGTTCTGTTTCAGTTATTTTTGAGTGAGACAAGTGTCATGTACCTACATAGGTATAGTTTGCATTTGCTGTAAAACTCTTGTGTCGACTATACAAATAGATTTGAGGAGTATAGCTGTAGTGAGGGTCTAGCATATTGTATGTGTCTGTCTCTTCTAGTGATAGGTTTTATATCACTTTTGTATAGTGCATGCCACAAAGCTATTTTTAAGTCATATTTAGTTTGAGCATATAGTCATTATCTAGAAACCTCAGTTAAGTATATTCCCTCTGCTTCTTTAATTTCCCTTTACCAGATTCTGCTTCTCTACTTTTTGGACAGAGAACCTCTTTGGGTGGCTTTTTATTCCATTGTAAAACGATGAGGTCAGATAGATTACCTGCCATTTGTTATATAGGCCAGTGTTTTAAACTACTGGAATTTTATGAGTTATTCCAAAAATAGCTTCTGTGCTATGCCCTATGTCAGAGCATTTTTGATGTAGATCTGTATGCGTTATGTGTGTGTTTGGCCTATTTTTTACATTTTCTACTCTGAATAATTAGGCTGTAAACTATTATAGATTACTCAATTCTCAAGAAAATAGTAATACTATGAATAGATTTCAGAAAGTTATAGGGAAATGATTAAAGTTTCCTAATGGAAAGTTGATTTCCTGAAAGTTAATTGTGACTGTTTACTTTTCAGTCTCTTAGTTGATATTTTACTAGTTTTATAATTCTGTAACTTCTCTTAGAGTCCTTTGACTGCTGCTGTAACAATCTTGTTTTAAATTTCATCCTTTGGAGGCTTACATGAATGATGTAGGATCAAATTCACCTCTCCAGGCTTTCCCCTCTGACCCCCTAGGCTGAAAGCATTTTAAGGGGAGATGGAGGCAAACGCCATTTTTGAGTTGCACTGAACTCAGTTAAAACCTTGATCCTGCTGTTTCTTACTCATGTGACTTGCTTTAGTTATCTTAATTTTTGCACTTTGTTTTCCTTCCTTGCAGAAAGGATACAATACTACTTCATACATGTTCTATTGAGGATCAGACTAAATGAGATTAAGAGGTAAAGCGCCAAATGAGTTTCATTGCCACAAAACACAAGAAAGCTTCAATAAAGGTTTTTTTCCTCTCCTATCAGGAGAGGATAGTGAAGCCTATTATTTGCTTTCTGCAGTTTACTAATTTGAATTGGGCTGTATCAATGTCTAATATCACCTAGTCTGATTTTACCTGTTAGCCACTGACAGTTTAATTTTTTTTTCGCTTTGCTGTGATTTGAGGCTGTTGTAGCAGTTAGGTGAAAAAATTGGTAGCCATGTTGATAATCAACTAGAGTAGTATATAAGATAAACATTTGTGTCAGAGTTTAAATAGCAGTAGTTAATTCAGCATTATGTGAAAGCTTCCATTTCCTGACTCTTACTGTTCACCATAGAGTTAATAAATTAATGGGTTTATATATGAGTTAATATATTAAGGAGATTGGTTGTCCGCACCCTTAGTTCCCCTCCTATAATCTTGATGTCTTATTTCTCAAATACTCCTTGTGAAGTGAGTTTAATTGTAATACCAGACATAAATAATTTACATTTTTGAGGGATTTTGTACAAAGGGTTAAGTACTCACTTGAGCCTCCCAAATCATCCAGAGTATATACTCACCTTCAGTGTTCTTTCCCCTCTTAATGGATGGGGCATTTACTTAAACCCAGAATGGTAGTTTCCAGTGAACAGTAATATTTGAATGTGACATTCTAAAGAGGTGATCTAAAGATATTGAACATCATCTTATTGTTGTCTTTGTCCATTTGAGTTGCTGTACCAAAATACTATAAACTGGATAACTTACAAACAACAGACATGTGTTTGTCACAGATCTGGAGGCTGACAAGTCCAAGATTAAGGCACTGGCAGGTTTGGTGTTTGGTGAGGGCTTGCTTTCTAGTTTATAGACACCTTCTCCCTGTATCCTCACATGGTAGAAAGGCAAACAAGCTCCCTGTGTTCTATTTTATAAAGGTACTAATCCCATATATTAGGGCTCTGCCCTCATGATTTAATCACTCCCCAAAGATCCCACTTCCTAATACTATCATCTTGGAGGTTAGGATTTCAACATATGGGTTTTGGGGGTACACAAACCTTTAGACTATAGCAACTACATCTCAGGATTTTGCTATCATTTGCTGGTAATAGAAAATATTTGATACAAATTATCTTTTATTGAGTATTTTTAATATACCAGGTACTATGCTGTTTTATATAATTAATCCTCATAACTACCACATGAGGTAGCTATTTTTATCCAATTTTACCAGTGAGGTAATTGAGGCATAAAGAAGTTAACAACAGGTGGGTGTCAAAGTCAAAATTCTTTTTTATTTATTTATTTATTTATTTATTTATTTTTTATTATACTTTTAAGTTTTCGGGTACATGTGCACATTGTGCAGGTTAGTTACATATGTATACATGTGCCATGCTGGTGCGCTGCACCCACTAACTCGTCATCTAGCATTAGGTATATCTCCCAATGCTATCCCTCCCCCCTCCCCCCTCCCCACCACAGTCCCCAGAGTATGATATTCCCCTTCCTGTGTCCATGTGATCTCATTGTTCAATTCCCACCTATGAGTGAGAATATGCGGTGTTTGGTTTTTTGTTCTTGCGATAGTTTACTGAGAATGATGGTTTCCTGACTTCAAACTATACTACAAGGCTACAGTAACCAAAACAGCATGGTACTGGTACCAAAACAGAAATATAGATCAATGGAACAGAACAGAGCCCTCAGAAATAACGCCGCTTACCTACAACTATCTGATCTTTGACAAACCTGAGAAAAACAAGCAATGGGGAAAGGATTCCCTATTTAATAAATGGTGCTGGGAAAACTGGCTAGCCATATGTAGAAAGCTGAAACTGGATCCCTTCCTTACACCTTATACAAAAATCAATTCAAGATGGATTAAAGATTTAAATGTTAGACCTAAAACCATAAAAACCCTAGAAGAAAACCTAGGCATTACCATTCAGGACATAGGCGTGGGCAAGGACTTCATGTCCAAAGTCAAAATTCTAACCCAGATCTGTTAAGATTCCCAAACTTCTCTTCTCTAGCCCTTTGGATTGCATGGATACATTACCTGTAATGCTAATCCACACACGTTTGAACCAAGTAGCAACTTCCAAAGGACATTATCTCCCTTGAAAACACTTATGGACCAGTGCTGTGAGACATCAAAGGAAGAAGTTAATTATTAGCATGAGTAGAAAATCATTTTTTAGGATGATAATTGATTTCAGGAGAAGCTGCAAGTACCAGCAGAAGTGTATTTAAAAATTTTTCTAGGAAAATTCCTGAAATTATCAAAGAGGAAAGCTAGTATTTAGTGTTAATCTTAATCCTATTTGAATATGAATATAATTAATAATAGAATTGCATATTTTATACAAAATTTATCTGTATTACAGACATAGTGTTTTATATTTTTGTGATATTTTGATTCAGAAGCTAGTACCATTTGATTTTTGTCCAGAAGATTTAATGGCAATTTTAATGAATTCATGAACTGATAACTCTGTACTCTGTTCGTTAACACTTGTTTCAGATGTTCATTCAGTTCCATTAACAGTTGAACAGTTACTATGTGCCAGGCACTGTGAGAGGTGTCGAAGAATTAAACAAGAGTTGTACTGCCAAAGAGAGAAGATCCTGGTCTCATGATAGTGCTATAGAAACACCAATTGCAAAAATAGTTATTCTTATGTGAGGGATAAGAAAGGAATCTGAAAATCCTATAAATAGTAAGTGACATTTGAACTAAGTTTTGAATTACATGTAGTGATGTGATGAATATGCAAGCAGACATATTTTAGGGTAAGGTAATTGCACTAATGGAAAAGAGCGTTAACAAAGATAAAACATCAGAAAAATATGGGGAATGCTTAATAAGTGGTGAGTGTTACAGTGCCACTAGGTTGATAGGCTAGGTAGTAGGGAAGTATTCATATTTGGTCTGGAAAAGAAAGAAAGGACCAGGTTGTTAAATTTTTTTCAGTGTCATGCTGTGAAATTTGAAAGTCTCTAGGTAATAAGAACTATAGCATGAGATTTTAGCAAGTGTGAAATGTGATCAGATTTTAATTCATGTTTTATTTATTTTGAGAAATTAAGAAAAATATAGAATACAAAAAGGAGTAATAACAGCTGTATGCCCATCATGCATAAATTGACAGTTGTTAACATTTTATTAAATTTGCTGCTGCTGCTTGAATTAATAAAGCAAATAAACTTCAAGTCTCTGTTGTCTTACATTCGTACTGTTGTCCCATTGTTCCCTTCCAGAGCAACTGCTATGATGATCTAAAATGCTTTAAAAAATATTTTAATATGTATGTGGATACCCATGATGTGGTATTATTTAGTTTGTGGTCACATGTAATTTTTATCTAGTGACATATGGTTAAATATCTGGTCTCACAAAGTATATATGAGTCTACAATTTGCATGTTTACTTTTATTTTTGAGATCTAGCCATAATGGATATAATTCATTCTTTTTCATTGTTAGTATTCTATTATATGTATAAATCTCTGGGTTATTCATTCCCTATTGAAGGACACTTACATTGCTTCTACTGTTTTACTATCAGAGGCAGTATTGCAATAAAATTATTGTATAAATCTCTTGTGCTCATCTTCAAGAGTTCTCTACGGCATGTATGAGAAGTATATACAATATGGTACTAAGATATGTACATTTTCAAATTTTTCTATATCATGTCAAATCACTCTCTACTGGTAATTGAAATCATGTTTTAGAGATGTATCTTGCTGATGGAGTGTCAACTCTTTTGAGGGCCAGGAGTATGTGCTCATCTTTTTATTCATCCCTCCTAGTGTTGGAATATAATAGACATTCAATAAATGTTGGGTTAGGGACAGATGGGTTACTACTGCATTGTGCATGCTTTAAAAAATGTATCACTTCAAATATTTTGGTGACATATTTTATTAAATAAAAGCTTAAAATAGCTTAAAGAGTCAAATGTTTTTTCACTTTTAAAGTAAGTAAATTGTTTTGACCTAGTTAGCACATTAATGATGCCATTCTTTATGTATCAAATTTATCCAGCCAAAGTCACTAATGTACTCAAGGGGTATTTTTTGGCATAATTGTCATTAACAACATGCAGTTCTGATCAACTAGAATGTAATTCTTGTCAGAATTATGTTGACTTGTACATTCTTACTGTTAATAAAATCGGTTTTATTTTGTTTAAGTGGTATTTGAAAGATCCAATTTAATTTAAAACAAGTTTTTTTTTGTTTGTTTTTTTTTTAAAGTAGAGACAGGGTCTCACTATATTACCCAGGCTGGTCTCGAACTCCTGGGCTCAAGCGATTCTCCTGCCTTGGCCTCCCGAATTGCTGGGATTGTAGGCATCAGCCGCCATGCCTGGCCTAAAACAAGTTTTTTTGACAGTATAATTTCAATCTGAAGAATAAATACATTTTTACTCATTCTAAATTCTTTGCTAGATCGTATCCTCTTATTCTCTTTTTAGTCTATTGGTATCTTTCTCTTAAGGTTTTTTTTTTTTAATCACATAGCTTGGCAGGAACATAAGTGGATTATATTCTATCATTTGAAGGCATTGAAAGCAATAAAGAATGAATGTGTATTTTTTCTTTCCCTGTGTGCCAGTGTCGTATGGAAGACAGGCAGTGTCTTGGATGATATCCAAACAATTTTTCTTTAGAATGCGTTATTTTTTACCCAGCAGATTTACCTGCTTAATTATATTAGTTTAGCAATATTAAAATTAGTTCACTAACTCTGGGGATTCATCAGCTGATGATAGGAGATGGCCAAATGCAAACGGGATCTCAGGAGGAAGCTAGCTTAGTATTAAAAACTCCGATAAGGATATCCCAGTGTGGATAATGCAGAATTTGTTATGGTTAAAAATGGGAAATTCCAAATAGTATTTAAGTATTCTTTAAAAATATATTATTTTCTGGGTCAAATTTTAGAATGCTTCTTTTGGATTTAAAATTTATAGTTAGTAGATTATTTTTAGTGTAATTCCTTGGCTAGTGCTTTTTTCCCCGCATACATAGTCTGTAGTTTAAGTCCTTTATTTTTAATAAAAATCTAATTTTTATTTGCTTTCTTTTTTGACTACCTGTTAAAATCAGATATTTGAAGCAAAACAAATTATCTCTAAGATACAAGTGTGGAAGTGCAGTCTTGGGCTTTGTGCTCAAGTGTTGGCAACGGGAGATAGTGGGTTGAGATAAATACTTGAGTCATTAGGCTTAGCAAATAGAAATTTTATAAGGTTAGATGGCAGTGGCATGCTAGTAGTACATTAAGCCTGTCATCTATGAGGATATTTTCCTGAACTACCTTTCTAGCCAGTCAACAAGTGAAATGTATTATTTGGATCTAGGAAGAAGTTTTGGCTTATGTTTTTATCTACAGTAATGAGGTTCTAGGGTTTTAGGATATCCAAGACTTATTCCCAGTTATTTCAGTGACTAAGCTTAAAGGAAGGAGAATTGGAGAATTAGCTTTTTTTCTTTCTTTCTTTTTTAAATAAAGATTTGCCTTTCTAAATATAGTTTACAAACTGTAGTTGAATCTGGCTTCTGGGTAATAGGATGCACTTTTTCCATCATTTTATTGTAGTCATTATCACAAAGATACATTATTGTAAATGTCCTATGGCACTTGGGCCTTTGTCAGGTAACCCTGTCTTCAGGCAAAGATATACAGGTGATGTTCCTATCTAAACCTGTGTGCTGAGTACTGTTCCTATTAGTGCTGCAGATTTTGCTTACTCATATTAGGTAGGTTGTCTTCTTTTGCTGTCTTTCTTGAAATTATTTACAAAGGTTTGAACATAAAGTTACCTGACAGGCAGTAGAAGGATGTATTCATCATGTGAGTTTTGGGGTGGATTCTTTTTGTTGTTGTTGTTGACTATATCATCTAGATTTTAATAGCCAAGAAATTTAAAAGCCAGATAAGTCCATACTGTTTCGATACTTTTTTTTCCCAACCCTTCTTCTCTTGCATCTTAGTTGTAGCCACATCTAGGTTGCAGACTATATCAGTATAGTATTTTTCTTTAGTGGCTGCCATATTTCATTATTTTTGGTTTCTAAAGTATGATGGTAGAAGTACTCAAGTTACTTCAGGAGAGTTTGGGGATAAAAAATTTGTAGTGTCTGTTACCAGATCTTTATTGGCTATTTTTGATTGGAGCATAAAATCTAGATGGTTATCATTCACTTTAATAAAACATATAAATAAATATATTGAGACTCTGTAATACAAAGAAAAGTGTTTGTAAATCCGAGTCCTTCTTACTGAACTATAGTTGGGTGATTTTCTTTTATTTTCATTTTTACTGTATATCTTTGAGAATATAAAGAAGAAGGCATATATTTATATTCATTACTGTTTAAATGTCCAAGTGAATGCCGAGAGGTTATAAAATTATTTGCATCATGTTCTGCTAGCTTTTCATTGTAACTCCTCTGAGAACATGATAAAACTTCTATATCTTTTTAGTAGGTTAATATTTATTCTAAGTATTTGAAGATAATTTTGTAGCTTGCTATTTCATTTTAAATTGTTGCAGGACACAATTTAATATATACACATATACTCATTCTATTAATATACTGATAAATCTCTGTTTATCATATATAATTGTAGGCAGTTTCGTCATGTGATCTAGTGTACATTCTATAGTTTTTCATTGTTTTAAGCTTTTTTGTGCGAAGAATTTAATGGAAAAAAGTGTGAAAGGTTAAAGATACATTGTATATATTCCTCTGAATTCACTCATAAACTAAGATGTTTCTAAAGGTTGACTTTTATTGGTCATATCTACAGTCCAGGAGTGCTCTTTCCAAAATACTATTTTTATCATTTCAGAAATATGTAGTGGCTCATTTCAAAGATTTCTTCAGTTACTAGTCTCTGTCTTATTACTTTTTTTTTTTTTTTACTTTTTGTACTTGTCCTTTTATCATTCTTCTTCTTTCTTCCAGAATGTGTTCATTACTACCTTCAAGCTCAGCTGAATATTATTTTTCGCAAATACTCTTTGAGAATTACCTCACATTTTTTACTTTCCTGTATTCTGTCAGCTTCCTGTATTTAGTTAGTTCTTACTAATCCATTGATAATTTGTTGTAGGTTTGAGAGTTTTAGTTTGGTAATGTCTCCCAGTGTAACTCCTTGGAATAAGAATGAGATCGTTTGCATACAGGTTAAAGAAACCTGTATATTCTTCAGTGTTTTGATTAAATGGATAGTTGTTAGAACTTCTTAAAAATAAAATTTTTTTCAGTGTATGAATTGTAAATTTTCTGAAAGGAAATGCCAGTGAAGATGAACCATTGATATACTTAAGTCCTTTTGGTTTAGTTCTGGGAAAATTCTTTTTTTTTTTTTTAGATGGAGTCTCACTCTGTCACCCAGGCTGGAGTGTAGTGGCACGATCTTGGCTCATGGCAACCTTTGCCTCCCAGGTTCAAGCAATTGTCCTGCCTCAGCCTCCCAAGTAGCTGGGACTACAGGCGTGCACCACCACGCCCAGCTAATTTTTGTATTTTTAGTAGAGACAGGGTTTCACCATGTTGGCCAGGATGGTCTGGATCTCTTGACCTTGTGATCCACCTGCCTTGGCCTCCCAGAGTGCTGGGAGGCGTGAGCCACCTTGCCCGGCCAAAAATTCTTTTTGAGATAAGGAAGAAAGAGTTTCTTTTAAAATCACATTTTAAATGAGACACGTCAGTAACTTTAAACATAACCATGTATACTTTAATATGTACATAAAAGTATAGCTTTTAGGATGTAAAATTCAATTTTTATTTACTGAATTGGTGAAATATACTTTATTCTATAGCAATATCAAATGATTTTTCATTAACATTCATACAAGAAGAATGGCAATGATAGTTTGAAGAAGTAAAATCCCAAATAAGTGTGTTCTTTTTAAGAATTAGGTAGATTTTAGAAAATGATTTCTTTAAAGTGGATTTTGAAACTTAATGTCTTTAAACATTTTTATTTACTGAATTATTTTTATTATTTTATTACAAATTACTTATATATTTTATTACAGATTACCTGTTATATATTTTCATTCACATGGTTGTACATCTCATTGAAGATATTTGGTTTGTTTCAGTATTTCATCCTTCTGTTTCAGGCAACCCTAACAAAAATCTCTCAGGACTGCTAAGAAGTGTAGTCTCTTCTTTTGTCATACTTTAACTACTTGATTCTTGAAAAGATGAAAGTTAACTAGTTGCTTCTGTGGTTGAGTTTGTTCAGAAGAGCTTGACTTTATTGTTGCAATTAGAGGTAGATATTAAATATAATATTTGATAGATATTTGCTTCTTGGTACCAATAAAATGCATCAGGCAGATCTGGCATTAAATTTAGTTCAGAACACCGGCATTGCATGCTTTGAGAGTAATATACCACGCAGAGGTTACACTGCCAAGTGTTTTTTAAAAAATACTCTATATAAAATTTTTAGTTTTTAGTTTCATAAATTCTTCCTGTATATTTTTTCTTTAATATGTTCTAACAATTTTGTAGAATCAAAAATGGGAAAAGAATGTCCAAGAATAAGGATAGATATTTTGTTACAGTAATGCAGTTTGTTTTTTCATTTTCTTGGAGGATTAAGTGACATTTGGACAATTTGAGAGGGGAAAAAATTGGACAAGTGTTGGTTCTGCCAAACTATTGTTTATCCTTGGATTAAATTGTGTTTTTTTTCCCCTCTAGAAGTAATATCTTTTTCTAGTATACCCATATGGCTTTCTGCTATAAAGTTAGTCCAAGTATATAAGAATAATCTTTTTTCATACATTAAAATATATTTAAAACAATCACATTTTTCTAATATACTTTATGTTATCATGTTTTTAGATTACAGTCAAAAACAGGGTTTTTTTTAAGAATATAATTATGCTAATTGCTGACCAGTATAATAATAGGAGGAATTTCACATCTGATCTTCAATAGTGGTAAATCATTTTCAGTCTAGTGTGTGCATTTGCCTAGTGTCACAGGTTAATTCTTTAGACATGGGTACCTTCCCCCTTTCTGTTAAGGCATACCTTTCTCAGCTATTGTAGAAATGAACTTCCAGTTATTGGAATCAACTTGTAATCACCTTAGTGCTTACCCTCCATCTCTGAGCTTCTATATTAGTACATGTCTAAGGTTATTTGTTTGTATGCATTATAATGCTATATTTACATTAAATTTGCTTGTAACTTATAATCATGCAGTTTCCTCTTCTGGTCCTACTTTTCAAAATTTAAAAAAAAAACGTATTTTTTTTTTTTTAAAGATACTGTCTTAACCTTAAAAGTCATACTATCCTCTAAGCCTGCTTTTTGGCAAATCTCCTTATTGCATGCCTGATAATGAGCCATATATTGTTGTGTGTTGGGGGGGGGTGGGGGAGTGGGAGAGTGAAAATATTTATATTCAAGAACTCAAAATGTTTTAATGATAGTTGAAAAATTATGAGTAAAATGATATCAAAATATTTGATCTGATTTTTCTAATTTCTAACATCTAAAAACTAGTACTATCAATGCCTTAAGAAAAAGGTTGTATATATTCACCACATTATTTAAACAAGACTAGTGGAATTTATTTTCGATTTTACCTTATTCTCACACCAATAGTGTAGAATTTGTAATTTAACAATTGAAATGATTACTTCTTGTAAATATGTACGTTGTTTTAGGGGACTTTTCCATTTTTAGACAGTGAATGGCAGTACCCACTAAGTCGTGGTCCGCGTAAGACTTCGGTGGTTTCATTTACTATTAACGTGCTCTTTGACAGCGGGCCTTTACTAATCTCACACCATGGGTTTGAAATTTTTTCCTTAAAGCTTTATACTTGAATTACAATATATTGTGTCCTTTGTTTTCTCCTGGAAAAGGATTTTAAACAAACTTTCTATTGCACTTGTTGAATATGTATTTTATAGTAACCACCATGAAGTTTGCAGCATTTAAGAAGATGAAGAAGCGAAAATAAAAGATACACATTCAAGAAGGCTTGGTTTCACAGTTGGTCATAATCCTTTCTGCTGTCATTGGTACCCTAACCCTCTACCTACCAGAACAAAAGAAACTGAATTGAAAATTGTGGGAGCTGGGGAACATTCTGTTGGCAGCACATCGCATGGCCCATAGGCGTTGTCAGGTCTCAGTTTGATGCCCTTTATTCTTTCTGACAGATGTGAGGTAGGGTCTATGAGGGGGAAGTCATTACTAGAGAGAGGGCAGTGTCAGATCAAAAGTAACCAGTGATCAAACAAGGTAAAGGGCTGTGGAAAATAGGCTCTCTTTCTGGCCTCAACACCTGCCTGATCACTGAAGGGAATAGTCCTTATGTGTCAGGGCAAGTTGATTTTCTTTGATGTACAGTGAATTAGAAGTCAGAGTGGAAGCTTAACTGGAGCACAGAGATTTTCATTTCCTAGTTCTTGGGCAATTTAGGTGTTTATTTATTTTTTAACCTTAATTACCTAGAAATTCTGTTGAATAAAATATTAAAATGTACTCATTCTGACTTTGTTATCACTATATATTTGGAAATGCTACTAATAAGCAATTTCCAATAGCACTGTAGGTCAGGCTTTACAAGTCATCAAACTCTACATTTCTCAAGCTTCTAATTGTAACTTCAGTTGGATCATTTGTAAAATATAATCGTGGATATAAAGTGCATAGTACTGAGCTTGGCACGTAGCAGGTCTCCTCATGGTAAAATTTGGGAAGTTACCTCACTAAGTAATTTAGAATAAATTTGAATTAACTCTTTGCACATAAATACTTATTACTATGTTTTCTTTTAAGATAACCCTTTCTAATCAAGTCAATTGAAAGAAAATTTAAAGAGACAATCTCATTGGGGTTTTTGTATGTATGGTTCTTTGTCCCTGCCCTTTCATCTTTAGAGTATGTGACTGAAGTCCAGAAGGATGATATTTTTGTCTTTTGTTAGCTTCCTGTGTTGATAAATTGAGAATTGACAATTTCTAAAAATTTCAGTTATATTGTTTTTCTTTACATTAAGAGCAAAGATTTGACCACTACTAGATTTCAGTGTCTCAACCTTTGATATTTTAAATACTGCCACATTTTATTCAGGTTCATAAATAGTTAACAGTCATTTTGTCCTCAAAACTCTGGATGTAAGAGTTTTTTTGAAATTACTTCTTTTCTAGTCGGAGGAATAAAGAATCTTAGTACTTTAGCATTTTAAAAGTGATTTTTTAATGTAGTAATTTGTCTGTCCATCTTTGCATGAAGTCTCATGTTTGGTTTTGATACTCTCAGGTAACCTTACATCTTCTTCCTTTATATATTTGGAAATGTCAATATAAAACAATATATATTATGTTGCATTGTCTTCACATTAATATTTGTCTTATAGACTACTGTTAGCTATAAATATATTTTATGCTTGGAAAATTTCAGAATAATCTGTTGAATATATATATATATATATACTGATATTTCTGGTTTGACTTAAGCAAAATTTGCTTATAAATTATTGTATGTTTTGCTTCGGCTTTCATTTTAAGGTAGTTTGACTTAGAACTTCTTATATAAGATTTTATATCTATTTTTGAAGCTTTTTGAAAATTACAAGATCTTAATACAGATTCATTTCATAATCTTTAACTATAGACTCTTTTTTTTTTTTTTTTGCTTTTGCTTTTGCTTTTCATTGTTAACATGTTTGCCCTAGCCACATGGCTCACGCCTGTAATCCCAGCACTTTGGGAGGCCAAGGCGGTGGATCACTTGAGGTCAGGAGTTCGAAACTAGCCTGGTCAAACATGGCGAAACTCCATCTCTACTAAAAATACAAGAATTAGCTGGACATGATGGTGCACAACCATAATCCCAGCTACTTGGGAGGCTGAGGCAGGAAGATTGCTTGAACCCAGGAAGTGGAGGTTGCAGTGAACTGAGATCGAGCCACTGCACTCCAGCCTGGGTGACAGAGCGAGACTCTGTCTCAGAAAAACCCAACAACAACAAAAAACAAAAAGTTTGTCCTGAACTACCTCTGACGGACAGTAACTTGAAACCAATATGATAGTATTACTCTGATTTAGGGAGAAGAATGATTTTTGTTTTGGTTTTCTCAGGTAATTCCTATAATCCTTCTTTTAATCTGAATATTTGTTTAAAAAGATTGGAGTTGTTGATGTTTTAATATTAATGTTAGGAGGAAGCATTTATAAAAAGTGAATTTCTGTAAGTAAATATAAATTATTTTTTTCAAAATGGACCTTGGCAACATAGAATTTTACTAGTTACAATCGTTGGTTCATGATATACTGTGGTAATTGGTCCAGGCATAATCTTATTTCATTATAAAAGTTAATTTATCAAAAAGCTTTTGAACATTTACTCAGGAATGCTCCATCCATACTATTAATTAGAATATTATCAATAACTTTCATCTACCTATGCATTCCTCCCTTTTCTCATCTTGACTCCCCTTCAAAGGTAACTGCTATCCTGAATTTTATGTTTATCATTCTTTCCATTTTGTTACATTTGTATATATGTCTGATCAATACATTATTTAGTTTTTACTAGTTTTTAATCAAATAAGTTTCTAAGGAGGTCATTGATGAACTGGTTGATACTATTCGATTCTAACTTTTAAGATATTCTCTACTATATTTTCACATCAAATTATTTCAGATCTTTAGATTGAATATGTGGTATCTGTATGTTGGTCCCTTGCATTTGCATTTTCCATTTATAAGTTATATTCATAAATATGGATAACGAGGTCTTTTTTTTTCAGTTTTGATTTGTTGCAATTTTAGCAATTCCTGTGACTTGATGTACGGGTTAGAAGAGTTACTCTGTTAGGTGACAGGTGTAGTTGGTCAGGAATGTCTAGCCATTTCCCAGTTTGGAATGGAAATAAGTGAATTTTTTGCTTACCAAATGACTTTTATGTTTTACTTATCAATGTGTAGTGTCATTAATAAGTTCAGCCATTGTAATTTTTCATAAGGATAAAATGATTGCACTAAATTTCTTTGATTGCTAGAAGTGCTATTGATTTAATAACAGCTTTAAAGGAGAAAAATGGAAAAAACACATTAAATATTCATGTTGATTTTAAGACTTGGATTTCAAAACTACCAATTTGTAAGAAACATTAGTCTTTCTTTTTTCTGTAACAGCTTAGTTAATTGGTCAGTAGCTTAGTATTTATCTCGTACACAGTTTTGGTGAAATCAAACCAAACAGAATATTTGCTTTCACTACAGATGGAGTTTTCTCCAGTTTCCATTTTTAACATGAAGTCTATGTAAAATAAAAAATGTGTGCTCATATCTGCCTTCATACTAATGCTAGTCCTTTGGAAATGTGGTTGGTTGTAACTAAGAATAGTCGGTACTCAGAATGGTTAATGATTTCTTGATATTGAGTGAACTAATTGATAAAATTTTGTTGGAGATCAAATTAGCACTTTTTAACATTGACAACAATAGATTTTTTTCCTTTTGAACAAGTTATGATCAATTGTATTTACAAGGTTGTAGGATATAGAATACATTTTTTTTTGAGATGGAGTCTTGCTCTGTCGCCCAGGCTGTAGTGCAGTGGCGCAATCTCGGCTCATTGCAGCCTCCGCCTCCTGGGTTCAAGCGACAGTCCTGCCTCAGCCTCCTGAGTAGCTGGGACTACAGGTGCCCGCCACCATGCCCGGCTAATTTTTTTTGTATTTTTATTAGATACGAGGTTTCATCAGGATATAGAATACATGTTTGTACCAGTCTCAATCTTTAGGAGATTTTCATCTAAGTGGAAAGCTCATGTGGGCATATGTATGTGTGTGCACGTGCGATGATGTGTGTGCACGTGTGATGATGTGGGTGCACGTGTGATGATGTGTGTGTACCTGTGATGATGATGTGTATGTGTGTATGTATAAAACAATATAAGGTGATAGTGTGAGTTTATTAGAAGGGGAGTTTTTTTTGTTCCCTTGGTACTTTATATTGCGACTATACTTCTTTGCTTTACGAAGTGTTCTAGGAAATCTATATTTGTTGATTTGTGTGTGTTCTTTAAAATATATCTTGGTGAGATTGCTTATGAATTATTAATAAAACAGTTGGCCTAGAAGGTTTTGGGTTGTAGTTTGAGAAGTTTCACATAATTAATTGCATTGAAGTTTATTCAGTGTTGTTTTAAACATATGAAGGACCTAAACAGTAATCCCTTGCATACTTTTTAAAACAATATCAAATAATTTTTTAAAGATAAAATGGTATAGCTTATTGGCTTTTCTCAATGTAGATCAGTCATTTGAATAATTTAATGGAGAAAAGTTATCACGTGGTTCATAGCAGTCATTTCCTTATGGTATTTGGGAGAAGAAACAGAGATTTGATAGTGGTGTGACATTATTTTATACCCTAGAAAACTATATTGAAAGCTAGGGCATACATGATTCTGTTGTTACAGGTAGTATGATTCTGGATCCATAAAGTATCTTTGGCTACTTCATGGTTATTAGCTATATGGTTCAGTTATTTTTTTGTAACCCCATATCCTATTGTTCTCTCATGCATTAAGTATTTATTGAATATTAACCACATATGAAGCAGTATGATTCCAGACCCTTTTCCATAGGCCATGCCGCTCTACTGATTTTATAGTAACTTTTAACTAATAGGAGTAATTTCCTATTATGTTGTATTTACCTATCTAAGTGCTTGCTGGGGAAGACAGTAACACCTGGTATCAAAGCCACTGTTCCCGAGCCTGGACTGTTAACCTCTCATATATTGTATACTGTGTTTTAAGAGTAAGAATTTGAAAGGGATGTCACTTATGTAATACTTATTTTACTAATGATAACTTCTAAGTTATTTCATCTTCAAGTGAAATATTTTGAATATTAAAGTTAAAGAAGCTATTTTATAGTATAAAATGTGGTGTACTCATTACAATGACTTGTTCTGATAATTTTTTATAAAGGTATTTTGCTGTTAAAAGACATTTCATTGAGCTATGGTAGTACTTGTTCTGATAATTTTTTATAAAGATATTTTGCTGTTAAAGACTTATTTCATTGAGCTATGGTAGTACTTGGGTAATGCATAGGTACCAGTACTTGAAGAATTAAATAAAGTGAATTGAGTTTTGGCATTATTCTATTGAGCTGTTGTTTATTTATTGTTAAGGACATTGTCCACTGTATCCTATGAGTCCTCCCTTACGAGAACCTGCAGTTAAGTATTCCCCCTGGTCTTAATACTAGGGAAAGCTAGACTTTAAGCAGTTGTTTTCTTTTATTAAGATAATGCTGTGAATTTTATTAAAGAAGTATAGTTGTCCTTTTCCTCTTTGCTTTGACATCTAAGAAACCAAGAAACAAATGGTAGTCCATCTAAGGCAAAGTATTCAGGACTTCCATCTTTATTATAGAATAACTTTTTGGAAAATGCTTCTTTTTCCTTTTTCCTTAATTTTTATTTCTACTTGTGTTTCTCCTGTAGGGTTTATTTCCAGAAAGAGCTGCCTCAATTTCTTTTTGGAAAGAGACAAGATATACCTAAATATAAACAGAAGTTCTTACATAAGTATATTTTAACTTTAAAATACCTTCTTGTTTGCATAGGCAATTGTGGTATAATGAAAAGCACCTTGGAGCTTGAATTGGGAAGATCAAAGGATAGATAATTACCTCTGTCTCTTAGTTGAGTGACCCTTAGCAAGTGACTCTGAGGTGGTTTTCTCATTTATGGCATAAGAATAACATTATTACTTTAGGATTAAGTCAGGTATAGGTAAAAGTGTTAGTCCCATGTTAAATGATTAGTTAGAGTATCTCTTCAGTCAGTTACCTGTCAAAACTCTTGATAAATATTGAAAGCTATTCATAATTTAAAAGTATATACTTGGGTTGATTTTACAATATATTGAGATATATAAGAAAGAGGCCCAAATAATCCTTGTTCTCATAAAAAAAAGTGCATATTATAAAATTCTAATAGTATAGAAAAGTAGAAAATAAAAACTGAAAGCCTCCTGCTAATTCCTCTGGTGATTATTTTCAGAAAACTTTTAATACACATACCAACATGCGTGTTATCTGTCCCTATTTTCAAAAATTATATTGCATTTTCTCTTCTACAAGACTTCATTATTGATGGGTACTATGGCTCTTTTCATTTTTTCCCATCACAAACAATAGCCATAAATTTTGATGGTTTTCTATCAGAAGAATATATTTTCATATTCTCCTGCCCTGTTTATGTTATCTTGTTGATAATTTTGATGAAACCAAGAGGCACGTCTTTCTACATACTTCTCTTCATCTCCATTCCTAGTGTTTTTTTTTTTTTTTTTTTTTTAAATAATGCCCATGTCTGCTGCTGTCATTCTCTGAGACCACCAAATAGTTTAATACCTGGAGTCAGAGATAAGAATAAACAGGCTTAAGATACTTTAAATAATGTTCAATACTATATACTTGGTCATATCATTAGTGAGCATATTTTTCTTTTGGGAAGTAACTAATGCTTTCCTTAAGGCCAGGCCAGACAAAGGGACACACAGTGACAAACTTCTTGGTGTTTATCCTCATCAAGTGGTTTGTGGGAAGATAGTTTTTGTGTCAGACAGATATAGATTCCAACACCAATATTAACCATTTTACAAATTGCAGGTTCCTTCTTAAGCATTTAAGCTCCTTGGATCTTGATTTTTTAAATGTATAGATTGGAGACAATATAATCTGTTTTGTTGAGAAGATTAAATGAACTCTGTGTATGTGAACTGTCCAACAAAGCATCTTGGGAAATAGTTGTTCACAAATGTTAGCCTCCCTCTTGTTAACTTCCCAACTGCCGTTTTTCTTCTCTCTTCTTCATGACCAAAGGAAACCTGGAATTATTGCCAGAGCTTTGTTGGTAGTGAATGCTGTTCTTACTGAGATCTTAGCAAGGGGGAAAAGTAACCAATGGTTGCTTTATGTATTTGAGGTTCAGTTAGCCTTTCATCTTGGGAATTTCTGGAAGAGTCATATTTAATCTTAGTATTTGCTTGTTGTTTTCAAAACTCTGCCTACACTCGTTACATCTTTTATATTTTTTACTCCTAGTAACATATCCACAGTGGGTGTTCCAGTCCATTCATTTTTTTTGCTTTGGTGTCTATCATTTTCTTTGCCATGAATCTTCATTCTTTGCAGTTAAATCATCTTACTATTAAATGGCAAATATTGAAATCATTAAATATGAACTACATCATATAATAATCTGTAATTTTCTTATTGCAGAAAACTCAAGTCAGTTTGCTTAAACAATAAGAAGGTTACTGGCTTATAACTGAAATGTGCTGGGGTGTAGTTCAGGCTTTAGGGTTGAGTTAATTCATTGTCTCCACAGTACATTTAGGGAGCTAGTTCTTTTTGACTTTTGGCTTAGCTTTCCCTTATGTCAACCTTAGTCTAAGTCTGGATTTACTTCTGGATCAAAGATTGTTGACAACAATTCCTAGGTGAGTATTGTATGTATATCATAGTTTATTGCTTTTTTATTGCTGAATAGCATTCCATTGTAAGGACATAAAACAATGTGCTCATCCATTTACCTGTTAATGGACATTTCAGTTGTTTCCAGTTTTTAAGTATTTCATATAAAGCTGCTGTGAACATACATGAACCAGTCTTTGAATGCACAAAAGCTTTCATTTCTCTTGAATAAATTTTAAGGAATGAGTTGGCTGAGTTGTTTGGGAAGTGTATGTTTAACTTGAACTTTGTGAGAAATTATGAGTTTTGCAGGTGGTTGTGCCATTTTTTACTCCTGCTAGCAATGTTTGAGAACTCCATTTGGACTACTATGTCGCTACCAACAGGTGGTGTTATTTTTAGATTTTTAAATTTTAGCCATTCTGAGTGGGTGTGTAGTGGTACCTTATTGTGGTTTTGACTCTCAGTGAGTGTATGGTGGTACCTTATTTGATTAGCCCTGTGTCTAATGATATTGAGTACCTTTTAACATATGTATTAGGCTTTCCTATCTCTTCTTTTGTAAAGTGTCTTTTCAAATCTTTTGCTTTTTTTTGGAGACAGAGTCTTGCTCTGTCGCTCTGTCACCCAGGCTGGAGTGCAGTGTCAGGTTCTTGGCTCACTACAACCTCCACCTCCCGAGTTTAAGCGATTCTCCTGCCTCAGCCTCCTGAGTAGCTGGGATTACAGGCGTGCACCACCATGCCCAGCTCATTTTTTTTTTTAATTTTTATTTTTAGTAGAGACAGGGTTTCACCATATTGGCCAGGCTGGTCTTGAACTTCTTGCCTCAGGTTATCTGCCTGCCTCGGCCTCACAAAGTGCTGTGATTACAGATGTGAGCCACTGCGCCCAGCCAAATCTTCTGCCTATTTTTTTTTTAATTGGTTGTCTTCTTACATGTCATAAGAGTTCTATATTTTTGATATAAGTTCTTGTGTCAGATGTATGCATTGTGATTACTTTTTCTACGTGTGTATCTTTTCGTTTTAATAGAGTCTTTTGAAGAGAGCAAGGTTTTAACTTTGATGAAGCTCAATTTATTAATGGTAAGGGCTTTTGGGTCTTGTCTAAAATCTTCTGATAGTATCAGTTGTTTTTCTCTGTTATTGTTTGTTTATCCTGTTCCACCCTTAAAGTGTAAACTCAGTGGAAATGGGGAGATTATCTTCCTTGTTCCTTTCTATGTCCTCTGTCTAGAAGAGTGTTGGGCACATGGTAGTTGCTCAAAAGTAATTTTTGAATGAGTAGAGTCTTTTGGTTTTGTAGGCTAGAAAATGTTAGCTATTGCTTATGTCTTGTTCACTTCTATCCCCTGTATTTCACCTGTCATTATTATTGTCTTGTTTCCTTAGGTTGATTCCTTGCTTTTCTGTTTCTACTTCTGACTCTTTAATCCTAACGCTTTTATGTTTTTCTGAACTGCAATAGCATCTCCTTAGGCTTGTCAGATGCCACGACTTCTAGGTGTACCTATAATCCAATTCCAGACAAATAGGGTATTTACTGTTTTTCAGTAACATTGCTTTCCTGCTTAAGAACTGATTTAAGCTCTATTATAGATGGTGAGGTGGGACCTGCCATGTTAATATTTCTTTTTCCCTTTCTTCTTATTTTTCAGTTTCTACCTTTGTTTATACTTTTTCCTGAAAAAGTATCCCTTTTTCTCTTGCTAAAATAAATCCCACTTATTTTTCAAGTTTTCCATTTATTCTTAAGATCAAATTTTTGCCCAACTTACCTAGCTGAATATTTCACAGTTACTATTTTTTTGTGGCCTTAGAATTGTTTCCTCCTTGAAATAAGAATTCATGCATTCTACTTATTTGGTAAAGTTTTGAATACAAAGATAATACTTCTTGGTTGATCACTCTTTTCTTCCTTGACTGAATTTGATGGCGGTACATGGCAATTTGTGCCTTTCTATCAGTTTTTTTATCTCTTAAATAAAAAAATAATTGTGGTAAAATATATATAACATAAAATTTACCATCTTACCCATTTTTAAGTGTTCAGTTTAGTGACGGTGAGTACATTCACATTGTTGTGTAACCAGTCTCCAAAACTCTCGTTATCTTGCAAAACTGAACTTTATACCCATTAAACAACAATACACTGCTTTTCCTCCAGCTTCTTGAAAACACCATTCTACTTTGTGTATTTGTGACTTTGACTCCTCTAGGTACCTATTTTCTGCCTTTCTGACTTTGATTCCTCTAGGTACCTCTTCTAGGTACCTTAATTTCTTTTTCAGATTATTCATTATAATCACACAGCATTGCCTTTTCATGACTGGCTTACTTCATTTAGCTTAATGCCCTCAAGATTCATCTATGTTGTAGCATGTGTTAGAATTTTCCTCCTTCTAAAGGCTGAGTAATATTACATTGTGTATGTGTGTACATGTGCATGCACACACACACACATATATGTACATATACACACCACCTTTTGTTTATCCATTCATCTATTGATAGACAGTTGGGTTGCTTCCACTTTTTGGCTATTATAAGTAACGCTATGAACATAGGTATACAAAAATGTCTTTGAGACCCTTCTTTCAGTTCTTTGGGGTATATATCCAGAAGTAAAATTACTGGATCTTAATATAATTCTATTTTTAATATTTTTAGGAGCTGCCATACTGTTTTACATAGTGGTCGCACCATTTTACATTTCACCCAACAGTGCCCAAGGATTCTAATTTCTCCACATCCTTGCTGACACTTGTTATTTTCTGTTTGTTTATTTATTTATTTTTATAGTAGACATCTTAATGGATGTGAGGTTATATTTCTTTGTTTTGATTTGCATCTCCCTAATGATTCATGTTGCTAAGCATGTTTTCATGTGCTTTTCTTGGCCATTTACGTATCTTTGGATAAATGTCTCTTCTAATACATTACTCATTTTAAAATTGGGTTATTTCATTGTTGAGTTGTAGGAGTTCTTTGTGTATGTTTCAGATATTAACTCCTTATCAAATAATGATGTGCAAATATTTTATCCCATTCCATAGGTTTCTTTGTCTTTCTGTTGTGTCCTATACTGCACAGAAATTATTAAAATTTTTATGTATTTTAACATACATTTTTACTTCTGTTGCCTGTGCTTTTGGTGTCAAAACTTAGAAATATTGCCAAATTCAACGTTGTAAAGCTTTTATCCTACCTTTCCTTCTAAGAGTTTTATAGTTTTAATTCATATGTTTTAGGTCTTCAGTTCATTTTTAGGTAATTTTTAACATATGGATCAAGGTAAAGGTCCAACTTCATTCATTTGCATGTAGATATCCAGTTTCCCAGCACCATTTGTTGAAAAGGCTGCCCTTTCCCCACTGAATAGTGCCGGCACCCTTGTAGGAAATAATTTGACCTTTTATGCAAGAATTTGTTTCTAGATTGTTTCATTTGGTCTATGTCTGTCTTTTTGCCAGCACTACGCTTTTTGTATTACTGTAGCTTTGTGATAAGTTTTGGAATCAGGAAGTGTGGGACTCCCAGTGGATTCTTCTTTTTCAAGATTGTTTTGGCTATTTGTGGTCCTTAGATTCCATATGAGTTTTAGGATGAGTTTTTCTTTTTCTGCAAAAAATGCCCTTCAGATTTTGATAGGGATTGTATTGAACCTGTATATTGCAATGAGTAGTATAGACATTTTAACAATATTAAGTATTCCAATTCATTAAAACGGGATTTCTTTCCATCTATTTGTGTCTTTAATTTCTTTCAGTGATATTTTGTAATTTTCAGTGTATAAGTCTTTTGCCTCCTTTAAGTTTATTCCTAAGAATTTTACCCCTTTTGATGCTACTGTAAATGGAATAGTTCTCTTAATTTCTTTTTCAGATTGTTCCTTATAAGTGTTTAGAAATGCACCTGATTTTTTATGTTTTTTTTTTATTCTACAACTTTGCTGAAGTCATTTATTATAATAGTTCTTTTGTATGTGGAACCTTTAGGGTCTTCTATTTATAATATCATGTCATCTGTGAACAGAGATAATTTTGTCTCTTCCTTTCTAATTTAGATGTCTTTCCTTTCTTTTTTTCCCCTCTAATTTCTCTGGTTATAACTTTCAGTACTATGTTAAGTAGAAGTGGCATAAATGGGCATCATGTCTTGTTTCTGTTATTAGAGGTAAAGCTTTTAGTCTTTCACCATTGAATATGTTATTAGCTGTGGGACCTTTCTGTCAGTTTTTGTTGAGCACTGTTGGTCACATCCAATGTACACATTATACATTTTCTAGCTATAAACTGAACATGTTATATTGACATTTAATAGGATTTTGGAGCTCGATCTTTTTTTCCAGGAGTCTTGCATGCAGTAAGTTCTCAAATAACATTTTCAGTGACTGTACAGACCTTGATGTACAGTATAGACAGGCCTTGATATTACCTCAGCACCCTGTTTGGAAACATCTATTAAATTATTGATGGAAATTTAATAGATGATTTGAGAGATCTAGAGTAATAGTTTACCTCCAATATCTGGCAAAGTCAATATTTATTATTATTTGTAGAAAGCGTTGTGGTTCAAAAATGTAATTATTTTCAAAAATACAAACCAGGAAGTCTTGCTCCCATCAATCACCATCTTCTCCACTGCTCTCTATGTATAATTAGTGTTTATGAAAATATGAAAAAAATTCTTATATTATTCTTTTCTTATACAAAGAGTAGCTAGTATTTACACAAAGAACAGGATGATATTTACATAAAAGTTAGATTAGTATGTACATCACACTTTTTCCCCCGCACTTAACAGGTCTTTCATAATTGGTTCATAAGATTGTTCCCTTTTTTTCTCCTCTGAAAGTGTTGTCTAGAATTGGGAGGTAGCTTAATTCTTTCAATCAGTAGCCAGTTGATTGCTAGACACTTAGGATATGCCACTGTTTTGCAATTAAATAAATTATGTCATTTATAAATATACTGTACAAATTTAGGTGTATTTGTAGGAGACAGTCTCAGGATGGGATTGCTGAGTCAGAGTGTACAGGCCCCTGTGATTTTCGTAGATATTGCCAGATTGCCTTCCTTAGAGATTATGCCATTTTGCATTCCTATATGCAGTGGATTGAGAGTGCTTGTTTCCCACACTCTTGCCAGTGGTGTGTTGTTAAGCTATTCAATTTTTGCCATTTTGACAGTCAAGAAGTGGTATCTGAGTTGGTTTTAATTTGCGTTTCTCTTATGAATCTGTTTGGGAATGGTATGTTTAAAAACCGTTTGGGTTTCTTTTTCTGTAACTGTGTCCTTGGCTCATTTTTCTACTGAGTTGCTAATCTTTTTCTTCTACCTTTCTAGGCACTTTTTATAAATTAAAGATATTAGTTCTTCATATGTGATTGGAGTTATAATTTTTTTTCTTGTTTGTCATTTAGTTTTAGGCTTTGACTATATAGCATTTTTGACATGCAGAAGTTTTTTCTTGTTTTTTTTTTAAAATTTATTTACATTTACCACTTTTTTGTTTTTTGGCTTCTGAGTTTTGAGTTATAGTTAGAAAGTCAAAACAGCACTTTTTGAATGGAATGGAATATCCACAGGTAATAGAGCAGTAGCAATGTAAATTTCACAATATGGCATGTGTCCAGGGACATTGGAACATGTTCAGGACAATAGTGTGCAGATTCTTTAAGAGAATAGCATTCTATGCCAGTCTACTGTTCTATAAATCAGTGGCCATTTTTTTTCATGTGAAACAGTATGGAAAGAGCTTCTGGCCATTTTTTCATACCTGCACAAATAAAAGACTTTTGTACTTGATTTGGTCAGTACTTGGAAAGAAGTTGTTTTCTCTACTCTTCTGACCTCAAAGAAGTAGCAGAATAAATATTTTAGAGTTGTGAATTTACCTCTACCCATAGACACTTTGATACTCAGTTTCTTCCAATTCAATATTGTAATATTATTATATACTCAGTAATTAAGGATGTTAAATGTGAACATTTGTTTGGATTTGAACATACTACAGCAATAAGTGCATGTGTGACATATAATAGGTAATAGTAGTAATAATTTCTTACAAGCATCAGCAGTTATATTGGATGTGAAAATTATCATTATCAGAAAAAAATAATTTCTTATAAGCATCTATGGTTAGGCAACATGAAGATTGCTGTTACTAAATATATTGTGGAATACATACTCTTAGAGCACCTCTCCTAGGTGTACTAGTTGGTAATTATTTATTTAACTTCGGATATTTGGCATAAAGTTTGGTTCGCAGATAGGCATTAAACGTGCTTTTTCTTTTAACAAATTTGCGTGATTTTTCCAATTAAAGTCAGCATTATCTATAAATTGTTACAAAGCGAATTTGTTTTAAGAAAACCCTGTTCGAAGATAACCTACTTAAATATGATAATATGCTGAAAATGAAGTTTTTAGAGGCTTACAGAATTACTTTGGTTATTTTCTTAATTGTAAAAATGAGGGTTTTTGTTCTTAACAAATCTAGCAATTACATATTTAGTAACTGATATCTAATTGGAGCAAACATTGTGGGAAGTAGAAAACAGAGTTGAGCCTTCCTTCAGATTTAAATGTTTAAATAAAATGTAAAATTCTCAAAACATTTAAAGTCCTAACTTGTAAAAATTTCATTTAAAACATTTTCATGTTAAATAGACTTGTAAAAGGGATTGAATCATTATAGTCCAATTTTTTTTAGTTCTCTTTTCTAGACAGAAGAGACCAAAAAAAATTTTTTTTTGGATGCTTTCCAAGAGCTGTATGTATTTGCTTGAGAAGTTACAATCACTTGATTCAAGTCTGAGTTTTATTGGACAGGCTTGTCTGGTGGGTTAAAATCCCCTCATGCTCTCCCAGATGATTACTGGCTTGTTTTTCTTCCCTTAAAAATAGTAAGAATTTATTTTTTTATTGCTATACCAGACCTAGTGACATAGGCCACTTTGGGTCTGTATGCTGCTGGCTTAAAGAAAGAATGAAATATGAAAAGACAAAAACAAAGAAGGGCGTAAAAGAAAAGGTAAGGAAAGGAACAAAGCTAAAGGTAAAAGAAAAGGAAAACATGATAATTTTAGAGTGGTGAAATAATTTCTAGCTAGCAAGGAGAGAGAAGTTTGTAATGCTAAATGTTCTAAAGGAGGACCTCATCATCTTAGAAAATGTTTTTTGAGGTAAGAGAATAGATTTTTTTAAAATTTCAAAATTGAGTAATTTTTCATGATGTGTAAGTAATATTCAAAGCAAGTAGTCATTTTGGGACCCTAGTAAACAGTTTCACCTCATATTTTGATAAGTTTATTTTTCACTGCACACTTCTCAAATACACATATTTGAGAAAAAAGATTGCTGCTGACTTTTTGGTGGTATCTAGCCTGAATTATAGAGGTAATTATCCTACTTTTTATAGTAATATTAATAGAAGTTATATAGTTAAAAATAAATTGTTAAATTGAAAAAGTGAAAGTTATCAAAAATGTCGTTTTATTTTTTTCTGAGAGATAATTTTCTCCAGTTAAAATAATAACTTTTAGATTTTTGTTCATTTAAAATATATGATTCCTAGGGTTACATATAATTATTTTCAAAATTAGTTTGTGTTTATTCAAAAATAAAATTTTTAAATTATCTTGAAAGTAGTATTTTAACTGATAGGAAAATATTAAAATCTTCATATTATTTCAAATGTTTTATAAAGTAAATTCTGTTGAAAAATATTGTTTTTTTGTTAATGCATTTGCATTACAGTGCATAGTTAAAATTCATTAAGTATAACCTCTCCCTAATGATAGTTACTTGTCCCAACCAAATTACAAATGCTTTAATTCAAGAAATAAGATATTTAACTTTTGCTGTAGTTGTAATGCCACACAGATAATTTTCACATCCAGAAAAATTTCAGACGGTACATAATTAATGCTGTTTTAATGGGAATGACTTGGTATTTTGCTTTTCTCTAATGTTAATTTTCCCATTCTGCACTGGAATGATCAGTTTCAGGAACTAGATTTCTTCTATAATTTTAACACTATTACACAGAAGATAAATAAGTTTAAGTGGAATGGCTTATTTAAAATAATTTTGTTGTCATTGCCTGTTTGGGTAGAATAAAACCATTGGAAGGCAGTGCCGTGTGTCCCCACCTTGTGTCTTTCAGGGGAGTAGACAAAGCAGAATGCTCCATGTGTGAACTCAGTCATAGTCAGTCATGGTTGGGTTTGGCCTTGATTTGGGAAGTGTTATGACTTATTTTTTTAAATCAATATTTCATTTTCACTATGATTTTTAAAACTGTAAAGTTAACAGAGCTTTTAAAATATTGATTGCAGTTATCCCTTTATAAATATAATAGAGGCTAGGCAGTTGTTTTCATAACCATCACTTGTTTGACTTATAATTTTTAATACCATAGATGGAAATATTAAACATTTCACTATCTGAGAGCATCATATTGTGTCATTACATGCTGTTAATTCTAGGTACTCAAATTCTGGCTCTTAATCCTATAAAATTAGGCTAGTTTTCTGTTTCCTATTTATGATTGCACGGAGTGCCAGAAATGCTTAATGAAATACAGTTTTGATGAGAGAGAATCAAAATATATCCCATATTTGAAATTATATACAAATAGTGAAAGATATTAAATGCTATTAGCCTTTAAAACTAGTTTTCACTTCCCTCTCAAAATTTCAAGGATTTTATATATATTGGTTGTTGAGGAACTTTTTTTTCCTGTATACATGTTTTTTAACAGTATTGGATTATTTGGGATTTATTTGGAAATCAAAATAGAAATAATTATAAATATAGTAACATATAGCACAGTGTAAAGTATGTAATAGGAGGTCAGTAAATACTTATCTGTGTATCTTACTGATTGTTTTGCTGAAGACATAGCAAAGGTAAAAAAACAAATGCATAAGGCACTAAGTTACTGGGTGTATTATTTTCTGTTACTGAGTACAGTATGCTGGGTATAGCTCATTACTAATTTGTTGATAAACTGGCTGTCGATGATTAAGAATACAAGGCATCTTTGTTGTGCACATGGGTTTTTTTCTCCTTTTATATTAGGAAACATAATGTTGATTTCTTTGGAAGGAAAAATGTTTATAGTTTTTTTTAGCTCTCAGCGTATTATTTTACATTAAATACAGGCATTGGAATATTTTTGTGATCTGTTTCATAAAAGTCATTTTGGGCCAGAACTGTATATAATTTTATAATTATTTAATTATCTGTAAAGCTTTTATGTTAGCAAATATGAATTCTAATAAAAATAGTAGCTTCATTTGATTATTTGCAGATACATAGTGAATGATTGATTCATTATGTATGATTTTAAATCCTTTTGCATTTACATTAATACTTTTACACTAAAGAATACTGTTCCATTTGATTGCAGAAATTCTATGTAGGTCTTGGGATAGATATTTAATCATTGTTTTAAGATAATATTTGTAATATGGCTATACTTAGGATATGCTTATTGGTATAACTTTTTCATGAATTTGGCATATTAAGATGTTTGAAAATTTTTTTTGTTGTACTTACGTAGTTAACCTTTAGTGTATTATATCCTAATTTTTATACCATAACAGAGTATTTTTAGCAGATTATTAATTTATACAAAAATAGTGATAATTAATAATACTATTTTTAAAAATCTCCAAAAATTTTTCAGTCGATGTATAGTAGTTGTACATATTTTTCAGGTACATGTGGTTTTTTTGATACCTGCATGCAATGTGTAATGATCAAATCAGGGTAGTTGGGATATGCATCCCCTCAAACTTTTGTCTTTTCTTTGTGTTGGGACTATTACAGATCTTTTCTAGTTAAAACAAAACAAAAAACAAAAAACAAAACTCAGTAATTTATTGTAACTTTTAATAAAGTGTTCTTTATGTTAGAATTTAAAAAGTTATGAGGAAGATTTTATGTATATGACATTAACAAATGAATATATATGGGTTTGATTTTGGGGGAACTGATTTGTTAACTTTACATGTTTTATAAAACCTTGTAGTGGAAAACATAATACAGAAGAAAGGTAAGATTTAGCTTTGCATCTGTTCTCCTTAATTAGTACCTGTTGAGATTTGATAGTGGTATAACTCAGAACTAGAAATTGAGACCATTATGTACAGTTTTTACATGAATAGACTTTGAAATTATTATAAATAACTTTAAATGTGATAAATATACAGATTGATAAATACACAGTTAATTGTATAAAAAGGTATAGTAGATAATATTTTATTGGTTCGATGTTAAAACTTATATTTCATGTAATTAACTGGATGTATAATAACTTACAAAGTTTCCAGTTGTTTAATACTTTGATGTGATTTAGTGATTACTGATCTCTAAAAAAAAATCAACAGTATAATTTCCCATATGTATTATTTATTTTAAGGTTTATTTTAGTATGCTGTTATCTGGTTCATGACTTGCTTATTGTTTTTAGAACATTATTATACTGTTTAAAAATGACTATTTCATAAGGCTAAAACTATATTGAATCTAGTTAGTATAATAATGAATAGACATCGTTAAACAAAGGACATAAGTTTTGTCTTCTGAATTTAAAAATGCTCTTCAGTGTTTTGATATTTTAATGTTAAAAATTTTAGAGTTCATGTTTGAAGATAGCTATTATTTATATGATATACTTTTGAGTGCCTGCCGTGTTAAGGTTCTGTACAATGTTGGCTAGCACTTGTGTTTTAAAAGAGGATTTTATTAATCATAAATTAAGTGTCTTTTAGGTTTAATATTTAATCTAGAACAGAAGTAATTTATAGTTGTAGGAGTAATTTCATAAGAACTTAGAATTTAAAATTGATATTGCCATATAAAAATGGCTTATAGTTCACATTGAATTCTTCCATTGTTGATCTTTTAAAGATATATTTGTCTAGCAAAGTATTTTAATAACAGTTTGTCACTGTTTTTTTTTCTCCTTTGAAGTTTTAGAGGGTCATGCAAGCAAGCATGGATTCTACTAAAAGTCTTAATCTTTCTTAAGGGTAGAGTTTTATTAGATTTCATAATATACAGTTTTTCATGTATCATAATACATACTGTTCAGGATAGATCTGTGTGGGCCTCATTCAAAGAGATTTTATTACTGAAGACCTTTGTTTAACAGATGTCAGGAGATAGCCTCATCATCAAGGTATGTGCATTTGCAGGGCAGCATTGCAGTCAGACTCCAATTATGTTTTGTGCCCATTTTGGAATGTCTAAAAATGATAGCTATTTACATAGAGGGTTTATTTTATGCATCAAAGATGATTTTTCTTAACATTACCAGTTCTGAAGTATTTTATAGACTTATGACATGTTAATTGGTCTTTAAATATTTTATGTATTTTAAATGATTGAAAAAATTAGATTTATATCCTAATTGAATTATTAAATGATTTTGATTAGCAAGCCTAATTTCAGTTGTTTTGTTTGGGAATTCTTTGTGTTTTTATGAGAGACTATGGTGCTGAAGTTAAATAAGCATATGGTTGATGCTTTGTTGCTTAAAGGATTTTTTTTCTGTCTTTTTTTTTAACAAGGTTCATTTTTTTGGAAGAGAATAAATTCTCTTGGTTGTATTATAATTAGAAATAACAGTGACAGAAATATATTATCAGATTTGGTTAAAATTATAAAGCTTGGGGTAATTTTTAATGTGTTACTTTATTGACACAAATATTTTGAAATATAATGTAATTATTTACTCTTTAATAAATAATGTATTGATTGCACTTTCACTAAATTTATCCATAAATTACACATTTTCATCTTGTCGCTTAAAAGCACAAAATATTAAATTATAAATGGAAGAATCTTGATGATGTTACTATTTGTATGTTAAATAACTCAGAAAAAGTAAAACAGAATATGTTACTAAAGCTGATTTTCTTTCCATCTTCTTCTCTGGATTTCATAGATCTAATAGATTTTAAAAAGATAAATGATAATTCCGTTTTTGATTTTTTAAATTACCTTTTTACTTCAGTAATAAAGTGACCAAATTTATATGTTTTTTCCTGAGTTTTGATTGTCTTTATTTTCTAATGAGGTTGTACTTTTTAAAACTCTGGTAATTTATTCTAAAAATGATTAATCTATCATTCTTGATTGATTTTTAGAGGACAGTTCTCATAGTGAAAATAATGGTGTTTGTTGTTTAGAATTTACATAAAATTGTAAATAAAAATGGAAAAAAATTTTAAATTTGAAAATAAGACAATAAATGATCTTTAATAATACAATAGACATAAAACTTACCTACTAAATTAGTATTATGATACCTGTCTTAACCTAGTCTGCAGTGTTTTGTAGGACTAAAATAAGACTATAGATTTTGAAGTAATTTATAAATTATAAAATGTTATATAAACATAGGATAGTAGTAGTATAAATCTTAGGACTTTAATAACTTTCTTGCCTGATTTTAAAATAATGAAATGAAATAAATTCATCATCACTCTTAGAAGTAGTAATTTCAGACACTTTGATTTTTTTTTCTGGTTGTTCTTATTTTTTTGGCCTAATTTCTAGGTAGTACAGACTAACTTTTGAACACAGTATTAATCTGAATTAAATTTATAACATGGAAGAAGAAATATTCAGGCTAAATACAAAATTTAGAGTTAAAGTGAATAAAGGCATTTGGAACACAGCATATGACAACCATATGAATGAAATATTAAGTTATAAATTATTTCTCTTATTGTACTTGTTTTCTAAACTGACTTATGGGATAGTCTTAGGAATTTTATGTTTTCACAGAATTACTTTTTTCTTATATATCTAGTCTTTGTAAATATAATTTAAAGACTTTTTGATTATGCCATTTCAATATTGGCCAACAATGTGAAGACCATGATTATTTTTAAGAGCGTATTTCAGTTGCTAGATGCCTTTTTTTCTTTTATCACAGTTCAAGAGAAAATATATTCAGAAGAATGTGGAAATATGTTAGCATTTAAGGCTCCATGAAATATTGGTAGTATTAAAATGTTTTAAATATGATCTTTCTTGCAGATTTGAGTTTAAATTTTGTTTTATTTTGAAGTAATAGAAAATAGAAATGTTGCAAAAATAGCACAAAGAACTCCTATTTGCCTTTTACCCAGATTTAATAATGTTTAACATTTTGCCACCAAATATAATATCTCCCATCATCTTCAATTTTTATCATGAAAGTCTACATTTTTCTGTATGGTAACTAAAGATTCATATTAGTAAGAATTTTATTTATAGATTTGTTTTATCAGGTTCTTTCTTTTTGCCATGTAAACCTTATATAGTAAAATAAATAGAATACTGTATTAATTGTTCAAAAATGTTTTTTAGATATGCTTTGAGACTAGAACTGATGTGCATTAAATGACTACAACGTACAGATATTTTCCTTCTTTCATATATGTGGTACTCCGTGTCACTCAGGCTGTTGAATGAAACAGTAATCCATATCTTAATAATGGGTTGAAGAATAATAGACAATAGAATATCATAATATATAAATGTAAATAATTGAAAGAAAAATCTTTAAACCTGGTACCAGCCTGTGATAATTCTTCTTTTGCCACTATCCAACTCTTACTGAAATGTTAATGAGAATAGTTTAATATAGCTACTAAAGGCATATTTTACAGTTGTTGGCTTGCTGTAAATGAATGACAGAACTAGGTCTGTCTGTTTTAATTCTTCCCTCACCAACACAGTGGTGGACTTCTTACATGGCAGAAGGTAGAGTTGAAATTAAATGGCCTTAAGTGTCTGCTTTTTGAAGACAGCTTGGGCTGTTGTTTTAAAATTGAAGTCTGCTCCTAGAGGATGTTTATCCAATCCAGGTGTCCAAGGTTGGATGTAACTATAAGTGGTAGATAGGCTTCTTCCAGAGAAGTTGTGATCACTGGTACTTCTCTGAATAGAGTGGATTGTCAGTACTTCAATATGGTTGGAAAGGTCATTCATCAGGTAGAAACCTGTATTAGATGAATCTCTACTTTATCATCTCTTCTTATAAGTATGTTATTTCTTCGATGGCAAAGCAGTAAAGATGACCCAAGAGCAGAAGTTAGAAGGAGAAATAAAAGCTGCTTGAACATTGGACAGTCAGATTTTTAGTAACTAACATTTGATTATTTGTGAAATTATTTCCCTTTATTTAAAAACATGATGGTAATTATCAGTTGGAATTTGTAATTGATCAAATTCATTTTATTTCATATGAATAACTTCAGTCTAACCTAAAAATAGGAAGTCAGAGTCTCTGTTATTAGCTTATCATATTTTAACTGCTGAAATGATTATGCTGATAACTTAGAAATTATCAGTATTGGAGTAATTTAATTAGAGGGCCTGGAAGAAATATATACATTTGTGAATATGTTACATAGAATAACTAAATTGGCCCTATGGACAATAATAGAGTGAGACTCATTTCTTTGTATGTCCTTAAAGTAATGAAAAATTTGCATAGTTGTGTTTTTAAGGGTAGAAATTTTATTTTTACTATAGTATTACCTTGTCTTGGAAGTAACATTTAAAATTAGAATAGCAGGGTTTTTTTTTTTCCTTTGGTTTTAAGGTGCTTTTCAAGTGTAACTTAGGTTTATAAAAGTTTTTTACTCATACTTTGGCATCTGGGCAGTGTCATAACATGTGTGGCTGCTTAAATAGAAGATATGTGTGAAATTACTCTCCCTACTATTGGGGCTGCCTTCCAGCAATGGCTTGGACTGCTACAGTCAAGCAATCTGCTACTCAGGATATGTAAGTTTAGAAAAAAAGAGATTCATTTTTTTTTAACAGAGAAAGGAAATTGCTTTCTACATGGAAATTAGAAGTATAGGGTAGTTCATGAAATACAAATGAGCAACATTCTACGAGTTAATTTTTTAAAAATTGTGTTTTTTATGGGAGTTGAGAGAGACTAGGGATGCTTATTCTTTCTAGGAATGTTTTATGTAATGGGCTCCTAATCTGTTCTGCAATAGCCTTTTACATAAGCTGTGATGCTGTTGGTATGTATTATGAAACCTAGCCACCTTTTATAAGGATGTTTTTATAGAAAAAAATATCTTATTGAGTCCTGGAAATGTGTCTCAAAGACACATTTCTGTCTTCTGACGGTAGCTTCAATGACCTGGACAGAATATCAAGCTGTATGCTAGCTGAAGCTACAGGAGATGGGGTCAGGGTCTGGAGAATAGGTTTTCTATAATAGTTTGAAAGCTAAAGGGACTAACTAGAACTCTTCTTACATAAGTACCTAGAACGCTTGCAGCATTTCCTGGCACTGGGCCATTATCTCTCTTCTTCTCTTTCATTGGTTCATTATAAGCCGTTTGTTATTATGCATTCTCTGACTAAGAGCTCTTTCTTCTTCAACTAACAAGACACAAAACAATGTTAATGTTTTTTTCTCTTTTCCTGTCATCAGAGCAAATCTATCTTTTTTTTAGATTCTCCATGAGCTTATGCAGAATGGCAAATGGGGATGTGGAGATGAAATAAAAAGACTCTTAGGGAAGACTCAGTCCAAGGAGAGATACCAGTGGTGGATCTTTGGGATTTCAGAGACCCAAAATAATGTATTGTACATTTGGAAGAATACTGAGACTTCCTTGGAGCATATTAAGAGTAAAGAACATGAAGAGAATTAGTGATAAAAAGTATGTAAGAAGGCCGGGTGTGGCAGCTCACATCTGTAATCCCAGCACTTTGGGAGGCCGAGGTGGGTGGATCACCTGAGGTCAGGAGTTCAAAACCAGCCTGGCCAACGTGGTGGAACCCTGTCTCTACTAAAAATACAAAAATTAGCCGGGCATGGTGGCAGGCGCCTGTAATCTCAGCTACTTGGGAGGCTGAGGCAGGAGAATTGCTGGGACCCAGGAGGCAGAGGTTGCAGTGAGCCAAGATCGCGCCATTGCAGTCTAGCCGGGGTAACAACGGCGAGACTCCATCTCAGAAAAAAAATAAAAATAAAAATAAGAAAAGGTAGGTAAGAGAAGGCTAGGTAGGTTGACTTTTCTGCAGTGGGGAACTGAAGGTAGAATGCAGTGATTTCAGTGATGCTTACTTTTCCCTCATTCCCTTTTCTCCTTCAGCCCCAAATTTTATTTGTGTTGAATTGGTCATGAGTTGTTGTCTATTAGAAGCAAGAATGGCAGTGGCTGTAGTTTTCTGAAGAAGTTTGCTGGCATTTTGGCAGAGGGAATGCTGAGAGGAGATTAAATCTCAACTGGCAACAGCAGGTAGTGAAGTAAAATTGTCTGTGGACTTTCGGTGTTGGGCTGGAGGCAATTCATATGTAGGACATGAGTAAAGAAGGAACCCTGACAAGTCACATATTGCCTTTGATTTAAAATAAAAGAAACTTACATTCCATATTACGATGCTTAAGTAGTGGTGTAATGATTGTCTAATATGGCAATAAGAGAAGGGCCCTGCAGTTTTTAAACAGATTTCCTAACATACATAATCTTAATTTTGAGTAGCTAGCTCTAAGTTATTTCTTGAAACATTTTAAAAAATATCTCAAAGTTCTGATTGAAAATAATTGTTATATAAGTAATCTACTAGAATATTTCAAATTATATATGTTGTATCCACAGCTGGGTTATTTATTTAGCTACACAGTTTAAATGAGCAGTTTCTGATATAATCAAACTTTTTGAGATACAGATAACTTGACGGGATCATTAAGTAGAAATAGTGTGGCCAAATTTGGGACAGAAGATTAAAAACATTTTTTTCGAGTAAAGCAGCTCTTAGAATAAAAACATGTAGTAATTGAGGTCAAGATATTTGGGTAGAAAAGGAACTGTCCATTGGTTATGTAATATTTTAAAGGTCAGGATATGTGGATAGTATGATAGTGCTTTTCTCTTAGCATTGCAGTCCTTTTGCATATATTGAAGATGGAAGTCCACCTGGAGGTCTTACATGTTTTGTGAGAGCTCCAAATTGTAGAACTGTGATCTTGTATAGGAAATATTATGCCAGAAAATCCTGGTGATGCTTAGGAAGACCTGAATTACCCTCAAATAGAATTATTTAAAGAAAGCTCTTAATGTACAGACATTCACCTGCCTTTAAAAAACCTTAAATATTTAACTTATAGAATAATATTTTGCATTTTGATAAATATTCAATTTCAGAGGAACTTTTGTGATTTTTAGCCATCTAACATAATTTAAACAGAATTGTTTTTATTTGAAGTATTGAATATAGAATATTTGTTGTTGCAAATGTAAGTAGATGAGGGGTAGAGAATCCTTTTATTTCTTTGTTTTACTTTTTCGAATTACAAAATCAGTACCTTCTCACTAAAGAAACCTTGGAAAACACAGTAAAGTACAAATGGCAGAAATCACAGATTACCCATACTCCACCACCCAAATACAAAAATCAGTCACTGTTTGTACCTGAGTGAATATTTTCAGTTTTTTTCTGTGTAAATGTAAGTTGTATTTTATTTAAAAAAGTTATTCTTTATATGTGGCTTCACTTATTAGTACACTTTGAACTTTATTCTAAGATAAATAATCAAATAGAACATTAGTTATTTATGGCTGGGAAATAATGTATATATTAATTTATTTGGTATTTAAAATTTTCTCTTGCTTTCTATATTATGCTGTAATGAGTATTGTAGTTACATCTTGGTAGGCATCTTGATTGTTTCCTTTGTTTTTAAAAAGATGAAAATAGCCTTTTTTTTAATAAAGGTAATGCTTGTTGATTGGAATTTAAACAGTACAGTAATGTGTTTTTAAAAGTGTACTTTTACAGAGTTCTTTCAAACACATAATCTGTTAATAATTTGGTCAATTTCATTTCAGACTTGTTAATACATGTATGTACAGATATAAATGGATGTATTTTAATATTAAAAATGGCTATGCTCTGTTATTTTGGCTTATGCTTATTTACACTATCTCTTACTCATTATTCTGTGTGAAGGAATACAGGTTATACCATCATTTTAAAAAACGACTTTGGTCTTCCATTGTATTGATGTATCATAGTCTATATGACCAATTAATTATGTTTCATATTTAGGTTGTTTCTGATGTTTCAGTATTATAAGTATCCCTGTAATAATTCTCTATTGCCTTGCCAGGTATTTGTTTTTTCTTTTACTCTTGGAATTATTTCCTGAGAACATATTCTGAAAGTGAAATTTTGGGATCTGGAGGGTATTTGCTTTTAAAATTTGCTACCTATTGGCAGATTACCTTTCAGGAAGAATAGTTGTGTCAATTTATATTCTTACGTACAGTGTTTATGAGTGCCCTTTTCCTTGTGTCTATTCTAAACCATATGTTAGCCATTTAAAAATTATTTAAAATCAGTAAATTTACAATTATGCTTTAAAAAATTAATGCTACCTAATTTATTTCAAGTGAAAATAGTTGTCTTATCAACTACAGGTAAAGGATGGAGGAAGTGAAGGCCAAAGTTAATTCTGTTCTGAGCAGCAACCTGATGTGTCACAGTGCTCATTCAGATTATCTTAGTAATTAAGCTATTTTGTGGAATAATCGCTAATTCAAAATCTATGATGGAGGTTTTCTTCCCAAATTAGAATTAATATTTCTATCACATTTTCCATTAAGCAAAACCTGTTTTGACCGCAGAATATACTTGTAGGAGTCAGAGTTCTTACTAGTGGTAAGACGATAGTATTGGTTTGAATTTCCATTCCACCCTTACTAGCCTTGTGATTGTGGGCAAGTTATTTAATATCTATGAACCTCAGTTTTACTAATCTATAAAATGGGAATATTTTCCTTATAGGATTGTTATAATGAGATAATGTATAAATATGCTTTTTATAATGCCTATACATTCTAGACACTCAAAAAATGAAAACCACCATTACTTGTTATTGTTATTTCTACTACTACCATTGTTATTTTTACTATTAATACAATAATATTCTTTCTCATTCCTTAATTTTAGTTGATACAAAATTTTTTAAAAAGTCATGATAGTGAAAAACAGCAGTAGTAGGCATTTCTTTGGATAGCTAGAGTGAAAATGGGGACAAGGTCATGTTTCTATTTATAGGAACAAACAGAACCAAGAACCTGAATCTGTGAGGCAGTATTCATTGGTCATCCAATATGTAAGAAAATGTTCATGTATCATATTTTATTATGTTTTCCGTTACACACTACTTAAATGAAGTTGTTAAATTGTGTATTAAATATACACATAGATAAAACCTAAAGCAAACTGGAATTGCTTATAAAGTTTCTGATGATTTGCCTTTTCCTTATTCTTTGATGTTTTATAACAATGTATCTCAAAAAAAGCAATTTTTTCTTTAGCTGTCTTATTTTAAAGCTATGTTAATGGGTCAAGATGAAGGGTAATTTGTTGTACAGGCTCTCTCATACAAAAGAACATCCTGTCATTCATAGCAGCAAAGTACCTTTGTGCAAAGATCAACTATCAGTAATAGCAATATATATGTTAAAGAAAATCAGAGATTGATATGGTATACAACAAAACAAAATATGGCTGGGTGCGGTGTCTCACACCTATAATCCCAGCACTTTGAGAGGCCAAGGTGGGAGGATTGCTTGAGGCCAGGAGTTCAAGACTACCCAGGGCAATATAGTGAGACCCTGTGTCTACAAAAAAATTTAAAAATTAGGTGGCTATGGCGACACATGCCAGTAGTCCCAACTACTCGGGAAGCTGAGGCAGGAGAATTCCTTGAGTCTTGAGAGTTTGAAGCTGCAGGAAGCTATGATTGCAACCACTGCACTCCAGCCTGGGTGACGGAGTGAGACCCTGTCTCAAAAAATAAATAAATAAAACAAGATTTTACATATACTCAAAAGAGTTAACATCCTAGACTAGATAACTAAAGGTCACTAACTTAAATTTAAAGCTTTTTCTCTTTTTTAAAACAGTTTTTCAAAAATGTCTTCTTAAGGAGAATATATATCAATATAATACAACCTTTTCTTGGTGACTCACATTCATCACCATAAATACCAGTAACAGGTCCTGCGTTACACACATTGATACACTGAGGGAGAAGTGAGAGGTATAGGGGTACTTGACCTGATGATTTCAGACTATTACTTTTTGGGTTTCATGATGGATACCTAAAGATAATGTATATCATAAAAAAGAGAGGAAGTGTAAGAACCAATAAATGGGAGGGATTAAGAGAGGCATAATCAATAAAGTAAATTAGTACATTTAATAGTATGGAGTAATTGCTAGTGTCAATCAATATTTAGAGATAACCCTGGACTTTTTTTAGTGTGCTCACAAGTGATAATTAATTAGTGAAGAGAGAGAATATGAAGGTTCAGTTTCTTTTTATATAAGACCTGCAAATTGTACCCAAGTTAAAATATGACTCTGTGTTCTGTGGACACAATGATGGAAAAATGCTATCCCTGTCTTTTATACTGAAGATGATAGAATACTTGACAAACCACAGAGTGAAGAAATACACCTTTACTTCAAAGAAGCTAGAAAACAATTTATCAAAGATAAATTATAATAATAGTTAACATTTGAACCTGATCCTTTTAAAAACACTTTAAATATTTTGTCTAGTTTAATTCTCACACTATCTCTGTAAGGTAGTTACTCCATTTTCCAGATGAAGAAACTTGAAGCTCAGGGAGATGACAGCTAGTATATTTCAGGTACAAGGTTAGAAACCGGGTAGTATGGCATCAAAATTCATATTCTTAACTACTACTATCTGTGTAGCAAATTATTGAATATAATGTTGTTTTAGACTACAGTGTGCTAAAAAGTTGCTCTTGGAGACCTATATCCTTTAGTAATTTGTATTAAATGCATAATCACCAGCGTTTCTCATTCACAGCATCATTGATTAAGTCTTTAGGCCTACTTGAGGCAGTTGGAAGTGTATTTTCCCCCATATATCTAAAAAGTAGAATTATAATATCAGTAAGTACACATATGTTTTTTCAAGAAAATGTATAAAATTTACTGCCAAAGTAAAAAAGATCTCCTAAAAATATGCAATTCATGTATTCTTCCATTTATGTAAACAGGTGTGGATAAGATTAAAAATCCAAATGTAACAGCCCTTGGATATTGGGGATCTACTCAGATTACTACAACAGTATCCTAGATCAGTATTAATCTGACTCTACTAATGGGTTTTGATATAAATTTATGAGATCCAAACTGGCATTTTTTTAAAAAGGAAAAGAAGCTATCAGGATGTATCATACAATAAGGGTAAACATTGTTTAATGAAACTGTTATTTTCAGGGGTGGAGAGATAAGACGGATGGATGTTTCTTTCTGTTCAGATTGTTCAAAAACAGTGTTCTGACTTTACTGCCTTTTTGCTGAGATTGTTGAGCAGTTAGTTTTCTTAGTCTTCTCTTTATTTTCAGTTCAAACTGAGCATGCCCAAAACTCAATTGGACTGAACTTGTAGTCTTAGCTATCCTCCTCTGTCACTATATTCTTCTTCTGTGTTCCCATTCTTGGTTAAAGCCCTTCAGTGAGTTTTCCTCTCATACAGGATGGAGATGCCACACTCTTTAGTATAGTTGACAGTGTCTCTCCTGGCCTCACTTCTGCTTAGCAATCCTCACTTCTTTTTTTCCCCCCTTCAACTTTTCAGTTCCAGAGTAAATGTGCAGGATGTGCAGGTTTGTTACTTAGGTAAACCTATGTCATGGTGGTGTGCTGCACAGATCATCTCATCACTTAGTTATTAAGTCCAGCATCCATTAGCTATTCTTCCCTGATGCTTTCCCTACCACCCACCTCCAGTGGGCCCCAGTGTGTGTTGATCCCCCCAATGTGTCTGTGAGAACCATGTGTCTGTGTGTTCTCATCATTCAGCTATATGTGAGAACATGTGGTAGCAAACCTGACTTCTACTATGTCCTTACTAACCAACTCTGTGTTAGCCAAATCCATATGTGGTTTTCTGAACACGCCATATACACTTACTTTTTCCTGCACATAAGTTCTCTTTCCCCTCTTTTCTATTAGGGTCAGACTTGTTGATTTATGACAGCTTTATGAGGTAGGTCTTATATCCTCATTTTTCATATGGAGAAATAGAAGCTCAAAAAGTTTACCTTTCCCTAGCTTCTTCTTTTAAGAATTAGAAATTGAGAAATGGAATCAGTTTCTAATACAAAAGTTTTATTGTAGACATACAGTAGAGTATTGGTCCCTTATGGAAAAGTTTTATGCTTATTTTATTATAGAGAAGGACAAGGAAGAGGTCTTCCTTCCCGCAGGTAGGGAAATAGTTTTTAGTTTTTAATCAAGTATGTACAAGGCTGAAATATGAGGTAACAGAAAAGGAATATTGATTATGAGGGTAGAAATACCAAATGAGGGAGAGAGAGAAAGAGGTTTCTTGGTGCCTAGGCATTTTCTTTCTTGTATTGGTAATTGTAAGAGATTCTCTTTTTCTGAATTTCATTTCAGTTTATTTTTGTTATTGGCAACCCAAAGGGCTTGCAGATAGGTGTATTTATTTTTAAATACAAAATTAAAGCAAATAGGTGTATTTATTTTTAAATACAAAATTAAAGCAGATAGGTGTATCTATTTGTTTTTTTACTAATCTTAGTTTCATTTAAGTAGGGGAAATCTTCACTGAAAGTGATTATATCATTCAAGTTTATTCAGGAATTTTGGAATTCAGGAAACTTTTCATGATAATTATAAATGATAATTATGTTATTTGGTTAATTCATAAATGTTGAATAAACCTTCTGGGTTGAATTACTGAATATTAAAATGAAGTAATATTGGCATATGATTTCTGAAGCATACCAGTGATTCAAATTAAGATTAAAATACTTTTTCTAGAATGATGTTACTTGAAGAAAAGCAGATTTAAAGAATTATACAGTAGTAGATAAAAATTTTCATAGAAATTTTGGCTGCTGCGAATTTATTTAAAACAACTATCAAAGTGTTTAATGCCCATCATAGATTATTTGTTTTGAATTTAAAAGTGTAATAAAATTAAAATGGGTGGAGACACATGTCTTTGGGTTGTGAAAGGTAAATTAGTAGGAAGGAACATGGTATAAGATTACCCCACTCCCAGTAAAAAGCTGTATTTGATTTCCACTAGTTCACTGATTCTCAAGCTCTGGTCTGTGGACCCATTATACTCTTAAAAGTTATTTGAGATGCCAGAGAGATTTTGTTACGTTGTTATATCTATTGAATTTTTTTTCACTTGAAATTCAAAATGAGAAAGTTTGAATATACAAGCATACATTCTATTAGTCATCAGAATGATGATGTTATCACAGGTCATGTAGTCTCTGAAAAATTCCACTGTTACTAAGAGAATGAGAGTGGAAAAGGCAAATAATGTGTTAGTATTAAATTATTATTAAAATATTTTTGACCTTTGCAGATACTTGGACAGACCACAGGTAAGAATACCTGGACCAAACTCCGAAAATTTTGCTGTAGTTAAAATACTTCCACTTTAAAACTTTGTTTTAAATGGGAGAAGCCTCTAGTTGAAGTAAAAAATAAAGTCTTCAGAATACATATGTTGTATGTGGTAGTTCAGCAAAGTCATCCCTTTTAAATTCAGAATTATTTCCACAGTGAAAGAGAATAGTTTGACTTGTCTTTATTTGCCTGTAGTCTTAAATTGGAAGACCAACATATGAAAAAGGGGAATAAGTAGTGTTGCTTGTGTGTGTGTGTGTGTGTGTGTGTGTGTGTGTGTGTGTGTGTGTGTGTTTATGCCTGTGTGTTTTGGAGGAAGTTATCTGGTCAAGGGGAATTGAACTGAGACTAGAAATTTGTTCTGGTAGCTCATTAAGTTAACATTTGTGGTGGTAATATATGCATTTTACAGCCTGTTTTTCGTCATACATTGTGGTTTACTATACAGCTGTTACTTGTGCCCTATACTCACTAATTAAGAGTTAGTAGAGGCGCTATATTTTGAAACATTTATATATATATACAAGTCTTATGATTTTTTTGAACTTTGGGAAGAGTATATTAAAAGTTAAGCATTTTGTAATGTTTGTTGTGAACACAAACTAGATTTAGACCAAGGGCTTAAATGCAATGGTGAAACTATATAATTTCATGTCCAGTTTTCTTAAAATGTGAGTGTTTGCAGGTTTATGTGTTAGGTACTCTACTTAGGAAGTGAACGTAAATTGCCTTTCTGTATCGAATTACATATTCATTATTTGTGACTTTTTGGCTTTAATGATAAGGCTTTTCTTTTTTATAAATAAAAAATGATTTTGAACTGTGAATTATTACTGATTTGTGTTTCAACATAGGTTTTTCTTTAGAAAATGAGGCATATCTGTATGTAAATTTCATAGATTACATTATTGAAAAACTATTAGTGTATATGTAAAGGATAACTGTCAGTGGCTGAACATTTTATATTGAAATATTTAAGAAAATAGAAAACATTTCATTCCTTAAAACATTATTTAAATATAGTAAAATTAACAGTTCAATTAGGTTAAGGGTTTGATGAGGAAAATTATCTTAATTACAGTTGTTTGGTTAGAAGAAATTTTTCAGTCTTTTTGTGTAGAATTATGTCTTGTAAGTATCTCTTAATTTTCTAAGATTTCTCTCAACCCTAGGCAATGATAGGCTAATTCTTAAAAGTGATTATTTCCTTAAGCTAAAGACTCATTTAGAGAGGCTTCTAGGTAAAGATATAACTCTGTAGAATTAGGAAGCAATATGTATTTCTTTTATTTTGGGATTTTGTTTGAAGCACTCATTCCATAAACTGGAGGTGAACCCTCCCACCCTTTTTTTTGGAAAGAAATTGTTCTTCAGTTACAATATGTTGGTGTATTCATGGAAGTATTTTTGACTAGTGATGACTTTATATTTACTTGGGATAGTCATTACACTATCTTTGTCTTGATTTTAGTGTAAACTTTGTTTATCCTTGGATATATCAATTTAGTTGCATTGGATGACATATGTATTTTCAGAAAAAGTAGCCTTGACCAATTACTTTATTGATTGGTCCACATTTGTGGCATGTTTTTCAGAAAGACATATGATGGGTTGGCGCACAGAAATGTCATATTCCAATCACGACATGAGAAATGGTTGGATTGCCTGTCCTACTAGGAGGTATTCTTAAAATTAGTTATCCTGTTATAGTTTATCAATACATATATCTCCCATTAAGAATGAGACATATCTGGATTTCATTGTTATCAGAGTTAAAAATCATAATAGGCATTTATTGGTATGATAGGCATCTATAAAATTTATAGAAATTATCATTCTCGGGATTAATGTGCTGAACTTTTTTGGATTCTAAATTTTTGATGGTTGTCCTAAATGGAAAAATCCTGTCTCTTGGTGGATAGTTATTAATACACATCATTTATACCAATGACTGATATACATTTTCCAGGAATGTTAAAATTTTATCACTCACATTCCATCCAAGAATAAGTGTTATTTGTCCAGTGTTTGTCTTTTTTCTTGAGATTAGACCTATGGTACTGCAATTTAAAACAAACAACTGCCCTAGAAGTTAACCACAGTTCATTTTTGTTGCATTCAACTATATGGCAGTTAGCATAGTATTTACTTTTTTTCCCCATTAGAAATGTAGCTGCAAGTGTTGTGTGAGAAAGATGTAAGAATCTTGCAGTATAGATAAGCTGTTGTAAATATATGTAAAAATAAATTTAGTAAAATTACTGACCTAACATCGTTTTGGAATTCAAATGATGCCAACAGTTCTCTATGAAAAAATGATCTGCATTGTTTTTAAAACTTCTTTTTATTATGCATTTTTAAAGCTCTTGAATTCATCTTAGGTTTTTATCACTTAATTCATCTATATACATATGTGTCCCCTCTATCTTAAGACTTGGTAATAGAAAACTGAGCACCAAAGTCCACTGAATTAATAAGTGGCAGGAATAATAAATTCAGAGATCTCTGAGTGTTTTTGTACATTTTCATATGCTCAGAGACATAAAAAATGTAGTAAGAAGCTATAATTAAAATGCTATAGTAATCACATCATGAATCAATTTGATTTTACAAAATGAAACTTCAGTAGGTCTGTTACTTTTTATTGTGTACATGTATATGTATACTATATTTTATTCTCTGTGATCTAATTATAGACTGCATTTTAAACTACTATTTTAGACTTTAAATATATATATACAGACATATTCTTTAATATTCATTTTATTTTACTATGATCTTTCATTCTAAATCATTTTGAGTCATCAGTTTTTTGGAACGAACAGAACTTTACTCTTACATATATAACACAATTGCATATAGACCTTCATTATATAGATGCAAGGTAATAAAAATATATATCTTTATTTTTTCCTTTTTCTTTGTTACCTTTTTATTTGTGGGTGAATGAGAAAAGCTAAGTGAGTTATTTCATACTAATGAATAATTTTTAGATCTAGGAGCTGCCCTCCAGGTTTTCTTAAATTGCTACAATAGTGAAATAAAACTATTTCTTCTGTATATAAAACATGGTTAAACTTTCCAGTAGAAAATCTTCATGTGGAGATAAGTAATATAAAAAAGAAGATCTTTTATAGCCATTAGTTTTAAACAGTTATCCAAACAATACCATAGATAATTTGATTCAACCATTTAATTACAACTATTATATTTATTTCTGGAAGCATTTGTTCAACAATTCCAAAAATTGAATATGAGGAAAAAATAATAAATGTTATTTGTTTCTAAATTGGGCCACTTTGAACTAAATATAGAAGTAGAAAAAGTTTGAGTGTCTCTCTGTAGAAAGAATCTTCCATTTTAGATCTTTGACATAGTTGAATATTGAAGGATAGATACATATTTTTTTCCTTGATGCTATATTTTTTTAATCAAGTAAATGGAGTTCTTTAGTATCAATGAGTAAAACTTTTGAAAATTATTTTACTTTTTAAGTTTCTAAAAGTTTTCGAGTCAGAGATATAAATACTAATTCATTTGTATAAGCAGTGATTATTCTAAAATGTTAACAAAAATCTTAAGTGAACTGCTGATATATGATTATCTATTTCTGGTTTTTAAAATTTTATAAACTGAAAATAGTAACAAGAATTGTCCGTAAGAATGGACATACTCCTTTTAAACTTTAAGAAATTAATTTTCTGAAGCATTTAAATGTAGGATCTAGATTTGGACATTGAGCTTTATTTACCCATCATTTTAGATGTTCTGGGAAGAAATATCTAATGATTTTTCCATGGCATCTACCCTTTTTTTCAGATTCTCGACTGACATTTTGTCGTGTTATTGTGTCCACGCTATTTAGTTCCTTCTGGAGCCTTCCGAATTTCACATGCACTGCTTCAATCAGCTCCTGCAGAGTGGATAACTTACCTAGGGACCCAGGCCTTACTGGACAAGCAGCCAATCATGAACAGGGGCAGGCTGGCCTTTTTTTTTTTTTAATTTTAATTTTTATTATTTTTTGCATTTTGAAGTATAGGTATTCATTATAGCAATTTATTGGAAAGTAAAACGCCAGGGAGCTTTTCTGGAAAAATATATCTTTATCTAAAATTGAAGGATTATATAGAAATTAGCCCTCCTGTTTTCTTTTCTTTCCTTATTCAATAACTTTTAGATTGTGATTTAAGTACTTTTCTATATCTATAAACTAGTGTGTCTTTGTTTTTTAGTACATATTTGTGTAATGTAAACTTGCTTGTGTTGATATGAAAACGTAGTTTGAAAACTGTACTATGTATGTACAAAATATACTTTAATGGTATCTTGAGGTAGGGAGATGGGTGGGTGAGAACCTCAGGTTTAATTTGGAAATAGAAGAGAGGGATCTGCCCTAACGCTTTAAACTAGGTGCAGATTGGGAATTTATCCTGTATGTATGTCATAAAGGTATAAAGGTCCAACTCTGCCATTTGTTTAAAAGAAAAACAAACTTGATAGAATCTTGACAGATTTTTAACAATTTTAAATAATTTAAAAAGCTGTTATAAATCAGACTGTATTTTAAAATAGCAGTAAACATTTGGGGCTTTTTTGTTCAGATATGTACTCATGTTAAAATGAGGTATCCATATTGGCAGCTAGGTAATAGAGGAAAAAGTGTTATACTCTCCTAATATATTAAATGCTGGCACTATATATGAAACTGAAAGTAAATAATATTATTTAAATCAGTGTGCTATACTTTTAATGTGGATATGGAAAAAAGGCTCATTTTAAAAACTGCAAGAATAAATATATTTTAAATGCTGACATGTTAGGTTTTTATTTTTTGTTTTATTTTGAAAATATGTATACACTAAATTAGGTTTTTGATTAATGGTTAAGAATAGTGAATAAACAAACATGGATTTAAAAATTAAATTGAATTAGGAATTATAAGACTTTGATACTTTTATTTAATATTCTGTATGAGGAAGATAGTATATTACTATATCAAAGGATGAACTGTGTTTTGTGTTGATCAAGAACTTTGCTATTAAAAAAAAGATTTATATTTTTTTACAGTTACAACATTGTTTCCCATCTCTCAGACTGAATTTTTGTTGATTTCTCCTTAGCATCATTAGGCAAGTTAGTGGAATTTAATTTTTATAAAGAAAAACTTAGGGCTTTAGATGCTTTCAGTAAAATTTAAAGCCTACTGAAGTTTTGTTTAGATTTTAGTTTAAATCTATGATTGTCTTGATTTATTGATCTTCTTTGACTGGTGGAGTAGAAAGAAATAACTTTCTCTATGCACAGATTTTATACAAAAACGATTTTTCTCAGTGCTTTCTGTTTTATTTAGATGTTTGGAAGCCAAATTCTGTGTGTCTTGTTCACATAGTAGTAAGAAGTAGCAAGAAGACTATAACTTAAATAGACAAAAAGTTATTGTTGGGGCATTGTATATCATATGGAGCTGTACTTTCTAGAATTTCTAGGGTACTTTATGTTTCTTGCTCCCTAAAAAGAAAAACAAATTAGTTATATAATATTAAATTAAAATTCTATAATATAAGCCCTACATGGGTATTTGTGGCAATTCAGGAGTAATTGCATTATCATCATTCTGTTCAGAAGTAATTGCATTGCTTTTGGTGACTGTAGCTTACATTTAGAATTCAGTCAGTTGGGTCATATGCCATTTTTATAAATGGAGAATATAATGCCATAAACTGTAAATTTTTGAAGATATATGGATTCTGATTTTGCTGAATATTTTAGGTTTTTTGTTTGTTGTAAAAACTGTATTTCTACCAAAGGAATAGAATGTTAAATGCTTACTCAGTAAGAATTCTAAAGCATGAGTTAAGTTGGAATAAATGACTTACAATTATTTCTTAATTTGTTATGAATAAACTTTTTTTGAAGTTTATTTCTGAGTTGCTTAATGTTTTTTTGTAGTACTGAATGCTAATTTTGAAAGCAATGTTTCAGAAACATTTAAAAAACAATTTTAGCAGTCTTGTATAGATGATCAGTCAGTATGATTCTTAAAATTCTCGTTGAAGGTATCCAAAATTATTTCCCTCTGCACAGAATAAACAGTTAATGTGATGTTTATGCATTGGATTTTTGATGTTTGAGTCTTTAAATTGCCACATAGTCTGAAAATAATTTTATTTTACTGGTAATGCTTTTGGGATATTTATTCCTATATATATGGAGATTGAGCACCATCTCTTGGTCAACCTGAAGTATATTAATTTGCAAATTCAGCAACAATTGTTAATTAAATTCCTTAATTACTGAGGTTCTATATATTACATAATTTTGTCACAATAAGGTCTTATGTCTAAAGACTGTACTTCTCATAAAATTCACCAGAATGCCTTTACTGTTGTAGATTATAAAATGACTCACTTTTATTACCTTTACTGTTTAAGTTTCTAACTTTGCTATATACTACTGAATTATAAGTTTTCCTTTAAAAGAGGTGAATGGTCTTAATCCTGTGTTAAGAATAAACTCTGTTTATTTATGGAGCTATTAAATATGATTATTTGCTTTAAGTGGAGATTATCCAATTGAAGAAGGTTAGGTGATTTATATATTGTTACCTATGCATGCTAGGTTTATTATTTCAGAAAATGATGCTAAATTTAATATTTAAGATAATAAAATACTTTTTATTTTCCTTTAATATCAATTTGAATGAAAAAAGTATATTATCTAATTGAGCAACAATGGAATTAGGTATATTAATAACAAAAATTACCATTTTTGTTATTAATATGTAATTTTTAGAATTTTGATTTTTGTCATATTGAATGTGTTATTTTGTTTGAAATGGATACCGTCGAAATGTGTATTAGTAAATGAAGTTTTCATTTTAAAAGATATTTTAATGATAGATTTAATACAGATATTAATAAAGCTACTTATTTTCTCAGAGCAAAGCAAAAAAATAAATATGAAATGACATTTCATGGTTTCGAAGATATTAAAAATGTGTGTTCTTTAAGACTAGATATAGAAGGCAACTGGTACTTCTCTCCATTCCTGACATCAAAGCGAGGCTACAGCTGCATCAAAGTCTTAACCCTCATACATTAATAATGTACAGTAAATAAATCAGTGCTTTTGGGTTTTAGGGAGGTTGATTTTTTTATTTTAGGTTGTACTTTCTAAACATAAATCATTCAGTACTTAGTATTAGATGTATTATTAGCAAGAAAATAGTTATAAATAAGGCCGAAAGAAACAAGTTTAAGAAACTAAATTGGCATTTTATATTTCATAACAGAAAGTCACTGATTTTTTATATGAAAATGAAGACTTGTAGTGTCAGTTGTATTACATTGTTTCAAATCATGAATCATATCCTGATTCCCCTTGACTCCTCTTGCTTTTTCCTTATCCACTTAATGTCATCACTTCTTCCTAGTGTTCTAATCCAGAAACTTGAGACTCAGCCTTGATTCTTCCCTATCTCTTGTCTTTCTCCTAAAAATTTAGTGTTTAAGCTTTGGAAATAACTTTATTCTTTCTTTTCTCCTCACAACTCTCTTATTTCAGTCTTCCTCATCTATTCCAGAGAGCTTATTGTGTAATGTTGACTAATTGAATTACTAATGTTATTGTCTCCAATCTCTTCCCTGTTCCACCCTATTCTTACTAGCACTGAAAGGTTTTTTTTTTTTTTTTTTGGTTTTGTTTAATTTTCCTACTAGAACACTTGGCTGGTCATTTTAAAGATTCTTTAATGGCTATCTACTGTGTGCTACACAATCGAATCTAAATTCCTTAGAATGTCACTCGCTAGAACTTTATAGTCTTGTTCCAGTTGACCTTAAGCCTTACTTTTTTCCTTTCTCTTTCCCTTTCCTACCTTTTGAGACCTGAGGCACAGGCCAAATTTGTGAAGTGTTACTTTAAGAATTAATCATGCTGGTTTGAGCTCTATTAGCAATTGGATTGTATTACTGGAAGGTCTCTTATTACTAGAAGGTTTGTTGATCGTGTGTGTGTGTTGATAGTTGTGAACTCTTTGAAAACAGTAACTGATTTGTTTGTTTGATCTGTCAATTTCAAGTCTTAAGGATAGTGCTTGGCAGGCAGGAGTCTGTATAATAATATAGTAAAAAGTATGGACTCTGGAGCAGACCGTCTGGGTTCAATTCTTAGCTCCTCTACTTTGTCTCCTTGAACAATTTACTTAATTCCCTAGCCCCTCAGTAAAATGGGGATTATAACAGTATTTATGTTATAAGAATACTATGAGGATTAAGTGTGTTAATATACATGTAATGTGCTTAGAACATATGAGAATTAAATGCTCAAATGTTATTTTTTATATTTAAAAAATATTAAAAATAATTTACTATATTTCAAAATTTGGAAAAGTATATGAATTTGGGAGAAAGTTCTTAAATATTTTTTCTTGTAGTAAAATATCACAAATTAATGTTAATTGAAAATATTTTCTTGACTGAAAAATATTTTAAAATTTTACTAGGAATCGAATTGTGTAAAGTTTCAGTAAATAATATATCCTTCAGAGTTAAAAAAGTGTACTCTTATATAAATATTTTTTGTTGTTGCTGCATTGTGTTAAAGTAATGTCACTCTAAATAACTACTAACCAAAATGTGTCTTTTTTAGGAATATAAATACTGTTAAGAACAAAAGTAAATTGACACCTTATCTGTAAAAGTAGACTGTTAAATTTAAAAATGAAGACTTAACATAGGTGTTTTTGTTTTAAATATAGGCTGAATGTAGTAACATTAGTAGATGGCTTTAAAGAACAACTGTGGATATGAAGTAAGTCATTCTGTAACAAGGTTTATTGCAGAAATAGACTTGCTTATGACTAATAATGTCTTAGATTTGTATTTTTTTGTTTTTTTAACTTGTTTTTATATTTGTTGTCTTGATGAGTTTTCTTATCACTTCTAGCCAAGTTCAGAGTAAAGATTTACCTTTATGCAGTTTGCTTTCAGTGGTTTATGGAGGAAGAATATGGATGGATACAAATGTCAAGAGAAGAGAGAGAGAGTTAAATTTGATTTCTTCAGTTTGAGATTTTTATTCTTTGCTTGGCATTGTAAGATGAAGGTTAAAAGCCTCTGTTGGGATATAAACTTCTGAACCTAGACAGTTCTCCTCAAAAATTCATAAAAATATTTATAATGATTGAGAATCACTGAATAATGTTAATATTAGCTTAGATGATAAAGCACAAAGTATTTTTTGGGAGCCTACAGCTATTAGGAATTACAAAAAGTATACATTTCAGACAATAAAATAAGAAGAATTCATCCTTTTTTGGGTTAGAGCCTGTATTTTGAACACTACTGTCAGAAAGTATATATATATATATTCGGAATATATATATATATATTTTTCAGTATATATATATATTCCGAATATATATATATTCAGTAAGAATATATATATACCATATATATAGTGTATCTTTTCAAAATACTGTTGATATGTAGTTTTCTTTCTTTGAATGCTTGTGTTAGAAATAAGTATAGATTTGACAATCAGTTTTTTTAATATCATGTCCGCTTTGAATTTTTTTATCTTAATGATTGAAATACATTACTTCTCCTTTTTTTTTTTTTTTTTTTTTTTGTGAGACAAGAGTCTCGCTCTGTCTCCCAGGCTGGAGTGCAGTGGTATGATCTCGCCTCACTGCAGCCTCCGCCCCCTGGGTTCAATGGATTCTTGTGCTTCAGCCTCCCAAGTAGCTGGAATTACAGGCATGTGCCACCATGCCCGGCTGATTTTTGTATTTTTAGTAGAGATGGGGTTTCACCATGTTGGCCAGGCTGGTCTTGAATTTGTGACCTCAAGTGATCAACCCACCTCGGCCTCCCAAAGTAATGGGATTACAGGCATGAACCACCACGCCTGGCCGAAATACATTACTTCTGAGTGAGATCCTCGATATTAATAATGTTCTTAAATAATTTCTGCAGTGGTAAAATTAATGACTTAACAGCAGATACCTGTTTGCTTTTTATGGTGTTTCATCTTTTGATTATAAAATATACCATGATTTAGCAAGCAAGTCTGGTTTATTTGGAGAAGTTACTTAAGCATATAATCTTCATTTTAGACGTACAATTTTGAAGCTGTATTTTTGTTTTGGCAGTTGTATATGATCCCCTAAAAGTTTTGTGCTCAGAGTCAGGTAGAGACTTAGGGAAATTATACAGGAAACAGAAGTATTCCAATATTATTTTCTAGGAATAAAATTACACATGTCCCTATATTTGAAAATGTCTTTCACTTAATGGAATTCACAGTTTTCACACTTTGTTTTAGATGTGAAAGCTTTCAGTAGTTTCTTGTGAATAGGCCACTAAAATTAGTGTAAAATATTTCAATTTTCTAAAATAACTTATTAGTATTACAATATTTCACTTTATAATGAGAAATCCTTATTGTAAGATGTAATGATTCCTACCAAGAAATATTTAAAGTATCAGCAATAACCATATTTTCAGACTAATAAGAAACTAATATAGGAATACTGTTTCTATTCAACAAGTTTTTTTTTGTTTTTTTTTTGTTGTTGTTTTTTTTTGAGACAGAGTCTTGCTCTGTTGCCCAGGCTGGAGTGCAGTGGCATGATCTCAGCTCACTATAAGCTCCGCCTCCCAGGTTCATGCCATTCTGCCTCAGCCTCCCCAGTAGCTTGGACTACAGGCACCCGCCAGCATGCCCTACTAATTTTTTGTATTTTTACAAAAAATTGAGACGGGGTTTCACCATGTTAGCTAGGATCTCCTGACCTCGTGATCCACCCGCCTCGTCCTCCCAAAGTGCTGGGATTACAGGCGTAAGCCTCCACGCCCGGCCTCAACAAGATATTTTTACAGTGTCTAATAAATACTGACACCATGCTAAGTCTTGGTATTTCCCAATTAAATATTATTTAGGAGGAGAAAGACATTAATGGAGAATTAAAATGTGATGTTCTAAGTGCTATGTAATAAGGCATGATTGAAAAGACACTTCGAGCATTGCTTAAGTCTTCTTGGGAGTTCAGAGGTTTTTTGTGAGGTCATGATCCCTCAGCTAGTTTATAAAGATTTGAAGAATATTTCCAGGTGGAAAATAGAAAATAAAGAAGGGATTTTAGGTTGAGGGAGCAGTATATGCAAAGTTCTGGTGGACATTTAGAGAGAAAGATCAGGAAGAGCGGACTGTGGACCATGAGGCTAACTAGAGATACAGACTATAAAAGCTTTTGGGGGGCCAGGCATGGTGGCTCATGCCTGTAATCCTAGCACTTTGGGACACTGAGGCAGGTGAATCACCTGAGGTCAGGAGTTCGAGACCAGACTGACTAACATGGAGAAACCCTATCTCTACTAAAAATACAAAATTAGCTGGGCGTGGTGGTGTGTGCCTGTAATCCCAGCTACTTGGGAGGCTGAGGCAGGAGAATTGATTGAACCTGGGAGGTGGAGCTTGCGGTGAGCCAAGATCGCGCCATTGCATTCCAGCCTGGGCAACAAAAGCGAAACTGTCTCCAAAAAAAAAAAAAAAGCTTTTTGGATGCTATGTTAACAATTTTGGCTTTTATCCTTTAAGCATTGGGGAGGCATTAAATAATTTTGAATAGAAGAGTAACATCTATTTACATTTTTGAATTATTATTCTGATCATTCTGTAGAGGATGGAGATAGACAAATTAAAGGAATTACTGCAATAGTACAGGAAAGAAATGATGACCACCTGAACTGAGGGCAGTGATAGTGAGAGGAGAGAGGGTATTAAGGAAGTAGAGTCAGCCAGCAAGTCTTGATGATTAATTGTACATTGGGTTCAGAATGTTTTTTGCAGTACTCAAGACTGACTGATGGGTCTGTGGCTTAAACTGCTAGTCCTTGACATAGGTATTAATGGAAAGAGGACATAGTTTTGGGAATGGGAGGACTTCAGTAGTAAACATGTCTCATTTGAGATGTCGGAGAACACTTGGTTAGGAATGTCTAGTATGCAGTTGGATGTCTTGAGATCTGGAACTCAGATCATGGTAATTTGGAAGTTAGCATACTGGTCCCAAACTCACTTCATTATTTTCATTTTTTAAGTTTGTTAATATTCCTCTAAGAAAGGGTAAAGAGAATAAGGAGAATTTAGAACTTAGGTTAAAGAACTTTTGGAAAAATAAATGCCTGTGTAGAGCCTATTTCACACTTAAGGCAACGTTTGAGATTCATTTCTCCTGCCAGTAATTTCAATTCTCTGCTACCAGCTGTCTTGTAGGATCAGTGAAGTTGTTTTAAGGAAAAGTAGAGCACATGATGACCTGGCTGTTCTGAATACTTACAAACTTAGAGGATGCCTAACTTTTTAGCATGCCTCCAACTCAGCTAGGTGAACTATTTGTAGTTTTTTTGTTGCATGTATCAGTGTTTCTCTCTGTTGGTGTGAGCAGTTGAGAGTTGACAGAATATAATCAATAAGGTGGGTGACAATAATTGTTTTGATATCATTGCCACTCATATCATTTATTTCACAGTTGCAGAAATGGAACTAGTCCAATATTTAATAGCTCAACATTTTATATGTATTGTATAATATACATGAGTGTAGGTTTTGGATGCTGTGTTCTTTCCAGGACAATTTAAATCTGTTCTTTAATTATTTTAAATGGCATTGCATATGTGGTATGAACTTCTTTGTTTCCACTTCTGCAGTTTTAATATTCTGTATATCATGGAAATATTTTTGTTAATTTTTAAATTGTGATCTATATCAACATGCAGGAAACAAGATTAAACATTAGCATTAATTGAATCACCATATATACTTGAAATTGCTTAATATACCATCAATTTACAGAATGTAATTCAAACATTATTTGCAATAACAACCCCCAAAATACCAAGGAATAGATCCAACAAAAGATACATAAGACCTTTACGGAAAAAAATTATACAACTTTGTTGAAAGATATAGGATCTAAATAAATGGAGATCAGTGTTATGCTTTTGGATGGGAAAACAGGAATTTCTGTTCTATAGTTTCTATTCTGTAATTTTTGTGATTGAATAGAAAGTCCCCCAAAATTAATCTATTAAGTTCAATACAGTCCCAATCAAAATCCCAAGTAGCATGTTCTTTTTACAATATTTGCCAATCTGATTTGAAATTGACATGGGAAGGAATAGCAAAAAGAGCCAAATAATTTTGAAGAACACTAAAGGTGATTAATCTTACCAAATACCAAGATGTACCATACAGGAATGGTAAATTAAAATAGTGTGATCACAAGACATGGGGTAAAAAAACAACTAATGGAACAGTCTGCCTTTTCAGTCTTGCTTCCTAACTCCTCTTTGTGTACAACGACATGCCAGCCAACCTGAACTATATGTGCTAACATTCACGGCCAGTATTGTGTGCCTTTGCTATTGCCATTCTACAGAATTCTTTTCATCCCTATGGACTCTACTTCACTGAATCTAAGATGTGTTATTAATTTATGTACCACTAAGAAAAAATGTTGCCAGTTAAACTGACACACCATCATTGCCAGATACACCCAGCTTTAGAGATGTTAAAACATGAAAATGTGTCTTAAGATTTGTGGAAGATGGTATTTAAAATGCCAGTGTCTCCACTAAAAATATCCCTTGGTTTCTCTTATCTGAAAGTAGATTCTCTCCCTATGAATCTGCATAGCATTTATTTGTGCGTTTTTGTGAATGTTTTACAGAGTAAAATACACTTGCACAAAGACTTTCCCCTGAATTTTTCATTTTAGAAGGTATCTCCTGCAATAATTTTAATAGGACCAAGAGTTACCAAATGTTGAGCACATACTGTAAGTCACATGATAGTTGCTTTAAGGATGTTATCGTGGCCGTTAGGCAACCTTCCAAAGCAATTTCTGTTCTTCAGATTTTTACATAGGAAACTGGAACTTAGAGATTAAGGAATTTTCCCCAAAACACAGTTACAGGATTGGAACCCCAGACTGCCTAACTTCAAAGCCATGTCATGTCATGGCAGCATTTGCCTGTTTCCTCTCTGCTTCCCTCTCCTGATTACAGTAAGCTCTTTGAGCATAGACACCATGCATTTTGCATCTTTATAGTCACCATACCTTCTCATACCATCCCTTGAAACCTAATGAATGGCCAATAATCTGTAGAATGAGTAAAAGTAGAGGAGGAGATCAGGGCACTTCTTCAAACTGATACTTCTTTACATATTGGTCTTGGTCCATTGTTTATTTGTGTGTGAGATCAGCACAAAGGAGGTGTAATTGAGGCTGAGCTATTCCTTTAACACCAAATATTAGAACAAAGAATAGATGTAACTTCCTAATTCAAGGAATGTCTTAACATTTTAGAAAAACATTTTTGAATTAAATTTACATATTCATTATAGAAAAGTTGAAAAGTGGAGAAAAAGAAAATTAATAATAACACATTATCAAGCATGTACTATGAACCAGGTACTTTGTGTGTGTTATATCATTTAATTTACAAAACAACATAATCATACAGGTATTGTTATCTGTATTTTGCACATGAGAAAGCTGTCGCTAAGAGCTTTCATTTACCCATGATGTCATTACTAGTAAGTAGAGGTGTTCCAGTTTGCTTAACTTCAGAGTCCACACTTCCCTCTTTTTGTTGGTTTTCTGTATTTAAACTTGGTATAAATGGCATCGATAGTGAACGTTCTGCAGTTTTCATTTTCTTCCCAACATTTTTTGAGATGTCATCAGCATTGCTTCATGTAGTTTTACTTCATTCAAGTATTTAAAAGTGTTTCTAAAAGTAGTAAGTGTACATAGTTTAAAAAGTCAAAGTTATGTTTAAAGTGAAGAGTAGATACCTCTCTCTCCATTTTTAGTCTTCTCCACAGAGACAGCTGTTTTCAACTTTTTTGTTATTGTATTTTCTCTTTCATTTACCTGTGTATTACCCCCACACAAATTTCTCACTGCCATTTCCTGACTTTTAAATTTTAATTACATAATGCCTTTCTACTATGAAAGAAAATAATTTAGTATTTTTCCTCCCTTCCATCATTTTCTGTTTTTTTCTCTTCCCATCCTTCCAATATATTTATATAACACTATCATTACTATGTGAACATTTGCAACAGAGCTACATAATGTACTATGTTCGGTTTTCCCTCCTTTTTGTAACTTGTGGTTGTTTACAAGCATACCTCATTTTATTGTGCTTTGCTTTATTATGCTTCTGAGATATTGTATGTTTTACAAATTGAAGATTTGTGGCAACCTTACATCGGGCAAGTCTGTTGGTCCCATTTTTTTCAATAGCATGTGCTAATTTCATGTCTCTGTGTCATATTTTGGTAACTCTCACAACGTTTTTTTTTTTCTAAATGTTATCTTCAGCTTTTTTTGTTGTTGAACTTTTATTTTAGGCTCGGGGTACATGTGCGGTTTGTTATATAGGTAAATTGCATGTTGTGGGGGTTTGCTATACAGAATATTTTGCCACCCAAGTAATGAGCATAGCGCCTGATACAAGGTAGTTTTTCAATCTTCACCCTTCTCCTCCCTTCCACCCTCAAGTAGGCCCTGGTGTCTGTTGTTCTCTTCTTAATGTTCATATGTACTCAGTGGTTATCTCCCACTTATAAGTGAGAACATGTAGTATTTGGTTTTCTGTTCCTTTGTTTGTTCACTTGGTATAATGGCCTCTACCTCCATCCATGTTGCTGCAAAGGATAGTATCTATTCTTTTTATGACTAGGTAGTATTCCATGGTGTATATGTATCACATTTTCTTTATCTAGTTTACCATCAGTGGGTATTTAGGTTGATTCCATGTCTTTGCTATTGTGAATAGTGCTGTGATGAACTTACATGTCTATTTGTCTGTAGGGTAGAATGACTTACATTTCTTAGCTTATATACCCAACAATGGGATTGCTGGGTTGAATGATAGTTCTGCTTTGAGTCCTTTGAGAAATCACCACACTGCTTTTCCCAATGGCTGAACTAATTTACATTCCCATCAGTGGTGTAGAAGCATTCCCCTTTGTTTGCAGCCTCACCAACACCTGTTGTTTATTTTTTTTTAAATAATAGTCATTCTGACTGGGCTGAGATGATATTGTCGTTTTTCGTTGCATTCTCTAATGATTAGTGATGTTGAGCATTTTTCATATACTTGTTGACCATGTATATTTCTTCTTTTGAGAAGTGTCTTTTCATATCCTTTGCCCACTTTTTAATGGGATTGTTTGCTTTTTGCTTGTCGATTTGTTTAAGTTCCTTATAGATTCTGGATATTAGACCTTTGTCAGATGCATAGTTTGCAAATATTTTCTCTCATTTTGTAGACTGTCTGTTTACTCTGTCAGTAGTTTCTTTTGCTGTGTAGAAGCTCTTTAATGAGGTCCTATTTGTCAATTTTTGTTTTTGTTGCAATTGCTTTTATCTTTGTCATGAAATCTTTGCCAGGTCCTATGTCCAAAATAGTATTTCTTAGGTTATCTTTCAATATTTTTTTAGTTTTAGGTTTTATATTTAAGTCTTTAATTTATCTCGAATTGATTTTTATAGATGGTGTAAGGAAGGGATCCAGTTTCAATCTTCTGCATGTGGCTAACCAGCACCATTTATTGAATAGGGAGTCTTTTTTCCCATTGCTTGTTTTTGTTGACTTTGTTGAAGATTAGATTGTTGTAGGTGTGTGTCATTATTTCTGGGCTCTCTATGCTGTTCCATTTGTCTGTGTGTCTTTTTTCTACCAGTATAATGCTGTTTTGGTTACCATAGCCTTGTAGTATAAAGTCAGGGAACATGGTGCCTCCAGACTTGTTCTTTTTGCTTAGGATTGCTGTGGCTATTCAGGCTCTTTTTTGGTTCCACACCAATTTTAAAATAGTTTTTTTCTAATTCTGTGAATAATGTCATTGGTAGTTTGATAGGAATAGCATTGAATCTCTAAATTGCTTTTGGCAGTATGGCCATTTTAACAGTATTGGTTCTTCCTAACTATGAGCATGGAATGTTTTTCTGTGTCATCTCTGATTTCTTTGAACAGTGTTTTGTAATTCTTACTGTAGAGATCCTTCACCTCTCTGGTTAGCTGTATTCCTTGGTATTTTATTCTTTTTTGTGGCTACTGTGAATTGGATTGCATTCTTGATTTGGCTCTCAGCTTGGATGTTGTTTGTATATAGGAATGATACTGATTTTTGTACATTGATTTTGTGTCCTGAAACTTTGCTCAAGTTGTTTGTCAGTTCAAGGAGCTTTTGGGCAGATGCTACAGGGTTTTCTAGATATAGAATTATATAGTCTGCAACAGGGATAGTTTTGACTTCATCTTTTTCTATTTGGTTGTCTTTCATTCCTTTTTCTTGCCTAATTGCTTGTCTACGACTTCCAGTACTATGTTGAATATGAGTAGTGAGAGAGGACATCCTGTTCTTGTTCTGGTTTTCCAGGAGAATGCTTCCAGCTTTTGCCCATTCAGTATGATGTTGGCTGTGGGTTTGTCATAGATGGGTCTTATTATTTTGAAGTATGTTTCTTCAATGTCTAGTTTGTTGAGGGTTTTTAACATGAAGGGATGTTGAATTATATTGAAAGCCTTTTCTGCATGTATTGAGATAATCATGTGTTTTTTGTTTTTAGTTGCATTTATAAGAGGAATCACATTTATTGACATGCATGTCGAGCCACTTTTGCATCCTAAGGATAAATAACCTGCTTAATTGTGGTGAATTAGCTTTTTGATAAGCTGCTGGATATGGTTTACTGGTGTTTTCTTGGGGATTTTTGTGTCTATGTTCATCAACGATATTGGCCTGAAGTTTTTTTTTTTTTTATTTTGTTGAGTCACAATTTTTTAAACCTTTCCATTATTATTATTTATGTTATGGTTATTGTAAAGTCCACTGTTTGTAGGCCCACTTATAGCATGGTTTACTGAATATTGTAAGCCCACTGTTTACAAAGCCCACTGTTTTCAAGCCCACATGATACCACGTCTGTTTAAAGCATGGTTTGCTGAATATTGTAAGCCCGCTTTTGAGACCTATTGCTCAGAAAGAAAAGATTTCTTTCAAAATAATACCACTCATTGACAATGTATGTGGTTACCCATGAACTCTGATGGCATTTACAAGGACATTAATGCCATTTTTATGCCTGTTAACACATCTATTCTGTAGCCTGTGGATTAAGGAGTAATTTAGACTTTCAACTCTTATTATTTAAGAATAAATGTATATTTTGTAAGACTATAGCTGCCATAGATAGTGATTCCTCTTTGGCAAAGTAAATTGAAAACCTGGAAAGGATTCACCATTCTAGATGCCATTAAGAACATTCATCACTCATGGGAGGAGGCCAAAATATAAACATTAACAGAAGCTTGGAGGAAGTTTATTCCAACTCTCTTGAATGACTTTGAGGGGTTCAGTACTTCAGCGGAGGAAGTAACTGTAGATCTGGTAGAAATAGCAAGAGAACTAGAATTAGAAGTGAATCCTGAAGATGTGACTGAATTGCTGCAGTTGCATGATCAAACTTCTTATGGATATGCAAAGAAAGTGGTTTCTTGAGATGGAATCTACCGGTGAAGATGCTGTGAATATTGTTGAAATGACAACAAAGGATTTAGAATATTATGTAAATTGAGTTCATAAAGCAGTGGCAGGATTTGAGAGGATTTACTTCAATTTTTACTCCGTAGTAGAAAGAAGTTTTGCTGTGGGTAAAATATGATCAAACAGCATTACATGCTACAGAGAAATCTTTCATGAAGAGTTCATTGATACATCAAACACTGTTGTCTTATTTTAAGAAATTAACCACAGCCACCCCAAGCTTCAGCAGCCACTACCCTGACCAATCAGCAGCCATCAACATTGAGGCAAAACTTTATGCCAGCAAAAAGATTACAGCTTACTGAAGGCTCAGATGATCATTTGCATTTTTTAGGACTAAAACATTTGTGTAAATTTATGGGGTACATGTGCAATTTTGTTACACGCATAGGTTGGACAGTAGTAAAGTCAGGGCTTTAAGGGTATCCATCACCCTAATAACCTACATTGTACCTATTAACTAATTTCTCATCATCTTCCCCCCTCCCACTCACTCACTTTTCCAAGTCTTCCTTATCTATCGTTCCACCCTCTACATCCATGAGAGCTCATTTTTTAGCATACACTTAGGAATACGATTATGTGATATTTGTCTTTCTGTGCCTGGCTTGTTTTACTTAGGATAATGACATCCAGTTCCATCCATGTTGCTGCAAAAGATATTTTATTCTTTTTTTGTGACTGAGTAGTATTTTGTTATGTGTATATACCACATTTCCTTTATCTGTTGATGGACACTTAGGTTGATTGAATATTTTTTGCTATTGTGAATAATGCAGTAAACATATGAATGCAGATATCTTTTTGATGCAGTAAACTTATGAATGCAGATATCTTTTTTGATTTCTTTTCCTTTGCGTAGATGCCCAGTAGCAGAATTGCTGGATCAAATGGTAAATCTATCTTTAATTCTATGAGAAATCTCCATACTGTTTCCCTAGAGGTTGTACTAATTTACATGCCCACTACATTGTTTAATGTTCCCTTTTCTCTACATCCTTGCCAACATCTATTATTTTTTGTCTTTTTAATAATAACTATTTTGCCTGGAGTAAGATGACATCTCATCGCAGTTTTGCTTTGCATTTCTCTGATGATTAGCGATGTGAAGTATTGTTTCATATACCTGTTGGCCATTTTTATTTCTTCTTTTGAAAAATATATATTCATTTCTTTTGCTATCTTTTAAATGGGGTTATTTGTAGTCTTTGGTTGTTGGTGAGCTGTTTGAGTTCTTTGTATATTCTGTATATTAGTCCCCTGTTGGATGAATAGTTTGCAAATATTTTCTCCCATTCTGCAGGTTGTTTCTTCACTGTGTTTATTACCCCTTTTGCCATGCAGAACCCTTTTAGTTTAATTAAGTCACATTCATCTCTTTTTGTTTTTGTTGCCTCTGCTTTTGAGGTCTTAATCTAAACTCTTTGCCTACATCAATGTCCAGAAGAGTTTTCCCTAGGTTTTCTTCTAGTATTTTTATAACTTTGGTTCTTATATTTAAGTCTTTAATCCATCTTGAGTGTATTTTTGTATATGGTGAGAGATTGGGGTCCAGTTTTATCCTTCATATGGCAGTCCAGTTTTTCCAGCACTATTTGTCTTTTTACCAGTGTTTGTTCTTGTCAACTGTGTCAAAGATCAGTTGAATATAAATATATGGCTTTATTTCTGGGTTCTGTATTCTGTTCCATTGATCTATGTGTCTGTTTTTATACCAGTACCATGCTGTTTTTGTTACTGTAATTTGTTATCAGCTTATGTGATGTGAGCTTTGTTCTTTTATAACAAAATTATAATATAATTTGATATCAGCTAATGTGATGACTCTAGCTTTGTGCTTTTTGTTCAAGATTGCTTTGGCTATTTGAGTTCTTTTTTGGTTCCATACAATTTTTAGGATTTTTTTTGTAATTGTGTAAAAAATGACATTGGTAATTTGATAGGGATTGCATTGAAACTATAGATTGTTTTAGGCAGTGTGGGCCATTTAATGATATTAATTCATTTGATCTATGAGCATGGGCTGTTTTCTCATTTTTGTCATCTATAATACAGTTTCTTTCATTAGAGTTTTGTGATTTTCCTTGCAGAGATTTTTCACTTCCTTAGTTAAATGTTCCTAGGTTTGTTTTTTTTTTGTAGCTATTATAAAAGGGATTGCCAACTTGATTTCTTTTTCAGTTAGATCATTGTTGATATATAGAAGCACTACTGGTTTTTGTATGTTGATTTTGTATCCTGCAACTTCAGTTAATTTAGTTATGTAAGAGTTTTTTTTAATAGAGTCTTTAAATTTTTTTAGATATAAGATTATATCTTAGCAAAAAGGGATAATTTGACTTCTTTTCCAGTTTGGATCCTTTTACTTATTTCTTTTGCCAGATTGCTCTAGCTAAGACTTTCAGTACTATGTTAAATAGGAATAATAAAGTGGGTATCCTTGCTTTGTTCCAGTTATTAGAGGAAATGCTTTAAGTATTCATCATTTAGTATTATGTTAGCTGTGGTTTTGTCGTATATAGCCTTTATTACTTTGAGGTATGTTTCTTCTCTGCCTGTTTTGTTAGGGTTTTTATCATGAAGGGATGCTTAATTTTATCAAATGCTTTTTCTGCATCTAATGAGATGATCATATGGTTTTTGTCCTTGATCCTGTTTATATGATACATCACATTTATTGATTTGCAAATGTTGAACCATCCTTGCATACCTGATACATACAACCCACTTGATCATGGTATATTTTTTGGATGTTCAGTTGGATTTCGTTTGCTAGTATGTTGAGGATTTTTGTGTCTGTGTTAAACAAAGATATTAGTCAGTAGTTTTCTTGTTATGTTGTGTCTTTCATTTTTGGTATCAGGATGATACTGGATTCATATAGTGAGTTTGGGAGAATTCCATCCTCCTCGATTTTTTGAAACAGTTTTAGGAGGATTGTAGTTAGTTCTTCTTTGTACCTTTGGGATAATTTGGCTGTGAATCCATCTGGTCCTGAGTCTTTCTTTTTTGGGGAGTTTTTTATTATTAATATTACTGACTCAGTCTTTTTATTACTGACTCATTATTAGTTTGTTCAGGTTTTCTATTTTTTCCTGATGCAACCTTGGGAGGCTATATGTTTCCAAGCATTTATCTATTTCCTCTAGGTTTTCTAGTTTGTGAGCATGTAAGTGTATGATGATCTTTTGTATTTCTATGGTTATCAGTTGTAATTTCTCCTTTTTCATTTCTGATGTTGTGTCTTCTTTCTTCTTTGAATAGTCTGTGTAGCTATTTATCAATTTTGTTTGTCTTTTTGAAAAACCAACTTTTTGTTTTGTTGATCCTTTGGATTTTTTAAAGTCTCTGTTACATTTAGTTCTGCTCTGATCGTTGTTATTTTGTTTCTTCTGCTAATTTGGGGTTTATTTTATTCTTGCTTTTATGGTTTCTGGAGATGTATTGTTATACTGGCAATTTGTAATCTTTCTTCTTTTTTGATCTAGGCATTTAATGCAATAAACTTCCCTCTGAGTACTACTTTTCCTGTATCCCACAGGTTTTGTTATATTGTATTTCTGTTTTCATTTATTTCAAAAAATTTTGATTTCCATCTTAATTTCTTCATTGACCCAGTGTTCATTCAAGAGTATGTTGTCTAATTTCCATGTATTTGTAAAATTTCCAGAGTCCCTCTTGGTATTGATTTGACCTTTGGTATTGATTTTCTAGTTTTATTCTACTGTGGCCTGAGAAGATACTTGATATTATTTTGATTTTTAAAAATGTGCCAAGACTTGTTTTGTGGCTTAACATGTGGTTTATCTAGGAGAATGTTCAGTGTGTTGATGAAAAGAATGTATATTCTGCAGTTGGGCAGAATGTTATGTAAATTCTGTTAGGTCCATTTGGTCTAAAGTCCAGTTTAAGTCCAGCCTTTATCATTTTTTTGTATTGATTTTCTGTTTTAATACTGTGAGTAGGGTGTTGAATTCCTCCACTATTATTGTATTGCTATCTGTCTCTCTCTTTAGGTCTAGTAATATTTGTTTTATGACTCTGGGTGCTCCACTGTTGGGAGCATATATATATTTAGAATTGTTATATCCTTGCACTGAATTGATTCCTTTATTATTATATCCCCCCTCTCTCTTTCTCTTTTTACTGTTTTTAACTTAATGTCTGTTTTATCTAATATGAGTATAGCTACTACTGCTTGCTTTTGATTTATGTTTGTGTGGAATATCTCTTTTTACCCCTTTATTTTTAGTTTTTATGTGTCTTTATACGTAAGGTCAGTTTCTTGTGATCAGCATATACTTGGATCATGTTTTTTTTTTAATTCATTCTGCCAATGTATAGCTTTTAATTGGAGCATTTAATCTATTTACATTCAAGGTAAACACTAATATGTGAGGTTTTAGTCCTGTCATGTTGTAATTGTTTTCTAAATTCTTTGTTTTTTTTTCTGTATTTGTTATTGTAGTTTGGTAGTATTCTGTTTTGGTGACATTTCTTTCCCTTTCTCCTTTGTGTGATTACTTTGCCAATGAGTTTTATACTGTCATGTGTTTTTATGATGGTTAATGTTGTCCTTTTGCTTCCAAGTTTAGGACTCCCTTGAGCATTTCTTGTAAAACCAGTCTAATAGCAATGACTCCCCTCAATATTTGCTTGTTTGGGAAAGACTTTATTTTGTCTTCCTTTATGAAGATTAATCTTGCTGGCAATGTTTTTCTTTAGCACATTCAATATATCATCTCATTTTCTTCTGGTCTGTAAGGTTTCTGCTGAGAAGTCAGCTGTTAATCTGATGTAATTTCCTTTATAGGTGAATAGGTGCTTTTTTTCTTTCTGTTTTCAGAATTTGCTGTTTTTACTTTGACTTTAGATAGCCTGATATAATGTTCTATGGCAAAGTCATTTTTGCGTAGTATTTGCCTGGGGATCTCTGAGCCTCCTGTATCTGGTTGTCTAAATCTCATGCTAAACTTGGGAAGTTTTCAATTATTACTTCATTAAATAGGTTTTCTAAACTTTTTGATCTCTCTTTTTCCTTAGGTATTCCAATAATTCATAAGTTCAGTTGCTTCACATTGTCCCAAATGTCTTGAAGGCTTAGATTATTCTTTTTTAATTTTTTTCTTTGTTTTTATTTGACTGGATTATTTCAAAAGAGTTGTCTTCAAGTTCTAAAATTCTTTCTTCTGTTTGGACTAGTCTTTTTTTAAAATTTTTTGAATATATTTTGTATTTCCTTCATTGAATTCCTTAGTCCAGAATTTGCTTTTTTCCCCCAAAGATATTTATCTCGTTGGTAAATTTTTCATTAATATTCTTAATTATTTTTCTGTGTTCTTTGTATTTGTTTTCAGATTCCTCTTGCATCTTGTTGAGGTTCTTTAAAATAAGTACTTAAAATTCTTTATCTGGGTTTTGAGAATTTCTTTTTGGTTAAGATCTATTGGTAGAGAATTATTGTGCTTCTTTAGGGGTGTCATATTACTTTTTTTTTTTTCCTGAAGATGTGACTATGATGTTGGTTGAGTAGGGCCCTTTGGTTTTGTTTCTGGGTGCATGCAGCACTGAAGTCTGTGTGTGATTGTGAATATTATTATTTTAGCTAAATAGCATTACTGGTATCCGTGGTTTCCTCAGTTTGTTAGGGTGCTGTTGTTTTTTGGAGGCTGTGATGAAGTTGTGCTGGGGTCTGGGATGCTGGGTGGCCTGGTCTTCAAGTTTTAGTGGTGATGGTGGTGAATTAAGCATGCCTTTTGTTCCCAGGGCTTTGAACACTGGCAACTGTGTTAGTGATTCCAGGCATGCTGATTCTTGGGCCTCTAGGTGTCTTTCTTGAATGTTGGTTGTAATAGCAGTTTACTGGCCAGGTGAAGCGGCTCACGAGTCTCTGAGTTGGCTGACATGGCATTGTTGATGGCAGTAACAGTGTTGAGATGCTTTTCTGGGTTCCAAATGCTGTGTGCTTGTGTTGGCAGTGGTTGAAATGTGCAGGCTGGCTTCCAGGCCAGCAGGTGGTGCTTACAGGTAAGAGCCAGAAGCAGCAGGGTGTTTATGTCCAACCTTGGTCTCTCAAGAGGAGTGCTTCAATGTACCAGGTGGTGGATTGGGTTTGTAACCTTTAGGACCCTGGATCTCTTACCCTGTCTTGTCAAAGGAGGTTGGGCAAAGCCAGGCACATCTGGACTGGTCAAGCTTGCACTCAGGCCCCCCAGTGGCAAGTGCATGCACCAGCTGTGATGGGGAGGCCATGCAGTTCTCAGGCCCCTGGCAGAATGCTTGGGTGAGTGGTGGCTACTGCAGCATTGAGGTCCAGCCACAGGGAGGGTGGGGTCAAACCTAGTGGCCAAGGCCTTGCGTTCCACTCATACCCCAGTTCTGGTGGGGCTCATTCCATTTTCCCTGCTGTTGCAGCTGACCTGGCTGTTCTGTCAGACCTGGCAGTTTGTGCCTGGCCTGCAACTCAGTCCTGGGCCATTGGAGCCCCTGCCAAGCTCAAGATCAAGCCTCTGTGGCAACTCTCCTCCTGCCTAAGTCCCAGAGACAGTGCCTGCTTCTAGCACTGGGGGCTGCAGCCCATGTTACACTTTTCTTCTCAGTCCTGTTTGCAGGAGTCCACCCCTGACTTGTGCCTCTGTTCTGCATGCAGCAGCCCGAGTTTCTCTAACACCTAGGACTGGTGCAGCGGGTTCCTAGGACTGCACACAGCCTTTTAAGAGCTAAGATTGAGAATAGCATCTTACTGTTTCTTAGGTTTCAGAAAGGGTGTGGAACCCAGGATGTGTTCCTTCCCTGAAGTAGTTCCTTTTCACAGTCTTCTAGCCACTCTGTAAGTTAGATTTGGGGGTTGGAGGGTCAGGGTGTTCTCTGGTGGCCCGGATTGTATAATTCCCTTGTGGGAAAGTGGACCTCAATAGGACCCTCACTTACCCTCTCCCATACTGGGAATAACTCCCAATTCCTGGCTGGTCCCAGCCAAGCAGGCTGCCTTTTCTCCTTTTCCTTCCTAGTTTGCAGTGTTTCCTTTTGCTTTTCTGTTGAACTCCTGTGTTCCCTCTTAGGCATGTGTTCACAGTGTGATTGTCTACACATGATTTGGGTCTTCTAAGCAAATGAGGCATGCTTGAAGTGCTTCTAGTCAACTATCTTGAAAGAAAAGTATTTTTAGTTAAGGTATATACATTTTTTAAGACATGATAGTATTTCACACTTAATAGAATACAGTGTAGTATAAACACACCTTTTCTATGCACTGGAAACCAAAAATTCATTTGACTTGCTTTTATTCACTTTATTGTGGTGGTCTGGAACTGAACCTGCAATATCTCTGAGGTATTCCTTTGTTTTTTAGGGGAAGTTAATGACTTAAACCCCCATTTGCTTAATTTTCTTTGTACCAATTACTGCTTCTTGCTTCAGACTGAGAGAACTCTAAGCTCTTTTCAGAATGACCAAATAAATTAGTGTTTGGCTTTTTGTTTGTTTGTTTTCACAGACATTCCTCCTGAAACCTTCAACCCTCCTGCTTCAATTTATGTTTCTTTTGTCTCTTTTCTGTATTAGATTTCTGGTTTTCTTGGTTCTATATTTTCCTTTTACTTGTTTTACTCTTCAATTTTAATTTTTTCAGTAGTTTCTTGAAAAGGAATGCTTGGAGGTTACATTTTTTCCCCCAGAAAGTTTAATAAGTTGATAAGAAGTTAATTCTTTCATAAATCCAATACACTCTCATTTTAAAAAATAATAACAATAAAATCAGATTATTTTCTCTTGGTTCACGAGTTTGGGAGGAGAAATACGGTGAACTGCTAGCTTGTTGAAAAATTTCCCCTCCAGTTCAGTGCTATCAAATATATCAGGTTAGTTGAGTTTAACAAATGATAAAAATGCAGATTTAGGGAAGACATAGTTAACATAACTCTTTATATAAAAGAGGCAATGTCAATTGTAAAGCAGTGTCATGATTCTGTTTTCATTGATAGAATGGCATTTATTTTAAGTAATTTTTGGTTTAAATGGAAACATCTAAATTGTAGTGTTTAAAGGCAATTATAATCTACTTCTCACATAAAGATGTCTGAAGTACAATCTAAATATAGATTAAATGAAAAAAAAAAGTCCTCTAATTGCCTAGAGAAAAAATTAGCCAGGGTACGCATTGGCTTATGTTTTATGGTTTTTAAATGGAAATTTTCTGTTTCTGACATTGTAGAGAAGGCTTTTTACATAAATAACCACCCATACATCATTTCAAAATGTCTAAGGGCTTGAATAATAATTTTTTTTTCTTGAGTGGTCTTCAAATGACATCTCAGTCATTAACTACTTTAGGATAAAAGCATTTTGCTAATATTGAGCTTCACTCAAAATTCTTAACTTGTTTGGATTGGCATATGCTGTTTATAGTGTTGTATTTGACTTGTTTGTTAGACGTCTTTTTTTCTCCTTAGTAAGAAATTTTACTGCTAGTTAGCTTGTCAGAGATCATTATAAATAGAAGGATAAAAATCCTGGTGGTAGATTGCAGTGTTTTATACTGAGCATTATTGATCCATAAAGACTTACAATATATTATTCTAAGGTTGTCATTGCTAAAAGGACTGAATAAGGATTAAGAAACTATGTTGACAGAAGTCATCACTTTATTGACAGGCAATTTAGTTTGCAGTAACTGAAGCAAGGAAAAATGCAATCAATCATCACAGCAAGGATTTTCACAAATGTTTACCAGTCTATAATGAATGTTGTGTAGATCATCAAGGTCATTTGATAGTTTCTCTGAAAGTAATGTTTTCATATTCTAACAAAGCAATTAAAGGATTTAAAATAAACTGCTATGTCAATTTCTTAAAGTTCTGTAGTACAGTGAAGGAGTGAAATATGAAGGATTAAAAAGTTAAGAAACATTAAAATAAATCCAGCTAATTAATTAAGCATTTTGTTTCGTACTTGGAGTTAGACATGTTATTTTTCCTCCAGTGATAATTTAATATTGGATTACATTTACTTTCTTTCTTTTTATTGTTTTCAGCTTTTAATGCAGTGTTAAAAATTTTATGCTTAATGTCTCTTCAAATTGTTTTCTCCTGGTTATGTTGAAGGATAAATCTATATGCAATGTACAAATTCTCTCCTACCAACATTCCTCATCCACATTGATTCTGGGATAGTAAATGGGTTGGAATTAGGAGATTAGAGCCAGCAAAGAAAGTTAGGTTATGTGTTGTTCATTAAGCATAGCTGAGGCTGCTTCTGGAATCCATGCTTGAGCAAGCTCTAGAGTTAGAGTTCAAATTCAGGCTCTGTCCATTGCTTAGTGGAAGATTTAGTCAAGAGACTTAAGTCTCTCTTTGTCTGCATTTCCCTATCTGCAAAATTTGAATAATATGTTGCTCATGTGATGTTGGGAAGATATATTTCTATATCCCAACTATTCAAGAACTATTTATATAGTTCTTGACACAGGTAGCACTTCATTGATATTAGTTCCTGTTCACCATCACTTCTGTCTGATAGCAAAGATAGTAAAACATTTGACCTATTTAGTGGCAATAGAAGTAGGCAGAAGGGAGTCATGGTTACTATTTTACATTCTGTGGAAACATATTCAGGGTAAGTCATAGCATGCTTAGCATAGACCAGGCCACTTAGAAGGTGACAATTGTGGCATTTTTTTAAATTGCTTTAGTAATTTCATACACTGGTTTGACTTTAAATATTTTGTTAAAAACCCCTCCAAAACAATAAACAAAACAAAAAATCTTAACTAGCTCTTTGACCAACTTTTCTGTTGGAGTCTTGTGTCGTAGGCAGTGCCTTAGTCAACCAGACTCTCATTGCAGTCTTAGGGTGAAAGAAGTGTCCTTATCCTCTACTTTATAAGTTGCACATTTGCATTTTATTCAGCATTCATTATAAGTAATCTTACAGGTCATTAAATGAGATTAAATATGTGTGTATAAATTGAATTCTGAGTTAGTTATTTGTGGATGAGCATTCATACTGGTAAGGAACTCTGTTTTGGAGGATTACAAAGACTTGGGGTTTAATTCTGTCTTGGTCACTTCCTTTTTGTGGACCTGAGTAGTTAACCTCTCTGCTCTCCAGTTTCCTTATATGTATAATTAGGATAATAATAGTAATAATTGTACTTACACTTGGGGTTCTGTTTTTAAATATTGTAATACATGTAAAAGTTGTAACATACAAAATCCTTAATGTTATTTGTTGCGGGAAGTCAGGGACCCCAAATGGAGGGACCAGCTGAAGCCATGGCAGAAGAACATGGATTGTGACGATTTCATGGACATTTATTAGTTCCCCAAATTAATACTTTTATACTTATGCCTGTCTTTACTACAGTCTCTAAACATAAATTGTAAAGATTTCATGGACACTTATCACTTCCCCAATCAATACCCTTGTGATTTCCTATGCCTGTCTTTAATCTCTTAATCCTGTCAGCTGAGGAGGATGTATATCACCTCAGGACTCTGTAATAATTGCATTAACTGCACAAATTGTACAGCATGTGTGTTTGAGTAATATGAAATTTAGGCACCTTGAAAAAAGAACAGGATAACAGCAACGTTTAGGAAACAAGAGAGATAACCTTAAACTCTCACCGCTGGTGAGCTGGGTGGAACAGAGCCATATTTCTCTTCTTTCAAAAGCAAATGGGAGAAATATCACTGAATTCTTTTTCTCAGCATGGAACATCCCTGAGAAAGAGAATGCGCACCTGGGGGTAGGTCTCTAAACTGGCCCCCCCGGGTGTGGTCGTCTCTTATGGTCGAGACTGCAGAGGTGAGATAGACTCCAGTCTCCCGTAGCATGCCCAGGCTTATTAGGAAGAGGAAATTCACACCTAATAAATTTTGGTCAGACCGGTTGATCTCAAAAACCCTGTCTCCTGATAAGATGTTATCAATGACAATGGTGCCTGAAACTTCATTAGCAATTTTAATTTCTTTTTTTATAAGTCTTTAATTATTTTTCATTCTTTCTAATAGATATTAGACATTTTTGTTTTCTCACATTTCCTGAATCACTTTTTTATCATTTAAGAAATTCCTGTAAAAGTAACATTTTCATCAAGGTTCTTGTATTCATTAGCCTAGATTTTTACATAATAGTTTTTACTACTTTTTAATGATCACTGTATCTGTTGAAATATAGCTTTTCATTCTAATGCTATATATCCATGGGTTTGCTACATTGTTCTTAATGAAAACAGCAAGCTATGTGTCTATTTAATTCATTATACTCTTTATTATTCCACAGAATCATCTCTTCAACTTATTTTTCAAATGTCCTTTCTGCATATATCAAATCAACTAATTTTGGTATTTTTTCTTTCTCTGATGCTCTTAGGCTTGTGTTATTTCATAGAAGTGAAATCTTAGATTAGTGACATTTATTTTTGTTAATGAATAATAAAAGCATTTAGGGCTGTACATTTGCCTCTGAGCATAGCTTTGGAAATATTGTACAAATTTTGATAAAAAGAATTTTTATGGTAGCTGCATAGTAACTGAATAGTTTCTCCCTCATTTATCCAAGAGTTATTCATAATAAATATTGCATTTTTTTCTGCATTTGTTTTGTTCTTTAAACTTTTATGTATACTTTCCAGTAATAGGCCTCAGTGGCATTGAGGCCAGAGAGACTTTTATGTTCATTTTCTTTTTATTATTATTATTATTATTATTATTATTATTATACTTTAAGTTTTAGGGTACATGTGCACAATGTGCAGGTTAGTTACATATGTATACATGTGCCATGCTGGTGTGCTGCACCCATTAACTCGTTGTTTAGCATTAGGTATATCTCCTAATGCTATCCCGCCTCAGTCCTATGGTCCTGTGATCTCGCCCTGCCTCCACTTGCCTTGTGATATTCTTTTACCTTGTAAAGTATTTGATGTCTGTGACCCACACCTATTTGCGCACTCCCTCCCCTTTTGAAACTCCCTAATAAAAACTTGCCGGTTTTTGTGGCTTGTGGGCATCACAGAACCTACCGACATGTGATGTCTCCCCCGGACGCCCAGCTTTAAAATTTATCTCTTTTGTACTCTGTCCCTTTATTTCTCAAGCTGGCCGACACTTAGGGAAAATAGAAAAGAACCTACGTGAATATCGGGGCAGGTTCGCTGATAGTTATTAACTATGGTTATGTTTTTCATACCATACTCTGCATAGAGTATTTTTATATACATACACATATAAATAATTCATTTTGCTGTAGCTGTATTCATGATGTGACCTTTACAATTAGGACACTAGTCATATATATAATAGGTTTCTGATGACAATAATATTGATTTTATCCTAAGTTAAATGAGAAACCGTTTTATTGGGAAAATGCAGGATCATTTATTATAGAAATTGTAGCTAATGGCCGGGTGTGGTAGCTCATGCCTGTAATCCCAGCACTTTGGGAGACCGAGGCGGATTGATCACTTGAGGCCAGGAGTTTGAGATCAGCTTGGCCAACATGGTGAAACCTGTCTCTACTAAAAACATAAAATTTTAGCCAGGCATGGTAGCACATGCCTGTAGTCCCAGCTACTTGAGAGGCTGAGGCACAAGAATCGCTTGAACCTGGAAGGTGGTGGCTACAGTGAGCCGAGATTGTGCCACTGCAATCCAGCCTGGGCAACAGAGTGAGACCCTGTCTCAAAAAAAAAAAAAAAAAATTATAGCTAACGTTTGTTGGTTGCTTTTCTTTATTTTTTTATTTTTATTTATTTATTTTTTTTGGAGATGGAGTCTCGCTGTCGCCCAGGTTGGAGTGCGGTGGCGCGATCTTGGGTCACTGCAAGCTCCGCCTCCTGGGTTCATGCCATTCTCCTGCCTCAGCCTCCCGAGTAGCTGGGACTACAAGTGCCCGCAACAACACGTGGCTAATTTGTATTTTTAGTAGAGATGGGGTTTCACCGTGTTAGCCAGGATGGTCTCGATCTCCTGACCTCGTGATCCTCCCATCTCGGCCTCCCAAAGTGCTGGGATTACAGGCGTGAGCCACTGCACCCGGCCGTTGGTTGCTTTTTATGTGCCACACATTGTGCCAGTGTATTAGCTCATTTAGTCTTCATTACCACCCTATAAGGCCCATTTTAGGGCCTGTTGCCCTGGTAATAGCCTCATTTTATAGATGAAGAAACTGAAGCACAGAGAGGTTAATTTGCTGAAGGTCACATAAGGGAGCCAGAAATTCCTGTTTTGGAGATCTTTCAAGAATTCTTAACGCTTCCTCCCTAGTTCTATCACTAAATACTTGGAAGGATTTTTCCAACTAGATGAAAGCAATGAATGAACATTAAGATGTTACAAATAGATACATAGAGAAATCTTGCATTTATATCTTTCTGAGCATGTTGCTTCAGGTGTTGTTTTATAGTTTATTATCTGTTGGCAAGTATTTCCTAACTCATAAACATGTATTAATCCACCAGTATGTTCTCAAGAAGTTGACTGTATTGGTAGTTTTCTTCATGGTAGCTGCCCATCCTTGATAATGTGTGTTTGTAGGACCTTCCTACTTTTTTCTCCAGAGTTTGAGTCTGTATTGTAATGAATAAAGAGATTGCTTATGGTTTTGCCGGGTGTCAGGAATTCACCAGCTATCTTAACCTGGTTTGTTCTGTGTGTGTATATTCTGGTGCCTCATCCCAGGTTACTGAATGGGTAGAGGAAGAACAGGAAAAGCATAAGAGAGCTCAGTGATATATTTCACGGAGCAAATCTTGAGTTTGGAGCAACCTCTCTTCTTTGTTTCAGTTCTTCTTATCTTAGCAGTGATCCTTCTAGCCAAGCGTAGGGCTGGGAACTTAGAATGGGCTTAATAAATGTGTGATGAGTAAATGTAAATGAATATATAAAATGAATGTTCTCTCTAGCTTGTAGCATTCTTATCACAATCAAACAGATGTTGGGCTGAGAGTTGGGGAAGGATAAGAAGCTGCCACACATAAATATGATTTGGACATTTGTTGGATTAATAGAGAAGATAGGCCTTCTTTAATAGACTGGAAGAGGAAGGGAGCTCCAGTTTTCGTGGTTTATTTCACTGGAGGAATTGAGACCATCATGTATTATGATTTCTACTGTGATTTGATTAGGTATAGGTACCTAATTTCCATTAATCATATTCTCTTCTGTTGCTATTTCTTTTTTTTTTTTGCATTGTCTTTATTTACTAAATCATTTGTCTTCATCATTTCCACTGCTCTATTGGATGTAATTATTGGGAAAGGAGGTGAATTGCATGCTTACACAGGGAGGTAGGGAATGTGGAGAAAGAGAGGGGGAAAGAGGGAGAGATGAATGTTTACCATGAATAAATGGACTTTTGGAGGAGAATTTCAGCAGTCTGTTAGTCTTTATGTGTATGTGGTTTTCCCCCCTCCTCATAATAGTAAAAAGGGTTCAGGAGAAATAATTTAAAACTGTCAACTCTTCAATTATTTCAACATAATAATTTAAAACTGTTAACATAACTGTCCCCCTTCTCATAATAGTAAAAAGGAGAAATAATTTAAAACTGTCAGCTGTTCAATTATTTCAAGATAATAATTTAAAACTGTTAACATAACTGTTAACATACTTGAAACAAACATCATACTGAGAAAGAAAATCTTAAATGTCAGTTATCCTCAAAGTTTATGGCTAATGGATGCTCTGTTTCTTTGGTTTTACTAGACAAATTTCCTTGAGAACATGTTTTTTTTTTATTAACCTAAGAGTCACCTCCTTTTCATTACAATTGTTGCTAAATATGTGATTTATGTATTTATAAATAAATATGTATAAATTATATTTAATTATAAATATAATTAAAATATGATTCATATAGTTATAAATAAATATGTGATTTAACTGCATCATAAATATATGATTTAGGTGCATTTCATTTAGATACATGTATGGAGGAAACAGCCTTTCTCAACCTATGAGTGGAATGGATTGTAGGGGAGATTGCCTTCACTTTTTTGTAGGGTATCCACAGACACTGAGAGTTTCTCAGTATTTAAGACTCCTTTTCCATTAAGAGTTTCTACGGTTTTCTTATAATCTAATTTTTTGTATGGCAACATACCTGGCATGTGTACTTTTTACCTCTCCTGGGTGCTTTTAGATGCTGGAGATTGTTTACTTCTTTAGTATCTTTTAATCTACATATTTGAAATCTTAGTTTCAAAATTGTTGAGAAGACCTTTTAGCTTTGATACTTGGTTTGGCTGCTTTTTGTTTTGTTTTGTTTTCTGGTTCTGCTGGGACCTACCTAATCTCCATTGAGGGGATATAGCCACATTCCTGTACCTTGATATTTGTAGCAACAGTAGTAGAGGGAAATGTATTTTAGGGCAGTACCTAGGTTTTATTCAGTGTTTCAAGTAGTAAAGTAACTTGATTAAAAAAGAGAAAACAAACCCTCGTCTAAAAGATTTCAGCAAATTTTCTTTATTATTGAATAGCTTTTTTGTGGTGGCACTATCTTAGGTACTATGGATTCCAAGACAAATAATACATGGTTCTCTTCTTTGGAAGACCTTACAATCTGTCTAGGTGATATATTGTTGGAAGGAAGGTGGTGGAAGAGGGGCACAGAGGGTGAGGGAGGAGATCCAGTACCCATATTTTAATCTTCTTGCCTTCAGATTTCTCCAGGTCTAGAGAATGAAGATTGTTCTTTTGTGCACCAGTTTTATGATCATGTGGAAAATGAAAATAAAAATAAAAATTGAGGAATTTACAGATTTTTTCATCTGTATCCAATATAACCAAATTTGATGGCATTAGTTATTGTGTATATTCTTCCCACTAAGTTCTTGAGGTTATACCTTTCTTGGGTTACCCTTAGAGATAATGGTGTCAGTACTGTTGCTGTGATCATGGGTGTCATCTAAAACTAAAGATTGAACGCTTGCATAACAGTGTAAGGAAATAATTAAAGAACTTAAGAGCATGCCACCTCAAAATACGCCACTTTGAGTGGCATATTGATTATTTTGAGGTGAAGGCACTTGAAAAACAGTAGGTTCAAGAAGATCACTCTTACCTTCCTCCTACTCCTTAAAAGCACAAGATGGAATTCCTATGTGAAAGAGGTCCTCCCGATATGAAGGAAAGTAACATTCTTAGCAAGGATGGGAAATTGAAGCTGAGGGGAATTTGTACAAACAACCTTATGAAACCAACCCTTATCTTCCTAGTCACTTCTCTGCCTAAAATAACCACCCTAACTGAAGTCCCTTTGCTTTGTTATATTTTCATAATTTACTACTCTTTGTCTACCTCATTATATGAATATTCAACTCTAATTGAGTCTTTGGGTCTTCATTTCTTTATGAAGGCTCTTGTGGCACATAAAACTTGTATTAAATAGATGTGTAAGCTTTTCTCCTGTGGATCTCACTTCAATTTAATTCTCAGGACCAGCTTAAAAACTCTAAGATGGTAGTGGTACAATTCTGCCTCCCCTGAAGAATACATTCCAAGGTAATTCATATAGTCCATTTTAAAGTCCCTTAATTAAAAACCTATAAAAAGAGGATATGTAGTAACTGATATCAACCTCTTTTGAGTAGTATGTAAATATCTTTAAAGAAAATGCATTTCTTTCCTTGCCATTTTTTTTCAGTTTGAATTCTACCTTTTTAGTTTGATACTTAAAAATACATTCAACATAGTTCTGATTGAACAGTTTATCAGGGAAGGAGTGAGGAATCAGGTGTTCTGCAATGACTGAAGTATTGTGCCAAGTGACTGATGCATCTCAGAAGAAAAACATGAGAATTTATATAACCTAAAGTTCTGGTCCTTTTCTGATAACGTTGAACCAGAGCCGTTTCATAGTTACAGATTTGCCTTTAAATCTTATACTTTGAGATAAAATGCTTCGAAAGTAAAAAGAGGAGTGTTAGGTGAAGTTAAGTATAAAAGCCACAGCACATATGCATGCATTTGTGCCTGCAGACACACACACACCCACATCCCTACCTACCTCTTGTTGCCTCTTAGGAATAAAATGAAAATAGAAGTGTCACTTACTTATGATTTATTCATGAGTTGAATATCCACTTTATGGATCATGTAGCTCTTTAATTTCCCTTTATTCTTCCCCTCTCCCCAGTTTCTCCCCATCAGCTGCCTAATGTTTTCTAATTTTTTCTTTCTTATTACTATACTAGAGGATGGGACATGTCCAGGACACACACTTTAAATTATCCAACTTTGTACTTTGTTAGCAATCAACAAAAAACTAAAATTACTTGGAAATTACCTTTTGCATTTTACGTCATCCCTGTTTATCATTATAAATAAACAGAGCTGATTAATAATAAAATTTAGAAAATACATTTAAAACAAAATAGGTGTGAACATTGGTTTTTCATAATGTCTTAGAGACAGATCTCAGCTCAAATGTCACTTCCCCAAGGAGGCCTTCTTTAATCTGTCCCTACCAAATACAGCAGTTCTAGTCATTTTTAACCCTCGTATCTGACTTTATCTGACTTCATAGCACTTATTTTATTTATTCATCTGCTTGTTCAGCCACCTGTATATTGTCTTTCTTCTGGTTTAGATTGTAAGTGCTGTGGTGAGTACTTTGGTGTTCTTTACTTCAGCATAGTGCCTGCCCCAGAATAGGCACAAAATATTTGTTTAATAAACCATAGATGAGGGAAGTAATTTGCTTTGTTTTTATAGAAATGGGAAATTAATACTTAATGATGATAACTTTACCAATGTTACACTACTTATGACTAGTAGGAGTAAGATTAAGTAGCACCCTGCATCTTATACTGAATATTTTGAACATTGATGATTTACATAATTAAGAATTTCAGACCACCTAAATTTGTTAATGTCTTATATAAACTAGAAGTTGAGTATTTTGTGGTTATGTGAAATTTCTTATTGTAGTTCTTGGATTTCTAGTTCAGTAGTAAAAATTTGGTGTGTTTTCTAAATTTAGATTATACAACAATTTCAAATATACAAAGATTTGATAATAGCATTAGTTTTTCTTAATTCGATTTTTCATTATTATTTAGGGAAACTGGTTCTTTATTGCCAACTAGATTTTTTAATGATGTCCTAAATAATTTTTAGTGATATCCATTATTGGAAAATCCTGAATATATTATGCTAATCCCTTCAAAATTTGACAATATCTGAATGTTAAATACCTTTAATAGTAAAAAGCTTGTTTTTTGAATAATTTTTTTGTAAAATTAAATGCAACTTATGCTATAGAATAAATATAAAATTATGCTATAGAATAAATCTAAAATCTAAATCTAACTAATTAAAAATTATTTTTCATTCTAATAGTTCCCCTTATCCATGAGGGATCCCAGTAGATGTCTGAAACCACAGATAGTGCTAAACCCAACTGCCCTCAATCAGAACACATTTCTGTTGTCTTCCATCTACAAATATAATGCCTTTTCCATCTTATCTAAGCACTTTATTATGCACTGTAGCCACAAATTTTGCTGTTTTGAGGTGTGATGGCAAAACTAGCATAAATTTCTTTTTCCTTCTTCACAATTACACAGATAGAAGATTCGTTCTTACCATTGATTTTAGCAACCTCAGTATACCATTTTTTTCTTAAGTCCAAAACTGCTACCTTTTTACTTAAAGGAAGCACGTTATGGCTTATTTGTGGCATATGTGAATTACCAGCATCAGTACTCTTGCACATTGGGGATGTTATTAACTGAAAAAAGAGTTACTTAAACATAAGCACTGCGATGCCCTGACAGTTGATTTGATAACTGAGCCAGCCACTGAGTGACTAAGGGTGTGTAGTGTCGACATTTGTGGATATGCTGGACAAAGGAATGATTTATGACCTGGGTGGAATAGAGCAGGATGGCACAAGATTTAATCATGATACTTGGTATTCAGAGTGATATGAAAGTGAAAAATTTATGTATTTTTTATTTCTGGAAATTTGTGTTTAATATTTTTGAACTGTTATTGATCACAAGTAACTGAAACTGTGGAATGTGAAACTATGGATAAGGGAGACTACTGTATTCAAACTTTAAAGTTAGAATTATAGTTTCTGCTAATAATTACTCCTTACTTACAGTTGCATTATGAGATTTCCAGCAAATTCTGGCTATTTTTAAAACTTGAAAAAAAAATCGTATATTTTTAGTATGTGCCCCAACTCCACCACACTTACTTGTATATTATAGACATTTTAAAGTTCAGAAATATGGAAGATTTGAAATTAGTTCCCCTCAGTAAGAAAAAACTGAAGGGCAACTAAGTATTTCTGTATATGAAGAACCATATTGCATTTCTGTAAAAGTTAAACTTAATTGTAGTCTCGAACCTTACTATTCAAAGTGTGATCTGAGGATGGGCAGTATACCGGCATTACTTAAAAGTTTGTTAGAAATGCAGGAACTCAGGTTCTACCCCAGACCCACCAACTGAAATAGGATCTGCATTTTAACAAGCTATAGTTTGCTTGCACATTAATATTTGAGATGCTCTGGTTTAGAATAAATTTCTCAAACAAAAAAGAAAACAGATCCTGATGTGAAGATGATTAAATATTGTTTTCCAGGGATTTTTAAGATATTTAATAATAGTGCAAATTCCATAAGTCTTGGTGAAAGTAAGGATGTTACTGTGTATGTGAGCCCTAAGAACAATGGTTGGTTTCGTTATCTCTTAATGAATGATATAGAGATTAACAAAATACAGTTGAACATTGGAAATCACAGATAGGATGTTTTTAGTCTATGTTGATTTTATTTATTATATCATTATGGAGTGATACTGGGTTTAATATAGTCTAGATCTAATATTATGGGAATTGTTGAGAACAGTAAGTAGTATTTGCAGTGGTGGCTTTTGGTTTCTTGTCATTTGAAAATGTATATGATTAATTGGGTCAGTTGTCTAGATTTAAGAATTGTATTAATATCTTTAAATGTCAAATTGAATTTTTTTTTTCCTGAAGATTAGTGCAGAAGATCAGTGCAGATAGTTCTATCCGATTAGGTAGAATGACTGATAAAGTATTTCAGAAAATGAAGTAACAGCTGCCTCAGGTTAGTCATATAATCAAAGCAACTAAAAGGACAATGAAATAATCAGTGTCTATGAAAACAAGAGAAAACTTTTAAATGTAGATAAATCATTGATTAAAGCAAAACTTATAAATTATTCTGTTGCTTCTTTTAAAGATTTTTGTATTCTTGACAATATTAATTCATATAATCTTTTAATATAGAGGATGGATCACAGATAAAAGAAATAGGGCTTTTGACCTATGACAATGCCAATAAAAATTTAAAAACTATCAACTGTCACTATAATGATATAATTTAAAAAACATGATTTTTTTCATGTTTACTGATACTAGATAGCATTAGGAAATGTAAACTAAGGAAGTCGAAAATAATTGACCGGTTTATTCTTTCACTGAAATTAGAAGAGTTATAATTGGCACTTTCATACTAAGATTTATTCAACTGAAGTTATTTTCATGGGCCAATAAAGCTGGCAAGGCTTAAGAGAGCTGATCTCATCTTTGCACTCTGATCTTTTTCAACAACTGGAGATGTATTTAGAAAGGTTTCTAGATGAAAATTCTGAATACTTCCTAATTCATTTATTTCAAGGTCAGAAAATTTTAATTTATTTTTAATTGAAATCTATTTTCATTTTAAGCCTACTTATACCTGTACATTTAAAAAATTGAAATAGTATAAAAGAGCTAGTATAGAGACAGGGACCATCCTGTTATCCTACTTTATATAATGATTTATAAAGTTGACTATTTTTACCTACTCTCTCTTTTTTGGCCAGTTTAAATAATTTAGTTCCTTTGTTGGTTCTCTTTATCTTTTGACCACTTGGGACAGAGCACCTGACTCTTTCAGTGTTTTGGGTGCTCTTAACTTATAGATGCTACACTGGTACAACAGTACCTGTTGTCTTTCTGAATCAGTTAGGACCAAATGATTTCATTCAAAAGAGACGTTTAAAGTAGAGATTTTTTTTTTTTTTTTTTTGAGGAAGAGTCTCACTCTGTCGCCCAGGCTGGAGTGCTGTGGCGTGATCTAAGCTCACTGCCACCTCCACCTCCTGGGTTCCAGCAGTTCTCCTCCCCCAGCTTCCTGAGTAGCTAGGACTACAGTTGTGTGTCATGATGCCCAGATAATTTTTGTATTTTTAGTAGAGATGGGGTTTCACCAGCATTGGCCAGGTTGGTCTCGAACTCCTGACCTCGTGATCCACCCGCCTCGGCCTCCCAAAGTGCTGGGATTACAGGCGTGAGCCACTGCACCCGGCATAAAGTAGAGATTCTTTAAAAGAAACAAATACTTCACATTAAGAATGAAATTTGCTGATCATATTGGGTAGTTTGTTCTAATAAGGATAATTTTCTCTTTCTCCCATATCATGGGTTTTTGGAGTGAAGTTTCCTGGACACTTTGAAATGCGGCAATTCTATGGGAACTTTTTCAGGATAATGTGAAAATACATAGATGTGTTTTTTATGTATTAAATAATATTGACTAATTATAATTTTGAAATAATGAACATTAATGCTTTTTTAAGATGTCTGCAACAAATATAATGTGATGTGGAAACACCTTTGATTTTTATTGCTGACAACTGTGGTTTCTTGACTATATTTATAATAGAAATGCTGAATAGAGATTAGTGAAAGTAAAAATGTAATAAAGTTTAGGGAAAGTAAATAGAAGTATTTCATTGAATGTAAACATGTAATTATTTTTCCATCCAAATTTATGGACCCATTAGGGTTTATAGACTCCAGGATAAGAACTCTTTTATTTGGCAACTTCACTGAATTCCCTTGTACTGCAGTTTTAAACATTTTATTGTTTTTTTCCTAGGTGGATATTTATATCATCTAAAAATAATGATAGTTTTTTTCTTTCTATCCAGTCGTTACAAATTTTATTTTATTTTCAATTTAATTTTGTCCAAGACCTTTACAACTGTGTTTGAGTCGTGTTGATAGTAGTCTCTTTTGTTCCTGATCTTAAAGGAGATGCAGACCCTCCATTAAGTGTAGTGTTCATGCAGGTATTCTTTGCTAAGATTACCTGGGGCCTGAAATCAGATGGGGAGTTGGTGTAGCAAGATTCTCAATTAATTGGTTATATGTGGTTCACGAGTTTTGGATAGTGAGTAATGAGAACTGAGATGGTGAGGAAAATTAAAAACTGAAAATTTATTTGAATTAATTTTGTCACTGAGTTCCACTAGCAGGTTTTCAGCTAAGTTCAGATTGAACAGTATCCTTGTATAACCTTTACCAACTTAAGGAAGTTCCCTTCACTGTATAATTTAACACTTTTAAAAATTATAAATAGGTAGTAATGGTTATCACATGCTTTCCCTCTATTAATTGAGCTAGTCATAGATACTGCTGAACTAAGTTTACATTCCAGAACACTTCATGACAATTGTATTTTAATAAAGTATTGGATTTATTTAGCTCTTTTTTTGATGGTGGTTTTTGTTGTTGTTGCTTGTTTTTTCCCATCTAATTCCTAAGTGAAGTGGGCCCATATTTTCTTCTCGTATATTGTCTCATTTTGGAATCAAGATTCCAGTAGCTTCCTATAATGAGCTATATAGTTTTACACTCTTCCTATTTGCTATAACAGCTTGCATTAGGAAGTCATTAATGTTTCTTAAATCCCACTTGTAAAAAATCATGTAGACCATTGGCTTTTTGAGAGGGATGCTTTGAGTACCTTCCAAATTATTTCATAATTTTTGGCATATTCAAGGTCTCTATTTCTTTTGACAATTTTGATGTATATATTTTCTGGGACTTTCTTCCATTTTATGTAGATTTCCAAATTATTAGCCTGTACTTACAACACTTTAAAAATATATATTTATCTTTGGGAGGCCAAGGTGGGTGGATCATGAGGTCAGGAGATCGAGACCATCCTGGCTAACATGGTGAAACCCCGCCTCTACTAAAAATACAAAAAAATTAGCTGGGCGTGGTGGTGGGCGCCTGTAGTCCTAGCTATTTGGGAGGCCGAGGCAGGAGAATGGCGTGAACCCGGGAGGCGGAGCTTGCAGTGAGCCGAGACCGTGCCACTGCACTCCAGCCTGGGCGACAGAGCGAGACTCTGTCTCAAAATAAATAAATAAATAAATAAATAAATAAATAAATAAATAAAAAAAAAAAATATGTATCACTTTGTATTCTCCCTTTTCATTCTGTATTTTGCTGCTTTGTCCCATCCCCCCCATCTCCCCATCTCATCCCTAAGTTTGATGAATCTTGAGAAAGGTTTATAAATATTTATTAATATGTTTGGTCTTCAGGAAAGTAATGTTTTAAAAATCTTCCCTATTACATTTTTGTTTGGAATTTTGTTGATTTATTCACTTTATTATTTCTGTGCTGCTTGTTCTTCTTAATATTGTTTAGTGTTTTAGTTCTCAGTTGTGGGTGTTCTTTGTTTTTTTCTTTTTTTTAAGCTTGTGTTTAGTTTATGTTAGTTTTTAAGACAATAACAGGTAAAATGTTGGGTAACCCTTCTATCCAGTATATTTGCATCATCTTCCTGATTTTGTTTTTTATTTGAATACTTTCTCTAGAATGTGTTTAGTTTGGGTCTTTATGGGCAAACCTTCTGTGGCCTTGTATGCCTAAAGCATTTCTATTGTGTACTCATCTTTGTGTGACAGTGTGGCTTGATGTAAAATTCTAGAGTCAAAATTGTTTTCTTCAATACTTAAAAAATATATTATATTCTTTTACTTATTTTCCAAAGTTTATCTTCTTTCTTTCTGGAAGATTTAGAAATTTTATCTTTTTGTTCTAAAATTTAACCATAATATGCCATGGTATGGGTTTATTTGTCCTATTAATTTTTCCATTCTGAGATCTTTGGTCTTTCTTTTTTAGTTCTGTAACATTTATTTTAATTATCCTTTCAAGCTTTTTTTGGTCTGTCAACCTCCCTCTTCTCACCATTTTTTTCTGAGCCTCCCGTTATCTGGATGTTCACATAACTGCTTCTGTTCCTTGCCTTTTCTTTCATGTTGTTTTATATTATTATTTTCTATTGTCTTTTAGGAAGGACCACAGTTTGATTTTCTAAATCAACAATTTATCCTATAACTGTATTTATCCTACTGTTTATCTCTATTGTATTTTAATATTTTTTTTACTAATACTTAACATTATTTTTAATGATTTCTTATTCATACTTCACATTGCTGATATCTTTCCTTAGTGCCTTAGCTATATCATGTTTATTTTGAATTATTGGCATGTATTTCAATAATTCTGCTTCAGCACATAAAACCTCTACACAAGACAATCAGGGGATCGCAGATTTTTCAGTTATGTAAAGTGCGAGACTGTGTGATACCGATATTGGTGAAATGACTATAGCAAACTTGTGCAAAAGTCCTGGGAGTTGGGCACAGAGCGGAATCTTTCTTGGTCCCGGCTGTAGTTTGGTGCCACCTAGTGGCCATTGCCTCCTCTGCTCCTCTGGCTTAAAGTTCCACAGGCACAATACAGTTTCCTTTTGTGAGCTCCAAGACAGTGGCAGCAATTCCAAGAATCTCTTGATTAGTTGTCTCTCATTTTGTGGGCCTGATTGGAATGATCGGTCTGGGAGAAATGTAGGGGTATAGGAACCCGTTCTCTTTTTCCCTACTTGTAATACGATGTTGCCTGGCATGGTTTTGCCGTTTCCTCCCTTTCCTATATCCCCCTTTCCTTATGCCTACCGAAAGGGGAAGCCCATTATGTTACATGTTTAGATAGTTGTATTTCTTTAATAGGTAGATGTTTTTATTAGCTGATTTTTATATCAATTCTTATTTCCTGGATATAGCTACCGTGTGTGGTAATGTGAATTGGGAAGGGCGGATGACCAACCTCTGGTCATTGTTATTTGGCAGAGAACGATAGGAACCACCCAATCTCCCAATCTCGCTGATCACCCCTTGCCTCTTCACTACCTATGGTTTTCACCTTCACCTCACAAGAGTCCTTAAGCTGCCCCATATTACTAATCGTTAATGCTGACATTAACAACTAGTCCTCTCCTGTCCAATGCCCATGCCGTGGTGAAGATGTATGCTTTACCTATCTTTATAAGAGAGGCAAGAGTAGCATGGAAAAGTTTTCCAACAACCGGTTTCCTCCCAAATTAGGCTGCAGCATCCTGACTTCAACGTACATAGGTTTTTTTTTTTTTTTTAAGTTTCTTATAACTATTTCTCTCACTAAGCTAGTTTCTCCAGTATTGATTTTTGTAGAGGAAGCCAGTAGTGGACAGAGTTTACCATCCTGATAGGAACAATAAAATATATTACCTTATAGGTAACTGCACATTTCAACTTAGCCTAGGTTTTAAAAACCGTTAGTGCCAAGTAGGTAAATTTAAAAATAATAATCTATTGCTTGCTTTCACGTATTTAAATTTTTATTTTGCTGGCTATTGAAAAAAATTCCTTTTAGATACCCTCTCTATCCTTATGTGATTCTTTTGCCTTGGGACTTCCTTTTGCTTTTCGTTTTGCTTTATGTGTCTTACATCTCATATTGTCACATCTTTGACACTGAGAAATTGTCTTGGACTTCTTTAGAAGTTCTCGAATTTCTTTCAAGCAACATTTTTACAAAGCCCTTTCACATATATTAGTCATATTCATTTCTAACTGAGGCTGTGTGGGTGAAACTAAAAGGCTAAGAGAGGTTAAGTGTGTTAGACCTGATAGTACAGCCAGCAGCTGGCAGGTCGGGAATGTAAACAACTTTACTTCCAGGGCTCTCTGTCTGCCTCACTACAGCTACATTGAGGATACATTATGTTTTTAAAACATTGGAATCCTCTGAATGCTTTGAAATCAATTCTCAATTTCAGTTTTCATAATAAAATGAGCTTCATAGTTTTAGCTTTTTAGAACTTTTAAGTCAAAGATTTCCACAAAACCATCATATCCCATATTGATAGACATTTTTTATGGATTGTGGTATATATATTTTTAACCAACATAGTTTCTTTGTACCTGATTTCCTCTTATATCAGATCTCTTCAATTCCTGATTCTCATAGCTTGAAAAACAGTATTGTTTGTGCTGTCTTTTCTTCAATTCTAATTATGCTTTGAAAATAGCTGATAGTCGCCAAAGACTTATTGTTCAAGGGAGAAAAAACCTGCCACTTTTAACGCACAGAAACTTGTTATTTAAATGGAAATTGTATAATTGCTTTCATTATGATCTATAGACTGCCTTGGAAATATGAGGGCCCTGGATAAAGCATATTACATCTTTTATTATGTCTAGCTTTATGTATTATGTTTATTATGTTTAGTTTTTCTATTGGTTTCTCAGATCTAATTTGGAATTTCTTTTAAATTCTCTGTGTGTTATCACTTCAGCAATATATCCTGGGTATACTCTTCTGTTGACTAGCTTTCCACCAGCTAGATTGTAAGATCCTAGAGTGTTTTAGCAAAAAAAAAAAAAAAAAAAAAATGTTAAAGGCCATTTATCCTGACTTCCTTAATTAATCTGAGGAAAAAGGTTAAATGACTTGGCCAGTGGGCATCTAGCTAATAAGAGACTGAGCCTCCTTAGAGCCCAGGTTTTTTGACCCAACTCTGGTCTTCATATGCCACTTAATCTCCTTAATGAATAACAAACAGAAATTTTGTATTTTTTTCTTTGAACCTATTCTACTTCTAGGAATCTCACATTATTTTTCTTTTCAACAACTGAGTGCTTCTTTCGTACCTGTTTTTTTACCCCAACATATGAAAGGGTAGAAAGAAGAAGAAAACTAACTTTGTTCCTTTTAAGTTCATGTTTCATATTCGTCTGCTAAGGCTGCCATAATGAAATACCATAGACTGGGTGGCCTAAACAACAGAAATTTATTTTCTCAGAACTCTGGAGGATAAAAAGTCCAAGATCAAGGTCTGGCAGGGTTTGATTTCTGGTGAGGGCACTCTTCTGGCTTTCAGATGACTGCCTTCTTGCTATGTCATCACATAGCTGAGAGAGCTTCTAAAGCCACGGCCCTGTTGGATTATGGCCCCACCATTATGACCTTACTTAATCTTAATTACATTCCAAAGACCCTATCTCCAGATACAGTCTGGAGTTAGGGAGTTAGGGCTTTAATGTAAGAATTTTGGAGCGGCACAATTCAGTTTATAGTATGCTCTATGTATCATAACCTTGTGATGTAATTTGCATCCCCACAGTTGCTGGCATGCCTGCCTCAGCATCCTTAATGTGATCAGTCTTTGAGATCAAGGTATGACTGGTCTGGGGAGATGCAGGTTGATGCAAACATAATTTTTTCTGCTACCTTTAACAAAGCATACACAACCTCATAGGATTACTCTTAGTTCCTCGGTCCAGGTACCAACAGGTCTTACTTTCAAAAAAATTATAATACAATATGTATGTGAAGAATTTAAGATCATTTTGCCCATTTAAATCCTTATGGAAGACGTTATCAGGTCGTGACTGAGTCCACCTGGGCACATATTTTGGCATGAGAATTCCTGGTTTCTTGGTTCTGCCACTTTAGTATCTGTGAACCTGGAAAGGATTTAGTCACTGCCTCTGTTTCTCATCTGTAAAGTGGACAAGATTACATCACAGCTGCTGACAATGAGGATTACATGAGATAGCACCTGATAAATAGAAATTATTCAGTTAATAATAATGATAATTATTATCTTCCTTTGCTACTCTTCCTGAACTTTGGAGCTCAAATGACTCTCGCTCATTTGTTCTCAGTATTTACCCTAAAGATCCTCCCTTTGTCATTTACGGCCTTGGTAAGATTTAATCAATTCTGTGTTTCATCATGGTGGATGTATGCTTATGGAATATTTTATCCAAGTCCTTTGTTATCATTAAATTATTCAATGAGTAATCAGAAATCAACTGATGATATTCCCAGTAATCCCTGTTTTATAGATAACGAAACTGAGGGTCAAAGAAATTAATAACTGTTCAGCTAGGGTGAAGCCAGAATTCTCCATTGGATCTGTCTGTCTTTGTTTGTTGTGCTGTTTTCATTACGTCACATTAAAACAATTTAATACTTTTAAGTGATAGCTAATCAGTGTTAAGTTCTGTAACATCCGAAATATCTGTAACCAATATAAAGCCCAGGTAGTTTGTGATCCAAGCCTAATGGACTCCTATTCAGCCAGAGGCTGGTAACTGAAACACAGTTAAAAACAATTTAAATTTTTATGTTGCTCCTGAAAATGCTAAAGTGACACCACTGTCATAATGCACAACACAACTTTAAAAATATCCTTTAGTGAAGAATTTTGTGTTGAATTCTTGTTACACGCTTAAAAAACTAAGTAAGGAAAACACAGAACAGAAACAAAAAAAAATACACTTATTTACCTCAGGTAAACAAAAACTTGTGCAGGGAAGGAGAAGGAATAATAGGAATAGTATAATAGGAATAATAAGAATGATAAATATAAAAATATATTTTTATATAGTCATAACTAAGTAAAGACTAAATGTGAATCTAACTAAAATTATACAACTACATAGGAAAGATTGTGTATATGTTGGGTCTGGGTGGAGGAAATACAGCTTCATCCTTATTTTCATATTTGAAAAGTCAAATGCCTAAAACTTGAAATCAAGAAGTAGCAATACAAACATTTGGAGATATGGTATTTGGAGATATGGAAGTAAATTCCAAAATAATCATGAAAGAACTGAAAATGTTTACCTCTGGGAAGGGGGAAATAGGGTAGAGGTGGTGTGGAAAGACAAGTCTGCTGTTTTTTAAACAACTGTTTTGGAGTTACTTGATAATTCAAGCCAGGTGCCTATATAATTTTAATAAAATGAAATAAAGAAAAAAATAAACTTTTGCCCAATGATAAATATTTTGACTTGACTTTAGCTGATGTTTTGTTTGAATGTCAAGATAAGCATTGATTTTCTTTAGAAGGCATAGTACTTAATTTGCCTAATATTAATTGAATGTCTGCAATGTGCTAGGCATAGCAGGGAATATAAATGTAAATTAGACAATAATCCTTCCAAGGAAGTTGTGATCTTGTCAGGAGATGAGATATATGCAAATAACCGAAATGGAAGATTCTATGTAATACCTGCCAGGAGAGCAGGCTTTTCTTAGTCTTCTTGACTCTGAGCTTTGCCTCAAGCCTTGGGTTAATAGTACAGCTTATATTTCCACTGATCTTGGTCTTGCTTATGATTTGCAGAATTGGCTTTATTCTAGACCTTTATCTGTTTCTACTCTTGGTGATCTTTGCCCTTGCCTTACGCCTTGCTTTGTTCAGCATTTTCTTTGGTGGATTTCACCTAAGTCGAATCCCAGGTAGAGAAATTCAATTGGCAGGAACAAAACCTTTTCATCGACATTATATTTTTAGTTCTAATTTTCCTCTAATTTCCTCCCCTAATTTCCTCAACAAATGTTTTTTTGAGTACCTGTGATGGGGCAGAGGTGAAACTACTGAAAGGCTATATATAATATTTATGTGAAATAGGAACCAGATCACCTGTTAGAAATGACATCTGCCTTTGTTGCTTGCAGGCAGTGAAACTAGATCATGTCATGGATCTGGTCAGTTTTTCCTTGGACGCAAGCCCAGAGGACTCCTGAAATTAAGCCTAATTATGAACCCAAAAGAATTCTGTTAAATTTCCATAAACCAGGAAAGCCTATTGATGATGAATGAAAAATCAGTTATTAGATTACTTTATTAAAAAAGTGAAAAGAAACCCTGCTATCTGTTCTTCCTCTTTTGTGAATTTAGCTTTGAATTGGTCAAAATGTAGGGATCATTGAACAAACATAAAAAATCATGTCAGTTTTTAGATTTATGATTTTGTAAAATACTACAAAGATAAGATAGGAACAACCAAATGAAAAAGTGAAAATCCATGTTACGGTGTATGTATATATTAAAATATGCTGCATGCTGAGCTTTCAGTACACAGTAACATACTTCTATTTTTAGAATAATTATATTCTGCTATGATTATGGTCTATCTTAATCATTTTTTTCAGGATTTGCAAAAAATATATTTTATTATGTTGAAAAATAAACGACAAATTATGTGTGTATGTATGTATGTGTATGTAGATCTGTGTTTGTGTACTTTTCCTCCAGATTGATTAATCTCTTTGATGGAGATAATACTTACTTAATGCTCTTTTCCATCAAGTTGTATGAGCCCTTTGTACACTCACTAAAGTCATACTAAATTATTTCCAGCATTGTGGATACGTATGTAAAGCAATAACTTTATTGTGCAGATTGCATAGTGTCATATTACAGTAAATTGTGATTGAGTGGTGTGTATGTAGATAGGCAGTTTAAGACATTGGGATTAACTTAAACATTGACACTCGATGATTTTTCTGAAGGTCTTAATGCAGTGCTTCTAAGAGCCCTATTAAAGAAAGCAGAGGGTAGGGCTGTCCTTTGTTTTACCATGATTATTTAGCTCACCTTTGTGGGGGAAAATATATATTTGTGTGAAATTATGACTTAAATTATTAAATATTCTACAAATTAGCATATTGTAGCATCCTTGCAATACAATTAAATAGAAATCTATTACTCTTTAATATTACAGAGTTAAATGAGCATCTTGGGAAATTAGAGGCATTTATGATTTTCATTTTCTCCCACTGTTCATTTCATCTCTTGGGAATAAATGATGCCTACAGAATATCCTGATGATGATTTCTGATCCTTAGCAGATCAGCAAACTTAGTCCCAGCAATGACTTAAACAGTGGAGAGAAGGAAAGCATTCGGGACAGTTCTCTGTATAGTTGGGAATTGATAGGGAAGAGACCATAGGCAGAGAATTTTGGAAATTTGCAGTTGCTTTCTTGTCTCCTCTAAAATACCAGAGAATATATGATTTATCCAGTTCAAGCTTGAATAGGGAAATTGCCTTGAATATGTTGTGATTTTGGGGAAAATCTTTGTTCATTCTTTCTTTTCTAGAAGCACAGTTTACATTTGTCAAAAGGCATAATTATCTCATTTACCAGTAAGTTTCTTTAGTATATAATGCAACTTGAAAATTCTTTAAATTTGAAGTTTAAGATTTTGTAAAACTTATTCATGTCTTAATTGTTTCTATGATTCAAAATACGAGCTTACATAAGAATACCTATACTGTGTGAAAAGGTGATTGCACATCTATTAAGGTATAACTTGTATGTGGATACCTCTTTACAGTTTCTTTTCTTTTCTTTTTTTGAGACAGGGTCTTGCTCTGTGGCCTCCCACTCCACTCACTGCAACCTCAGCCTCCCAGGCTCAAGTGATCCTCTCAGCCCAGTCTCTCAAATAGCTGGGTTTGCAGGCACCCACCACCATGCCTGGCTAATTTTTATATTTTTAGTAGAGATGGGGTTTCACCTTGTTGCCCAGGCTGGTCTTGAACTCCTGGGCTTAAGCCATCCGTCCACCTTGGCCTCCCAAAGTGCTGTGATTATAGGTATAGGCTACTGCACCCAGCCCGCTTTAAACATTTTTAATTATTTGCTATATTTGCGTACTTCTTAAATTATTGTTAGTTCTAATTATCCCTGATGGTTAATGCGGAATGTTAGAACCAAGGAGAATGGGCTGAGTAGGGGAGTCAGCTGGTGGCAGGATGTAAGCTAATTTATTCATTTTCCTCTTGTAAAGAGAACAAAGAAGAGAGAGGAATATAATTTTATGAGATATATTGGTAAGACATATGACATTGAAAGAACCATTAAATGATGAATAGTATTCCTGTAATCTGAAGAACTTTGAGTGGAGAGGTGGTATTTCATGCTTTAACAAACATGAGAAAAGATTTAAAAATAATACATTTAGCAGGTATGAATCATTTGGAGACAGTATTCAAAGAACCATTCTACATGCATAAATACCAGAATTACCATTACAGAAAACCTGCTCAGGACAGAAATAAAAATTAAAAAAAAAAATCACCTTTTTTTCCTAGAATAAAGTACCTTTTCTGTGATTCATGGAACCTGTCTTACAAGGAAATTTTCATATAGTACAGGTTGGGAAAGCTTTTCTTCTCTTCATTAACTTTAACAGTTACTTTGCTCATGCGGTTACAATTTTGAATGTTTGTTTTGAGAATGCTTTATTGATATGGTAATCTGCTTTAACTTGCTGAGGGTGCTTTATTATTGCAGTTCTTTGGAATCTCTCAGATCATTGATACAGAATCGTAAATCCTTTAGAGGATCCACAGATTCTACTTGGGGGCCTCAGAACATCTTCACATCAGCCTTTTCTAAGAGTATAGGTGTAACTGATTCATGTGGATGATGGTCCAGATATGCTGTGCATAATGAGAATTTGAGAATTTTTCAATTAGAGCATAAGGAATGGCAGCAGTACCTTTTACCCAGCTTTGGGGTGAAATAATGTTTGCCTCTCTGCTGTCAGAGAAATTTGGTATCTATACAGCTCTTGTGGCCTATAGTTATTTCTGTGACATTTTGCCCTCAAACCGAAGCCAAGGATGGTCTTATATGTGTTCATGTATCTTTCTATGTGTAGTAGAACATATTTAAATGGTATTAGGTTCCTAGGCATATGTGCATTGCCAACTTACAGATAACCAATGACTACTGGAATTCACACCAACTATCTTACTATGTTTTTACCTGATTTTAGTCATTTTGTTTGTTCCAGAAATTTTAGAAGCAATTTGAAAATAATACTCTTAGAGAATTCTGGTTTTTCAGAATTAGTTTTTTTTTTTTTAAACAACATAGCATTTTGTCTTAACAAAGAGGCTGCTGATTTAATTTTGTACGAATGATGTTTTTTAACCTTGTAAAGCACTTTTCTTCAATCATGCATTGGTATGTTTTCCATTGCAGCTTAATTGCTCTGAATACACTTAAGCCAGTTTTACACCTGATAACAAGAAACCCCCCAGTTATAAAATTACAAGACTAGAAGGAATCTTAGTGATAAACTAGTTTATAGTTACAGATGAAGACACTTTACAAGATATTGGCAAATTGTTCTCCAAAGTGCTTATGAAAATTTATATTCTCACCAATATTGGAAAAGTTCTCTTTTCTTTATATTGTCTCCAACACCTGTGCAAAAGCTTCGTTAAGACTCAGCAATTCCACTTCTAGGTACACACATATCTGCATATACAGATCTTATCATGGTTATTGTCCATGTGTTCAAAGAGACATGTCAAGAATGTTCATTGTATCATTGTTTGTAATAAAAATACATAAGAGATTGATAAATCACTGTATATTAAATAATGGGAAGTGGTTAAAATTAATGGAATATATCTACATGTATCAATGAATATGTCTATATCTCAGCCACATAATATTGAATGAAAAGATAAAAGCAAATTGTAGAACTATACAATATGTTATTTATATAAAGAATAAAAACTTATAAAACACAATTTATATAAGATTGATGGAATATTATTGAGCTTTACGAAGAGTTTATATAATGTGGAGAAATGTGTGTTATGTATAACAGGGTAGCAAATTGTCTATGATTATAGCTAAAGGAAAGCTACTGCGTGTGGTGTTTGCAGTCTGCATTCTTCTGTTTGTAACCTGCTTGTCCTGTTGCCAACTTCTCTTGGCTCACTTTCAGGAAATCTTATGAATTTTGAAAACCAGACATTAGATTGTGTCAGAATAATGAAGTCTGGCTGTAGGAAGATTTCTATTAAACTGTTACTTGATTCATCTGATAAGAGGACAAGCATTTAAGTGGCTGTAATCTTTTAAGGCCCAAAATGAAAGGGAACAGACTTAATTTTCCTACTCTATCTACATAAGAAAATAATAATAACTGAAAATACCATCTTGGAATAAATATATGAGAAGGTTTACACCCTTATTAATAATGAAAGAACTCCAAGCAAAAACATCATTGAGGTATTTTTTACCCTGCAGGTTGGCAAAAATAAGTTTGATAATTTCTGGTGATGGCAGGAGCATGAAGCAAGGGACACTCTTTTCAATGGCTGGTATCAATCAGTGCAGTTTTTCTCAAAGACAGTATAAATAAATCTCTCATAATTAAAATGGCCCATATTTTTTAATCTGAGAGTTGGACTGCAAGAAATTATTGCAGATAATTGGCGCTAGTTTTTCAAAATATATCTACAAGGATATTTGTTGAAGTATTTTTTGCAATAACAAAACAAATAACAAAAACAGGCAATAACTTAGATATCTATCAATATGGAATTGATTATATAATTTTGTATTTTCATGTGATAGAATACTGTGTAGCTATTAAATAAATGAGATCTATGCATGCTGATGTGGAAGGTTCCCCAAGATATTTTAAGTAAAAAAAGCTGCAAAGAATGTATCAAGTATGAAACCGTTATGTAAAATCAAAAGGAAAAATAAACAAGTACATATACCATACATGAGCATTTGCATTAAACAATTTATAAGCAAGTACAAGAAACATAGCAGTGTTTGCCTTTGGAGAATGTAAGAGAAAGATGGCTTTAACTTTTCATTTTGTATCTTTCAGTACTTTTTATATATTCTAACCCAATACATGTTTTACTGTGTTTATTTTTTAAATGCCACTAGAGTTTGTCAGAATTTCTATCTCTTCATCCTCTACTCTTATTCCTATATTAATTATAAAACACTACCAGCTGCAATAAGAAAACAAATAAAAACCAGCAAGTGATTATATAAAACACAATACAATTATGTTTTCAGTGAGCATAGATGGTCACTATAAAACATCCTTCAAAATGGGTCATTATTAATAATTATTTATTGCCTTGTTAGTTTAAAAAATGATGTAAAGGTCAGAACATTAATGGCTAAAGCCAATTGGTCATTAACTGTGGTAATCATTGACCTTAAAAAGGAGAATTGGTCTTCTGAATGATTTTCTGAAGTTGTTAATAACTGTATTTGAAGATTAGCAGCTATATTGTGATGACAAGCATGCCAAGAGACGTTGGCCCCATTCACATGAAAAATTACGTTTTTAGTGTGTAATTTGCTGTAGCATTCATCAAAATTATGCATTCTTTCTAAAAGGAAAAAATTGATTGGTAGCAGTTGCAGTGCCAAGGTTAGCATTAATGGTACTGAAACATCTAAATTTCCTGGCTTTTAAACATTTTAAAAACCTTTGAAGAGATTTATATGGGCTCTTGGATATGAAACAGTTCTTAAAAAATAATAAGGTCACTTTTTTCTTGCATGCCAAAAATGTGTTGCTTGGATGTAGGAGAGCTGTCAGCTCCTTCTAACTATTTTTACAATCTCTTCATTCGTTGCTGTTTACTTTTGGATAAAGGGAAGAGGAGTTCTTTCTCTGTCCTAATGTGGTAGCCCTCAGCAGGACTTTCCTAGTGTGCATATTTTGTTAGTACAAGAATATATCTAATTGTGGTCAGGTAACCTCTACTAGCATGTTCCAGAAAATATACGTCGCTTATGTTTTGTAGTTCTCAGCTCTGTACTGCTTCTTAGAGCATCTTGTTTGGGGCAGTGGAATATGAACTGAGGCCAAACCCAGAAGATAACATTCCCGAAGGCCGGGGTGCAAAACTCCTTTTTCTTTTTGTTACAGTGTAGGCTGTACTCTTATACAAGTGTATGGCCTTTCAAAGGTTGCAGAGCAACAAGCTTCACTATTTGAATAAGTTAAATGTAGAATTGTCTTAATTTATCATCAATGTGCGTGATGCTGTTTGTAATACTGATTAGATATGTTTCTATAAATTAATATGTTGGTACAGAATGAGGCAGTATATTTGTTTGACCAGATAGTAAATAAAACGAGCCTTCACTTTTAATATTTTGTTCCTCTCATGTTTAAAAATAATGTGCGGAGCTCTTATATCAGTCGGATATATTCCTGGCTTGTCTCATACACTCCCTAGCAGGAGCAAAGACTGAAATCTCCCTTTCTTAAAGCTGTAACAGGGCAAGGCATGTCTAGTCATGGTGGTTCCAGGGTCAGAGGGTTAGACAGGTCTCTAGGCCAAGGAATGATTAGTGTACCCATTTTCTGGTGAAAAGGGAAAAAAATGGGAAAAGGAGCATTAACTCTGGGTTGAATCTGGCTTTGAACTTTTCTCATCCTGGACTGACTTGACTGTCTTGATGTCAAACATAATTTAGAAAACTGAAGAGAAGAGGGAAAGTCTATTGTATTAATCCATATTTTTACTTCTCCTGTTGCTGTTTCTTCCTGATGTTTCAAGATTCCTTCTTTAATCATTTGGATTTCATTTCACGAGCTTTCTCTTATACTTTTAGGGTAGGTCTGCTGGGAAAAAAATCTGTAAGTTTTTCTTATCTAATTCCTATTCATTCCAGAAGGATATTTTTTTTCTGGATATAGAACTCTGGCTTGACAGTTCTTTTCTTTTAGCACTTGAAAAATATTGCCCTACTTCCATCTGGCTTCCATGGTTTCTGATGAGAAATCTGATGTCATTCAAATTGTGTTTTAAATTTGAGTTGTAGAGAGATCTTACTGCTTTCAGGATTATTTTCGCCTTTAGTTTTTAGGAATTTGGTTATGTTATTTCCTGACATGTATTTCTTTGGGTTTTTCATGTTTAACATTCGCTCATCTTGAATTTGTAGGTTTATGTCTTTTACCAAATTTGGGGACATTTCTGCCATTTTTTCTTTAAATACCGTTTTAGTCCTATATTCTTTTTCCTGTCTTTCTGGAATTCTGATAACATGAACATTAAATTTTCTGTCATAGTCACATAGGTGTCTCAGGTTATGTTCTTTTATTTCAGTTCATTTTCTCTGTTTTTCAGATTGGGTACTTTTTATTCTATCTTCAGGTTCACTGACTCCTCTGTCTTGCCTTCATTCTGCTGTTGAGATCATCCAATGACTTTTTCGTTTTGGTTATGTATTGTATTTTTTAGTTCAAAACTTCCATGTGGTTCTTCTTTATATCATCTACTTATTTACTGAGACTGTTTGTTTGTTTGCTTCAAGTATGTCTATAATTGTTAAAGCATTTTTATGATGGTTGATTTACAATTTTTGTCAAATAATTCTAAAATCTGTGTTATCTCTTGATTGTCTTTTCTTATTTAAGTTGAGATTTTCCTAGGAACCAGAGGAGCAACAGAGCAATGAATTCTCTGGATTTTCTTTTTGCTTCCTATATTGCAGACTAGGTGCTACATTAGCAGATAACCTGGAAACACCAATGCATGTAGATAAAAAAGCCCCAAGGAAATACTGCTCTTTCTAGCCAAAGAGTCAGAGTCTTCATGTGTTTGTTTTATAAATAATGTCCAGAGGTTTTAGCTGTTCTTAGCAGGAGGAATAGAATACACCATCTTGCCCTGGAACTGGAAGCGTTGACTTGGATGTTAATCCCTGGTATTTGGCTGTTATGGATCATGTCACTCACAAGTATCATGTAGATGAATGATGTAAACCACTAAAAGCCATGGGTACTCTGAAATAAGTTTAAAAGGCAGCAGAATTTAAATGCTATGAGTAAAAATTAAAATATCCTCAAAACTTTTAAAAATAAACTTTAAATATCACAAGTTTAGATTTCTTAATTTTAAAGACGTATTTATATTTAAAATATTAAAACCTGAGGTTAAAAGGAATCTGAAAAAAGTTATGTCTTAACAATAGTACCTTACATTTTTAGGAGAATGACCTTATTTATGAGAAAGCCTTAGCCTAATAATCTAATTTCCATTTTACAGATAATAAAACTGAGATACAGAAGGTTAAATAATGTGACCAACTGTTGATAGTGCTGTCTAGGGCAAAGCCAGAATTTGATACCTGCACTTTTTTATTCTCTCATATACTTTGTATATTCACATCTCTGGGCCCTTGTCGCTATTTTTTTTTTTTCTTTATGATGGTCCCTACCTCATTTCCATCTCTGGAATTATCTTTGGAAAGGCTGTCCTTTTGTACCCTCTATCTTCGTTTTATGTAGAACCAAATGAGAATCCAAATACATAAAACCAATTGCTTTCTCTTCTTCGAAGCCAGGGCAATTTTTACATAATCGTTTTAGCATTTATCTCATGTTATTGTGGATACTTGTGCACATTATCCCACCATCACCACCATTGCAAACACAGATATACTAGACAGGGCCTTTATTTTTTTGAAAGTGTGCATTATTATGTAGTTGGTGGTGAACATTTGTGAATTGAATTACATTTAATAGTTACTCCCAGTCAGGCCCTCATTTCACTCATGTATACTCTGAATATAGTGAATTCCACAATATTAGGTAAGTACAAATTACCTAATATTTCAAGAGACTGAGTCTCCTCAACAAAACTAATCCAAATACATCATCGAGCAAATATATGCTTTTCTTGATGCTTTTGTTTCTTAAATGAAATTCTGAAAATTTAGGTATTTCCTCCAGATTAACATATAATCTTTTCTATCTTTTGCCAAATTAACTGATTTAAAGCAATTTTGCCAAGTTTATATTATGTGAATTCTTTACTTGCATTATCCTTGTTAATCCTTACAACTCAATGGGAGATGCCCTATGGCAATTCTGTTTACGAGATTATTAGAGTTAGCAGAGGTTAAGTATGTGACTGTTGGGTTGTGAAATGATTGATTCAAATCCAGTCCTTTTGACTCTGGATGCAAGTCTTAACCATCTGAAGTTGTAGAAACTGTTGTCTGCCCTTTCTTTATTTTTTTGAGACAGGGTCAGCTAGGGTGGAGTGCAGTGGCATGATCATGGCTTACTGCAACCTCAACCTCCTGGGCTCAAGTGATCCTTCCACCTCAGACTCCCAAACACCTGGAACTACAGGTGTGCACAACCGTGCCCAGCTTGCTTGCTTGCCTGCTTATTTACTTATTTACTTTTGAGACAGGGTTTCACTATTTTGCCCAGGCTGGTCTTGAACTCCAAGGCTCAAGTGATCCTCCCACCTTGGCCTCCCAAACTGTTGGGATAACAGGTGTGAGTCACCATGCCCAGCCTCTAGTGCTTGACAGTTTCTAATGTGTATCTTTTGAAATTATGAGGAGCGGGGAGAGATTTGTGCTAGGAGAGTAAAGAAGGACTCTAGGTATATGGCACCTCTTCCTCGTCCAACCTCTTGTACTTGATTTTAATTCCTGTAGTTAGAGGAAAAGGGCCAGAAACTGAAGAAACTGTGTGGGAGAGACAGACATTGTGAGGCACTGAGGTCCAAATCAAAGCACTGGATTGATTTAACTCATTCATGTATTCAATAAATATTTATTGAGTACTTACTGTCTGTCAGGCCCTGTGCTACTTACATATGTTAACTTGGACTTGGGTAGAAGAGTTATCATGAAAATACCCCAAAACTTCCTTTGACCCCTCCAGTTGGAGAGATGAATATATGTCTTGGTGTTGTACAATGTGAGCTCTGCCCTTTCTGACCTTCTAATTTAAAAAAGTTAAACAGATTTGTATAAAAGACTTCTTTTTTTCCTCTCTGCCAAAAGTGACAAAGAAAATGTCTTCTGTGCTTTCCTGTTACTAGCATGGTTTTCTTTGTAGAGTTTAAGTGTTTATGCCAAGGGGACTGAGTTACGACGGATGGTGGATTCTCCATCTTACTTCCCATTATTGGAGAACCTTATTTAAAGGAGGTGGGATTTTATAAGCTGTTTGAAGTGTAAGAAAGAACATTTAGTGAGCTGTGAATTTATTTGTCTGACATGATGAAAAATGTATAACCTAATTTTAGATTTTGTTTTTTGATGATAGGTTTTCTTGTTTAAGAAATGTTAACATGAATATGTAAGAAATGTTCTATATTCATACATCAGGGTGTTTTTTTTTTAAACAAGTAATTATTGTCTTTCATTTATGATTAAAATACAGATTATTAGGGCTTTATACCTTGGTTAGATTTTATTCATCTTGGGAAGCATTTTCTCCTGTTAAAATATTAAAGTCTAGTCTGAAATATTTTCACAAACACAGGTGACTTTTTGAAGGTCGTGCTCTTGCTTCTGTGCATTTTCTTTTTGCATATTATACATCAGACTTCCAGGGATGGGTATGTTCTTTGTTGTTATGAAATATTATACATTTAAATCAAGTCTATTCATATCTATATGAGTTAAATACCTTAGTGGAAACCTTCCTGATATATTTCCTTTACAAATAAGAAACTTCACTATTTTGCTTATTACTCAAGATTTTGTATCTTTAAGACCATTACAAAGCCTAATTTTGAGTATATACACATTGTTGTGCTTTCCAGAGACTTTAACAACAGTAGAATATGCTGCCATATTCAAGTATCAAACAGTTATTTGGATACTTTCAAAAATTACCTATAATTTTAAATATGTTGCAAAATACAGGTAAACCTGTTATATACAGTTAAACTTGTTACTGATATTTTACTAACTGGAAGTTTTGTTTAACTTGCACTTTTCCCCCCTGATGTATAACTTCAGCCTCGTGAATAAATATAGAATAGGACAGTTTATGTATTGTTGTCATTTCTATTTCTGATGGTTTGGAGAGTAGGTGCAACATGTCATAATGGAGATTTTCATTAAGTGATTTCTATTTTATCAAGTACAATGATATAAATAAGTTAGTGCCCAGTAGTGTTCAAAATGTCAGCTCCATGTAGATAAAGGAAGTGTTTGTACATTGAATAGTGGGTAGCCCTTGTCAAGCGCATTGTATAGTATACGCATGGCATGCAGGTCTTCTGAAGGAATTGTCACAAGAACCCCTTAGGTTGGTATCTCGTTTTCACACTTTTCAGATAATAACTTCCTTAAGGTCACGTAGCTAGTAAGAAGTGGAGCTGGATTGCAACCTAGACACACATTCCAGTAATTTCATAGGGTTATATAAACTTAAATTTCCTTTTGAGATAAATAAAAGTTTAATATTACTGATTTTATATTAATATAAGAATTATACTTAAAATGCTTCCATATTATGACCAGCCAGTTAAGAAAGGATATGAGAATGGGCAAAAGGATTCAGAAGAAATATGAGGAAAAGAGAACTAGTAAATGGAGGTAAAGTGACAGATGGAAATGGAGAAAAGGTGTGAGGACAACAAATGGCATGGAGAGGAAAAGGTATTCAGGAAGAGGCTGAAGAATAAAAACACAGAAGGCAAAGTTACATAGGTAGGAAAAGAACCATAGACAGTTCGAAAGTCTAAATACATTGCCTTTATCATAACTGGCTTTTCCCTGGTTTTGTGAATTTTAGCATGCCTTTTGAAATACTAACTAGCTCTGCCACTGCTCAGAGCTCTTCCACTGTTCTTTATATGTTACCCTTCTGAGATTTAAGTTCATCTAATCCTTTATGATTAGAGGATTCAGAATTCAAATTGTATATACTATTTCTGGTTTTTCTATTTTTGTTTATAACACATGATATAGCCACACAATCAACTTTTGGTAAGTGATCTGTATGGTGGATTTAATTTAGCCTTCAGTAATACTCTTGTACATTTCTTTTTTAGTCTTTAACCATATCTGTTAATTTAAATATCTTATTTAGAAATGAAATACAGTTTGACAAAATGGAAGAAGGTTTCTTTACTTTCAGGAGTTAAAACACTTAACCAAATGATTAATTGTTTTTTAATGAAATACCTACTAGGCTCACGTATAATCTTGGGAAGATTACTTTAACTTCTCTCTTTCTTCATTTGTAAAACAGAAATTGCACCTGCCTGTTGATCTCAGTGAGCTACTGTACAAATGTGTATGTGTGTGACAAAAAGTACTTTCTAAACATTACTGCTATACACACCTGTGGCTGTTACATTAGTAGATTACTTTTTGAATTACCTTTTTCATTAATTAAAGATGGAACAGTCAGAGAATAATTATTCTGTTTCATTTGGATTATCTCAATATTAAATTGCAATAAATAAAAGCAATATTAGTCAAAGAAATTTGGTCAGCAAATTGAAGGAAAGTGGTTAAGTCATATTTAACTTATCATAGGTCTTTTTAATAGGGACAGATCTCTGTGTCATTAGTTGTAGACCAGTGTCTTTCTCTTTCACGATACTTTAACACATAACTTATCAATCTCTTTTTATCAGCCAATCTGACTTTTCCAAATCCAGCCTAACACTAAGCAAGATAGAATGAACAAAAATCAGGGAAGTTCAAATAAACAATCGAATTATCAGATTCTCGTTGGATGCTAATAGAGTTTTAAATAGTTAGAAAATGATTAGCTATGAATTCCAAAGCCCTTGTTGACAAAGGGTCAGTTTTTATAAAGTTGTGGTAAAATTTTAATGAGATTTAAAAATCATTCAGTATATTATTAGCTACATAAAACTATTCTTAGTTCCTTTTTCATTAGTTTCACATGAACATTTTTGCTGAATTTTTTTAGATATAATAATGGTATTATGGTTATGTTTTTTAAAGAGACTTATCTTTTATAGATATATTAAAATACTTAAATGTGTTTTGGAAGTAGATGAAGCTGACCATGAAACAAAGTGAGCCATGAATTCGTAACTGTTGAAGCTAAAAGACTGTTAAATGGAGGTTTATTTCACTATTTTTGTCAACTTTCATTTTTTGTTTTTGAAATTTTTCATAATTAAAAGCTAAAATATTTTACTGCTTTGTGCTTCTAGTTTGCTTGATGAAATAATTACATAGGACTAATTTAAAGTCAGAGTTATAGGCCAGACACAGTGGCTTACGCCTATAATCCGAGCACTTTTGGAGGCTGAGGTGGGAGGGTTGCTTGAGATTAGGACTTTGACACCAACCTGGGCAACATATCAAAAACTCATCCCTACAACGACAACAACAACAACAACAACAAACTAGCCAGGCATGGTGGCACCTGCCTTTAGTCCTAGCTGCTTGGGAGGCTGAGGCAGGAGGATTGCTGGAGTCTAGGAGTTCCAGGTTACAATGAGCTATTTCTTTCTTATTGTACTATCTATATCTTGAAAAGTTGTTGTAGTTATTGTTTTTGATCAGTTCATCTTTTAGTCTTTCTACTTAAGATACTAGTAGTTTACACACCGCAATTACAGTATTATAATATTCTGTGTTTTTGTATGTACTTACCATTACAAGTGAGTTTTGTACCTTCAGATGATGTATTCTTGCTCATTAACATCCTTCTCTTTCAGATTTATAAACTCCCTTTGGCATTTCTTGTGGGACAGATCTAGTGTTGATGAAATCCCTCAGCTTTTGTCGATCTGGGAAAGTCATTATTCCTCCTTCATGTTCAAAGGATATTTTTGGTTAGATATACTATTCTAGGATAAAAGTTTTTTCCTTCAGTACTTTAAATATGTCATGCCACTCTCTCCTGGCCCATAAAGTTTCCACTGAAAAGTCTGTTACGGACATATTGGAGCTCCATTGTGTGTTATTTGTTTTTTGTTTTTTGTTTTTTTTTCTCTTGCGGCTTTTCGGAGCCTTTCTTTATCTTTGACCATTGTGAATTTGATTATTAAATGCCTTGTTCATTAAGGTAGTCTTTCTTCTTTGGGTTAAATCTGCTTGGTGTTCTATAATCTTTTTGTGCTTGAATATTGTTATCTTTCTCTAGGTTTGAGAAATTCTGTTATCCCTTTGAATAAACTTTCTACTGCTCTCTCTCTCTACTTCCTTTTAAAGGCAATAACTCTTAGATTTGCCCTTTTGAGGCTATTTTCTAGATCTTGTAGGCATTCTTTATTCTTTTTTTTTCTTTGTTCCTTTGTCTCCCGTATGTATTTTCAAATAGCCTGTCTTCAAGCTCACTGATTCTCTGCTTGATCAATTCTGTTAAGAGACTCAGATGCATTCTTCAGTATGCCAATTGCATTTTTCAGCTTCAGAATTTCTGCTCGATTAAAAAAAAATATTTTTGTCTCTTTGTTAAACTTGTCTGATAAAATTCTGAATTCCTTCTCTGCGTTATCTTGAATTTCATTGAGTTTCCTCAGAACAGCTATTTTGAATTCTCTTTGAAAGGTCACGTATCTCTGTCTCACAAGGATTGATCACTGGTGCCTTATTTAGTTTGTTTGGTAATGTCATATTTTCCAGGATGGACTTTTGAATGCTTGTGAATGTTCATTGGTGTCTGGGCATTAAAGAGGTATTTGTTATAGTCTTTGCAGTTTGGGCTTGTTCATACCCATCCTTCTTGGGAAGGCTTTCCAGCAATGCCATGGCTCTTGCATAGAGGTGTACCGGCTTGGTGGTCTTGGATAAGATCTGGAAGAATTCTGTGAATTATCAGGCAGAGACTCTTAACTTTCTCCCAAACAAATGGAATCAATCTCTCTCTCTCTCTCTCTCTGTCTCTCTCCCTGCACTGAGCTACGTGGAGCTGGGGGAGGGGTGACACAACCACCCTGTGACCACCACCATTGGGACTGTGCTGGGTGAGACCTGAACCAGAATAGCACTGGGTCTTGCCCAGGGGCTGCAGTATAATCACTGTCTGGCTACTGCCTGTGTTCAGTCAAGGCCCTAGTACTCTACAATCAGTGGATGGTCAAGCCATCCAGGCTTGTATTCTTCCCTTCAGGGTGGCAAGTTCCCCATGGTCCTGGGCACATCCAGAGATCACATCTGGTGTCTAGGGACTGGAATCAGAAACCTTAGGAATCTACTTGGTGTTCTATTCTACCATGGTTGAGCTGGTACCCAAGCCACAAGATAGTTTTTCCCACTCTTCCTACCCCTTTCCATAAGAAGAGGAGTCTCTTCTCATGGCCACCAGTACCACAGGCCCACAGGGAGTACTGCCTGGCTACCAATGATATTCATTCAAGGACCAAGGGCTCTTTAGTCAGCTTGTGATGAGTGCTGCCAGGCCTAGGACTCACCTTCAGGGCAGTTGGCTTCTCTCTGGCTCAGGGTAGTTATAGAAATGCCATCCAAGAGCTAATGCCTGGAATCAGGGATGCCAATAGACCACTTGTTGCTCTACCCAATTGTGGCCTAACTGGTACCTAAGCTGCAAGATAAAGTCCTCTTTAATGTCTTCTCTTCTCAAGTAGAAGGAGTTTTTTTCCCTATAGCCACAACAGCTAGGAATGCTCTGAGACACACGTGAAGCCAGCACTTAAGTCTCACTCAAGGCCCATGGCAAGTAGTGCCTGGGTACTGCTTCTGATTATTCAGGCCCCAAGGGCTCTTTTTAGTCAGCAGATGATGAATCCTTCCAGGCCAAGGTCCTTCCCTTCAAGATGGCAGGTTCTTTTCTCGCTGAGGGTGTATCTAGACATGTCATCCAGGCTCTAGGTCCTGGAATATGGGCCTCAGGACTCTGCCTGCTGCTCTACTTCACTGGGGCTGAGCTGGTACTCAAATTGCAAGACAAAGTCCTCTTTACTCTTCCCTCTCTTCAAGCAGAAGGAAGGAGTCTCTCCTGGAGCTGCAAGCTGTGCTGCCTAGGGGTGAGGAAGGGGTGGTACAAGCACTCCTTTGGTCCCCCAGCTCCCGCCAGGTGGTGTCTGCCTGAGTCATGTGCCCTTCAGGTTCACTGGCTGTGAGCCCAGCACAGGACTTGCTTAGGAATTGCAGTCTTTGTGGCATAGACTGCCTTTCAAGTTTATTTAGAACCCCAGAGCACTTCAGCCCATGGTGGGAGGCTTGCCAAAACTCAGGTTTTGACTGCTGGGATGAGAATTCCCCTCTGGCTAGGGCTGGTATAAATGCTTCCTCCATAGGCGCCAGCATAGTTCTGCCTGGTGTTGCTTTCCGCTATGACAGGGAAGCACTGAGTTCCAATGCAAGGTCACAGAGTCATGGCACTATCTCTTCCCAAAGCACACAGATTCACTCCCTGTGCCTTGTGGCTGCTGCCAGGGGATGCAGAGGGGTGGTGTTGGCAATTCAAGAATGTCTTTTCAGCTGTCTTTAGTGCCTCTTTCAATGATATGAAGTTAAAACCAGATACTGTGATCACTCACCTGAGTTTTGGTTCTTAAAAAGGTGCTTTTTTATGTGGATAGTTGTTCAGTTTGGTGTTCCCGCAGGGAGGATAATTGGAGGCAGGTTCTACTCAGCCATCTTGCTCTGCCTCCTACAGTGAGGTATGATCACGCTACTGTACTGCAGTCTGGGTGACAGTGTGTGACACTGTCTCTAAAAAAAAAGTCAAAGTTATATTAGTACATATAACTTCTTAAATTTTGTTTTCTCATGATTTCTAAAAGCAACATTTATTTATTTAAAAAGTAATATTTGTTATAGCTCTCTACTGAAATGATATCAGTCATATAATTACAACTTAAAATATTTGAGAAAAATATTTTATACTAATTTACTGTAATTTTTAGTCATGTATTTGGCTGCTTTCCACGTTAACCACACATGGAATTATGGCATATATAAAAAGTAACAGTTCAGCTGGGTGCAGTAGCTCACACCTGTAATCTGAAAACTTTGGGAGGCTGAGGCAGCTGGATTGCTTAAGTTCAAAACCAGCCTGGGCAACGTGGTGAAACCCTGTCTCTACAAAAAATGCAAAAAAAAGAATATTAGCCTGGCATGGTGGTGCATGCCTGTGGTCCAAGCTACCGGAAAGGGTGAGGTGGGAGGATTACCGGAGCCTGGGAAGAGAAGGCTGCAGTGAGCTGTGATTGCACCACTGCTCTTCAGCCTGGGTGACAGAATGAGACCCTGTTCCCCCAAAATAAGTAAATAAAAATAAAAAAGTCACAATTCATTAACTAATGCAAATAACCATTTTAATATAGTGATCACACTTGAAATAGATGTTTAACATGTGCCCTTCTTACTAAATTGTAAGCTCCAAGAGGGTAGCCTGTCTTTCTTAATCATTGTATATAGCAAGGTACTTAGCGCATAACACGAACTCAGTAAATATTGTTGTCTTGACTGTGGTTTAAAAGAAAAGTACTTTAAATAATCTGCTTTTAGATTTCTTTTAAAAATTTACTAGATATGAAGTTTTCATTAAATGAAGAGCACAGTGATGAGTCTTATTGAAATGATTTATAAAGTGAATCCATACCAAGTATTCTGTCACCATATTTAGCTGTTATGTGACAAGTGCCAATGTGTTCTCTGTTTTTGTATTACTGTTTCAAATAAGAAGGCTTCCTGGTGCATTAATAGTAGGTATACATACTGTACCCTGTAAAAGATGTAAATACATAAAAGCAAAGGAAGGTAAAGATAAAAGATAATTTTCGCATGGATTTTGAAGAGTTGAGTAAACAAATGGAAAAATTTTCTTGCGTTCCATTTTTAAGGCTTCTAATAAGTATAATTTATATTTTTTGTGAATTTAAATAAATTTCTTTCATTTGGTATTTCTGTCATCACAGTACTTTATGTACTCTGTAGAGCATCAGATATGGATGTTTACTGACTAGGCCTAACTAAGGTGCCCTGGGGTGTGATATGTTATCATCTTCTGGGTACATGGGGCTTGTTGCATCCATAGCCTCCTGGCCAGCCTCCTTGAGGCTGAAATATTCCTTTAGTTGGTCTTGTGTATACCTGCTGGACTTTGAAGTGCAACTTTCTCTTTATTACCCTGCACTTAAAGCCCTTAATGAATGACTCCATCAGTCATGGACCTGCAATCTGTTGGAACTCAAGGGGATATTAAAGTCCATTAAGCTCATATGTCTCTATATTGCTAATAAAATAGACTCCTTCAGTATAAAGTCACAACCATTCTGCTGGCTTTCGGTCTCCCATAATCTTGTTCTCTCTTCAAACTTGCTTTTGGTTCTAGTCAGAAGTCTTTGGGAAACTGAACTGAAGCGAACTGGGATGCAAGCTACAGATTAAAATATTCCAGAGATCTCACTGGTAGTTGTGGGAGCTAGGACTGTTCACATCCCAACCTATTACCTCTGCTCTTGGAGGCAGAGACTGTACCTCATCTTCATACAGCATCAGCACTTAACATGAAGTGTTGTGCATGTAGTAGGTACTTGTATATTTGTTGAATTAAAGGGATTTAGGAGTCTGAGTATACCTAAGTGAAATAAACCCTTCATTAGACACACTATAAATGTGTCTTTATTATTTCAAAGATAATGTTGACTCAGTGGACTAGGGTAGCTGTTCAGGATTGGAGTATATTCTCTTATGGTTCCCTAAACCAGTAACCTGTCCCAATGCCCACCGTTGCTGTCTTTTTTTTACCACCCACTACGTGGCAGAGAGGATAGTCAGACAACCAAACTATCCCACAGACTCCTAACCCGAATCTATATGACTGTTTTAGACTGGTAAATCTCACTGGAACAGATGGAAATAATTTCCCCTTCCTGTATAAGCTTAGTCAGGGCAGAGCCTAGTCTAAGGAGATTACTTTATGCTGGCTTTCTTTTGCATTCAGAAGATGAGGGTACCCTATGGGCCCACTGACCACTTGGCCTGCAAGAGATGAAAAAATTAATCAACGATTGGTATTTCTCCTGGAAAATGACCCAGAAATTAGCCTTGCTATGCTGTGGGTCTCTGTTTTGCTCTTTTTCATTGAGGGTGGAAAGAAGGTCTTGAATTGGTCTTGAGGTCTCAAGTGAGATTAGTTGTTCACCCCTGGTAATTATTCCACATTGTCATTGATATTTGTTTGTTTGCTTTTTGTTTTTGTTTGTTTGTTTTGTTTTGTGTTTTTTTGGTTGTTGTTGTTGGTTTTTTTTTTTTAGACAGAGTCTTGCTCTGTCACCCAGGCTGGAGGGCAATAGCGTGATCTCTGCTCACTGCAACCTCCACTTCCCAGGCTCAAGTGATTCTCCTGCCTCAGCCTCCTGAGTAGCTGGGATTACAGGCGCCTGCCACCACGCCCGGCTAATTTTTTGTAATTTTAGTAGAGACAGGGTTTCATCATGTTGGCCAGGTTGGTTTTGAACTCCTGACCTCAAATGATCCTCCTGCCTTGGCCTTCCAAAGTGCTGGGATTACAGGCATGAGCCACCCTGCCTGGCCTGTTTGTTTGTTTTTTTTAAGAGACAGGGTCTCACTCTGTCACCCAGGCTGGAATGCAGCAGTATGGTCCAAGCTCACTGCAGCCTCGACCTCTGGGCTCAAGTGATTCTACTGCCTCAGCATCCCAAGTAGCTGGGACTACAGGCATGTGCCACTAATCCCACATTGGTTTTTCAGTTCACTTCAGACATATTGAAGAATCAAAGTATTGCTATTGATTTTTTTGAAAATTCTCTCCTTAGCTTTGTGAAGCCATTTATCTAATTCTTAGCCACTACTTGTGTGTGCCACATGGAACCAATAAAATCAATAGTTCTGTTTTTCTTTGCATCAAAAAATGTATTTCTTCAGTATTGAACCAGCAAGCCATTGGCATGCATCAAAAATATACTTCATTCATTCATTTTAATTTCTGGAGCTTCTGTTGTACGTGGGACACTGTATCAAACTCTAGGGCTAGAGTAGTGAACAGGATAAATGGAAAGATCATCACAAAGTGATCAAGGAGAGGGGATAGTGGGATGAAATGAATTAGATGAGATAGGATCAGATCATGTGGGGCCTTATAGGTTATAAAAGGAGTTTGGATTTTATTTTAAGAGTACCACTGGAGGATTTTGAATAGCAGACTGACATGATCTGATGATTTGTGCTTCTTGAAAGATCACTCTGACTTGATGAGTGGAAAATAGATTGGTGGCATCAGGAATGGCAGAAGGAGGTCCATTGTGTAGGTTGTTCCAAATATCCTGGAAAAGAATGACATATCTTTGGCCATGGTGGGGGCAGTAGAAATGGGCAAACAGATAACCACAATGTATATTCCAGGCCATCTTTACAGTACTATTATAACGATGGGTCCAGTTAGCCATTGTTACGAGATTTAGTCATGAGACTTTCTGGATCGATTCCATAAGAATCATTAAGAGAAGGATTAGAAGTATATGTTTTCAGGCTCTGAATTAGTAGTCTGGGGTGAAGTCTAGGAAAATTTTTTAGTTTCTAATTAAGATCAAGAAATACTGTTATATTGTTTGGTACATGCATGTAGAATTACACAGATTAACTCTATAATCCGGCAGTATTAAAATGTCCAAAGATTCATTCCACCTTTTTAGAATTAGTACACCAAATTCCTTTTCATCCCAGATATGCTAGCAATTATTCCCAAAATATCTTTCAGCACAGATTACAAAATTCTTTCATTGAATCAATCTTATTCTGATAAAGATAGATCTGTCTTCCTATAGTCCAAGAAAACTTCAAGTCTTAAAATAAGACTACATTGCATCTCTTTATTTAGAATCTTGAAATTTATAGAAGAGCTTTCCCTGTCCTTACTTTTTTTTCTTTGTTAATTTTAATCCTTTCTAGATAAAACTGCTTCCTTGGATTCCAGTTACTACTTTTATGGTTTTATAATTTACTACCACTAATGCAGCTTCTTCAACACCTCTGAATTAGATTCCCCTAACTCTCTACTATGCTTCCATCTTTTGGAGCAGTTCTCAGGATATACAAGACTATCATAGCATCAGTACCACACCAATTCTGTCTGCAGGAGATGAAAACAGTAATCAAGTGGTAACACTTCTCTCAGAAAATTCCCTAGAAAGTAGACCCATTGTGCCTTGATATCTGCCACTCTACTTCTCTGGAGGTTAAAGGAAGGCCTTGGATTTGCTCTTGCATTTGAGTGAGATTAGTTCCATGAAAGGAATCATATCCTAATTGGTATAACATACAAAGCATAGGTTTTAAAGCCTAAAAGGCCAGTGTTTAAAACCCAGTTTTGCCACCTGCTAGTGGTTTGATTTGGAGGAGGAAGTCAATCTATTAAGTGGGGATAATTATGCCTCTCAATACTATTATGAGGCTCTCAGATGATGGATAGAGAGGACTTAGCTGGGCACACGTTAAGGCCTTAGTAAATGTAGCTATTTTTATTGTCTATTCTCTCTTCAACCCAGTGGCAACTAGTACCCCAAACCTCGGCTGAGTGTGAGCCGTCTAGAGACTGAATCTCCAAGTTTATAAGTAGAGTAATCCACAGTCCCAAATCATGTTTAGAAACAGTAACTCTCCAAGCAAAATTGGTGACCCTGTACTGCCTGTCTTCTCTTTATCCTTCTTCTAGCCAAGAGTTTCTTAGTTATATATGGCCATTTCTGCCACAGTCGCTATTACTGTTGTCCCCCAACTCTGCATTTTTCTAAGCCTATTATTTCCACCTCCTGCAGGGGCTTTTCTTTTGTCCCTACATTTGATCTCACAGGAATCCACCCTCAAAAGATTTCTGATTGAGTGCAGCCCTCAAGAGCTTATGAGAAACAAAATTCTCCTCCTTTTCCCTTTTGCACCCTGGGTCTCTGGTTTTCATTTGCCTTAGGTTTAGCAGCTTAAGATTTCTAAACTGAAGCTTTACTAGGATCTTGATGTGTGTTGATATTATGCAGGCTTTTAATGGTCCTTTTGACTCTAGTACAACAGACATTCCTTATCACCAGTGCTTTTCCTGGTGTAACACTAAACGTGCCTACATCCATTTCATGCAGTTATAAAAGTGTAGCTTGGCTTTTAGAATGCCAACTGAAGGAGAAGATCGTTCTTTACCTCTGCCATGTGAATCATGTTGAATCTGAGGGTTATCTTTCTCTTTGTCTCTATCACAGCATTGACTGACTGAAAGATCAAAATGTGCTTTGCAAGCTGATCTCATTCTTCCCTAATTTTCTGATGCTTCTTTCCAAATCCTGAGTCACATTTTCTCTGTGTACTAATTCTTACCTATTGCCTGGTTTTCCCATAGCCTGTGAGTATGTATGATTCTTCAAGGTGTTCCAGGCAGGAGCTTTAAAATTCCTGTATAGTGTATCGTCTTTTCAACAAATGGTGCTGGCAAAATTGGTATACATATGCAAAAGATGAACCTTTACCTTTATTTCACACCATAAACAAAGATGAACTCTGAGAACATCATAGACCTAAATGTCAGAGCTAAGAACACTATTAAGAAAATTAAAGATAAGGCACAGAGTGCAAAAAAACAATTGTGAAACAAATATCTGATAAGGGTGTTTATTCAGAATATATAAAGAACTCCTGCAACTTAGTAAGACAAATGACCCAATTTTAAAAATTGGTGAAAAATTAAACATACATTTGTGTGACTCACCAGTTCTACTCCTAGATATTTACTCAAGAGAAATGAAAATATATGTCCATATAATACTTATGTGTGATTGATCACAGCAGCATTATTTGTCAAAGCCCCAAATTGGAAACAGTTCAAATATTTATCAACTGGTGAATAGATACACAAGATGTAGTATATCCATACAGTGGAATTCTACTCATTAATAAAATGAATAAACTGTTGTGTTAGGGATCCCTAGAGGGACAGAACTAATAGTATATATAATACATATATATATATATGTGAGAGCTTATTCAGTATTAACTTACACAATCACAAGGTCCCACAATAGGTTGTCTGCAAGCTGAGGAGCAAGGAGAGCCAGTCCGAGTCTCCACACTGAAGAACTTGGAGTCCAGTGTTTGAGGGTAGGTAGCATCCAGCACGGGAGAAAGATGTATGCTGGGACGCTAGGCCTGTCTTGCCTCTTCACATTTTTCTGCCTGCTTTATATTCACTGGCCGCTGATTAGATGGTGCCCACCAGAGTAAGGGTGGGTCTGCCTTCCCCAGCCCACTGACTCAAATGTTAATCTCCTTTGGCAACACCCTCACAGACACACCCAGGATCAATACTTTGTATCCATCAATTCAATCAAGTTGACAGTATTAATCATCACAAGTCCACCCCTTGCCAACTTGAACCCTCCTGAGATCATACATAATATTCAAATAAAGACAATAATAAGGTCATAATTACACCTAACTTAATGCAACTATCCTTTGTACAACTGGAAACGCACCAATCCCCAACCCAAATACCATTACATAAAGTTAACAATACCTAAATGCTTATGTAAAGTCAATAAATCTTATGTCACATGATGAAGGAAAAGGAAATAAAATTAAGTTATTTTCTTAGCACAAGTGTATACATTCACAAACATGTTTTTAACAAAAGAAGGAGGAAATACTCATGACAGTTACAGTCCTTGTTTCTGTCGCTGGTCACGTGGTCGCAGCTGGTACTGATGACTACCTTCTGCTACCCATTCTGTATTCCTTTGCCTTCAGCAAGCACCTCAGCAGGTCATAGTTTTTTTCCTGGTACAGTGACCCAAACCTTCATCCCTGTGGAGTCTGGACCGTTTGTAGTCCTACCTAGATTGGGCTGTTGTAGTTTCCCATCGACCTTAATCGCAGGGCATGGTAATACTAAAAGAAGCCCTAATGGATCTCCTGTACTCCATGCATTCCTGTATCCTGTATGGATCTCCTGTGTTCCTATCTCCTTTATGGAGTAGTAGACTGATTTCATCTTGATAGTCCTGTCAGTCACCCCAGCCAACACTGTAACTCCCTTCTTAGTCTGTTGACTTAAAGGTAGGAGGAGCTCAAGATGAACAGGTGGCAATTTTAACTTCCTGTTTAACGGAATCATTATTGTGTCTCCTGGTGGCAGTGTTTCCTCTGGAACTAAGACCTCTAGGCCAGCAGAATGTAATGTTGTGGGAACAGGAAGCACACATTTTGCTAGTGGATCACTACGGGTAATGGTGAGTGGTGCCACTTCCACAACTCCTGATACATGGACTAACATGGATAAACCTCAAAAACATTACATTAGTGAAAGAAGCTAGAGACAAAAGACTACTTATGACACAATTCTATTTATGTGAAGTTTCTAGAAAAGGTAAAAGTATAGAGATAGGGAGCAGATCAGTAGTTGCCTGTGGGTGAGAGATGTGATTAACTGTATATGAGCATAGAATATAGAGGGAATTTTTTGGGTGGTGTGATGAAAGTGTTCAAAACTGGATTGTGGTGATGATTTTATAACTGTATAAACTTATTAAAACTTGATGAATTATACTCAAAATGGATGGATTTTATGGCATATAAGTTGTACCTCAATAAAGCTGTTTAAAAATTATGCATAGTGCTTGGACTATGGCATAGCCATTTAGTTTTTGCTTCATCTCACCCCAAGAAGATGACATAGTTCTTTATCACTTGAGCAGTATTTCTCAAACTTTAAGGTGTATAAGAATCACCCTAGGATTTTCCTAAAATGCTGATTAAGATTTAATAGGTCTGTGCCAGGGCCTACTATTTTGCTTTTTTTAAAAAAAAATTTCCATAAGTTATTGGGGTACAGGTGGTATTTGGTTACATTTGTAAGTTCGTTAATAGTGATTTGTGAGATTTTGGTGCACCCATCACCCGAGCAGTATACACTGCACCCTATTTGTAGTCTTTTATCCCTCGCCCCCCCCCACCCTTCCCCCAAAGTCCCCAAAGTCCATTCTATCATTCTTATGCCTTTAGATTTTGCTTTTTTTAAAAAAAATTTATTTCCATAGGTTTCTGGGGAACAGGTGGTATTTAGTTATATGAGTGAGTTCTTCAGTGACGATTTGTGAGATCGTGGTGCACCCATCACCCGAGCAGTATACACTGAACCCAATATGTAGTCTTTTATCCCTTACCCCCCTCCTGCCCTTTCCTCTGAGCCTCCAAAGTCCATTGTATCGTTCTTATGCCTTTGCATCCTCATAGCTTAGCTCCCACTTATGAGTGAGAACGTATGATGTTTGGTTTTCCATTCCTGAGTTACTTCACTTAGAATTATAGTCTCCAGTCCCATCCAGGTTGCTGTGAATGCCATTAATTCATTGCCTTTTATGGCTGAGAAATATTCTGTTGTGTATATATACCACAATGTCTTTATCCCCTCGTTGACTGATAGGCATTTGGGCTGGTTTCATATTTTTGCAGTTGTGAATTGTGTTGCCATAAACATGCGTGTGCAAGTATCTTTTTCATATAATGACTTCTTTTCCTCTGGGTAGATACCCAGTAGTAGGATTGCTGGATCAAATGGTAATTCTGCTTTTATTTCTTTAAGGAATCTCCACACTGTTTTCCATAGTGGTTTTACTAGTTTACATTCCTACCAGCAGTGTAGAAGTGTTCCCTTTTAACCACATCTACGCCAACATCTATTACTTTTTTATTTTTTTATTATGGTCATTCTTGCAGGACTAAGGTAGTATCGCATTGTGGTTTTGATTTACATTTCCCTGATCATTAGTGATGTTGAGCATTTTTTTCATGTATTCGTTGGCCATTTGAATATCTTCTTTTGAGAATTGTCTATTCATGACCTTAGCCCACTTTTTGATGGGATTGTTTGTTTTTTTCTTGTTGATTTGTTTGAGTTGCTTCTAGATTCTGGGTATTAGTCCTTTGTCAGATGCATAGATTTTGAAGATTTTCTCCCACTGTTTGGGTTGTCTGTTTATTCTGCTGACTCTTCCTTTTGCTGTGCAGAAGCTCTTTAGTTTAATTAAGCCCCACCTATTTATCTTTGTTTTTGTTGCATTTGCTTTTGGGTTCTTGGTCATGAAGTCTTTGCCTAAGCCAGTGTCTAGAAGGGTTTTTCCGATGTTATCTTCTAGAATTTTTATAGTTTCAGGTCCTTGATCCATCTTGATTCGATTTTTGTATAAGGTGAGAGATGAGGATCCAGTTTCATTCTCCTACAAGTGGCTTGCCAATTATCCCAGCACCATTTGTTGAATAGGGTGTCCTTTTCTCACTTTATGTTTTTGTTGGCTTTGTCTAAGATCAGTTGGCTGTAAGTATTTGAGTTTATTTCTGGGTTCTCTATTCTGTTCCATTGGTCTATATGCGTATTTTTATACCAGTACCATGCTGTTTTGGTGACTGTGGCCTTACAGTATAGTTTGAACTTGTAATGTGATGCCCCCAGATTTGTTTTTTGTTTTTGTTTTTTGCTTAGTCTTGCTTTGGCTATGCGTGCTCTTTTTTTGGTTGCATATGAATTTTAGGATTGTTTTTTCTAGTTTTGTGAAGAATGATGGTGGTATTTTAATGGGAATTAAATGGAAGCACATCCCATGCTCATAGATGAGTAGAATTAATTTTGTGAAAATGACCATACTGCTAAAAGCGATCTACAGATTTTGCATTTTTAACAAGCTCCAAAGTGATGTCAGTGCTGCTGGCATGAGAACTACACTTTGAATGGAAGGCATTAGAATTTGTTCATTAGAATCTCCTGCGGAGCTTTTAAAATAAAATTGATGCAGAGCTGTACCCAATAAATTAAATTAGAAATCTTCTTTGGTGATTCTTGTGTGCAACTTGGTTAAGAGCCTTAACAAAATGGCATTCTTTCTACCATAGGGAGTCAGTAACAAACTTTCACCTATGTCTCCCTTACAGCCATCCCATAGTTTAGATTATAACTGAAAACCCCCAAATTATGATCAGGAGCTCTTGTGATAACCAGGAGAAGAAACTATAATGCTTTAAATACACTCTTGTTGAATATTCTCTTACGCATTTCAACCCTTTAGTCCTGGCTAAGAATCGGAATACAGAAGAAAGGGGAACCTGGAGTGATTATGATAATAGCTAAAATCTATTGAACAATTACAATGTGCCTTGCATTGTTCAAAATATTTTACATGCATTATCTTATTTTACCCTCACATTTTACCCTGTGGGGTAGGTACTGTAATTTTCTCCATATTATAGAATGAACAAAGCGTATAGAGAGGAGAAATGACTTGTTGAAAATCACACAGCTAGTAAGTGGTCCAGTTGGGATTTGAAGCTAGACAGTGAGACTCCAGGGTCCCAGAGAAGCTAGAAGTGAGACTCCAGGGTCCCAGTACCTGCATCCTGTAGTCTATAGTCTGTTTCTTCCAGACCTTCTGCCACAAATCCCTAACTGATCTTCTATCCTTGGGGAGTGGAGCTGGATGCCACCCAAATCTTCAAGGCCCTTTTATTAGTCTCCTAAAACATACCCAAGCCTACTAAGAGTGTTTCTGTATCCTCATGACACAATCTTGTCTTGCTTTCCAGGGCTCTGTTGATGTTAGAGGCTCCTCTGAGCTATCTTATTCTGATTGCTTGAGCTGAAAGAGAAAGACCCAAGAAGCACATTTTCAAACCCCACTTTTTCTCTCTGAATGCTCTGGCCTCTTGGACCTGAGTTTTCTTGTGTCCTTAATCCTCATCTGAGTTCTTCTCCTCTCCTCGAAGATGGATATAGGAAAAACTTAATCTTAGACTGAAATTGAGCAGGGTGTTTAACCAACTGACCATGTACTTAACCTCTGTTACCCCTTTTTGTTTTTAATAGTGATTGAGTTTCATTGAAGCTTCCAGCAATTTTAGTGCCTTAAAAATTCTTTGTTAACATAATGCCTTTAGAATGCTAAGTGTCAGGAAAGCCTATTTTAAATTTATCAATGGCACCCTTAGTCTTAATATGCTTAAGCATACTTTACTTTTGAGGGGAGAATTAATCTTTCATCACATGTACCATAGATGCTGTTGGTTTCATTATTTTAGGAAAATGTTCTTATGATTGTTTTAGCATTAATGCTACTCACATACTTCTTTTTTCCAATATCTGTTCAGCATAGATAAGGAAGATACAAAAAGAGTCACCCATGCTAAAGCTAATGCCAAAGAGATGTAAGTTGCTATTGTTTGAAAAACTAACAAAGATGTTAAATTTGTCGATCTCATCTTGACTGTGAAGAAAGTGAATCTGAAATTAAGCATATGATAGAGAATATTTGGACTTTCTTTTATAAGCTACATCTTTGGGAAACATGAAGAAAATTTAAGCACAATTACAAGAAGATAATTTTGTAAATGGAAATTTTTTTGGAGGTGCGGGAGACAAAAAAGGAATTTTGTTCTGCCATTCATTTAAAGCAGGGCTGCTTAGAAATGCAAAACACTGTCAGTGTAACTTCTTTGAAGCACTGGGGGCCTCAAGTTTTCACATTCTTAAGAGTCACTTGGGGGCTTGTTGAAAATACAGTTCCTTGGGCCCCACTCCTTTCAGCTCTGAGTTTTTAATATAATAAAACTTGGGATTGTAATACTCAAGGTATTAGTCATGGTTCTCCACAGAAACAGAACCATTAGGATATTGTCTGTACGTCTGTCTGTATATCTTTCTAGAGATTGTTGTAAGGAATTGGCTTACATGATTATGGAGACTGAGAAGTTCCAAGATCTCCATTTGTCAATCTAGAGTCCCAGGAGAGCCAGTGGTATAGTCTCAGTCCAAGTCTGAAGGCCTGAGAAGTACAAAAACTAATGGTGTAAATTCTAGTCCAAGTTTAAAGACCTGAGAACTGGGAGAGCCAATGGTGAAAGTTCCAGTGCAAGTCTGAATCAAAGGCAGAAGAAGACTGATCTCCTACTTGGAAGATAGTCAGGCAGAGAGAGCACCAATTCTCCCTTACACTGACTTTTTGTTCTATTCAGACCTTTGACAGACTAGATGAAGTTTCTCTCCATTGAAGAAGGCAATATGCTTCACTCAGTCTACTGATTGAGCTGTTAATATCATTCAGAAACTCTCTCACAGGAATACCCAGAATAATGTTTAACCAAATATTTGGGCACCCCATGGCATAGTCAAGTTGATATAGAAAATTAACCATGGTACAGATCAAAGTTGAGTCACTGGTGTAAAAATGTGCCTCCTCCCAGTTCTTTAAAAAAAGACTTCATAAGACACATGAACTATATCAGAAAATAAAGCCACTAGTACAATGACATTTAAAAAATCATATATTAAAATGATACAAATATATCCTTTGTCTAAAAATAAAATAAAGTAGAAGTAAAAGGTATGATGGAGTACATGGAAAGAAGGAAAAAAATTCATTTATTTATTTCAATATTTTCTACTAAGTGCCAGGGATTATTCTAGGTGCCGATGGGGAACTAAGTGGTTTTCTGGGTCATAGGACTTCTCAGTGCTAAGACTGAAACTGTCCGAGGCAAATCAGAATGGTTGGTTATTCTATGGGAGAGGGAGGGAAGAGTTATTTTGAGAGGGGAAGAGTGACAAACTAATATGTGAGTAAGTGTGTAATGTGATCAGTAGTGATAAGTGTTATGAAGAAAATCAAAGTGTGGTGAGACACAGAGAGGGACTAGGAGAGTTATTAAGGAGCCATGCAATTAGTTTTGATCACCTAAGGAATGAAGTAAGACGGAAAAGAGAAATGAGCTGAGGACTGAGATGAGGTAGACTCAACCAAGTGACCAAGAGCCAACAGTAAGGAAGGAGGAAAGCCATGATAGTTGATACAAGAAGCAAATGAATTGTTTCCAGAAGAATCATCAATTGTGTCAGATGCTGCTGAAATGCTGGGATAATTGAGATTGACCATTTAATTGATAGGATAGTGACAATGAATGAGAGGGACAAAACTTTGATTACTATGAGATCAAGAGAGAGTGGAAAATGTGTGTATTAGCTTGCTAGGGCTGTTAGAACCAAGTACCACAAACTGAGTGGCTTAAACAATAGAAATTTATGGTGTCACAGTTCTAGAGCCTGGAAGTCCAAGATCAAAGTGTTGGCAGGGCCATGTTTCTTCTAAAGTGCTAGGAAAGGATCTGTTCCAGGCCTCTTGCCTAACTTCTGGCACTCTTTTTGGCAATCTGGTGTGCCTTGGCTTGTGCAGCATAACTCCAGTCTTCACATGGCATTCTCCCTGTGTGTGCATCTCTGCTTCGCCAGTTATATTGAATTGGGAGCCCACTCCACTCCAGTACAACTTCATCCTAAATTAACTATTTACTTCATTATTGGAAATAGCTGCCCCATTTCCAAATAAGATCACATTCTGAGGTAGTGAGGGTTAAGATTTCAAAATATGAATCTTAAGGAGACATAATTCAACCCATAAAAATGTAGTATATCCATACAATGGAATATTTTTCAGCCTTGAAAAGTAAGGAAATTCCAACACATATTACAACATGGATGAACCTTGAAAACATTATGCTAAGTGAAAGAAGCCAGTCATAAATGGTCACAAACTGGTAGTTCTTTTTATATAAAGTGTTCAGAATAGGAAAATCTAGATTGCCAGGCTTGGAGGTAGTGGGAAATAGGGGAATGACTGTTAATGGGCATGGGGTCTTTGGGGGGTGGTGAACATGTTCTGGAATTAGATATCGGTAATGGTGCATAACCTTGAGAATATACTGAACTGTACTCTTTGAAAGGGTGAATTTTATGGTATGTGAATTAAATGTCAATAAAAAAATATATATTGGTTGGGTGTGATTGCTTACCCCTGTAATCCCAGCACTTTGGGAGGCCAAGGAGGCTGGATCACTTAAGGTCAGGAGTTTGAGACCAGCCTGGCCAACATGGTGAAACCCCGTCTCCACTAAAAATACAAAACAAAACACAACAACAACAACAACAAAACCCAAAAAAAACTAGTTGGGTGTGGTGATGCATGCCTGTAGTCCCAGCTACTTGGGAGGCTGAGGCAGGAGAATCAGTTGAACCTGGGAGGCGGAGGTTGCAGTGAGTCGAGATTGTGCCACTGCACTCCATCCTGGGCAACACAGTGAGTCTCTGTCAAAACAAAACAAAACAAAACAAAAAACCCGAAAACAAACCAACCATATATGTGTGTGTTTGTGTGTGTGTGTATGTGTGTGTGTGTATATACATATACATATACATATACATATACATATACACACAGAGGGAGGGGAGAAGGTAAAGAATTGGAGGTAGCCAGTGTCAACATCTCTGAAGAAGTATAAAAACATGGGGTGATAAGAAGTGGATGTAGGGTCAAGAGACGACTTTTAAAAATACAGGAATATTATAGCATGTTTGTATGCTGATTCAAATGATCTAACAGGGCAGGAAATAGTAATGATGCAAGGTGGGGCTGAGAGAATTTTCAGGAGCCAAATCCTTGAGTTCACTGGACTATTACCTTGAATAACTTCATCCATGTCTTTTCCCTAGGTGACAGATCAGTCAGTGAAAGCATTTGCTGAACACTGTCCTGAGCTTCAATATGTAGGCTTCATGGGTTGTTCAGTCACTTCTAAAGGAGTCATTCACCTAACCAAGGTAGGTACTATGGCTGCTTTTCCTTGGTATTTTTGAGTATCATACAGGTGATGAGCCCTAAATTGTTTAATTTACTTGAATAAGGGACAGTCAGACCATTATAGAAGCCTACTAATGTTTGATAAAAGTTAAAATGAGTTGAAGAAAGCAATACCAAACTTATCCTTTCTGAAATGGAATACTCATTTAAACAAGAAGCTTTTTGCTTTTTCATTGCTAATGGCTATGAAATATATATCAAAGAAATATATATGAAAAGAATCATTTAAATGTTAATATATTGTGCTTAGAAGATATTTTGATTGAATTTTAAGTGCTCATATATCACTAGATCCTATGAGTATTTGGCTTTAAAAAGTGAATATGGTCAGTGCATATTATCAAGCTGAATATGTAAGATGAAAAGAGAGGTGAATATATGACAAAAATTTACATTGTGGCTCAGAGAGTTCAATAATATAACAATTATATGAAATTTCATATTTTTAGAAATGATCAAACTGCCAGTTCTTTAGTAATCTCTCACTGATTTGTCATCTCTACTGCGATGTGTCATCTCTACTGCTTTCCAGAGCTTTAAAATAATTAAAAGCCAATTCTTACATTTGTGTAATGGAAAAACTGGCTACTATAAAATTTACCTATGTGTTATCTGAAATTTGTTACTGTATAAATTTCAGTTCTATCCTATAGTACTTAGGAAAATGAATGTGATTCTTGCCTTTTCCGACTTATTATAGCTGAGCAACCTTTTCCTTCAACCTTCCTTCATTTCACAACTATTAGAAAGTTGCTGTATTGGCAACACAATGATGAAAAAAACCAGGTAAGATCCCAGGTCTCTTTCAGTTTGATGTCTTCAGATCTCTTTGAGCTTACAGTTTAATGGGAAATAATGTCTTTCTTTACTCCCTAGGAAAAGAGCAAATGTTTATGAGTTACCTAGGACTATGGTAGGTTCACACAGTGAATAGGACCCTGGGCGCCATTATAACCTCAGATTGGATTATTGGGTCTATCACTTAGCTAAGTGGGAAAATTATTTTTTAGGGTATTAAATAAGGTAATATTTATAAGGTACTTGATTCAGAATAGAGACCACAGTAAATGCTAAGTAAATTTTAGCTATTAATATTAAAACAGATGCGGGCCAGGCGCAATGGATCACTCCTGTAATCCTAGCACTTTGGGAGGCCGAGGCAGGTGAATGACTTGAGGCCAGGAGTCTGAGATCAGCCTGGCCAACGTGGTGAAACTCCATCTCTACTAAAAGACAAAAATTAGCTGGGCGTGGTGGTGTGGTGGCTGTAATCCCAGCTACTTGGGAGGCTGAGATGGGAGAATTGCTTAAACCCGGGAGGCGGAGGTTGCAGTGAGCCAAGATTGCGCCACTGCACTCCAGCCTGGGCGACAGATGAGACTCCGTCTCAAAAAAAAAAAAGATGCCATAGTATCTAAATTGCTAGAAAATTAGTACAAAGTTTGATTTTAAGAAATCAAATCACTATTCTAGTATAGTGTATCTGAAAGAGAGCCTGTGGTTGTACTATGTCTTAAAGGACTGATTAGCTTTAATTTTATTGTGAGGATCAGAGCCTAAAGCTAGAGGAGAGGATAGGCCTGTTATTCTCAATTATTGCTATATCAGAACATCTTAGTGTAACCAAGACCATATGTAACTATAATTTTTAATTCATTTCCTATAACCTTGGCCTGAACATCTTCGTAGATGAATGTTTTTCTAGTCACATCTAATGCTGTTTATGGTGTAGAGTAAAAATACCTTTGGTTGAACAGATTGTGCACAACAAGTGTTGTGATGGCCATATGTGGGCTTTTTATGATTACTTGAAATTGTACTCATTAAAGACAAAACAAGACTTATTAGATCAGTAAGTGCTTCCCTCAGCATTTTGAGATGGCCAAAAATTATGGTACACTGGTACTTAAAAGATCACAATTATTCTCTGTGATAAAACACAGCTACAGCAAATGTCTGCATTGGAAAGCTCAATTTGCTGAAATGGTTCTTCTGAAGATTTTAGGCAAGGATTGCTGGTTTGGTCTATCAACAATCAGAATCTATTGGACTTGTATTACAGTTAGTCCTCAAAGTTTTGAGGAACATCTTTGTTCTTCAACAGAGCCTTTTCTTTGATGAGAAAACTGGTGTGTACAACTAAGCAATGAATGTTGCTTAGTTTTTTGGATTCAAGCAAAGACAAAAGAGGACTTTTATACATGCATCGGTTCTGCAAAGCTATTTTAGCTATTTTAATTGGTTTATCTCTTGAAAACCAAGGGTAGACTCAGTTTTTAATAAAATTAATGCTTTTTATTTTATGATATTTGCATTCTGGCAGTGTTTTCATACTGGTTACTAAGACATTCACAAAAATGTTTGTAATCATATAAACACCCCTTAAAAAGTTGTGTTTTCCTTATCATCATAGTACATAGTAAATAATCAAGAGGATGTGAGATATAGAGTGTTAAGAGTTATCAGCCTAAATATGTTTTTACATGCTTTAGAAAATCTCTTTAACACATGATGTCACTAAATCCCTGGCTTTCTAAGTTTGCTAAGAGAGAGGCAAAGAGCATAAAATTTCTGCACCTTAGTTTCCTGTCTTTGAAATTATGTGCCTGTATTAGATGATCTGTCTTCAGATCTGCAATTTCTTGCACCCTGAAGAATCTATGAATTTAGGAATTATTGGCCTAGAAGGGACTGTTAGGGGCTCTCATGGAAACTAAGAAATATCAAGTCTAATTTAGTAGGTTAGAAGGGAAAATTGGGGATTTGTGACATCTTGATTTTTAAATCAAGGGCAAGAAAACAGAGGATTGGGAATAGATGGAAGGACATTGATATCCTCTTGTGGTCCCTTTGATTTAATTTTATTTTGATTTTCTCAGGCTTGACTGGATTCCCGTTTACTTTGTAATATTTACTGATGACACGCCATTATTACTTAGATTCTGCTAATCTCAAGCAATATTGGGATAAGAAGCCTTTCTAAGCTGCTATGACTGTGTAAATGAGAGTCCAGAATAACCAGACTGAATGCACACAGGTTGATAAGATAAAGTCATATTTATGGGACTGTTTGGAAACTTAGAGGTCTATATTTAGGAAGCAAAGATAAGAATTTTTGAGGTCTACATTTAACAGTTAAGAGTATTAGTGACTTGTATGTGGGAGAATTGGGTCTACTCTAACACAAGTGTGTTCTTTTCATTGTAGTGTACCTGTGATATAAATATAAAATCTGTATATCTTGCTCTCTCTCCCACTTTTAAAAACAAGTTCAGCAAATGCAAATATATAGTTACCTTCAGTGTTTAGACTGTGGGACCTGCATGTCATTTGCCACTAAAGAGACTAGAAGGAACATGTCGAAGGACCCAAAAGCCAACGTGAAATGGCTCCTACTGACTTAGGCTGGGATATTTTGAGCATTGAAAAGGAAGATTCTGCAATGAATTAAAAGAAATAAAATATATAAAAATGGGTTTATAATGATATAAGCAAAACGAAACTGGACTTCTTCCAGCTTAGGTGGCGTAACAGGGGCCAAATTTACTCTTTCCTGAAACAACTTTAAAAAAACAGAGAAAATATAGGAAACAATGGTTTTTAAGACACTGGATATCAGGCAACCAAGGACAATGATCCCTATGATACGGGAAACAAGCAGGAGGAGCTCTGTGATTGTCTCAGTTTAGTGCATTGAAAGAGTTTCCAGACTGCAGCACAGGTTGGGGGGTAACTCAGGTAACACACAGCAGACTGTCTGAGTTGACAAAACAGAACAGAATGGCCAGGGAGACCAAAACAGCCAGATTTCAGAGGACTGAATACTGGAGTGGAGAGAACTGCATAGAAGAATCCCAGGGATTTGTGGATGACCCTCCTTATGCATTCAATCCTAAATAACCCATGAGTAAAGACAAAATCAAAAGAGAAATTAGAAAGAATCTTGAAATGAATGAAAATGAAAACACAATGTATCAGATTTAGTGTGATGCTACTAAAGTACTACTTAGATAAAAATAATGAAACAAATACCAATATGAGAAAAAAGAAAGATTTCGAATCATGACTTCAACTTCCATTTTATGAAATTTGAGAAAGAAGAGCAAATTAAATCCAAAGTAAGCAAAAAAAAAAAAAAAAAAAAAAGGAAATAGTAAAGATCAAAGAGGAAATCAATGAAATGGAAAGCAAAAAGAAGAGAGGAAATTAATGAAACCAGAAGCTAGTGATTTGATAAGATAGATAAAACTGATAAATCTCTAGTCACACTGAAAAAAAAAAAACTTGCCAGTGTTATAGCTCAGAGGGTTGACAAAACTACAGATACTACAGGCATTAAAAGGATAACAAGGTTATATTATGAACATCTTTTTTTTTAATTTTAATTTTTGAGATAGAGTTTCAATCTTGTTGCCCAGGCTGGAGTGTAATGGGATCTTGGCTCACTGCAACCTCCACCTCTAGGGTTCAAGCAAATCTTCTGCCTCAGCCTCCCAAATATCTGGGACTACAGGCGCCCACCACCACGCCCGGCTAATTTTTTGTATTTTTAATAGAGACAGGGTTTCACCATGTTAGCCAGGCTGGTTTCGAACTCCTGACCTCAGGTGATCCACCCATGTCAGCCTCTCAAAGTGCTGAGATTACAGGCGTGAGCAACCACATCCAGCCAGTGGACATCTTTAGGCCTATCAATTCAACAATTTAGATGAAATGGAAAATTTATTTGAAAAACACTAACTACCAAAGCTCACTTAAGAAGAAATAGATAACTTGAATACCCCTGTATTTCTTAAAGAAATTGCTTCTGTAGTTAAAAATTTTCCAATACTCCCATCCCAGATGACTTCACTGTTGAATTTTGCCAAATATTTAAGAAAGAAATAATACCAATTCAACACAAGTCTTCTAGAAAAGAGACTATTATTACCCACATTTTAAAAACTTGATAAAGACACTCTAAGTGAAGAAAATTGAACATCACTATCTTTCATGAATATAGGTTCAAAAATTGTAAACAAAAGTTTGGAAAATCATGTCTAACAGTATTTTAAAAGGATATTTATGTCATGACCTAATGAGAGTTTATCCCAGAAAAGCAAAGTTGATTAGGCACTCAAAATAAATCAAAGCTAGGAAATCAATACACAAAAATCCATTGTATCTGTATAGCAAAGGAAACAACAGAGTGAAAAGACAACCTATGGAATGGAAGAAAGTATTTCCAAACCGTATATCTGATAAGGAGTTACTATCCAAAATATATAAGGAACTCGACTCAATAGTAAGAAAACAAATAACCTGACTGAAAACTGGGCAAGGTACCCAAATAGACATTTTTCAAAAAGAGACATACATGTGGCCAGCAAGTATATGAAAAAAAATGCTCAGTGTCACTAATCATCAGAGAAATGCAAATTAAAACCACAATGAGATATCACCTTACACTTGTTAGAATGGCTGTTATTAAAAAGGGGAAAGATAACAAGTTTTGGTGAGGATGTAGGAAAAGGGGAGCTCTTGAACATTCTTGGTAGAAATGTAAATTAGTATAGCCATTGTAGAACACAGTATGGAAGTGACTCAAAAAAATTAAAAATAAAACTGCCATATGAGCCAGCAATAGTACTGCTGGGTATGTATCCAAAGGATGTAAAATCAGTATGTTGAAGAGATGTCTGCACTCTTACTTTCATTGCAGCACTATTCATAGGAGCCAAAGTTGATATGGAATGTCCATTAAAGGATATATGGATAAAGAAAATGTAGGCCAGGCACGGTGGCTCACACCTGTAATCTCAGCACTTTGGGAGGCCGAGGCGAGCGGATCACGAGGTCAGGAGTTTGAGACCATCCTGGCTAACATGGTGAAACCCCATCTCTACTAAAAAAATATAAAAAAATTAGATGGGCGTGGTAGCAGGCACCTATAGTCCCAGCTACTCTGGAGGCTGAGGCAGGAGAATGGCGTGAACCCGGGAGGTGGAGCTTGCAGTGGCCACTGCACTCCAGCCTAGGTGACAGAGTGAGACTCTGTCTCAAAAAAAAAAAAAAAAGAAAAGAAAATAGAAAATATGGTATATACACACAATGGAATACTATTCAGCCTTAAAAACAAGGAAATTTCTGTCATTTGCAACAACATGGATGAACCTGGAGGGAGATTATGTTAAGTAAAATAAGCCAGGCACAGAAAGACAAATACTGCATGATCTTCTTACATGTGGAATCTAACGAAGTCAGACTCATAGAATCAGATTAGCATGGTGGTTACCAGATGCTGAAGGGAGGAAAAGGATTGAGGAGGTGCTGGTTGAAGAATACAAAATTTCATTTAGGGAGCAAGAGTAAGCTCAAGAGATCTATAGTACATCATAGACTATAGACTGTAGACTGTAGTACATATAGTACATATTTACTATAGTAAGTAACTATATTGTATACTTGAAAATTGCTGAGAGAATAAATTTTAAGTGGTCGACCACAAATAATATAATATTGAAACAATGTTGAAATGGAAAGCAAAAAGAAGAGAGGAAATTAATGAAACCAAAAGCTAGCGATTTGATAAGATAGATAAAATTGATAAATCTCTAGTCACACTGATCAAAAAAAAAGTTGCCAGTGTTACAGCTCAGAGGGTTGAGAAAACTACAGATACTATAGGTATTAAAAGGATGACAAGCGTATATATTGTTTCAATATAATATCGAAACAAACTTTTGTTGTCTGAGATAATGCTGGGAGTTCTTGTCCTACCTCCAAGACTATTAAGGAGCATGGTCAAAGGTGAGGTTAGAGCGAAAGTTTAATAAGCAAAAGAAGAAAGCTCTCTGCCAGCAGAGAGGGGGTCTGGAATGGGAGTATCCACTGTGGGGCTGGGGTCCAGGGTTTTTATGGACTGGGAAGGGGAAGGAATGTGCTTAGTCTGCAGGCTGTCTTGGCGAATGCGTGACTCAGCTTGGCCTGGGAACAATCGGGCTGAGGTGATGATTCATAGAGGCCAGACTTACAGTCCAAATAAAGGAAAGTAGAGTGCCCACTGGAACCCACCGGAGCCCACTGTGCCCATGCCCACAAAAGGAGAAGAAACTTTTTCTGGGATCCCACTGACTATACAAAGGACAAAGGCATTTCTGTGCCTGGCCTTGTTCCCTTATCTGAGTTAGCTGGAGGTTTGTGCAAGTTTTTATCCAAATGGGCTGGAGGTTTTTCTATCTGCGCAGCCGTGGGCATGTCTCTAGGTACAACACCCCGTGCTAGTTCCCTTGTTGGTACCTGCCGCTTGAATTTTTTCTCAGGCTGCTTTTTATGTTATGTGGGGATGAGGCACTGACCCACAGGCGGGGGCCTCTCTGGGACCCTTCCCTTGTTATCTACCTAAGGCAAGCTAACTAACTCCTTTCAGTATATGAGGTAAGGCATATATTAATTATCTTGATCTGGCCACTCCACAATGTATACTTATATCAAAACATCATGCTGTACACCATAAATATATACAAATTTTGTCAGTTAAAAAAATTAAAAAGACTTTGAAAAGAAGCATTAAAAAGTTATAATTTTATATGCTGGCAATGAATAATCTGCAAATGAAATAAAAAACCTTTCATTTACATTATTATCAAAAATAATAAAACATTTATAAGTACATTTAACCAAGGATCACTGAAACCCACAAACATTACCGAAAGGAATTAAAGAAGACCTACATAATGAAAAGGCATCCACTATTCATCTTAAAATACTTAATATTGTTAAGATGGCAGTATTACTCAAAGCACTTTATAGAGTCAATGGAATCTCTGTAAAAATCTCAGCAGCTTTTTTTAATGGAAAATCTGATATTGAAATTATTATTGAACTGCAGGACAACTCAAGAGCCGTAACTATCTCAAAAAAAGAAAAACAGTGTTGGAGGACTCATATGTCCCAACTTTAAAACTTACTACAGAGCTATAAGAACCAAAACAGTATGGTACTGATGTAAGGATAGACACGTAAGTCAATGGAAAAGGATTGAGCGTCCAGAAATAAACTCACACATCTATGTCCTATTAATATTTGAAAGGGTGCTAAAACCATTCAATGAGAAAAGAAGAGTCTCTTAAGCACATGGTGCAAGGATATCTGGATATCCGTATCCAAAAGAGTGAAACTAGACCTCTACCTCAGACCATATATAAAAATTAACTATAACATGGTTCAAAGACCTAAATGTAGGAGTTAAAACTATGAAACATGTAGAAGAAAATGTGGGAGAAATCTTCATGACCTTGAATTCAGTAATGGATTCTTAGATATGACACCAAAAGCATGAGCAACAGAAGAAGAAAAAGGTAAATTGTACTTTATCACAATTAAAAATTCAAAGGATACTCTCAAGAAATTGAAGAGGCAATCGACAGAATAAGAAAAAATATTTGCAAATCACATATCTGGTAAGTGTCTTGAATATATAAATAACTCATATCTTAGCAACAAAAAGACAGCCTAATTTTTTTAAATGTGCAAAAGACTTGAATAGATATTTCTCCAGAGAAGATATACTTGGCTGCCAAGCACATGAAAAGCTGCTCAACATTATTAGTTATGCAAATGACTGGGAAATGCAAATTGGAAACCCCAGTGAGGTACAGCTTCGCACCTACTAGGATGGTTGTAATAAAAAATGTGGACAACAGCAAGTGTTGACAAAGAAGTGGAGAAATTAGAACCCTTGTACATTAATGGTGGGGATATAAAATTATGCAGTTGCTATGGAAAACAGTTTGGCAGTTCCTCACAAGTTTAAATACAGAATTATCATATGATCCAGAAATTTCAGTCCTAAGTATAGAATCAAAATAATTAAAAACAGGATTCAAAGAGAAACTTGTACATGAATGCCCATAGCAGCAATATACACAACAGCTAAAATGTGGAAACAATGTAAATGCCTATCATCTCATGTATGTATAAGCAGAATGTGGTATATTCATACAGAGGAATATTATTCAGCCATGAAAAAGAATGATGTTCTGAAATATGCTATAATATGGCTGTAACATGGCCTTGGAAGCATTATGATAAAGAGGATAGCTACAAAGGCTATTTTTCTATATGATTTGTTTATATGAAATGTCCAGAATATGCCCATGTATACTGGGTTTCTTTTCAGTCTAATGAAAATGTTCTGAAATTAGATATTGGTGATGGTTGCACAAGTCACTCAATGTACTAAAAACCATTGAACTGTACAATTTATGAGGATGACTTTTGTAGGAAATAAATTTTATATCAATAAAAAAGTTCTAGAAGAACAGATAGGAGAAAACTTTTGTGATCTTGGGTTAGACAAAGATTTCTAAAATAGGATACCAAAAGCCTGATCAAAATTAATAAATCGGGCCAGGTGCGGTGGCTCGTGCCTGTAATCCCAGCACTTTGGGAGGTCGAGGTGGGCAGATCACGAGGTCAGGAGTTTGAGACCAGCATGGCGAATATGGTGAAATGCTGTCTCTACTAAAAATATTAAAAAAAATTAGCTGGGTGCAGTGGCATGTGCCTCTTGTCCCAGTTACTCGGGAGGCTGAGGCAGGAGAATCTCTTGAACCCGGGAGGTGGAGGTTGCAGTGAGCCAAGATTGAGCCACTGCATTCTGGCCTGGGCGACAGAGTGAGACTCTGTCTCAAAAAAAAAAAAAGTCAATTAATAAATTTACTAATTAATAAATTACACTTTATGAAAATTAAAATATTCTACTCTTTGACATATACAGTAGTTCCCCCTTATCCTCATGGGATATATTCCACAACCCCCAGTGGATGTCTTAAACCATGGATAGTACCAAGCCTTTTGTATGCTATGATTTTTCTTACCCATTCATACCTATGATAAAGTTTAATTCATCAACTAGGCACAATATGAGATTAATAACAATAACTAATAATAAAATAGAACAATTATAACAATATGCTGTTATAAAAGTGATGTGAGTGTGGTCTCCCCACCCCTTCAAAATATCTTCTGGAACTGTACCTTGGGTAACTGGTACCACTCGTGGAAAGTGAAACTGCAGATAGGGGAGAGGGACTCCTGTACTGTTAAGGAGACAAGCCCCAGATTGGGAAAAATAATTGAAAACTGTATATCTGATAAACTATGTCTAGAATATATTAAGAACTGTCAAAACTAAGTAAGAAAATAAGCACATGAAAAGATGTTCAGTAGCATTAGGGATTAGGGACATGCAAATTAAAACTATATTAAAATACCACCACACACGTATTAGATTGGCTAATGTTAAAAACACTTGCCATAGATTGCAGGCAAGATGGCTGAATAGGAACAGCTCTGGTCTGCAGCTCCCAGCGAAAATGATGGAGAAAGCAGGTGATTTCTGCATTTCCAACTGAGTCTCATTGGGACTGGTTGGACAGTGGCTGCAGCCCATGGAGGGCAAGCTGAAGCAGGGTGGGGCATTGCCTCACCCAGGAAGCGCAAGGGATTGGGGAATTTTCTCCCCTACCCAGCGGAAGCCATGAGGGTCTGAGCCTGAGGAACTCCAGCACAGATACTGCGCTTGTCCCATGGTCTTTGCAATCTTCAAAACAGGAGATTCCCTGCGGTGCCTATGCCACCAGGGCTCTGGGATTCAAGCACAAAACTGGGCGGCCATTTGGGCAGACACCGAACTAACTGCAGGAGTTCTTTTTTTCCATGCCTCAGTGGGGCCTGGAACACCAGCAAGACAGAACCATTCACTCCCCTGGAAAGGAGTGCTGAAGCCAGGGAGCCAAGTGGTCTGGCTTGGTGGGTCCCACCCCCATGGAGCCCAGCAAACTAAGATCCCCTGACTTGAAATTCTCACTGTCAGCACAGCAGCAGCCTGCTGTGGCTCGAGCTCGGTAGGGGGAGGGTCACCTGCCATTGCTGAGGCTTGAGTAGGCGGTTTTAAGCTCACAGTGTAAACAAAGCCACTGAGAAGTTCAAACTGGATGGAGCCCAGTGCAGCTCAGCATGGCTGCTGCAGCTAGACTGCCTCTCTAGATTCCTCTTCTCTGGTCAGGGCATCTCTGAAAAAAAAGACAACAGCTCCTGTCAGGGACATATAGATAAAACCCCTATCTTCCTGGGACAGAGCACCTGGAGAAAGGAGCAATTGTGGGTGAAGATTCAGCAGACTTAAATGTTCCTGCCTGACAGCTCTGAAAAGAGCAGTGTACCTCCCAGCACAGCATTCAACCTCTGCTAAGGATCAGACTGCATCTTCAACTGGGTCCCTGACTCCTGTGTATCCTGACTGGGAGACACCTCCCACTAGGGGCTGACAGACATCTCACACAGGAGAGCTCTGGCTGGCATCTGGCAGGTGCCCCTCTGGGACAAAGCTTCCTGAGGAAAGATCAGGCGGCAATCTTTGCTGTTCTGCAGCCTCTGCTGGTGATATCCAGGCAAACAGGGTCAGGAGTGGACCACCAGCAGACTCCAGCAGACAGCAGCAGAGGGGCCTGACTGTCAGAAGGAAAACTAAGAAACAGAAAGGAATAGCATGTCGACTCAAAGACCCCATTCAGACGTCATGAAAATCAATGAGCAAAGGTAGATAAATCCACAAAGATGGGGAGAAACCAGCACAAAAAGGCTGAAAATTCCAAAAACCAGAAAGCCTCTTCTCCTCCAAAGGATCACAACTCCTCGCCAGCAAGAGAACAAAACCGGATGGAGAATGAGTTTGACGAATTGACAGAAGTAGGCTTCAGAAGGTTGGTAATAACAAACTCTTCCGAGCTAAAGGAGCAGGTTCTAACTTAATGCAAGGAAGCTAAGAACCTTGAAAAAAGGTTAGACGAATCGCTAACTGGAATAGAATAACCAGTGTAGAGAAGAATGTAAATGACCTGCTGGAGCCGAAAAACACAGTATGAGAACTTCATGAAGCATACGCAAGTTTCAATAGCTGAACTGATCAAGCGGAAGAAAGGATATCATTGATTGAAGATCAACTTAATGAAAGAAAGAGAGAAGACAAGATTAGAGAAAAGAATAAAAAGGAACGAACAAAGGAACAAGAAATATGGGACTGTGTGAAAAGACCAAATCTATGTTTGATTGATGTACCTGAAGGTGACGGGGAGAATGAAACCAAGTTGGAAAACACTCTTCAGGATATTATCCAGGAGAACTTCCCCAACCTAGCAAGACAGACCAACATGCAAATTCAGGAAATACAGAGAACACCACAAAGATACTCCTCGAGAAGAGCAAACCCAAGACACATAATCATCAGATTCACCAAGGTTGAAATGAAGGAAAAAATGTTAAGGGCAGCCAGAGAGAAAGGTTGGGTTACCCACAAAGGGAAGCCCATCAGACTTAACAGGGGATCTTTCTGCAGAAATCCTGCAAGCCAGAAGAGAGTAGGGGCCAATATTCAACATTCTTAAAGAAAAGAATTTTCAACCCAGAATTTCATATCCAGCCAAACTAACCTTCATAAGCAAAGGAGAAATAAAGTCCTTTACAGACAAGCAAATGATGAGAGATTTTGTCACCACCAGGCCTGCCTTACAAGAGCTCCTGAAAGAAACACTAAACATGGAAAGGAGAAACCAGTACCAGCCACTGCAGAAACATACCAAATTGTAAAGAACATCGATACTATGAAGAAACTCCATCAACTAATGAGCAAAAGAACCAGCTAGCATCATAATGACAGGATCGAATTCACACATAACAATATTAACCTTAAATTTAAACTGGCTAAATGCCCCAATTAAAAGAGAGAGACTGGCAAATTGGATAAAGAGTCAAGACCCATCAGTGTGCTGTATTCAGGAGACCCATCTCACGTGCAAAGACACATATAGGCTCAAAATAAAGGGAAGGGATGGAGGAATATTTACCAAGCAAATGGAAAACAAAAACAAAAACAAAAAAGCAGGAGTTGCAATAGTAATCTCTGATAAAACAGACTTTAAACCAACAAAGATCAAAAGAGACAAAGAAGGACATTGCATAATGGTAAAGGGACCAATGGAGCAAGAAGAGCTAACTATCCTAAATATATATGCACCCAATACAGGAGCACCTAGATTCATAAAGCAAGTCTTAGAGACCTACAAGGAGACTTAGACTCCCACACAATAATAGTGGGAGACTTTAACACCCCACTGTCAATATTAGACAGATCAATGAGACAGAAAATTTGCAAGGATACTCAGGACTTGAACTCAGCTCTGGACCAAGAGGACCTAATAGACATCTACAGAACTCTCCACCCCAAATCAGCAGAATATACATTCTTCTCAGCACCTCATTGCACCTATTCTAAAATTGACCATGTAATTGGAAGTAAAACACTCCTCAGCAAATGCAAAAGAACAGAAATCATAACAAAGAGTCTCTCACACCACAGTGCAATCAAATTAGAACTCAGGATTAAGAGACTCACTCAAAACCGCACAACTACATGGAAACTGAACAACCTGCTTCTGAATGACTACTGGGTAAATAACAAAATGAAGGGAGAAATAAAGATGTTCTTTGAAACCAATGAGAATGAAGACACAACATACCAGAATCTCTAGGACACATTTAAAGCAGTGTGTAGAGGGAAGTTTATAGCACTAAATACCCACAAGAGAAAGCAGGAAAGATCTAAAATTGACACCCTAACATCAAAATTAGTAGAACTAGAGAAGCATCAGCAAACAAATTCAAAGTCTAGTAGAAGACAAGAAATAACCAAGATCAGAGCAGAACTATAGGAGATAGAGACAAGAAAAAACCTTCAAAAAATCAATGAATCAAGTAGCTGGTTTTTTGAAAAGATCAACGAAATAGGTGGACCACAAGCCAGAATAATAAAGAAAAAAGAGAGAAGGATCAAATAGATGCAATAAAAAATGATATAGGGAATATCAACACCGATCCCACAGAAATACAAACTACCATCAGAGAATACTATAAACACCTCTATGCAAATAAACTAGAAAATCTGGAAGAAATGGATACATTCCTGGACACATACACCCTCCCAAGTCTAAATGAGGAAGAAATTGAATTCCTGAATAAACCAGTAACAAGTTCTGAAATTGAGGCAGTAATTAATAGTCTGCCAACCAAAAAAAAGTCTGGGACAAGATGGATTCACAGCAGCATTCTACCAGAAGTACAAAGAGGAGCTGGTACCATTTCCTCTGAAACTATTCCAAACAATAGAAAAAGAGGGAATCCTCCTTAACTCATTTTATGTGGCCAGCATCATCCTGTTACCAAAACCTGGTAGTGACACAATAAAAAAAGAAAATTTTAGGCCAGTATCCCTGATTAACATTGATGCGAAAATCCTCAATAAAATACTGGCAAACCGAATTCAACAGCACATCAAAAAGCTTATCCACTATGATCAAGTCGGCTTCACTCGTTGGATGCAAGCCTGGTTCAACATAAGAAAATCAATAAATGTAATTCGTCACATAAACAGAACCAAGGACAAAAAACACATGATTATCTCAATAGATGCAGAAAAGGCCTTCGACAAAATTCAACACCACTTCATGTTAAAAACTTTCAAAAAACTAGGTATCGATGGAACATATCTCAAAATAATAAGAGTTATTTATGACAAACCCACAGTGAGTATCATACTGAATGGGCAAAAAGTGGAAGCATTCCCTTTGAAAACCGGCACCAGACAAGGATGCCCTCTCTCACCACTCCTGTTCAACATAGTATTGAAAGTTCTGGCCAGGACAGTCAGGCAAGAGAAAGAAATAAAGAGTATTCAGATAGGAAGAGAGGAAGTCAAATTGTCTCTTTTTGAAGATGACATGATTATGTATTTAGAAAACCCCATCATCTCAGCCCAAAATCTCCTTAAGCTGATAAGCAAGTTCAGCAAAGTCTCAGGATACAAAATCAATGTGCAAAAATCACAAGCATTCCTATACACCAATAACAGACTAACAGAGAGCCAAATAATGAGTGAACTCCCATTCGCAATTGCTACAAAGATAATAAAATACCTAGGAATACAACTTACAAGGGATGTGAAGGACCTCTTCAAGGAGAACTACAAACCACTGCTCAAGAAAATAACAGAGGACACAAACAAATGGAAAAGCATTCCATGCTCATGGATAGGAAGAATCAATATCATGAAAATGGCCATACTGCCCAAAGTAATTTATAGATTCAAAGCTATCCCCTTGAAGCTACCACTGACTTTCTTCACATAACTGGAAAAAACTACTTTAAAATTTATATGGAACCAAAAAAGAGCCCATATAGCCATGACAGTCCTGAGCAAGAAGAACAAAGCTGGAGGCATCATGCTACCTGACTGCAAACTATACTATAAGGGTACAGTAACCAAAACAGCATGGTACTGGTACCAAAACAGATACATAGACCAGTGGAACAGAACAGAGACCTAAGAAATAACACCACGTATCTACAACCATCTGATCTTCGACAAACCTGACAAAAACAAGCAATGAGGAAAAGACTCCCTATTTAAGAAATGGTGTTATGAGAACTAGCTAGCCATATGCAGAAAACTGAAACTGGACCCTTTGCTTACACCTTATACAAAAATCAACTCAAGATGGGTGAAAGACTTAAACGTAAGACCTAGGTCCATAAAAATCCTAGAGGAAAACCTGGGCAATACCATTCAGGGCATAGGCATGGGCAAAGACTTCATCTCTAAAACACCAAAAGCAATGGCAACAAAAGCCAAAATAGACAAATGGGATTTAATTAAACTAAAGAGCTTCTGCACAGCGAAAGAAATTATCATCAGAATGAATAAGCCCTACAGAATGGGAGATTTTTGCAATCTATCCATCTGACAAAGGGTTAATATCCAGAATCTACAAAGAACTTAAACAAATTTACAAGAAAAGAACAACTCCATCAAAAAGTGGGCAAATAATATGAGCAGACACTTCTCAAAGGAGACATTTATGCAGTCAACAGACATATGAAAAAAATGCTCATCATCACTGGTCATTAGAGAAGTGTAAATCAAAACCACAATGAGATACCACCTCACACCAGATCATTAAAGGCAATCATTAAAAAGTCAGGAAACAACAGATGCTAGAGAGGATGTGGAGAAATAGGGACACTTACAACACTCGGTAGGAGTATTGTTCAACTATTGTGGAAGACTGTGGTGATTCCTTAAGGATCTAGAACTAGAAATACCATTTGACCCAGCAATCCCATTACTGGGTATATACCCAAAGGATTATAAATCATTCTACTATAAAGACACATGCACACGTATGTTTATTGCAGCACTATTCACAATAGCAAAGACTTGGAACCAACCCAAATGTCCATCAATAATATACTGGATAAAGAAAATGTGGCACATATACACCATGGAGTACTATGCAGCCATAAAAAAGATGAGTTCATGTCCTTTGCAGGGTCATGGAGGAAGCTGCAAACCATCATTCTCAGCAAACTATGACAAGAAAACCAATCACTGCATGTTCTCACTCGTAAGTGGGAGTTGAACAATGAGAACACATGGACATAGGGAGGGGAACATCACACTCCGGGGCCTGTTGGGGGCTGGGGTGCTAGGGAAGGGATAACATTAGGAGAAATACCTAATGTAGGTGACGGGTTGATGGGTGCAGGAAACCACCATGGTATGTTTATACCTATGTAACAAAACTGCACGTTCTGCCATATGTACCCCAGAACTTAAAGTATAATAAAAAAAAAACACTTGCATATCAATTGTTGGTGAGAATTTAGAGAAACCAGAATCCTCTATTAATTCAACAGCTTAGATGAATGGAAATTTCATGCAAATTAAGGAGAGAGTCCCTTTTCCCTTATCTGCAGTTTCACTTTCCATGGGTGGTATCAGTTACCCAAAGTACAAAACAAGAAGATATTTTGAGGGGGTCGGGGAGACCACATTCACATCACTTTTATTACAGCATATTGTTATTGTTCTATTTTATTATTATTGTTATTAATCTCATGCCTAACTGATGAATTAAACTGTATCATAGGTATGTGGTCCAGTTACACATACTTGTGGTCCAATTTTACACATTGTGAGAATGTAAAATGGTCCAAAGTGTTTACTTTGGTAAACACTTTAGTAATTTCTAAAACTGTTAAATGTGTACCTGCTATATGATACAGTCATTTCACGACTCGGTATTTACTCAAGATCAATGAAAGCACAGGTACATGCAAAGACATGGATCCATATAGCAGCTTTATTAGAAACAGTCCCAAACTTAAAACCACCCAAATGTCTGTCAGTTGGTGTACGTATAAACAATCTGGTATATTTATACAATGGAATACCACACAGGGTGTTAAAGGAATGAATTACTGATACATACTATCACATGGATTAATCTCAAAATAATTTTGCTGAGTATAACAAGCCAGATAAAAAAAAGAGTTCTGTTTCATCTGTGAAATTCTAAGAAATGCAAATGATTGTCAAGTTACAAAGAGCCCACCAGTAAGGGAGGGGAGGGAGGAGAGAGGAACAAAAAGGAAGGAGTACAATGGAGCATGTGATGACTTTGGGGGATGACATATATTATGTTGGTTGTGGTAAATATTTCATGGTGCATATGTCAAAACTTACCAAATTATACATTTTAAATATGTATGTGCAGTCTTTGGTATGTCAGTTTTTCTTCAGTAAAGATGTTTTTAAAGAAAAGCTCATCGGTCATCTTTGGAACTTAATAAGGCAGCAGTTTTTTACTCTAAAAATGAGTAAACAAAATGAGAATCACATATTTATCCTTTTTTTCTTATAGGAATTACAAAAAAGTAACCACATAATTCATAAGGGAAAGTTCTTCTGAATAGGATTCTAGTGACAAATGAAAGAGGAATGATAGAATTAGAAAATTATAATTTTGCAGTTATCTTGAAATAATGGACCGAGGCAATGATCATCATCAATGAAAGCAAAAGCGATTATATGTGGATTGATATTCCCATGTAGGAATATCATAATGGAGGGAAGAAGTTGATAGCATTTAACTCACTGATCAGTCTTAGCATGAAGAAAAGTGAGACAGCAGACCTTAAGTACTCTTGAGGTGATGCAGTAGAGAGTACACAGCATCATTTATATAGTATTCTTGCTACTAAATATACAAAAATTAGCCAGGCAGGGTGGGGAGTGACTGTAATCCCATCTACTCGGAAGGCTGAGGCACAGGAATTGCTTGAAACCCGGGACTGGGAGACAGAGGTTGCAGTGAGCTGAGATCATGCCACTGCACTTTAGCCTGGGTGACAGAGCAAGACTCTGTCTAAAAAACAAAACAAAACAAAAAGCCTGAATCTAATCTGCCTCTATATTTACCTATTTACAGGAAATAGTAGGATTAAAGCATCATATTAAATAATACCACAAAAAGACAATCAGCTAAATCTAGATTTGTCTAAGGCAAATGACCCAGTTTCTCCAAGGAAAAAACATTGTAGAAAAGAAAGAGAGACATTTTTATAGAAAACACTCAAGACAAAACAACTAAATGTGATGTGGAGATTTTGCTTGAATCCTGACAGTAACAAAACAACATTAAAATATATATCCTTGAGATTATTGAGAAAACTTGAATGTGAAGTGGTCATTGAATGATAACAAGGTATTATTGTTAGTTTTGTCAAGAATGATAGTGGTATGCTTGTTAAATTTTTATCAGTAAGAGACACATACTTTATTTACTGGTAAAATGACACAGTATTAGGGATTTGGTTTAAAATATTACAAAGGGACTAAAAACAAAAAAAGATTAAAGTGCATAGCCCAATAAAGGAAACAAAAATCATGAAAATATTGGGCCAGCGATGTGGTTTGTGCCTGTAATCTCAGATGCTTGGCATGCTGAAGCGGGAGGATGGCTTGTATGATAATAAAGGATGTGACTTTTAGAGACAGGGTAACAAACCCTGTTTCTAAAAAAAAAATTAGAAATTAGCTGGGCATGGTGGCACATGCTATGGTCCTAGCTGCTTGGAAGGCTGAAACGGGGGGATCTTTTGAGCCCAAGAGTTAGAGTCTGCAGTAAGTTTCGATCACACCACTGCGCTCCAGCTTGGGCAACAGAGTGTGACCCTGTTTCTGAAAGAAAAAAAAAATGCAAAATATTGATAATCGAGCTAGGTTTTAAGAGATGAAGGTTTATTATACCTTCTCAATACTTTTGTTTATATATGAAAATTTCCATAATGATTAAAAAACTTTTAAGGGGTAAAGAAATTAAAAACGTTGATGTTAGTCTAACATGATAAAATTGTACTATTCAATATTATACTTTTCAAGAATACATAATGACATGGAAAATGCTTAGGATAATATGTATTAACATATATTATTTTATATGTTGAATAGGCTACCTGTAGAGTCTGAAATGCCAAAAATGGCAAGTTATTTTTACACGTAGTTCAAAGGCAAGCCTTAGAAATGCTGTAACTTCATCAATATAATGTCACAAATCTCTTGTGTGTTTATTTATATCAAATCAGTACAAATGATTTCAATCAGTAGTCAAGAAGACCTTTTTTTAGGGTGGGTGTGTTGGCTCATGCCTGTAATCCTAGTACTTTGGGATGCTGAGGTGAGAGGATTCCTTGAGGCCAGGAGTTCAAGACCAGCCTTGGCTATTAATATAGTAAGACCCATCTCTACAAAAAATTAGCTGGGTTTGGTGGTATATGCCTGTATTCCCAGCTACTCTGGAGGCTTGAGGTGGGTGGATTGCTTGAGCCCAGGAATTTGAGGCTACTGTGAGCCATGATCATGCCACTGCAATCAGCGAGATCCTATCTCTGAAAGGAAAAAAGAAAAAAGAAAAGACCTTATATTAAATAACTATTAAGATGGTAGAGAATTTTTATTTATATTTATAATATTTATTTATCAACAGCTTACAAACATTAACCGAATATTTGGGATGTGTTGCATATGGGTTTTGTTTTATATTGTTTTTTAAAAACAGAGTTCCTTAGAAAGGTAACAGACAGCTAGATAAAACTTGTGATATTTTCTTGTATCATAATCACATTTAAAGAACTTCAAGAAAAGTACATATTTTAAAAGTGCTTATGGTTGGAAATGTTAAATGTTTTTAAAGGAAAAGAAAATTGATTTTTTCAGTTGATTTAACATAAGTAACTGAAAGAATGTTCATTCATGCAGCTAACTCAATTTTCATCCTCCTTTTTTTGTTTATTCAGAGACTAGAAATGAAAAATTAACTTTCTTGCCTTTTAAATTTTCAAACAATCAATTGGTTTAGATTGCCTTACTCTACAGAAAGAACATACGGTTTTACTACTTAAATGGTAATATTGCTGCTTTGTCATAGGTTATCATTTCATTTGTTTCTGATTAATTATAGGTGCTTGAGTGATATTCTGAGATGTAAAAAATATGTTCTTAAATTCATTCAGCTCTGAAATATTCCCCAATGAATATGACCTAGTGAGTACAGTATTATGAAAGGGTTTTGTTGGATGACAATGCTTTTGCTACTTTTTAGCTTTTTAGCAGTTAAGAGTTGAGCCAAAAATCAAGTGTTGAGAATGTAAGCTTTGATTATCTAGGCCTGATGTGATCCATTAATTGATATTTTTTTCTTAGAAGTTTGCCAAGGCCAGCAACGCATTTATTGCAGTCAACAAAGCTAATTGTATGATTGCTGATTGTATGACCTAGGACAAATCACCTAATCTCTCTGCCTCAGTTTCCTCATCTGTAAAACAAGGATAGTAATAGCATCTACCTGCCTCTAGGGATGCATGAGGAAGAGTGCTTGGCACATAACTAAAGAAGTGGTTGAACAATGAAAAAAAAAAAGCTAACTAAAAAATATTCATCATGATGTACGAAAGTTCCTCATAACTTGTTAGTCCTGACGTACTTATGTTCTTTCATTAACATAAGATACAATAATTTTATGAAAATAAAACTTACTTAAAAACTTTATGACCTTTTTTCTACCTGAGTGTCAGTGCTGAATGTTAAGATTAATAACTATGTTTGTTTACTCTTTGTTATATAATTTTTTTCTTTTCCTGCTGACCCATTAAAGGTTGCTTAATTATTTAAGTTAAACACACTGTGTAACTAAAATAGTATTTTTTAAAAAGCGTTTAAAAAACTCATACTGTAGCAATACACTGAATAAGGGGATCCAGTAGATCCCACCATCTGCTGTTTCATTTTCCCAGGTGTCAGTTACCTGCAGTCAACCACAGGCCGAAACTGTTAGATGATAAATTTCAGACATAAACACTTAGTAAGTGTTAAATTGCAGCTGTTCTAAGTAGTGTGTTGAAATCTTGCACTGTCCCACTCCCTCCTGCCAGGGCTATGAATCGTCTTTGTCCAGCATATCCATCCTATATATGCTACCTACCTGTTACTATATAGGAAAAAATATAGTATAGATAGAGTTCTGTATTATTCTCAGTTTCAGGCATCCCCTGGGAGTCTTGGATTGCATCTCCCTTGGCTAAGGGGAAACTGGGATATACTCTTCTACCTTATTATTACTGCCCAAATTAGTGACTTTGATGTTTTCATAAATTAGTATAGACAACATCTACATAAGCAATAGAAACTTACCACTTTTATTTTTTCATGCTGTTTAGTCAGTAATACCTGATCAGTGAGGGTACTCTTTTATATTTTATAACTCTATTACTTACACTCTAGTTGTAATGTATATTTGTTTGTGCTACATTTTCATTTCAGCAACTTCAATGGTAATAGGTATCAGTATCACACTAGTAAAATAAATGAATTCATCTTTCAAATGACTCAGTTTATAAAAGTCCTAACAAATAAAGTGAGTCGATAAGTTTCTTTGTGGCATCTGTCTTTTGATAAAATGGTTGCTTCAGGCTTTAACATAAACATATAAATATAAAATGAAGAGAATTGGCAATTGTTTTTGAAAGAGCCTTTCTTGGATCATGGCTTTATATTTTAAATACTTTGCTTTGCTTATATTATCCTCAGTCCACTCTGAATGTTTATCACATCCTTGTTTGTAAATTGTGGTTTTTGTTGAAAATACTCTTGTAAAAAGGATATCAACTCTATTTTATCTGGTCTCTAACACATGAGGTCAGTCTTTATCCAAGAAAGAGATTATGAGCTGTTGCTTTCATTTTTTTTTTTTTTTTTTTTTTACTTTCAAATTCATTCACAGTGTTTTGTGGCAGAAATTTTATTTAAGGATCAGTGTCACTCTACTTCCCCTAGTCTTGTGGTTTATACATAAAGAGTGATATTGAACATGGAAGGGGTCCCATTTGCCCATTTCTAAATCAGCAGAACAGACCGCCCAAATTAGAGAAACCAGGTTTGGAGCTTAATGAGAATAAATTAATAATTTAATTTAATGAGAAAATATACTACTGAGAAAAAAATAAGCATATCTCATTTATTAACTTGAAGTAAGCATGTATTGAGAATTACAGAGTTAAATAGAATCCAATTTATTTTTAAAACATTAATTTAAAACATTTATTAAAAGCATTAATAGTTATAGGCAATTGCTTTGTATATGTATAAAATACTTAACTATATTTTATTTTTAATTAATTAAACTATCTTATTTCAGAACCATTTTTACTGCACCTGGGCAGATCTTGTCTACCACAATCAGCCACAGGGAAGTACCTGTGTCTATACATATTGTTTATTCATTTACATGCATACTTCAACACAGTACATACATTCACACTGTGCCAGTTGTTAATCATAGCTAATCCAAAGAATCTATGTATTATCTTTTTCTTTGCAATTTTGTTTAATGTTGTGTGAAGTCTATACTGATGAACGAAAGTGTTCTCCATGATTCTAAAGGGGCTCCTGGATATTGAAAGCAAGATAAATTATGTTGTGTCTTTATTATAGTTGCATTCTTTAAATATAGGGAATTCATTTTCATAGTAATTCCCTGTTATTAATCGTTAGAAGTTAGTTATTTATGAGACAGTAGAGTGTTGTAAAATTTTAGCTTGGAACCTCAACATTTTAGCAGAATTTGGGCTTACATGTTATTACTCATTATTTTCTCTAATAATTTTGGGATTAGAGTTTGGTTTTGAGCTCCCGCTTCTCTAGACACACTTGCCCAATAATAGAGTCCAATAGAGTACATTGACTAAAGGCAATTGAGCTCTTCACATGTTTGCTCTCTAGCCCAGAGGTATTACAGGCATTTACACAAAAGCTGTTGATCACAGTGTATTTACAAAACCTTCAGGAGCATAGCTGCTTCCCCCACTGTAGACTTCTGTTCAATTGATTGTATCCCAGTGGGATGATTGGCCATCAATTTTTTTTTTTTTCAAGAAAAAGCTTCCCACTGGAACTTTCTCTGTTACATTCACCAGAGGAAATGCTTGGTTATTGTGTTTTATCAGAGGCCCTTTTGAACATGCAATTGACTATCAATCTTGAATCTTTAACAGTGAAACAATATTCCTGTGTCTAAGAAAGCAGCTTTCATCTGGCTCAAAGAAGAAAACAAACTTGGTCAGCACTGTGGGTTTCTCAGGCAAAGTACAGGAATACTCTGGCAATTATTCCTGTTTCTGGATTGTTATAAAGAACTCCCGTTAGAGTGACTCTGTTTCTTTTCATTGCTGGAAACCTGTGTCCCCCTTCCTCCTCCTTTTCTTTTGCTTCATGCTGCTTGCCCTCAGAACCAGGCCTCCTTCCCCTCAGAACCTTTCTTCTCTCTAAGCATGCTCTTCTCTATATATATTCTATGGGGGGCTTAACTTTGCAGGCTGCATTTAGTGGGAGACAGGGATGCCACAGGGAGGCAGAAGCTACAATAAATGTTTTTCTCTCTCTCCTTCTCTAACTCAGGTAGCATTTCTGGCAACACCTCTGTCTCCTCCATGGTTCCAGCCCTGGACTGATCTGCAGCTCCAACTTGTGTTGGCTGACTGTGGCTTGTGGGTCCCAGTAATACTGACTCTTCCTTTTGTGTCTTCAGCTTTGGGATGCTGAAGGGATCAGCTTCAGTGTCTTCAGCTTTGGCATGCTGGTGGTTTCCTGCTGTTGCTAAGTTTCTGGCTTACGCTACCATATCCAGTTTGTCTTCTTAGCTGCTCCTTCACCAAAATAACCAATTCCCTTAATGAAATTTCCTTTGTGTAATTTCATATTTATAGTAGTTTCTATTTTCCTAATTATACCTTGACCAACACGTCTTCCTTTCTGTGTCATTCTGGGTTTCTTTCATGAAATCACATTTGAGATAATAGAAATGATATTTATTTTCTTTAAGAGAATATTGGAACAATTGGCATCAAAGCACAAGCAGAGAATTGAACATAATATAAGATTTAAATTAGACCTGACTCTTTCTTAGACTACCACTAACTCTATACTGCCATCCTGAATCCAGAAAAGCTGTAGCTAGAAGCGTAAGCTCAGGCAATTACATGACAAGAATAATAAAGCTACAAGTTCATGATGAATTCCAAGAATAGGGTGGAGTGCTAGCTGCTTAATTATAGAAAGATCATTTTCACACATGCTTCTAGCAACAACAGAGTTGAAATGTTTTCTCAGTGCTGTAATCTATAATGTCAATCTATAGAAGTAAATGTAAAGAAAAATATTTGACTAAAGAAGTTAACTGTTGTGAACTAGTTATTTGAGTTATTGGTTACTAGTTATTTGAAGCTGTATCTTGGATAGTTTTGATTGACAATTAAAAGACAATTCATGTTATCCTGTCTGTACTTGTTTATTTGTTTTAAAAAAATCTTCGTCATGTTTTTGTATTGGTGTGAGAAGGTATAAGTGACCCAAAGTATGCAACATTAAGGTAAATGATAAGTTGATATTTAAAGCCCTACCTTAGATGTATACTAGATATTGTTATTTTTAATTTTATTTCAATTGGCTGAAGCTTTTGAATTCATAGGTGGTTAAAATTGGTTGAGAGAGCAGTTTTACAGATGGACATTTCTTTGTTTCAGAAAGTAGTGCTTTAATATATAAATCAAAGTTATAAATTTTTGCACCTCATTTCAAAAATACTTTTATCATCTTTAATAATTTCATATTCCATATTATTTAATATCAAGGAAAACTTTAGAGAGATCTGATTACCATTTCTTACTGATAACTGATATACTCGCTGTAGCATAGTCATTAACCTAGAATTTTAGCTCATTCACTTCCAGCTTATAACATTGAGTATAATTACAGAAGTCAGGAAGTAAAACTTACTAATTTCAAATTGAAATACTTGGTGGACCAAATGCTGTTGCCTCTTGGAACTGTTTATAGAACAATGTAAAACTAAGTAAAACAAATGTGATCTGATTCAGTGTTTGGGGAGTTCTTGACCTGGATTTCAAATATGAATCCTTACTTGCCCTTTAAAAAGTTTGACTCTTCTAAGATTTTTCTCACCTGGAAAGTGTTCATTCCTTCACTATCCATGACAGGTGACTGGGAGCACTTTGGTAATAACCATGAAAAATGAAATCAAGTACAATGCTGAAGACTGTGGAAGAAATACTATTTTTTTCAAATCTGCATAGTTATTTATTTTAGGACCAGAGTCTGTGACTCCTGTTTCACTAGTATGGGTGACCCAATTGATTTATTTTTAGATTATTAATATTAGACTTGTGGCTTTCTTTGCAGACTTTGGAGCGTGGGTTGGGGGAGAATTATGTATACATTTTGGAGTTTTTTTTAATCATAAAAACGACTTAAAATTAGAAGGAGAGAAAGCTGCTGCTGAATGCCTAGGTTATTTAGTTTCTTCCTAGGTGACTTAGAGTGTTCTAGGTCTATGCAGTAAACCTCTTCTACAGAGAGAAGCCATAGGGACCTGTTGACGGGGGCCTCATGGTGTTTCTCCACATATTAGAGAATCCTTTTGTGATAGTGTAGAAGACCCAAAGATTGCAGGTGGCTCAGCTGATGGTTATCATCCTGTGCACTACAGCTTTTTGGCTCAAAAGACGAAAGTTTCTCATCCACTCTTTGAAACAGTATCTGATCACGGAATAGAAAAACTGATTTCTGAAATTAAGGTTTAGGCATTTTTAATTAACTTGGGGTTGAGACCAATAAATGAGAATGTAAGGCCATGAGATTTTCCATGTGAAGGTGAGTCCCAGTTGCATACTGTAAACCAGGAAAAAAAAGATATTTTATTTGAGAGTGTAGATACAACATTTCTGTAACATTTTTGGAATGCCAGAAAATAAAAATATATGACATAACATTCATTAAGTTAAAAATCATTACTGTCATTCCTTTGTTTTTCAGCTTAACACATTTAGAAATAATGAGTGAAATGATTTGACTGTATTGCTTTAATAGACAGTATAAGATCAAGAGGCCAGTGTACAGGTCACTTGGCTTGGATATGGTAAGCTTTCGTCTTGGGCTAATGGCATTTTAGTTATTTCACTACTTTAAAAAATAAGATTGTAAAACTTTCATTTGGAATATATTTCCAAAACTTTTCACCCTTTGAAGTGTGATCCATGAGTGCAAGTGACTGAAATTGGTTCGAAATTTTGTGAACTGTCTCTTTTTTTTGTAGATCTCTGAACTTGATATGAGGAAATGAAGTACACAACCAGTCCAATTAGTTGAAGCAGTCTTTTCTTGCTTGCATTCACATTTGACTTAATTTACCCTTAATTTACTTAAGCTTTGATTTGTTTTCTTCTTTAAGTGAAACAGTGTGAATATTTTATTTTTTAATTGAAGGGAAATTTTCATTCTTAGCTCCTGCTGGGTAAAAAAGTGACAAGGCTGCTTAGCGCTGCTAACTTTAAGTGCTGTTTGTAGTTTGTTATGAGCTCTAGAAATTTTATGTGGAGGAAAGAAAGAGATTTGGTGGAAAGAAAAGTCCTAGAAAAAAAACTCAATTAGAGACTGTGTGACTGCCAGAGTGAAAGAGGAGGAGCAGAGCATCCATTCTGAATTGGTATATTGAGAAGCAGAAATCCAATTAACAAATTCACATTTCTGCAGCAGCAGACAGTGATTAAAATTTTGGTGAACTACTCAAAATTCCTGCCACATACTTCAAACTGATAACTTACAGAGGCTCTTAAAAAAAGTTTTGAATTTTAAGAACAAATATGTAAATAGAGAACTCATTATGCTTCTTGTTCTGAAATGACCTCTAATTGTATGCTATGAGAAAGTAGTTTTTTATTATTTAATGTTTACATATTACTTTATGTTCAAATAGAAGAACTTTAAAAGCATGTAGCCGCAGAGCTGCAGATCCTGCATTTGATGGAGTTAAGAGAATGGAGAACTGATTTCTGGAAACTTAAATAAATAAAGTCATATCTAAAGTTTTGATCCTGATTTCAAATTTACTCATTCAGTTCTAAGCATTTAATAAATGTGTTTAATGCACCTAGTACTGTGTTAAGCACTGGTGACACAAAAGTGAGTAAGACATGGTCCTGACCTGCAGTAGCTTCCTTTTGACTCTAGTGGAAAGAACATATGCTTAAATTAGACTAGATTATAAAGCAGCTTGGTTAACAACATGGTGAAAGAGTGAGCAACATCAGTGGGTGTACAGAGGGCAGGGTCTCCTGCTCTGAATGCTGGCATCCCAGGTAGCTTTACAGAGGACATGCACTGGGGCTGGGAAGGCTGAATTATGCTGTTATAGACTAAGGAAATGAATTCTGCCTTGTAACTGCCTCAGATGGCCTGGGGGACGCTATTGCTATAAGCGTTTTTTGTTTGTTTGTTTTTTAAAGAATTGGGCTAGGCTCTTTGTGTTCTATTTTATTACTGTGAGATGTATGCCTGCACATTAATTCAATCAATTAATTCAAAATTTATTCACTATAAATTGTAAGACTACTCTTTGTACCTAGCTAACTTAATGAATTTAACACATTTATATATAATTAATACAATTATATATTAAATGTAGAGGCGTAAATGTCATTTATGTGCTGCTGGCTCCTAAATTTATTTGACATCTCTACTTGGTTATCTAGGCATCTCAAGCATAGCATATTCAAAACAAAACTATCTTTTCTGCCTGCCCCCAAATTGTCTTTGTTAGTTGCAACAATATTTTCTGATTGCTCAAACCAAAACTCTTGGAATGGTCCTTGACTCCTCTTTTTCTCTCATGCCCCATAAGATATTTGTGAAAAAATTCTGTTGATTCTACTTTCAAATACTGTATAGCCAAAATCACTTCATACCACCTCCAACTGCTGTCACAGTGGTCCAAGTCACTGATAACTCTTGACTGGATTAATTCAATATAGCTTCTGTCTGCTTCCACCCTTGGATCTATGTTCTGAATTCAACACAGAAGCTTGGGTGATCATTTCAAAACTAAATTAGAACATGGTACACTCCTGTTCAAAATCCTCTAGAGGTTCCCCAAATTTCTCAAAGCAAAAGCTAAAATCCTTACAGGACCCACAAGACCCCGTGTGATCTGTCCTTCTTAGCTCTCCTCTTAGACCATGTCTCCTGCTAGTCTTCATTCCATTCACTCTGCTGCAGCACCTTACTCATCTTCCAAAGTGCTGGGACAGTTTCCATCTCAGGGCCTTTGCACTGTCCTAACTCTTGCCCCAGATATCAGCCTGGCTTTGTTTGTTCCTTCATTTCCTTTAAATCTTTGCGCAAATATCATCTTTTCAGTAAGATCATCCTTGACTGCCTGTTTAAAATTACACCCATCTTCCCTCCCTCTCTTTTCCATCCAGCTTGTCTTGCTTTATTTTTCTCTATAGTACTTAACACCTTTTAACATATTTGTTTATTTATTTTATTTATTGCCCCCTCCAACCCCCTAACTAGGAATATAACCATTCTATGGACTGAGATTTTTGCTTTTTTGTTCTCTGCTGTGTTTTTATCAGCTGGAGAAGTTCCTGGTACACAATAGCTGCTCAATCAATAGTTATTGACTACGTGAATAATACTTTTTGCATTTTTTAAGTGATTAAAGAGACTAAGCTTTACAAATTATTTTTGTACTTTCAGTAACTGGATTTTTAAAAATCAATTGTGCTGCACCAGAGCAGTGGTTACCAGTCCAGGCTGAGATCAACTGGGAATCTTTTTCAGAAATACTGAAGGCTCGCCCTGTTCCAAGACAATTAAATCAAAATCTCTAAGTATGGGGCCTGGCCGTCAGTCTTCTTTTTTATGTTCCCTGGTTATCCTAACTTGGAGCCAAGGTTAGAGCCAGGTGCTCAGGAAACATTTAAATGAATGTGAATAAATGAATCAAGAGTCACCACAACTGCTACCTCAGAGACTCAGATTAGGCCCAGCTTAAGCATTAAGATTAGATTTCAAATGTTTGTGATGAGAGATTGATCCTGAGCAGCACAGTCTAGGAAAGGCTAGAAGGGGAGAAGGAAGCGATCAGGGAAGGGAGGGTGAAGAGACGGAGAAGTCAAAGAGGGCATTCCTAAGTAGTTGTAGCAGGAAGGAAAGATTGTTACCTGGTTCCTTGGCGGCTGTTGCCAATTAATGATTCCCCATTTAAAGAGCATAGATATGTTGGGAACTGCCTAGTTAATAATTTGCATTAAGGCAAGTATATTTCCAAGACTTTTTTTTTTTTCCTCTCTATATTAATCAAAAAGACTTTGTGGAGAAGATGAGATTTGAACCAGGTAGTGGAAAAAGAGGAAGGGAGAGGAGAACAGATACTTCTAAGTTATCAGAGTAACATAAGTGAAGTGAGAGCAGTTTTAAAATAATAAGCACAGTTCACCGAGCATAGTGAGAACAACTTCTCAAAATCTGGGGAAAGAGATCCCAGTTGGCTTAACAGATTTCAGGGAATAGTAGGGATGGACAATGAAGGGCCTTGATAGGGAAGCTCTGGGATTCCTTTTTGCAGCAGAAATATTTTTGTTCCCTAAAGGCTTTGGAGAAGGTGGGAGATTTGATCAAAGTTGTTTCAAGAAGATTAATCTGGCTAGTGATGTGGCAAAAAGGAGTTAGAAGGGACAGCTCTGAGGAGAAGCGGGCCGTAAAATGTCCTAGAAAGCAAAACAGATTGAATAAAATGGAGAATAATGTCAGATCTAGCAGGAGAATGGCAAAACCACACCTTGGATTTGAAAATAATGCAAAGAGACAAAAGCCCAGTGTGATTAAGAAGGCAGTGGGTGAAAGAGAATACGTAGAGAAGGTGCCTGAGAATTAAGATCATAGCTACTATTAATTCCAAGACCCTGGGACTAGCAATTGCTATTGTCTCTGTGAAGCTTTAAGGCTATTTAGAGCCTTTCAGTTCTACCCTCAGATGCTGGGAAGGATTTGCCTGATGTCCGAAATGAATGTGGCTTATTTAGATTTTTATTACATTTTAATACCCTAGCTGAGATTCCAGCCTAGTTAGTCATACCCCTTGTTCCCTCCCTTGTCCAACCAAGTCCTTCTCTAAGTGTAGATATCAGACCTTCTCAAGGATGGAAGTCTTTCTAGGCTTGGGAACAGAAATTCTCCCTGCCCCTTTTCTTTTCATTCCCAGCAGTCTTAGTTTCTTTACTTTTTTTCTACTTTTATACTTCAAGATCTATTGCTACCACCCCTTTCCCTTTCTCCTTGAGTCACTCTCCCTGTCTTTAATAGGAAGCTCTTCCCAGTTTTCTCATAACTGCCTTTCTCTGACCCTTCTCTCTTCCTCTGCCTTTAGGATCTCCCTTGGTCTCCATCTTTACAGCCTGACAGCTGTTTGGCGGATTAGTGTGTCGTGCTAATCTATGCCCAGCAACCCCTTCATCAGCAAGGCAGCCTGTCTTAACCCTTGACTTTGCTCCCTAAACATTACAATTACTTAGAAACCTGGTCCAATAAAGTCAATATGTGCAGTACTGGCAAGAACTAATTTAGGTACTAATTGACATTTGAACATATTTAACTATATAGAAGTTTTCATTATTTTTAAAAATTAACACTTCCAACTTTTGTCACTTAAATTATCCTCAGAGTCCTGAAGTGATAGAACATCCATGCTGCCTTTGCTAAGGTACTGTGAGTCCTCTTTTGTTAATTCATCCACTTCAGTCAGTCTTTACAATTGAGGGTTTTGTTTCATTTTTAACTTTTGTAGGGTCTTAAGAAAATTTGGAAGCCATTTGAGGTCTGGTCTGATCTTTTCTTTTCTTTCTTTCTTTTCTTGCTTTCATCTCACTCTGTCACCCAGGCTGGAGTGCAGTGGTGCGATCTCGGCTCACTGCAACCTCTGCCTCCTGGGTTCAAGCGATTCACCTGCCTCTGCCTCCTGAGTAGCTGGGATTACAGGTACGCCTGACCATGCCTGGCTAATTTTTGTATTTTTAGTAGAGACAGGGTTTCACCACGTTGGTCAGGCTGGTCTCGAACTCCTGACCCATTTGAGGTCTTTCGATAATCCACCAAGTTTATGTTTCCTAGGTAACATTTTAGTGTCTCATTTTATATTTAAGTACATACATGGCCATACCAATCATTGACTAATTTTAGTCTTTAACATGAATTAATTAGATGTCACTTTTTTTTCTAATAAAAGCAGTATTAAACTGAAAGATGATTACCTACATTCTACATTCTGACTTGGGTTTCTGTTAAAATACCTTACTAAATATTTAAAAATTGGAGTGAAACATTTAGATCTTGATTGTAAGGCTTTGCTTATTCAAATCCTCTGTGATTTGTATAACTCACAACTACCAGTGAATTATAAGGAAAGTAAGTTTAATTAAAATGTCAGTTTCCTAAATGTAATTATCTGTTTGAGACTATGAAGGATTATTTTAGGTAGCTTTTTATGAAACACTGGGGGCACCATTATGAAATTCCCATAGTGAAGGAAGGAGTGTGATGAATTTGACAGAACTGTTTGTGCAGTTTTGAATAAAAATGCCACATCTCTTAGAAGTGCTAGTTTTGTGTCTTGTAATGATGCTGGTTACTGGGAATTCGTCTCTTGGAACTGCCTTTGGATACTGTCATATTTCAAGTTGAGTTGGCCAAAGTGGTTATAGGGAAGGCCATGTGAATGTAGTGACTGTCAGCTCATGAAAAAAGAAGAGTAAAATACTCTTTAAGGTCGCTGTAGAAGCCTGGAGCATAAGAGCTCAAGTAAACCTGTTTCTTCATGTATACATTTGTGCTCCACTGGAAGAGTGAGAAATGTTTTATTTATGGACAGTACATACAGGCAGTAAGAGTCACAAGTATCCCAGTGTCATCCGTCATCTAGTCTACCTTTTTGTGAGGAGTAGGCCTGGATGCAAGCTTTCTAAAAGTTCAAGAGTCAAATAGAACTCAAATTTTAGATATTTTTGGATTTTCACAAGTCTATAAAATAGCTCAGATTTGCCAACATCTCTCTATCAAGTACCTGCAATTTGAAAAGTTATCCCAGCCTTGTTGACACTCAGTTATCTTTCCTATGATGAAGGACTGAACTGGCACAAGCAGCTTTATATTTTCTTCTCTACACAATTTTTATTATATGCTCTCACCATCTTCTTGTTGATATGTGATATTTTTATTGTGGTAAAATGTACGTAACATAGAATGTGCTATTTTAACCATGTAAAATGTACAGTTTAGTGGCATTAAGTACATTTAAACTGTTGTGATGGAGAGATAACATTACAATGAAGGAAGGCAAGAGATAGGTAAGAATTCACATAGAAACTCTGTGTCAGAAGCTGTGCTAGAACCCCAAATATGCATGTGTAGGAGATATTTATGTAGCTGGATACAATTTTTGTGACTTCGAATCTTCCTAGAAACTATGGTAAAGGATAAATTGGGAAAATAAAGTCATGCTATATGTGTATTTTGCATGGTTCTATTCAGTAGTTCACATATGCATATAGCTACAAGTAGCAAAATTAATCCTTAATGTTTATAGGTTTAAGAGTCATATGTCAAAGTATTTACAGGCAGCCCTATGGGTCCATTTAATGTAGTTTATTTCTTATTTTCCTGTGATACCAACATGGGGCTGCTGTCAGCACATGAGCCCAGAAAGCTGCCCAGCATCTGCAGTTCTCAAGGGCTGTCTGGTTCTTTTTACATGTTACAGAACAGTATATTTCCAACAGTCATAAAAACTTTTTGTGTGTGGGGATCAAAAATGCCCTATAAAGAAAGCTAGCTGTAAAGACAATGTGGTTTAAAAAAATGGTGATTTTTAGGTAGAAAATAGAAGTGTGGGGGACAGTAATATTAGGATTATCAAATTTAAGAGTGACTCAGATCCTTGACACATGCAAATTCATCTTTGCTCAATCAAAAACAAGAAAACTTGACCAGTGAAACCGTTTTATCCACCTATCTAGCCCTAATGCAAAATCTTGTGAAAAATAAAACTTTAGGGAACATAAAAAGGCAGTTAACCTGTGTTAAGATATATATGGAAGCATGTGACTATTGACAAGTATGAATTGAGTAAAAGCCAGAAGCTGTGCAAGTATTTTCATAAAGTGTTTCCATTAAACCCATCTTCCCATGAGTAAGGGTTGGTTTAAGAAATTTAGGAAGACCTCCCCACTTTCTAGATATCTCTGTCTGTCTCTGTCTCAGACTCTCTGTCTCTCTCTATTTCTCTTTTTTCTGACAAGAGTGGCCACATCATAACTGACTGTTTTCTAGGAAGTATTTTCTTGGAAGCTGAAGACAAGCCTAGAGGAGAAGACTGAATGGACTAAGCCTCTCACTCTGTGCTTTTGTGAGCATAAGTATCTGAAGAGGGACAGAGAGCTTCAGCATTTAAAGTGGGCAAGGATATTCCCCTTGTCTTGAGTGAAGCCTGGCTTTTCTTCAGCAATACAACGTCCCCGCAGCCCTCCTGCATTTGTTTTCTACTGATACACAACAAATTACTACAAGTTTAGCAGCTTAAAACAATGTACATTTATCATCTCACTAGTTCTGTGGGTCAGAAGACCAGACAGACATAGCTTAGCTGTGTCCTCTGCCTAGGGTTTCACAAGGCAATCAAGATCTCAACTGGGGCTGTATTTCTTTCTAAAGCTCAAGTCTTCTTACAAGCTCATGTAGTGGCTTGAAGAATTCAGTTCCTCGTGGTTGTAGAACTAACATCCTTATTTTCTTGCTGGCCCTCAGCCAGTGGCCAATCCCCAGAAGCCTCTCATAGTCTTTTTCACAGCACAGTTGCTTAGTTCTTCAGGACCAAGCAGGATAATTTCTCAGACCTCTAGATCCTTTGTAAGGGCTTAACTGATTATGTCAGGCCCACCTAGGATACTTTCCCTTTTGATTCATTCAGTGTCAACTAATCAGGAACCATAATTATAGCTGCAAAATCTCTTTGCTGTATAAGGAGAATTTCCATCCTAATCGTGGGTCCTGTCCACACTCAAAGGGGCAGGGATTATGATAGAGCATAGGCCATTGGGATCATCTTAGAATTTTGCCTACCATACCTGTTTATTTTCTCACTGTGTTTCTCTCAGGGTCAGGAGGTGGGGGCAAAGATCCTCTTTGCTCTGCATAGCTTCTTTCAGACTATTATTTTCCTTACTCTCATGAAAAATAACAACAAAAAAACACTGAGTCTGAGACTTGTGCTTTTTTTCATTACCATTGTCTCTTTCATTTTATTGCCATCCCATCCCATCCTATGAATTCTTCCAGCAACTACATGAGCTTGTAAGAGAACTTCAGCTCTAGAAAGAAATACAGCCCCAGTTGAGATCTTGATTGCCTTGCGAAACCCTAGGCAGAGGACACAGCTAAGCCATGTCTGGTCTCCTGACCCACAGAACTAGTGAGTTGATAAATGTACATAGCCATCTATCCTTCTGGTGTCTCCTGTTCATAAAAGATGTTGGCCTTCCATTTTGCTCCAAGCCCAGCCATGACTGTGGGTGATTTCAATTTCTGTGCCCACCACATGCAGATCACATATTGGAAAGGAAGAAAGCACAGCAAAGAGCATTCATATCAGCCCTTTGTTCCCTTAGGTGAATTCTAGTGAGGTCAGAAAAGTTATAGAAACTTATTTGCTATTTATTTTGTATTTTATTTGTCTGTCTTTTTTATGTACCTTTAGATACTTAAAAAAAAAAAAGCTACAATGAGAGGTAAGATATAGGAAACAGGGGCTATGTTTGCAGCAGAACTTTAGAGCCCAAACAGCTCACCTTTGAGCCCTGGGCTTAGTATTAATTATAATTATTTCAGTAAGGTGAACCTTGAGGAAGGGGAAACTGAGGGAGTTGACCAAGGTTCTGACTGGTCAGTTGCCTGAAGCTGCTGAGACAGCCAGAAAGGTCTGTTTTAACAAGAATGAGTCTGTTCCTGTGTGCTTTGGTTGCCAAGTACCAGTTATGTTCTGATGTTGCTAAAACCCTTAACCTGTGGTTATTGAATAGGAACTTGGTAAGAACCCATTTCTTTGCTTGACCTGCCTCTGTTCTGGAGCATCATTTTGCTGAGTCCCATACTAGACTGGACGTGACTTCCTTGAACATCTTACCTGATAAGCCAATTGCAGAGAGCTTTTCCTGAAGCTCTGCCTTTACTAATGCCTACAACCTAGCCCTTAGAAGAAGCTGGTACATACACTTGCTGTCTCAATTAGAAAGAATTTACCTGCTGTTGTGGACCTTTTTGTGTTTTATCTGTTGCAGCTATCTCTATTTATCTCCATAGTTGGGCAGCATGCTTCAGAGAGCATTGAGTAGTGACTCTATGAACTCTCTCTGTATAGCTTCTCCCATTGGGAGCTGAGGTGGAAAGAGTGTGAGTACTGCCTGGCAATTTACCTCCTACCCTCCCAATGACCATTCTTTTGAGCTGTCCTGTCCAACACTGTAGCTGTTAGCCACATGCAGATATAAAAATTAAATACAAATTAATTAAAATTAAATAAAATTAAAAGTTCAGGTCCCCTGTCACACTGGTCACATTTTAGGTGCTCAGTAGGTACAAGTGATTAGTGATTACTATATCAGACAGCAGAAATATAGAACATTTTCATTGGAGATTCAAGTGTCTAGTCTTATCTTGGAGTTTAAGCTGAACTGACTTAAATTCTCACATGCTTAGCAACTTAAAACAGTACCAGTTTATTATTTCACTATTCTGTAAGTTAGAAGCCTGTCTGACACAGGTCTCACCAGGCTAAATTCAAGGTGTCAGCTGGATTGTGTTTCTGAAGGGAGCATCTGTTTTATTGCTCACTCCTACAGGTTTTTTGGCAGAATTAAATTCCTTAAGGTTGTAAGTCTGAGGTCCTTATTTCTTCCCGGCTGGCAGCTGAGGGCTGTTTCCAACTCTAAAGCTGCCCATGTTCCTTGACTCCTGGCCCCTTCCTCAATATTTGAAGCTAGTAAAGGTAGCTTGAATGAATTGATTGATTCATTCATGATTGAAACATCTCCTGTTATCTTCCATTACATCTCTCTGGCTTTCTCTGAGTAAGCCTGTGCTTATCAGGGTCTCCAGTGATTACACTGGGACTACTCAGATAACCTGGGATAATCTCCCCATCTCGAGATCCATACCTTTAATCATATCTGCAAAATCCCCTTTGCCTTATAAGGTAACATATTAGAGCATAGGTATCTTTGGTGGGAGGGGTATTTGTGTTATTTGGTCTATCATATGCCTCCAGATTAAGTTTTGCATATTATTAAGCAAAAATAGCTTAATATTTGAAAAGGTAGCTTATTTGAAGAGGATAATTAAGATCCTACCACCTTTATGTAAATATTATCATTAATTTGCTTTAGAGGCTAAACATCAGGGGAAGACAAGAAACTTAAAGAAATAGAAAATGAAAACATGGAGAAGGTGGAACCTGGAGAAATTTTTGCTTCTTAAGCCACATTTTATATCATTTTATGATGAAACACATACCCATAATAGTACAGTTTGGAGTACATTGATAATATATCACCAAGCTATCTCTGAATTAACCATTTAGTCATATTTCATCTTTAAAAAAATAAAAAAATCTATACAGAAATGGCATAATTATGAAGGTAATATCTGAAATTGAACAATGTTAGAATTATCTTATCAAATTGTAGGTACTTAATGTAATATATTCAATACCTTGCCTACCTATTAGACAATAGATTGCTAACTTGATTTTTAGGATACTTAAGTAAAATCTACTTTCTTTTTTTTTTTTTCTTTTTTTGATACACAGTCTCGCTCTGTTGCCAGGCTGGAGTGCAGTGATGCGATCTGGGCTCACTGCAACCTCTGCCTCCCGGGTTCAAGAATGCCCCTGCCTCAGCCTCCCAAGTAGCTGGGATTACAGGGATGCACCACTACGCCCAGCTAATTTTTTGTATTTTAGTAGAGATGGGGTTTCACCATGTTGGCCAAGATGGTCTTGATCTCCTTACCTCGTGATCCACCCGCCTCAGCTTCCCAAAGTGCTGGGATTACAGATGTGAGCCACCGCGCCTGGCCAAATCTACTTTCTTTTAATGTTTGTTGCCATTCAGATATTCACCGTAGATTTCTATACTACACTCATGCTTAATTTAGTGTATAAAATATTACATATACAATATCTTTAATTAAAAGATTCTAGCCTATCTATTTTAAATATTTTACAGTGATACTCTACCTTGTAATAAACTACATTTGTAAGTTTTGAGAGTGAATGTAGCATTTACCTTTTTCATCTTTCATTTTATTTATCTCATTAGCTAAGAAACCTTTCCAGCTTGGACCTACGTCATATCACTGAACTGGATAATGAAACCGTGATGGAAATTGTCAAGAGGTGCAAAAATCTTAGCTCTCTCAATCTCTGTCTGAACTGGATCATAAATGACAGGTAACCATTGTAACATGTTAAAAATACTTTTCTAGAGGAAAACATTTAGGAAATACTAATTATTATAACAAGGCATGTCTATAACTAAAATTGAATACAGCTGTGCCTTTTCAAATTGTTATGTTTAAGTTTTGAAAACCATCTAAATCTATACTTTTAATGCATCTATTGCTTATAAGTGCAGCAAAGTTTTTAGGTGCTTTAATACAAATATTTGCCTCAACAATTGTAACAATAGTAGGCTGTTGAATTTTTTCTTTGTTATCCATCTAAGACATACCTGCTTTTTGCCATGCTTGTAAGTTTGTAATGATATATTATTTGTCACTTTAACATTTTTGCAACATTTGTGGTTGATTTTAATGATTTGGAGAAACCATCTGAAACATTAACATTTAAACCCTTTCTTAAAGGTGACATTTTTTTTTCAGAGATGGAGTCTCACAGTGTTTCCTAGGTACAATTCCTGGGCTCAAGCAATACTTCCGCCTCAGCCTCCCAAGTAGGTGGGACTACAGGCATACACCACTGCGCCTATATTAGCCCATTCTAGCATTACCATAAAGAACTACCTTAGACTGGGTAATTTATAAAGATAAGAGGTTTAATTCACAGTTCTGCAGGCTGTACAGGAAGTATGGCTGGAGAAGCCTCAGGAAACTGACAAGCATGGCAAAAAGCAGGTACATCTTACATGGCTAGAGAAGGAAGGAAAAGAGTGAAGTGGGAGGTACTACACATTTTTAGACATCCAGTTCTTGTGCGAACTCATTATCAGGAGAACAGCAAGGGGTAAATCTGCCCCCATGATCCAATCACCTCCAAACAGGCTCTTCCTCCAACATTGGGATTACAATTTGACATGAGATTTGGCTGGGAACACAAATCCAAACCATATCAGCACCTAAGGATGACATTTTTTTCTCAGTATATGTATATGTAATTTGTTTCAGAAATGGAAGTCAGGTGATGAAAGCTTAATATACAGTATAGAATCAGAAGTTTTTTCTTACGAATAATGATTAACCCATTTTTCTTTGAAATATTGCAGGAAGGAAGAAAAAAATACAGGAAAACCCTTAAAAGTAGACTATTATAATGAAAACAACAGAGTAGCACTAGCACTACTGATTAGGTAGATTTGTAAATATGAGCATGAGAGGATTCTTGCCCAGTAAGTTTCCAAGAATTTTGTTTTAAAAGATAAGTTTCCAAAAATATTTTCCTTTCAAAATAGAAAGCACTATTTCAGCTAAAATTAGAACCTGTTTAGATTTAAATATTCTTTTAAAAATAGGAGAAATAATTTGTGTCAGATAATGCTTTAAATTTAAGATATTTCCCCTCTTTTTTTTTTTTTTTTTTTTTTTTAGACCGAGTCTTGCTTTGGCACCTGGGCTGGAGTGCAGTCAGTGGCATGATCTCTGCTCACTTCAACCTCCACCTCCTGGGTTCAAGGGATTCTCTTGCCTTAGCCACCCTAGTAACTGGGATTACAAGTGTGCACCACTGGCTGGGCACAGTGGCTCACACTTGTAATCCCAGCACTTTGGGAGGCCGAGGCAGGCGGATCACAAGGTCAGGAGATCCAGACCATCCTGGCTAACATGGTGAAACCCCATCTCTACTAAAAATACAAAAAAATTAGCCAGGCCTTGTGGCAGGTGCCTGTAGTCCCAGCTACTTGGGAGGCTGAGGCAGGAGAATGGCGTGAACCCGGGAGGCAGAGTTTGCAGTGAGCCGAGATCACACCACTACACTCCAGCCTGGGTGATAGAGCAAGACCTCGTCTCAAAAAAACAAAAAAACCAAAAAAACAAGTGTGTACCACCACATCCGACTAAGTTTTGTATTTTTAGTAGAGATGGCGTTTCTGTTGGCCAGGCTGGTGTCAAACTACTGGCCTTAAGTGATCCCCCGCCCCGCCACTTCGATCTCCCAAAGTGCTGGGATTATAGGTATGAGCCATAAGCCACCGTGCCTGGCCTCCCCTTTTTAAATTTCCTTTTATACCTTAAAATAAAACCATGTAGACTCCATTTTCCCCAATTTTGGTAAATTCTAGTGACATTTTCTTAAATTACCCTGAATTACTCTTTATGTGATAGCCTTGACTTCACTCTTTCTTAGTACAATTTTTCTTGAAAAATGTACTCCTCTAGAATGGGTATGGGATCACCATTTATAAAAATTCTCTCTTGTTTTTGAATAATATTCACCATATGAAATATATCAATATCTAAAGAAAATGGAACTGGAGGTCATTATTCTAAGTGAAGTAACTCAGGAATCAAAAATCAAATACCATGTGTCTCACTTATGAGTGGGCGTTGAACTACTGGTGCGCAAAGGCATATAGAGTGGTATAATGGACATGGGAACTCCAAGTGAGGAGGCTCGGAGGGAACGAGGGATAAAAACTGCCTATGGGGTACAATGTGCACTATTCAGGTGATGGGCGCACCAAAATCCTATACCTCACCACTATAGAATTCATCCATGTAACCAAAACTACTTGTGCCCCTAAAGTTACTGAAATTAAAACATTTAAGAAAAAGAAAATTCAAATAAATTAAGTTTCCTGAAAACAAAGTTTACAAAGTAAAATTCTTCTCTATAATCAACATCCTATATAGAAAATTTAAAGTAATCTTTAAAAAGCTATTCATAACAAATAATGAAGTACATAAATACTATCTTGTGGTTTTAAATATCTAACATTAGTTTAATATATTACCGTAAATTTCTTGGTAATGCATTGAATTAAAAGTAGAAAACTGGGCCAGGCGTGGTGGCTCATGCCTGTAAGCCTAGCACTTTGGGAGGCTGAGGCGGGCGGATCACAAGGTCAAGAGATTGAGACCATCCTGGCTAACATGGTGAAACCCCGTCTTTACTAAAAATACAAAAATTAGCTGGGCATGGTGGCACATGCCTGTAATCCCAGCTACTCTGGAGGCTGAGGAAGGAGAATCACTTGAACCTGGGAGGCGGAGGTTACAGTGAGCCAAGATCACACCATTGTACTTCAGCCTGGGCGACAAGAGCGAAACTCTGTCTCAAAAAAAAAAAAAAAAAAAAAATAGAAAACTGTTTCTGCAATAAGGTGATTATATTCCACAACAATTTTCTGTATACAGGACATGTGTAGAAGAGTCATTTAATGGGAGATACTATAATTGATAAATAAGATACGGTCTATACATGGTTGTATGAGTTATCTAAGTAAATATTTTGCTTAGGTTTGTATCATTTAAATACAGATGGGAGAGTGGATTTCTAATCTTCTAGTTCTTTAAATGCTTATTTTGTTGTAGCTGGGTAATTTACAAATGAAAATGTCGAGAGCTCTCACTTTGCCTTTCCTTCCCTTTGTTAGGCTTCACGTACTCAAACCTTGTGCTATTTCAGTCATTTTTTTCCTACTTAACTAATGGTTATTTGGTGTTTGATCCTAAATATATGTATTGTAGAGATTTATTTGCAAGAAATGAAAGTGTATTTTTATGTTTTTAATGAAAAAGTTTGGATTAATTAAGAAAACATGCATTTTAATGAGGTTGAGCAGTAGAGTTTTAAAGATCAAGCTCTTTTAGGTTTTAATTACACTACTTGCACTTATCCTGTATACTGTAATAGAAGTTTCAAACATTAAAACCCACTTTGCAGTATCATCTAAATTACTCATCTCATTGTTCTTGCCATGCTATATTACTAAGCTAAGTAATATTTGTAATTATATTGGTATAAATCTAGAACTTCCCATCAGTCTTAATTATAATTTCAGCACTTAGCTGAGATGGGTTAGTAACCTTCCATATAGAGGGCACTGGAATGCACTAATGCGTTTAGCCTATCAATTAATTCTGTTTTACATTCGTTCATTATTATTATCCTCCAGTAAATCAGAAAGCATTTATTAGCCCCCTACTAAATACTTACTACTGTGTCTCAGACTGTGGGGCACTGAGTTCCTGCTGTTCTCAAAGGTCACTCTCTTTAGATGACATAAGACTTAATGATAATAGTGAGCCTTGTAAGGATCGAGGGGACGAAAGTAACCTTTATTACTCAGGTAATTGATAGGCACTTTACACGTGTTCTCATTTAATCTCTTCAACGTCTTTTGTTCAGGGGAAGGTCATACTATTTCTATTAAATTTAGACCATTTCTTTGACTTTCTTTGGCTTTTCAGTGGATGTATTTTTCCATCATCATTGCAGTAAAAACTCTAAACAAGAAAAAGTGAATGGCTAATCAGTCAATTTTCCGTATCATAGCTGGGATTCACATACGATTGACATTTATATATAAAATTCTTAATTTTTTAACTAAGCTCATTATTTTCTCTCATATTGAAAGTATAATGGAACTTTCAGATATTAATTTATATAAAATACCTATTACAAAGATTTATCCTGAATGTTGCTAGTTTTAATAAAGGATTTCTCACATTAAGATAAATTTCAGTACTTGTCACAGTCCTTTATATATAACATTTATCGTAGGTTTTAATAATTCTTATCTGTGAACTTTTTAAGTTCAAAATTTTAAAATATGTAGTAATTGAAAGACTTTACTGTTACACTTTATGGTGTCTGTTAGCATTTTCTGGTCCTTGAATTGATCTCTGTGACTAAGACATGCTGCTTTTTATCTTTGTTTTTCCAAAAGCACGTTTTGTGTTTAGAGAGTTAAACAGCGTGATATTTTCTTGTATTCAGAAGGATGGTCTAGTAGTCATTTGACATTTACCATTGCTTTTGAATACAAATAACATCCAAGTGTTTTATGAAAAGAGGACACTGACTATTTCTATCAGTGATTTAAATTAAACATCTGGTTATTACGTCTCATCCACTCCCTGATTCTAAGTTTATTGAAATTTTTTTGTATTTATATCAGTCTTTATTATTTCACATCCAATTTGGTCTACAACATTTTTGTATGTTTGACGCGGAGTCCAAAAGCAGCATGTTTTGGGTGTAACAGCTGATGTGTAAAAAACTGGTCTGAGCGTTGTTATAGCAATATACTTATAATGGTTCTTTTATTCTTTTTTTGTTAATAAGAATTAAATAAAATCTAATTGATTTTAATAGATCTTTACAAAAACTGTTTTCAGTTTTTAAACCATCAAAGGTAATCTCTCCATTTCAATTTTTAACATTGGTCCTGAAAATGAACTTAGTTTATTTAATCTTATGATATATCAAATCATATATTTGATAATGGGGATTATCAAATATATGAGCCTTTCTTTGGCAGTTGACCATGCATGCTCATGAATTAGGAGAACAATATAGAAAAATAATACAAGATAAATAAGATTATCTAACATCCAGTAGCTAAAGTCACAAAGCATAACAAAGGCCAGGGTTGTTGTTAATATCAATTATATTGCCATGATTTGCTGTGTGAATCTTGTATTTATGTAAGGGAAGCTATTGCATCAGTGCACACTCTAAAATTTGGAGAATTTTAAATCTTAGACTGTTATCCAGTTTCTTTCAAGTAAAAAATAAGGTCTACAAAATATTGCTATTTTATTTTATATGTGCTAGAGGTTAAAATAGTACCTATAGATATTTCTCTCTTTTTTTTTTTTTTTAAAGACGGAGTCATGCTCTGTTGCCCAGGCTGGAGTGCAGTGGCACAATCTCAGACCACTGCAACCTCTGCCTCCCGGGCTCAAGTAATTCTCCTGCCTCAGCCTCCTAAGTAGCTGGGTTTACAGCCCCACCATGTGGGGCTAATTTTTGTGTTTTTGGTAGAGACGGGGTTTCACCATGTTGGCCAGGCTGGTCTAGAACTCCTGACCTCAAGTTATCTGCCTACCTTGGCACCCCAAAGTGCTGGGGTTATAGGTGTGAACCACTGCCCCCAGCCAGATATTTCTCTTTAAAAGTAACTTTTAAATAAGACCATTTGAAGTTGCAAACTTCTGGGCCACAGCTGAGTCTAGTCCACAAAGCTGTTTTGTTTGGCATATACAGTATTTAAAAATTTTGAATTAGTTGCCAGCACTTTAAAAATTGGTAGAGTTCACATAAAGATTCTGAATTCAGGCTTTTGGAAAAGTTGTGGACCCAAGAATACTAGGCCCACATTTTCTCATGTCAACATTCTTTCCAGGATGATGAATGGACTGTTCTCTTTGGCCCCCTTTCCATTTATCCACTCTTCCCACCAAACTGAATTATCCTTCCTTAAAATTGAGATGCAGAGAATTTTAGATATTTCATATTTAAATCATATGGTTCTTTTTAAATTGAGTCTGGTAAAATATATTAAAAAATAATAGTTCATTAGTCTACCTAAATTAGTTATTTACTATTTCAGGCACTGGAATGTTAGTCAACAGGTGGAAGTTATAGACGGAGACAGAATGCAGCTTAAAATAAGTTAAAACCTTGATTTTCATCGTCTGCCTTCCAAAATAGAGAATGCACTCTTTGTTAGTGTTCAAACAGAGTGCTGTAAAGGAGTTTCCTGAATTATAAGGAGGGTTGGACTAGTTTATTAAAGTCCCTCAAACTCCACACCTATAATTTGAAGTTGCTTATTTTAAAATGAATTCATTGGCAATGTTTAGTGTTTGGTTCATGATTTCTTTGTTTTCAATATTAAGAAAAAATCTTAATACTATTCTCTCTGTCTCTTTTTTTATTTTTGTATAGAAAAAGCCCTCTTTTGTTTTTTTAGGTATATTGAGGTGAAAGTTGTAGAGTGACAGATTACTCCACCACCCCTTTCAGTGAGACTGACAGCACCTTGGCTCGTGTAAAACTCAGTGTGGCTTTATATAAAGATTTTTCTAACTCCCCTGATCTTCTCTGGATGTTTATTCTGTTTCTTCTTTCAAATTTCCGTTGATTCAATAAAAAACGGTGATATTTAGAAATAAAGTTCAGAGAGGATTTGAGCAGGTGTTGGTGATATAAAATATTTGCTGAGTGCCCGTTGTGTTTTATTTCCAAGAATTGTTTTGTGAACATATGCTATATATTGTATTTATAAGTGTTCAAGGTCTGGATAGATAATCTACCATCTTCCTGTGAATGTCATGTCACAGTGGACTTAGAATTTTATTTCATTTCAATCCCCTAACATTACTTAATTCTCCTAGAGACTGAGGTTTAAAGATTGCCCAAGGGGAACAAACCTATCCATTAAATCCAGCAGGCAGAGTTGAATTTGAGTTTGAGAATATTTTGTTTTCTTTTAAAGTTAAGTGGTGTGGAGGAGAGAAATACTTTTCACCTTGGAGTATTGAGTGTGAAGTTTGAGCAATTTTCTATCATAAAAGCCTGAAAACTTGGAAATAAAGAGGTGGCAAAAATAATGCTGACTGTTGAAGCTGCTTGGGGGTGGTATTTATAGCAGCATCACCCTGCCTCTATAGAATGCAGAGCAATCTGTCTGCATACTTATTGGTGCCTAATAATGTGCCTGGTTAGGTGAAGCTTTAGTAAAACTGAATTTTAGCTTATTTCTGTAATCCACTGAATAGTTTTGTGTATTGTCTATGACATTATTTGTATTTTTGCAAAAAGAATAATGAAATATATTTTACTGAGTTCTGAGAGGATTATAGAAACAGAATGGAGTCTTTCTAAACTAGTGACGTTAGTTTGAGGTAAGCATATTTTTGACACTATTTTTTTGTATTCACATATTCACAATTATGTGTAAGACCATCCCTAGAAAGATAGTTTGATATTGGAGTAACTATTATTCCGGGCTTCCAAACTATCTTTAAAAAATCATGAGGCCAGGCATCGTGGCTCACCTCTTATCTCAGCACTTTGGGAGGCCAAGGAGGGTGGATTACTTGAGCTCAGGAGTTCAAGACCAGCCTGGGCAACATGGTGAAACCCCGTCTTTATAAAAAAATTTTAAAAATTAGCCGGGCATGATGGCACGTGCCTGTTGACCCAGCTACTGAGGAGGCTGAGCTGGGAGGATAGCTCGAGACTGGGAGGATTGCTTGAGACTGGGAGGCAGAGATTGCAGTGAGCTGTGATCGTGCCACTGCTCTCCAGTCTGGGTGACAGAGGAAGACCCTGTCTCAAAAAAAAATAAGATACGAAACTATGCCTTTTCTGTTCTTCTATCCATTAGACCTTCTTTCTAAAACCATGATTGGCCATGTAGTGCTAGTGAGGTAATAGTGTGTGTGTGTGTATATATATATATATATTTTTTTTTTTCTGGAGCAAGGATAATAGCAATAGCTAATAATAGTTACCACTTAATTATACTGTGTTCCAGACACTGTTCTGTTTATACACATTGTTTTATTTAATCTCTACAACAACCCTGAGGAAGGAATTATCCCTATTTTCAAACAAAGGAATTAAGGCCCAGACACGTTGAATAGTTCACAACTAGAGGAACCAAGACTGGAACCCATTTTTGTGGTCTTCAGAGTTCAAGCTCCTACCATGAAGGGCTCACTGTCTTCCATGTCCTTATTCTGCTTCAGACCTAGAGTGACCATATATCCTGATTTGACCAGGATAGTTCCAACCCATGCCTGTTGTTTTGCCATTCTGTCGGGTTTAGTATTTGTGCTGCTGCTGTTCCTAAGTTCCAGAATATTTTACTTTAAATGATAAATTAAATGGTCATCCGACCTCAGACATCAGACATGGTTGATCATTCTGAACATGGTTAGAATGGTACCTTTGCTTTTCCCTATGGGATATCTAAAAGGTGACATGTTTGAATATTTTACTGCATATATCGAGTTGTGGATATTTTAAAAAACAGCTTATTTTTGGTAAAAAGTAATTTTTCAAATTAACCCCATTTGTAAATACTCTTCATTTCTTATGATGTTTCTTGAGGAAAGTAGAAAATTTTGCCCATTTTTGTGTTTTGTACTACACATGGCTCATAGTTGGTCTGAAAAAGAATTTCACTAATGAATTTTGAATAGGTATTTATTTAACTTATAATGATGCACAATTATTTTTACAAACGTGTCACTATCTGTAAATGCTTCCTTGTAGGTTGTAGCAAATACTTAACCATTGCAGATTAAAGGAGACTACTGGTTCTAATACTTTGAATAAGTTGTCTTTCAATTAAAAAGAAGAAAGTTATCTTCATCAAACGGTTCAGTACCTTTGGCAAGAAATAATTGGCAAAATTAATCTCTACTTTTTTAAGTATGTGGGGTTTTTCAAATAATTGATGATATTTTGCTACAACAGGCAAAGTTTTTCTGGTAAAATTATTTGTGCATTTATCCTCAGATGAAGTTCTTAGTGCATTCAAATTTAAATAAACTTTTTCAGTTGTTTGGTAGGTAGTAGTATTAAATATCAGTTCTGATATTGATTCTTTTAGTACTTATAGTTATTTAATATCATTTTTAAGGAAATACTACTTACTATGTAACACCAGAGTATTTAACCTAGTAAAATCACTTAAAAGGAAAAATCTATATGATATGTATATATTTCAGCCTGCTTTGACTTTTAACTTCAAGAGATGAGATGGGACTGAATTTGATGTGGGTGATTTTGGCTTATTGATTCTCCATGTTGACATTATTTTGTCTAATAGAATAATGTGAATATTTATTATGGTCCTAACATGTAATGGTAATTTTTAATTTCTGTGTTGTCTTTGGTTCCTAGTGAGCAATAGTGCATAAGTGAACATTTCTACAAATACAAATAGTAGTAATTAAGAGCTCCCATAGAATCATATTACGGATATTTCTGGATGTGCTACTCTAAATGCTGCAACTGCTTTTGTGTTTTTCAGGCCATAAAAAGCTGAGTAAACAGAGGTACGCATTTAGCTTGCAGTATTTAAACATATTTCCTTGTTGTGAAATCATAATTTGTTTTTAAATTATAGGAAAGAATGAGATACATTTTATATGATGATGAATACGGCATTATAAGCTCATGGATTTAGGGACATCCTAATCTCAGATCTGTTTTAAAATTGCCAACAATGAAGAAAATCTTCATTTATTGATGAAAATGATGATACCTTATTGACTGCTTGGACAAATTTATACCATCTCCCACTTCTCCCAGGAGTTGTCTTATTCTTAATTCACCAAACCAAAAGTGGCAATTAAAATAACTCATTGTTGTCAAAATTTAAAAATGTGTGATAAATGAAGCCCAGTAAATAGTGAAAATATGAGAAAGGTGATTAAATCTGACAATTTTCTTGTAAAAGACTTGAGATGATAAATATCTCCTGTGATTAGTTATTAATTTAGTGCAAGGGATTTTGCTTCAGCCTAAAATATTTTATGAACAGTGGCATATAGAAATATTTTAGAAGATAGGTACACACATGCTTAACCATAGGAGAAATTGCTGGAACTTGATTGGTAATAATTAAAAATGGCAGACATGACATGCAAGTGTCTGGGCTATTTTCTGTATGACAGTCCTTTCAGAGATTAGGAAAGGGAAGTGTTTCCTGAAGACATGAAGAATGACAGAATACTTTCAGCTTGAACCTTTACGCTTCATGAAAATGGAAAGGTTTTATGTGTATCATTCTTCAACTGATAAAACATTTAATTTAAGACAGTATACAATTACTCCTCACTTACTGAAGTATGAAAAATATCAAAGTTGTTACTTAACAATTATAGTTGCACTGCTACTAATAATTTCCCTTAAAATGAATATGAATTCCATTTAAAGAAAAGATGAAATAATAATGGTGATTGTAATGAAGTGCTGTATCATGTTACTGTCTAGCTGAATCTATAGCGCATGGCTCTGCTGGTGGCATATATTATTGTGCGGATGTGTGACGTTTGGTTTATGAGTCTTTCTCCTTGTGAGGAGGACCTGGATCTTCATCTTGCGCCCTGTGCCCTCACTTCACAGCCCCCCTCCACCCCTGCTTCCAATCAGCACCTCACACACGGCCCTGCTCAGAGGATTAATTTAATACATTCGTGTTGGGAGAATTATAGATCATGCTTTTGTATGATGAATAAATTTTCTTTTAAATTTGGCTGAAACTCTGGCTGAAATCCAGGCAATTGGTTCAGATTCTCCCTTTCTAACAGATTTATTTATTTCTGAATAAAGTTGGTGCTTCATAAAGTGAAAATTTAATGTCATTGTTCAGATTCAGATAGAGCTTGCGTTATGTATTACATGCCATTTGTCTGAAAGCCATAGCCTCATTTTTGAACAAGGAATAGAATTCCAATGTTCAGTCAGTGCATTTTGCCCTTTTAATAGGGACTTTGGAATACTTTGAGTGAAGAAGTGAGGAACCAGAAACTTTGCCTGCCTTCCATTTATACCTGTGTTAATTGAAAAGAGGCTGAGGAGACAGTTGCAGCTTTTTTTTTTTTTTTTTTTTTTTTGCTTCTTTGTGTAAAAAGTATAGCTATATGAGAAAAAAAAATCGTATGAGTTTTTCTTTAGCTCTTCTTGTAGTACTTTTAAGTGCTTCTTTTCAAATGTATATTTAGTGTTTGGTTAATTGCTACTATGAACCTAAACACACTGATTAAGGCCAGGTTCACATTAGAACAATTATCTGGTTAATTGCTCTGGTGCAAAAAGAGGCTAAAAAATCATCAGAACATCAAGTTGTGAAAGCACTGGCAGGAGTTTCAAAACCACCAAGCATACCTACTGCAAATCACATCAGCAAAGCAATTAATTTAGGCTAATTGCTTTTCTGTTTGTTCAAGATGCACTTTGGAACTGTCTTTTGAAATGGTGGCAATTAAGATTAGTGAGCAATATAATTTAAAAATGTTAGAACAGTCACTACTTTTTAAAAGTGTTAACTATTCCATATAAACCTGTACAATATATCTCTCATCCATATAGTACTTTGAAATAATTAAACAAAATAAGGTTATTTTATATATTTATAAGATTTCCATAAGAAATAAATTGAGGAGTAGATTACCTATGCCTGAACTATAGCATAGGGTTATCTTTAATCCTAATTTTCAGTTAGAATTATCTAATTTCAGCAATTCATGCTATGATAGCTTGCTGAATGTGGTGAGAAATAGCTAGCCTCCAAAGGTGATATTGGCTACTGGCATTTTCTCCAGTTGAATGTATGTTTGGCTTCTCATATGGCTTCTCATAACATAATCAGGATTTTAAAATACATTAACAACCAGATTTGACACAATTCACATTATTGAGGTTTTCCTTGTTATTAACTATTATAATTTTGGCAGCACCAATTTGTCAAAAATTGTAAGCTACTTAAGTTTCCAGCTGTTTCTCTATGAAGCAGTGTTGTAGCAGGTCCTCAGCTGAAAAGAATGACAATTTTAGGGATCAATTTCTTGTTAGGAAATGTAGAAATACCATTATTGGAGGAATAACCTTTCATTCCCCAAACTGTTTCTCTGTTCACCATATTGTCAAACAAGCAAGTAGCTCTTTCCTTTACCTCTGTCTTTCCATAGAAGCAATTCTTACGCGGTATGTTTAGTGACATATCCTGCCCCATTAAATTGTTCAAAGAAAATAGGTTGTATTGTATTAAAGACTGTGGCTCTGAAAATGAATCTTTTAGAGAAACACGTGTTAAAGGAAGTCCTGGTAGCAATTATCATTTCTTTACTGTAATAAATTTGATCTCTTCATAATTCAGTATGAATAGATCTTTGGACATAGCTAATTAACTACATCACAAAATTAAAATTTTCTCTAGGGATTATTTTCTTTTTTTTATTTTATTATTATTATACTTTAAGTTTTAGGGTACATGTGCACAATGTGCAGGTTAGTTACATATGTATACATGTGCCATGCTGGTGTGCTGCACCCATTAACTCGTCATTTAGCATTAGGTATATCTCCTAAAGCTATCCCTCCCCCATCCCGGGATTATTTTCATAGGAAAAAAGTATATGTGCTTTTTATAAGGATATATTTTTCTTCTTTTATAAACTTCATGTTTTCTAGTAGTGCTACATACTCAATCTAGATTTCTTGGTGATGCTATTTGTTGTGGAATGTTCAATTAGAAAACTGCTGTTGGCCGGGCACAGTGGCTCACACCTGTAATCCCAGCAATTTGGGAGGCCGAGGCAGGTAGATCACTTGAGGTCAGGAGTTCGAGAGCAGCCTGACCAACATGGTGAAACCCCGTCTTTACTAAAAAAATACAAAATTAGCCAGGTGTGGTGGCTCACACCTGTAATCCCAGCTTCTTGGGAGGCTGAACAGGAGAATCGCTTGAACCCAGGAGGCGGAGGTTGCAGTGACCCGAGATTGCACCATTGCACTCCAGCCTGGGCAGCAAGAGCTAAACTCCATCTCAAAAAACAATAAACAAATAAAATAAAGCTGCTCTTGTAGGTAAAAATATCCAATTAGATGGAAATGTATTGATTAGATCAAATAGAAAAGTGTTGAAGGCTCTTAAAACACAGAAAAATCTCCCAACCAAGCAACTTAAATGATGGTATCAGACGTTGAGTCTGGATCTTGGTCTTCTGTTGAAATCTGTGACTGAAGCAGCAGAGTAATATTACTTCATGTTGGGGAAAATGCAAGCTAGTACCTACTTTTGTCCTTCAGAGCTTCTGTGATTATTTATAGTTGAAAATATAGGTACTATAAAAATTTCTCTATTTTGTAGAAGATAGAAGATGTCAAAGTATAGACACAATTTCTGGCTGTATTTTTATATATGCACTCTTTTGTGCAATATGACGTTGCCTGTCCTCCCATCAAAAGGTGGAGTCTTTTGCTTTATCCTTCTATCCTCTTACATCTGTGCTGGCTTTGTGACTTGGCTGTGACTGATAGAATATGGTGGAAATTTCGTTGTGGGCCTTCTGAGCTTTGGCTTCAAGAAGCCTTGCAACTTCTGTTCTTGCGTTTTTGGGATACTGCCACCAACATGTGAATAAGCTCAGAGTGGTCTCTCTGAGAATAAGAAATCACATGAAGATGGAAGTCTAAACAACAGCCAGAACCAACTGTCAAACATGTGAGTAAGGCCATCTTAGACCATCTATATTAGTCTGTTTTCACGCTGCTGTTGGGGACATACCCGAGACTGGGCAATTTACAAAAGAAAGAGGCTTAATTGGACTCACAGTTCCATGTGGCTGGGGCCCTCAAAATCATGGCGGAAGGCAAGGAGGAGCAAGTCACGTCTTACACGGATGGCAGCAGGCAAAAAGAGAGAGAGAGCTTGTGCGGGGGATCTCCTCTTTTTAAAACCATCAGATCTTGTGAGACTTACTCACCATTGCAAGAACAGCATGGGAAAGACCTGCCCCCATGATTCAATTACCTCCCACCAAGTCCCTCCCACAACACTTGGGAATTCAAGATGAGATTTGGGTGAGGACACAGCCAAACCATATCACTATCCAATCTTAGTCAAGCCTTCAGATTCCTGCAGTCCTTTGTAGTAAAACCAGCAGAATTGCTTGGCAAAGCCCAGTTCAAATAGCCAGTCCACAGAGTTGTGAGCAAGTAAGAGTTGTTTTTTTAAAGCTACTAAATTTTGGTGTGGTTTGTTTTACAGCAATAAATGACTAAGATACTGACTTTGTAGCTGCCCTATGTGGGGAATTTTATATTAAGTCAGGCTGAGAGTTTTTCATTCATTAACTTATTTAATTATCACATTAACTCCATGACATAGGTATCATTATGCCCTGTTTTATAGATAAAGTAAAATGGAGCACAGATAGGTAGAGTGTCTTGCTGAAGATCACAGATAGCAAGTGCAGAGCCAGGATTGAATGTAGATCTGTCTGACCTCAAAGCCCCCACAATATCCTAGCTGTTAAACTGCCTCCAACACCTTATTCTGAATTTAAAAATATAGTTGGTTGCAACAAGCAGTTAAACTTACCTTGGAGTCCCTGAAATACAAGTGCTAGCTAATAACATTACAATAAAGTAAGTATTAAATAAAATAAATATTACAATAAAATAACATCCATTTGCAGTTTCCAGTACTGCTATTTAATCTTGAGTATTCATTTAGAGAATGCATGGAGAAAAAGGCACCTCTTCAGGTCTCATAAGGGCCTGAGTCTGAAAGGGAGAATGTGAAAACAAATTTTAAAATATATAAATATAAGCCCTTGACTTTATATACATTAAAGATAGTTTTGGTATTTCGTGGTATTAAATATCTGTGTTCTTTTCTTCTCTGTTGTTGAATTATGGAGAAATTGAGAGGGGAAAGAAGACCCTTCCTTAGAATAGTTGTTACTGTGGCATAATCACCACTATATTTATGCCTTCAATGTCTACGTCTTTTGATAAAAAGTCTTACAGTGCTGGGCACGGTGGCTCATACCTGTAATCCCAACACTTTGGGAGGCCGAGGCGGGCAGATCACTTGGGGTCGGGAGTTTGAAACCAGCCTGGCCAACATGGTGAAACCCTGTCTCTACTGAAAATACAAAAATTAGCCAGGCCTGGTGGCAGACACTTATAGTCCCAGCTACTTGGGAAGCTGAGGCAGGAGAATTGCTTGAACCTGGGAAGCGGAAGTTGCAGTGATCTGAGATGGCACCATTGCACTCCAGCCTGGACGACAGAGTGAGACTCTTGTCTCAAAAAAAGGAAAAAAATAGTCTTATAATAACATAACTTCTATGGGAAGCGGAAGTTGCAGTGATCTGAGATGGCACCATTGCACTCCAGCCTGGACGACAGAGTGAGACTCTTGTCTCAAAAAAAGGAAAAAAATAGTCTTATAATAACATAACTTCTATGGTATATATGTAATAATGGTACTAATATCTACCAAAAACTCCACATACAGAAATGGGAATCTTTATTTTTGAAATTCTTCTAACTAATACCTTAGTGACAGTACATCCATAAACTAGTTAATATTAGTAGGTGATTCTGACATGTATATAATATCTTATCATACCCATTTACCATAGTGACACACTAATCAGACCTGCCTCAGATTTTCTTGCTTGTTAAATATTGATGTCTGGGAGCATTTCCTCCATGATTTATTATGGTATTTTGAGAGCTATTTTCATTTGGGAAATATGATTTCCATTTGTTTTCCTTTTAACTTGAATTTAAACTGAATTCCTATTTTTGGTGTTGATATAATTTTTTTTCATTAATAAATTACCAATGATTTTAATATTGTATTGTGTACACATGCACATAAATATTTTGCTATGTGTGAATATATATTTGGAGAATCTTATGTTTGGGGAAAGAAGGGAGAGAGTAAGTTACATTTTTTCTTTTAGTTTTAATTTATACTCAGATGGATTATAAGTTTTTTAGAATGTTACATTGTTAACAGCATGAGAGTTAAAACTATAGCCAGGAATTGTGACTTTTCCACAATCTTGGGCTTCTAAACAGAAGCTCACTAAATGCATGTTGATGGATTGATTGGATAGCAATCAAACCTAGTGAATATAAGCCTATGTTCAAGGTAAGATAAAAGAAAATTGACCTACTCAAGTTGAACAAGATAGAATAAGTCAAAATAAGTCTGTAAAAATCTTCAAGTTCATTTTTTGGGGGTAGACACGGCCGTTAAAAATACTCTGTAAATGTAATGGAAGAGTTAAAGCAGCACTCACTGAATTCTCTAACATAGAATGGTGGCTTATCTGTGAGGTATGTGGATTCAGTTTTAGCCTAACTGACAAACATGTTAACCTTACTAGATTTAAAAGAACTAAATACAGGGGGATAAAAATGCTGGAGAAACATAATATTCTTATGGCAACAATTTATTTGGAAAAGAGATGACAAAATATGTCAAGACAATGCCCTGGCTTTCTTCATTACATTTAGTAAATGAATTTGAAGGAAACCAAAACAACAGTTGTTTTCTATAACATTTCTTTCTACAGATGTATAGACATTTGTGGAATGACTATCTTTGAGGAAATAGATATTACTTACATAGAGTTAATATTTTGGATATTATGATCTTGTTGGAATTAGAAGCTTTCAGTAATTTATATCCTTAAATAGATTTCTATCTTCTTTTTATTTCCAAGATTTTTCTCACAAGTTTATTCCCGGTACAGAGACATCATTATGTTGTAGAGGAGCTTTTTTGTGTGATAGCTCTTGGCAGCCATCCATCTGTAAGTAGGACATAACAGTGAAGCTCGTTAGAGGGGGAGAAGTGTAAAGTATTACCAAGCAGGCCCTGACAGGCATTTAGACATCCACGCAGACATTGCTGCTGCTTGATGGCCGTCTTCCATTGTGACAAATGTAGCTGTTTAAAAAGGGACAAGGTCACAATAACTTTACAATGCTACACTCCTGTTGTTTATGGGATGCACATATATTTTACTCCTGATTCTTTCCCCAGTGACAGTATTTTCCTTATGTTTAATTTGAATGGTTTTATTTTTCTTTACTAACTTGCCACTCTTAGTTGTACACTATATTTCAGTCCTCTAAATGGGTTCTCTATGTACGTGTTGCAGTTGGTAAAGCATTTAGAATTTGTGATGATCCACACTGGTTTTCTTGGGGGTATGCATGGGAGAGAACATGGAATAGTAATGCAAAGTGGTAAGAAATCCTAAATCGCAACTGTCTGTGTTTTATTAATGCTTATATTAGCATTGATTTCACTTCAGCTAGGTGTTGGGAGGATGATGTCCTGCAAGCATTTAGATAGAGCAAACTGCCTGGGATTCCACCTAGGTAGATTCATCTTCAAAACAGTTAATCCTTAGGCCATTAATGGAAAGTCTACATATGGGTTATTTCAAACGTTCTATTAAAGCAGTCATTTGGAATGGGCCAATCACATATGTATGAAAATTTCAGAGTATACAAAAAATATATTCTATTCATCAGTAATGAGCTGCAGTCATTCTTTGGATAATCATATTTGTAAGCTAGACCCATTTGAAAGAAAGATCTCTAGTCTTAGTGTAAAAGTAATTTTCTCCATGAGATCACCCTTCCCCTTCCCCTCTCTTTTTTAAATTTCAAGAGAGTAGGTGTATTCAACTGGGTTGTTTGACTTTAAGTATTTATATAAGTGAAACTTACTTTCAAAGACTGCAAAGTGGGAAAATCAACAACTTTTGACTTTCTATTTTAAGGGCAATTGGAGTAAATTTTGTTAAATTTTTATTTAATTTGCTGTGACTACTTTTGACATTCACAAATTATGTCATTCACTTTGACACACAAATAGGAAAGTGAATAACTTTGGGATTCAGATGTGACAAGCTCCTCACAGGTGCCTCCCATTTCCTCATTCCTCCTTTCCCCAGGAGCAACGATATGATCTCTAAAAGAGATGTAGTTTTTCCACCAGCTTTTGTAAAATGAGTCTTTCCGTTTCTGACCCTTTAAAGAACATTTGTTTCTTGGATAATTTTTTCCCCCTTTAAGTTGTGTCTTCTTCCCTTTCTTAAAGCTGTGATCTGTCTACTTTTTTTCTGATGACATTTTCTCAGGTTATTTATTTCCCCTTTAATATGGATCTTCTTCACTTTCTTAAATCTGTAGAATATTTTCTTTTATTGTTGTCAGTGTCACTGATGACATTTTCATCTGATTCTTGACATATTCATTTTATAAAACATGGCTTTGTAAGGAGTTTTTTGGTCACTGACATTTTGGCAAACACTTGCCAGTGGCCACCAGAGAAGGTCAGTTAGACTCAGAGCAATTACATAAATTACCCTGAAAGACTTTTTCAAATACCTGTGAATAGAGCTTGCAATGGGAGCTAGGAGACTGAGGTCCTTTATGTTTTTGTTTTTGTTCCAAAATTTTATCACTGGGTCATTCACTAACCTTGCTAAACTTATTTAAGTTCTGTTTTATGCTTGTGGTAATGGGAACCCACCTTAGTGAAATGTTTGGAGGCTTAATCATGTTTCAAAAGCACCTTGAGCATGAATCATTAGTTCATTATTAGAATGGTGGCTTGGGTGGTGCCATCAATCATCGATGCTTTATCACCATCTTAGCCTCATGGTTTTCTGCAAATTGACAGTGAAGGTCTTAAATCAAACTTTGTAAAGACGCTAGCAGATTCTTGAAGGTTACTTATTGCTTATGGTATGGTAGCACTGAAGTGTGCACAATTATCTGAAGAAAATAGGACAATTATAGTGTACTCATTATACTACCTGTTTTCAGATTAAATGGACAAAGTGCATTCAAATTCATAATAGAGATTTAAAAAAAACACAATGATCTCTACTTATATTTTATGCTGCCATAAAATAAGATCTCTTAGTATATAGCTATTTTACATTTTTGTGAAATGCTTTTCACTTGGATTTTTCATCCAAACATATTTTAATGAGTTACATTTAAAAATATATATTTTAACATTATCTGCACATACACATCTAATGGATTAATAGGAGATTCAATGAAATTCAAATTATTCCAGGAATCATACCTTTTAATTTCTAATTTCTAGCTCAGTTGAGAAAATGATCTAGTGACTGAAAATTAACTATTTACTTTGAGTGTTTATATTTAATTTTGAACTTGATGTATTCCAAGAATCAAAGGATCTGATTGGAAGTAGTGTCAAAGGTCAGCTAATTTAGCCTTCTGCCAGCAAGCTCTTGACTCTTTATCTATTGCGTATAGCTTGTTGTTTTTTGTTTTTCATCTTTTTACCATGTTTTCTTCATATATCATCTGGGTCCACTTTGTTAACATATCAAATCACACTCTGTCTGATGTTCAAAATGCTTCTTACAACTAACAGATCAGCACTGTCTTAGAGTATTTTTTAAATCAGGTTATTTATTATCAGTTTTTTAAAAAGACTATAACACATCATCTTAACTTTGGAGCTTAGAAACGTCTATGAGATACGTTAAAATACAGAGGTGTCTCCCTGGAGCATGTGTTTTGCAGGAGTAGAACAAGGAGGGCACTGTGGACTGCCAAAGGGCAAACTGCTAGAGGTAAGACACCGGCAGGTGCTGATTTTTCTTTGCTTGGGTCTTGCTCTGTTTTTCCAGGTCCATGCATGCAGGTAAAATGCTAATGCTGTTTATTCCATTTTTATTGGCAGCTCTCCAAATTTGATTATTGATATATCTGAATTACAGTGGAATGCAACATCAAAGTCTCACTTGACTCTTTCCTTAGATATTTGTCAGTAGAATTGTATATATACCTCAATGTCAGATAGATCATATGTACTTTTTAATCTGTATGAAAGTGAAATGTTATAAGGGAACTGTGAACTGCTTGAAAATGAGCTTTTGGTGGGATAGTGAGGTGTCTCACGTGGGTTTCTTCCTTTGGTTACTATATTATTTCACTCCCTGAAGAATAATCATGTTTTCAATAACAAGCACTTAAGTGTGTTTGTGGATTTTCTTTGTTGTTCCCATTTTCTGTGCTTTGGTATTTCATATCTTGTACAAACTGACTACAGTGTAGATTAATAAGCAGCAGATTAATAAACACTGCCACTTGTGACTGGTAGTGGATGCAGGAGTTTTCATGTTCCTACATGCTCTTTTTGAAAATTTTAACCACAGACACTCAGAATTGTAAAGAACTCCCGAGCAGGACAACCCATCTAACACCTATATTTTGCTATTTTGAAACTGAGGCTCAAGGATAATCTGTGACGTGTCCAGATTCATGCAGCTAGTTAGTGATGAAGGTGAAGCCTGTATGCTGCTTTCCATTAATTGTGAGGCTTTTATATCCCACTATGCTCAGCTACTCCCTTGCCTTTCTTTATTAGTAATTTATTTGTCACCAGCGTTTGTTTTCTTTCATGGTCTAGAATTGACTGTAGTCTCTAGATTGTAGGCCCTTGTATTTCTTTTATGTTCCTTTGAATGGAAAATAGCATACACACAGTAGATTTTTAGTAAATATTTTTTAAAAGAAAAGACTACTTAAAATCCCACTATTCAGAGATTTCCACTGTTTACATTTTGGTGATCATCTTTTCAGTTATGTGCATCTCCATGTGTAACTTACCCACTTCCTTCTGTAATTACACTGTCTGTAATATTTTGCAATTGGTGCCTGTCACTCAACTTCTTTTTGTTTTAATAACTATAGAACTATACCACCATTTATAACAGGTTAGTGGTAAGATTTTAGCACAGTGTATTTAACAAATCTCTTATTAATAGACATTCTGACTAGTTCCAATTTTTACTCCTATAAATAACTGTATGATAAATATTCTTATTTCTATATCTTTGTATACTTTTTGTTGTCTCCTTAGGAATAATTTCATGAAATCGAATTTCTATGTCTGTGTCTCTTTCTCCATACCTATGCCAATTGTGGATGCTATCATCAGCTATTTTGGAGCATTTAAAAATGGCTTTAAGGTTTAATAACTGACAAAACTTGGAATAAGTTACTTAGGCACAAGTGTATTTTTCACTAAGGGGCAGAATACTGTAGTAGATACGAGCATCAGCTCTGGAGCCAAACCATCTGGATTTGAATCCTGGCTGTGCCACCTTCTACCTGCTTGTCATTGCGCAAGTTACTTAACTTCCCTGTTTCTCATCTGTAAAATGGAGACAGCAGTAGTACTTACTTCATAAACTTATTGTGTGATTTAAATGTCATTGTACATGTGAAGTACTTAGAATAGTTCCTGGCACATAGTTAACTACTTAATACATATCAGTTATAATAATGATAATAATTATTATTATCAGTCAGTGAGTATTTGATTTCTACCTACAATGATGTTGGAATGTGGAATTTGAAAGGAAATTTGAGACATTACCACCACAGTGTTCAAAAAAATACCTGCCATATACTGGAGGAAATAAGACGTTAAGTAAATGAAAGTTGCATAATTAGGTTAAATAAAGCAGAACTACAGCCTAAGAAGAGGCTTGGGCTAAGACATCGTTAATTACCAAATGAGTGATATATTCATGAAATAGGGTCCTCTTGTAATACTTGGAAGGGCAATAATGAAGTTTGTTCTACTTGTTTTTTATTCTAACAGGAACAAACCTTCTGATTTAGAGTGATCATGTTTCTCACTTGGTGCACCACAGTCCTGGTTCGTGTATGGCTTAATGTCATGGTTGGATAATAAATTAATTATATGCTTATCCTATTTCCTGTTGATATTTTCTTTCTGTCAGTGTCCTTGTGATGTCAATTCTTGCTTTGGCTTAAGAACTATTTTGATTACTAAGGCATCTTTGCTCATTTGTTCTATTTCGGAGTAATTTTATAGTTTGATTTAGAGGACAATCTTATTTTCAGGTGCTCAGGGAAAAGCTCATACTTGCCTATCTTGTATTGCTTATAAATATCAGGAGATAAAATCTGGAAAAATAGTTTATTGCCAGGTTTTAGATGACCTAGCATGTTGCGTTAAGATAACCAATAAAGACTTTATTTTTCTGAAATTAAAGAGAGCAGTATTTCAGGCAATTAGGTGGAAAGTTTTAAAACTATAAGTAAAACAAATCCAGTGTTTCTTAGACCTCTAACATATAATTTTGCACAGAAGTTTGCATGTAATGCTAAACATATTTTGACGAATATGTAGTTCTCCATATCTTCAGTACAGATTTTAAAAAATGTTTTAAGGCCAGAAGCAGTGGCTCATGCCTGTAATCCCAGCACTTTGGGAGGCCGAGATGGGCGGATCATGAGGTCGGGAGATCGAGACCATCCTGCCTAACACGGTGAAACCCCGTCTCTACTAAAAACACAAAAAAATTAGCCGGACGTAGTGGCGGGCGCCTGTAGTCCCCGCTACTTGGGAGGCTGAGGCAGGAGAATGGTGTGAACCCGGGAGGCGGAGCTTGCAGTGAGCCGAGATCGCGCCACTGCACTCCAGCCTGGGCGACAGACCGAGACTCTGTCTCAAAAAAAAAAAAAAAAAAAAAAAAAAGTTTTCATGTCCTGCATTGTTGACATCTTAGCCCATTTTCGTGTATTTGTCAGTTGAACCTTCTTATTTCCTTGCCTTTGGTGTCACAATAATACATTTAAAGGATTGAGAGTTTAGTCTTTGAATTATGAATAAATGTTAAGGAGAATATAAAGGAATAGAGGTTGACTCTCTGATGGGCCCTGGCAAAAATGAAACATTTTAACCTCTTTCATTGTAACTGTCTTCTAATTAGATATTATCAAATGTTAGAGGAAAATGCTTGTCACATTTGAATTTATTATGTAGGAAATTTATGCTCTGAATCATAATGGTACTAGATGACTTTTTTCTGATGTAGTTAAGAATATTGTAATATAAGAGTTTGATCCAGTACAATTTGTATTTTTTAAAATCATTTTTAATATGTTGGGCACAGTGCTTTGTACTGGTGAAACATAGTTGAATCAGAAATGGGCTCTACTCTGAGCGGTTAATAAGACCTAGGGATGGCTACTTAGGATTTCAGAAACCTCTCTGCACATCAATACAGAATAATACCAATAACCACGAACACTTCTATAGCACTGATTCTGACAGTTACTATTCCAAATGTTATATGTATATTAAATTTCCAATAACCCTGTGAGGTGATACTGTTATTGTGCCCAGTTTTCAAATGAGAGAACCAAGGCACAAGAGATTAAATAACTTGCCCAGTGTTGTATAGGTAGAAAACAATTTTCTATCCCAAGTGAGCTATTTTGAGAAACATTATTCACATATCACTGTTTTGTGCCTTATAAACATTATGAGAAGTAGTTGCTAGTGCAGTTCAAGAATGAATATGTGGAAATTACTGAATATAATTTCATTAATTCATTTACCAGATTTTTGTATGTTTGTTTGTTTTTTAGAGACAGAGTCTTGCTCTGTCACCCAGGTTGGAGTGCAGTGACATACGTCACTGTAACCTTGAACTTGTGGGCTCAAGCAATCCTCCTGCTTCAGTCTCCCGAGTAGCTGGGACTACAGGGGCACACCACCACCACGCCTAGCTAATTTTTACATTTTTTATGGAGATGGAGTCTTACTCAGGCTGGTCGCAAATACTTGGCCTCAAGCAATCCTCCTGCCTCTGCTCCCAAAGTGCTAGGATTACAGGCATGAGCCACTGCACCCAGCCCCAGGTGTTTATTGAGCTCCTACCTTGATCCAGCATTTGGAATAAAGCAGTGAGTAGAACATTTGGGTTTCCTACCTTCACATAGTTTAAAATTTAACATGAATTTGCCACAGAATTAATAATTTAGCAATATTTGCCTCATAGAGTTTATAATTTAGCAATAATTGTATAATGCTTTTGCCGCTTTACGTTTTCATAATTTCTGTTTATCCCTTTTAACGCTGCTGAGCATGCTCTGAAACCTTATTTGCTGTTCCTATAATTAATGGTCTCCAATTTGTATATGTGGACAGTTTTTAATTACTGTATATTGTACTTTTCTTTAACCTAGATTTTCACACATTATACAATAAATTCCTTAACCTGCCTTTTATATGTCTAACATCATTGCTCTTGCTGATGAAAGATGGTCCCTGGTTCTCACTTAGGTTTTCTAACTTACTTTTAGGAACTACTAACAGGGATATAGTATTTAACTAAAAATTCCTGTTGCAATCAAATTTCTTTACATATGTGGAGAAAATGAATACGCTTTTATTATCCTAATGAGAAAGTAATCCTGGACCCCGAGTTGATTCATTATTGCCCAGTGGTGTGAATGCCTGCTGGTTATTACAGCTGATGAGGAAGGTCTAACCTCTGTGGAGATCTTGGGATGCAAATGGGTAGCAATTTGTGAAAAGAATCAACTTACTGGTTGAGTTTGTGTGGGTTTTTTTGTTTGTTTGTTTGAGACAGAGTCTTCCTCTGTCGCCCAGGCTGGAGTGCAGTGGCACGATCTCAGCTCGCTGCAACCTCCGCCTCCCGGGTTCAAGCAATTCTCCTGCCTCAGCCTCCCGAGTAGCTGGGACTACAGGCACACACTGCCACGCTTGGCTAATTTTTTTTTTGTATTTTAGTAGAGACGGGGTTTCACTGTGTTGCCGAGGCTGGTGTCGAACTCCTGAGCTCAGGCAGTCCGCCCACCTGGGCCTCCCAAAGTGCTGGGATTACAGGTGTGAGCCACTGCACTGGGCTGGGGTATGTATGTATATATGTATGTATGTATCTATTTGTTAATTAATTATTCCCAACATGCCACAGTTTTTTCTCCCGGGACTCTCTTAACAGGCTACCATTTATGCATAATCTTGGATGTTGAAAAATAAATTCTCTTCCCCTACCTCTCCTCCAGGAACCTAGTGTTTCCCAATGTGGAGGCTTAAAGGCTTGGGAACTAGTTGACCTTCTCAGAGGCCCAAAAGCAGGGTGAAGAAAAGCGTTCTTGTTCTCAGCAAGGGAAATGGCTCCCTTCACAGCCTCAGCCATAAATCCTCTGGGTTGACGGCAGCTAACTTTCCAATAAGGCCCTTGTCAAGACTCTTACCTCCCCACAAAGTTATGTGGGCCCAAAAAAGGTGCATGTGCATGGACCACAGTTTGGTGTTTTAAATCATTATTATTTTTAGATCTTTGAGAGTAAACTTCTCTCTTCTCTAGTCCTTTCTCTAACTGTCTTAAATAATAGCTGAATTCAGTTTTTGACTTTAAACCCTGTTTTTAGGTCTAGTTTTAGTCTTCAGGGTGGCTGCCTCTAGTATATGAAAAGGGCTTCCCTATGGAATTTTTGTCTGTAGTTCAGATATTCAACTAAACATAGGACATAATTTATGAAAAACTATTTTTCTTATTGGTTGCTCATTTTGCCCCAGTAGAATGCCAACCCAGTTCACTCTATATTCTCAAAGCTACTAACTGAGAACTGTCTTCTTCTTCTCTTTGTTTCACAAGAAAGTAGTGGTTTGTCTAATTACTATACTGTAGTTACAATTATAGAGAAAAGGTCAGTCTAGTCATTGCCAATTAAAGTAGGAAAAAGCTACATTTATAACCACTAAGAGCCATTATGTCAATTTAATGCTGTTCATCAGTGTGTAACCCGTTTTCTAAGACATATAAATCTAATCGTGGTATTATAGTACACTTACCCTATTAAAGGCCTTTGGTGCTGCAGAGAAGAGATTATTGCAAGCAACCTATATTAACTGTATGTCTTTTCATTGTGGCTCATCATAAATTTTAAGATCTGGGTTTTGTAAAACCTGGCCAACGTGAGTACAAATAGGTCCTCCAAATCACTGGTTAGCCCTTTTATTTTTAGGTATTTGACAAAGCAAAATAATCTGTTGAGATTAAGGTTTTTCTAATTTTTTTTTGACAGGGATATCTATGTAATCATGCATTGTATACTATTGCAATCATATTTCTTTTTACATATAGAGAAAGTATATAAATTTTTACTCTCCTAATGAGAAAATAATCCTGGGACCTAAGTTGATTTATCATTACTATTTCTGCTTTTATATCTTCATGTAGTATTTAGGGGATTTTGGCTCATAAAAGACATTGTGGATTTAGTACAAGTTAAGAAAATATGATAGAAATGAGATATTTTCATTAATTTCACCCATTATTTAAAGTCTATCCGAACACTTTTGAATGTATCTTTATACGATGTTTTAGTCTATTCAGGCTGCTGTAACAGAATGCCATAAACTGTCTTATAAATGACAAAAATTTATGTCTTACATTTCTGGAGGCTTGGAAGTTAAGAACAGAGTGCCAACATTGTTGGGGTCTGGTGAGGACCCACTTCCTGGTTCATGGATGGCACCTTCTCACTGAGTCCTCACATAGTAGAGGAAGGAGCTACCTCTTTGGGGTCTCTTTCATACGGTAGTGAATTCCATTCAGAAGGACGCTGCCTCTGACCAATCACTTCCCAAAGGCCCCATCTCCCAATACCATCACCTTGGTGGTTAGTGTTTCAAAATATGAGTTTTCAGGGGACACAGACATTCACACCGTAGTATATGCTATGCAGGTTGTATCACACTATCAACGGATTATTACAGATCTGAAAGGTTGTCTTCCTAAATTGTCCTTTGCTGTAGGATTTTTATGGATCAAATTTCATCGTGTTTTGAAGTAAGAAAAAGCGAAAGGAAAGTCGTTTGGCTTAGATTTTTGAGGGATATGAGAAAATACCTACATCTTGATATTGAGTTGTAGATTTCTCTGTTTAGAGTAACTGTTTGTAGTAATAAGGTCAAGGACATTCTGATCTTTATTCTCTGATACCCGTCTAAATCTAAAAGATTGCTTACTAATTGAAATACCACCACTCACTTGTCAGAAACATTTATATTATGCTGGTTCCCTTTTCCTTGTTCCAGTGAGATTCCAGGTATATCTTCCACTTTTTGAAGCTCTCCATAGCTATATTTATCTCTTCTGGTATCTTCCACACCACAGAGAAAATGTAAAACCAAAAAGACTCATCAAGCTTTCTTTTATTGTTTTAGCTTCCAGATGCTATTGCCTTAAATTCCCTAATCTGAATATTTCATGGTTGATTACCTTAAACTTCCTACTGAGCCTAGTTTGCTGTAATTAAAACCGGAGTTAAGACATTCCACTTATCTGCATAATCAGTGACTATTATCCTGATTCTCTACAAATCAAATTTTGGATGAATTGATTTTAGGATCTTTAATCCTTGGTCTGTATGTCACCAGAATAGTGCCTGGCCCTGTTCCTTCTGCTCCAGTCTCTCTATTTTTTTAATATTTAAATAATGTCAGCCTCTACCTCCCCTCACCCTGGGCACATGGATGCACATGTGCAAATGTGGATGCACACACACACACACAGACAGACACACACACAAACATACACACACACCCCCCACTGTCACTGCTTTACAGTTATAGTTTTATTTGTGGAAATTTGATATCTTTAAAGTATTTTAAGACACACTACTTCCTATTTGCTTAAGCCCCTTTTTTGAGGTTTTAATTTTCTTATTAAAATTTCTGTATACTTAATGTTAAATTTACTTTTATGTATCCAATAAGTTTTTGGCTATTGTGAATTATATTGGTTCAGTGTTTTCTAATTCATTTTTGGTAAATGAGAATATACTTTTTGTACATTTTAATATACTTATGGATGCTAATTTTATAATTGATCATCTTTCTGAACTTAATAATTTCAATAGTTTTATAGATGAGTTTTAATAGTTTTATTGATGAGTCTCTTGAATTTGAAAGTAGACAGTTACATCATCTGAAAATAAGGATAAATTTGCCCAGTCTTCTCTAGGATTTTTACCTTTTATTTCCTTTATATACCTGATTGTATGTTCTAGATATTCAAAAGGCAAGTTTTGTAAGTAAGTTTGATTACTTACATCTACTTCTTGCTTTTTCTGTGAACTTTCCCTCTTTTCTTTTTCTTCTCTATTTTTTAAGCAGACACATTAAATGAAATAAAATGGCAATGAGTATTAATGGAAAGTTACCATTGTCTGGGAAGTTAGGGTTGAAAGGTGGTATATAGATAGAATTGATGCATTCATTCTGCTTAACATTGAACTTTTAAAAAGCTAAACTGGGTTACATTTTTGTTTTTAATTTCTATCAAGTAAAAATTAGTGGTTCCCAGTTTTTTTAATATTTTCTTTTTCTCAAGTATTTGTATTTCTTAAAATATGGCTCAGCTCAAACAGTACCATTATATGAATTTATTTTGCATATAATATGCTAAATAATAATTTACCTACAGATTTTAGTTTTAGTTTTTTTTTTTTTTAAAGAAAAATCAAAGTTCAATTCACTGGTTATTGAGCCTTCACAGACTGTTTCTAAAACTGTTTGTAGAATACAGCAAACATGATCTTTTGAAATAAAAAAGTTTTATTTGTGAGTTTTCCTATATTTTCCCTTTAAAAAAACGAACCTTCCTGTAAGAGATACTTTGACATGTTTTCATGACTAGATCTATATGAAATAATGTAATTTAGTAGTGATTTAGAATTTTAGGACATTTGTTCACGGAATGTGTATTAATACTACTGTGTTGTCAAAGGAAATGAATTATTTGCAATGGAAAAGTCTTTTGGACAGAAACCTTTCCCCTTTCATTTATTTATTTAATTTTTTTCTCTAATTATATCACATTTGTATGTTTTCCCTAGCCTAGTTTTTTTTTTTTTTTCCAGTTTGTTCAGTGCCATAGATAGGAGTGCATGAACTGGAAAATCGAATACTAGATGATGCATATTATCAGATGGTAGGTATTTGCATATCTAAGAGCTAGATCTAACTCTTGTGTTTTGTTTCATTGTATAAAATAGATTTATTGAAATTCTTATTTTTAAATATGGAAAATATAGATTATTTAAAGAATGATTAGAAATAAAGTTATATAACTTAATTTTGAAAGACTGTTAGTTTAGTCCTTCATATAACTAATTGTCTTGGCCCTCACTAATTTAATTGTTTTAATTTTTCTGGTGTCTGTTTGCCATGCAAATGTGCTAACATATTTGCATTAGAAACAAATTATTATTCTTGGAACTTCAGATTAGAACACGAGTTTAATTGCTCCTTTTAATTTTTTGTTTTATTTTTATTTGATATATAAAACTAAAAATATATTTCAAGGAAAAGCAATTTTAGATAGAGTCGCAAAGTGATTCCTGAAACTTGCTTTTATGAAAGAAGATGAAAACTTATTTATACCAAATATTTTTATAACAACACATTTATAATTTCTTTAAGTAAGGAAAAAGCAAAAACAATTAGGGATTGATTCCTAATAGGATGCTAAAATTTCCACAAACTTTGATACTTTCTTTACTCCAGGAAATTTTAACTCTCAACATTGTAAAAATGACGACTTAAAAAAAATACTTTGGTTTAATATGTCTAAGATATATAAATAGGATTATGTAGTTACAACCCATATTACTGTACATGTTTCCAGAAATTATTTACTGATATCAAATATATTGATTTTTTTCCTATGTTGAGTATATACAATTTACATTTCATAGAGGATTTTGTCTTCTCAGTTAATTTTATGAACTCAAGTATATATATATGTATACTGAACACCTAATATATTCTGACACTGTGCTAGGTGCTGGACACAAAAAAGTAAATAAATAACGTGATCTCTTATCATATGTATGAACCAATAACTAAAGCGTGATCTGATGCCAATTGTAATAGAAATCATGAGAAGGAAAATTAAAAATAAGAATAATTCCCTATTAGGGTTATAGCAAATATTCTTCCCAAGTTTTAATAGTTTATGTTGGATAAGACTGTCCTCAGCTAATCTGAACTGTTTCTAGGTTGCTTCTTTGAAATTAAAATTAAAGTTACATTTTAGTGTCTTTTTTTTCCAGCAAAAGGTAGCCTTTTTATTTATAGTACTCTAATTTTCCAGGCAGCATATAAGAATTATGTAATTTTGATATGCTATAAATTAAATTTTAAAAGCAAAATGCAGAGAAGGATAATAATTAAAATTGAAAATAACCTTAGGGCATAAAGTGTTTATTGCAAGACGGATTCCTTAAGGAATTCTTATTTTTATTTTTGTTCTAAATCATAATTTATTCTAGGACTAATTTATATCTGAACTCTGATGGCATTTTAGGTGTTTACAGAAAATCAGTTTATGGACTAGGAGCTAGAGAAATTAGGAAGGCACACTTGTAAGTTCATCAGAAATCAAAATAAATTCTTACTAAGCATTTCAGGGATCTGCTAGTCAAAATGTTGCTCATTGTTCAAAGTTCAGAGAGTTTTACCCCTCCTAGGTACTTGGGGGTTAATTGTAGAGCCCACAACTAAAATTTTTCTTTTTTTTTGAGACGGAGTCTTGCTCTGTCACCCAGGCTGGAGTGCAGTGGTGCGATCTCGTCTCACTACAACCTCCACCTCCTGGGTTCCAGTGATTCTCCTGCCTCAGCCTCCTGAGTAGCTGGGATTACAGGCACGTGCCACCACGCCCGGCTAATTTTTGTATTTTTAGTAGAGACGGAGTTTCACCATGTTGCTCAGGCTGGTCTTAAACTCCAGACCTCGTGATTTGCCCACCTCAACCTCCCGAAGTACTGGGATTACAGACGTGAGGCACCGCACCCAGCCTAAAATTTATATTAATCTCTCATTGGAAACCACAAACGACTGTAAGAACCTGCTGTATGTATTATAATATCTCAGTTTTTTCTGTCCAAGAAACTTCACCAGAGGTTTAAAATGTGTATATATATTGTATTTGAGTTTATATGTGTTTAATTTGTTCCCTACTTGGTTACAAAAGATTTGATCAGCTTATCATGAATATTAGTTTTATTAGATTAATTTTACTGGTAGTTAGTTAGAGGAAAGTGGCAAATTAGGTTATTTTTTCTTATTAAGTCTGAAGGGTGGCCTGATTTCTTGTTAATCTCTAATCTGTTCGTTCAATTTATGGAAATCCCGTTTCTTGACTTCATTTTTTCCTTCCTGCTTTCAGAGCAGTCTATAAGGATTAGGTCCTTCCTAATTTCTTTGGTGTTCATTGGTCTGTTCAGGGGTAATGGTTGGCTGGGTCTCCTTTATGGTTCCTCTTTTCACCCTTTTCATTCATCTTTTTAAAAATATTTTTGTCCTCTTTTTTCATATATATACATATATATACACATATACATATATATACACACATATACATATATATACACATATACATATATATATATATATGTATTTTTTTTTTTTTTGAGACTGAGTTTCACTCTTGTTGCCCAGGCTGGAGTGCAATGGCACGATCTTGGCTCACCGCAACCTCCGCCTTCCAGGTTCCAGCAATTCTCCTGCCTCAGCCTCCCGAGTAGCTGGGATTACAGGCATACACCACCACGCCCAGCTAATTTTGTGTTTTTAGTAGAGACGGGGTTTCTCCATGTTGAGGCTGGTCTCGAACTCCTGACCTCAGGTGATCCGCCCGCCTCGGCCTCTCAAAGTGCTGGGATTACAGGCGTGAGCCACCATGCCTGGCATATCTTTTTTTTTTTTTTTTCAGCTGTGATCCTTTCCACACTGTTTTCTTTTTTTCCTCCTCTGAATTTACGTATCTCTATTTTCTGTAATATCCCTTTCTCTCCTCTCTCTCTCTCTCATTCTCCCATTTTGAAGATAATCTTGTTCTTCACCATCCAAATTCAATGTTTGCTGTTTGATGGAAGGTGGAACACAGTTGAGTAAAGTAACCCACCATTTACCTGATGTCCCATTTAGCAGATTTGAGGAGTGGGCTCATTTGGGCTATTTGTTGGCAGATTTGAGGCAGATTTGTTGGCAGAGTGAGCTCATTTGGGCTATGTGACAGTTCCTACATAGCCACAAGAAAGAAACACTTCCTGCAAGAAGGAAAATTGTACAGGTTAATTGGGCCCTGGACACCTAGTTGGTTCATAGATACAGGTATAAACGGTGTTTGAGCATTTTGGATGTTTTAAAAACAGTTTCTAAACAGAGTTTTACACAATAATTAATCATCTGTAACCAGTCCTGACAACAGTGTAGAGAGTGTTCTCATGGATTGAACCCTGTGTCAGAGGATGGTTCTGACTTTAAATGAAGCTCCATGTTCAAGAAGGCTAGCTGGCCCAACCTTGATATTTTTTTTAATGAAATTTCCTGACTCTTAGTCACAGATGTTATTGTCCATGAACCAAGTGCTGATCATGGAACTGTGGGGTTACCACCTAGTAGATCAGCAACGTGAAGGCTGGTCTCTACAATAAAACTTTATCTTAAATTCTTATTTTCTCATTACTTATACCTTGTAATTCTTTTTCACAAATATTTAATATCAGGTTTATTGAGCCTACCAACCCTGCAAAGTATGCAGAACAAATTGTATCATTATATTAAGTGGAAAAACTAAATTCAAAGACATAGCTTATCCAGTGTTATCCTGCTAGTTGGTGAATTCACTTCAGTGCCATGTATCATAATGCTTCCTAGTTGAATAGTAGTTTCCAAATAATAAAATAGAAATTTTTAGTTTAGATCCATATTTCAAGATTCAATTTATATGCTACCATTTCAGGATTGCCAGATAAAATATAGGCTGCTGTATTAGTGTGTTCTCACACTGCTAATAAAGACATACCCAAGACTGGGTAATTTATGAAGAAAGAGGCTTAATTGACTCACAGTTCCACATGGCTGGGGAGGCCTCACAATCATGGTGGAAGGCAAAGGAGGAGCAAAGTCACACCTTACATGGCAGCAGGAAAGAGAGAGCATGTGCAGGGGAACTCCCCCTTATAAAACCATCAGATCTCATGAGACTTACTGTCATGAGAACAGCATGGGAAAGACTTGCCCTCACGATTCAGTTACCTCCCACCAGGTTCCTCCCACGACACATGGGAATTATGGGAGCTACAATTCTAGATTTGGGTGGTGACACAGCCAAACCATATAAGATGCCCAGTTAAACCTGAATTTTACATAAACAAGAAATACTTTTTAGTATATCTCATGCAATGTTTGCATTTTTATTTACTAAATATGGTAATCCTGTATCACTTCCAGGGGTCCTTTTCTAATTTTCATGCTTCTCAACAGAAGGATACATGATGCTCCCTGAATTCCAGGATATTTTTTTCTTTCTATGGTACTTTGTATTTCACTTTACTTTTTGTAAAACTGACTCTTCATTTTTATGAGACTGAAAGATCCTGTAGTAGAGGCATTTAGTTTTAAGTATCTTCATGCTGTATCAGCTGACAGACTGAATCCTTAAATCCAGTATCCTGCTGAATCATACTAGAGCCCAAGGCAAAAATATAGAAGAAAGTATGCCTGTATATGCACTTAGCAGTATATCCCCTCATATTTTGTACCAAATGAAAAAAGTTAATAAAAGCTCTACAATAAAAAAAACTGACTATATAGAAAGATCCACAATGCCCGACCTGTTGGACACCATTGTGTCCTTCCAAGTGGGGGACTCCACCAGTTGAGTAGAAATGACTGTTCTCATTGCATAATAGTGGAGGATTATCAAATAACAGCAGCGTTAATTTAAAATGTTGATATTTTGTCCATCATATTGCATTAATTTTTATCTTAAAAAATATTGTACTAAATTATTATCTTGACTTTTGAGTGTTTTGGTACCCCCTTAAATTTTGTGCTTCTGGTTAAATCTTTTGAGAGAGTGCATGGAGTTATTTCATTTTAGTATCTACTTAATGTTTTTATGTCTAAGTCACCTATGTATTCAGGTTCACCAGCGATTCAAAATCTTGAGGACCTATTGAGTTCTTTTTTTTATAAATGAAGAAACTGACCACAATGGCAAGGTTGAGACCACAATTTCTTACTTGCTGTGATTTCTGCTGACCACTTAGGCTTTCCTGTGGAAGAAGGAATCATTTAACTCAAGCATTCTTGTTGCCTTTGATATCAAAGTTCTTAAGAATAAAGAATGTCATTGGAGCATATTGTGTTCATTATTAGAACCATTAATGCGTGTCGATCATCCCTAGATCACTTCCTTTGAATGTCTGCCAGGTTTTTCGCAGAGGTAAAAATGTAAATGGAAACATAGGTGTCCTTATGTAAATTGCCTTTCCATTTTGCGTAATAGAAAGATTAGTTTTGATTTTTATGGGTAACATTTGAGCCTAGGTCAGTACTTTCTCAAAAAGTTCCACTATTATAATTATCTGCTTTAGTAAAGTTTCTTTTGGGTGTCTACAGATGGCTGTGCTCTGCCTTGAATTGCCCTCTTGACTTCCGATTTGGGAATTAAGATTTTGATAGAAACCTTATCTCACCTTTCTATGTAGTTTGCTTCATTAGAGCTGATAAAGTAAGATCCACAGCAAATACAGAACACTGGAGATGTGACAGACAACCTTGTAAAACTCTTTTTTGGGACAAATTAGGAGTTTGATTGACAGATTGTCCTGTAATTTTGTGAAGCAAAGAGAATTTTCTTATTAACCAATGAGTCTGATAGGCTCAAATGTGATGGGTTTAGTTTAGTTCTGCTTGTATTTGGATGACTTTTTTCTTTCTTTCTTTTTATAGAATGTAAGGCAAGCAGATATATCAGAGTTTGTCCTATAGGAGCCGTGAAGCAAGTATTTTGGAAAATACTGTATTTGAAGCTCTAATTCAGATAAAGTTCTAAAGATTTAGGGAAAAAAAGAGACTCTTTATACTGAGTACTTCAGCAGACTGTTAGGCTAAAACTATAGGCCTCACGAAAGAACCTATGGTGCCATTACTTAAGTAAGCATTCTGAGAAGGACAGACTGGTTAATGTAACAACCAAAAGGAGTAAGAGACCCACACAAAACTAAGGTTGTCAGATTCATCTTGATAAAATGACCGTGTGGAAAGCTGTGGAAAAGATAATTTTGTAGTCTCAAAATATTAGCTCACTAATTATTAATTATGTAGGGCAAAGGTACCTTTACAATAGAGAAATCCAGCAGATAGCACCTTAATCAGTTGATCAGATATCACCACCAATAATGCGGAAAATCATTATTATGTGCCTTCATATGTGATCCTGTGATCCTATGGGAAGTACAGCACCTCTTACAGTATTCTTGACAAAAAATGTTTAATCTGAATTTAATCACAAGGAAGCAATCAGACAAATCAAGATTATGGATGTCCCACAAGACAACTGATACAGATTCTTCAAAATTGTCATTGTGATGAAACACAAGAGCAAAAATTAAAGGAAAATGACAATTAAATGCATTGCATGATCCCTTGTTGCATCTTGGATTGAAAGAAATCTGTTAAGAACATGATTGGGGGCCAGGCATGGTGGCTCATGCCTATAATCCCAACACTTTGGGAGGCGGAAGCCAGAGGATTACTTGAGCTCAGGAGTTTGAGATCAGCCTGGGCACCATAGGGAGACCCTATCTCTGCAAAAAGTAAAAAAGTTAGCCAAGTGTGGTGGCGTGTGCCTGTGGTCCTAGCTACTGGGGTGGCTGAGGTGGGAGGATCACTTGGGCCTGAGAGATTGAAGCTGCAGTATGATTGGGACAAGTAGAGATAGACTGTATCTGAGAAAAAAAAAGATTGTATCAAAGTTAAATTTCTTGGGTATGATAATGATAATGTGGTTTAATAGGAGACTGTCCTAGTACTTAAGAGATGCATGCTGAATACTTAGGGGTAACATGTTATGATGTTTGAAATTTACTTTCAAATGGTTTTGCAAAGAAAAATGTATGTTGAGAGACAACAATGAAGCAAATGTGGTGAAATGTTAGCAATTGATAAATCTGAGTGAAACATTCATGGGTGTACATTCTACTCTTTCTTTTTTTAGTATGTTTGAAAATTTTCCAACAAATAAACATTAGGTTTTTAACCACATATAAGGTGGAAAGTTAAGGGGCCTAGAAACAGAAGTCTCTCAAGAATTCTCTGCTGTCAGCTTTTGCTCTCTTATGCATTGGATTTAGGAGCAGAAAAATAATCAAAGTAAAAAGGAATATTTTAAAAACATAAACCATATGGGATGTAAGAAAACACAGAGAGAGAACATGGACTATCTTAAAGTTAGGGCTATTTTTTTCCGTTCACAGTAAATTAATGGATAATTAACTTAGACTTAATAATGAGAAGAATTGAATATAACTTACTAAAAGTACCAAGATTGGTATGTAATGTAAGGTGGTTAAGATAGCAGAAGAGGCTTCATAATGCCCAACTGAAGCCACTGTACAGACTGTCCAAAGAGACTCATGTGTCAAGGGTAGTTAAAATAAAAGAAGCCAGGACTAGAGCCTCGCTCTCTCATGCTTAACACATGTGTAACACACTTCAAAGTGAGACTGAGGAAGCTTAAATGTGAGATCTACTTAGGGGATAATGAGAAATGAGAGTAATGAGAAACTGAGCAGTCAGAAACTATCTTTGAAGGAAAGAATTTGTAGCTAAGATATTCTTCAAATGACAGATAATTTCTCTAAATGTATGTAATGATAAATTTTAGTTTTGAAAATTAAATAAATTAATAAGATTTTTCTCCTTACATAATTAAGTCTTTTTAAAAATTGAATGTTTACTTTGAAGGATACAAGAAAGATAAATCTGATATAGAGCCCACCCTCAGGGAATTTATATTGTTGAATTATAATATACATGTCTATAAATCATTGTCATCCTACAAGAGACACTGTGTACATTTCACAAAACAGTGGTGGAAAGAGAACAGGCTTTGGAGTCATATAATTAGAACCTGTCATTTGCCATGTGCTTTGTAACCTTGACAAAATAACTTGTCTTGCATTTATTGTTAGCGAAGCAAGGGGCCTCTGTTTTGCTTGAGTCATGAGGACTCATAATGTTTTACATAACACAGGACTGACATGTAGTTAACATTTAAGAGATTATAAACATGATAATATTAGTGATATTGTTGTGACATACTTTTATATAGTTCAGCATTCTTTGTTTTTTTCCAGAACCTGTAGCATGAACTGCCACTTAGTGGCAGCCATCAGAATTACATATGCTACTGTAGAGGATGAAATCACTTGGCCTGATGTGTCCTGTGAGACCACCCTGAGATATTAATCTGTAATCTTTGGATGTGGATATTCAATTTTTCAGAGTCTTCCTCACTATACTTTTAGGTTGGCACATTTTAGCATAGATTTTGTCACCTGTGTAATTCTATATAATTACGTTTTGCCTATTTTTGTTTCTTTATATAGATGTAATCATACTGTGTGTATTCCTCTATGACTTGCTTATTTTGTTTGATAAAAGATAAATTGAGGCACATTAAAAACTTAGAGGATTTATTTAGACAGACAGTGATTCATGAACCAGGCAGCTCCAGACCGTAGATGGTTTGGGGCTCCGCTAAAGGGACACGAGGGGAAGATTTTTACAAGGCAAATGCAGAAGCAAGGCAAAAGAAATATTTGATTGGTTAAAGTGGAGCACTAGCCTTATTTGGATCATCTCAGTGGAAAGTGTCAGTGGAATATCAGGATTCCCTGGCACTTATTTTTTTCTTTGTTTAGCAGTTATATACTCTTATTATCTGATATTTTAATGATTACACTCACTATTTTAATATACACATTTAACAAAATATACAGGTAATCAATATGTACTCTTTTGTCAGACTTACTTCTTTTCTCCCTTCCCTATCAGAAATAATTGTTTTATACAATCGATGTTTACAGCTACCCGTATATATACAAGTGTTTTTGCTTGCATCTCTGTTCTTCCATCTGAGATAATTTTCCTTGCTTCTCCATTGTGTTCTTTAGAATTTTCTTTAATGAGAGGCCTTTTTCAGTTTTTTTCCTTTGCCTATGTTATTGTTTTTTATTGTTTGGGAAGATAGTTTGGCTGAATATTAAATTCTACATTATGAGTTTTTTTTTTTTCAGCTCATTGAGGATATGATTTTACTGCTTCCTGGTACTCTTTCTTGCTATTAAGAGGTTGTTATAAATCTAATTAACATTCTTTCATAGGTGATCAGCCTTTATTTTCTGGCAGGTTTTAATATCTCTTCTCTATCTTTGGTATCATGCAGATTTGTAATGAGACATTGAGATGTTTAATTTTTATTTATTATGCTTTTAATTGAGCTTCTTAAATTTGAGGATTGGTGTTCATCATTTCTCAACATTCTTAGCCAGTATCTCTGTAAATTTTTACTTTCTCATATGCTGATGTGTTCTTCTGGAATTCCAATTACATATGCGTTATTTCCCTCTACATATATTCTACTTAATATCTTGTAACCTATCCGTCATTTTATTTTTTTATTTCAGACAGGATCTCATTGTGTTGCCCAGGCTGGTCTAGAACTCCTGACCTCAAGCAATCCTCTCACCACCTCTGCCTCCCAAAGTGCTGGGACTATAGGCATGAGCCACCGTGCCTGGCCCATGTTTTACACTTTTGATGAAAGGTCATCCAAATTTTATTATGCCAATTTCATCTAAACACAGTAGTTTCCATTGACTATAAGAGTGGGGAGAGAGGAGATAGCAAAGGAGAGACAGAGAAAGACGTTGTTGCCTCAACTTTTATTTTTTCTGCTTCGAGTTTATGCTGGATGTTGGGAAAACTCTGAGTTCTTGCTGCTTGCTATGTTCTGAATGTTGTTGTCCTGCCAAAAGTCAGAAGTTGAAATTGAATAACCACTGTAATAGTATTAAGAGGTAGAGACTTTTGGGAAGTGATTAAAATGATGAGGGCAGAGTGCCCTTTTAAAAGAAGTTGAAGTGAATGCCCCTGTCCCCTTCCACCATGTGAGGATGCAACAGCAAGGCACCTTCTATGAAGCAGAGAGAGAACCTTCATCAGATGTTGAATCTGCTAGTTCCTTGATCTTGGACTTCTCAGCCTCCAGAACTGTGAGAAATAAGTTTCTATTTCTTATGAATTACCCAGTCTAAGGTATTTTGCTATAACAGCAGGAACAGACTAAGACACTGCTCTTCTGGCCTGTGCTAAATAAGGTTTCACGATCCCTTTTTGCTGAAACCTGTCTGGGGGGTCCCTAGCCTGTGATTTGGGTGTCCCCACCCCCAGGATACAGCTTCTCTGAATATTTCTCTCCTCCTCTGTGTGGAGATAGTTTAGATAGTTTTTGACATGTGAGAAATGACTGACTCTCCAGGAGTCTTCTAGATCTTTGGGTGATGGCATAAGTTATATAGCTTTAGTCCTTAATGCTTAAAAGCCTGTTTGTTATAACTCAAAAGCCTGGGTAGGGTTTATAAAACTCAAAGAAAGATTTGATTCTTATTTTCTCAGGATCACTTCTCTGAGGTTGTGAGGTAGACTTTCGTGGCCATTTTGACTGGGGGAAGAGGATATGGCATTCCAAGAACTGAGCTGGGAGTGTGAAACCCCTGTTAGTATATCCTGCTATAGTGATAGTGAAAGAGAAAGTACCACTAGAATTACCATGGAGCCCAGGAATCAAATTAGTCCTCGTTCGAATATGGGGATTTGTGCTTCGTTTTTTTTTTTTTTGTACCAAAGTTGTGAAAATTAATATACATTCTGAGATCCTGGTTCAGTTTTGGTGATGAGTCTTTTTTTTTTTTTTTTTTTTGAGACGAAGTCTTGCTGTGTCACCCAGGCTGGAGTGCAGTGGTGCCATCTCGGCTCACTGCAAGCTCCGCCTCTTGGATTCATGCCATTCTCCTGCCTCAGCCTCCTGAGTAGCTGGGACTGCAGGTGCCCGCTATCACGCCCAGCTAATTTTTTTGTATTTTTAGTAGAGATTTTTAGTAGAGACAGGGTTTCACTGTGTTAGCCAGGATGGTTTCGATCTCCTGACCTCGTGATCCGCCCGCCTCGGCCTCCCAAAGTGCTGGGATTACAGGCATGAGCCACTGCGCCCAGCCTGATGAGTCTTAATATCTTATGATCACTGCCATCTTGTGCATTTCTCTCTCAATGTCGGTAGTGATTATCTCTACATTGTAATGAATTATTATTATTATTATTATTATTATTATTATTATTTAGGCAACCGAAAATTTAGTGCTATATTTTGTAAGAAAAATGGTTCCTTTGCTGCCCTTTAAAAATGTCCTTTGGGAACTGACCTAGCCACTTAAAGTTCTGATTTCAAATAACTCTTCAAAACTGACCTCACTGTTGTTTAGAATAATTCTCACTATCTGATAAGTCATTTTCTTTATTTGTAGAACTGGGACTGAAAATGTAACCTGTTTCATATCCCTGACTTCCCCATAGTAAACATTGTAAGACACTTCTTAACATTTCTGCGTTAGTAAATGAAAGTAAGTGGGAGAAGGAAGGAAATTGGCTAGTTATTATTGCTTAATGAGGGAAATTATTAAGTAAGCTGGTTTAGTGGGGAGATAAAATGGAAGATGTCTTTACCTATCTGGTGTTGGATTTTATGAACTTTAGAGTTCTGTCTGATTCTAGCAGTTCTGAGAAGAAATCTGTGATGCTCTTGTGTTCAGGGAATACAGTTCTGCTTGTTACCATGTGATCTCTACTCATTTACTTTTATTAAGTTCATTGTTTTGTTTCTGATGTATTTTTCCTACAAGTACTTCCTTACTTGTAATGACAGAAGTAGAAAATTATCTGACCAGTGAACTTCATGTATGCTTTTTTAATCTAAATTATATTCCTCAATCCATCATTGGCAAGTGTTATAAACTAGAGTATATCAAAGTATATGGAAAATTTGGTCCTAATTTACTATTTTCTTAAAAATTTTTGTGAAACTGATAGTGAAGCAACTGCTTTCTCTACTTAATGCCATTTTTTCTTGGTTCTAGCAGGTTTTGATTGAAAATGCATAATCCTAAAACAATGTGTTTAAAATGTTATTATGCTTCTCTATCACATTTGCATTTTTAAATATAGAAAAGTTAGCAAAATTATCAGTCTGTAAGTCTAACTAAATTACTTGAATATTAAACGTGTTTATTTTCAATTTATATGGAGATTTAGAGTCATGAGCTCTATTTTACTGGTTCCTCCAGGTAAAATAGGCCAACTAAAAGATTTTGTCAGTTTCATTCCTATTATGATTTAATTTAGTTGGAGAATTTCAGTAGATTATATGTGTTAAAGAAGTTTCTGATAAGAAAAAGTATGCAAAATCTATTAGACATACTGTATGAGGAATGTTTATGAAATAGTTTAAAATATCGACAGTACAGAATTACTAGGTACAGTTTTTTGCCTACAGCAGTTGACTATCATATGATTAGAAATGTTGGAACACATGGTATATCTTTGAAAGAAAAATCTGCAGAAGTCGGTATCTACCCTTGGCAAGTAGCCAAATCCATGTATTATGGCATTTTAATATAATTTTGTTTTTATATCAGATTTTTAAATATTTTTAGCTGTGGGAAATTGCTTTCTCCAGTTGACACATGATTAAATGAGGGCTTTTTCATGTTAGAAATAATTCCAGTATATTTATTTTGGTCCATGAGAATACCTAAATTCGGCCCAAATAATTTACCGTTTATCATATCATTTTGGGTTCATATATAATTGGTTTTTTCAGCAACTTTTAAGAATCACTTTCCCTAATAGCATGAGTATTAACTCCTTGAGGGCATTAGAATGTGACCTGGAAGGAAACAGTCTTCTCCTTGGTTTGAGAAATGGTTCAAATAGAAAACCTCTTTTTAAGTTAAGATTCTTTTTAAGTTGGTCTAAGTGTGTTAGAAATACCAAAGAATTATGGAACCAAAGTAAAGTTTCCAGGGATATCACCCTTCCTTTGTTCTGCCATCATCATATAAATGTGAGTTGCTATTGTGTTTTTTAAAAGCTGCAGATAAGGAGATGCTATGATAGCTCTCTATAATTTTTCAGTTATAAGTTTTTTTCCATTAGGTTAAGTTTTTTGAGTTTTGTTTTGTTTTTCAAATCAAAATCTCTACCAGCTTACTGGGACATAGATTAAGAAATTAAAGAATGTGAGTTGTGTTTTCCTTGCCAAAATGGAGTCTTTTCTCAAATTTACATGGAGCCAAATTGCAGACACATCCACAGACAGGATGAGTATCAGTCTAAGAAAGCAGTCTTGGGTCCTTTTTTTTTTTTTTTTCCCCATGAAAACAAGCAAGTTCACAAGTATGAAGAATATAGAAGCACCTTTACCTCAGCTAAGGGGCTCAAGGAAGGTTTATTGGATGTGACTTTCTTGGAGCTATCTGGGCTTCAAAATATACTTAAATATTCATATGCATAAAAGAAGGTGGGGGAATTTTAGCTGCAGATGTTGGTAAAGCAGAAGAGAGGAGAGAGCAAGGTAGAATCAGAAGACTGAGTGTTCCGATGTGACCAAACATCTGTTGTAGAAAATCTGGTCATGAAGAGATACCTTGGGTTATACTTCATGTTCTTTATAAAATACTACAGCAGATGAATAAATATGTTAATAGCATGTTATTTGTATATGTGTATGTATATGTGTGTGTGTGTGTGTGTGAATGCTGTTCTTCTGGTAAAACATGTTAATTGTCTATGTTCATTTATTGAAGAATGTGTTTAGTATCTGAATAATTTTGCATGGTGGGATCTGTAATGTTATATTTTCTCCTTTAAGCATTGAAATTCATCATGTAAGGCAGTGGTCCCCAACCTTTTTGGCACCAGGGACTGGTTTTGTGGAAGACAATTCTTCTGTGGACTCGGGGTCGGGGAGCGGTTGGTTTCAGAATGGAACCGTTTCACCTTAGATCATCAGGTGTTAAGTTCTTATAAGGGGCATGCAACCTAGATCCCTCACTTGAGCAGTTCATAACAGGGTTCATGCTCCTGTGAGAATCTTTTATTATTATTATTATTATTATTATTATTATTATTATTATTCTACTTTACGTTCTGGGATACATGTGCAGAACGTGCAGGTTTGTTACATAGGTATAAACATGCCATGGTGGTTTGCTGCACCCATCAACCCGTCATCTACATTAGGTATTTATCCTAATGCTATCCGTCCACTGTAAGAATCTTATGCCCCTGCTGCTGCTGCTGATCTGATGGGAGGCTTAGCTCAGGTCATAATACTTGGTTGCCCACTGCTTACCTCCTGCTGAGTAGCCTGGTTCCTAATATGTTGGGGACTCCTTGTGTAAGGACTTTTTTACAGTTTAAAAGAAATCTGTCTAACTTCTCATCAACATTTCTTCCCCTACGGTTTTCCTTATTCCCAATTGGTTTTCAAATGCAATGATAAGTATTACTAATTAATATTATTTATGTAGGCTCTAGGCGAAAAAATCAGTTAGCAAATTGATATTTGTTTATAAACAACATTTTTGGGCAGAGGTGCTCTTGTGAATGCCAGAGCACTGCTGCTTTGAGTTGATTTAAGAAAATAAATAGTAAGGAGCATCTAGAAATTCAAGTCCAACTGATTTACCATTTACTCTATTATTTTGGGTCTGTACAGATTTAGCTCATTAAACACCTTTTAAGAATCTCTTTTTGCTAAAAGTAGATGGAGAAAAAAGTACCAAAACAGTCTTTGAAAAAAATTACTATTTGCAAAAAAGATTACAGAAGAAGCAAAACACTGAATTCAAAATAATTATAATTTGAGTGGAGCCTCTTATAGTTTCTGAAGTACCAGTGCAAAATGATAGGAATAGAGAGAGAATATTTTAAGTGTAGACAAATTAATGCCAATCAAAGTGAGTTAGAATGTGTTTGTGTTTTTTGTTTATACATGCTTATCTTCTTATTCTGCTAGTATGTGAAACATGCTTTTAAGTGCCAGGGATTTAAAGATAAATGTAACAACCTCCATTCTGAAGGAGCTGACATTCTAGTAGGAGAAACACATTTTTAAACCAATAATTAAAACACAGAGAGTGAGTCAAACGTATTGAGCTCTGCTGGAAGTATATCAGAGAGCAAGTCAATCAACTCAACTTGGGATGGGAGTAGTGAGGTCAGAAATGATTCACAGAGGTGTGAGGTTTACACTGAAGCTTGAAGGATAAGGGGGACTTTCCCATGTGGACACTGGAGGAGAGCAGTGCAGGCCTGGGGCACAGAACAACGTATAGTCTGGTTGCTAGAATCTGACAGGAGGATGAGTGTTAGAAAGTGACTGAAGCAAACAGGTTCAGGTGGGTCTTACAGAGATTAGGATGCCATCTTGAGGTGTTTGAAAATTTCTGCAGAGGCTCCGCATTGCCTTCAGATTAATTAGGCAAGTAACCTGCCCAGATCTGTTTTTAGAAATAGAACTCCTGTAGATGTGTAGAAGAGTGATGGGAAAGAGAAAGGACTGATGTCCTTCTTTTCATTGAAAAAAATATTGTTTAGGTCCTACAATGGCTTAGGTATGGTTTGAGACTCTGGGGTTACAAAGCAAAGAAAACCTGGCCTCTGCCCTGCTCAGAGAACAGCAGGGATACAGCATGTTAGCAAATAAGAATATAGTGTGGAAAGGTCTGTAGTCAATAGCAGTCATTTTGACAATAGGAAAAGGAATGTGTGAAACTTCTGGGTCTGTGTGTGTGTTGGGGTTGGTGGGTCAAGGGAGGGGATCCAAAGATGGTTTCACTAAGAAGGGAAAAACACTGGACCTGAGACTTGAATGCAAGTAGAATTTTGCCAGGCAGATGATCTGTTCTTCCAGGTAGATAATCCATCCTGGGCAGACAAAACCAGGCTGTAGAAGGAACACCATGTGTGGAGCAATAGAAATATCTCATTGTTACTGGAGTATAATGCGTGCAAGAAGCAGGCAAGGTAGACAGGGGCCACCGTGAAGGAAACTCTGAATAGGGGAATGATATCTTCACATTTCCATGTTAGGACAAATAGGAGAAGTTTAATATCAGGATGTAAGAAAATTAATGGAGGGAGACAATTCAGGTGTTCCAGGCAAGGGATGACAATACCTAGTTTGGAGGCAGGGATAAGGAGAAAGTATTAAGGGAAAATAATTCAAAATTAGAAGGAGATAGAATTAATGATTTGATGTGGGGAGTAAAAAAAAAAAAAGAATGGCTGAAGTTTCTTGTTTGTGTAATTGGGTGGTACCATTCAATGAATAAGCAATCATCTTGAATTTTGGGGGATATCCTTGAGTTTATATCTACCTGGCTATTGAATGTACGGAGTAGAACCTGGGAGAGAAATCTGAGCCAGGCATTCAGGATATGTCAATGTATAGGTGACTGTTACAGCCTTGGGTGTGGATATATTCTCAGGATTGCTATGGCATGAGGGCCCAGATGTAACCCCAATAAATGTCATTTGTAAGGGGTAGGCAGAGGAAGCAGAAACCCTAGAGAAAATGAAGAAGATGAATCATTTGAAAAATAGGCAAAGTTGTCACCTGAGGCCAAAGGAAGAGAAAATTTCAAGCAAGAGCTTGCCAGGTCCTTCAGAGAGTTATGGAGGTTAAGGACTATGGGAAGCAGTTTGCATTTAGCATTAGGAGGATCTTGCAAAAGAAGACTCTTTTCTTAGCAAAAGACATGGTGGGTTGCCAGGCGCAGTGGCTCACACCTGTAATCCCACATTTTGAGAGGCCGAGGCAGGTGGGTCACTTGACCCCAGGAGTTGGAGGCCAGCCTGGGCAACATAGTGAGACCTCATCTGTACAGAAAACAGAAAAATTAGCTTGATGTGGTGACATGTGCCTATAGTCCCAACTACTTGGCAGGATGAGGCAGGAGGATCGCTTGAGCCCAGGAGGCAGAGGTTGCAGTGAGCTGAGATGACGCTACTGCACTGCAGCCTGGGTGACAGAGTACCCTGTCTCAAACAAACAAACAAAAAATGATAGGGTGGGGGACTAAACCCAGATTATAATATACTGAGGAGTTTCACTTTGTTTAGTCTTTCAAAGTGGGAGAAACTTAAACGTGTTTAGGGGCTGAGCCAAAGGAGATAAGAGAGAGATGTAAGTGAGAGGAAGGAGAAATTCATGGAAGAAGTTCAGGAAGAATTCAGAAGGCATGCAAATTGCACACTGAATCACTAGTAAGTAAGTAGTTAAGAATAAGGTAATATCAGAAGGAATCAACCTGAAGGAGGCGGGGAGTAGATGACTTCTAGCTCTAAGAAAGAAGATGGATGGTGATTAAACATTTCTAAGAGTTTGTGGAGTGTTAGAAGCTGAGAGAATGCAGGCTTGAGATCCTCTAATTATTCTTTGAAGCCAATCAAATTGTGAGATAAAAACCTGAGCCAGAGAAGCAATTGGGTAGGGCCCTTGGGACAGGAGCTAAAATTTGGAAGAGCTGCTATTAGAAGTGGCAGAGGGAGCTGACGAGCAGAATGTAGAATTGCTGAGTGGTTTTGAGAGCTTGGAAACTATAAATTTGTAGTGGCATCGGTCCACATGATTGTTGTATTTCCTCCAGCAGAAGTCAGCAGTCCAGTTATGAGAACTCAAAAAATGCTGATTGAAACTGAAACTGGAGGGGCTGTGACTCCAAGATGGTATAAGACACCTATCAAATTTCATAAATTCAGATTTGTAGATGACAATAGACTGAATTATTTTGTGATTTCTAAAATTAGCGAATGCTGTATCTCAGGTGCTAAATGGACAAAACTTGTTTTCTATGTAATGTTTCCTATCCAGGAATATCCTCCGTTACTTAAACACTGTAATCACTACCTCCATGCCTTGCCCTTTCCCCAGTGGTCCCCCTTTCCCCTATGGTGAGTGTGCACACACACACATACTAAATATGGCATGATCTTAATTCTTCCACTGCCTACTTTGTGCATAAAATATTCTTATTTCAGTTAGATCATTTCATCTGAGTATTAAAGATTTCTCAATTGGCCACATATGAATACAAGATTACTCCTGATAAATGATTATCTTGCAGGGAGATGAATGCTCATTCTCAATGAGTTACTAAATCTGAGGCAATTCTTACCCAAGTTTAGTTCTTATGTGGCTCTCTCCGTAAAATTTGTCATAAGCTTTTATTTTCCCTCTTAGATAGGCAACTTGATCTCCTCTTTATGGCTCTTTTTCATATTTTGTCCATATTGCACTTACCACAGAATTTCATGGTTCTTTTTATGCAATTTTGGATTCCATGAGAGTGGGGACTGAGTCTTACTCATCTTTGTATTTCCAATGTCTCCCTGTTGCCTAGTGCCAATTGCACACTAAATCAGTAGTAAGTAAATGTTAACTTCATGAATGATGCATTACTTCTTCAAAATAAAGGCTACGTGTAAGTGAGGGGAAAAATTAAACTTTCTTTATGACTACCTGTAATTTATCTTTGTCCCCTCTTCCCACCGGCAATATCTTCTGGTTTACCTTTTTAACCTTTGACCAATTGAAGAGATGTTTATCTCTTGAATAATATCAGGCCCAATTGTACTAGGCATTGGAATAGGAAAGAAAAAAAGGTATGATATCTACACACAATCCAAAAGCCCACACAAAATCTTTTACCAATGTTATTGATAAGCAAAAAGAGAGAGAGATAGAGTTTTAAATTCTCCATGCTTAAATTCTATGGATAATGCAAATTTAGAGTGAAGCCAGTGAAAAATTGGCCAGATGTGTGAGAGAAGGAGAAAAAGGGGAGAAGTAAAGAGTTTGTATAAATATCAGTAATCTTGACATTTGTAGTCTGAAATGTATTTTCTTGGTTGACTTTGTTTTACTTTTGTTTGTAAGATATCTCCAATTAGCTAGGGTATGTTTTAAAAATAACTTTAGACAAATTACTGAATAACACATTATCCTACCAACAATCTTGTCCTTTTGATTTAGAATCTTTAAGTTATCTTTGCATTTATAAAGTCCTGGTCCTGAGAACTTTCTTAGGAAGTTACAAAAATAGACAAAAAATTGTAGAAAACTAAAACGAGGTAACTTAAAATCCAAGTAGTATACAGTTACAAATAGTTTTAATAGCTCTTGAGTATTTATCTTGGAAGTGTTGTGCCCAGATTATTGATAGTCTAGGCATAGATAATGTATTTCTTAGCAACTCATCCAGTTCGTACTGGACCTAAAATTACATGTAATGCTTCTCTTTATCCCAACATTTGAGGTTTCATTTTATTCAAGAAACATTGTATGAAATAAATGTGTAGGTGGTCCTGTTAGATCATTTATTTTGAGGAAGAAGGGTGCTACTAAGATACCTGTCCAGGAGTATCTTATCAAATTGATTTCATGACTTTCTCTTGAAATATATAATTCACAAGTACAGTACATTTTCTGAAGCAGGTAATTGCTGGACAATGATAAGCTCCAGAATAATGACATAATCTCATCAGTGTGCAGTTATCATCTATGGCAGCTTTTCCAAAAGTGGCATGCCACTTTATTCTCATGCATGATTACTAATAGGTGATCATGCCAACATTCAAAAACACAGTGTTTTTGGCTGATGTATCTGATTCTGTGAAGGTGGGTGGTGGGGAGATAAGGAGCAACATGCCATGACGTAGAGGCAGAGATCAGGGAGGAGGCTCTTCCAAATAACGCATGAGAGAAAGCAGTGGCTGATCCTCTTACCTCCTCCTACAAAAAATACAGCCTTGGCTTGCCAGCACCTGCTATGTATTATGTGCAAATAACCAATTTCCATAGAGTCAGAATGAAATAATGTATACTTATAAGAGATTACACTGAATGTAATTATCCGTCTTAAAAACGCCAAAGACATTTCAAGATTTTTCCATGTTTTGTGATTAACATTATGATTATCATCTTAAAAGAGACATATTTAGTTCATAGAGAATTAAGTTATGGCAACTTTGATAATACTATAAGTTAATATAGCATTTCTGATCACTCTAATTTTTAAATGTTATTACCCTTTGAAAGATTGGATGATGTTATCTAATCATCAAAATGAGTTTCTTGGAATTTGAAATTAATGTTACCTTTTCTTTAAATATACAATTTTAAGTTATAGTTTTGAAGTAATTAATAAGTTAAAATCTGGTTTCAAAATAACATCAATAATATTCTGGATTCATCAAATCTTCCTTTTTTCTATCTTAAGAAAATGTGGAATGATCAAAGCAATTTTTCATACTAACAGAAATACGAGGTTTCCTGTCGAGTTTAGACCACATTCCTTATAATAGCCACTCACAGAAATTTCTGGGATTACCAAGCTCTCTAAGTTTTTGCATTTGGGCTTTATCCACAGTGCAAATTTAATATAATTATGAACTTTTTTCTGAAGAATCAGTTTTATGTATTAGTATGTATCTTTTTTGGTGTAAGGAAGGTCCCACTAAGTACCACATTGTGTGTTTGTATGGATTGGCTGCAGAAGCTATTCAGCTATTTCTTTGACTGTAGTCCTTTGTCTGGATAGTGTGAGGAAGAGATGAATATTTTAGAACTTACTTCTTTGCCTCCATTCTGATGCTTCCCAAAATAATTCACCTAAAGAATTTCATTTTATGGGAGATCAGGTATGTCCAACTTATTATAAAGTTTAGAGTGATTGATTGGAGAGGAAATAACCATCTTATCCTTCTGCTTCTGAAGTCCATAAGCCCTACATCGAAAATTAAGAAGAACAGGAATGCCAAATGCACATGTCACCTTTTAGAACAAAGACCTTTTTTCCCTCGCCTTTTCTCTGGATTTTCCAAAATTCCATGTGTAGCCTAAGTTCTTTGTTGTTTACTCAGTAAGAAATTTTTAGGAGTGTAAGGAATTATGAAGCAAGATAGACACAAAAATCTAGATTTGTTCACTTCACTACAGATAAGTGTACTTTAAGATGTTAGTGGAGTACTGAATCTCTTATAAACATGGTTTCATTCCCAAGGATATTAGTTAAGGTGGTTTCTCATCAGGATCCAGATGCTTGCATAATTCTTACCCTTTTACATGTAAGGGTGAAATTACCAGGAACAGAAACAGCACTTGGGAGTAAATATTCCCCTTGTTCCCACCTTCACTCCTAGTTCGTATTGAAAGTTTTCCCCTTTAAATATGAAGGAGCTGTTATAAGGAGTGTTTTGTGGGTCTTAGCCCCTCTCAGAACTACCACCAGCTTTTTTTCTCCAAATCTATGCTAAATAAACAGACGACTTATAAGAGCTATGGGCCAGCTATGTCAGCACAGCAGTAAGATGATATCCATTGGTACTCTTCCTTCCACCTGATTGATGTCCCCAGATCCCTTCTTCAAAGAAATTCTGAAGCTACCACTACATATATTACTACCCTTTTTGAGGCTGTGAGTTTCTGATCAGATTTCTTTGGAACATAAGGGATAACAGCAATACTTTTTATTTAAACATATAATGACAAAAATATATTTAGATGATGTCATTATTAAAATACAAATTTATTAAACACTACAAATTCCATAGCAGCTGTTTTTGTCAATAAGGAAGAGAAAGAAAAGCAAATGCAGGAAAGACTTAATTTGTAAGTGGGGGACAAAGCATCTTCATCTGAGGATTTCTGCAGAAGAAGCTGCCAACCTGTGGGGAATTCAGGAGCCTGGAGGATGTTGGAATTAGGATTGGAAAGCAGCGGATACATCAATATAGTACACATACTACACATACATATGGTTTTCAAATGTTCTACTTCATGGAAAATTTCTTCCAATATTTACTCTTGTCACACTGTTAGTCCTCTGTGGTATCTCTCCTGATACAACTGGTTTTCTTTCCTTCGGTACACTGAGCTGGGCCCATTTTGGAAAGAGAACTCTGTTATTATCCCAGAAAGAGTGGCTGCAGTTCAGATACGAGGTTTTGGGGGAAAAATTAGTTGGATTTTTATGTGTCTTTTTCTGAAATTATATCTATCTGTTATTTAAAAACTTATGGTTAGAAATAAAACTATGTCCCCGGTTTAAGAAAACCTCATGTATTAAATTATAGAAGTAAAAACCAGAGAAAGTGAATAGGGAATTATTTGCATTATGAAATAATTTCTTAAAACAAAACAGAGGATTCACTCTGGCTCTCCTGATGGATTCTCTCTATTTACAACTCCATATATGTTCATATGTTTGCTTCAATTTTGAGATGAAATACAAGAGTTTGGGGGTTTTTTGTTCACATAATTTCCCTTTAGTGGAATATTGTGGTCTTTTAGCAAATACTAGAGTTGTTTGCCATTGGCATTATCTTGAGAATCACTATTTATTGTTTTTTGCCATTTTTGGAAAAAATGAAGCTAGATTTTTGGGCTTTTCTAAGTAATGGTAATATATCTTCAAAACAGCTAATAAGGACAGCCAATGTTTAACCTTACCTTACTGCCAGTACTTAAATTTGTAGTATTAGAACATTACAAATTATTTAAAAATATATATTCTTCCAAGTGTACTGAGGCATTAATAGAGCAGCTGGTATTTACTGAACACCTACTGTGTATTGGACTTCTGCTGAATGTTTTACGTGTGCCAACTCGTTTGACTCATTTTTACAGACAAGGAAATGGGAGCATAAAAATTAAAATACATTTGAAATTTTACGGTCAGTAAGAATAGATATGGAATTCTAGCTGAGATATTTGACTCCAAAGCCTACATTTTTTTTGTGTTTTCTTCTTTTTTTATGTTTTTCTCTTCCTTTTCTTTGCTTTCCTATAGACCAACGTTTTTTCCTTCCTTTCTTCTCAGCTCTCCATTTCTTTCTTTCTCTCTTCCAGCAGATCTCTGCATGCTGTCTTGATTCCTGTCATCATGGTAGGCACTGATAATTCAGTGCTGTTCTCAGGGAATTTAAAATTCAGTCTCCAAAATGCACTGTTCATTTGTGCTCTGATTGAATGACTGAATGGAGTAAATAAAATAAATACTTCAGATTTCTCTCATAATTTCAAATAGTTTATTATTGCTGCTTATAAGTAAGGCTAACATGGCACATAGAATTCAAATGCATAAACTATGAATATTTAAATACAGTGTACTAATATCTCATTCATGGCCACTTCTCCCATGCATAGTACTAGTTGGAGACCCCTGAAAGAAAAAAAAGAGCCAAACTTGATATAAAAAATTTTAGATACACAAATAGAAAAAGATAAAGAGGAGGTGGTTTATGGGAGAAGTTTAAAATTTACTTCAAAAATTTCACTATTTTTGATGCTTTTCCTTCATCTTTTACGAATAATGCTTTTAAAATTGTCATCATAGTGCTTGTACAGTTTTACTATTTGCCTTCGTATTCCTCTAGAATCTTCAGTGATCATATTAATGACGATTATTGTTTCCCAATATTGCGTTGGAGTGGGTATTTATCACACTTTACTTAACCATTTCCATTTCTCTCTTTGAAGGCCCTTAAAATTCTTATTTTTCCCATTGCTAATATGACATTCCTTTCTTTTGGTTCCATGTTTCTATGCCAGGTTAGAGGTAAACTGATGCAGAACATCCAAATGGAGATGTTCTTATGCATATTTAGAAATATGGAGTGTGAGTGAGAGCTGGCAGTGTAAACTTCAATGGTCATAGTGATGTTTTCACAGCCTGACCTGGGAAATCAGATACTTCTTTGTATGGTAAGACCATCATTATTACATAGTTAAATAAAATGTCTGTCAAGAGGAAGTAATAATGAAGGCAAAGGTGTTTTGTAAATCATTGTTTACTGAAAGCCCACTGAAATGCAGACATTTTTGTACTTGCTAATCAAATCCATTAGAAAATAAAATTTCTCTAAAATAATTTTTAAGGAGAAAATACTATTTACATACTTTTTCAATGTTTGTTATACATACAACATATTATATAGAGCAAAATATTATTTATTCCCTTAAAAAGAACACATTTTCCTAAATAGTGTTCATTTTGGTTAATGTCTATTAAGAAGAGAGCATTAGTGTATTAAGTAATTAGGGGTTTCTGTTCTTTTATACATAACACTAGTAACAAACACAGATTTTGGTCTATGGTGGTCATTACTATCTGTAAGAGATAATTTTGATTTAACAGAGCTGTGTGAATTCTTCACACTTTTGCATTTCTTAAAAAGGACTTTCAGGCTGGGCACGGTGGCTCATGCCTGTAATCCCAACACTTTGGGAGGCTGATGCGGGCGGATCACCTGAGGTCAGGAGTTCGAGACCAGCCTGACCAACATGGAGAAACCCCGTCTGTACTAAAAATACAAAATTAGCTGGGCGTGGTGGCACATGCCTGTAATCCCAGCTACTAGGGAGGCTGAGGCAGGAGAATCGCTTGAACCTGGGAGGCGGAGGTTGCGACGAGCCGAGATCATGCCATTGCACTCCAGCCTGGGCAACAAGAGTGAAACTCCGCCTAAAAAAAAAAAATAGGACTTTCTTCAGTCAAGGTTAATATAAAATAATTCATTTGGGAAGGACTCATGGTTATCCTCCTAGTAGAATACTAAATTGAATATGATTGTACATGCAAATTTATGTGTCAATTACTCTTAAATAATTAAAATGAGTTTATACAAATAAAACCCTGAAATTTAGCCTTTACATTTATTGAGATAATTTTTAGAAATTATAAGAGAAAGCTATAAGTTATAATGAAACCATAATTACTGTAGCCATATAATAATTAGCATTCATAATTATAACAAATACTATAATAATTATTTTTTTCTTACTGATCAATCAGTGTTTGAAATTTCCTCTGTAGTAAAGATTTGTATTTTGATGAAAAAGTGGTCTCTTGCTGCTCTGAGAATATAAGGGAATACACAGTGGTGATTAGTTGGTAAGAAGTAAATCCCACCCTGTTTTTTATCCCCCAATGGAATGTTTTATTAGAATTTTCCTTCTAAGGTGTAGGTTCTCATTATTAAAACCAATAATGCCCATGTAAGTTATCTTTTCATAGAAGCATCCACCTCACTGCAATTTTAAATCATTTATAGTCATCCTATTAATGAGGACTCTGGAGGTCTCTTCATTTGTGATTTTGGTAACTGAATTGTTGGGCTGGTTGCAAATTTTTCACAAATCACTCTTATAGCAAAATATTATTACCAAACAGTCACAGATTTATTTATAAGAGAATTCAGAACTTCCACTGGTGAATAGTCAAGGAAACACGTTTATTAAGATTCATTAGATGCTCAAGGAGCCTTTTAATGTAACCAGGAAGTAATAATTTACTGGGGTTAGAAATAACTTGAACAAAGAAGTTTGTGTCAGAATAGATATAAAACAAGCATAGATTTAAACCTGCAAATTGTTCCTATTCCTGTTTGAAATATGTTATTTATTTCAGTAGCAGAGTTGAGAATTGCTTAGAGATGTATATGAAAACTATGTTTCTTGAGTTTTGCTATTTTTCTAAAATTTGAAGGTTTAGAAAGACTTGAAAAATTCAGAGCAATGAAAAAAATTACTTATTCTATCTTCCTTTTTCAGAAACAAAATCTAAATGAGAAATATATTAAAATGAGGACCAGAACTTCAAAGTCAGTCTTTTAGATTAGGACACAATAATATAGTGTTATTAATTGAACTTACAAGAGCTATCCTAATCTCAGCACACCTGGCTAATGTGGTTGTGCCATCTTTGAGCCCATAAATCTTATGCCGTTAGAACACAATTGACAGTCTATAAAAGTTAAAAAAATAAAGTAGGATATTAAAGCAGACATTCTTTAACATTTATCAACCTAGAAGTTAATAAATGTTCTTTTAAGGCAGCATTGGAAAAGAATTGGTTTGAGATATTTTCAGCATACAGAAAAGCTGTCTTTACAAATGAGCTTGTTCTGGGTTTTTACATTTTTACTACCCAAGTTAAAATCTTGAAAAGATACTTTTCGTTTTCTTTATTCATTTAAATTGAATTGTATATAATAACAGCCCCTGACATCTTATTCAAAGGCGTAGTAATCCTTCTATTTAGAGGCATGTCCTAAAATTATATTACTATATCCAGATACTTTTGAATATCATTATTATTTTCCACTCCCACTCAGAGCTTCTTGATTACTAAGATTTGAGATTTTCTGTTAATTTTAAGGTTTATGCGTCTTGGGTTAGAATTTAGAGTTCGCATGTGCATATGAAAGGGAGATTTTTTTTTTCCTGTCATTTCTTTCCTAATCCAAGTCTCAGTTTTGACTTCACCAAACCTGTTTAATGTTTTCTTTCTCTCCCACGATAAAAATTATATTTTAAAAGTAAATTATATTTATTATTATGTTCATGGTTATATAAACGTGTATGACAAAGTCTTAAAGGAAACATTAAAAATAAAAGCAGTTTATGTATGATTATTCTTCCTTTGAAACAATTTTTTCTTTTAAAATGCTCTTTTAATAAAAGTCATAAAAAATGTAATTGTTTATAGAGACTTATTGGAACTTGTATAGATTATCACATTGGTCACTTTTTATTAGATTATTAAGTAAATGTGGTTAAAAAATGGGTTATTTAGATTAAAAAAAGAACTGCAGCAGCCTCTTGAAAAACCTTATTTAAAAATGGTAATTTAACCATTATTTTAGATGTAAAAGATCTTAGTTTACCTGCCAATAATTTTTTTTATTTATTTTGAAAATCTTTGTTCTATTCAGGTTTTAGAATTGATTTTAGCAATCTATTATGGTAATGAATTACTGCTATAAGGAATGCAATTTGATATATTCTCAGGAGTTATGTAACTACCATGACATATTTTTACTCAGTAATTTTCATCTCAGTAGAGACATATTTAAATAAGTAATGTTATTCAAAATGATTCTTGAAGTCTTTTGACTCATTTTCACTGTATAGAAAATATTAAGGTTAAATCTGCAAAGTGATTGAAGCTAAATGGGAGCCTACTTTGATTCTAAAGGAAAATGATATTCAATTAGACAATTTCATACCTGTGAGACTTTTCAACAGATAGTGGTAGGTTGTCTATTTTAAGAGTGTAAATCAGACTACAGATGAATTCCTTAGAAATATGTGTATGCAACCCTGCTTGAAGATGCATTCCCTTAATTTACAATACTGTCATCCTGTGAGTGACAACTAGTGAATACATTGCATTGATTTCATAATACTTGACAGCCTATACAACTATAGAACAAATTGGTAAAATCCCAGTTCTTGCAAAGACAGTGCTGAAAGAACCTTTCTTTTGGTTTCCTCATTTTTAATTCACGTTCTCCATCAGGATGCAATAACAGTAGATTGATTGCTTACCATCAAAAGAAAATACTTAAATTCAGATTTTCCACTAATGATAGTCAAGACTGTTGAATGAGTTTTTAAGTCAACCTATTTGATACAATTCTCTGAGTATGTAATTCTCAGTCATAATTGGTATAAAATCTACCTAAAAATCATGTCAACCAAAAAATCCCATTTAAATAGTTAGGGAAGTGAATTCCTACATACCATGAACATAAATGTAGTAATTGAGCTTGGTTGGGCTCGTTATTTTGTTGCACATATTTAAATATCTAGTTGTTCCTGTTGAAGTTATATATACTTTTGAAAAGTTTGTTTTCCTTACAGTATATTTCCTATAGAAATATACATGGGTAGCTGTACTCCCTGGTGTTTCCCAGTTGCTTTCTTTAGCTAGTGTTGAGTGATCTATATCTCATTAAAATTTTAAACTTCTTGAAATAAAATTGTGCTGTAGATCTTCACATAATTTTTAACTGTGTTTTGTAGACTCTTGTTGAATTTGGTATTTTAATCAGCTATCATGACAAATCATCAGAAATGTGTTTAGGAGAAGCTCTCTTGGTTGCTGTTTTTATCATAGAGTTTCTATGTGCCCCAGGACAAGTTATAATAAGGTGACAAATTATTGTTGGTATATTAACCCTTTCACTTTTCATCTGTTTTATAACCTTCTTTTGTAATGTAATAGCATTTTTGGTACTGAAACTGAGGTAGGCTAGTTGACTAAAAAATCCCTAGTAGCACAACTGACTGGTCATATTAGAGAAAATGATGCCTCAAATGAGGAACATTGGCCTCCATCACAGATGGAAATCCAGTGAAAACAAAAAATAATTACTGAAAGATGGTAACATTTTCTGATAAATTCAGGATTAAAGACAAATTCTTTTTTTTTTTTTTAAAGATGGAGTCTTGCTCTGTTGCCCAGGCTGGAATGCAGTGGCATGATCTCGGCTCACTGCAACCTCTGCCTCGCATGTTCAAGCTATTCTTGTGCTTCAGCCTCCCCAGTAGCTAGGATTATAGGCATGCACCACCACGCCCAGCTAATTTCTATATTTTTAGTAGAGACATGGTTTCACCTTGTTGGCCAGCCTGGTCTCAAACTCCTGAACTCAAGTTATCCACCTGCCACAGCCTCCCAAAGTGCTAGGGTTATAGACATGAGGCACTGCACCCAGTGAGAGATTCTTAATAATTAACTGATATGTAGAGAAAACAAAAAAAGTATTGTTTTATGAAAATGTACAACTCTGATTTGAAAATCCTACCAGGGGGTTATTATTCAAAGATTTTGTCACTGTTTGGATGGATTTATACATAGCATATTAAAAAATTAATTCTTAATTCATGCTTGTTTTTTATTAGATTAATTTCATTGAAAGCTATCGGCATTTGGGAAGTTTTCTTTTAATGTTTAAAATTATGCTTTCAAGTTTACATCACATTACCTATAGATTTTTTGAAGCAGAATTTTAAAAAATCTATTAAAGATTTTTTTAATTGGAAACAATACCATGCTTCAGAATTTCCCCCTTCCTAGCTCCTTCCATGTCCTAAGCACTCTCTTTTCTCATCATCTTTTTAATAAAAGCACCTCCTTTTCCCCAAGAAAACAACCATTATGTGTCGATAATCTTTGAAACCCAAAGTCCTGTCAGTTATGCCAATTTGACTGTGCATTTTATTTATATGAGTAAGAGAAGAGCACTAATGGTAATTTCAAAAAGGGAATAAAAAATGCATAAGCCCCTTGTGCCAGCACAGCTTTTCTACACCATTTTCTTTCTTACTATGTTTTGAACAGGATAATGATGGTGGTTTGATGTTAATCATCATTGTAGTTCTTGAGTATCAGAATTTATCACTGTGGGCCCCATCATAGCCTTAATTTCTACTATAGTGAGGATGATAGGCAATTTGAAAGCACTTCTACAAAGACATAAGTGTTGGTGTCTTCCAAATTTATAATTACTTTCTTAGACAAAACTGGCTTTAGAAAATTTCATATGCATATCTTTCTCCTTATTCTTGTTTGCACAAGCAAACTAAAAAACAAAACATACACATAAACAACAACAACATCAAGTATAATATACAGAAGCAAAGACAAGATTGAAATTGTATTAGGAACCCAAGGGTTTCTGGTGACTTTAAATGGAAATTTTTTGATGTTTATAGTAGTATTCAGTGAATACTGAGATTTTTTCTTTTATTTTTGCTTTTACTTTTAGTTGACACGATATTTTCTTTTGACTCTCAATGGCGTTTTTTTCTTCTTTTTTTTCTTTTTTGCTAAATGTATCTTTAGGTGAATTAAAGAATAGACTAAACCTTTTTATCAAAAATATTGTGCTGTGAAAGCTTTTTAAAGTCAGTGAGCTTTGTCATCTGACCCTTCTTTTAGAAAATAGGCCTTTAGCTGACTCATGTTATATATGTATGTATATATATATAGAGAGAGAGAGAGAGACAGGCAGAGACAGAGAGATAATCTTATATAGCATGAGTTGCTCCAAGAATTAATGATATATACACACATATATAAAATAACCTATGCCTGATGGTAAAAATATAAACTGTCAATTTCTTCTTTTAGGGTCTTAGCTATCTAGAATGTTAATAAAATCATGTTTAATCTGAAGTAAATATAGTCTGATTTGAATTGGATGAAATTTTTAGGTTTATTTCACAGGCGATTTTTTAAAAAATGCTTAGTGGTTTAACAAAAGAAACTGAATCTTAAATGAAAATAGAGGGAAGTGAGTGAACCTGATCTAGTTTCACCTACAAGACCTCCAAAATAGTTTCTAAGAAAATGTGCCTTTGGACCGATGTCTCATATGCCAGGTTCTAGCCTAGTGCCCAATTTTTTTTTTGCCTGATTTTTAAACTGATCAAATTAGAGGCTAAATTATGCTCTGTATTTTAGTTAAGCCATGTGCTATTAGCAGGGCACCTTAGGACTATCTCTAGTCTACAGCTGGCCAGAAACTACTTGCCTCTGCACCTCTTATAACTGCACATGATTGCTCTAGAGGAAATTCTCAAAAGCCCCATTCCATCAGAGCAATCTAAAATTAAGGAGTTGAGAAATAGGATTTTTCCACTTGTGGGCTTTTAGAATTTTTGTTGACTCTTTGGGCCCTTTGGACTGTAAAGAATATACAGGTGTTATGTTTCACTTGGTTACTTTATCAGGAAAATAGAAGGGCATATACGACTAAAAATAGATTTTCTGGTTCTTTTTGGGGTTTAGATAAATTTTGAATGATAATTGAATATAAACACAAATGAATATAAACACAATAACTGGATATAAACACATCCAGCTTAAAAAGGATCATCTCCTCCAACACAAAACTATAACATAGTTCTGGTAACACTAATGAAGAGCATATGTAAATATCAACCCAAATTACTATTAACATATCCCACCCAAGCTACCACGTTCCATCAAAACTATCTGCCATTTATCAAAGATCTAAAACATTTCATTATCTACTCCTTCCTTGCCACCCTCCATAGAATACTCCTATCGTTACTAATACATAAAATACAAATTCTAAATATCTCATTTAGGTAGTTCTTATTTCAGGATAACCTAAATTCTAGCTGATACAAGTGTTAACCATTTTGTTCAGTTTTGATCGTGACCTACTTTTATTGATTCTTCTGGAACTCTTAAAAACTTTCAATCCTTCCAAGTTTATTTTTATGTAGCTTTATCTCATCTTTCTGTATAGTACAAGCAGAGAAAGCCCTAATGTTTACTATCCCTTACTTATTTATTTAATTTTTACAGGTACATAGTAGGTGTATATATTTATGGGGTACATGAAATATTTTGATATAGGCGTATAATGTTTAATAATCACATCAAGATAAATGGGGTAAGATTGCTCATTTATGTTGCATTACATTTTATTTTTATAGTATGTTGCTTAAATTTGTATGTCTTTGGTTTCAAGCATTCTTTTTTTTTAATAAAATACAGAATTTTGTAGTTTCTGGTACCTAGATAACAAGGAGAAGTAGTGTTAGCCAGGTTTTCAAACTGTAGCCCTTTTCCTTGAACAACTAGTTAGATAATTTCAGGGATGGTTTAGTTGAACATGGATTTTTATATTTAGGATATTGCCCTAGTCGTTTTCCTTTCTTGAAAAGGGGATATTTGATTGCGGTTAAATTGTGAAGTTGTAAAGCTGTGTTAGCTAAATTTTTTACTATGTCAGCAAGCAGAATATTGTTTGCACTTCTTTGCTTTTTAAATGCTGCTCAGGGAGCTGCGTAAGTTATAATTGATGCACAGAAGAGATTTCAAATTTTATATGCCTATAAATTGGCATTGCTACATAGACTAGAAAGATGAGATTGGAGAAGTTATTTTCCCGTGAGAATGATACAAATTACTGTCAAACTGTTTATGCTTGCTGTAAAAATATTTTCAATGTACAGGTATTTGCTTACTATCTGGGTAGCACTCTTATTAAAGTGGAATAACATTTTGAGCCAAAATGAAATGTTTTCAGTACTATTGCATATTGTAGTAGTCTGGTTTAGTCATTCCTGGGCTTAAATGCCTGTAATTATGTTTGTTCTTTAAAATTCTTGAATTTGCTTAAGTTTGGAGTTTTAGAATTTTAAGTAATTATAAACACTATAGTGTTATAACAGCCTGGCCTCCTTATTTTACATATGAAGAAACTGAGGCCCAGAAGTGTTAAAAAATATGCCAAGGTCAAAGGCCTAGAAATTTGCATGAATGGAATTAAAATAAGTTTTCCTGCATCACTCTGGTTCTTTTTTTTAACATATTTCATATCTTATGAAATTGCCATGCTTAATATATATTCATTTCAGGAATATAAATGCCTTTTCTTCTTCCAGTTTACATTTAACCTCCAGATGACCTGAAATTTGCAATGTTTAAGATGAATTTGTAGGACTCATTTGGTGAAGTTGGCCAAAACTTTAAAAGCATAGACTAAATTAGGCATTAGCAAATATGCTTCTCTTATTTTGTTAAGACAGTTTACTAATGTCAACAACAGGAGTGTGAAGTGATCCTTTACCCTAAATAAACTGCCAGTCACTGACTCAAACTTATTGTATCTTTAATACATTTTCAAAAAGAATGCTGGTTGGTAGGTGATCTTTAGTTGGGATCAAGAGAAGAACTCTCAGCCGTAGGTTCCGTGGGAATTAAAATTCTTCATTTTGTTAGTGGTGTCTTATGTTTTCCATATGAAAGTACTGATTTTGACAGATCATTTAGGAATGTTAAGTTTTTGTTTTACTTTCCCATTACTCAATAGCAGAATCTAGGAGATCTCATATTTTGCAGTGATTTTTTTTTGTGTGTGCTCCATTGGTTTATAGACAAGAACACAGAAATAGGGAGTATCAGCTAATGAAAGGTGACAATGAGACGACAGTTTGAGGTATGCTGAAATAAGATGAAACTAAAGTTTGCTTTCATTCAGATTGCTGTTTTTTTTCTTTCATCCTAGAACGTAAGCTCTAAGGAAAAGACTCGGTGATATCTTTACTAAAGATTTAGTAACATGAAAACACTAGAAAATAATTTGTTTATATTAAAGCTTTCAAATGGAAATATCAACATAGTAGCTGAATATATTTCAGTGCCCACAGTGACATTTATTTTAAGATTTGTTTTTAGGAATTGGCTTGCACACATGATTGCTGATCTTTGGGTAGTTTCTCTCAATTATTTTAAGAGTTGCTCGATCTTGCTTTCAAGAGCTTTGCCTGTGTTGGGGGCAAAGAAAAGGTGGGAAGAGGGAAACTGACAGTCTAATGCACTTCTTTCAGGATAAAACTGTATTGAAAATAGAGATATTTGAGCAATTCTTGGGGAATCTTAACTTTCCTGTAAATGGTTTTGCCAAAACTGTGTAGTGGCAATTAAAAAAAGCAAAAGACAAAAAACTTACCCAAGCACATGCACAACCACCATCACACAACAAGAAAAAGAAAAACTTTTCCTAAAAGATCTAGTATGGAGAAGTAGGAGATTTTATATGCAGCCAAAGAATAAAAAGTAAAAATCACACTAGAACCTGAGAAATAATGCCTGTATCACTCAGCCCTAGCCTTTGGCCACAGATTAAGGTCGTGTGTTGGCGGTATTAGAAGCAGATGCTCTTATAAACTAAATGTTAGGCTAATGAGTGCGATAGCGCTGCCAGTAATCAGAGGTGACTGCGAGGAACATGTTGTTTTCTTGCACATGCTTTTCTGAAATGCTCTAGGAATGAGCGCATACTATAGGAAGAGGCAGAGGCAGTGCTGTCTGGGCAGTTCCTCGTGGGCATTTTCTGTAAAGCTTTTTGCAGATAAATAATTCAGTAGACAATATTAAGAGTCATTTGCATTTGCCTCCCTGACTTTGAGTATATGTTACTCAATGTCTTGCTTTTGTGTGAATACACAATTGGCATTCGTTTTACATTTCTGTAATGTTGGTTTTCTAATTATACTCCATTTCTCTCTAGAGATTATTTCTGTTTCTTTCCTGCTGTATGCATTCACCTCCCATTCATGGTAAAATAAGTTACCATAAAACATAAGTCCATATTTTAAGGGAAATTCATAAATGTATTTATTAAAAGATTGTAAATTATCTTTACATTTTGTAACAATATACTTAATTTGTGATATTTTCACAAAAAATTAAAATGTATTTCTTTATGAAGTATAGCACTGTGGTTAAGAACATGAAATCAAGAGCCAGACCCTGAATTTGAATCCTGGCTTTGTTATGTATTAGCTATGTGACCTAACAGCATGTTATTTAATATCTGTATGCCTGAGCTTTTTCATGTTTAAAATGGAGACTATCCCATCTACTTTGTAGGATTCTTGTGAGAATCAAATATATGTGCATTGTACTTAGTACTTCATAAATTATATAAAAACTATATATTTTAATATTATGATATATATAGTACCTAGTATAGTACCTGGTACATAATAAGCCCTTTTCAAAATGTGGTTTATAACTTAGAGAATAATATTTCATTGCCTTTCAAAGATGTTTTTAATATTTATTAATTTGATTCCATCTGTTTTCTAGTGCCTAGAATTAGTCTTTCAAATAAAAGCAAAATTTTGGGGTTGGAATAGATGTTAAAAATACAGAGTAACAAAGTATCTCTTGTCATCCTCTTTAAAAATAAGATAAAGAAAACTTTTAAATTGTAAATATATTTTTGGGCCGAGCGCGGTGGCTCACGCCTGTAATCCCAGCGCTTTGGAAGGCCGAGGCAGGCGGATCACAAGGTCAGGAGATCGAGACCATCCTGGCTAACACAGTGAAACCCCCTCTCTACTAAAAATACAAAAAAATTAGCCGGGCGTGGTGGCGGGTGCCTGTAGTCCCAGCTACTCAGGAGGCTGAGGCAGGAGAATGGCGTGACCCCTGGAGACGGAGCTTGCAGTGAGCCGAGACCGTGCCACTGCACTCCAGCCTGGGCGAGAGCGAGACTCTGTCTCAAAAAAAAAAAAAAATTGTAAATATATTTTTGTATCAATTAGATTTATGTAGCATTTTCCTTCCATATAATAAACAGTTATATTAAAATATGCATGGACTCATTCTGTATAACTTAGAAAGATTTTCTTCCTTGCTTTACATTTTTGTCAAGACTTTGTGTGTAGAGCATATAAATGTGTGCTTCCTATTTGTTGTCATTTATGTATTCCATTGCCAAAAAACATTAACAAGATTTTCTTTCTTTTTTTTTTGAGATGGAGTCTTGCTCTGTCGCCAGTCTGGAGGGCAGTGGCATGATCTCTGCTCACTGCAACCTCTGTCCGCTGGGTTCAAGTGATTCTCCTGCCTCAGCCTCCCGAGTAGCTGGGACTATGGGCATGCGCCACCGTGCCCAGCTAATTTTTGTATTTTCAATAGACACAGGATTTCACCATGTTGGCCAGGATGGTCTTGACCTCTTGACCTTATGATCTGCCCATCTCAGCCTCCCAAAGTGTTGGGATTGCAGGCATGAGCCACTGCACTCGGCCAAAAAGATTTTCTTAACGGTATAGCCTGTTTACTTAGAAATTATTTAACGGTGAAGGACTGAATCTCAAATTCCTGTATTCTTCTGAGCTTTTAAACTTTGTTCTGTTTTTGGTTCTTTTTTTATAAAAAAAATACATATTGTGATTAAGGATAGGCATTCATTCATTCAATCAGTATTTGAGTGCTTCCAGGCACTATTCTAGGCACTAAGGATACATCAGTGAAACAAGTATTTATTTAGAGACAGAGTCTTGCTCTGCCTCCTCGCTGTCTGCAACCTCGAACTCCTGGGCTCAAAGGATCCTCCTGCCTCAGCCTTCTGAGTAGCTACGACTACAGGCACATGCCACCAGGCCTGGCTGATTTTTATGTTTTTTTGTAGAGGTAAGAGTCTTACTATGTTGACCAGGCCGGTCTCAAACTCCTGGCCTCAAGTGATCCTCCTGCCTCCACCTCCCAAAGCACTGAGATTATTCATGTGAGCCACTGCACCCAGCCCCAGTGAAACTTTTAGATCAAACTATAAACTCATAATTGTATCAATTAAATTTTTCTCAATGATATAGGAACTTCATGGTCTTAATTGTTGATAGCATCCAAGTACACATTCAGTAAACAGAGCTTTTCTGTATCTGTGTCATGCAGTTAAAATGGTTTTTTATTGTTTTCTATGAAATATCTTAGTTATATAATGGTCAAACTGAAACATCATCTCTTACAAAGGTGAGATTAAACACAATAGAATTATTTACAGAACTTCCATCTTATAAGCCACTTTTTCATTAAATTTGGATAATAAGTGGTGCTTTGCTACCTGATTTAAACTAGTTTTATTTAGGCTATGAATCAACCTCTTTGTTCCAAAACACTGGAATAGGGGAATGTTTTGCATTTCCCCTTCCCCACGAGAGTTTGTTTTCCTCTAAGTCACATTAAGATGCTGTTCTCAAGCCAGTTTCATTTCACCTAGTGCCTAGTTTTTGGAGTGGGAATGAAGGTAGGCAAAAGTTAATTGTAGACCAACACAAAGAGCACAAGTGCAGCATGTATTTGCAATAATAATGAATGCACACTATGAAGCAAGTCTAATGCCAGGGCCTGATCAAGCAGTGCTTTGGAGCCAATGGGTGACCCATCAGATACCACTGGTTGTGGGCCACCTTCTTTATTTCCTGAAGTTCTGTAACATGGAAATTCAGTCACAGGTTAATCTTTACTAAATTTTGTTCTACAGAATTATTTAAAATCATAGGGAAATGATCAGGAATTGCTATTGTTATAATATAGTGGGATTAAATAGGTTCAAAATGAGTAGATTGTGTATTCTCCTTACATAGAACCTTGTGCAAAATGTCTAATTAAAGTAACAAGTTACTATACAGCTAATTCCTCCTCATTAGAGTATCAGATGTTCTTATTTAATTTTCTGACAAAAATATGAATGCTGCAATTTCATTGGTGCTTAAGGCCTATATTCCAGAACTTTCTTCATTGAGTTTTAGAGAAAGAGAAATATATTCTTTCTGAAGTTGAGGGTCCTGATTTTCTGTTAACAATGGGCCCTATTATGCTGCTTCCAACTGAGCAAGGCTAGGAAGAACTTCACAGCTGGCTGGGCACCTGACATGCCCAAGGCAGGTACTCTGACCTGCTCATATAGCCCTGGTTCCTCCTGGGGAGAATAGCAGTTTCCATTCCCTGAAGTGCCTAATTTATTCCAGGCTATGAATAGAACGAGCTTGTTGATTTGGGACTAGTGGCATTCCCCTTGCACAACCTCAGGACATGATTATCCATGCCAGGGTCAGGCAGGAGCTTCCCATCTGACCCTGTGCAGTCCTCACCCTGAGCACTTAACAAGAGTAATAAGAGGCTATTGGAATGTCACATTCTCTTGAATTTATTTATATTTTTAATAAGATACTGGCATCCTCTTTTGCCTTTATCTAAGCTTGACTTTCTAGAAACTTGATTACAAAAAGTCTATTAACTCAATGAGTTGTTAGATGAAATATATTAATACATGAATCAGGAAAATCATAGTCCTAGAATATTTCCTTTTAGAACACATGTGTTTTTTGAGTTCGTAAAATATTCAGAGCACTGCATTAGGTTCTATCAGTGACACAGAAATAAAACAGGAAATAATGGTCCTGCTCCTGAGGCAAGACAATAACTAGAGACATAGAGAAATTCAACAACAAGTAGAAGGACGCATATTAGTGAATAAAATTGTGAGTACAGTGGTATAACCAAACACTTACGTTTTATTAAAACACAAAGGACAAATAACAGAGAGAGGGTGATTAGGAAAGGCTTCTTGTAGGTAGCAAATTATACTAAATCTTGGCATGTTTAAATAGGGCTCAAAAGAATGAAAGGCTCACTGTCATGAGTAGTTTTTGCTAGGTAGGGAAAACTGGTATCTTCATACCTGGGGTGACTACTTTGTGGTTTCTCAGTAAATTTTTTTAATTGAATCAATTTTCCCCCTAGAGGAAGAAGGACTAAGGCCTCTGACACTGTCAGAAGAATCATCCCAAGCACCTCAGGTCCTAATGTCCTTTAGGCACATGGATTTGTGACCAGAATAGAAGGGACATATATTAAAATTAAGATATTTGGAACTTGACTGTATTTTGTCATTTAATTATAGAAATGGGTAGGAAAAGATAGGAGGAGACATTTATCATTTACTACTGGCCAATTTAAAAAAAAGAAAAGAAAAGTTGAGGAAATAAGATAGTAAGATGGACATTTCTGATGGAGTTTCTAAGGGAGAATTAGACAAAGAAGGAAATGGTCAAATTATAAGTTAGACTTTAAAAAAATAGAGTAATGACTTAATTTGGGTACTATGCCAAGTATTTTTCAAAGATTTTAAAATATCTGGAAAATACTCCATGTTGTTCCAGTCTTAGTGGGTATGGCAGCTATGTAAAGCAAATAATTGCAGCAATTTGAAATGAGTGCCTTTTGCATATATGAATAAAATGTGGTGAACTAAGCCAGAAAAAAAAGGAAATATGTAAAGGATAGGAGAGGCTTCCCAGAGGAGGTGGCATCTCATTTGAATCTTCATGGATGAGTTAGGAGTTTTTTGGGAGAAGAGAATATAGTAAGGGTGTTCTAGGGAAAATCACATGTGTAAAATAGATCTGAAGGATCACTGTGTGTACTTGGAAGTGCGAGAAGTTGGATGTGTCCAGAACATAGCATAAGCCTGGAGGTGATAGTGAGAGAGGGGTCTAGAGAGGTAAGTAGGAGTCAGAGCATGAAGGACTATGGATATTATGCCAAGAATTTAGAATATTATATGTAGATGATGGGGAAACATTGACTTACACTAAAAAACAAAATTAAAAACACCTGCATACAATGGACTACAGAGGAAGATCATAAGAAGGACAGTCTACCAGAGAAGATTGCAAAGGTCCAGGGAAACAAATTATGCCGTCCTAAATGTCAGTAGTGAAAACCAAAATGGAAAGGAAAGGATGAACTTAAGTGTGATCAAGGATGTGTTGCAAAAGATCTTACCCATGTGGAGGCTGAGGGAGATGAGGGACTCTAGAATTTTCTCAAGTTTTTAGCTTGAGCACCTGGGTAGATGGGATACTGTAACAGAACTGTGGAAAGTTGCGGCACAAACAACTTTTGGATGGAAAAGAATGGACCCAGTTTTGAACATGTTGAATTTGAAGTTATTGTAGGTCCACCAGGCAGGGATGTCCCTTACTCAGTTGGGTTTGAATCTGAAGATGGAAGTCAGGGCTGGAGATAAGGATTTTGGAATCATCCAGGATATAGGTTATAGTGAAAATCTTACATATGCATGGAGTTTTAAGAAGAGAACAGACTCAAGTGTTATACTTAGGAAAGCACAAACAGTGGCTTTGGACACTGGGAATACATGAAAAAATCCTGAGGTAGAACTATGCCATATCATTAAGTTAGCCCACCTGCCAGGTATTATGTGGTAATGCCAAATAATGGAAACTTCAACCTCCCTCCATCTCCTGCTTTTTTCATTCCTTACGGTTTCTAGTATGCTGACAAAGAAGAATACTTGAAGGAGTTTTTTCTCAGCTATCTAATGTAGGGCTTCCCAAACTGTGCTTTCTAGAGCATCCCTGGCAGTTCTGCAAGATGTTAATAAGCATCCGTGAACTCCTGTGTCAAAAACTGAAATATGAAACATTTCTTAATTGCAGGCCTTCTCAAAACCTTTATAATATAGGCCAGGGATTTCCGAGAGGGGGTGTAGTTAGTAGCTCCTTCTTGAGCTTTTTTTCCCCCCAAACCACAGACCCCTTTTCCTCATGGACTACCTATTAAGACCTCAACGTTTTTTGAAAAATACTCATCTTTTGATTGGAGAAATTAATGTCATCTTCATAGTCATTTGGGATTTTAATCTTTGAGGGTCTTTTGTACGTGAAAGGCATACTCATAGTTACTGTGTTGTAATTAACATTTTTAAAAATTTTAAATTATAAAGCCAAGTTTTCATAAGCCTTTAAGCTCAATTTATAAATCTTATTTTATTCATAAATCTAGTAATTTGGGGTTATATTTAAAGCACTCTTTTTCATTTGTTCCTTAATTAGCAATCAGCTTATACGTTTGACAGACTAAATTCTATTAAACATTTCACATCATTTTCAAACTTGATTAATTGCATTCCTTTAGACTTTTCAAATTGTAACCCCCAATATGCTTAATTTTCCCAAGCACTCTCAATCTCTGGGAAGGCAGCCTTACAAATCTAATGCAAGTCTTCCTGAGCACTTAAACACCACTTTCACATGAAAGCCAAATGTATGCATTAGTCAATCAGTTTTTAAACACTGCATATAAACTTAGTCAATCAAACTGTCCTTAAGTATTTAAAATTAAAATGTCAAGATTACTACTAGTGAATCGCTTTAAATATTTTAAATAAAAACTACAAGCCTTAAGTTGATTTCCCAATGTGTCAGATTCTCTTAAACGTTTCATACACTTGAAATAACAAATGAAATATCCGCAGCCCTAACAAAATTATGAAAATTATTTTCACCAATTTTTTTTTTTAATGTATTCTCTCCCCTTTTCTGATTGTAGAGTCACCTACCTGTAGAGCAGAGAATTACCCTCTCAGTCCTGCTAAAGCTGAGGATACAAGGCTGCTGGCCAGATTGGGAATTAAATACCTGGGTGTTAATCCCAGGATGGATCTATCTGAGCTGTTTTTTTGAGTGATAAGAAATTTTTGTGCACGTAATTTCTTTTGAAAACGGTATTATTCATCTATCATCCCATTCTTTATCTTATTAACTTGTTTTATTATTATTATTTTATTATTATTATTATTATTTTTGAGACAGAGTCTTGTTCTGTCGCCAGACCGGAGTGCAGTGGTGTGATCTCGGCTCACTGCAACCTCTGCCTCCCAGGTTCAAGCGATTCTCCTGCCTCAGTCTTCTGAGTAGCTGGGACTACAGGCACATGCCACCACGCCCAGCTAATTTTTTTTTTTTTTTTGTATTTTTAGTAGAGACAGGGTTTCACCATGTTGGCCAGGACAGTCTTGATCTCTTGACCTCATGATCCACCCTCCTTGGCCTCCCAAAGTGCTGGGATTACAGGTGTGAGCCACTGCACATGACCCTGTTTTATTATTTTTAATTGCCCGATTTGAATTAATAATATTCACTACCCTCCCATGGATTGCATATTAACCTCTTAACTACCTAACTTGATTCTCCACCTGCTTTATATTTTGTTGTTCTTTCTCCTAGACCACTATTCTTTAGTAATTTTATGTATATAAGGCAGAGAAACCCTTAACTATGCTCCTTATTATATGCTTTCTTAACTTTAGTGTTTTTCTTGTTTCTGTTTTCTTTTTTGTTTACTACATTCTTTCTATGGGGATTTTGTTCACTGTCAGTCACCTTTATTTCAAAATTTTTGTTAGATCTTTTCATCTTTTTTCAGGCCATGACTTATTCAGTAAAATTTCCAAGCCAGTGGTTATTTAGCTTAAAAACAAACAAAAACAGTCATGGAAGGTGGTCAGCCTGTTATGTTATTTACTTTCAGTGTGATTTTGGACAAGCTCATTTTAATCTCTTTGAGCCTTGACTGCCTCAGCTTTTAAACTAGATGAATATCTTACCTGTCTGCAGGCAGGGGGCCAGATGAGAAGATATCTTGGGGCCTTCTCTTTGATCTCTGATAGCTCTAATTCTTACTGCTTTTCATCTTGCTCAGTTGCTCTTTACTGACATGGTGTGTGTATGTGGGTCATTTTGTAGAACTACTCAGAGAAATAACTTTTTCAACCTTTAATTAGTTGTAAATATTTAAAAACTGGGAGATTTTACTCTTCTTCTTTTTTTCTTAAAGATGGAAAGATGTGAAAATACTGTGTCTGCATTTCTCCTTTCCCCCAGCAGCTTGAGCTGAGTGTTGACGACCATTTCTATCTAGTGTCCTGTCCTTTTCAATTTGCCTCAGTGCCTACCTCACCAATTTTGTAATGAATTGAGCCAATGAGATTTACATAGAAACAGTTAGTGTAAAAAATAAGGTCGGTTCTAGAATTTAAGGACTAAGTTTATATATATGATAGCGTGAGCTTTTTAAAAAAAAATTTTAAATACTATAATTTTTTTTTGTATCAGCTTCAACCTACATACATACTCAATTCTCATATTTTAAAAACTGACTTAGGCTTAAAAATATAGTGAATAAGGCCCATGCTTCTCCTGTTTCTCTTTTTTTCCTCCTAGTTTGAACATTCTGATTTTCCTCTGGGTACTAGGAAGAGGTGAATACTTTTGTTTGCCTTACTTGAGTACTTACTGTTCTAGCAGTTTATTGCACTTGGACAATAGACACCTTCCTATATTTCCTAATAATCATTCCTCAGGTTTTCTTTAAATACGTCTTGAATTTGCCCAATTGTCAGGTAATTGATGCAGTCATTTAAAAAATTGCTTGGGGATTATGATCTTGTATACACTTAAAAGAGTGCACACCATTTTGAAATCACTACATTTTTTGGACTACATTTCTGTATAGGATTAGAGACACTGTTAATATTCCAGATAAGAAATCTGCAACATGTTTGTCATTTACCTTGTTTCTCTGGACTTAGGACATGAAATTCTATCCAGCAGCTTGAGAGCAATATTAAAAAATGATGTAGCCTCACAAGCCAATGATAAATATGTTCACCCTAAGAATTTAAATGTGGTGAATAGATGCAGTAGTGTGATTGGCATTCAGTGGCCTATCTCTAATTCTCTTTACAGGCATTGAAAAGCCAACCAAGCTTGAAGCATTTTCAATGTGCCAAGCATTTGTGTGCTCCACTCAGTATCAGGGTAAATTTTGCCCATTTGAATGTCTTTCTGATATACATAGTTTGAAAAACAAATGTCCACAAATAAGAATATAAAAGTCACTTAGTATCCTACACCATCACAAACAAAGAATGTGGGGCTACTGAACACACAACAACTTTATTTCTCATTATTGGCTATAAAATTATTTTCTTGCCTAATTTGTTTGAATCAGACATTTATTGATGTATACCTAATTGTCTTTCATTAACAATAACACTCAATTAATATAAATGATGATTTATGCTTGATGTCATACTGAATTTATAATAATTTGGAAACAAGAGACAACTTATAGGGAATTGAATGGAATAAACTCACTAAGATACAAATCAGAAGTACTTTAAGAGTAAGCAAATGGTTACTATGCATAATAAATAAACAATTGTAAAGTTCTGGGAACTGGATTATGTAAAATATGTACATGTTATGTTCGTACAATGGAGTATAAACTCTTCGGGAGGGGTACTTTCTTGTTTATTTATTACAGAATGATAATGAAGATTAGCTTCATGACCTTCATATACAGCACTGCTGTGTAATGCAAATAGTCTTTTTGTATAACTGAAAGAGACATACAAAGGATTATTCTGTTTAAATGACTCAAAATTAATAATTATACATTTGTTCTACGTGTAAAAGTTCTAAAAATAGAAGAAACTGAAATGGATATTTCTTAATTAATTATGCCTTAATTCTGATGCACATTTTCTTTTGAAAAGCCAATTTTCTGAAGAACAGTTACACACAGCTTCATTCCTGGCATGACTATTTCAAGTGTAGTGTTTAGGGATTATGTCAGATTAGATGGATATATGGTATAGAATGATTCTGGGGACAGACTTTCCAGATTAACAAGAAAAGAGAATTTTAAAATACCTAAATTTAAGTATTTTACCAATTTAGGTATACCTAAAATTGGACATTTTTAATCTGAGGAGTGTTTAGTTCAATGGGGACATTTCTCAGAGAGATTTACTACTTTTTAATGGTGCCTCTGAGAGTCCCTCAGTAGCTGTCCTCCGTCGGAGAACATCTCAGAATTACTTTTTTTCTGTCCACTTGCCCATATTTTTCATTTACTTTACTGGATTTGCTCACATTTATTACCCCCATTCATATTTCCTTCCATTCTTGATACACTGGAAGAAAAATTTATTTATATATATATGTGTGTGTATAGCATATATACACGTGCATATGTTGGAAAAATTGTTTTTTTAAATATATACACATAATGCAAGCTTAGCATAGCATCTATCTCTCTTGCATATTAGATTTAAAGGCTCAGTAGTTAAAGTGTGTTTTAAAATTGCAGATTACATCCCATCTTTTAACTTAGAAAATAAAGAGACCGAGATCTAGTCAGGTTAGCCACATGCCCATGTGGTCTTCAGACAGAGGCAGAGCTCAGATGGGAATGCATGTCTCTGATGCCCTGCCCATACCTTCCCTGCAATACTGCCAAGTCTGGATAAAAGTGGTCTGGGTGTAAGTAAGAAGTATGAGAAAGACTGGGTGAGTTATTAGCAAACTCTAGATTGCAGTCAACTTGATCACTGTATGCTAGGCAATTTTAGGAGTATGACTTTCTGTCCGTAAATGGAGGCAGAATAGATGAAGAATATTAGAAAGATTAATTAAGAATATGAATGGTGAATTAAGAAAAAGTTTGGGACCAGTGAGATGTGACATAATGTCTACTCCCACTTTACCCCTATTTTAGAGTTAAAATATCAGAAGATTTCAGAGGAAGTAAAGTTTTATGAAAATACAATATTTGTTAAATTTATAATATTTTGACCTTGAAGCATATTAGCATACCATTTCATCTGTAGAAGTTTGATTTGGATCTTGTTACAACTTTCATTTCACTCTTGATCATGTTCATGCATTCCTTCTCCTTCTTGAGCAGTAATATAGTTTAATACCTGATTAAATGCCTTGTTCACTAATTCTATCATCTATGTCATTTATATGTCTATTTATATTGATTGTTTTTTCTCCTCATGGGATATGTTTTCCTGTTTCTTTTCATGCCTAGTAATTTTGACCAGATGACCAACGTTGTGAATATGACGATGTTTGGTATTGGTTTTTAAAAAATTCTTTAAATATTTCTGGGCCTTGTTCTGGGAAGAATTAAAGTTACTTGGGCACAGTTTGATGGGTAAATCCTGAACAGTGTTTAGTCAAGGGCTAATTCAGCCACACTAGTGAGGCATTGCCCTTCTGAGTCCTTGACTCAATGCCCTGTGAATTAGCAGGTCATTTCTATCCAAGCTCATGGAAGTATCAAGTACTCCCAGGCCTAAGCTCCAGATATTTCCCACTTATTCCTTAATGATGGTTCTTTCTCTGGCCTCAGTAGTTTTCTTTTTTATATGACCAGACCAGTATTCAACCAAAGACTCAATTGGACTATGCCTATCTCCAGAGCTTGCTCACTTGCCCTTTCTGTGCATCTACCTCCTTTCTGGTCACCTTGGTGTCCTAGAGCCCTAAACTCTGTCTCCTAAACCAAGCAAGACTGTTGGGCCTGTTTGGGATCTCCTTTCCCTTGCCGCATCCAGAAACTCTCTCCAGGCATTGAACGTTTTACTTATGTATATGGCTGTCCTCATTTGTCTCCCTTCTCTCAGATATTATTATGCAGCATTACCCCTTGTTCAATGTGTGTCAACAGATTTATGACAGAGTGCTAACATGATCTATATACTGGGTTCTCTGAGCACTGCTTGAACTTCTGTAAGCTCAAGGGCAGTGACTAAGTAATCAATCCATTTGTAAACATTTATTGAGAGTTAATTATGTAATAGGATTTTATTAATTATTGGAAATACAGAGATGAATAAAGTGTGGTCCCGTAGCCTAGTTGAAAAAGCTAGCGTGTACAGACAGTTTTTTACACCGACTGAGATTAAAAGATTATTATAATTGGAGATTATCCTGAGAGATCAGAAGGTCTTAGAAACTTTGTGTTTGCAGGATGTAGCATGTAACTAGATCTTGTATACAGCATTCAATAAATACTTAAGAATGAATGATAGTGTAGCTAATTTATAAGCATAATCTGCTAAGAAATGCTTACAGCCTTTTTTCTTAGTTCCCAAGATAGCTTAAATAAATAAGAATATGATGATGTGTGTTTTAGAGAAAAATAATCTGACTTTAGTTTGAACTATCATGAATATTATTTATTGACAATTCCAAAAAACTTTAAATGTAACATTGATATCTAAATTATATAGTCTTGTTTTGTTTCCAATTATCATATCAAACAATTGAAAAATACCAATCCAATCAAACCTTTATTTGTAACTGCTGCTCCCTCTTTCTTCTTTTTCTTTTCTTTCTTTTTTTTTTCTTCTTTTTACTTATTTCTGTTCATGTTTTGAAAAGCAGGGTCTGCAGATAGTTATTTATATGTATGAATTCACTGGTTCATTCTAGTGCGAAATAGGTCATTCTGGAACAGTGAGAAATGTGATTGCTGAATTTCAAGCAGTTTTTGCTGCTCAGCTGGAGCTGTAGAAAAAGGAAAGGGGTCAGGCCAGCACTTGTTGAAGATTTCTTGTTGCCATTGTCCTAGTAAAAGAGACTTGATGCTGGTGAATGTGGACTATTCAATGTATTAGGGAGGAGGAAAGGGAGGCTTAGTACCTAGTTTAATAATTATTATGATATTTTAGTTTAACCACTCTTTAGATGGTTAATACAAAAAATCAAATGCCATCGTAATAAAGATGTGCAGGGCTTTTTCTCCTTAAAAAGAAACTAGGTACAGCAAATAATGGCACTGTGAAAATTTTGAGGCACAAATTCGCCCTTTTTTTTTTTTGCATGCTAATATACTGAAAAAGAAAGAAAGCTGCAGTAGGATTGGCAGGTTATGATTCTCGTAAAAAATAACAAATTTTTAAACAAGAAAATAAAGAATACTTTGAAAAAATTGTACATTACTCAGCATCGAAAAATGGAAATCATTTAATCTTGTGCCTTCTTTTCCTCTGTGGAAACTAGGGTTCTAAATAGGAAACTACTTTCAAATGGTAAACTGTTTACAAATTTGATAAAAAGAGCCCATTAATTAAAATCTGATTCCCACATTTAAGTGACAATTTTCTTTATGAATACATGCATTAATTCATAGGTTTTTCTGTTTTGTATGACATAGCTGTGATGTACCGCAATTATTTCCATTAATATCTAGTTAAGAAATTTCAGAAATTCTATATTTAGAAATATGTACTTTAGTCTATTTCAGTTGTTAATGTAAATAAATAGACTATATTACTGATGAATTTCTTTCAAATTAAACTTGAAGAGAGGATATTATAAGAGATTAATTCAAAATTATGCTCAGGTTCTGCTTGGGTGTTCTTGAACCCAGTAAACCACTGGATTTTAAAACAAGTGAGTGAGAATGAGTACTGACAGAACAGTGAGAGTTTTGCTTGGCTGGCCAAGGAGCAGGTGTGAGCTACGGGCACACCCTTCCCATTTAGAAGCTGTGTGGTACCAATAGGCTATGATCTTAATCACTTATTTACCTGTAACCTAGAAGAGAATGAAGGTATCTGACTCAGTCATATGGCAGACTTTTAAATGGAAATATTCATTATAAGGAAAAGGAATTCTTTCTCTGATTTTAATAGAATGGAAGTGTTCTCTCCCTCAACCCCATGACCCCACGTTCTGTGGACTGAATGAATTTGATGTTTGAAAAGTGGTTCAGATAAAATGTAGTATTGTGATCAAAGATGTCTCAGAACATCTTAATCATGTATTGCTCTTGTATTGATATACATTGTTTACATTGAGCTAATGCAATAATGTAATTAAAGATTCCCATAGTACAGTATGGGAATCTGGGAGTGGGGCACTAACTGGTATTCCATTCTGTGGGGGAAAGAAATTTCTCTTCTTATCCCTTACTAGGTTCATGGCTCAGACCCCTATAACAAGACAGATTATCAAGAAAAAAAACATACAAATGTATTTAAATATAAGTTTTATGTGACATAGGGGCTTTCATAAGGAAATTAAAACCTAAAGAAACAGGTAAACCTGTATATTTTTTATGCTAGGTTTGATGAAAAAGTCAGTCAATACAGAGAAGTGTGATTGGACAAAAGGGTTATGATCTAATGGTAATAAACTGGGAAGAACTTACCAAGTCTTGTCTGTTGAGATTCTTCTCTGTGTCCCTGTATCATCAGACATGAGGATGTTCCTTTCTTATGGATATAGAATGGGCACCTCTCACATGAAAGTCTTATGACCTGCTTCAGGGGAAGGTCAGAAAAAGGATGTGGGGAAGGTGAGAGTGACCTTCCTCCTTCTGCTATTTTCTCAAATGCCAAGGTACCATATTTTGGGGAAGTGGGTCCTGACCCTCATCAGTTCTCTCCATTACTCTTTGTCCTTCCTTTTGTAAATCTCAGGTATTTCCCTTACTGTTCTCCTTTTTACTTTCCCAATAGGTCTTTGAAAGTGTGAGTCTTGGCTGGGCGCAGTGGCTCATGCCTGTAATCCCAGCACTTTGGGAGGCCGAGGTGGGTGGATCACCTGAGGTCAGGAGTTCGAGACCAGCCTGACCAACATGGAGAACCCCATCTGTACTAAAAAATATGAAATTAGCTGGGCGTGATGGTGCATGCCTGTAATCCCAGCTACTCAGGAGGCTGAGGCAGGAGAATCGCTTGAACCCGGGAGGCGGAGGTTGCGGTGAGCCGAGATCACACCATTGCACTCCAACCTGGGCAACAAGAGCGAAACTCTGTCTCAAAAAAAAAACAAAAAAAACAAAGTGTGAGTCTTTGGCCCACTGGGGAAACATATAATGGGGGTGCTTTTCCTAACTTGCCTTGTTTTAAGTAAGGACGCAGATCCAGGATTTCTAAGGAGTGTTCTACTTAGTGATGAAAAAATTGGAGAGGATAACAAAGTATTTTTTTACAGTAGAAAACTAAAGGAAAAATTAAGAAATCTTTAGTAATTGTTACCCATGTCTTTATTTAAATATGTAGATCTATCCTAACATGATTATTCTTAGACATAACAACTTCATTCATTCATGAATCTATCAAACCTTTAAACATGCTAGATATGCACCCCTAAGTGCCCCAAATTGACTCCTATATCTAAAGAGCTCATGATACTTTATAGTTTTCTAGACACTTTCATTAAGGTTCATCTGATTGTTTATCTACTTTTTTAACAAATACTGTTGATTTCCCTATTGTTAGCACTGGAGTTACAGCAGTGAATAAAATAAAACTACACTGTCTTTGTGGGGTTATATTCCAGCAGGAAATGGATAATGGACAAGTAGAAATATTCTTTACATCACATAGTTGGTAAGAAAAGTAGAAGAGATTAAATGGATGTAGAAGGTGGGGTATATGTTTGCAGTTTGAAATACAGCTCATGGAGGAGCTATCACTGAAGGAGAAACTTAAGTAAAATCAAGGAGTAAGCCACATGGATAAATGAGTAAACAGTACGTACAAAGTCCTTGAAGCAGAAACACACTAGTGTGTTTGAGAAACAGAACGGAGGGCAGTATAGCCAGACCAAATCAGAGAAGGAAGGAAAGGTAGCAAATAAGGTTGGGGTGCGAGCCAACAGGCAGATTATATTGGGCCTTAATAGGTCATGCAAAGGGGTCTGGATTTTATTCTAGGTGCAATGGAAAGCCATTGGAAGATTTTGAACAGAATGAGAATGAGGTTTCTCTTTTCTTTTTCTTTTTTCTTTTTTTTTTTGAGACAGAGTCTTGCTGTGTTGCCCAGGCTGGAGTGCAGTGGCGCCATCTCGGCTCACTGCAAGCTCTGCCTCCCGGGTTCATGCCGTTCTCCTGCCTCAGCCTCCTGAGTAGCTGGGACTACAGGTGCCCGCCACCATGCCTGGCTAATTTTTTGTATTTTTAGTAGAGATGGGGTTTCACCGTGTTAGCCAGGATGATCTCAATCTCCTGCCCTCGTGATCTGCCCGCCTTGGCCTCCCAAAGTGCTGGGATTACAGGCTTGAGGCACCGTGCCTGGCTGAGATTTCTCTTAAAGGAATCTAACAAAGTGAAATTGTCAAGCCTCAAAGGAAAGTGAATTATAAATTAATGACTGATCATGTAGACACTTTGCTTAACAGTTAAAAAGCATTTGTGTCGTTATTTCATCTAATTAACAGAAAACACCAAAATAATATACTTTTCGTAGTTGTATTTAAAATTCAGAGGTTTTCACTTTGGGAAGCCAAGGTGGGCGGATCACCTGAGGTCGGGAGTTCGAGACCAGCCTGACCAACATGGAGAAACTCTGTCTCTACTAAAAATACAAAACTTAGCCAGGCGTGGTGGCACATGCCTGTAATCCCAGCTACTCGGGAGGCTGAGGCAGGAGAATCGCTTGAACCCAGGAGTTGGAGGTTGCAGTGAGCTGAGATCTCACCACTGCACTCCAGCCTGGGTGACAGAGTGAGACTCTGTCTCAAAAAAATAAATAAAATTAAGTTCAGAGATTTTTAAGGAGGAAATTTTACATGATTGATTTTTATAATATTTTCCATTTTTCTTGTTTTCTGAGCATTTCCTTTAATTTTTTTCACCTCTTTAAAAAATAACTTGAGATGTAATTTACATACCACAAAATTCACCCATTTAAGGTGTACTATTCCATGGTTTTAGTGTATTCACAGTGGTTTAGTATATTCATATTTAGTATATTCACAGTTTACTGTATTCACTATTGCTACTATCTAATTTCAGTAAATTTTCATCAGTCCCAAAAGAAATTCTGTAACCCATAGCATCACTCCTGATTTATTCCTTTTCCTCAGCCCTTGGCAACTACCAATCTACTTTTTGTCTCTATGGATTTGCCTATTCTGGACATTTCATATAAGTGGAATACTGTAATATAATATGTACCCTTTTATGTTTGGCTTTTTTCATGTAATACAATGTTTTCAGTGTTCTTCCATGTTGTAGCACGTATTCACTTTCAAACTTTCTTTTTATTTCCAAATAATATTCCATTGTACTGATACACCACATCTGTTCATTAGTTGATAGACATTCTGGTTGTTTCTACTTTTTTGCTATTGTGAATATTTGTATATACATTTTGGTGTGGACATATGTTTCCATTTCTCTTGGATATATACCTAGGAGTAGAATGGCTGGGACGTATGGCAACTTTACATTTAATATTCTGAGGAACTCCCAGACTCCCTTCCAGAGTGGTTGCACCATTTTATAATCCTGCTAGCAGAATTTAAGAGTCTAATTTCTACACATTCTTGCCAACACTTGTTATTATCTGTCTTTTCAATTTTATTTTCATTAATGTTCACATTTAGAGGAACTAGAAACCTGTCCTGCTTGCTTGTTCTACATGCTCAATTTTTCCCTGCTATAGACTGTGGTGGAGATGGTACCTCTGGTATAGTAGAAAGAGCCCTAAACTTAGAAGAATTGGTGTGAGTCCCAGTTTAGCACTTACTGCTTGAATGACCTTGAATAAATCATTCTCTTCTGTTAGCTTCAGTTTCCCCCTATTTAAAATAGGATTAACCCTTGCTTTCCGGCGATGATCCAGTAAAGCAATATGTAAAATATATTAGAAGATCAGATTCTTCCTCCTGTTCCTTTTCAGTCTCCCTCCGTTTTACTCTCTCTTTGATGCATATTTCTTAAGTAAATAAATAAGGAGAGATATTAAATAATTTTGCCTTAATGGCCTTTCCCTAATAAGATATAAACCCTAAACACGTTTTAAATTTCCTTTCTGTCTTTGTAATGGGTAGTTAATGTTAAAGTTAGTTGTATCAGCAGAAAAGTTGAAAGCAAAAGCAAAGTTTGTCTTCTGGTCTGTTCCATTTGGGAGGAATTTTATAATTTGTCTAGGATAATAAATGAAGTAGATAATCGACATACATGGATAATTAAGAGATGACTATATGGCTCTTTTTCTTTTCTAGTATTTAAATTGTTTTTCCATAGTTTTCTTATTTATTCTTATAACTTGAGTATGTATCCAAAGAAAGCTGTGTTTTCTCCTTTACCTTCTTTTCAGATAAAGGCAACTTTGAGAACATATGCAAGATCTAATATCTTCAAAACAGCATGTGGCCAAAGCCTTCACTGGTTTACAGCAGCCAGACTTTTCTGCCACAGTTTTGCCTGAATCACCTTTTGAAGTCAAATTGACACAATTACAATCTTTCACAAGTGCCATCAACTTTCTTTCCATTGTGTTTTTCCCTCTTTGTGCCACTGGCCTGGCCCATTATTCTTGTCCAGCCCCCAAGGTCCACGTCAGTTGCGCCTTCTCCAAGAAGCCTTCTCTTCTCTTTCTTCATTCATTAGAATCCTTTTTATTTACTGCTATTTTTTGATACAAAAAGCAATTCATACATTAAAAAAATCAGGGCCAGGTGTGGTGGCTTACGCCTGTAATCCCAGCACTTCGGGAGGCCGAGGTGGGCAGATCACAAGGTCAGGAGATCCAGACCATCCTGGCTAACACGGTGAAACCCTGTCCCTACTAAAAATACAAAAAATTAGCTGGGCATCGTGGCGGGCACCTGTAGTCCCAGCTACTCAGGAGGCTGAGGCAGGAGAATGGCATGAACCCGGGAGGTGGGGGTTGCAGTGAGCCGAGATGGCACCACTGCACTCCAAGCCTGGGCAACAGAGCGAGACTCCATCTCAAAAAAACAAAACAAAACAAAACAAAAAACATAATTGTGTACTCCCCAAAGTACTCTATGTGTAACCTTCCAGTCTTTTAAAATATATATCCAAATACATTTTTGACAAAATGAGAATATCCCATATATGTTGTTGTGCACTTGCTTTGTCACAAAACTGTGGATCATCTATTGCACTCACTGAATGACTCACTTTTTATTTGTTTTTATTTAATGTTTTTATGTGGATTAGTCTTACTCGTCCAATTAAAATAAGACACATCTTGGAGGACAGAGACTATATCTTAACTCTTAAACTTTTGTTCTTCTCCATCAGGAAGGCACAGAGCTCTGCTCTGTAGGAGGTACTCAATAAGTGTTGTTGGTTAAATTGGACATTTTGAGCCTATACTTAGTGTGATGTTCTATAAATTCAAGAGAAGTCTTAGAGGATTGACTTCTTTATTTTCACTATAGGTAATCTTTCTAATGAAAATAACATTTAGAAGTACAATTGCATGTAAAATTAATATTTGTTTGCAGGGCTGGGCACGGTGGCTCATGCCTGTAATCCCAGCACTTTGGGAGGCCAAGGCAGGCAGATCACCTGAGGTCAGGAGTTCGAGACCAGCCTGGCCAACATGGTGAAACCCTGTTTCTACTAAAAGTACAAAAAATTATCCAGGCGTGGGTGTGCATGCCTGTAATCCCTGCTACTCGGGAGGCTGAGGCAGGAGAATTGCTTGAACCCAGGAGGTGGAGGTTGCAGTGAGCCAAGATCGCGCCACTGCACTCTAGCTTGGGCAACAAGAGTGAAGCTGCATCTCAAAAAACAACAACAACAACAACAACAAAATTGGTTGCAGAAAGAATAAAATTGATGTCAGAAATTTGAGAAGACCCAGCATAAGGCATACTGTCTGGCACAATTTACTTTGTAAAATGAGGGAAAAGGATAGCGGGTAGAGGGGAATAAAAAGGGTAAATCAACAAAAAGTTTAACAGTGACTTGGTTGGGGACTGAGAGAAACGGTAAATGAAGGGAGACTTTTTGAGAAGTCAAATACATGTAGTCAATACAAAAACTACGGAAGAGACCTTTTATCCTTTTAACTATAATAAAAGCCCTACTGGCTTCCCAAAATACCTATTCCATCAAGGAAAAAGATAAGCTTTGTGTGTAAATGAAAGAGAATATCTCTTCTTTGTCCTGAAACAGTTGAAAAATAAAAAGTTTTACTACAGGGGTATGAGATTGCCTGAAAAATACATGACATAAAAGCTAAAAATTAATCTTTTGACATATATTTGTTTACTTTTGATTCTCACAAAGACTGTTTCATTTTTTCCTAAATTAGATTAATAGTATTTTATACTAAAGGTTCACATTGACGATAGCAGCGATAGGATCCACTGACCAAAAGATTATTTTTAACAGTAGCAAATAAATGTATTGTTTTTGAAAGAGGCAATGGTCTGACTTTGTGAATTTTCTAATGAATGCTATTTGAATGTTAAAGTTCTTTATGCCACTGGAAAGCAGAATGGCTGCAGCTTAAAACCATAAGCTGCAGGAAGTTTCCTGAACTTTTAGAAATTGCATTACTGAATACAGGTTACCTTTTGCATAATTGTATAAAGCTGATGAAATGGGTCTCTTTTGCTCTGATTGCTTTCCAAATTCTACCCAAGTGAATTCACAGCTGATGGTTTTAAGCAGAGCAAAGACAGATTAACTGGCTCACATAAAATAAAACCTTTAGAGACAGAAAAATGGAATAGTCCTAAAGCTTCACAAGATGTTATACATATTTTCAAAGTACCCAGTAATTCTTATGGCAAATATCATCCCCCACTCTGATTAGCTTCACTGTGATGTTTATAACATATTTTACCTTGTGCTGTTAGTTGATGTTATATCTTTTAGTTTGTCTACTATGCTTTACAGTGTTTAGAATAATAAATGTTATTGGCAGAAAAAAATGCCATGAGAAAATTGCTTTGTCTTAAGATTTCTCTATCTTATAAGATATATTATTTATATATTTATTCTGCCAGGAATTCTTTAGATGGTTAAACATTAATGACACACATGGAGGCATTATTTCTGAGTGTGTGTTTGCAGAAGTATCTTTTCATGAAGGTTTTTGTCTTGCATTGATTTTGTACTGTATATCTACACACACCATTGTGCAATGGTGAACTTAAATGAAAGCAAAACAAAAGAGAAGCCAAAAGTAACACAGTTGCTGTGGTCTGGAGCCCTTCTGACCAACAGAGTAGCCTAAGCTAAAATGGAGATACCCCACCCCACCGCTACACACACTTTAAATGCAATAATGTAGGCATTATTTTCATTGTGTAAATAAGGAATCGGTATCTCACAAAGGTTTAAGCAATTTGCCGAGATCTCAGTTAGTGGTGAAATCAGAATTAAAATTCAGGTCTGTCTGATTGGAACCATGAATTTGGCTACCTTCCAAACTCATGGTTTGGCTACCTCAGTTCTAAAAATATGATAGACAAAGTCATTTTTAGTAAAAGAAAATTAAAATTTGTAATAAGTTGTATTCTTAATTTGATACTGAAAACAGATACGGAACTGAAGATTTTAGCATTTAAAAATAGTGCTAAGTGACTTCTGAGTTTTTGTTTTGGGACCAGGCTCTCCTGTGCCCTCTGTATCTCTCCAGATTCAGACTCCATGAATCTCTCTCTTTGGAGACAGAAACACTTTAATTGCCATCTCTCTCTCAGAGCTGTATTTAATCCTTCTTTCTTGGGGCAGAGTACAAGCTGCCGAAACGAATTCAGCTCGTCTCACTTGGGCCCCAGCCACTTAAATTCCCTGCCGCACCAATTGCCCTAGTCCTGGAGTGCAGCCACCCTGGGAACCTGTGAACCCATTCACACAGGTCTCTGTCAAATGTGCCACTTTCTCAAGGAGTTTTTTGCTTCTGTGATGTCTACTTTGAACTTTTTGCAAAGTATATCCTTAGCATTTCTCCCAAACTTAAGTGGCATGCCCTGTACAGTCAATTCTGTATTTTTAGTAGCTTTGAAACATTTTTGTTAGTTAAAATAAAAGCCACAGATTAGTGTAGGTGGTAATTAAAAGTTGGTACTTTTTGTCCAATACTTTTCCCTGCCCATGCACTATTGAGAAGCGTGGGAGACGATTGCTTGGGAAATTACTATCACAAAGTATATTTTAAAATGGCTAATTATAAACATTTTCTCCTCTTTTTGTATCTCTTAGTGTTGAAATAAGGCACAGAGGTAACTCAATTTAGTTCAAAAGCCATTTTCTAAATGAGAGGAATTAGCTGAGAACTGTTACATTAATAGACATTGCCAGTGGCTGTATTCTGCATACAAAACACTTGTTCATGTTTTCCTCGACCTCCTTTGATTGGGCCCAGCACTAAGTTTATACTGAATGGGCTCAGTCTGGTCTTTGGCAAGCATCAGGGAGTAATGAATAGTGGAACATCGAAAGGCTTAAATGTCCTGGCACAGGCCCTGTGTCAGTATGATGAGCTAACCATGGCATTGTTCAATGAGAAGGCCCTGTGTTCCTTTGGAAATAAAATCTTGGCTTGTGGACAGAGGTCTATGTACACACATTGAATTTCTCTGTCTTCCTGCTATGCTATTCCATTCATAATTAAACTTTGAAAGCAAAGCTCTGAAGAGGTTCTTCAATGCCTCTCCTCTGAGTATGCCCAGAAACAAGTGGCTGATGTAAAAATGGCATAGCTCTACTCTTTTATTTGGGAGCTCTCTGAAATTTAAGTCCAAAGACTTGAAGAGCAAACTCTTTAAGCTGGACAGCAGTGTAGACATTCACTGTTTCTCCCCTCAAAAGGTCTTCCCTCTGAAAGCTGTGGTAATCACAATTTTTTTTTGCTGCAGAATTTCTGATGTTCTGATCTTTTTTGTTTACAGCTCCATCTGTATTTGTAGTGAAATGTCTAAATTTGTCTCACTACATCTCAATTCCAGGAATGAATTGATCTTCTTATGAGCAGTTCCCCCTTGAAAGCAAAGAAAAGGAGGAAAACTAAACTCTAGAGATCATTAAAGCTATGACATTATAACTTGCCTTTTCTAATTTTTACTCTTAAAAACAGAACAAAAATTTTATAGTCAGAGTCTGCCAGAAAGTACCTGAAGAAGCCAGGAATATTTGGGTAATAGAAACATATGCTGTTGATATTGTAAATTATCAAGAAGAGTCTCCTAGGAGTTCTTCTAAAGCATATTTTAATTCTGTGTTATAAAACCAGCCTCCTGGTAGGGTATAAAGAGTTAAATAAAATGATCAAGAACCTACATTATGCAAGTATTTAAAATCTGAAGATCTTTTAGAAATACATGTTGAAATACTTACATAATAACAACATAATTTTTGGGATTTGCTTAGAAACAGTTTGATGTAAGGATAAATAGGTCAGCATGTAAAGGAAATAAGATTAGCCATGAATTCATTGTTGACCTGGGTGATGCATACATGCACATTCTTATACCATTCCCTCTACTTTTTAGATGTTGGAAATTTTTTATAATTAAAAGTTAAAAACTTTTTTTCTGATGGTTCAGAATGATGGTTTCATAGGATGAAATGTTTTCTTGTTAAAGAAACAGAGTCCAAAGATCTAAGGTACTTTAGAATCTTTAAAAATTTGTATGCTATGCAAATAATACAATTGTAAATAATCTATTTTTACTCCAGTGATTGCATTTAGAATGCTAGCTGTGAATGTGGATATAAAACTCATACTATAAATAGTATGATACCTGAAATGCTTAGGTCATTGAGATAATTGGGATAGTTTAATTTCTAATATAGGTTATTCACAGGCAAACAATGCTAAAAACATTACTATATTGGAATACATAGCAGTAAACCCACACCAGACAACCTAATTTCTGTGAAAAGATCAAGAGAATGGTTGGATTCTTATGGTTATGATTTATCATACCATTGTGGTGTTGGAAACATTTTGATTAATAAAGTGTCAGTTAAGAGAATGAAAGATGAAGCAGGAGTTAAGAATATGCCATCCTCAAACATGCCATTCTGGCATATTAACTATTTTGAGGTAAAGGCACTTGATAAACAGCAGGGGCAAGAAGATCACTCTGACCTTCCTTCTGTTTTGTAAAAGCAGTGGATGAAATTTCCATGTGAAATATGTCCTCCCTCCCTATACCAGAAGGAAAGTATCATTCATATCTAGGATGGTAAGTTGAGGCCAAGGAAAATCTGTACAAACATGAACCTTCATCTTCCTAGTCCCTTCTCTACCCAAAACACTCTAGCCCCAAGCCTCTTTGCCTTGTCACATTTTCACAGTTTACTGCTTTTTGTCTGATTTTTTCTAATCTTTTGTCTATAAATCAATACCTAAGTGTTCAACTCTAACTGCGTCTTTGGGTCTTCATTTTCCTATGAAGTCTCCTGTGCCATGTAAAACTTATATTAAATTAATTTGTTTGCTTTTCTCTTTTTGATCTGTCTTTGGTTAGTTTAATTCTCAGGCCTAGCCTAAGAAAACTAAGAGGATAGAGGCAAAATACTGCCCCCCTACAATGTTCTATGTACCCAGTATCACATTATCAGCTATTTTATACTTCTTCTTTGGCTTAGTTCAACCATTAATCAACTATATTAAAGTTCAGGTTTTTAAAAAAAAATGTAGTTATATTATTGCTTAGTTGGGGGATGGGCATATCTTGGTGGATTCCCACTGGAAAAGCTTTACTCTAATGAGGCCATTAATGTTAGTATTCTAGGCAATGGGAATATAAAGTAGTTGCTGGTAACTATTGAGTAAGCAGGATGAGTCTTTAATGACTCTGCTCTTATCCATTGCTACTTTTAGTATTTTCTTGAATATAGCAATTCAGAGCCTAAGTAACTGATCTTATATTCTCTGAAGAATGCTACATACTAGCTAAGAAGTTATTAGTGATGATAAACATGATATCAACATGTAAACATGATATATTCATGTTTACAGTCATTTACTTCTGCCATATGAAAACGTTTAAAGTATATATATTTTTTTCAGCTTGGAAAGTTTGATGGCATTCCATTTGAGAATTTTTTTTTTTTTTTTTTTTTTTTTTTTTTTTTTTTTTTTTATGAGACAGAGTGTCGCTCTGTCGCCCAGGCTGGAGTGTAGCAGCACGATCTCGGCTCATTGCAAGCGCCGCCTCCCAGGTTCAAGCCATTTTCCTGCCTCAGCCTCCCGAGTAGCTGGGACTACAGATGCCCACCACCACGCCCGGCTAATTTTTTGTATTTTTAGTAGAGACGGGGTTTGACCGTGTTAGCCAGGATGGTCTCGATCCCCTGACCTCGTGATCCACCCGCCTCGGCCTCCCAAAGTGCTGGGATTATAGGCATGAGCCACTGCACCCGGCATGAAAAGTATTTTTTTAATACTGCTTTTTGTGGCAAGTTGACCCAAAAAGTTGAAAGGAGGTGAAATCAAAGCCTTTATTTTTATTTATTTATTTTCAGACGGGGTCTCACTCTGTGGCTCAGGCTGGAGTACAGTGGCATGATCATGGCTCACTGCAGCCTTCACCATCTGAGTTCAAGCTACCCTTCTTTAAGAAATCAAAACATTTATTAGGAAAAAAACTATGATTCATAGACTGTTGCAGATAGACAGGAAAATCATCTTTGCAGTATATGATAGCCCAGATTAGATTTGTTTTTTTTAGAAGATGATCATCAGATATTTATTGAAGTTTTACTGAAGTCACTATGTTTCCATCCATCTGACCATATGCTTGTCCATTTGCTCATTCATTATTCATTTAAGAAGTGTGTACTATGAACTTCTTCTAGGAGATCTAGTAGTGAATAATAGACAAGCTTTCTGCTGTCATGGAGCTTACATTATAGGGGTTGTGGACAGATAAATATAAAACCTGTTAGACAATATAAAATGTTATTTGGATAGATAAATAAGAAACCTGTTAGACGGTATAAAATGTTATTCAGAGAATTATGGTAGCATGATGTTATGGAAAGAGAGACACTAGGTAGTCAGGAAAGACACCTCTGAAGATATAATTTTTTTTTTTTTTCTGGAGTCTCGCTCTGTCTCCCAGGCTGGAGTATGGTGGCATGATCTTTTCTCACTGCAGCTTCCGCCTCCCGGGTTCAAATGATTCTCCTGCCCCAGCCTCCTGAGTAGCTGGGATTACAGGCGTGCACCACCACGCCCGGCTAATTTTTGTGTTTTTAGTAGAGACGGGGTTTCACCATGTTGGTCAGGCTGGTCTCGAACTGCTTACCTCGTGATTTGCCCACCTCCACCTCCCAAAGTGCTGGGATTACAGGTGTGAGCCACCACTCCCAGCCTGAAGGTATAATCTTTAAGTTGAGATCAGAATAGCAACAAAGAGTCAGTCATGCAGAAATGAATTGCTTAGTTCTTTTGTTAAAAACTAGAATGTTAGAGCTATGTCCAACTTTCATAGTGGCAGGCTTTTGTCCAAATAATATATATGTATTAGTCCATTTTCACAATGCCAGAAAGATACTATCTGAGACTGGTTAATTTATAAACAAAGGATGTTTAATTGACTCACAGTTCCACACAGCTGGGGAGGCCTCAGGAAACTTACAATCGTGGGGAAGGTGAAGCAGGCACATTCTTCACAAGGCGGCAAGAAAGGTAGAGAGAGAGTGTGAACACACAGGTGAAACTGCCGTTTATAAAACCAGCAGATCTCCTGAGAACTCACTATCACGAAAACAGCATGGGAGAAACTGCCCCCATGATCCATTCACTCCCACCAGGCCCCTCCCTTGACACCTTGGGATTACAATTCGAGATGAGATTTGGATGGGGACACAGAGCCAAACCATATTAATATATGTATAACCTTAGTTCTACTAGGCCCATCAGTAAACTAGCTAAATGCCCCCTGCATGTGCCTTTAAATGTGTACCACTCTTTCACTCTTCAGCACACCATAGGGGACTTTTAACTTCCAGTGCCAAGCCCAAAGCAGGATGCTTATGTTTGACATACTTCTCTTGCCTTTCATCCATTCTTATGAGGCCTGCCCTCCTTAACCCAGAGCTTCATACTGTCCTCCCATTGCTCAGACAGCTCCTTATTTCTTGATCCTTTTCCTTCCATACTCACTGGCCATCCAGGCACATTTGTTGCATGTGTCCCACACCCCACAAATAAGAAAAGCTGATCTTATTGTTTTTGTCTGCTTAATGCCAAATTCTTGTTCTTCTGGAGTTTACTTCTGGATAATTTGACTCATCCCAAGTTGAGCCAATGAGTGCAAGAAAGCTTGACTATATTCTCCTTCTCTGTGTCCCATTACACTTTCCCTTGCTTGTCAATCATGTTCTCTTACTCCAGGGTAACTAAGCACATTTTCCAGTGGTCTTTTGGGGCATCTCCCATACGTTTGGTATTGATTTTGAACTGCCACCAAAGACATTCTGGAGAAAATGGGCCTTGTAACACTAAGATCGTCCTATGTGGTTAACTGCCTAAATTGAGAGCTGTTCTGTTCATGTCTGAAAAACACTACATTTTATATTTGCACAGGATCAATGTTATTGATAATGAATTAATGGCTTCTTACTGAGCTGAAAAATCATTTTGCTAATGCTCCATGTGTGGACTCTTCCTGCCTAAATAAATTGCCACTTCAGTACATATGCAAAGGATAACTAACATTTATGAACAAAATCAGAGTATTTTGTGTTGCAGTAATCATTCACTTTTTTTTGGACTCCTTAGCTTTATGGAATTGCAAACAAGCGTATAACAGTTTTAAAACACTGAATCTATATCTAGGAAGATAACTAGATTGATATGGTAATCATGCTGTTTAAACAGATTTAGAGCAGTTTTGGCTCCTTAGAATTTTAAACTTACAGAACAATTTTATCTATGTTTTTAGAAGTTGTGTTTTGGCATAATGAGTATGTCCATGTCTTGCAGTGATCTTACCTGTCTAGGAAATTGATTTATCAGTTTTTCTTACTTCTGAGAAGACAGTTCTCTTCATAAAATTTCTTAGTTCTTTTCAAACAATCGAATTTGTGTCATTTTGTTCTGTTGAAAACTCTGTGAATGATGCCATTTATCATCATATTAGTTCTTATTATGAATAAATTGTAAGTAAATTTGCCATTTATTGTCTCTAATAATAAAAGTGCTAAATTGTACATAATGGGTTCCTAACACATTATATGTTCCTAATACACCAAATATTGTTAAGATTTGTTGAAGAATCAAAAATTATCTAAATTGTCAATAAATTATCAAAACAGATGCTCGAAAATATTTTGTTAATTTATTTAATTAGCTACTCAACTGATCTACCCTATACAGTATATGAGGTTAGGACTAGAAGAGACTTCTTCAATAATTTCTTCGTTAATAGCTTACTAAAATACTTTATTTAAATTTTATTTAGATTGAGTTTCTCCACACAGTGGACATAAATATCATCCCCTCTCTTTCTTCCTGTATGGTAAAGGTTAAATAAATACCACATATTAAGTGAGAAAGCATCTGAGGTTCCCACCGATATCTGTTCTCAGTTCTTTATTTTCATATTGTAGGTAAACTTTTTTTTTTTTTAACCATTTGATGGTATTTATAAAAGTTGATTTGGGACTTTTAAAAGTAGAATTCTGATGGACAGATGGAAAATGCTTACCATTAATAGGAAGAAAAATTCATGAGCCCCCCTCAAATGTAAATATATTATGTTCTGATTTTTAAATGAATGTTGTAAATGGCTTATTTGCTTTTTAAGAGGACTCACTTATATACAAAGTAGAAGAGCTAAATATATCACTTATCATATTTGGCCAGAGAAGCAAGTTTTTTCCTCAGTGTGATGATTGCTTCCCTACCAATTTTGAAGTGCTCTGATAAAATGCATAAGAAATAGGCTTGCCAAGATAAACAGTTGATTTTTTCATAGAAGGTCACTCATTTATTTATTTATTTTTTTTGCATCCTTGTTCCTGTCAATTTTGATATAACCTCTCAAAATTTAGGCTTCTAAAGTCATTTTTATTTTTGCTTCAGCCTCCGTGAGATTTCTAATCATAGTAAATAATGTAATAATTAGTCCCAGAAATGGTTTAGACAATAACATTTTTAGAGCAGACTATGAGGGCCCTTTGCAGATTTGGAAAGGAATCTATTTTCAATTACAAAAAGACCTTTCTTTCATAAAATAGTAGGAACACATTTGCAACTTTATGTTATTTGTCCACAGACCTGTTTTTGTACATGAATGGGGAAGTTGTAAATGTTGTTCATGTGAATGAGCAGAGTGAAGTTTAAAAATAGTTTCAGTATTCTTTAAATATATTGGAGAGAGATGGAATGGATGTGAATATGGAAAAGTTTTCTGGATTTCTTCTCCAAATAATGCAAAATGGTTACATGGTGTTCAACACTTGTCCTGCTGGCATTTGTATGAAGGAAACCTGTTCACCTAATAGTCACCCCTCCTTTGTATACCAGAGTTTGAACAAGTTTCTGGATATAAGGTGTACAAAGATACATAATTAATTTTGTCCCTTTTTATCAGAGTGATGATTTCATAATTTGTGCAGAAGAGCTTTTCCCTCATGTTCTACCTTTGCTTTTTGATTAACTAAATGGTCAAGGGAGCTTAATTTGCACAAAACAATGACTGAAAAGAGCACACGCTACTATGAGCTATAGATTGCGTTTTGTGCCTGTGTTCCAGTAAAGTAACCATTTAAAGTTTAAGAGCCCGAGACTTTTTAACTGTGCAGCATTCAGAGAGCACACTATGTGGAGGTGCAGATTTTGATTTTTAATCCATAGACTTTATGCTATTATTTTAGAACATCAAGTGATCAAGAAACTACAAAGGTGAATACAGACGTCTAAAATTAAGGCTTATAATAGTACATGCAGATGTGTTCAAGCTCCAACATCCTGAATCTGTGGTTTTCTAAGTATTTAATGACTTTGATTTTTAAAAATCACACTGTTTCTTTGTACATTATCATACATTTACATTACATCTTGAAATAAATTTAAGCATTAGAATAAAACATAGACACCCCACTGAGTTAAAGATTTTAAATCTTATTCTATTGTACTTACCCTTAGATCTACCCACTTAATTCTGAGGTCTGCATATAATCTTTGCCGATATAAACGCAATAAAATGACTAAATCAGAAGATGTTAAAAACTGTCAGTGTAGAATTGTGAACTCGAATAGGTAGAAAAGGAAATTCTTCTAAGACAGTAAACACTGTATGATAAAATACTTTTTCATTGGTGACCCTTAGGGAATATCTAGTAGTGTAAATTACCTTTTCAGCTTTTCAAGAGCAGTTTCTTATTAGAAATTCAAAGGAAATCTTCTTTAGTAGTAATCGTTTTAATGCTCCACATCAGTGAAGTCAACTATGGTTCTTCATAAAGTTTTGTTTTTCATTGGTAATTTACTGACAAAATGCAGTGAGGGGTGGTGCAGGACTGAGTTTTCTTATAGAACTCAAGGGGGCAGTAGTTCCAGGGGAACATAACCGTCTGCACCAAACTACTCTTTTTTTTTTTTTAAGTAGATTAAAATTTTTAGTGGGAACATTATCATAACAGTAGGTTATGGCACATAAAATACAGAAAACGGCATTTTTTAATAGTAAACTAATTACCAGCTTTTATGTTAATTAATTATAAACATTGAATTTTAATATATTCTCTGGAAGGGTGCTTGGAAGTATGCATGATGCATGTATGGGGAGAGGGATAGAGTGGTGAAAAAAGAGGTCTGCACAGGTATAAAGTTAAAATATTAATTGTTAAATTTTGTTATTGGTCTAAGTGAATGGTTTAGAAATGTTTTATTCTCCCTCTCTATTGCCAATTTTCTGTGTAATTATTTCACACATTGATTATATGTTTATATAATATAGGAATCGAAGAGAGTATACCGTAGTCACTCTCTCCATTCATTGTCCTTTCTTTCCTCAAAACAAAACAAAAATAACCAAATTCTGAAAATATGTCATACATCTTAACAGTATGCACAAATTCAGTAGTTACTGCTTATTTTCATTCTGTTCCCTTTGGGAAACATTCATCCCTCAGGTGTGTAATTGAAAAGGGCTGCTTGTGTTCTCATTTTGGGGAAAGCATTTAATGAGACCTATAAATGATTCTTGGCAATAGAAAACAACTCCAAATTTTGTTAATTCCATATTTACATAAAGATACACCCACTTGCCAGGCACAGTGGCTCAACGTCTGTAATCCCAGCAGTTGGGAGACTGAGATGGGCAGATTGCTTGAGCCCGGGAGTTTAAGATCAGCCTGGACAACATGGCAAAACCCCATATCTACTAAAACTACAAAAATTAGCCAGGTGCGGTGGCACGTACCTGTGATGTATGTGAGTAGGAACCATAGTTCCTACTCGGGAGGCTGAGAATCATCTGAGCCCAGGAAGTCCAGGCTGTGAGCCATGATCACACCACTGCACTCCAACCTGTGCAACAGGAGTGAGACCCTGCCTAAAAAAAACTAATAAAGAGACTCATTCAGCTCCAGCCTCACTCGCTAATTTCTGAAGGCCAAGTGTTATCTACTCTCATTGTGTCCACCTTTCTCTGGATTGCTAAGGGTCGTTTGAAAAAGTCCAGATTTCCACTGGTGCAGCATACTAGGAGGAGGCTTTGAAGAGCTTCTCTGATCTTTAATTACAACAATGACACTAGTTAATTTTTGGTGGTGCAGTCCATTAAGTTTTAGTATGTAAAGTAATATTTTCCTCAGCCTGGCAGATTGCAGGACAGCGCCAAAGCTAATGCCAGAAAATAAACAGAGGAAGGATATTGTGTTTACCAGGCAAAGGTGTATAACACCTAAATTAACAAAGAAAACATGCTGTTATATATTATTTTACTGTTACTAAAACTAAATATTTCATTTTGCTATCCACATATTATTCTAATCTACAACATAATGTAAAGATTACAGCATATTAAAAATTTACAAGAATTCTTACGTGTACCTCAATTTCAGTGAAATGCATTTAAGCAAAATGCAAATTTAAGGAATTCACAAATTAAGTTAAAAATTCACTTCTGTAAGCAGCAGTTCATTTCCTAGGGTCCTGCTCTGCTAAGCTTTGTTTTAGTGGAGTGTAGAGGGTATGTGCTGTGTGTGTAAGAAGTAGGGGGAAAGTATAAGGCCTGATTCCCATTCTCAAGAAACATATTTAACAACCTACTTAGAGAAAAAGCAAGGTTCATATAAAACAAACAGCAGAGAAGCAAATAATAAAAAAGAAACATGCAATAAAGAAATAATAATAAGAAACATGCAATAAAGTACCCAAATGGGTGGTGTATTAAAGGAAAAAGTAAAAGCAGAGCTCCCTTTCCAAATCAAAGTGCGTGCACAACACCAACATAGAAAACAGAGAAATGCGATCTTTTATTACTGTAATTTTGTCATGCAAGTTCAAATGTATATAACATTTACTCAAGAAATTATTCAAGAAATGAGGCCGTTTTTAAGTAGCAAAGGGACTGGTCTGTGGGAAGGACTCAATAAATGTTAAATACTGTTGTTGGTATTACTTATATATTACGTGCTTTGGATAGCCATGGCAACATGTTATTAGCCTCAGCTTTCGGTTTGTTTCTGTATTTTGTTCAGGCTGCATATTGTAGAGAAGAATTTTGATTCACATAGATAAGTGGTTGTATGTTGTAAGGTTTTGTTTCATTTTAACAGCTTGCTCTGCTAACGTCACATTGTGATAGTCTTCAGTTAAATAAGAGGGCAAGAAGAGTTTCTTTTAAGCAGCACCCCCACGCACACCCAACAGAGGAAACAACAACAACAAAAACTTAGTGGCACAAGTTAAATAATTGGTTATTTTAGTATACAAAAAGAGATGATAGTAACTATGTGTTTTGTATTCATGTTTAACCTATAAAATACAACCAGGCATTTGAAAACCCCTTAAAATATCCTCAAGTAAAACTAACTTTCCAAGGTATGTGCTCTGAGAAACCCCGGTAAGTCTTGTGAGATAGAGGGTCAACAAACCACCTAGTCCATTGGCCAAATCTGGCCAATGCCTGTTTTTGTATGGCCCACATGCTGAAACTGACTTTTATATTTTCAAAGGTTGAAATAAATTTTTAAAAAAGAAAGATAACTTATCATGATATGAAAATTATATGGAATTCTAGTTAATTACCTATAAATTAAATTTTATTGGAACACACCCATGTTCATTCACTTACATATTGTTTACAAATGCTTTTCTGCTACAGTGGCTGAGCACAGTAGTTGTGATAGAGACCATATAGCCTGCAAAGCCTAAATTATTTACTATCAAGCCTTTTACAGAAAAAATTTGCCAACCTCTTCCATAAGAAATATTATGGTGGAAAAAGAGGGGGACCATTAAATGCTGAAGCCAGGGAAGGCATTGTGAAAGGGTGGTCTTGATTCAGGCTATTTGGGTAGGCTAAGGAAGGTCCACACAATGAAGGGAAATACAAGGGAGAAAATGTGGAAGACTGAGGGTGAATGGCTCCCATGTGGTATGCCATAATCAAATTCATACATGGGAAGCATTTTTAAGATGTCTATAATTTGTCAAAACAGGAGATTTTATCTACTCAGATTATTTAGTGATGATACATGTTACTAATAATTTCTTTATGTTATGATTAAGCTTATTAAAACATTCGATTTTGGCTGGGCATGGTGGCTCACACCTGTAATCCCAGCACTTTGGGAGGCCAAGGCGGGTAGATTGCTTGAGCTTGGGAGTTCAAGACCAGCCTTGATCAACATGGCTAAACCCCATCTCTACAAAAAATGCAAAAATTAGCTGGGTATAGTGGCACACACCTGCAGTCCCAGCTCCTTGGGAGGCTGAGATGGGAAGATTGCTTGAGCCCAGGAGGTCGAGTCTACAGTGAGCCGTGTTTGTGCCACTGTACTCCAGCCTGGGTGACAAAGTGAGACCCTGTCTCAATACAAAACAACAACAACAACAAAAGCATTTTACTTATATTTATTTAACTCTTTGGTCATTCTTTTAACAAATATCTCTTGAGTGCCTATTGTGTATGAGGCAGTTTGTCAGAAACCTCAGTTATAATGGTGAACAAAACAAAAACTAAACAAGGGGAAAAAAGCTGTGGGTCTCAGCCCTTTTAGGAACTTACAGTCTATGGGGAAGAAGGAGGTTTCTCAAATAATCACAAACAAATACAGAATTTTCCTAGGAAAGCCTATAATTGACATCAAGGATATGAGCAGGTCCAGAATCAGAGGACCATGAGGATCTTCCCTGAGGAGGTAGAGATTAAGAAGAGATTTAAGGAAGAAGCAGGGGTTATTCTGGGGATGGTATGGGAGAGTGGTGAGCATTTGGGTTAGAAGGAAATATAGGTGCTAAAGGTCCATGGTAGGAGTTAAGAGTGAAAATCAGCTCCTGTGGCCAGGTATAGGAAAAAGGAAGAGATTAGTGTGGATGGAAATTGAGGCAAAAGCCAGAAGATGTCTGGCCTTGTAGCCATATTAAGATTTTTGGTCTTTACCCCAAAAGCAGCAACACTGCAATGTTTTAAACAAGGGGCACAAATTCTAACTGGCTCGCAAGACCAGTTAGAAGGCCATTGCAGTCCAAGTAAGAGATGAGAGCATTTCGTTTTATGATAGCACCAATAGGGATAGGGAAAAGTACATAAATTCAGAATACCTTTTGGAGGCTGTGCCAACAGAACTTGATGGATTTGAATATGGGGAGACAGTGAAGGAAAGAGAGATTTTACGTAAAACTATTTGGTTTTGGTTTTTCTTTACAGGATGAATAGGAGCACCATTCTCTGAGATAGGCAATTTGGGAGGAGGCCTGTCAAAAGTTCACTCTTTGGCAGGTGGAATTTGAGGTGCCTTTGAGGCATCCATTTGAAATGTTATGTGAGTTATCTGTGTATAAGTGAACTATGCTTATCTGTGTATTAGTAATCTGTTGATAAGTGCTGCTTTAGAGCCATGAGTATGGCTGAGAACACCAGAGATTGCTAATAGAGTGAGAAGGGATAGAGGCCTTGGACCAAGATATACAGGTATCTTTTTTTTTTTTTTTTTTGAGATAGAGTCTCGCTCTGTCGGCCAGGCTGGAGTGCAGTGGCACAATCTCGGCTCACTGCAACCTCCACCTCCCAAGTTTAAGCGATTCTCCTGCATCAGTCTCCTGAGTAGCTGAGACTACAGGTGCATGCCACCATGCCCAGATAATTTTTTGCATTTTTAGTAGAGATGGGGTTTTACTGTGTTAGCCAGGATGGTCTCGATCTCCTGACCTCATGTTCCCCCCGACTTGGCCTCCCAGAGTGCTGGGATTACAGGCATGAGCCTGGAAAGTATACAGAGGAGAAGCAGAAAAATGGGAATAAAACTAGAAAAGTTTAGTGTGGTAGAAGTCAAAGGAAGAGAAGTGTCAAGGGAACAATAATGCTTTAGAAAAGTCAACAAAAAGAGATTGATGAATGTCCATGGATTTTGTGAATTGAATGTCTTTGGTGACCACAGCAAGAAATGTTTTGATGAGGCAGTGAGACTAGAATCCCTAAATTATTATCAAAGTTATTTATACCTTTAAATATATTAGTTGTAAAGAAAACCTACAATCCCAGGTGTGATCTTTTCATTGTTCAATTGATCTCCAGGTTTATAATGGCAGTTAATTAAAAATGGATTCACTTAAAAGAAATTTGCTTCACAGCAAATTTTGATTGAAAATATCTATTTCCCATCATCTATGTATTTAAATCTTACCCAGATTATACATGAAATCTCCTTTAATAAAAACGGGCAATAATAAGAAAAAGGTTCTTGTTCCAACATTTACAATTTTTGTTTTTTAAAAAAAGCAAAACTGATGACTCATGAGAAATACATTGCTCAAAGCCTTTTCAATTTTAAGTAGGTTTCCAGCAAACTTAATTGTATTACTTCAATTTATTAAATAATGCCTTTCTGCCTCACCAACATTTGTTCTATATGTGGCTAGAGTGTTATCAAAGGAGGGTTGAAAAGGGGAGAGATGGGGCATTTTGTTTGTTTACATGTGGTTTCTCATATGTATTTAATTGCTTTTTTTTTCTGCTTATGTTTTTATAATGTGAAAGTGTGTTATAATGTGAAAAAGGACAGAGATGTTTTGTTACTGTTGGATTCTTTGGAAGCAGACACTGAGATCGAGATTGGGGTATAAGATGTTTACTAGGCGTCAACCTCCATAGAAGAAAGTATGAAAGAAGGAGGATTGAACAGAGGTAAAATTCAAACTTTGATGCGGTCACAAAGATGTGTTGGCCAACCCAACAGGAGCCCTCAAGCATATATTCCCTGTTGGAGTGTCCTGCTTTGGGTTGACATGGATGGATGTTTATGCTCCACCTCACTCAGTGGCTGTTGCAGGCTGCTGTTCGGAATAGGCTGGCTGCTGCCCCACCCTGTAGTTGGCTGCAAGTCCTTACTTTGAAGAGGGATCTGAGCAGTGCATCTGTCTCTACCACAGTATATTGTAATCTTCCAAGTAATTGAGTTGAATACCTTGTATACATTTAAATTGGTTTGGATCTTTTATGTTACAAGTAAAAAAAGCAACAACTCGCACTTACCAAGTCAAGGCCTTGATAGGCTCATATAAACAGAGGCCCAGAGGTTGGGTAGGTTTCAGAATTTCCTCAATCCATCAGCTCCAGCTCCATTCACCAGAGTGTTCTGGACCTTGTCCTATTCAGTGCATGGACAGTGTATGGAAAGCGTATGTCCTATTCAGTTTGCTCTTGCTGCAGGCCGGCCTCTCTGTTGGTAGCAAGGTGACTGAGGCCCCACATCTGCATACCAGCCAGTCCAGGAAAGGAAAGACCATCTGGTGGTATGCCACGGTAGTGGTGAAAGGGTGTGATTCCTTTCCTCACACATTGTAAGAGTCACAGCTGGCCGGGTGCGGTAGCTTACACCTGTAATCCCAGCACTTTGGGAGGCCAAGGCGGGTGGATCACTTGAGGTCAGGGGCTCGAGACCAGCCTGGCAAACATGGTGAAACCCCTACTCTACTAAAAATACAAAAATTAGCTGGGTGTGGTGGCATATGCACCTGTAATCACAGCTTCTTGGAAGGCTGAGGCAGGAGAATCACTTGAACCCAGGAGGCGGAGGTCGCAGTGATCGGAGATCATGCCACTGCACTCCAGCCTGGGCAACAGAGTGAAACTCTATCTCAAAAAACAAAAACAAAGACAGTCACAGCCAACATTCCTATTAAAAAAGTCAGGTTAACACGAGAAAAAACAAATTTATTTAATCAATGCTTTATGTGACATGGAGCCTTCAGAAATCAAGACCCACAAACCCAGGGAAAACTCTCTATTTTTATGCTTAGGTTTGATGAAGAATAGACAGCTATGTAGAAATGTGATTGGACAAAAGGCTATGATCTAATGGTAATAGATGAGAGGGTAGGTGGACCCACCAAGGCCTGTCTGTTTAGATTTTTCCCGGCCTCTTTGTGTACCATTTTTTCCTCCCGATTATGGGGCAGGACTTCTCTGGAATGAGGATCTTCAAGGGAGAAGGGAGACTGTGACCTTTCTAGGTTTTTACTGTCTGGGATTGAGGAATTATGGGGCAGGACTTCTCTGGAATGAGGATCTTCAAGGGAGAAGGGAGACTGTGACCTCTCTAGGTTTTTACGGTCTGGGATTGAGGAATTCCAGTTTCTATGATCTTCCATGGTGGAAAGAAATTCTGATTTCTATGAATGATTTTGGTAGGGGCAGAAAAAAGGGGCAGGGGATATGAGAAGGGAAGAAAGTCAGAAAGACCTTGCTTCTAAGGCTCTTCCAATGTTCTTTACTATTGTTATTATTATTACTGAGACAGCGTCTAACTGTGTCACCCAGGCTGGAGTGCAGTGCCATAATCTCGGATCACTGCAGCCATTGCCTCCCAGTCTCAAGTGATCCTCCCAAGTAGCTGGGACTACAGGCGCATGCCACTACATCCAGCTAATTTTTTTGTATTTTTTGTTGAGACCGGGTTTTGCCATGTTGCCCAGGCTGGTCTCAAACTCCTGGACTCAAGCCATCCGCTTGTCTCTGCCTCCCGGTGTGCTTGGATTACAGGCATGAGCCACCACACCTAGCCCCAGTGTTCTGTTGTTCAAAGTATTCAGTATGCCAAGGTACCATACACTGAGGTGTCATGTTCTGAGCCCCAACGGCACACAGTGTTCAGGGACAGTCCGGAGATAAGCTCAGCCTGGACCACATGGGGTTCAAATAGTGGCAGAGGTAAAGAAGAATAATTAGCTTAGCCTAGGCTCAGCCATCTATTCTTGGAGCCACCAGTGGAGTCAACTTTTCCTGGAATCCCTTGGTTTCCCAGTAAAAGTCAGGGGCTGTTGCATAGGGAGGGGAGGCCACCAACAAACAATGTGAAATGGATTTTTGGAAAATGCCTCTGGCTGTGTTGTTGTCAGATAATAATCAGTTTACCTTACCTGTATGGGCAGAACTCTAGACCAAGCTGCAGACCAAAAACTTAGTTACTAAAAACCAGTTATCTTTGTTCTTTGAACTGTTACTTGTGGGTAAAATTAAACTTATAAACACTAAAGCTGTCATACAGTTGGACATCCAGTGAAGGGAAGGAGGAACTATGCAAGACTATGTAATCAAAATTTGAAATTGATATGTTTGACTTTCATCTTGTCTTTTTTGCTCTGGTTCACCTCTGGGTGAAGATAATGAGGAAAAAAAGTGAAAGAATCAAGGAGCTTAGATAATTCAAAAATGTAAACCGAAGTTAAATCACTGAAAGCTTTCTTTTGGGTTGAGTTACAACTCCAAAGAGAAAAGAAAAACGAATAAAACTGGCATATAGGAATTGTAAGTGTTAAAATATTTATCTACTTTAAGAAGTTTCTAGTCCCATCTGGGACACCTATTGTATTGATGGGAAGTAGACCCTATAAAAATTTCATTTTCTTGGAGATTTTATTAGGTTTTTTACAAAACATCAGCATTTGATTTCTCTGCCTTTACTAAGTGGTTGAGATTGCAGGCTGACACTTATTAATTATACCAGATTTCTAGTTTTAATTAGAGAATCTCTTCTGAGACTAAACCTTTTTACCATTAGACTGTTTGAAACCTATGAGATAAAAAAGGAGAGTTCTTTCAGAAAATTATTTACATGAATTTAATTAATGATTATAATCTCCATGGTCATTTTTGCAAAAGAGCATTTAATCCCTTAACCAGTTTTCATGATTTGCATTTTGCAAAAACATGTTGGCCCTGCAGGCTTATTATCTCTGAGTGGTGTGTGTTTTCCAGATGAAACTTATTTTGGGTGAGTTTTATTTTGCTACTGCTCCTAGCCCCGTTTCATACCTTAACACCTGTTTCTCATGCAGAGCAAACCGATTGGTAGAAAAGTAAAGTTTGCTTCCTTTTGCCAAGACAGAACATAGCCCTTGGCAAGGTTACCTTTGAAAACAGTTTTTCATGCAGAGACCGTATACAAGTAGCATTGCTGTTGCCAAGATCCTCTGACTAATGAAGGGTCGGAGAGATGGTGTATTCTTTTTCATTGCTTGCGGCACGTATATGTAGCATTGCTTCTGAGAAAAGGCACTCTAGCGTTTCAAACACAAGCTAGAAGTTTAACCTTCCAAGAGGAAGGTCAGTGTTAGTTTTTACTGATAACACAGAAGAAAGCCATTTTATAAGAATATGAAAGATAAATTCTTTGCTAAGTAAAAACGGTTAAACACACTGAGCTTTCCAGCTTTCTTATGAAAATCAGTCGGAAACTATTTTACATTTTCAAAGTTTCTTTTGTTTTCCCTCCTAGCTTAGGTGTCAGTCAGATCCTTCATATTGATGATGCTGAGCACCAGTCTCCAAGCTGTGGAGACATAGTAAGGATTCCAGGCCCAGGTCCCTGTATACAGCTGTCTGCTCTGTTTTGTTGCTGTTATGCCATATGTTTTTTTGGTCATGTTTAATCATACTTTATGAGAACATTTACATTTCCAGTATGCTTTAAGCCATCTATAGTTTAATGGTTTCATAAACTCTGAGACTGCCAGGCATGGTGGCTCATGCCTGTAATCTCAGCACTTTGGGAGGCCAAGGCAGGTGGATTGTTTAAGGCCAGAAGTTCAAGGCTAACCTGAGCAACATGGTAAAACCCTGTCTCTACCAAAAAAAAAAAAAAATTAGCCACAAAAAATATGGTGGGATGCACCTGTGTCGCAGCTAATCAGGAGGCTGAGATGCGAGAATGGCTTGAGCCTGGGTGGCGGAGGTTGCACTGAACTGAGATCACACTGCACTCCAGCCTGGGTGACAGAGCAAGACCTTGTCTCAAAACAAACAAACAAACTCTGGGATGGATGCTTTGTTTCACAAGTTGGAAAACCCTAGAGAGCAGTGTTTTGTGAGTTTACATGGAGCTAAGGAAGGAATGGAAAATATTTTATTCCTCTGTGCATGATAAAAGAAGCTGCTGTCTTAATATATCTGTCTATCTCTCTGTGTGTGTGTGTGTGTGTGTGTGTGTGTGTGTGTGTGTGTGTGTGTTCTGAGGTGAGGGTGAGGGAGAAGCCATGGAGATGGATTGTTTCTTGCTTTATTTTCCTTGTATTAGGTAGATATTTTTCACATTAAATATTTTTACTATTTTACACCTTCTTAAATATTGATTATTTGGGGGTTATAATTTTTCAGTTTTCTTATATCTTCCCCTCTTCAGTCATGGACAACAGCAAAATAATGCATTAATTCTATAACATTTCAGCAATACTTCTACACAACGTTGCTTTCTTAAACAAATGTAAATAGCTGATTGAAAAGTACATTTCTTTAAATTACAAATTTTATTATCCAACTCCTACTGAAAGGCTCCACTTACCTCCAGTTATTGGAAGAATTCAACTATTTTCACTTTAGTTCTACAATCGTTTTATATCTCTTTTGGCCAAACATATGATCACAGCAAAGTTCAGTCTGTTCAAAGATGAGGAAATAAATTCTACAAAAGGGACTGGAAACAAAACAATAATGTTATAATTTTTTGATTATTACTATTATTATTATTTTGATGCTTTAAAAATGGGATTTGTAGATGATCACTCTGGACTGTCATTGGGGTTCATGTTCTACCACACTTTGCAGTTATAAAGGATTATTTCCAGGACTGGAAAAAAGAAAAGTTGAAAAAACAGAAGAGCCTGCTACTTTGTAAAATGTTGTCTACTGGGAAATAGAGGCAGCATGTCAGGTGGCTGCTTACACCTGTATGTCACTGGAAATTTTTAGAATAACAATGACAATAACAAACATATATTGAGCACTTGATATGTGTCAGCTGTTATTCTAAGCACTTATTGATAATATTGACTCATTTAATTTTTATAACAATGCTGTGAGGTGTATCACCATGCTAGAGAGAAGAAATCAGAGACCCACAGTCATATTGCTAGGAAGTGATCTAGCTGAGATTTAAACCCAGGAGATCTGAGCCCACTGTCCTTGGTTCAACTGCTGCTCTTTCCACATTACAGCATTAGCATTTTTTTTTTTTTTTACCAGAGGGGATTTAATAAATCCTCTGTAATAATCCTTCTTATTTTTCATGTATCCTCATATGTAAATATATAACTGGCTCAGAGACACTGAGTAACTTTCCAAAGGTCATAGTGTCAGGATAGAGGTAGGATTATAGTTGAGCCTGTGCACTTCTTGGTTCCATGTTTTCTCAACTACTAGGCTTCTGCCCTCGTAACAATATTGGAGGCCTTATCTATGCTCTATGAAGAGTTGAGAGTTAGGCTTAACTCTTTCCTTCTTGATGAACTTGCAGCCCAGAGTAATGGGCTTAGGTGATGTTCAGCTGAGTCAGCAGTCTAGAAATTTACTCGGAGAGAGTAGAAGCAGGAGGGAAGCTGGATGAGAGCAGGTGGAGTGGGGCTGGAGGAATGACTTGGACATTTATTTGTGAAGCAAAGCTTGAATAATATTTGAACATGTGGTTGTAAGGAGATCCTGTTACTGGCTCTTATTTTTTATTTATTTATTTTTTGAGACAGAGTCTCACTCTGTCGCCCAGGCTGGAGTGCAGTGGCACGATCTCGGCTCACTGCAAGCTCCGCCTCCCGGGTTCACGCCATTCTCCTGCCTCAGCCTCCCGAGTAGCTGGGACTACAGGCGCCCGCCACCACGGCCGGCTACTTTTTTTTGTATTTTTAGTAGAGACGGGGTTTCACCGTGTTAGCCAGGATGGTCTCGATTTCCTGACCTCGTGATCCGCTCTCCTTGGCCTCCCAAAGTGCTGGGATTACAGGCTTGAGCCACCGTGCCCGGCCTACTGGCTCTTATCTTAGAAGAAGCAGTCTTAATGGTAAGGAACCCTGACTTCTCAAAATATAAATGCTGTGTTCACATTGTAAAATGAAAAATAAAATTCCAGGCTCCCCAACCAACTGAATCGATCCTTCCTTTCCGCCAAGGAGATTCCAAAGTAAATCTGAAAATCTAATTCAGGCTGTGATGGGAAGGAGGAGTCCGATGTGCCTCATTATACTCTCCTCCTTTTGGAATTCAGGCACAACTGACCAGCATTAACACTAAAAAAGAGATCTTAAGACTGAAAAAACTGACTCTTTGTTGCAATAAGATACCAAATTCCAAACTGACTCTAGTGTAGAGTCAGTTTGACATGACAGATAGCAGGGCTTGGTCAGAATTTTACCCCAAAATATATTTCTTTGACGTATTTTGAAATGCCCTTACAAGGCTGTCTCTTATGAAGAAAATCTGCATTCTGTAGAGAATCTCTTTCCCTTTCCAGGTTTCCTTCTGATCCAGGAGAGATTAACTAAGAGTCTGGCACCTTTTTAGGTCTGGTAAGAGACATTTAGCGTCTATTTTCTCTGAAACCTGCTACTTGGAGGCTTCATCTACATAATAATAACCTTGGTCCCCAGGACCCCTTATCTTAACTCAGATACTCTTTTCTACTGATTCCATGTCATTAGATAATAATTTAACTCCTTCAACCAATTGCCAATCAGAAAATATTTGAATCCACCAAGACCTGGAAACCCGCACTTCCAGTTGTCCTGCCTTTTCAGACTGAACCAATGTATGTGTACCTTACATATATTGATTGATGTCTGCCTGTAACTTCTGTATACACTCAAGCTGTAACCCAGCCACCTTGGGCACATGTTTTCACGACCTCTTGAGACTGTGCCTTAGACCTTGGTCACTCATACTTGGCTCAAAATATATTCCTTCAAATATTTTACAGAGTTTGACTCTTTTTCATCAATAACATGAATTTTGGTATATGACTCTACTGATTACAGATCTCGCCTCTACTAACAAAGTGCATGACTTCTGAACAAGATGGGAAATGTAAATGCTGTTGAAACATAAGAATTGTTTCCGTGATGGCAATTTGGTTGAAAACATTAATTTCAGAGGAAAATTCTATTCTTACTGCAGATATAAATAATTAATAGAACAGATTATTATCCTTTGTATTTCTATGTGAAAATTAAGTTTTTAGGTGTAGATAGGCTTTTATTTTAAAAAGCACCAAAAATTTTGCTGTAAGGTAAATTTATCTGGTTGTAGTTCTTTGCTAAGATATTTGCTTTAACTCATATTCATGGGTTTCCATCAGCCATATTCACAGTGTCACAGGGATACACTGAATAAATCTAGTGCCTGCAGACAGTAGGTGGTGGTGTTCAATCCTATACAAAAGCACTGTGTAATACAGAAACACTGTGCTTAATATCTGCCTGCCTCCCTGCCTTAATTCTTAATTGGATCTGTGCTCTAGGGGGCATTAGGTTGAAGTGAACAAAAATGTAGAAACAGCATTCCAGTTTTGAAGCCAAGTCAGTTAATCACACAGTGCATTTCAAAAGAGTAACTTCTAAGAAATTGTTGTGTAAATTAGGCCCATTGCAATTGCTGGGTAGTTAACATGAGACAAGCCTGTTTTATGCAACCTAAAATACTTCACAATTGCTACTTCTAAACCCCCTGTGAAATAATCCTTAAAACCTCATTGCTGGCACCCACAAAATAACCATACAAGTTTTTTATAACTACATTGGTTATGTTTTCCCAGTGAGCCTATAATTACACATTTAACTTTTTAAGCAGAGGTTAATAATGGGATTTTTTTAGTTTGAAGGTATTTTATTTTTCTCCAATACTTCTTCTGGTCCTTGTATAATACAGAGGATTAAAACATATGTAAAGTATGTTTTGTCTTTAACAGTATTGAAACTCTACCCAGTGTCTTTCATCATATCATACAACCTCCAATACATTATTATTTCTAATTTTATTTTAATCAGTAGTCAGGAATTGTATCTTCAGACGTCCTATTTCAGAAATATGTCAAAAATTCTAAAAAAACCCTTGAGAGAGTTTCAGGATCACTTTGCTCCATTATTACACAACTATTTTTCAGCAACATAGTCTAGATACTCAGTAAAAGTTTCCCACTGGTCTCATTAAGAATCACCTAGCTTTCTAATAAGCATTTATAGGGGCCTTCTTTTTCCTCTGAAGGTTGGCTAAAAAAATCAACTCACAAAAGGCAGATTAATAAAAAAAAAAAAAAGAGAGAGGTTAGGCCTGGTGACTCATGCCCATAATCCCACCCCTTTGGGAGGCTGAGGCAGGAGGATCACTTGAGCCCAGGAGTTTGAGACCAGCCTGGACCACATAGTGAGACCCTGTCTCTACAGGGAAAAAAAAAAATTAGATCGTTCAAGGCTGGAAGATTAAGGCTGTAGTGAGCTGATTGTGCCACTGCACTGCAGCATGAGCAACAGAGTGTGATCCATCTCTAGTAATAAGTAAATGAACAAATAAGAGAAAAGGCATACAGTTTATTAATCTGGACACAGGGAACATCACACAGTGATTACCTAACCCCGTAGTGGAGTACAGAAGCTTATATACTATTAATATCTTGAGGTTACAGAAAGAATGGAGGCTCAGAGCATAGCCAAAAACAAGTAATGGTGATAAATCAGGTCATAGTGGCAAGGCAGGTTGTGGGAGGGAGAAAAGAGGAAGCCTTAGCTAGCAAAGGTAGTCTTTTTATATAGATGAAACCTCACAGATAGCAGCTCTCGGAGAAAATAGAGAGTAAATGCTTCTTTCAGATCTTTTTTTTTTTTTTTTTTTTTTTGAAGGGTGAGTAAGGCAAGGTTTTATTGGGTGAAAAGGGAAAAGAAGGGATACAGAGACCCTCTGCAAAGCCAGAGTCCCTGCTGGTACGCTTCCCGCCTCGCAGTTTGAATCTCACTTTCCACACGGGAAGAGGTGGGGCCAGGCTCCTCCCCACTGCAAACTGCAGGAACTTCTGGAGGCGCCATCCCAGTGAACTTTCCTCCCAGCGTGCAGGTCATGGGAGGTTCTGTCAGGGAGCCCTTCCCACCTGGCTATCTCAGTGAGAGATAGGGGTCTACTTTGATTGTTTGGTATGTGGATATCCAGTTTTCCCAGCATGGTGTGTTGAACAGACTGTCCTTTCTCCTATGTATGTTCTTGGAAACTTTGTTGAAAGTGAGTTCACTGTAGATGCATAGATTTATTTCTGGGTTCTCTATTCTGTTCCATTGGTCTATGTGTCTGTTTTTATGCCAGTACTATGCGGTTTTGGTTGTTATAGTTCTGTACTGTAATTTGAATTCAGGTAATGTGATTCTTTTCAGTTTTGTCTTTCAGATCTTTAAGGTGTCAAACTCTGGGTTAATCTTTCCGAGATCCCAGCAAGAGAAGGCCCGCTGGCATCAATGTAGATTCTCTACAGATGCAAATTTCCCTCACAAAAGACAGCTTTGCAGGGCCACTTCTGTTTGCTGGCTTTCTGACAGTCATCTCAAAATATGTCAAAGAAATATATTTTGGAGTAAAATATTTTGATTTCTTTCAGTTCCCACTTTGAAACTTTAAAAAGTTTCACATATGACAACCAAGCTGATAGCTTTGGAGAGATTTGGGTTAGAGGTTGTTAGAGATGGACAAAGGAATGGGAAAACAACTTGAGATAAGCAAAAAACAGCAAATTTAAGTATATCATCTCATATCTTCTTGAATCAGTCTCTTACTCCTGAGCATAGATTAGTTCAGTTGAACAGCTGTGTCCCAGTCCAGGTGGTGGCATTGCAGATGGGCGAGGCCTGTATATATGATGTAGGTAAACAGATTTTTAACAAGAGGCATTTCTGTAGAAACATAAGAAAAACAAAGGTTAATGTCTGGAGTAGTCTATAGACTAGTTTTTTTAGCGCCTCTGAAGTATTTTTCTGGATTGTAGTTTTAATCAGGTGTTTAAGTGAACTTTCTGAGTAGCCTATACAGCAACAGACATGAAGGCTGCTTATATGTAAGTTGGTGTGCGTTCTCCTGAAGTTCATTTAAGTTGTTTAGCTTCCATTTTCAGGGCTTTAAGAAAAGCACAGTTTTAATTTCTTAGTGATTCTTAGTGATTCTAAGTTAGAAGAAATGGAAGAAAAATTTGAAAATGTTAATTTGGAGACTTGTACCCAGGAAACAATTCAGGATTCAGTCCAAATTGTAGACAAATAATAAAAACTCAAAAACAACGGACAATCCAAAAATGGGTATACTATCATTTTCATTTTTTTTTTTTTTTTTTGAGATAGGATCTTGCCTTGTTAACCAGGCTGGAGTGCAGTGGTATGAATATGGCTCACTGCATCCTCAACCTCCAGGGCTCAAGGGATCCTCCTGCCTCAGCGTCTTATGTAGCTGGGACCATAGGCACATGCTACCACATCTGGTTAATTTTTTGATTTTTTGTAGAGATGGGGTTTCATTTGTTACCTAGGCTGGTCTAAAACTCCTGGGCTCAAGTGATCCTCCTGCCTTGGCCTCCCAGTGTGCTGGGATTACAGGCATGAGCCATCATTCCTAGCCTATAATTTTCTTTTGAAACACAATTTTTTCCTCCAGCCCCCCCATTTCTACCAGAGAAAATCATAGTAGGATTAACTTATTTGCAAAATAAATTTTAGTCTTATCATACTTGGCCTATTTGCATCAAGAATATTGATTGATCATGTGGGCTCTTTTAAATCAGCTTTACTGAAAGATTTTCATAAGGAAAATGCATAAGGAATCTCAGATTAGACTTTTGATATCAGTGAGGCTAGGAAGTCAAGCCAAGTATTTACCATCAGACTTTGCTTGCAATGCCTGTATGAATTGGGTGAATTCCTCTTTTTTTGAGGTCCCAAAATAACTTGAGGTTCCTGGACCTGTCAGAAAGTGATATTCTGTACTTACCTTAGGTCTGGAACCTTGTAAAAGAACCATATAGACAAGGCACCAGACCAGTCTTTCCAAGGGGTTTCTTATTGGCTCCATAAAGTCAACCTCATTTCCTTGAAGTAGTTCGTTTATATTTGAATATGTGCCATTCCAGTCAAAGCCTGAGTAAAATAAGAAGTCTGGCTAGCAAAAATGCCTTCATTATGTAGATGAAGCCTCCCTCAGAGGGAATAGGTGGTAAATGTTTCTTTTCAGACTTTGAAAGGTTTCAGACTCTCAGTCTCTCTGGGATCTGGGGAAAGGTGTAGAAAGGAGAGGGGACATTGCCGTATTAAGGTAGATTCTCTATGGCTGCAAATTTTTCCTACTTAAGGTAGCTTTGCAAGGCCACTTCTGCCTTATGCCCAAGCAGCAGCCATTTAAAAATATGTCAAAGAAATATATTTCAGGGTGATATATTTTAATTTTCTTTAAAAAAATCACATTTTATGCTTTTTAATAACCTTTCTTAACAAAAACAAATTTCCTGTACTTTATGTATAGAATTGTTTTTCTTATGTATAGGAGTTTTAATTTATATACTTATTATAATGTTAACTCTTAATAACACTTATTTTCAGTGAAAAAGATATAAGTAAGCCATTTTAATTATATAACAGATACAAACTGTAGGATAAAGGACAGAGCTATGAAGGCAATGCCTGGACAATCTGATTCCTCCTAGCATGGCCAAGATCCACACCCCAGCCAGGGAAGATAGGGCCTGGGTGTTGTCCCCAGGCCTTACTATGGTCACTTGTCTAAACCTCAGAGTTGAAAAGCTCACATCCAAAGATATAAGCTCAAAGACAAATTAAGCAGGTATGAGAAATATCACAGACACAACAATACTGTGACCTTAAAACATCTAGCAGAGATAGTATAAACCTGTCTCACTAAACAACCCAGCCTAAAATGTTGAAATTCTAAAGACATTTCTATTTTATTTTACCAACACTTTTAAAACTACCTTTATTTACCAAAGATTACTACAATTATTGGATTTGAAAAACATTTGGGATCATTTCTTTAATTTATGAATACTCATTTGTTTTGTAAGTCGATTTGGCGTCATAAAGACAATATGTAAACATAGATGTATACACATATATGCATAGAAATACAGACAAACACAAATAATGACATGATAACTTCGACTTTAAAAGTTTAGCTGTGAGAAAGGTAAAACTCACTAGTTTGAAAGGACAGTTGGGGTCAGATGCGGTGGCTTAAGCCTGTAATCCCAGCACTTTGGGAGGCCGAGGCGGGCAGATCACCTGAGATCAGGAGTTCGAGACCAGCCTGGCCAACATGGTGAAACCCCATCTCTACTAAAAATACCAAAAATTTGCTGGGCGTAGTGGCGGGCGCCTGTAATTCCAGCTACTCAGGAGGCTGAGACAGGAGAATTGCTTGAACCCGGGAGGCAGAGGTTGCAGTGAGCCAAGATCAAGCCATTGCACTCCAGCCTGGGCAACAAGAGCGAAACTCCATCTCAAAACAAAACAAACAACACGGGATTCAAACTGTGCTTTTGTGTAACTGGAAAAAGTAAAGTTTATCTGTTTCACATGATTGAAGCCCTTATGGAATTTTAGAGAAAACAGTGGCAAATTTACATCTCAAAGCACAGAGAGTGATGGAAAGTTTAAGCTTAAAGATGGTTTTGTGTTAGTTAGAGGAAGATAAAGAATGATGCTAAGGTAGCACAAAATCACAGGAATTTACCATAGGGTTTTGTAAGAAGACCAGTTTCATTTAGACAGGTAGCTTTTAATTTGATCTCTTTCCCAACTGGACAACTGAGCTCAGGGTGGAGTCCATAAAGAAACAGAGCCAACAAAGTATTTGCAGTTTTTAGGGCCTAATAATGTAAACATGTGAAAAACATGCACAGCTGGAAGGCAGACCGTCTAGATCTTTAAAAAATAAAGAATTTCACTTTTACACGGAATCCTGGGTTCCCCACAAAAGGGAACCACCATGGGACTGGACAGAGCAATCCTTTCACAATGAAATTTGCTAAAAAGACATTTCTCTAAGTGTTTAAATCATGCCTTTCTTATCTAAATGCACAAAGAAAGGAGTAGCCTCCTGTAGTAATAACCGTTTACTGTAAACAACTGCTGTCAGCTACCTCCAAAACTGCAGCTCTCACCAGTGACTTGTCAGCCATCACAGATACAAAGGTCAAGTGTTCTCTCATAGTACAAAGTAATCTCTGGTACCCACAAAAGCCAAAGCGATCGGGTAATGTAATACAAAAGAGAGCAGAGTTTTAGACCTGAGATGAATCTGTCCATGACTTTAGACTCCTCAGGAAGACAGAAAAGGCAGAAGAGAGGTGAGTGGTGCCTTTTTAGTGTGTTCCTTAAGGGGTTTGAGTCATTAGACGTCCCCTGTAGATCCTTTCATGTGTACTTTAAAAGGCAAAGAGGAAGAAAGAGTAGAGATAAATAGAATCAATGGGAAAACAATTCATAAAAAAAGGAATCAAACAGAGGGACCAAACACGTAATTTTAAAAATGTTATTTGGGCACCTAAAAAAATAAAAAAATCCCCAAAACAGGATCCAAAAAGAGAAGAAGCAGAAAGTCCATTAAATACATATATTGAAAACTAGCTTTTAATTAAGCTGACTTCTGACTGTAGAGCTCCTTAAAAAAAAAAAAAAATCTTTTCAAATCTCTTATCAGATTTTAGCTAGGACAAACTGCCGATATCCCTGGCTTTTAAATTCCTTTTTATGAAAGATATTCTCTGAAGTTAAATGGGTACCCCAAAATATCAAAGGTCACACAAATATCAAACCAAAATGGACCGCTCATATTAATGTGTACACTGGGAGCATCACAGTCCCCCAGTGGGGTACAGCTTTTATACATTCTTGAGGTTACAGAAAGAATGGGGGCTCAGAACATAGCCCAAAACAGGTAATGGTGGTAAATCAGGTAATAGAGGCAAGAGGCTATGGGGGAGAGTGGAGCCTTGGCCAGTGTGTTAGTCTGTTTGCGTTGCTATATAGGAATACCTGAGACTGGGTAATATATAAAGAAAAGAGGTTTATTTGGCTAACAGTTCTGCAGGCAGTAGAAGCATGGCACCAGCATCTGCTTGGCTTCCGGTGAGGCCACAGGAAGCTTGCAATCATGGCAGAAGGTGGAAAGGGAGCCAGTTTATCACATGGTGAGAGAGGGAGCAAGAGAGAGAGGGAGGAAGCACCAGGCTCTTTTAAACAATAGATCTTGTGTGAACTCTTGCTTATTTATTTATAAATATGACACTGAGTGCTTTCCATGACAATGACCTTAACATGTTGGATTTTCAGGGAGACTTGTTTATAGTGTACTGTAAAGCCTCGTTATGTTTGTCTTATTATCTTCATCTGATGAGCCTTCCAGATAGAGCAGGTTAATTACTTGCTGTATATTTTTATTTCTATATTACTTGCTCTAGTTTTTTAGTTTTGGTTATTTTTCGTTTCTTCATGTGTAATATTTTTTATGGTTTTTTACTTCAATTTGGGTCCTTGTAGATAATACCTTATAATTGTCAGTAATTAAATTCATGAGTAACATTTTCTTTCTTTTTACTTGTGTCTCAAGTAACAAAATGAAACATGAATCAAGTCATGTTTCTTTTCAGAAACTAAGCAGGGTGTTAATAAATATTTAAAATATGTATTCTCTTCACCCCTTGTCCCCACTTTAGCGCTAAATTTCAAAACCAATGTGGTTCAGATTTTTATCCATTAAGAGTTGTTTTGGTTCCAATTTTTATCCATTAAGAGATGTTTCCCAGTAGATTTGGTGTTACTCAGTTTAGAAGTATAGCCAGAGTTTTTCATTTTTTATTTTGTCCTCTTTACTGTGTCTTTTATCCAACTATTGCTGTAGAATATTGTTAAAATATAGCCTTTCTGACTTCTGTAACTAGACATAGGACTAAAGAGTTTTCATCCTGAGGTAAAAATATGTGTAAATTTTAAAAGGCTATCAAAAAATAAGCATATATATTTCACTAGTTTTGTGGTCATGATCTCATATACTTTTATCTTTTTCATCTCAGATTTAGTCCTTTTATTTGTGTAACTATAGGACATCTTTCTGCTAAGAACAACATATTTCATATCAGAGAAGGTAAATGTATGTTAGCCTTCTTTTAGGCATCTGAAATGGTTCTAATGAAAAAGCCTTAATGAGGAATGAGATAATAAGTGTTGTGATTGGTTGAAGTCAAGATATGGTTGAGGATTTCCTTTCTGTACTTTCTTTTTTTTGAGACAGAGTCTCACTCTGTCTCCCAGCCTGGAGTGCAGTGGCGCAATCTCGGCTCACTGTAAGCTCCACCTCCCGGGTTCACGCCATTCTCCTGCCTCAACCTCCCAAGTAGCTGGGACTACAGGCACCCGCCACCACGCCTGGCTAATTTTTTAAAAAATATTTTTAGTAGAGACGGGGTTTCACCGTGTTAGCCAGGATGGTCTCAATCTCCTGGCTTTGTGATCCACTCGCCTCAGCCTCCCAAAGTGCTGGGATTACAGGCGTGAGCCTGCTTCTTTCTGTACTTTCTAAGGAACGTTTCTGTCGATTGTGCCCTGTAACTGTTAACTGACTTGCTATTGCTCATACTTTAATTTCTGGTAATAACTATTTCATTTTTACAATATTTTGTAAAGGCTTGAGATGTTAATAAGGAGCTTTTTGGGTATTCTTTCTTACTTCTTTACACTCTGTTACCTGAACTATCTAAAACTTTAGCTAGGTATAGTTAAGTATGAGGAAGATAGACATGTGGAATCTCAGTTGAATTCCATGTAGATAAGTGTTGCTGGCATAAACATAAGAGCAAAGATCAGTACTCAGAATGCATTTGGAAATCATTCAGGCAAAGTGAAGTACCCATCACTTTGAATAAATGAGGTTACCCAATTCAAGAGTGCTGAGGAAACATCACTAGCTTTATGTTAGGAAACTAAGAAACAATCCGGAAGATAGAGGAAGAACCAATCTGATGCTGCAGAGAAGACAGTTTCATGAAGGAATTATTTGGCATATTATATTCCACAGAAGTTGTGCAAATGAGATCCTGTGCTAGGCCTTTGATTTAAGAAATTTTGTGATTTAGGTAATTTTGTTGGAGTTGTACTCTAAAATATAGGGGATAGAAACTAGATTATAACATACCAGTGAGTAAGTGAAATATGTAGAAGCAGGGATAGCAAGTGTAAATGATTTGGCCTTTACTCATGAATGAAAGGGGAAAATGCAATATTCACTTCACGATAAAGTAGAATAAGGGAAGTGTGTTTTAGGATTTGAAAAACTTGAACATGAGGAAACAGAGAAAGAGACTAAGAGGGGGAAAAGAAAGAGAAAGAGAGAAGGAGAATGAAGAAGACGAGAAACAGGAGGAGAAGGAGGTGGGAAAGGGGACAGCAGGGGAGGGAAGTGACATGGAATTAAGTTGGTTGTCAACTTAGATCTGGATTGAGATTGGCCCAAAGAGGAATCCATGCACTTCAGTGAAGTCATCCTCACAACTGGAGATCACAATCATGACATGAATTTTTCTTTCTAATTTCAAGTCCACACATGAGATGTGACCCAAATAGAGCTCTTGATTTTTCAACTGTTCTTGAGGCCTGAAGCAGATAGTTACTGTTTACAGATTATGCTCCATTGCCTTAAACCTGGAAGGTCAAGTGTAGTAGGGTCATGAAAATCTTAGTACTCACATTTCTACTGCTGAAACACAATACTAAAGTGCACATTTTGGCAACCAAGCCAAGAGTTACACTTTGAGAATTGCAGTGTGACAACCGAGTTCATCGCAGCAATGCAACCTGTACCTGATAGTGCCATTTGTATCTCAGTGAACATATACTGTTGTCACAAATTGTTCTTTTATTTTATCTCAAGGTGCTTTGGATTGCAGTTAGTTGAGATAGCTTTTTCTCCATCAAGAAACTGTGTTTATTTGGTTTTAAAAATGAAAGTGTTATGGCAATGTCTTATCTGCTTCATCTGCAAAATTCCTGAATTTAAAAGATTTGTAGAACTAAAATAAACTCTTTTACACCAAAGAGTTTCTTTAAAATCCTGCTGCAAATTAAAATTGCAGTTCCCAGTGGTAGTTACATGGTAGTGGGTATTCTGGGTTTGGGCCTCTCTATTTTAGAGGGCCTTTATGCTCTGCTGCACTCTCGAACTATTCAGCCTTAAATTATCTTAATCTCACTAGTCAAGATAATAAGGACTAGGGTTAGTAAAAACTGTCCAAAGCAAACTGTGTATTTTTAATTAAGTGACATTAACTTGGATATCTTTATATCTATGTTTTCAGAAATGCTGAGATCCTTGCAATTGAGGTTTGGTTTACCCTAATGAGTTTACACTAATGAGTACTGTTTTGATTTATGCAATGGAAACAACAGTAAGAAAAGCAGATGCATCTTGTGAGGCAGGTTTGAAGCATTCGTAGTGATAAGGTATACCCTTATTAAGTAAACCCTGTTGGGGACTTAAAACAGTATAATTTTTCAGTTTTCATTTTATAGCAATTTAGTTCTTCATGGTATTATTAAAAGGTCTTTGCATTTGCCAGTATGAAATATAAGATTTTTAGTAATAGTGAAAAACTGTTGAAAATATATTTAAGAGTTAATGCCTCTGAACCTAACAGTGGTTTTTAAAGACTACCACACTTTGTGTAGATTAATGCAATCCTGAAGGAAACCATAATTAACCTGATCAGATCCTTAAGATTACATGTTAGTGGATCTTTTGTAGAATTAGGCTTTGCAGGACATTATTGGTTCTAATGGAATGATAGAGTGAACATATTAATTTTTGATGAGTTTTCTAACATTCACAGGCTCATTTACAAATCTGCTACATGAAGAAATACTTCTACTTAATATGATGTTTTAATGCATATTATTTTAATTTGAAATATATGCCATGTGTCCAGAGAAACAACTTAGGACAGCAATAGAGGAAGAATCAACCAACTAACTTAGATAGGTAATTCTCTTTGTAAGACTGTTTCTACAGATTAGTTTTGTTATTTGACCACTGGAGTGCTGTCTAGCTTCAAAATAATTACAGCTAGTAGTCTGGAATATAAAGTGAAAAAAAATCCGTTATCAGCACTATAGAACTTTGTTTCAGGCATCTGCATGAGGAAGGTTTTGAAATTAGAAAGATATATGTAAGGAGTTGTCAGCTCTTATTTCTTCCTCCAGCTGTGTGGGGCATGACACCCTTTGAAACCAAGAAAAGTTAAGACGTTTTCTTCACCAACTGTAACCAGGCTATGGGGAAGGAAAATTTTCCTTTCTTCCCTGGATCAGCAGGAAGTTTACCTCTATGATTTCCTGACTTGCAGGTTATAGAATCATGCTTTTTAATGAGTATAATTTCCTTTGTGACTTCTTCCTGTGAGTTCTTACTTTTTATTTATGCCTACTGTTGGCCTGATGCATACACACAAAAACACATTAACAGAGATAACACAAAATTATCCTTTAAAAATGATTGTTCCTTATTGTTTCATTGCACATAGATAGCACTCATATTCCATATGTTGTTTGACTTAAAAATAGTATATCCTTAATGTTCCTATTTTTAAAATAAAATATGTATTCTAGAGTAGGCTTGCCGTAAGCCAAATTGTTGAATCAAATGCTAGTCTCCTAAATCTTTGATATCCACCTTTTCAATACAGTGCCACTTATTTAGAGGGGAAAACAAATGATATTATGGTTTCAGTTGACAAGATTCAGTTGTAAATTTTAGGGCATGTTCTCTGGGTAGTTTTTGTTATTTCTCCTAGCTCTGCCCCCAAAATAACATGTCTCATGGATCAAAATATTTCTTCCTGTAGACTGTGAGGGGTGTGTGTATGTTTGTGTGTGTATGTGTGTGAAAGTGTTACACTCACAACTTCAAGCACTTGTTTTAACAGAATTATCTTATGATCTTGTTTCCAGCCAAATAAGATGTTCTCTAAATGTTTTCTTACATCAATTCCAAGGCCAAGAGTATTCTAATCACCCCATTAGCTAGCACTGCTGTACAAGTTTGATGTTTTTTCCTTCATTTTTGTTTTAAACTGTGTCAGTGTTTCCATTGTAAATGCTATTTTACAGGCATCCATTGCACACTATAGGTTGTAAACATTCATTTTGGGCTAACACTTGTCAGAAAAAGTCTGTTAGAAATTAGGAGTATTGGCCGGGCGCGGTGGCTCACGCCTGTAATCCCAGCACTTTTGGAGGCTGAGGTGGGTGGATCACGAGGTCAGGAGATCGAGACCATCCTGGCTAACACTGTGAAACCCCGTCTCTACTAAAAAAATACAAAAAATTAGCTGGGCATGGTGGCACGCGCCTGTAGCCCCAGCTACTCAGGGGGCTGAGATGGGAGAATCGCTTGAACCCAGGAGGTGGAGGTTGCAGTGAGCCGAGATTGCGCCACTGCACTCCAGCCTGGGCAACAGAGCGAGACTTCATTCCCCCCGCCGCCCCCCCAAAAAAAAGAAAAAAAAAAGAAAATAAATTAGGAGTATTTAGATTTTATGGGTATAAAGAGTACTTTTTGGGGGACTAGTTTTAACAAAGTTGTCTTTGACTCAAAGTTTTTGATGATGGTTTTCTGAGAAGTGACTTTTGATATTCAGTAGAATAAGTATGTAAAAATATTTAACTGAAAATCAGTGTTATTTGTGTATTTTAATTACTGTACACTTTCATGAAACATCTTAGATCCATAAGCAAAAATTAACAACTTTGTGATAATTTCATATACGCAATAAAAGGCAAAGTTTTTTTTAAGTAAAGAATCTAAAAAGTGATAGTCTATTAAAGCAGCTGGATTTTTTTCAAATACTTTAGGCTATCTGAAAGTATGAGTGAATATGAAATGTCAATACGTGAAGTTTAAAAGAGTGAAGTAGTGAAGCAGCTGTTAACTGTCAATAAATGTCCAAGCATGATGACCAGAAAAGAAATCTGCAATTTGAGGATATGTGCTGATACATAATGGAGATCTCACCACACGATTTGTTAGATGATAAAATGTATTTCAGAATGATGTGCTTAGCCTGTAACTTAGAATTGGCTATATTTTTATTTTTCAACAGGGAGTGACAAATATTTATGAATGTAAACTAAACCTTTGTTACTTGTCCAAATGTTGGATCAGTTTCAATTCTCCTATTAAGCTATGCACAGTACAATAGGGAAATATGTAGGAGCAGATCCAAGTTTATTGGGCCTTTCACTTTTATACTTGCCCTCCACCCCTTAAGAAATCATATAAAAAACTACAAATACAAAGTTGGGTTCTAAACGTGCAGTAGTCTTAATTATAGTTAAAATATGAAAAATGTACAAACACAAATGACCATGTGAATCCAGTGCTAGGACTTCTCTCAAGCCTTAGAAATAGCCCGCACAATCTAGAGGCCCTCAAGCTCATAGATTATAGAAACTGACTTTCTAGTAAATATATTTATTCTGTTAAGTTTTTGTTTTCTAGTTATTTATAGTAGTAATTTGTCTCCTTTTAACTTTAGGAGTGTTTTTTGCCTGTTTGTTTATTTACTCATTGTTTATTGAACTCCTCCAATTTGTGAGGTTCTATGCTTACTAATCAGAACAAAATGATATAGTGCCCAGAAGGAAGATAGAAGTATACATATAACAACAACAACAAAAATACGAAGTAGATATTAAGTCTGTTTTACATGTCTCAAATAATACCATATACTGTTAGGGTCATTAACAAAGCCCATATTGTTACGATAACAAGTTTTCTTCTATGTTGTGTAAATTATTAATGACATTCATCACATTTCCTTTAGAATATTCATTCAACAAACAAACTACATTCTAGAGTATGTCTTTCAGTACATTTATTTAAAACTACTGTAGATTCAGGTTTATATAGTACTGTGACCTTGCTTTATTATAAATATAAGAAGAAAATTAATAGTTCATTTTCAAAAAATTTTATTTGTAGAATGTATTTTTGCTTTAAATTTTTATTTAGCTTTTACATCTAAATGCTTAGTGCCCATTTTCAATATTCAAAGACTTTAATTTCAGATAGAATTTTCTCATATTTTTATAGACATCAGAAATTCATACTGTAAAGGCACATCTATTGTATTTCGAAGAATTGAGAATAAAAGTGAGTAATTAATATATCCCATTTCAGGTAAACATTATAATTATAAAAACAACTGATTTTAAAAACTTGTGAAAATATGTAAGTTTATAGAAAAGATAAAATAATAAAATGGAGGAAAATTATAATTATTTTCCTTCTAAAATGATACATTATGAAAAGAACGTTTTAATGTTTTGGCTCTGCCCTCAAATTTAGGTACAAATTATACACTTGAAACCTATTTTACATGTCCTGCATTAGTTAGAAAAATTCACAAATAGTTAATAAAAGAGATAGTATTATAGTTCTCAAGAATTATGTAAGTTGTTTGAAGTCATTTATATTAAAATTATAATAATTTTTATAAATTCTTTCATTTTAAGTCTTTCAATAAAGGCAATAAGGTTATATACATGTATTAGTTCATAACAAGTACATATCCCAAACTTTTTATGTCAAAAAAGATACAATGCTAATGTGTGCGTTTAGTTTATATGTTATAGAAATGAATATTAATAGTTGTTGTATTCTGGATATTTTAAATGTCCTTTCTTTAAGCCAACATAGTGCCATGGTTAATAACAGTACAAATTAGCTGAGTATGAATAATCTCTTAGATTTCATGACCTTCTTTATAATCAATGTCATGATGTCTCTTTTGTCCCCAGTAAAGGTATTTTGGGTTAGGATTCTGACATTTGAAAGCCTAGGTCTACCCACTTACTCTTCCCTCCTTCCTCTTCTTAGCTTTTGGAGAATTTCTTATCAGGAGGGGAGTCCATGAAAATCCCTTCCATAAACCTAACCTTTGATAGTCCCCTATTCCCTTATGAAGCCATTTCCTTCCCCAGGTACTCATGTACCATTAGTTTTGGGGGTTTTGTTTTGTTTTGTTGACAACCATCGCTTTCCTATGTGAGACTCTGTTGGAAATTTTAGGATTTCCGGTTCAGATAGTCCTGGTGGTTTTATTTTACTCTTTTTACAGTTTCTTTTTGTCTCATCAACTCTTGCTTCAGAGTTAGGCGGACAGAAATTTTGCCTGGAAACTCCAAGGTTACTTGGGAAAGGAGACTCTTTTAAAACCCAAGTCCAAAACATTTTCTTTCATGTTGGACCTAATTCATTTCTTGTTTTCTCATCTATCAAGCAGTATACTCCATGTGACTGATGGTCTTATTTTCTAGGGATCTGTAATCAATCATACACCTTGAATTATTAGCCTTGAGAATAAGAAGGCAACTAGAAGCAGAATTTATTAATTTTGAATTGTCTTCCCTTCTGTAAAAATTCATGGTAAATCATTCCATAGTCACAACGTACAAGGGATTAATCACCACGTTGTGATTGTGAATCCAAGTTTTTACCACTGATAAAATGTGAGAACAATTTGGTAATATCTTTCCAAATAAAAAGTGTACACTTTTTGACACAGAAATTCCATTGTAGCTGTTTAAACTCCTACATGTGTAAAATAATATTTAAGGATACTTCCTGTATGTGCTTTGTATGTCCTACGTACATGTTAAAACTTAAAAGTTCTATATATGGAAAGTTAAGAAGCAAAACGTGAAAACAGCATGTATGCTATGCTCTTATTAAAGGGGAGACAAATTGTATATATACATACATATGTACATATCATAACCATATACATACACACACATACATACACACACATGGCATATATTTGCAAATTCACTCGTTGCCTCTGAAAAGTCATTTAAGAAATTGCTAATAGGGTAGCCTCCAAGGAAAGAAACTGAGCTTCTAGGGATAGAAGAGGGAGAAAGGTAGACTTCATTTTCATTCTCTTAACTGTTGTAGCTTTTATATGTAATGCCTATCTTAATAAAAAAATAAAATGTCTAATAATAAAATTAAATTTAAAAAGCTAAAATTAAAAAGCAGTGGCCCAGATGAGATCCTCTGCTGGAAGGAAGCTGCAGGAAGGCTGTCCTAACTGTTTAGCCTAGGAACTGTGAGATAAAATCATCAAGCCCTTTAGTTCTAACTCTGCCCATCAGGCAAATTCTGTACTATAAATTTCTGAGTGGGTGAGAATAACTAATCTGACAAGACAAGACTAGCAATTCAGCTTGCATTACAATAATGTTTTATTCTAAAATTATAAAGTCACATTATAAAGGAGTTTGGTTTTCATGAGTTTATCCCAGAGAGGCATCTCAATTTCTCTATAAGAGCAAAATCATTTCTGGAGTGCAGAGGTAAGACTAGGCCCTGACTGTAGTGACCTGGATAAGTGCTGCCATTGAGAGGCTCTGCAAAGCTGCTGGCCAGCACCCTCCATTGGCATCTCCATCCCTGCTTGTAGCAGGGATGAATATACATGTTCACCACTCATCATGGTCTCCCCTACTTTAGATTTTAGTTTCTTTTCTTCAGTTTTTATTTCACAGACTGAAATGAGCTCAAATCCCAAGAGAAGTGGGAAAATGACTGCTCATTATCTACATTACAAATTGTGAAATTATTTCTCAGAAAGTGAAACTTGATGGACTCATAAAAGAAAATTATCTTTATGCAGAATAACTCAGAATAGAATAAAAAGCACAGTAAGTGATTGACTGACATAAATATAGGTGTGCCTGCAATATATATTAATAAACAGGGCCATAATGTTAAGGGGTCAGAAGCTATTTCATTTTTAAAATATCGAGTGAAAGTTATATTCATAATTATGAATATTTAAACAGTATTATTGCTTCTCAATATATAACACATGCAAACATACCACATCATTTTTATTACCAAAAAGGAAAAAATAATTAAAACTATAAAAAGCTGTTCTGTAGTGTCATGTTAATGTGTCTTTGTTATTGCCATTTATCTCCAAGAGATAATATGAAAAAGAAGTTGAGAAATAATGCATCAGCAGATGATAAATTTTATTCAAAGCAAAATTTTTTTAAATCACTGTTGTTTTTCATCCAAGAAAACAAAAAACAAGAAAGATACATCTATTATAAATATCTGTTTTGTATTGATATCATTTAAAAAATAAAAGCTTGCATTTCCCCCCGGATTTTCAGTTTAGCTTACCTTTTTATATGATTTCTGTCTTACTTGATTTTTTAAACATAAGGAAGATTTTTACTCATTTTAATGAATGTATATATGAAGGACTGTCTTCCTTTCCAATATACACTTCTATGTTACTTCCCTTGTGAATCTGAGAAATTCAGAATAGTAGTTCATAGATTGGGTTTCTTGTTTCCCTACATGGTAAAGGTATTACAGCAGGCTGAGGGTGGGAGAGCTGCCGCAGAGAGAGATTGACAGTTCTGGTTTTTGAAAGCCACGTTAAGGTTAGGTTACTGGATCGTTATGATCTTATACTGTACTTGGAAATACCCAAGACTTTCCTGTAACTAATATGAGACCAAATCCTTGGATAGTTGACAAGGTTAGTTATTGGCTTCTCTGTAAGTTTAGATACCAAGACACTATGGTGTCTCCTTTTCTTGGAGCACTCCAAATAAGACTGCCGCTATCATTTCTCACCATTGGGAACAGTCTGTAGGACAAATATTGAGTCTCTGAGTTCAACAGTGCCTCCTCTTTGTACGTTTAGGAATGTCAGCTTTCCATTGTGAGAGGTTACAGAAGTTTTAAGAAGACAAAAAAAAATGAACTTAAAAAAGAAAAACACATGCTTGGGTATAAAATACTTCTTGACATAAGTGAAAAGAGCATGATATAATATTGTATTTCTACTATAATAGTGTATGAGATAAAAGTGAGAAAAAAATACAAAAAGAAAACAGTAAAAGTAAATATATAAGAAGTGACCAGCAACTGCACTAATACTCATAGTATTATTTGTTCTCTCTTTTCACTTTGCCGAACTTCAAATTTTCTTTTGTGAACCCATATTATTTACATAATAATGAGGTGAAAGGAAAGCTCTCTGCTTTGGAAATCTGATAATTTTATCTTGTTTATGTTTTTGCAGTTACTTCTTTGTGCAGTTACTTCTTCTGATACTCTGTACATTTATGGATTATATGTCGAAAAGACAGAAAAATAAGCCATAGAAATGAAATAAATACAAGAAAAATTTTTAATGAATAGTTTATTCTCCAAAAAAGCATGAAAATTGCTTTAGCGTTTAAATTCCTAGGTTTAAAAACTGTTAAGTTTTATTAGAGTAGGAAGTTTATATATTTAATATGTTTCCTATAGTGTAGAATTCATTTCACTCCCAGCTACAATTGTTGGTGATTATTATTTATGACTTCCTTTAGAGATTCTCTCCTCATTGCTTTCTTTTCCGTACTTAATAGAATGGTCAACTATAATAGTTGTTGGAAAAGTTTTGTGTTCTTTTTAATTGATATCTATACTATTAAAGATATGAATTTTGCATGGATGGATTTCTAGCCTCATGTTAGATAGTCCTCATATCCATGACCACAGAAGCATGATGTCTATATGCTAATATGCTTACTTAATCTTTAATACATTATATTTTAATAATATAGGAATGCCAAGCTACGGAAGAGCAAATGAAAAGGTCATTTTTTATTCATGTACTACTGAATGTACCTTCTGCTTATAGCTCATTGTAAAAGCAGTTGAGCCCAACTTTTTAAAAGTGGAAAGCATACGAAATTAAGCCGCAAGTTTCGCAACTGATGTTCCTTTTGTAAAAGGAGTCCTCTCCATCTTTTCAATTTTATTTATTCTGACTGCTTGTTACTCATTTGTGCTTCTCTCTTCTCTGTTATAGTCAGAATTTGTAATCCCATTTTAAGCAGAAGGCTGCCACTTTTCATCAGAGGAGAGGCAATAAATACGCATCACACTTATATATGCGGGCTTTCATCTGGGGAGCTCAAAGTGTTTTATGCATAAGTAGTATTTCCCCTGGCTTTTTTTTTTTTAAGTACAAAAAATGAAGCCTAGAGAGCTTAAATCACTAAAAGAAACCCAAACCTGTAACAACAAAAGTCATGGTTTTAATTAAATATATATACCTGTGAAAATACTCAGGATTCTTGGACCTAGATATCAGTTTATATACTTCTCTTGACGAGTAACAAAATTGTGGAGAGTAGAAATAGGTACTAGTGCATTCTTGTCATAATCCAGTTACGAGTAATGGTGGCATAACAAAAATGAGCTCTAACAAAGCCTAATTTTACAGACCTGACTATTCGTTTAATACTTTTAAATATCAAAATTATAAAAATATCAAGTGGGAAAAAGTGTTGTCAGGGTCAACTTTTGAACGATTTGTGACTGTGGTTGAGAGGGCCAGAGAAAGGGCAGCCTGTGGATGGGGTCTGGCCAGGGCAGCAGGAAAGGCTGGTTCTGGCAATGAGCCTTGTGCTCATTTTCTCTCTTCTCTTCCACTTCTCTTTTGCCAAAGGCATAAATCATCTCATTGGTACTAAGAGAAATGTGGATAATTATTTGTAAGAGCTTGAGTAAGAGATTAATAGGAAATAAGGAATTTTTTTTTCTTTTTTTTTGTAATGGGGTTTGGCTCTTGTTACCCAGGCTAGGGTGCAATGGCATGATCTCAGCTCACTGCAACCTCAGCCTCCCAGGTTCAAGTGATTCTCCTGCCTTAGCCTCCCGAGTAGCTGGGATTACAGGCATGCACCACTATGCCTGGCTAATTTTTGTATTTTTAGTAGAGACGGGTTTCTCCATGTTGATCAGGCTGGCCTTGAACTCCTGACCTCAAGTGATCTGCCCACTTTGGCCTCCCAAAGTGCTGGGATTACAGGCATGAGCCACCATGCCCGGTCAGGAAAATTTTTTTTAATTAAAAAACCCAGATCATCTTGCTGGCAAGATGTCTGGTTGTTGGCCTGTGGTTCTCCCCCTGCATTACACTGCATCTGTGGGGAAGGGCCCCAGGGATGTAGAAAATCAAAGGAATGGGGACTAAGAACATCTTTTTTCCACTTTCCCTTTTGGTGGTGGTGTGCGGATTGATTTAATGCATGCATATGGAGGTGGGGGTGAAAGGACTCTGGGAAGTTTGGTTTACACTGAGAAGGGAGGCCATAGGATTGTGTGTGGGAGGGGGGGATGGAATGAGAAAAGTTAAAACCAGGGAAGACAGGGTCTGAGAGAGAGTTCTATGGGAACTGAGAGATTTAAATATACTGGTTAGAAGTTGTTGATTTTCTAGGATGAATGGGACTTTAGGAAGATCACTTTCTGAAAAAGGTTTTTTCAGAAGTGTAACTAGACAATAAGAGACTAGTGGCTACATAAAGTACTACTTGATAAGAGATTACTGAACTCACTGGCATGTGACACTTTTTGCCTGGTGTAAAAAATATATCAAAAAGTGCTATATGTCCCATATACTAATTTGAGATGGCTGGTTGAGAACAAATGACATAAAATAATAAACAGATTGGCTGAACAGCAGAGGGATGGTGACACAATCTCACTCTGCCTCTTTACCATGTGTAATCCAACCAGAGTAATTTCTTAAATAATATAATTACTTAATCAACTCTAAAATAAACTTTCTTCTCCATTTAGCTGAAAAATAGTGTGAAGCAGAAGTAGTAATACCAATCAATATATTTTTAGTGGTGATATATCTATATCTATATCTATATATATATATACACATATGTGGAATAGAGATATTTAGATAACATGTAGATTTGTACTTAGTATAATATTACTACAAATATAGAAACTTCAAATGTCCTGCTGAATATATATATTCATATGTTTTATGTATATTCAGTACATGAATATGTAAATATATATATTCAGGATATGTATGTTTTTATATATATTCAGTATATAAAAACATTCAGTGTATATTTATATATATTTATATGCTGAAAGTGTATATATAATTTATATACATTTCCACTAGAAAAACCACTTTAAAATCACTCTCTATGTAGGTATGATGAAAAACACTTAATTTTCCCCCTAAATTATCCATATAAAATTTAGAAATACTCCTGAGTGTTGTAAATGCCTGTTAATACAGTAGTTGGGGTAAAATTGTACGTGTATTAGCATGGAAACATAAACCTGCCTGGAATAAACTGTAAACCATGGAATATCAGACACCTGCCTGATATTCTCACTACAAACATTTCGTGGTCAAAATTGTCTTCTGACGACGATGGTCATTTGGAGAACAAAAACAGCGAAGCAAGAGGAGAGAACAAGAGTATCTTGAGGCGGTCTCCTGCAGTGCTCATAGCTGTTCCTCCTTAGCCTTCCACCTGGTGGCCCTGGACTAGACCTCCAGAGAATTCCAGGTTGTGCAAGATGGGTTGCCTCTGAAATGCCATCCTGCTGAGGCACCATTGCCAAGTCTGGTAATGAGAGGGCAGCAGGACAGCCACTTTCTAAGATCTTATGATCTTGGAGCCAGTTCTCAATCCCTGTAGACTCTAGCTTCTTCATATGTTAATGGAAAGAGATGATAACTCCTAAGGCCTCTGCCAGGTCTAATATTCAGAGATTTAGTCTTATCCTCCTTGGAACTGTTTCTTGTCTATACCTTTAGAATAATGTACCACAGGTCTGAACCTTGAGAAAAAGCAGTAAAGGTTTCATTCACTCTGTGGTAATTGTTGCACAGGAATAGCACAGTGCAGTCCGTACTCAGATTATTTTCAGAGTCAAGTCTGAAACATCAGAAGTTGTTCTATGGAATATTAATAGGTCTTATACTTGGGAAACACTCAGTCAAACCAAGTGAAACGAGCCTTTGTTCCGCAATATTGCTCAGAGCTTTTTCTATGCTCATATATGCATTGTGACCCAAGGATCTGAGGGTTCCAGAATGATTTGAATGAAGTCTACCTTTTTTGTGCAGAAAGTCTCTACATTCTGGGAAATGATGATTTGGGCTCTTCTCAACCCACAGACATATTCAGCTAAACAATCATCAAATATACTGAGTGTTCCTCTTGCTAAAATCTGCCGTTCTACTAGCTTGCTTTAGCTTTGAGGGGCAACTTCTGTAGAAGTACCTCAAGGCATTGGGCTATGAATTCAGTGTTAGGAAGAAGTGTAGGAATATCAGAATAAATAATTACAGTACAGACCTGGCCCCAATTCACCTGCGTTTCAGTTTCATTCTCCTTTTCTTTCTGAAACTCCGTCTTTACTAAAATACAAAAAATTAGCCGGGTGTGGCAGCATGTGCCTGTAATCCCAACTACTCGGGAGGCTGAGGCAGGAGAATGGCTTGAACCCAGCATGCTGAGGTTGCAGTGAGCTGAGATTGGGCTACTGTACTCCAGCCTGGGTGACAGAGCAAGACTCTGTCAAAAAAAAAAAAAAAAGGAAAGAAAGAAAAGGAGAGAGAGAAAAAAGAAAAGGAGAGAGAGAGAGAAGAAAGAGAAAGAAAGGAGAAAGAAAGAAGAAAGAAAGAAAGAGAAAGAAAGAAAGAAGGAAAGAAAGAATCCATGTAGACTGTAGAAAATAGTAGGAGTGCGTATCTTGGCTTTGAAATTCTTTCTAAATCTAAGATGTTCCTCTTCGAGAAAGGAACTTTGCAATCACATTTACCTCAGTTTAAATCTGCCACTTAGATATAATAAATCAGACCACTATCAAACCGAACCTCTGTTTCTGTGGTTGTAAAACAGAGATGGTCAAATGGTAAAACAGACTGATATTGTGAAGAATTAGCTAAGTAAATACTTAGCAGATTACCATTACTACCGAGTGTTCACTAATGTTAGGTAACTTTATTCTTTCATTGTCTAGCAGGTGGTCCTAGAATTAGGAATCTAGTAACTTAGTCTCATTCCTTTGCTAATTCATTGCTACTTTGCACAACATAGAATATTGTTGGCCTTGGGACTTAAGTTCTCTCTAACTCAATTTCTTCATTCGTCAAATGAAGATAAAACCACCTCACGTGGTGTTTTTTATGGATAAACTGAAATAACAGATGTGTAATTAATTTTGAAAGTTTCAAAAAATGTGCCAGTTAATCACACTTATTCTTAGTAGTGGTAAAATTATTATTGACTATTAGTCTGACAGAGGGACTTTTTGTTTCTAGTAAAATAGCTATTGTAATGGGATTGCTGAAAGAGCACACTATTTGAACAAAATCCCTTAGGACGGATTTAAGAAAAAGTACAGAGCCTCTTGTTTTCCATCTTACATGGGAAGGTTTATATACTTTTAAACATTTGTATACAAGTTCTTTCATCTTCAGCTGCACAACTGTAAGAGATTTAGAGTTTTTGAAGATTGTGCATTTAATTTGTAGCTGAATTGTGTACAGATCAAATCCATGCATCAGAAAGGCTCCAAAAAGAAAATTTATAGAGCTTGGGGAGATGGAGTTAACCATTTATAAGTCTTTGGGACCCTTAAATGGGAAAGATGTGAAAAATGTGTTTTTGAGAGGCTTAAAAACTACATTTTTAGAACTCTGGGAAACTGTCTTTAAATTCCTACATGAAAATCATACTGTTTATTTCTTCTGTCATGCTTAAGATATGTCATTAAATCTATTAATTTCACAACACAAATATATTATTGGTATTACAGTTTTGCTCTAGCTATTTTAATGTGTTTTCAAATTAATTTCTGATGTGAACTTTTAGTAGTTTGGCCCAAAAATTTAAGGCATTTTTTTGTAAACTAGATTATTCCGAGACATGTATTATATTTATCTTACATTATATCAAACACTTTTTACTTAAATTTTTCATTTAAATAGTTAACCTCTTTGAATAGAATAATGTTTTTGAAGTCATTTGCAAAATGCTTTTGGATGCAAAATGCTTTTGGATGCTTTTTGTTAAATCTCTATTCTTTTGAACATTTAGGAGAAAGATCCAGATTACTGGGCTATGTCTCTAACGACCTGGCTGCTTATTCTGTCTATTGCAACTGTCTATTCATAGTTCACTTTCCAAGTGAGAATAGTTAGGTAGGCATTTTATAATGTCCTGTAGGAGTTAAGTGTGTATGCAGAAATGGTCTTAAAATTGTATTTTTAAGGGAAGCTGTGCAAACATGTAAATTATTTTCCCATCTAAGATGTGCTTAAATTGGTGACATTTCAAAAGTTCATGGACTAGGTGTCTATTTTTATTCCATTAATGACGGCAGAGAGTGCTCCTTAGCTACTTTTCTAGGAGGTCATCATAGAGTATATGAACTTCTGTATTGTTTCATTTGTAGTCACAGCACTGTCTCAACACTGTGGCTGCCTACATCTCACTGAGAGGTCATCATTTCTTATCTGCATCAATATATTAGGGTTGACTACTTTATGTATTTGTAAAACTCATCACCAGTTGGCTGGGGTGATAGACCCAGCATATGCACTAATCTTGTCTCAGATCATATTAGGGTTTTCTATTTTGCACATAACCAATCACAGAAAGGGAGTGAACAAAACTAGAAAACTGATTACAGACAAATTATTCCCCACTACCTGTTGTAAGAAACACAAGCTTTTGTAGTTCAAAGACTTACTTTCACTGCAGGTGTGTGCTGTTGTGCAACTCTTTGTAACACTTGAGAGGCAAGTCTCTGACCAGAGGCTTTGGCTTCTCTCTGATAGGCAGTTGCCAGGGAAATTATTAGTATTTACATCCACAAGGCAACTAAAGGACCATCACAGACACCCACCTACGAGTCAAGCTACCATGGCCTTTACCCCAAAGGAATGTGTGTAGGGTATAAAAGAATTAATAGGAATATTTTGACTAGATAGATAACTTTATGTTGGATAATCAGTCATGTTGAAAAATGCTATGATATATATAAATAGTTTTAGAAAGCTACCTCTGGTTATTTTCCATGTATTACATCAAAGCCAGTGGCAGGAAGGTATGTGATTCCATGTAGGTCTTAGTCTCTCTATAACCTTGATCATCATGAACTTTTTATTATTTTATTATTATAAGTCTTTACTTTCAAACTAAGCTAAAAATGACATGAGGACTAGACTTTTTTTTCTTTTTTCTTTTACAGAAGAGAACTAGGAAGTGCACTTGAAAATCTTATAACAAGGGAGGAACTTTTTAAAGATTTATTTCTCCAGGTGAAGAATAACAAAAGATAATTTTTAAGGCTGAATGTCCAGTTTTAAATTTTAAAAATTCATTTTTTTCATTATAGTTCATATACCTTTTATTTTACAAGCATGTGGAACCATTTTTATTTTGAAGGGTTTTTTCTCTCTCTTTTTTTTTCTTTTTTTTTTGAGACAGAGTCTCGCTGTGTCACCCAGGCTATAGAGCAGTGGCACAATCTTGGCTCACTGCAAGCTCCACCTCCCGGGTTCACGCCATTCTCCTGCCTCAGCCTCTCGAGTAGCTGGGACTACAGGCGCCCGCCACCATGCCCAGCTAATTTTTTGTATTTGTTAGTAGAGACGGAGTTTCACTGTGTTAGCCAGGATGGTCTCAATCTCCTGACCTTGTGATCCGCCCGCCTCGGCCTCTCAAAAGTGCTGGGATTACAGGCATGAGCCACCGTGCCCGGCCTGAAGTGTTTTTTTTTGTTTTGTTTTGTTTTTTCTAAAAATTCTATGTCATTTAAAAATCTGTCACCAGCAGTCTAAATTTTAAAAGTCATCTTGGAGAATACTCATCTGGTAATAATACAGTAGCATATTATCAATAATAATGTTATTTTATTATTTAAAAAACAAGAGGAACAATATTGAATTTAAAAATTCATATCGTTCTGTTATTTTATTGAAGATGAAAAATTTTTTAAAACCCTTGGAATTCAAATGACATTATTACATGCTTGGCATTCGAGAGTTTTCAGTGTCTTTAAAACTCTATGACAGACTTATACTTTGAGGAAGATAGAATAGGCATACTTTTTCCTATTACCTCCACTAAGTACTACTAAAATCCCAGACATCACCTATCAAACAAACATAAGAAGACTCTAAATGGGGAAGAGAAGAGGCAGACTAACTAGGGAACTTGGGACCTGATGAACAACATGGTGGTAAGCTCCCTGGATTTTCTTTTTGTTTCATATATCCCAAACTTGGAGGTGAATAAGCTGGCAATCTAGAGACAGCAATGGGCACAGCCAGAAATGCTCCAACAAAAGCCTGCTTTCTGTAGCCAAAGGATGAGGAAAGGACAGCCTTATAAGAGAAAAATCTTTTAGATAATAACCACTCTATTCCAGGCAAGCACCACAGAAAAATTGTGACCCTACTCTTAACCCATTCAGCAAAGGCTGACTAGGAGCAAAGCTGCAATGGGAAACCTCAGTTAACCCCACTGTGGTTTTAGCAGAGAAGGCCAAACAGGGAGTTGGAGCTTCCACTTCTGCCAGCTAGCAACTATCTGCCATACATACCCCACATGCAGAGCTGTCAGTGGAAACTCTGTGAGGAGTCAGGCTCTATAAGGAGCCTGACTTCCACCACTGCCCAGCAGTAATGAGGTGACCCTCCTTTTCTTCCTGGAGTCTTATCGGAGGAGGTCTAATGCTAAAAAAACCCATAACTGTCAACTCAGAATTTTATACGCAGTGAAAACACCCTTCAGGGATGCAGAAGAAATAAAGACTTTTTTTTTTTTTTAATTTTTATTTTACTTTACGTTCCGGGATACATGTGCAGAATGTGCAGGTTTGTTACACAGGTACACATGTGCCATGATGGTTTGCTGCACCTATTGTCCCATCCTTTAAGTTCCCTCCCCTCTCCCCACATCCCGCAACAGACCCTGGTGTGTGCTATTCTTCTCCGTGTGTCCATGTGTTCTCATTGTTCCACACCCACTTATGAATGAGAACATGTGGTATTTGTTTTTCTGTTCCTGCGTTAGTTTGCTGAGGGTGATGGCTTCCAGCTTCATCCATGTCCCTGCCAAGGACATGATCTCATTCCTTTTTATGGCTGCATAGTATTCCATGGTGTATATGTACCACATTTTCTTTATCAAGTCTATCATTGATGGGCATTTGGGTTGGTTTTATGACTTTGGTATTGTAAATAGTGCTGTAGTAAACATACATGTGCATGTACCTTTATAGTAGAATGATGTATATTCCTTTGGGTATATACCCATTAATGGGATTGCTGGGTCAAATGGTATTTCTGGTTCTAGATCCTTGAGGAATTGCCATACTGTCTTCCACAATGGTTGAACTAATTTACATTCTTCCCAACAGTGTAAAAGTGTTGCTATTTATCCACAGCTTCACCACCATCTATTATTTCTTGACTTTAATAATTGCCATTCTGACTGGCATGAGATGGTATCTCATTGTGGTTTTGATTTACATGTCTCCAATGATCAGTGATGTTGAGCTTTTTTTTTTCTGAGCCAGAGTCTCACTCTGTTGTCTAGGTTGGAGTGCAGTGGCGCAATCTATTGAGCTTTTTTTCATATGTTTGTTGGCTGTGTAAATGTCTTCTTTTGAGAAGTGTCTGTTCATATCCTTTGCCCACTTTTTGATAGGGTTGTTTTTTTTCTTGTACATTTGTTTAAGTTTCTTGTGGATTCTGGATATTAGACCTTTGTCAGTTGGGTAGATTGCAAAAATTTTCTCTGATTCTTTAGGTTACCTGTTCACTCTGATGGTAGTTTCTTTTGCTGTGCAGATACTCTTTAGTTTAATTAGATCCCATTTGTCATTTTGGCTTTTGTTGCAGTTGCTTTTGGCATTTTGTCCCGAAGTCTTTGCCACTGCCTGTGTCCTGAATGGTATCACCTAGGTTTTCTTCTAGAGTTTTTATGGTTTTGGGTTTTACGTTTAAGTGTTTAATCCATCTTGAGTTAATTTTTATGTAACGTGTAAGGAAGGGGTCCAGTTTCAGTTTTCTGCATATAGCTAGCCAGTTTTCCCAGCACCATTTATTGAATAGGAGATTTTTTTCCCCATTGCTTGCTTTTGTCAGGTTTGTTGAAGATCAGATGTTTGCAGATGTATGGTGTTATTTCTGAGGTCTCTGTTCTGTTCCATTGGTCTATTTGTCTGTTTTGGTACCAGTACCATGCTGTTTTGGTTGCTGTGGCCTTGTAGTGTAGTTTGAATTCAGGTAGCGTGATGCCTCTAGCTTTGTTCTTTTTGCTTAGGATTGTCTTGGCTATACAGGGTCTTCTTTAATTCCATATGAAATTTAAAGTAGTTTTTCTAATTCTGTGAAGAATGTCAATGATAGTTTGATGGGAGTAACATTGAATCTATAAATTACTTTGGGCAGTATGGCCACTTCATGATATTGATTCTTCCTATTCATGATGATGGAATGTTTTTCTATTTGTTTGTATTGTCTCTTATTTCCTTGAGCAGTGGTTTGTAGTTCTCCTTGAAGAGGTCCTTCACATCCCTTGTTAGCTGTATTGCTAGGTATTTGATTCTCTTTGTTGCAGTTGTGATTGGGAGTTCATTCGTGATTTGACTTTCTATTGTTGGTCTAAAGGAATACTTCTGATTTTTACACATTGATTTTGTATCCTGAGACTTTGCTGAAGCTGCTTGTGGCTTAAGGAGTTTTGGGGCTGAGATAATGGGGTTTTCTCAGTATAGAATCATGTAATCTGCAGACCAAAACAATTTATCTTCCTCTTTTCCTATTTGAATACCCTTTATTTCTTTTTCTTGCCTGATTGCCCTGGCCAGAACTTCCAATACTATGTTGAATAGGAGTGGTGAGAGAGGGCATTCTTGTCTTTTTTCTTTTTTCTTTTTTTTCTTTTTTTTTGAGACGAAGTCTCACTCTGTTGCTTAGGCTGGAGTGCAGTGGCACGATCTCGGCTCAGTGCAAGCTCCGTCTCCCAGGTTCACGCCATTCTCCTGCCTCAGCCTGCTGAGTAGCTGGGACTACAGGAGCCCGCCACCAGACCCGGCTAATTTTTTTGTATTTTTTTAGTAGAGACAGGGTTTCACCATGTTAGCCATGATGGTCTAGATCTCCTGACCTCATGATCCGCCCGCTTCAGCCTCCCAAAGTGCTGGGATTACAGGTGTGAGCCACCGCACCCAGCCAATTTTTTGTATTTTTAGTGGAGATGAGGTTTCAATGTGTTAGCCAGGATGGTCTCAATCTCCTGACTTTGTGATTTGCCCACCTCAGCCTCCCAAAGTCCTGGGATTACAGGCATGAACCACTGCACCCAGCCTCATCCTTGTCTTATACTGATTTTCAAAGGGAATGCTTCCAGCTTTTGCCCATTCAATATGATATTGCCTGTGTGTTTGTTGTAAGTAGCTCTTATTATTTTGACATATGTTTCATCAATATCTAGTTTATTGAGAGTTTTTAATGTGAAGGGATGTTGAATTTTATCAAAGGCCATTTTTGAGCATATTGAGATAATCATGTGTTTTTTGTCTTTGGTTCTGTTTAGGTGATGGATTACATTTATTTATTTGCATATGTTGAACCAGCCTTGCATCCCAGGGATGAAGCCAACTTGACCGTGGTGGATAAGTTTTGTGATGTGCTGCTGGATTTGCTTTGCCATTATTTTATTGAGGATTTTTGTATCAATGTACATCAGGGATATGGGTGTGAAGTTTTCTTTTTTGTTGTTGTGTCTCTTCCCAGTTTTGCTATCAGGATGGTGCTGACTTCATAAAATGAGGTAGGGAGGAGTCCCTCCTTTTCAGTTGTTTGGAATAGTTTCAGAAGGAATAGTACCAGCTCCTCTTTGTACCTCTGGTAGAATTGGGCTATGAATGCATCTGGTCCTGGGCTTTCTTTGGTTAGTAGGCTATTAATCGCTGCCTCAATTTCAAACTTGTTATTGGTCTATTCAGGGATTCAACTTCTTCTTAGTTTAGTCTTTGGAAGGTGTATGTGTCCAGGAATTTATGCATTTCTTCTAGATTTTCTAGTTTATTTGCACAGAGGTGTTTCTAGTATTCTCTGATAGTATTTTGTATTTCTGTGGTATCGGTGATATCAACTGATATCATTTTTTCTATTTGATTTCATCAAATATATTTGATTTTTCTGTTTGATTTGATTTTTCTCTCTTTTCTTCTTTATTAGTCTAGCAGTCTATCTACTTTGTTAATTTTTTCAAAAAACCTGCTCCTGGATTCATTCATTTTTTGGGGGGGGAGTTTCGTGTCTCTTATTTTCTTCAGTTCTGCTCTGATCTTAGTTATTTCTTGTCTTCTGCTAGGTTTGGGATTGGTTTGCCCTTGCCTCTGTAGCTCTTTTAATTGTGATGTTAGGGTGTCTATTTGAGATCTTTCTAGCTTTCTGATGTGGGCATTTAGTGCTATAAATTTCCCTCTTAACACTGCTTTAGCTGTGGCTCCAGAGATTCTCTTTTTTCTCATTGGTTTCAAAGAACTTATTGATTTCTGCCTTAATTTCATTATTTACTCAGGAGCCATTCAGGAGCAGGTTGTTCAATTTCCATGTAATTGTTTGGTTTTGAGTGAGTTTCTTAATCCTGAGTTCTAATTTGATTGCACTGTGGTCTGGGAGGATGTTTGTTATGATTTCAGTTCTTTTGCATTTGCTGAGGAGTGCTTTACTTCCAATTTATGGTCGATTTTAGAATAAGTCCCATGTGGCACTAACAAGAAGGTATATTCTGTTGATGTCTGTTAGGTACACTTGATCCAGAGCTAAGTTCAAGTCCCGAATATCCTTGTTAATTTTCTGTCTCATTAATCTATCTAATATTGACAGAGGGTTGTTAAAAGCCTCCCATTATTATTGTGTGGGAGTCTAAGTCTCTTTCTAGGCCTCTAAGAACTTGTTTTATGAATCTGGGTGCTCCTGTATTGGGTATATGTATATTTAGGATAGTTAGCTCTTCTTGTTGAATTGATCCCGTTACCTTTATGTAATGCCCTTCTTTGTCTTATTTGATCTTTGTTGGTTTGAAGTCTGTTTTGTCAGAGACTTGGATTCCAATCCCGCCTTTTATTTTTGCTCTCCATTTGCTTGGTAAATGTTCCTATATCCGTTTATTTTGTATAGTGTGTCTTTGCATGTGAGATGGGTCTCCTGAATACAGCCCACTGATGGGTCTTGACTCCTTATCCAGTTTGCCAGTCTGTGTCTTTTAATTGGGGCATTTAGCCCATTTACATTTAAGTTTAGTATTGTTATGTGTGAATTTGATCTTGTCATCATGATGCTAGCTGGTTATTTTGCACACTAGTTGATGCAGTTTCTTCATAGTGTCATTGGTCTTTATATTTTGGTGTGATTTTGCAGTAGCTGGTACCAGTTTTTCCTTTCCATATTTAGAGCTTCCTTTAGGAGCTCTTGCACGGCAGGCCTGGTGGTGACAAAATCCCTCAGCATTTGCTTGTCTGGAAAGGATATTATTTATCCTTCACTTATGAAGGTTAGTTTGGCTGGAAATGAAATTCTGGGTTGAAAATTCTTTTCTCTAAGAATGTTGAAGAGGCCAGGTGCAGTGGCTCACACCTGTGATCCCAGCACTTTGGGAGGCCCAGATGGGTTCAAGACTAGCCTGGCCAACATGGTGAAACCCCATCTGTACTAAAAATTTAAAAAAAAAAAAATTAGCTGGGTGTGGTGGTGGGTGCCTGTAATCCCATCTACTTGGGAGGCTAAGGCAGGGGAATTGCTTGAACCTGGGAGGCAGAGGTTGCAGTGAGTCGAGATCTCGCCACTGCACTCCAGCCTGGGCAAGAGCGAGACTCTGTCTAAAAAAAAAAGAATGTTGAATATTGGCCCCCAGTCTCTTCTGGCTTGTAGGGTTTCTCCTGAGAGGTCTGCTGTTAGTCTGATGGGCTTCCCTTTGTAGGTGACCTGGGCTTTCTCACTGGCTGCCCTTAATATTTTTTCCTTTATTTCAACCTTGGAGAATCTGATGATTATATGTCTTGGGGTTGATCTTCTCTTGGAGTATCTTAGTGGTGTTTCCTGAATTTGCATGTTGGCCTGTCTTATTAGGTTGGGGATCTTCTCCTGGATAATGTACTGAAGTATGTTTTCCAGCTTGTTTCCATTCTCCTCATCTCCTTTAGGTACTCCAGTCAATCCTAGGTTCCGCCTTTTTACGTAGTCCCATATTTCTCAGAGGCTCTGTTCGGTCCTTTTCGTTCTTTTTTCTCTAATCTTGTCTGCATGCCTTACTTCAGCAAGGTGGCCTTCAGACTCTGATATTCTTTCTTCCACTTGGTTGATTCAGCTATTGATACTTGTGTATGCTTCATGAAGTTCTCATGCTGTGTTTTTCAGCTCCATCAGGTCATTTATGTTTCTATTTAAACTGGGTATTCTAGTTAGCAGCTCCTCTAACCTTCTATCAAGGTTCTTAGCTCCTTTGCATTGGGTTAGGACATGCTCCTTTAGCTCAGCAGAGTTTTTTATTACCCATCTTCTGAAGCCTACTTCTGTCAGTTTGTCCATCTCATCTTCTGTCCAGTTCTGTACCCTTGCTGGAGAGGCATTGCAGTCATTTGGAGGAGAAGAGGTACTCTGGCCTCTTGGGTTTTCAGCATTTTTTCGATGATTCTCATCTTCATGAGTTTGTCTAGTTTCAATCTTTGAGACTGCTGACCCTTGGATGGGGTTTGTGTGGGGACTTCTGTTGTTGTTGTTGATGCTGTTGTTGTTGCTTTCTGTTTGTTTGTTTTTCTTTCAATGGTCAGGTCCCTCTCCTGTAGGGCTGCTTCAGTTTGTTGGGGGTTCACTTCAAGCCCTCTTCATCTGCTTTGCTCCCATGCCTGGAGATGTCACTCAAGGAGGCTGGAGAACAGCAAAGATGGCTGCCTGCTCCTTCCTCTGGGATCTCTGACCTTGAGGGGCACCAACCTGATGCCAGTAGGATCGCTCTTTTCTAGGGTGTCTGACAACCCCTGTTGGAGGGTCTCACCCAGTTGGGTGGCATGGGGAACAGGGTCTGTTTAATGAGGCACTTTGACTGTTCCTTGGTGGAGGGGTGTGCTTCGCTGGGGGGAACCCCATTTGTCTGGGCTGCTTGGATTCCTCAGAACTATTAGGAGGAAAGGTTAAGTCTGCTGGTCTGCAGAGACAGTGGCCACCCCTCCTCCTAGGGGCTCAGGCCCAGGGAGATCTAGGTTCTGTCCCTGAGCCTCTGGCTGGAGTTGTTGGAGTTCCTGCAGGGAGGCCATACCCAGTGAGGAAGGATGGGTCAGAATGAGGCCTGAAGAGGTGCTCTGGCCACAGTATGCCACAGCCGGTGTGTTGAGCTATGGGGGACACCTCTTGCAACCAAGTTATCCAGCCTCCCTGGCTCCAGCAAGGGAAAAGCACTGCCTGGAGCTACAGAGATGGATGCCATCCTTCCCCCACCCAGGGAGCTTAGCGTGTTAAGCAGTTATGAGTGCTAGTGCTGGCTGCTGGCCCTCCCCCAGGGAGCTCACAGGACTTAAACAGCAAGCAGCTGCAGCTTTGGTGCTGGTCACCCCTCCCCCTGGGGACCTGGCAGGCTTAAGCGGATTCTAGCTGAGAGGCTGTTGAGAATCTGCGTCACTCTGGGGTTGGGACCCTAGGTCCCCGTGGTGTGGGTTCACGACTGGGATCTTCTGATCTGTGGGTTGCACAGTTCCATGGGGAAAGCAGTTTCCCTAGCTGGGTAGCATGCTTACTCGCCACCTCTGTTGGATGAGGGGTGGTTCCCCTGCCCCGTGTGGCTCTCAGGTGTGCCACCGCACCATACTACTCTTCCTTCCCCTCCATGGATCACGCCAGCTGGCTAGTCAGTTCTGTTGAAAGAACCTTGATACCTTGGTTGCCAGCGTAGGATTCATATGCTAATTATGGTTCTTTTCCATGGGAGCCTCCCATTGTCCCTGCTTGTAGTTGGCCATCTTGGCCCCACCCAATCCAAGACGTTTTTCAGATGAAGGACAAGTAAGAGTATTTGTCACCAGGAGACCTACCCTAAAAGAATGGCAAAAGGAAATTTTCTAAACAGAAAGGAAATAATAAAGGAAGGGACTTTGCAGTATCAAAAAGAACATGGTAAGCAAACATGTGGGTAAATACAATAGTATTTTATTTTCCTCTTGAGTTTTCTAAATTGTATTTGATGGTTGAAGCAAAAATTATAATGCTGCCTGATGTAGTTTCAAATATATGCAGAGGAAATATTTGATTACAAATATGGGGAGTAAAGGGATGCAAAGAGAAGTAAGGTTTATATACTTCACTCAACCTGATAAAATGACAACACCAGTAAACTGTGATAAAATATAGATATATAAGATAATACCTAGAGCAACCATTTAGAAAGTTATATAAAGAGATACTCTGAAAAACAAGATACAATTCTAAAAAATGTTCATGTAACCCCAGGAAGGCAGGAAAGAGAAAACAGACAAATGCAAAACAGAGAAAACAAATAGAAAACAAAAATAATAAAACTGCAAACATAAGCCTAACATATCAATAATTATATTAAGTATAAAGCTCTAACTATTCCAATTAAAAGATACAGATTTACAGAGTTGATTTTAAAACATGACCCAAGTATATGCTGTGTTTAATAAACTCACTTGAACTATAACAATATAGGCAGGTTGGAAGGTAAAGGATAGGAAAAGATATATCATGCAAACATAGAAAAGCAGGAATGGCTACATTAACATCAGATAAAGTATATTTTAGAAAATTTCAAGAGACAGATAAGGACATTATGTAATGATAAAAGGATCAATCCACCCATTAGACATAGCCATCCTAAATGTTTATGCAGCAAACAACAGAGCAGGAAAATATATGAAGCAAAAACTGGTAAAATTGAAAGGAGAAAGATAAATCTACAGTTGTAGTTGGAGACGTCAGCACTCTTTCTCAACAATTGTTAGAACAATTAGAAAATATCAGCAAGGAAACAAATGATCTCAGTAACACTACCAACCAACAGATTTAATTGATTTTTATAGAACACTCCAAGAACAATATTTCACATTCTTTTCAAGTAACCATGTCGTATATGCCAAAACACACTATATCCCGAGCCATAAAACAAACTTCAAATTTAAAAGAATTAAAATCATATGGATTGTATTGTCTGACCACAGTGGACTCAAACTGGAAATCAAAACCAGAAAGATATCAGAAAATTCTCCAAACACTTGGAAACAGAAAAGACTTCTAAATAATTCATAGGTGAAAGAGGAAGTCACAAGAGAAATAATTTGAAAAAATATATTGAACTAAATTTACATGAAAATACAAAATACAATTTTCTAAATTTGGTATTAGAAAACTGCTAAAATAGTGCTAAGAGGAAATTTATATTTTTAAATGCAGATATTAGAAAAGAGGGAAATTTTAAAATAAAAAATCTAAGCTTCTATATCAAGACACTAGAAAAAGAAGAGCAGTGTAAAGCCAACACTAGCAGAAGGAAAGAAATTATTATTGTTATTATTATTATTATTATTATTTTGAGACAGAGTCTTGCTCTATCGCCCAGGCTGGAGTGCAGTGGTGCGATCTGAGCTCACTGAAACCTCTGCCTCCTGGGTTCAAGTGATTCTCCTGACCCAGCCTCCCAAGTAGCTGGGATTACAGGTGCGCACCACCATGCCCAGCTAATTTTTTGTATTTTTTCATAGCGACAGGGTTTCACCGTGCTGGCCAGGCTGGTTTCGAACTCTTGACCCCATGATCCGCCCGCCTCAGCCTCCCGAAGTGCTGGGATTATAGGCGTCAGTCACCACGCCTGGCCGGAAAGAAATTATAAAGATAATATCAGAAATCAATGAAATTGAAAACAGTAAACAATAAAGTCAATGAAGCCAAGAGCTGATTCTTTGAAAAGATCGATAAAATTGACAGACCTCTAGCAATACTGACAAAGAACGAGATAAGATACAAATTGCCAATGTCAGGAATGAAACGAGATATTACTACAGACCTTGCACACATGGAAAGATAATAAAGAAATACAATAAACAATTCTACACACATAAATTTGACAATTTAGATGAAGGAGACCACTTCCTTGAAAAACACAAGCTACCACAACTTATCCAATACAAAACAGCTAAGTTTAGCAGCACTATACTTATTAAGGAAATTGCATCGTTAATTTAAAAAAAAATCCCCCAAAATAAATCTCCAGGTCCACATAGTTTCACTGGAGTATTCTACCAAACATTTTAAGATGAATCAATGCCAATTCTAGACAATATTTTCCAGAAACTAGAACAGAAGGAAACATTTCCCAATTCATTTTATAAAGTTAATATTACCCTGATGAGCAAAATCAGAAAAAAATACACTTCAAAGAAGTAAAACTGTAGAACAGTGTTCCCAATGAATCCTTTACAAATGTGAGCAAATAGAATTCAGGACCATATAAAAAGAATCATGCACTATGGCCAACTGGAATTTATTCCCGGGATTCAAGGCTGGTTTGGTGTTCAAAAATCAAAAGATCACATGATCATATCAGTTGTCAAAAAAGCATTTGACAAAATTTAACATCTGTTAATAATAAAAATTACTTGCAGAAAGACAGAAATAGACAGGAACTTTCTCAACTTGATGAAGAGTATCTACAAAAAAATCCTGCCACTGACATTATGCTTAATGATGATAGATTGAATGTTTTTTTCATTATGACCAGGAACAAGGTAAGGATATCTGCTCTCACCACTCTTAATATACTACTGGAAGTTCTAGCCAGTGCAGTTGGCCAGATAAAGTAATAAAGGCATACAGATTGGAAGGGAATAAATAAAACTGCCCCTATTTACAGATGACCGGATTGTTTTTGTGAAATATCCTAAGGAATGTATAAAAACATTTCTAGAACTAGTAAACAAGACTTTAGGATAAAAGATAAACATACAAAAATCGATTGTATTTCTGTATACTAGCAATGAGCATATGGACACCAAAATTAAGAACACAATACAATTTACATTCACTTTATTAAAGAAGTAAACCAATGAAAACTTGTATAGGGATTGTATGCCAGAAATTGTACAAGCCTTGAAAATCAAAGAGCTAAATAAATGGAAAGGTGTACTTTGTTGATGGATTGGAAGCCACATAGGAGACATGTAATTTCTCCCCACATTGATGCATGGGTTTAATGCAATTTCTATCAGAATCACAGAAAGTTTTTTGTAGATATAGATAAGACTATTCTAAGACTTACATGGAAAGTCAAAAGAACTGAACAATTTTAAAAAACAGTAAACTTGGGGGAATACATTTACTCAATTTCAAGAGTTTTTATGTAGCTACAGCAATGAAGACTGTCTGGCATTTGTGGAGCACTAGACATACAGATTAATGGAACAGAACAGGAAACTCGGAAAGGACTCATGTAAATATGCTTATGTGAGTTTGCCAAAGATGCAAATGCAATTCAATGAAGAAAAGATGGACTTTTCAATAAATGGTGCTGGAAAAATTGGACATCATAGGCAAAAAAATGTGAACTTCAACCTGTCACATAGCTTATATAAAAATGAACTCAAAAAGGATCACAGATTTAATTGTAAAACATAAAACTATAAAACTTGTAGAAAGAAACCTAGGGGGGAAAAACCTTCAGGGTCTAGGGCTAGGCATGTAATTTCTAGACTTGACACCAAAAACATGATCCATAAAAGGAAAATTGACAAACTGGATTTCATCAAAATTAAAAACTTTTGCTATGTGAAAGACCCTTTTAATAGGATGGAAAAGGCAAACTACAAAATGGGAGAAAATATTTGCAAACCATGTATCTGACAAATGACTAACATATCGCATATAGAAAGTACTTTGAAATTTTATAATTAAAAACAAGCCAGTTAGAAAATGAGTAAATGACATAGACATTTCACTGATGATATACAGATGAACAAAAATTAAGTACTTGAAAAGATGTTCACTGTCTTTAGCCATTAGGGAAATGTAAATTAAAACCACAATTGAGATTTTTACTACAATCAGAATGGTAAAAAAAGATTGTCACAAAACCAAATGCTGTTGAGGATGTTAAGAAACTGATCACTCATATATTGTTAAAGTGTTAAAGAGTGTAGTCACTGGAAAATAGGCACTTTCTTTAAAAACTAAACATGCAAGTACCGTATGACCCAACAATTGCACTCCTGGTCATTTGTCTTCGGGAAATGAAGACAAAAGTCTATACACAAATATTTATAGAAGCTTTATTCAAAATAGCCAAAACCTGGAAATAACTGTCCTTTAATAAGTGAATGGGTGAACAGAATGTGGTATGTGCATATCATGGAATACTACTGAATAAAAAGGTACAGACTATTTGTAGACGCAGCAACCTTGATGAATCTCCAGAGAATTACACTGAGTTAAAAAGTCAGTCTCCCCAAATTATATACTATATGATTCTATTTCTGTGGCATTCTTGAAATGATAAAATTGTAGTAATGGAGAACAGATTAGAGGTTACCAGTGGTTAAATAAGATGTAGGGGTGGGAGGAAAATGGGTGGGATATAGAAGGACACCATGAAGAATCCTTCTAGTGATGGAAATGTTCTGTGTGCAACTGTATCAATGTCAATATCCTGCTTGTGATATTCTACTATAATTTTACAAGATGGTGGAAACTGGGAAAGGGCACATGGGCTCTCTCTACGTCTTTCAACTACATGTGAATCTACAGTTCTCACAAAATAAAAAGTTTGATAAAAAACTGAAGGCCAGGAGCGGTGGCTCACGCCTGTAATCCCAGCACTTTGGGAGGCCACGGAGGCAGATCACCTGAGGTCAGGAGTTCGAGACCAGCCTGACCAACATGGAGAAACCCCCTCTCTACTAAAAATACAAAATTAGCCGAGCATGGTGGCACATGCCTGTAATCCCAGCTACTTGGGAGGTTGAGGCAGGAGAGTCGCTTGAACCCAGGAGGCAGAGGTTGCAGTGAGCTGAGATTGCACCATTGCTAGATGGGAAACCAGCGAAACTCCATCTCAAAAAAAACCCTGATTTATAGAATGGATAGATGAATATGAGTATGATAGAAGAAATATAGTAAAATGTTAGCGGTAGACTCTAGGTGGTAGGTATAACGGTGTTTACTATAAAATTCTTTCAACTTTTTTGTATTTCTCGAAATTTTCACAATAAAAGGAAGAAAATGGAATTTGAGAATTTGGGGTTATTTAAAGAAAAGGGGCTGAGTACAGTAGCTCACACCTGTAATCCCAGCGCTTTGTGAGGCCCAGGTGGGAAGATCACTTGAGCTAAGGAGTTCGAGATCACCCTGGCCAACATAGTGAGACCTCGTCTCCACTAAAAATTAAAAAAATTAGCCAGATGTGGTGGCATGCGCCTGTAGTCTTAGCTGCTTGGGAGGCTAAGGTGGGAGGATCACTTGAGCCCAGGATTTCAAGGCTGCAGTGAGCTATGATTGTGCCACTGCTCTCTGGCCTGGGTGATAGAGTGAGACCTTGTCTCAAAAACAAAACAAAACAAAACAAAAAACCAAAAAGGCAATTTGCTTATTGTCAAAGGTAAGCAATTCAAGGTTCTTAGCATGATTTTGGCTTGACAAATGCCTTGTAACATGAGAAATCCTTTCTACTTAACACCCAATTGTGAAGGTTGGTTAAACCTGAGCCTCCTTTGTTAGAAGGGGGAACATTCTCATGTTGTGAGATGGAATATAAAATACTAAAGAAAAAAGCCCTTAACCATTTTACAAATATGTATTTTCTGATTTAGAAGTATTTAATAATAGTAGCTACCAATTAAAATAATTGAACTCAAGAATATGAAGCACTGTACATATATTACAACATTTAATATTCCCAACAATCCCATGAAGTCATTATCTCCATTTTGTTATTAAGATGATAGGATCACAGAGATTATATAACCTGGTCTGTGTTCATACATTACAAGACAGAAACCAGACTCAAACCAAGGTCTCTGATTCCAAATCCTGTGCCATAATGCTTCCCATTTATGATACATTATGATTTTTATAGCTGTTTTATTGCCTGATCTAAACCAAATCATTCTTACAATGCCAAAGCTGCACTCCACTTTTATCTTCCTACATATTTAATGTCTCTTAGTCAGCTTCCACGGTAAAAACCTCATGTCCACAAAGCCTCAGAAATTACCTCTTTATTCCTGCATATCATTTGGCAATTAACTTACTGTTTTGAAAAGGATAAAGATATTAAATTCAAGCCAGTTTAAGAATATGTAAGAAATATAAAATAATTATGTAGAAAGGATTATATTATTCATCCTGCTTCTGACTTTCTTTTAAAATCCAGCAATATTTCTTGAAATCTTTGCATGTCAGGGAAAATATATATCGTCTTATTAAATGCCTGCATCTGGATACCATAATTTATTTAACTAGTCTATTTGTGTGTGCAGAAATAGAATTTCTGGGTTACAGGACATAGTTATTAAAAGTATTCTTAGTTTTTTTAAAATCATATATCACTAGAATCTAGTATAACCTTAGGTCATATATGGTGGTCTAGAAGTATATACATTAAGGAATAAATAATGCTAGACCACACTCTAGAATGGTTTTGCTAATTTATGCTGCCACCATGTACGTGTCTTTTTCCCCAGATCCTTCCCAAAGCGAGGCATGAAAGTTGGCAACTAAGTCCACAAGTCTCTTTTTTACAAGTAAGCTGTTTGTAGAGTGAAGGTAGAAACTCCAAATGATTAGAGGCTCGTGTTAGTGACTATGTTTAGGGTGACTCCCAAACAGCAAAAATGCCCACAGCATTTTTGAAAAGGTGCTTTCTGATTTCTAAATTCTTACTGTCAAGCCAAGATCTAATTATTATACCCAAATATTTAGTTTTTATAATTTGGGAAGTTTGGTTTAGAGAAACTATAATATAAACTTTTCTATTTTGTTTCCCAAGATCTAAAGTAATGTGCTTCAACATTTTTACTATTTTTAAATAAATGCCAAACGATATCATTTTAAAATGTATGATGAAGAATTCTGGCAGGGAACTTTAGGCACTAATTATGTATTAATTTTATTCTGATTTGCTGCTTTGTTACATTTTCTAACATCTTTGAGATGGGGGCTATATTAAATTAAACCTATAACAAGGTATGTCTTATTAAGATTAATTTTTTCTACTTTAATGGTCAGGATTTGGGTAGCCTTCTGTGAATTCGCTGTTGTCCCCCAAGAGTATGAATAAAACTCAGAATTATGCTTGAGCTGATATCCAGTTATATACTATGAAAACTGATAATTTTAACAAGTGATATTTAAATTCTGGTACTTATAATATTGACTATGAATATTTTACATAACTTTGCTTTGGGAAATAATTTTATTTTAGGCATTTATTTTTTACAGCAAAGTTCAAAGGCATCTTATTTTTTTACAACTAGCTTGTATAAACACTTATTATCAATTCTTTTGTTAAGTAGGCAGAATATAAATAAATAACTTGTCACAGTTATAGTATTTACTAAGTCTAGTTGATATATTTTGTCTTTGATCAAATGCAAAACATAGCTTTTGGAACAGCCTCTAGCTTCTAGGTTATATTTATTGAAGCTACAGTTATATCACATAGTCTTTATTATTAAAACTGTAAAACATCATTTCCTCAATTTATACTGCTTTAATTTTATATTATTAATTAAATACTTGATTTACATAGTTGAAACACTATTTTCAGCAGTATTTTAAAATAGAAATAATCTTTGCACTCAACAAGGGATCTAAAAACTTCATTAAAGAACAAAAACTTGTAACGCAGTAGAAGGCCCTCTTTTCTGCCCTGGTAGGAATTAGTATTTGTTCATTTAAAGAGGTAAAGCAAGAGGAAGATTGTAAAATAAAATATTTTAAACATTTGTATCTTTAAAAATTATTTAAATGTCCATTTATTCACTAGTCTTCTACTTAGACCTGAGACCTTTTATCTGCATCTAAGTGTACTGTTGGGAGTTTCATGTTTTCTTTCTAATACAAACCACACCCCGAGTGCATCATCAAGGATTTCCAGTTTTCAGTACATCATGGTGAGGTTATCACTAAGATACTTGTGAAGCAATTTAAGTGTAGAAACCTTTTAAGTTTTACCAACTTTTACATTCTCTAAATTTTTACAATTATCTCACTCACACCTAATTCAAAAGCATATTTTTTTGTGAATTGCCTTTATCAAATATATGCATTCAATGTAGTTTTATAGAAATAATTATCTCTCTTTTGTGTTCATATTTATTCATTATAATATAACATTTAATTAAATTGCTCAAGTAAAGTAACAAATATGATAGGCATATAAACAAATTTAAGGGCAAACAGAAATGTTAAATCCACAAGATAATGAATTTGTGAAATTTCACATTTATTGTGGAAAGTTTCAAACACATAAATATAGAATCATGTAATGAAACCTTGTGTACCCATCACCCAAACACAATTGCCAACATTTTGCCATTGATATTTCATCTTCTGATCCCCTAAACTTTGAGGGATTTTTTGGAGTATTTTAACATAAATCTCAAAAAAATTTTCATGTATAAATGCTTCAGTTATCTCTATCAGATGGGTTTTTTGAAAAAATGTACACATACAGTCCTATTATTACAACTAACAAATGTAATAATAATTTCTTAATATTATATAATATGGAACCTATGTTAAATTTTTCCTGTCTCAAAAAATGCCCTTTTCAGCTTACTTATTCAAATTAGGATCCAAGTTAGGTCAAGTGTTTCATTTGGTTGATATAGCTCTTAGGTCTTTTTAAATAACTAACATCCCCTTCCCTATTTTTGCATGTCATTTATTTGTTGAAGAACATGAATCATTTGTCGTGCAAAATTTCTTTCATTCTGTATTTAGCTAATCATCTTCTTATGGTGCCATTCCATATGTTTTGCTGCTTGTCTGCTTCCCTTACATTTCTTGTAAATTGATAGGTAAATTAGAGGCTTGTTTAAATTCAGTTTTTTTATTTTGGGGCAAGATACTACGTAGATGGTGTGGGGTATGTCTTGTTATATGAAATCAGGAGGCACATAATGTCTAGAGATAAGGGAAAATTTAATTCAAGTAATAATAACTAACACATGTACCAATGTATCCAAGGCATTATTCTAAACTCTTTACATATAGCATTTATTTTAATTCTTACAAAAACCCTTTGAGGTAGATCTTATTGCCCCCACTGTAAAAATAAGGAATGTGAGACACTAACTTGCTGAGGTCTCCAAGCCTGGATTTGGTCCTGGGAACTCAGACTGCTGAGTCTGTGGCTAGAGCACCCTGTCATTCTGCCTGTTAAAGCCACTGCCACTTCTGAATTAAACTAAAAAGAGTTAGGTATGTTCCAGGTACCTCAAGTAAACATGTTGTCTTAATTCTATAAGTAAATAAATGTTAAGAGTATTAATAAAATGTACTTTTAAACTATATTGTTTACCTCATCTACCTTCTTTGAAAATAATCGCTAGCAAATCCCATATTGTCTTACTATGGTATTTACTCTCACATTGACAAATTGTGATATTTTCCTTGTCTTACAGTGGAAATTTTCATGGAAAGTAAATTTACCTCCCTTAGGTAAATGTTTCTTTTCCAATATCAAGAAGTGTAAAGTGAGTTTCTTGAAATTAATGGCACTTTATAATTTTCAATACCCATAATATTGTCAAAAATTATTATAGCTTCTGTTGCTTTTTTGCTTACTGTAAAATAAATATCATGGTGTCTTCTCGATCCTTTTGTCTTACCTAGCATAGGAGATATGTTTACTGAGAGAAATTCAGCAGAAGCTACTTTATGTTTCATTACATATTCTTACCTTATTATTTATATTTTAAACCCTAGGGATCTACATATGCAGCCTTTTCTCCTTTTAAGTCCCTTTGTTTTGTTACTACAAGCTTTTCATCCCTTTTATTAGACAAGTTTTGCCTAGGTATTTCTCTTCCTAACTATAAGCAAACCAGTCCTCATGCCTAAAAATGATGCCCTACTTTGTTGAAATATTCTTAACAAAAGTAGTATTCTGAATAATAAAAATTATTCAAATGCTAAGTATATAACAATATGACTTGCCTTATTACCGTGCATCAATTCTTCTCTCATTCGTTCAACAAACCTGTTTTGAGTATCTAATCTAAGATAAGCATGAGCCCTGCTGCCAGTGGGTATGTGATGAATGGTAGCCGGACAAGTCAGGCCAGAACAGGAGGAAGTCGGGTCAGCATGATGACATACTTCATACAGTGGTCACAACAGAACGAAGGGAAACTAGAGGTTAGGAGCAATGGTCACTATGAGAAGAGACAAGTGCTTGGGTCTGAATTATGGGTTTCAAATTCATGTGGAGGCAGTGTATATGGTATTCGTAGGGGTTGCGAACTTAAATTTCTGTGAGGGCCAGATATGGAATGTAAATGAAGAAAGTGCATCAAATGTAACATTAGGGAATGCTCAAGACTGTAACAACTGGAGAGTGCACATCTGATCTAAAGGTATCCATATTCAGAAGTTTATTTGACACCCTGACTCAGCCACGCAAAATATGCCTGAGATGCTTCCTTGTGACTCTCATGGAATCTAAGTGTATGAAAGGTTTATTGTTTTGAGAAACCATCTTTGTAGTAAATATGTCCAGTGGACCCACAGACAAAGTTATGAAGAATATATGAACCAGAAGTCAATATCCAGAGTTTCAAGCTACATTGAAAATAATAGATGGGGGCCAGCATTTGAACAGCAACAGAAAAAACTGGCACAGTCATCTCAATCCATAAAACAGGAAAATAGACTGGTGCCAGTACGGTCAGCACTCACTTTCTACAAACTCATTCTTTCTCCTGGATTATTGTTAGGCATACCAGGCACAGCCTTAGTGTATCAGCATGACGAGAGCAGCATAAACTGAAAAAAATTAGACTTTGGTTTTCCTTTTATTAATTGTACAATTTAGTATTTTCATTGTTATTTTTCACAAAACTAGAGGGAAAAGAAACCATATTTTTTTCCCAGGTCTTCATGGCCTCTCCACACCTTTATCTGGCTTGGATCAGGCAATAATATCTCAGATTTCAAGGGTAGAGTGCTTTAGGTGTTTGGCTGAACTCTAGACTTGAGGTGGCTGGGCATGGGCATTGGAAACAAGGCTCAATAATAAATATGGTGGTACTGCATTTGTGTGAATACAAAGCTGGCTGGCCATGTAAAAATTCTTCCTCTCCCAGCCGGATGTGGTGGCTCACGCCTGTAATCCTAGCACTTTGGGAGGCCGAGGCAGGTGGATCACCTGAGGTTGGGAGTTTGAGACCAGCCTGACCAACATGGAGAGACTCCGTCTCTACTAAAAATACAAAAATTAGCTGGGTGTGGTGGCACATGCCTGTAATCCCAGCTACTTGGGAGGCTGAGGCAGGAGAATTGCTTGAACCTGGGAGGCAGAGGTTGCAGTGAGCCAGGAACATGCCATTGCACTCCAGCCTGGGCAACAAAAGCGAAACTCCATCTCAAAAAAGAAACAAACAAACGAACAAAAAATTCCTCCTCTCCCACATAATTCTGAATGTCTTTTTATAATTAATGTTTGGCATTTGTTATGCTAGCTATTATGAGAGATTTTTCAACTCACAGATTTGGACTCTGTATTAATTTTTGCAATAAGTATGCATTTATTCTCCTTTGCAATTATTTGTAGACATTGATTCTAATCATTGTTCTTAGAAAAAAGGTATAAACATAACTATTTATAAAGGTACATAACTATAAAGGTACATAACTACACATTGAGAGATCAATTTCTTTAAATTTGAAAACAATTGAGTAATTTGGAGTCACTTTCCATGGCTTTCTGTATTAGATCATTAGTATAAAAAAATTATGTAATGTTTATTGGGGGAAGGGTTCCTGTGAATAGTCTTTCATTGCTTCAAAATGCCAAACATTATAAAGAACAATGAGAGAAGATAAATTACCCTTCATGTCAATAAATGAAAACCTTGAGGTTGATAGTAAGTTTACTTTAAAAAGAATTAGGTTGAATATTCTGAAAATTATGTGGCATAATTGAATAGTGTAACAGTGTAAAATGACTTTTAAAAGCTTTGATACAGTTTTTAACTTTGCAATTATTTCTCAGTGGTTTCCATTTTTAAAACATTAATCTTATGAAAAATAATAGTTTGTCTCTAATAATACAAAGCAACTTTATGTTCATTTGAAAGCTTCTAAGGTTTTAGCATGTTTCAGTGAAGATTTTTATTTCATATACAGTATTCATAGCTATGAAAATAAATAACTGCATGTTTCTTAAAATTGAGCAATTTACTTAAGTATTAATTAGAAATAGTAAAAGAAAAGAAATTCCTTTTTTATTTTCAGTGATTTGAAGAAAACTGCTGGGAGGTACATGGTATCTAGCTTTACTATTTGCTGGCTAATGCCAGAGTCCTAATCCAGTTTCTGGCAACACAATTTTAAGAATTCTTTCGGTGATATGATAAGCAGTGTACCTTTTAAGTTACAACATTATGTAAGGTCTTCCATCAAGTATTCAGTTAGAGTAGAAACCTTAAATGAAAAGCCTGATGCTAACAAGGATGACAGTTTGGGGCTGATTTTAAAATTGGTTCCCAACTTCCAATTCAACTCATGAGAGATAAAGTGGAGAACTACATGTAATATAATATTGAGGGCTATATGCAATGACTAAAGGTTTGTGTCCTGAAGTTATCTGGTCGTTGTTGGATATGTAGGTTGCTTGGAATAAAGGTGATGAAATAAATAGAATTAACCATGAAGATATCCCAAAGAACTAGCATGTGAAATGTTATCTGGGCCCAGAAAGCTATTGCATGGGGTTTACAAGTATTGCCTGTAAAATGCATTAATTATATGACACATATATATTTTTATGTCTTGTACACTTTTTCAAAATTCAGGAAGTATATGAATTACTTTAGAAATATTACCCAATTTTTAGTTACTTTTTGTCATTGTGTATTTCCTTAATGAAAAATAATAAGAGTAGAATTGTTATTATGGAATCTTTAAATTTTTTAATGTTGAACTGGTCTTTACGAACTCACCAGAATGTCTAAAATTTGAAAGCCTGATAACATCTATGTTGTTGAGGATGTGGAGCAACTAAAATTCTACAAGTGTTGGTAGGAATATAAAATGGTATAACAGCTTTGGAAGAAGATTTGGCAGTTTCTTATAAAACTAATTGCACACCTACTATGTGTGTACTACTAATACTCTGTGACTCTGCAATTTCACTTTTAGGTTTTTACTCACAAAAGAAAATGGATAAAACTAAGCTATTGTAAAATAAAACAAAGTAACAAAAACATCTACAACGGTAGTTGCATTTGTGAGTGGGAATGGGCATTGGGCATGAAGGAACTCGGTGGTGTTAGGAATACTCTAGATCTTGTTAGGGGTTCGAGGTAGACATATATATGCATTTGTCAAAACCGATTGCTTTTAAGATTTGTGCCCAAATCACAAATTTCACAGTGAGTAAAATTTACTTAAAAAATAACCATTAACAAACATTCATCTGTAGTTTATGATGTGTATGCTAAAGTGTTTAGGAGTAAAATGTATCAATGTCTGCACTTTGAAATGCATAAAAAATAAGATAAATTGATGGATGGATACAGGGATGAATAAAGAGATAGATGGATACATCTGAGATAAAGCAAATATAGCAAAATGTTAATTATAGTATCTAAGTGATGGATAATGGGTTTTTTACTGCACAATTCTGTCAACTTTTTCCCTTGAAATTTTCCATTATATCAGAGGAAAATGAGTCTTTATTCTAAAAAAGTTTCAAGTTTTAAATACATACCTTTTGGAATTTATTCTGATTCAGGCTGAAGATATGGTAGCATTCTCTAAGTATAGGTTTTCTTTTTTTGTCTTTGTCACAACAGCTTAAAATTTTGTTCCATCCAATCACATCATCTTAATTGCCATTAACATGTTACCTTTATAAATCAAATTTCTTGGTGTTACACATGTAATCCAGTGATTAATATCATTCTTAGACACTGTATTAGTTTCCTGTGACTGCTGTAAAAAATTACCTCAACCTTGTAGTTTAAAAACAATGAAAACATATTCTCTCACAATAGTGAAGGACAGAAGTCCAAAACTAGTTTCCCTGGCCAATATCAGGGTGTCATCCTCTGTCTGGAGGCTCCACGGAAGAATCCAATCCTTGTCTTTCCAGCTTCTGATAGCTACTGGAATTCCTTGGCTTGTGGCCACATCACCCCAATCTCTGTTTCTGTAGTAATATTGCCTTCTCTTCTCTGTCAGTGTCAAATCTTCATTTGCCTCTCTCTTGTGAGTATGCTAGTGATTGCATTTACAGCCCACCCAGATAATCCAAGATAAAATCTCTCCATCTCAAAATCATACCTGCAGACACTCTTTCCACGGAAGGTAACATTTATTGGCTCTGTGAATTAGGACCTGATGTCCTTGGGGGTCACCGTTCAGCCTACTACAGGTATTTTTTAAGTGTGCCAGGTTTCATGCTAGGGCCTAAATAATGATAAATAACATTTAATTGCTTACTGTATGCTAGGTGCTGCTCTACGTACTTTACATTTGTATTTTTGCTAAATAAAAAAATGGACTTGATTTAACATAAACTTACTGTTTCTTGCATATGTCAAATATTAAAGCCCCAGAGTGCTAGTTTTCTGAGAAATGTACCTGAGGAAATACTATTTTGTTCTAAATAACCCTGCCTTATTTATGTGGAGGATATTTAAAGTTGAGAAGATTGTGAATTCCCTTTGGGAAGAGATTTATCTGTCTTTGTATCCAAATAATTAATGACAAAGTAGATGTTAGCAAATGTTTGTTAAATGACTAAAAGTGTCTTTGCAAACGTTATAAAATGTAACCTTCACAAAATCCTTGGAGGTAGATATTATAATTTCCATTTTATAGAAGAGACTTAGAGAAGTTGAATTTAGTTCCAACTTCAGTACCATGTTCTAAACACACACACACAGAATTTTGGCAGTCAGCATTGCAGGTGCATTTCCATTATCTATAACCAATTGATTTTCTACCTGAAGTGTTAAAATTCAGTAAAATACAGGTGCAGTGAAGTATCATCTCTGTTTTATTACTGTATTATGTTGCTAACCATGTACAATAATACTTTCTGATTTTTAAAACTTTTTTTTGAGAGACCAGTTTCTCATGGATTAAGTTTACAATGCTATTAAGAAGTGGGAGGAAATTTTCTAAATGGATGCAGAATATTTTGAACTTTCTTAAAACTTCAGCCTTCCACCAGAAATGCCTCGAGCATATCTAGCCTTTTTGTAGCTTCTTTTGAACATCTGATTTTTTTAACTCCTATGATATTATGCATAAATTACCATGCTTCCCTCTTTCTTTGGTTCTTTGAAAGCTTGAAATTTTATCCCACTTGTGGAAGCTTTCCAGGTCTGAATTATATGAATGCCTTCAGGATGGGTATATCCCAGATTTTATTACTTTTCTACCTATTTTTTTACCCTCGTTGCCTTTCTCAAATATTTCTTTTATAGTTTTATATGAATTTCTAATGGAATACAGCTAAATATAAGTAAACAGCTAAAATAAATTTGGGCTCCTTAGTAATTGTGCAAGATATGAAGTATTATTTCTTTTCTTTTTCCCCATTACAGTGTTCTCTCCACAAACTTAAATTACTAACTCAACTAATGCTTCCCTGAGTATATATCCACATTCACTAACTTGCTTATACTGTTACCTTTTATAATTTGTCACCTTTTTCAGAGTGTGATGTGTCATTGAATTGCTCTTACTTTTCCCAGAGCCCCAAATGTTGCCAAATGGCCTAATAGTATTGTGAATCTAATGACCCTGTCTGTGCTTACCTTTCAATAAAAGATCTCCAAAAAATGAATTTATGCTCTGACTTTATTTTTTTCTATAAAATTCTGTCATTACCAGGATGGAATTCATGATGCCCTCACAACCTATAGAAGCACAAAACTGACCAACTGACTCCAGGCACATTTACCTGCCATCTCTTTCAAACACCTGCCATTGCTCCCCTTCCTTATTCCACTAATGACTTTTGAAAATAATAAACTATTTCTCCTGAACTCTCAATCTTTCTTTCACAGAATGCCAGAATGTTATGCCTTTATTTAGTTGGGTACTTGAAAGGAGTGCTTTTTGTGTAGAGCAGAAGTTTTTAATACAGTTACTCTCTTTTGCTAAATGGTTTGTTGATTATGCAGACAGAACAGTAACTGTATTAATTAATAGTAGATCATTTCAAAATATGCCAAAGAGATGCACTGTTCATTTTGGTTTATCCTTTAAAATAACGCAAATCTGAGTACTGGATTGGGAATGTTGGTTGTTTCTGCTGGCTGTCAGACATGATGTTGCCTGCAGAGGTACCTACTGTTTGAAACAAATAGTGAAATGTGCCTTCTCCTTTCTCCGTGTTTACTTACTGTCTTGCTTTTGCAACTTTCTGCAAGGAGAAAATGGGTAATACTTCCTCCCTGTGGTCTCTATCAGTCTTCCACACTGGTTTCATTAGCTTTCCACCACTCTCCCTATGAACAAAGAGATGTGTTTCTCTTCAGAGGGAATAGACTGGTGACTAATCCATGCAGAGCAACCTGGATTTTTGTGATTATGGTATTTCAGAGGTTAGGCTGCTAAATTATTTTATTTAGTGCACACACAACAACTATGTATTTGTTGATTTAGTGACAATATTGATAAGGAAAAAATATATTTGTTAAGAGTTCTCTTCATAAATGTATGTACATACATGTACACGTATACTACATAGTCCTTTGATTATAAGTTATTTATAACCAAGTTTTTGCATTATTAAACAGTTTAGAAAGAAATCTCTAGAAGTATATTTATTTTACAGACAAATGGACTTTTTAACGTTAGGAACCACTGAAATGGCCTGATAGCCTGAGAAGCTACATAAGATTCAATAGCCTCTTCTGGAATCTCGAATTCTAATCCTATAGCATTTACTTGAACATTAAAAAGGAAATGTGGAAGACTTTCTCTATCCTTCGGTTAAAAAAAAAATAACCAAAATCAGCTATCTTCCTTTCTTTTGGATTAAAAAAAAAACTACATAATTTTTATAGAGAATTATTGGTTGATGCCTTTTATTGTCACATTCTTTTTTAAATATAGTCCACATATTTCTATAAAGAAAAAGAATTATTTTTTAAGTAAAAAGTTATCTCTCTGCATAAACACAATGCACCAAAACAACTTAACATGACCTGCTACCTCTTTCTTACAAATGTTACAGCAAAGATGATTTGCCTCTGATGTGAACATTAATGTGCAATTATATGGGAAAAATGAGAGTAAAGCAATGGCAGTCCCAGAGCTTTGGAAGCAGGTTTTATATATTCAGTGATGATCCTTGAGACTCAAAGGATTCAGAGTACAATCTGGCTAAGTATCAATAGTGTCAAATTTATGTAGGTCCCTGCCTTCCTCAAGCTTGTGTGATTCTTCTCCTTTCTTATTTCTGAATGAATATATGGGTTACTTTGTTCCCACTGCCTACACTTTTTCTGCTCCCTAATCTACAACTCCTTCCTCATTCCTTCCCTTTTAAAAAATAACAAGAAGTCATGACTATCCTATTCTGCCATCCTGCTTGCAGGATTAATTAGTTTTATATAATCTCTACGTAAAATCTCCTGTAAAATTTTTTTATTAGTTTTTGATCAAACCAGAAGTTGCCAGGCTTAAAAATTAATGACAAAGTGCAGGCTTCCTGGTTATGAATGTTTAAAGCATACGGGAAACATTTGGAATGAAGATGTTGACCTGCTTTCCTCTGTATTTGATTATAGCTATCTAATTATAAGCTTTCAAAGGCATCAAATTAGGTACCCTCTTCATTGCATTTAAAAGAACTAAACTTTTTTTTCATATTACTAAAACCATTTTTGAACAAAATTTTGAGTGATACATTGGGATGCTTAGAATCATTCTTAGCTCAAGTGAGAAACCATTCCTTTAACTTTTATAAATTATCTTTACCTCCTGTGTTTTATAGTCTTCTGAGAATTTGGCTTATCCAAAAAGAGATTCTATGCCTTCCCAAATGAGAAGGAAACCTTTTGTCAGCATCTTGTCTGAGTTGCCTCCTTGGCTACACAGGTCATGGGAGGTCTATGTTGAACATCAGTCTTTGGCTGTAGCACAAAACTAGTATTGAAGCACAGGCCAACTCCCAGAGCACAGGGGTTAAAGAGGCAATTAGTCACTACAAAGCAGAGTTGTGGCTGTCTTCTGGTGAGGAAGTGCTTAACTCTTTCATGAATGATGCCTGAAATCTCATCTTCTGAGTGCTTTTATATTCCACTAAAATAATTTAGTCTTAGCCATTTTAAATTAAAAGTAAGCTTAAAATACATGCTCTGTTGAATTGAGACTTTCATATCAATACTTATAGCAGTTAAGATAAAGGGAACAGGCTGGGCAGAGAGATTATCGTCAATTATATGTTTAATATTTCACCTAAATTTCACGGTATCCTTTTTAGCTATTTGGAGCCCTGACAAATCTCTTTACAATGTTTCTAGTTTTCACTATTAATGTTTTTGTGGTGGGCATCAGTTTCGAGTTGCAGAATTTTGCCTGACTCTTTTTCAGGACAAGAATGGTCTCTAAAGAATTACAATTCATTAACCTAGATTGTAGTTTTAAATGTTTTAGTATTTCTGCTTTTCTAGGGTCCTGAGCTTTTGTTTCCACATGGTAAATCCTTGTTACATGTAGGGTGACAAAGTCTTCTCTTCTGCTGTCTGTATTAAAATATGCCAGAACACCATAAAGATAGCACCAGTCTTAACTATATCAAAATTTTACAGTATCTGGATTCCATTAGAGTTACGGATTATGAATTGATGGAAACTCACAAACCTTAAAAGATGGAGAAGGTTTCTTAGCATTTCCTTATTCAAAGTAACTAACTACATGTGTTTCTACCGAAGAATGAATAAACTGGTGAATTAGGAAAGCTTGACTTTAATTTTTTTTCTAGCGTTTCCTTTAGTCCTGAAATATTTTCTTTACAGGACTAAAGGAAATGCTGACCTTCAGTTGATTTTTAATAGTTATAGAGATAGTAATATGACTTTGCTGCTCCTAGGTATGAACATTAATATCAACTACGGTCACAAAAAATAAACAATATTTGATCCATCAGGGTTATAAGTATTATGTTCATCATTTTATAATAATGTGGCTTTTGATTATATCTTTTAGTATTTCTAAAACATAGTTTACACTCAATGAAACATTCTTGAATTAAGTAAATTAATTAATAAATGAAGCTTAGCATCTTTTTTCTGCTTCTTGCATATTCTGAGGAATGCTTAGAAAATGTTAACTTGTTATGTAAGGTTTAGTTAGTTATGGTAATGGATGGAACAATGGCTAAAATTAAAAAGCAAGACTTTTGGTTAAATAGATCTGAAATATTAAAGCCAGAGCCAAGTTTATTGCAAGTTTGTTACTTCAATTTCTGTACCTGCCCCTCAGAAAAACATTTAATCGTCTTGTTTCTTAGTAGCTTAAAGAAAATGTGCATTTTAAAATATTGCAGGCTTTATTCTGTCTAAAATACATTTTTAAAGTATTCTAAGAAACACTCAAATTAAGTTTAAACATTTTACTATATAAATGAAGAAAAATGTATTTTCATAACAGCAGGTTTGTGATGGCCATTCCTAAATATATGAAAGATATTATTTTGTTGGTATATTACTTTTTCATTGCTAAATCCTGTTCTCCAATGAGAAAACCTATTTAATGTCAGACACTCAAGGAGAGAGTGGTCCAGAAAGAATCAGCAAATGACATCTGCTCTGCCTCCTTTTCCTTAAAGGACACCCTCTGTTGGCAAAGATGCAAACCCATAGTACTTAAGTTTCAGTAACATTTCAGTTTGTAGGCCACCTCTTGTGATGTGTCTCATTAAAACGTAAATAACAAAACACTGCTTTTCTAATTTTGTAGCCTTCCATTACTTCTCAGTGTGACAAAATGGGCATCGGTTTGCTATTGTTTAAGTAGCAAGAGCTTAAATTAATCTCAGCCACACTAATCAGGTATTGGCTTTCTAGAGAATAACATTTGGTAGTGAGAACTTAATGAGTGTCCCGAGATAATTGTTGTTAACTGGTGGAGTTGGTGATATTTTGCATGTCACTCCTAGTCTTTGCCCCTGTGGTATATTAAGAACGTGCTTTGAGCAAATGCTCTCGCATGTTAATTGCAAGTCAACCTTTAAAAAAGAATTTTTCTTGCGGTAAACATCTCTTCTATGGGCACATCTTTAGAAGTTTACATGAAAAATTGACTTAGGTGTATATTTGGTATTGTGTTGTCAATAGGATTGAATAGAAGAGTGTTTACAAAAAAAGTATACTGTAAAATACAAAGTGGATTTAACATATCACCTTGATACCATCTGTCATGTTCCAGAAATAATCTTATGTTTGTCATTTATGTATAGCTGTTTAACTTGAAGATTTAAAAAAAGACTATTTCATGCCATTTCTGCAAGGTTAAGATGTCCTATTACTTAGAAAAAGTAACTATAAATATAAGACTCATAAATGAAATTGTATTCAAATGTATTAAGGGGAAGCATACTATTAATAGATTCTTGATTACTTCTTGGCCTTTTGACTGAGATCAAGTGTATTAATAGATTCTCGAATTGACTCATCTTGTAAAAGTTTACTTGTAAATTTACCTCTTTTGTGCATAGAAATCTTTTATATTGTGCATTTTCTGAAAGCAGAGTAAACCTATAAATTATACCCATTCATTTACTGCACTGGGATTGGATTATTCTTCAGTAAAATCTGATTTGGAGCTTTAAAAAAATCAATCAGATATCATTATTCTTTCTGTAAGATACCAAATTGTGTTTTGGTAACCTCTGCTATCATTTAAATGACCCACGTATGAATTAGTGGGGATGAGCTTCTGCAGCATGGAATTGGACTGTTTGCTCTCATTACTCTCTTTAGATCTCGTAAACACTTTTTACTCCTTTCGTGTGGGGCCTGTGTGTGTGTATGTGTGTGTGTGTGTGCGTGTGTGTGTGTTTGTGTGTGTGTGTGTGTGTGTATGTGTTGTAGTTACTTAAGCCCCTACCCACTTACCATCTATGTAACATAGGTTGGATTCTTGGCTTGTTTAGTTTCAAGAAATGATGAAAATGAGGTTCTATTTCTAAAACCCCAAATAGATCACTTTTATGATTTGTTTCAGGAGTTTTGAGGTTTGATCCGCTTGTTTATTCAACCTAAACATACCTAGCTCCCAGATGCACTTATTTGCCAATTACTTTACGACACTCTTCACAGTTCTTTGTTTTAGATCTGTGGGGTTGTTTTTGTCTTGTTGCATTTGTGTTTCACTTAAAGATATATCTATTATTCAAATATAAAAGTGACTTAGGAAAGAACATCCTAAAGTTTATTTAGAAATTCACCAAGCCACATACTAATGCATCTCTGCTGGGGACATTTCTTTTCACACCTCTGAGGTGATGGAGCCTGTCCTTTAAAGTGAGATTTGCAAACCAGTGTCTGGCAGCTCCAATTAGCTTCTTTAGGGTTTGAAGCACATCACAAGCAGTAACAAGGTCTCCTAGGACACTCCTATTGCAAGCGGTGTAGTCATATTTCCTCATTAGTTCTTTTCAATTGTCACTAATGCCATGTTCTAGCTTTTGAGTAGGAGACAAAAAAACATAAAAATTTGGTATGTATGTAGAATGGGCCATTGTTTTCCATAATTCAAGGCTCTTTTGAATTCCTTTGATAGTTTTGAAGCTTACACAGCTTAATTCATTAACCTTTACCCTTCACATAAATCATATGATTAGGAATCTATTGCTAAGGAGACAGATTTTCCCTCCACTGAAAGTAAGTAATGCCTTCTCATCTTTGAAAAAAAATCCTATCTAGCTTACCAAAGTAACCTTTCTGTTGCTTTTCATATTTCATCAAATGTTTCAGGTGCATTTTAGAACATTATCAAAACCAAGTGAGCATAAAATTACATTATTATCAAAAATAACTCTGGATGCTTAGGATACTTTGGAGCAGGTTTTCTGGCCCTTTCTCTGTATTCCAAAAGAGTTTATATATATGTACTCAACAGCTGTTACTCAAGAATTTACAATGGTAGCAATGTCTTTTTTTTAATTCTCTTCAGACCCCTGCCAAAACATAAAAGCAGGAAAATAAACTGAGGGTAGGCAATTCAGAATAAATTAAAGTATATTTAAATGAACCGAAGACATTTGATTTGGATAACTTTTTCATATGGAGTTATCTTGTAGAGAATGATGATATAGGGCTCCAAAAATGTACGTGATTGTTCTGTGATTCCCTGGAGGTAAGACTAGAATGTCTTTTGATTCTTTTATTCTCTCTTGTTAAGACAGATCTCTCCTTAGGGTTTAGTAATCTTAATTGTGCTTGACATTCATGAGCTACTTTAAAAGTATTTGATATTCCTCAGCATTTATCCACTATGCCATTTTCCCATGTTATGAATTTTTCTTAATTATCTTATACATGGTTACTTTCTGTAAGGAGACAGTTCTTTTTCCAAATTTTATAACTCCTTATGTTGTCATACATGGAGTGGGAAATCTTTGAACCTACTGATCCATAGAGAATGGCCATGTGATATTCTGAGCTTTGCCTATAGGAGTGATGGGGACAAGGGGTTGGGGAAAAATAGGAATAATTTGAATTCTAGATTCTGAGTTTAGAGACTCATGGCTTGCTCCTACAGACCAAACTAATTCATCACTATGATTAATGAATGTTCTTCTATGTAGTATCTGTAAGAAAGGTGATGAAGAAGTAAACATTTTAAATGTGGTCTTTGGTTCTATCACTCTCCTTCTCACTTCAAGATTATCACTTTGCACACATTTCTCTCTTTTATTGGTATCAGTTTATAAATGCCTCTTAACTTGCTGTACCTGTAGTCCATACTAAGATTTATGACTTTGTTTTTTGCATACATACTATACAGTGAGCTGGGAATTGCTCTGATTTTAATACATCAAAGGTTATGACTAGAGCCAAGATTCTTTGTGAAACAGTGGAATTATTTAAAGTAAGTATGTTCACAGACTTGTGTTATGTACTACTTGTAAACATGTTATAGAATGGACTCTAAAAGTTTCAGGAGAAAAGGATAGTCACCACCCACAATCTCTCATCATGAACTGCTATCACCACATGCTGCCAGGGAAACGCGACATAGGTGGATTACGAGACTTTAGACACTAGCCGGGAACATGAGGTGGTGTTCCATTTCCACCAATTTGTAGTAATGGGATAATACAAACCACTTCCATTTTCAATTCTTGAAACAACAGCTACTTTATCTACCTATTTCAACCACTCAATTTTGTGTCTCAGTATATATGATGTTTATGTCCAAAATCACAGAATTTGGGGTTTCTCTTTTCAAATGTAAAATCCATAACAGATATAAAATTAATATTTTGCTATAAGTTTTCCAAGGAGTATGGTTTTGTCTCCATGAATTTTTACTTCATGAATAATTTTATGTTGTTCATGACTTTTAGCACACTGGCTGTGATCAAGGTAATTAAAAGTATTTGGAAAACCTTGTTTACCTGAACTTTCAAGAACAGCAGAAATGCTAGGTGATTCTTTATAAAAATCAAATTGCTTTTCTCTTATATTTCTCCCTTTTTTATCTGAAAGACACTGCTCACTCTTAATCATGTGTTGTCTCTTGGCCACTGTATTGCCTCCTGAGTATGCTAAATGATTTTATAAATACGTATTCATAATTGTCTACACCTCTTGAACTTTTCTCTGTGAATAGCGGGGAAACCTGATGCTCATGACCCTTTATCAGTTTTTAGGACAGTCTTTGTCCAGTGATTGATCATCTTATTTTATATAAATGTTGGTTCTTGTTGCTTATGTACTAACATTTGACTTGGCTTGTACAGTGAAGTCAATTTGTGTCATTTGCTATTTGTAGTCATCTGTATGTCTTTAATGTTCATATGTGCTTATAGCATATTTAATGTAAAATCAAGTACAAGGAAGATAAATAGGATATTGCACTTGTTTAGAGCATAATCAAATATGAATCAGGCATTTTGAACTATTCAAATAGAGCATGAGAACAAACTACAATTAGTGATTTTTGGTGGCCACACAAAATATTGGATCTGTTAGTTTTTTTGGTAGGCAATGGAAGAGGACAGTGAGATATGTATATTTGATTTGACAGAAAGCCGTCAGATTATTTTTTAATGATTTAGGATATTATAGTCTAGGGCCTTTATTTGTACTCTTAGCGTGTAAAAATAGTTTTTACCATATAAAATGTTGTTATTGTTGGTAATGTTTCGTTTCTGTTTTTATTCTTTTTTAAATGAATTTATTTAAATATTATGTTATAACCAAAGGATGTGGAATTAGGCTTTAAAATTTCCCTCACAACCTGTATCAATCATAATTGCATTGTGTTGCTGTTTTAAGTTTCCTGTTTTAGACATGGAAAAGTTTATCCATTTTTTTATAGATCTTTTTTTAATAGGGGAAGAAAAAGAATGTTTATTCGGTTATTCTGAGGAAATTTGAAATGTTTATCATTCCATTAAAACAAAATTCCATAAAAAATTTTTTAAAAACATATGTCTTCTCTATAACTAATTTAACCTTCAATAATGAATTATGTGAAGTAAAATTGTATAAAATTTCCTGACATTTTATGAAGATTCCTACAAATAAGCCAGACAGCAAATAAAATATAGGAAAGACAGAGATGGATACTGAGTAATTTTTTGATAGATTATGCACACAGGTATCAAATTACTTGATCCTTACTTCCTAGAAAAGGTTAATGACTCTTTTTGCTTTTACCCTTTTACTTAGCTGTTATTTATAAAGATTAAAAGAGGGACTGCATTGAAGGGTGCATTTGCCTGTGTATCTGTATGACTACACAAATTTTTCTGATATTATAGGAAACTGAGCCACAAAATGGATAATATTGTTAATCATTACTTTTAAAGTTCATTCGAATCTGTATACAACTTCCACTAGGCCTATTAGAGCAGAGTGCACCATTAAAAAAAAATGAAACTTAAATGAAACCAGAAAAGACAGTCTTACATATCTGTATCTATATTGTTAAAATGGCCTAAACCTTTACAACAAATTACTTACAATATTAAGAATAAGATACTTCAAAGTAAAAGATTTTAAAGTTATGCGTGTATATTTTCTTTCATCTTTAATCTGTAAAATTATAGCTTTTTAGAATATATTTGATATTATGTTGAATAAAATTTTGCAAAAAATACTATTTCAGTGCTACCTAATTCCATCATTAATAATTGAACCATGAGCATATAACCATCTACCTATAATAACGATCTATCTATATTGTACAGTTCTATTATAATAAATTATTATTTAATTATATAAATAATATATATTCATTAAATAGCATATGTTTACTAGTCTTTTATTACCAAATGTAACATTACTCTTATGGGAATATTTCTTTCTAAGCTGTTTGGTTTTAAAAGATGCACTAGTCATAAATGTATTTAAATAAAGTCATTTAGGTATGACAGCACTTGACTTTAAAGCAGGGAATATAATACCTTTCCTGAAACACCATTAAAGAAGCTGTGGCATTCACCAAATACTGACCTCTTCCTATTATATTCAAACCCCTGCTAATTTAACTTGAAACGCATTGGTATAACCACTTTTTGTATGTTTCAGGTGTGTGGAGGTCATTGCAAAGGAAGGACAAAACCTGAAAGAGCTATATTTGGTGTCCTGTAAAATCACAGATTATGGTAGGTAATGAACCATTTTCCTAATCTTTTCTAAGAATAAAAAGTTACAAAATCATTGAAAGTTCTTAAAAAGAAATCAAGAACTATATCACAGAGACTGTCTATCGTCATTTATGCTCGTTGTGACCATACCAAAAAATAAAAATAAAAAAATTATGAGCTAAGAACCAGAGTAAAATGAATATGCATATTACTTCATTGCCACATGCAATCACACACACACGCACACATGTACATTTGCACACACACACTCACACAAAATTAAAAAGTATAGCTAAAAGAGGTATACAATGAAAATAAGTTTAACAATAAAATGTTGAGCATAATAAATATAACTAAGAAAATTATTAACATTGAGTTTATTTGCTTAATGTAATATCATATCAAAGGCATATCTGCTGACATTCTAAATGCCAAACTTCTTAACGCTTTAAATTCTGGAAAGCATTGGGAATGTCCATTTGTGGATATAGGAAGTAAAGGGTATACATTTATATGCAACATTTTAAATTATCTTACTTTTCAATATTCTTTTAAAGTGGTGAAAAGCAAGTTGTTTTCTACAATTATGAAAAATATGAAGTCATATTGTCGCAGTAATAAAGAAAAATAACCTAACCCTTCCTTTTTTGTTTAATTTTATAAATTTTTTGTTAACCATTTGTGTGTTTAATCTAATTACAGAGTTTTAAGCAGAAAATATATTAGGCTTTATAAGAGAATGAAATGGTTTTCGTTTATTTTCTCTGACTTTTGGATTTTTTCATTTAAATTTGAGAATATTCTTTCTACCTTGAGGGAAGTTAATAATCCATTAAGTTTTTATTGTTAGCTCTGACAGATAATAATAAATGACTCCAGTCCTAGGATGTCACACTGACCATCTGCCATGGATGGGAGAGTTGTCTTTTATTAGCTACTAAATTCATCTTTTTGAAAAACTTTACTAAACTCTACTGAAGCTATAATTTTAAAAATAATCTAATTTTTTTTTTTTTACATTTAGAAAAACACCTAATTTCAGTTTATCTTGGAGAATATGTCTTATAATGTTTCTGGGTTGTGAGTTTTTTCCTAATTTTGCCTTGTAAAAGTAGTGTTTTGATATATTTTTCTTTACTTACGTTGTTTGTTTTCTGGTTTGGCAATTAGATTGCTACTTAGACATGGTTATCTCTCTAAAACTTCTTATGTCTTGCATTGTCTAGACCCTAAAGAGTTCTCCCTGACCAACACATGGCATATTGAGAGAGAGAGCGAGAGAGAGAGAGAGTGTGTGTGTATGTGTGTATTATATATGTATATTGTATGTATACCCATGTAGATTTGTTAATTAACTAATACTTTGATTTGTTCATTTGAAACTTGTCATTACCTGCTCTTCCAGTCTTTTTGTATATTTCCCCCTTTTTCACTGCCAATTGTCAGGTAGCTAATAGCCAGGAGTTATGGATAGTAAATCCCTTATAATGAACTCTTCTGAGATTCTGCAGTGTAAAATGTTGTTAAAGTCACACTTTATCCTGAAGGCCTAGAGATACTTCATGTCATAACAAAGGCAGTGCCCAGCACCTACTATTAAGTTATCAAGTACAAAAAGAAATGTTCCAGAAGATAATTGAGAAGGTAAAAAGCTCTGGAGTTGAGACAGATCTGGGATCAAGTTCTGTCTTTGTTCTTTGACCTTAGGGAAGTTCCTTCACATATAGGACACTCCATTTCCTCGGTTGTAAAATGGGGAATTAATGTCTGACTTCATGCTTCTGTATGTATCTGGTACCTAACCTCGTGAGTAGCACAGTGTACACTGCTAGTAAGTGTTGTTTTTCTACAGGAGTGGGATAAAAACAAGATTCACTTAGAATTTTTCTGCCACCTTTCCTTTCCTAAGTCTTAGAAGAGGTTTATGTTAAAACCTTACCAATATGGTTTACATTTATTTGTGTCTCTGAATTATTTTAGTTCAGTGTTTCTCAACCCTGTCTGCACATTAGACTGTCTGAAGAGTTTCTAAAACATATTGACGTATAAGCCTCACCTAAAACTAGTCAAATTAGAATTTCTATGAAATGGGGCCCAACCAGTCATTTTGTAAAACTTGCCTAAATGAAGATAATGTCAGGCAAAGTTGACAACTGATCTTGTCCATTTGAGCGGAATCAGAAGTGAAAATTTTGTGGACTTTCCTCTCCGTGGTGATAAGACATTGATCATGATTTTTCTTGCACCTCAGTCCCTCCAGCTCTCAAGCTCTCTGCCCCATCTTACCTTCCTTCTTCATTAGGATTTCAGGTATTCAAAAGGTTCATGGTGAAAGTTTTTGCATCTGTTGATTCTGTTCTCCAAAATGTTGGGACACAATTGAGGAAGAGAGGGAAATGTTGATAGGTTATGAGATCGTACTACAATAGCTATTTGATTATAAAATTAAACATATTACTGAAAGCTCATCTCATCTTTTCACCCACTACAATGCCAATGCTATATGAGTAATTTTTGTCAAAGAGGCAGCAAAAAGATTATTCATTGTAACCAGAGAAACAGCATGTTATTAAAGGTAACTGCACTGCTGGAGAGACTGTGTCCCCCCCTACCCTATTATTACAAATTCTAAGAACAAAAAACAGATGCCCTTTTCCTTCTTTGACTGGACGAGTAGAAACATATTCTATAGGACTTTTTGATTATTGAAGCTACTTAGAAATTGTCAAATTTGATGTACATCTGATACAGCGGGAAATTCATCCTTTAAGAGACTACCCCATGATTCTGCTTCCTATTGCTTTACTCGTATTCAAGCTGGTGAGTCTGTTTTTGGCCTCCTCTTTCTATGGTGGTGGGTATGTACATTCTTTTAGTACAGTATACTGAGATTTTTTATTTTTTTTACAGGCTTCATTGATTCAGGAACAGCTCCTCACCTGGCATATCATTTGTAATTTTTGTCAAGATTCTCACAGGTGTTAAATGTAGTATTATAGTACTTGGTAACACCTGGCCAGGCTGTTACAGAGTTATGTTTATTTTAATTGATATATGATATAGTTGTCATAAAGAAAACGATCATGCTAATAGGCTTCTTACTCCCCAAACTGAACATAGATATTTATGGTAAAGGGTAACAACTATAAACAAATCAATAATTCAGACACAGCTAAATAGAAAATACAGTCTTGGGAAATTGCTCCCTAAAGAGAAATATAATATTGTCATTCCTTTATCACTGAACAAATGTATGTCATTGGCAGTGTTGTGGAAAAAAAATCAAACTTAGGTGTTAGAGAGTTCGGTTAAAATTCCAGCATTGCCACTTATTTTCTTTGTGACCTAAAGCAAGTTACTTAACTTCCTAGTTTTGCCATCTGTTAATCCACGTGATGATACATGCCACATACGTTAGTGAAAATCAATATAAAACACTTGTGGAGTGCCTGGTGGCATAGTCGACACTCACTAATTGGCAGTTCTTGTCATACAGAATCTTCTTTCTCTTTCCCTCTGAAGAAGAATTAGCCTTCTCCTCTTCCAAATGTGACTTTTCTGTTTGTGGAAATCATTATTTAGAAATTTGACCTACATTAGTCTATACCTGCCTACTTGATCTCCAGAGCTAAGCTAGCTAAATAAGATTATTAGTAGGCAATAGAAAAAGATACAGCAAAAAGTCTAAAACCTTTCATTTGCCTTCTTGTCGTAGATTTCTCACCTATCTCTCCTTTGTGCTACTTTCATTTTATGTGGATAATTTTCTCATTGCTCCCCTTGTGCTTTTCTTTGTTGCTGGAACAATTTGTCAGCAAATACTTCCCAACCTACTTTTTTGCTCAATTTTCTTTTGAAAATTTACTTCCTTCAAGGCCAGGCATAGTGGCTCATCCCTGTAATCCCAGCACTTTGGGAGGCCGAGGTAGGTGGATCACCTGAGGTCAGGAGTTTGAGACCAGCCTGACCAACATGGTAAAACCCCGTCTCTACTAAAAATACAAAATTAGCTGAGCGTGGTGACGCATGCCTGTAATCCCAGCTACTCGAGAGGCTGAGGCAGGAAAATTGCTTGAACCTGAGAGGCAGAGGTAGCAGTGAGCTGAGATCATGCCATTGCACTCCAGCCTGGGCGACAAAAGCGAAACTCTGTCTCAAAAAAAAAAAAAAGAAAGAAAGGAAAAAAGATAATTTACTTCCTTCAGGAAAGTGTGTCCTTGGGATTAAGAAGAAGACAAGAAGGAGAAATCAACCTGTATCACTCAGGCCTGTGGAGGAAGTGGTATTTCTCTTGGGCCGCACAGCACTTCATATGGTGTAATAAATGGGATGGATGAATAAAGCGCTTATCTCCATTAGTGTCTCCACAGTGAATATTACCATTGTGACCCTTGTGTCAGGGGGCAGTTGTAAAATGACCCAGGTTTCTTTCTGAGTTATCACATTCTTTTTTCACTTTAGCACTCCTGTGGGCCCTAGAAATACACTCTAGAGATATTTTTTTGTTTCCATTTTAAAGTAGTAAAATAATCTTCAATTAAAGAGGACTGGAAACACTCAAATACTGACATTGTTGTTTGGGGGCATACAGGTTGCTGACAACCCACAGGCTCACTCAGTACCACTCCACATCCTTCTGTGTGGTTTCCACAGACCCGTGGACTGCTCTCCTGAGGCTGTCTTTGGCTGCCCTGTATTCTTGATCGCAGTACTGATCTGGGACTTTTTAACATAACCATGTGGCTTGACAAAACTTTTGAATTGCTCTGGGCAAAAGGTCTTCCAAGTCAAGGAGGTCACTTTGTCCATGATTATGATTGGAGATGTCATTTTAGTTGGGCTGCCATATGTCAGACATGATAAAAAAATTTCATTCTGTCAAACATAATATTCTGTCAAAAAATATTGAGTCAGCACCCACTGTGTACTGGGCCATGTACTAGATACAGATATTTAGTTTCTGCATTCCTAAAGGGATAATGCTGGTAGGATCCAGAGGACAGGCTAGCCTGCTTATTAAAAAAAAATGCATCTTGTTTTCCAGACAAGAATAGCAGGGAGTGGCCTGGTGACATTATTCATTGTTTTGGTGTAACCCACACCTCACCCCAGCCTTGTTGACCTTCTGATACTATTGGAAGATTAAAAGGTTATACCTTCCCTACCTCTCCTTGGGATACCAACCCTTTTAAGCTGTTAGTTAACCCAAATTAGGATCTGGGATACATCATCAAAGTAAATACACTCATGAAACAAAAGAAACCCCAACAAGCATTCTGGGTTACCCCGGTATCCCTTTTGTTGCCAGACTAGCACTGATAAATTATTCAAGAAAAAAATTTCTATGCCCAAAATAATTTTGCTCTTTATTATGTTATTTTATGTTTTATGTTATTAGGTATGCATTACATGTAATGATCTCCCATTTTAAATGAAATTCCTGTTTTTTTCATTTTATATTTTGTTTCATTTTTAAATAGTATTTTAAACTGCTCCAAGATTGCTAGGTAAGATTCCACTCCTTTTGTCAGCAGGAATAACTCTAATAGTTGTAAGGTGATAGAGAAGAATGTTAGAAAAGACATTTGTAAATCAAAAAGAATGTCCTAATGTTTACTGTTGATTATTCACACTTTTTTTTCCATTCTATTATTTAAATATAGGTAACTTTTATTGTTTCTAACAAAATAGTACTAAATTGCTAAATCTATGCTTGCAAATTTCCCTTGTTTTTATGTTCATCTTAAAAGTTATTTCTCTCCATTTCTAAATTTTCTTTTATTCCTGTAGTTCCCCATTACCAGATTTATATTCCTACTGGACATTTAGCAGGTGTTATGTTCTTTTTCTTAGTAATGTGATATGGTTTGGCTGTGTCTCCACCCAAATCTCATCTTGAATTGTAGCTCCCATAATTTCCATGTGTTGTGGGAGAGACCCAGTGGGAGATAGTTGAATCATAATGGCAGTTTCCCCTATACTGTTGTCGTGGTAGTGTATAAGTCTCACGAGATCTGATGGTTTTATAAGAGGTTTCCCCTCTTCATTTGGCTCTCATTCTCTCTTGCCTGCTGACATGTAAGATGTGACTTTTGCCTTCCACCATGATTGTGAGGCTTCCCCAGTCACATGGAACTGTGAGTCCATTAAAGCTCTTTTTCTTTATAAATTACCTAGTATGGGGTATGTCTTTATCAGCAGCATGAAAGCGGACTAGTATATAATGGAAATGATTTTTCACCCAAAATTTGGTATTTAATTATTAATCTTTTCTCCTTTCTCCTTTGCTCTACAGCAAAGAAATTGTTGACATTCTTTCCTATTGCCTAGGTCATCCCAAGACTGCAGCTAAGTAACCTTGAAATAAAAGACTGAGCAGTGACAACTCTTATAACTGTGTCTTGCTAGAATAGACTACAAATGTCAAATCTATTGAGAAGGACTTCTTAAAACATTCGTTCAAGAAAATACCACCACAACCAATTCAAAGATTAACTCTAGCTTCACATTTAATCGTTTTTTTTAAATTAAGAAACATTCTAGCCTTCATTTAAAAGACAAATGAACCTGTTTTTGTGTGCGTACCCCTTAACTTTCTTACCCTTTGAAGTACATGTATGTTGTTCCAAATTAGTTTTTAAGCTAAGTAATAAATTTACATATTTAACCATTAACTGAAATATTAACTTTTTATCTTTTCTTTCCTCAATTCCTGTTAGCATTTCTGAAGTATATTGTCTAATTTTTAACTAGCTATTTTTAACATTAGTCTTTGAAACAGTCTTCTATAGGTATAGGAAATTAGTCCCAAATCATATAAAGCATCATTTTTTACAAAGTTCCTATCTTTAACCCTCACTGCATAGTACTCTTGGATATACAGACTAAGCATTGTTTTCCAAGTACTATCTAAAGGTATATATATAGAATTATTATTGATGATTATCAGTATTATATCACTGATGGATAGTTCTAAATGGAGCTGGAATGAATACCATGATAATTGCAATAATGCTAGACTTCCAGTATGCCAAACAAGAAATGACTTCCTAATGTTTAAAACTTCTTGAAAATAGATATCTTGAGTGGTAGTGAGTTCTCTATTACGAGAACTGTTCAAGCAGTGATAATATCTGAGGGAGGATGTGGAAAGATGAAAGCATTGGGTAGGAAATCAGCCTTTATGATCTCTAAATTCCATTCTAATCCTGGGGTTCATTCTAGACTTTTTTTTATTTTTGTTTCATTCAGCAAATGTTTACTCTGTGTGTGCATGCTACTGGCAGGGTGCTGTGGAAAATACAGAGATGGATGGGAAGTACTCTTGTGTTGAGAAAGAAGATGTAAACCATGTAAAATTTTCTACCTGTGACATGTTGGGGCTCAAGAGAGGACAGAATCATCATAGACTGCAATATTTGGGGAAGGATTTGTGGAAGAGGAGACATGGGAGAACAGAGAGGAGAAGGAAGGGCATTTGAGGTAGAACAACCCTTGGAAAGGCTCAGAGCAAGAACAGGTGTCTGAATGGATGCTTTTGTATGCGTTGGTTATTCTAAAGAAAGAATAGAAATCATCCAAAGTGATTACATGCAAACACGGACAAATTTTTGAAGAAACCTTATGAAAATATTCTAGTTGAAAATTCAGGGTAAGTTCCAATTTTTGTTGTGACTTTTCCTGTCTTATTCAGCATTCCCATGGTAACAACTTCCATTAACATATATTATGTAAAAGGAAATATTACTTTGGGTTATCACTACTAATCAAGTATCCAGTTAAATTAGAAATAAGTGAAATAACAAACTTTCATAACAATAATAATAAAGATAAAATAGATAAAATGTATTGGATGTTTTCTGTGGGCATTATTCATTTAATTTTATTAATATTCCACTTTAGGTAGGTACTTTTTTTTTTTTTTTTTTTTTTTTTTTGAGACGGAGTTTCGCTCTTGTTGCCCAGACTGGAATGCAATGGTGCAATCTTGGCTGACGCAACCTCCACCTCCCAGGTTCAAGCGATTCTCCTGCTTCAGCCTCCCTAGTAGCTGGGATTACAGGCATGTGCCACCACGCCCAGCTAATTTTGTATTTTTAGTAGAGACAGGGTTTCTCCATGTTGGTCAGGCTGGTCTCAAACTCTCAACATAAGGTGATCCACCCGCCTTGGCCTCCCAAAGTGCTGGGATTACAGGCATAAGCCACCACACCCAGCCAGGTAGGTACTATTATTATTTCAAGTTGTAGACATGGAAACTGAGACCTGGATAGCTTCAGGTTTACATAATTTGTGCGTAACACTATAGTATGCATTCAGTATTAAGTCAGTGTCTTGCATAATCACTCAGAGGTCAGAGAAGTGTTGTATTTATTATTAGCAACACTTTTTTTTCCAGTAGGATTTTTCCAGATGTCAGAGCCTTAAAAATATAACTAAATCTAGACAGCCATATTTGTTAATCTGCATATGAAAAAACGATGTCATAAAGCAGCTACCCCATGAGATCTAATTATATTCTTCTAGAACTTAATAGGTTTAATTTACTTATTCACTATAACTTTGCCATGCTGATACCAAATGTAAGTTGTGTGCCATGATTAAGTGTTCTGTAGCTGAAAGGGGGAGATTGTTATTGATATTCAGTATGTATTAATATATTCAACAAATGTTTTCTTAAAATGATTTCAAAAGTGTATATAATTCTTCATGAGTTAAAATTTTTCTGAATCCTCTTTTAAAATTATTATAACTAACTTATGAAAGAAGTAGTATTACCTATTTTCAATAGATGAGGAAGCTGAGGCCTGACAGGTTTTAATTAATTTGCAAAACAAAAACTAAAATTTCCCCATTGCAGATGACTTCTCAAATTTCTCTGCTTTTCGTATAAGAATTATTCCTTTATTTAAGTAGTAATTTTAAAGCAATTTAAGACAACATTCAATGAGATACTTTCATAGTAGCTTTAAAGTGCAGATATTTCTAAAGATACATAATTTTACTATTCCTAGAAATGTAAGCAATTGCTTTCTTGAATTCCTTTCTTAACCCTACACTCAGAAGTTCTCAGGCCTCAGTGTCATCATTCACCCTCAGTTGCCTGTTAACTTTTTGTTTGTTTGTTTGTTTTTGAGATAGAGTCTCACTCTGTTGCCCAGGCTAGAGTGCAGTGGTGAGATCTTAATTCACTGCGACCTCCACCTCCCAGGTTCCAGTGATTCTCCTGCCTCAGCCTCCCCAGTAGCTGGGATTACAGGCACGTACCACCATGACTGGCTAATTTTATTTTATTTTATTTTTTGTATTTTTAGTAGAGACAGGGTTTCACAATGTTGGCCAGGCTGGTCTCGAACTTCTGACCTCAAGTGACCTGCACTCCTTGGCCTCCCAAAGTGCTGGAATTACAGGCATGAGCCACTGCACCCAGCCCCATTAACTTTCTTCTCCTGAGAGAGCCTCTCCAAGAATGTTCTCTGAGAAGTAAAAAATCAAATCCCTCTTCAGTGTGGCTTTGTGTTCTACCTACTTTGTTCTCTTTAGCTTTAGTGTTCCTTATTTTCCGAGATACAATGAAAAGTAGGAAGAAAAAGGGAGAAAAAGCCCAAGAGCTACATCCCTTTCTTCTAAAGTATCAAACCATATGTCTTCTATTCCCAAGTGCTGTCTTATGGTTTTACCTGCTCTTCAAGATAATTTTGTCCTCACCAGCTGATGTTGGACTAGATCTACTTCACTACTTACTAATTAGCCTACTAATGTTAGACACGTAACACATGATTTATTTTGACGAAAAACAAAACAAACATGTCCCAACTTTCCTATTTAGAAAGTGAGAGTAACACTGAAAACACAATATAAATTTAACATTAAAATAATTCATTATATTGTATGTTTATCACAGATTAGAGTCACATTCTTGTATCCACTAACATAGGCATAGTTAAGCCTCTCCAGAAGGTCTTTCCCTTTTCATCTCCTAGCTGGACTTCTTTAGATAAATATCAACTTTCCAGTTTACCTGAGTTCAATTTATTTAGGAAAGGCAGGAATAGTACGTAATTGTTTTCCTTTATTTTCCAGTTTTTAAAATATTCAGTGGTTTTGCATCATCCCATAAAGGTGATCAGTGAAGAACTATTGTTGTTTAATTATCATTTTAAACTCAATGATCCATTGCAATTTTGTTTTATTGATGCTCAAATTGCCCTATTTTTGATAGTGGAAGCTTCTTCATTTGATTCCTGTTTTCTTTTGACATGGACTCATTATGTCAAGATACACCAGGCTCTTCTTATGCACGTTATGGTAGAGACATGGGATAATCCATTTTTCTAAAGAACCGTGCTTCCTTTGATTGAATTTTTCTAAGTCTGTGCTACATCCCGAATCTTACATCACTGTATTTTATGTCTTTTATTCCTCAAGCTTAAAACCTATTATATTCGTCATCACAGGTCCAGCCTTCTCATTACAACCCAGCAAAGTCAGCCCCTCCACACAGGTTTTAAAGCATCCTCATTCAAGGACTAAAAGCTTGTAGTTTCTTGTATCCAATACTCACTTAATCCCCAGACACATTTTCTACTTTTGGAGAAGTTAGAGGTGGGACTTGGTAAGAAGTAATTTTACATTTTAGCTAGTCCATCAACTTGCTGGGTATTACCTTCTGATTTTGTTTGTCTCAAATTTTCTGCATTTGTTTTAAGTATTGAAAATAGACCTCTTGGACCCAGCCATTTGGAAATAAATAGAAAAGTGTTCAAGACTGTATGGTATTACATTCATGGGCTTTCAAACTTCTTTGTCCTGCAGTGAGAAATCCATTTTGCATTTGAAGTGTTTGTTGGACTCTCAGTAGATTAATTTTGTCACTTAACACAATGACCAGAAGTTTGAAAAATACTGGTCTAGTTCAACTTCTCTCTCAATATATAAGTAAGAACTGGATCTGTCAGTGAATGACCTGCTAGAGGGTAGAAAACCGGTAGATTTCCTTGGTACAAAATGGACACTATTCTCGAGGTAGAAGGTGCCAGCCTTCCCAAGCTCATCAGATCCCACACGTTGATCTTATTAGCTATAAAATCAGGGGTTAATATTCTTTCCATCTCATATTTTTTGGAGGCAAAGAACCAGACAGATTGATGATTTCACTGTAGGATAGATATTAAATGGAACTTTCTCCTTAGGCAAAAAGACCGTTTTGTTCATCTAATTTCCTAATTAAGTAAATCAAACTTACTTTTAACTTAAATATTAAGCTGTTAATTTTCACCCTTATCCTAAAACATTCCCTTGGGCTTGTAAAGACTCAGTCACCTAGAATTTATCTGTCAAATGTGTTTCTTTCCTTGGGTTTATCTGCATGACATTAAATAAATACTTTGAACTTTTCAACTTTTCAAACAATTGTGTTGAGTTGACATGGCTGATCCAGCCTCCGTGCCTCTGTGCTCTGTGTATGCCAAGTGACTGAAAGTGACTTGGCTTTCATTGAAAATGACTGAGTGAGGGCAGAGAAAAGATTTTAAAAAACTAAAAATTAGGAATAAACAGAGAAAATTCACTTCATCTTCAGGAAGTTATGGTACTTTTCTATTCACCATATATATATATGAAAAACAAAAGCAAAACTATATATATATATATATATATATATATATATATATATATATATATATAGTACAGGGAGCAACTCACGACCAAGCTGCATATATATATATATATATATATATATATATATATATATATATGCTTTTCAAATGAACTATGTTCATACTGATATAATATACATTTTGCCTGCCAAAATACTTTCATATGGTAAATAATTCTTAGAAGCAGAGAAAAAAAATTGTGTGGAAAACTAGCTATGTACTGTTTGATGATTGATACTTGTGTATTTTTAATCATCTCTATTTCTTTCTTAGGTTAAATTTCTCTTTTTTTCTTCCTACTTACTATCTCTTTCCTCACATATGGCTCTAGGAGCCTCTCCAAGAAAGCAGTTTGCTTTGAAGATATTTTATTTCCGCTCATAAAGGATTCTTCTGTTCTACTATTAGAAATAAAATCACAATAAAATCCTAATAGGATCCAATCCCTTCCTTGCCCTTTGTATGTTTGGAAATCTCTCCGAAGTCAGCCTTATGAAGTCAGATTTGGAGGTTTGAAGTCCAGAGATGTGTCTCTGGTGTTCTGAGGAGCAGGCACTTGTATAGGGAGCAACTCACAACCAAGCTGCGCGCATCCAGAATGATATTTTCTGAATATGCTAGAAGATGGTATATTTGAAACTTTAAATTATTTCTATCTTACAGTAACCAATTAACTTTTAATGAATAATACATATTATTACACACATTTATATTATAGTAGCATACCTATATATGTGCATCAATAATCAATAAGATTTAAGCTGCCAATTTTGAACAGCAATAAGGAACTTAAAATTTCTGCCCTACAAAATAAATGAAGAGTTTGAAATTTAATCAGTCCTATTTTATGTTGAGGCAAATGTACTTCGGCTTTTTTCTGAGAATCATCCCTTCTGCTCTGGTTTACATAAGAAATTGGTTGAAATCCTCTAAAGCATTCGTTTTCAACTTTGCCATTATAACACACCTTGCATTCAAGGTTTGCAAATGATTAACTTTCAAAAAAATTATAAATTGGAACAGATTAAGTGATATCTTCTTTTCACTCTCTTGGACCCTGACAAAATTTTAAGTGCTAGAAACAGGGATGAGGGTATCAAGCATGTTGATATTTGCACATGATTTCTGGTTTCTTTGTTGTCACAGCTTTTGATGCTTGTACTTACCAGTGTACGATTTATTAGTTATTTACATGCCTGTGAAGTGTATTATTGTTATAAAGTCTAGTCCCCTATTCCCCTAATGCATATTCCCCCCACATTTCTGTCACATTCTTTTATTTCCACAATATTTTGGGGCTACAGAAAATTCAGGGAATGCGCATGACTATGTGCCGCACATGTAAACATTATCCATCACATTCATCATTCGGTGGAGGAACATGCTGATTCTAGAGCTGGAGGAAGTCCTTGAGGACAAATAGGACACCAAACAGCACAAACCTGATGACGCTCTCACATGCTCTACATTACGTGGAAAGGTACAGCCTTTCTATCGTTATGCTGTCTTTTGCATGAAGTTCATGCTTCATCTTCGTTCCTAGACTTAATTTGAAATCTACTTTCTCAGATTTATAAAAAAATATACTTTTTAAATATTGTTCATAAGTGTGGTCTTGATATTTAGTAGCCTACATACCATATACTTTTAAATTAGTTGTTTTAAGATACGGCATTTAACTTAGAAACCTACTATAATTTCCCAAGTTTTTCTGGTAATGGGAAGGTCCTTTAAGACATTTTTTACGTGCAGTGGGCTCTACAAATATTTACTTTTTTTTTTCACCTTTAAGAAACCGGTTGAAAATTGTAGAATTAGACTTTGAAGCTGTGTAGTGTATTTTTGGACTATTACAAATCTATCTAAATCTACAACCTGCTAGGAAAGATCGGATCCTTTTCAGCTTGTGATTGTAATATATGATTTGTGTGGACTCTAGTCTGTCTCACAAATGCATTTAGTATTTTCTGAACTGAGCTTCTGTTGTGTGCCAGGCAGGTTTCTAACTGTGCGTGTTCAGTCCACTGATTGACTGACTGAGAGCCAAATTATTCTCACTAACACATACTCAATTCCCAACTACTACAGAAAAGATGGACTCCAGGGCCTAAATTGGACCCTCACTAACAAAGCTTGCTTTCTGCCAGTAGTCATACTTACACAGTGAATGAAAATTCAGTGACCTATATTCTTCCATTTAAACCTTAAAATTTTAAATTAAAACTTTGTCAACAGTAATTTTAACCATACTGAGGCAAAAAGAGCGTTCCCTGCAATCTGGCAGCACTAAATATAATTCATAACTATCAAAAATCCGTTTTCTCTACATAACTTTTAAGAACGCTCCTGATGTCTTCAAAATTCCATGCAATTTTCTTTAAAAGTTGGTTTGGAATGCCACTGTGCATCTTGAAGCCCACATACAGTGAGTTAAATTACAGCAATAGCATATTTCTCAAGCACCAAATAGTTGCAAATCCTTTATCCTGAAGTACATAGTAAAGGATTTTCTCCTTGAACAGTGAAGAAAGTTGAACTTTGGGGTTGTTTCAATTTAACACATGATATGCTGCTGCACACTTAAAGCTGTGTTTTGACTTTCCTACTTTTTCTTCTTTATTCATCCCTGCTTCCCATAAAAAGAGCTAAGTATGTAATACTGATTATAAAACTGGATCCACATTATCACTGTTTTCAAAGCATCATATCCCTGCACTGGCTAATGTAAGTACTTCCTTTTCAGTAGGTTAATCTAAATGCAGAATAGAAGGCTGTTTATTCTCACAATCATTTCTATCACTTCATCATAACCACTACTGTTCTTCCCTGTGTAAATGGCATCACTATTCACCTTTTTACTTGGCCAAAACTTTGATCTCCCTGATGCTACGCTTTCTTTCTACCTTTCTTCACATCCATTTGCAAGCCCGGTCAACTCTATCCTCAAAATATATTTAAGTAGAGCCAAATCCACTGATAACTGTGCTAACCACTTAACTGTATCCCCTATTTGTCTTCTTCCTATCTTATAATCTATTTATCACAGAGTGGCTTCAATGAACATTCTACAATTTTTTGAATGAATTAAAATGTTATTTAAATTAATTTTTTTATGACTTTAGCAATATGGTGTTTATCCTGGGTTACATATAGACCTAAAACCAAAAGAAACATTAAAATTTAAACATTCCGGTGCCTTGCCTCCCATTTAGTTTAGATTCAACTACATATTTAGACATTTAGCCACCATAGGCCACCCTTGGCACAGTGTGCTCAGCAAGACAAGAGCCTTAGCTTGCCAGAGGGCAGTGTCAGGCGGTCAGCTTCTGTAGGAGACCTTGTGGTAGTCCCACGTCACGGTTCACCCAGCAGTCAGGAGGCTCTTCTTTCACCCACCAGATGAAGGCTCAAGTATAAGGAGGTAAGATCCACATAACATAGATACAGGCATTACCCTGGCTTAGAAGCTTCAAGCCCCCACCACCTAATATGTCTTGGAACAGTCAACAGGCATAGCTTCTAGAATTGCCACACGTTATAAGTCCAGTTATGTCAATGATTGCATTCAGGTAATCGAAAGCAATGGTGTCCCTATCAGGTACTTATAGTTCTCTCAAACCAGACAGATGCTATTTATCAATCAGGGGTCATTGTTACAATAAGCAATAATAGTTGCTTATAATAACATGGTTAAGATACCATTTTAGAATTGCCGGAGAACAGATCTGGGAAGTTAACCAAAGGTCAGATTTTCATGGGAAAGGTTTCTTAGCTCTTACCCACTGTAGGAATTTTTAAATCAGCTTCAGATGTGACTTTAAATGTAAAAACGATTCTATATGTATTAGAGGGCAGATATTTAACCACCATCCATACCACGTTTTTTATTTCCTCTGCCCAGCATGCTTTTTAAGAGAACATTTATTATACTCCTAAAATTGAGACAGAGGAGGTAGGGCATATGAAAGGATGACAGTGCTGTTTCTGAAATCCTCCCCTCCAGCCTCTGGACCAGCCAGTCCTGGCCTCACCTGGGACTCTGATACTTTATGTATCGTCCAGACATAGCCACAGGAATAAGTACCATTAGATTCCTATTTTATTTTTGCATGAGGGAGGAAAACCTAGCTAATACGAGGCAGCAAAATCACCCAGAATCTTGCTTGTGCCTATTCAGTCTGGTCTCCAAATGACAGAGCAAAACAGAAAAAAAAAAAAAAAAAAAGTCATTGAAAATTTGACACTCTAGCAATTTGCTTTGCTACTATTGGGAACACTGGCAGACAGGCACCCAGTATCCCCTAACTAGCGTAGAGTGTTCTTGGCAAAAATTTGTCAGTTTTGCAAACATCTTTTAAAACAAGTATTTCTATTATCTAATTTCTTAGGGTTGGGGAAATGAGGAATCAGAATGGAAGCTTCCTAGCTAATATGAATATTTGTGGGAAAATATTGCAAGAATGTATTATATAATATGCTACGAATTCTGTCTAGAAGTATTTCCCACTAGTTTGATTATTGGTTCCGAGATTATGAAGAAGTTTCAGTGGCATCCTACAGAATTTGGCTAAAAATTTTTCAAGCTTCAGAGCTATAGGAGCTGTGAGAAAATGCTGATTCCTCTGAAGCCTCCATTTTCATTCAGAAGAAAACTGAGGCCTGGTTTTTCCCAGCTCTAGAACCAGAACTAAGCTCTCCTCGATCCCAGGCTGGAGTACTTTCCCTCCCATTGCTTAACTATGGCACTTTTTCCTCCTCTTTGCCCAGGAACTTTTCTGTGAGACAACCAGGCATACCTTTACTCAGTAGTATTGCAAAGGGGGTAGAAAATATGAGTATTTTCCAATTAAATCATGTTATATGATAATGCAATATTATTTTATTTCTATTGTGTAATGATTTTAGAAATATTTTTATTAATTTCTTGCATAAGCTTTTTCAAATAAGATATAATTTCTTACCTAATTATTTAGAATAAGTAGGATTACATTATTACTTTTTATTAAAAAATGGGGAAAATAGTGTTCGTTAACTGAAATGTATGAGGCTTTCACACACAAATATCTGTTAAAATATCAAAACATAGTTTACCCAGGTTCTTGAATAATATTTAATTGGGTATACAATTTAGGAATTAAATTTTTTGTGTGTATTTTGAAGATATTATCCCACTGTCTTCTGGCTTGCATTATGTTGAAAGAGCCGCCAATCATTATTCCTTTGTTAGTAATTGTCTTTTTTCTTTGCTTGCAATATCTTCTTTTTACTTTTAATGTTGCGCAGCTTTTCTGTTATATCTCTTCCTATGTGTTTCTTTTTATTTATCATGTTCAGAATTTATAGATCTTCCTCAACTCAAGAACTCAGTTCTTTAATTAGTTTGGGGAAAGTTTCAAGCCTTATTTTCTCAAACATTGCCTTTTTCCCCTTTTCTCTATTCTGGACATTTAGCCATATATATTAGACCTTCTCATGCTATATTTTTAATCTATTAATCTCTCTTTTATTTTATCCATCCCTATGCTATAATGTGTGTTATTTTCACATCTGCTTACGATTTGCTGATTTTTCCATCAGCCCTGTCCAATTTTCTCTGTAAGCTATCTGTTGGATTTTTAATTTCAGTGATCATCTTTGTACTTTCTGGAAATTATGATTCTTTTTCATAAATCTGCTTTGTCTTTTTTATAGTAACATGTTACTTGGTCATGTTTTCAGTTCTCTTTCTATTTCACAGTTTGAATGTACTTTTACTACATTTATGTCTGATAGTCTAAAATCTGAAGTCCTTTAGGGTTTTATTATTTTCTTTCTTCTTTCTTCTGGCTCTCATTCATAGTGAATTGGGTTTTTTGTTTTGTTTTGTTTCTAATTGTGAACTTCTATTTGATCTTTATCTATGGGAACCCACTGTGACCTGTGTTAATGGATGTGCTTTCAAAGATCTGTGTTTGCTCCACCAGGAACTCTGGTACACTACCAGTTTGGACTACTTTCAGTTTCTTGGGCAGTTTGGACTACTTTCAGTTTCAGTTCTTGGGCAGGGGTTTCTAAGAGCAGAAAAAAGGGTAACTCACACTCCATCTTCATGTGATTGGCCTGTGACTTTGATTCTCAGAGGAGATATTTTTTCCCCTTATCACACATGGCCATTAAATTCAAAAGGCCACAAATATTAGCAAGCTTCCTCAAGGTAGCTGTGGCATTCATACTTAATTTTTGGGTCCTTAACTTTTTACGTTTACTTTATTTGTTTAAACAGCTTTATACATTATAAAATTCATGCATTTTAAGTGTACATTTCAATTATTTTAGTAAATTTGCAGAGTTGTGAAATCATCACAATTCAGTTTTAAAACTTTTTTCACTCCATTAAGATCCTCTTCTCTGTTTACAGTTAATCACTGTTCCTGTTCAATTTCAGGCAACTAATAATTCACTGTCTATATAGATTAGTCTTTTCTGAACATTTTGTATGAAGGGAATCAAACAAGATGTGGTCTTCTGCATATACCTTCTTTCTCTTAGTAAATTTCTTGAGATTCATCTATGTCGTGGCATGTATTAGTATTTTGAGATTTGTCAATGTTGTGGGATGTATTAGTATTTTATCCTTTTTATTGCTAAATAGTATTCCATTTTATGGCTATACCACTTTTTTTTTATCCTTTCACCAGTTGATGGACATTTGGGTTATTTCTACTTTTTCATTATTATAAATAATGCTGCTATGACCTTTCTCATTCAAGTCTTTCATTTGAACACGTGTTCTCATTTATCTTAGGTAGATACCTGGGAAAAGTATTACTGAGAAGCATCATAAGTTTTTTCTTACTTTCTTACTAAGTCGGTTATGTATTTTAAAGAATGCTTGTTGTATTTTATCCAGCATTTCTATCTCTGTTGAAGTGGGAAAAAATTTTGGTAAGTCTGGAGCACAAGAGTTTTTGAAAGAGAAGGGTTTTTTTTTGTTTGTTTTAAATCTATAAGAGACGGCTGGGCACGGTGGCTCTTGCCTGTAATCCCAGCATTTTGGGAGGCCGAGGTGGGTGGAACACCTGAGGTCAGGAGTTCAAGACCAGCCTGACCAACAGGTGAAACCCCGTCTCTACTAAAAATACAAAAAAAAAAAAAATTAGCTGGGTGTGGTGGTGTGTGCCAGTAATCCCAGCTACTCAGGAGGCTGAGGGAGGAGAATCCCTTGAACCCGGGAGGCAGAGGTTGCAGTGAGCTGAGATCGCACCATTGCACTCCAACCTGGGTGACAAGTGAAACTCCATCTCAAAAAAAATCTACAAGAGAAATTTGCAATTTGAAATTTATGTCATTTGAAAATATTCACTTGCAAGGTAATGATCATATTTTTGCATGTCTTTTTTTATTTTTAGTTATTAGAATCATCAAGATTCTTTAATAGCACAAGAGGGAAAATTTCAATAGGATGTTTAAAGTATTAGCCCAGGAATTTTTTTTTTTTAATTTTGAGATGTCAGAAACTAACCTTAAGAAACTAATTTTCCGGCTGGGCACGGTGGCTCACACCTGTAATCCCAACACTTCGGGAGGCCCAGGTGGGCGGATCACGAGGTCAGGAGATCGAGACCATCTTGGCTAACATGGTGAGACCCCGTCTCTACTAGAAATATGGAAAATTAGCTGGGTGTGCTGGCAGGCGCCTGTAGTCCCAGCTACTTGGGAGGCTGAGGCAGGAGAATGGCTTGAACCCAGGACGCGGAGCTTGTAGTGAGCCGAGATAGCACCGCTGCACTCCACCCTGGGCGATGGAGTGCGACTCTGTCTCAAAAAAAACAAAACAAAACAAAACAAAACAAAACAAAAACTAATTTTCCTTCTGCATTTTCAGCCAAATAAATATATTTTTAATTTACTCAAATATTTAAATACAGAGTACTTAAATTCTACCTTTATTATTGTGATAATTAATTTGAGACATTTTAAATGATGAAGCAATTTAATTAGGGATTAATTCCATTTTGCAGACATGGTTTTGACTTGTGCTTTCACTAAAAACATAAAAACATTCACACATGTCATTCTTATTTCTCTGTTTGGGGTTTTCCTTTCCCTAAATTGGATCAAAACTATTGAGTAGTTGAAGGTGTTTTACATAGATATGTATATGTATGTATATATATAAATTACACGGCTAGCAACGTGTACTACCACATGTGAAGATAATTTTTCTTCTTTTTACCTTTAGGTTATTTAGGGCTTTGAGGTCAACATTTTAGTATTATTAGTTGCTTTACAGTTTTATATTTGCAGATCATTTTAATAAGTGCACAGCTATTTTATAATTTCCTGTGTACATTGAAATTAAAGGGAGCACAGGTGTGTTTAAATGTTTATCATCTATGAACACTTAGGATTCAAGGGCATCTGCTGTATTCTACTTCACTAGCCAAATGCATTAAAATAATTTATTGTGCTATGTTCCTCTTTTTCTTTTCAACAAAATCATTTTTGCAAGATCTTTTTAAATGGATGTTGTTTTCATTCATGGAAAATTTCAAGAACGGAAGGTTGATTTAAATGCTTTTAACCAATCATTTAACATTAATGCACTGAACATTGTGGAGATGCTGAAAGCAATTTGAGGTTCTGGTATATGATACTCTCTAGTGAGATTTTATTGTCTTGAGATCCTGGCATATCTATCTTAATAGAAAGTTGAAGGTAGAGTTTTTATTCAGTGTATGGATTACATTAGTATAGGATGTTATGAAATTTATTTTTCCATCAAGTATATGTATTAAATTTTTGCAGTAATCAGATATCTATTGTCATTTGTAAAATATTGTTATTGCTTCTGTGTGTGCCATCTAAAGAACAGACTGGATTTTCCTTGGTAGAGTCTGTAACGAACAAACAGAAAAGGTGATTAACATGCAGCTCTAAATAGAATTCAGTTTTTTATAGTACTGCTGCAAGGAACCTGTCTTCATCTTCTCCCTGCATACTTTTCATTGCCAAGTGTACCCACATCTTTCTATTTTCACCTTGGCCTGGTGAAGCCTTAGCAGTATGCGTATAAGAAGCTTCTGGTTAGACTGGAAGTCAGCTCATCTTCAGGGTTGCCAGGGTGATGTTGTTATTGATATTATTATTCACATATGCATACAAACAACAATAAAAACAATACAGCTTTCATTTATACAGCTTACTAGACACAGCAGATCTAGAAGGGAGGAGGCATTATCCCATTTTACAGATAAGAAAACAGGAATCCAGGGAAGTTAAGCAAATTGCCCAAGATTATACATCTAGAAGTAAAACTCATTCACATAACCTCTTTTCCCAGGATATCCTGACTTTTTGGTTCAGGAGGATTTCCTAGTTTCTACCCACCTTGTCTTTCTTGCCTTTCATTATCGCCTTTCTACTTGTTCTTAATTGGTGTGTCCATTTGTTTCTTTGCCTTGAATGTGGTATATGAATGCATCTCCACTTCAGACTGTTGAATAGATCACACTTACGCACCAAAGAACATGTGTATTCACTTATCCATTCATTCAATCAACCAGTAAGTGTTTGTTGAGTATTTATTATGTGTAAAGTCCTATATTTGGAGGAGCATAAAGATAAAGATAGACCTGCCTCCTTTTGCTTATATCCTCTTTGAAAGCAAGGTCTGAGTTGTGTCTGTGTTTGTGTGTGTATGTGTGTGTGTGTGCATGTGTTATTTAGAAATATGAGAATGAAGGGAAGAATTGCAAGAAGCAGCTAAATGAGTTGAAAGTGGTGGGGCTTTGGGAATGTGGAGGCATACAGCATGAGACTGCTAGTTGTAGTATTTGACTTTAAAAATTTGTATGTGTGTGTGTGGTGTGTGTGTGTGTGTTTCTGACAAAAGTAAAAAAAAAGTAAATTTCAAAAAAGCATCCCACACTTTAGTAGAACGGCAGTGATATAGGTCCAATTTTAGATATTTCAGAAACATAAGAGTCTTGCATGGCTAGTGCCTAAGATATGGAGGGTAAAAGGCATAATGCTCTCAGTCAACAGGTATTTGTCGAAGACCTAGTATATGCCTATCCCTGTGCTAGATACTGCAGACACAAAGATAAAATATCATTATTCTTATTTTCATCCTACTCACTCTGTCTCAAACTAACCTGGGGTGCAAAAGACCTATATAACATAATATGACAGGTGGAATATATGATGATATTCATCTACCAGATACCTGGAAAGTATAGACAAGGTCCTCCCAAGTCACCTGGAGCTGGCACTGATGGCAAGGAGAGATCGCCAGCAGACCTGGAGGGAAATGGGCAGGAGCACTGCTCAAGCTTGGACTGATTGGGAAGGGCATGGTATTCGCCTTCAGTATTTAGACTATATGGTGGAGAATTACCTGAGATGAGAGTGGAAAGGGGGTTTGGAGTAAGGTGTTGTCAAGCTTTAACTCTGAGTTTAGACTCTATGCTATAAATGTTAGGAGTTGTTGGAGATGTTTGAAGAGGCAAGTGTCAAGTCAAATTTATCTTGCAATGATAGAACTTTAGCAATGGAGGATGGATGGCACTGGGAAGAGCTTCATGAAGAAATCAACAATAAGGAAGATGTTAGAGTACTTGAGGATGAGAAATTTCAGGTTTCTCGGGTTTTTGCTTTTGACTTTCTGACCTCAAAAATTTTACATACATATATGTTGAAATCTGGTATTCTAGTGACACCTTATCAGTGTCACTGTATATATTTAGAATTTATATTTATATATTAGAAATTATATTCAGAATATATATATTTAGAATTAATTTAAATCTTATCTCTGTAGATTATAAACTTAATGGCCAAATATTTCAGGTAGCACTGTAACATACTAAATACCTACTGTTTAATATCACATGAACGTCTGTGACTCAAAAAACAGTTTGCAAATGGAATTCTTAACGAAGTTTAACCCTTTACGTTTGAGTTGAAGAAAGTAATTGCTATGTATTGTCACTTGCCTAAAATGTCTTTCATTCTTATTGTTAGCAAATACTGTCCAATGGAAATTTAATGGAAGCCACAAATGTGAGCTGCATAGATAATTTAAAATGTTCTAGTAGCCACATTGAAAACAGTGAAAAGAAACTAGTGAAATTTACTTTAATAATATACTTTATGTAATACAGTATAATAAAAGTATTATTATTCCAGCATGTAATCAATTAAAAAATACTAATGAAATGTTTTACATTCTTTATTTATAGTAAGTCTTTGAAATCGGGTGTGTATTTTACATTTACAGCACATCTCAATTTGGACTATCTATGTTTCCCGTGCTCAGTAGCCATGTGTGTCTTTGGACAGTGTAGCTCTAGAATAACCTTCTGTAGTGTTAAAACTCCACTTCAGGATTCATTCTAAATTTATTGAAACGTGAGAAAATGGCTGTCAGTGTGGACTTTAGTTTCTTTCTTTGTGGCAAATATGCAATCAGTCACTGAACATGAATTTTATTTTGTTTATTGTCTTAGTGACTCAGGGTGTTGATTTATCCATCTAGTTAACAGACCTTAAGTTCACCTCCTACCTCATCCTTCTGAGGCTTTTCCTTTCTTTTTATAATCACATCCTTTTGTTCTCAGCCTCAGTCGCATTTATAAATAAAGCAGACTGTTCATCTGACATCTTGGAAGACAGACAAGAACATCAGACAGAGAAGGAAAAAGGAAACCGTCTCCTTCGTAACTGCTTGCCCTCTTGTAATGAAACCTGCAGTATTTGATATGATAATGAATTCTTGAAATTGTTTTCAAGATGCCATCTCCCTAATTCTCTTGGGTAATGAATAGTGAGAAGCACTGTTCCCTCATTAAGATGCCTGGAGAGGGGTCTTGGACACCCATGTGGAGAAGAGCCACTGTAGAGAACATACATCTGAATTGTGGACTTTGCTGTGTGACAGACCCCTGCAAATGATGACGTGTCACTAGAATATCAGAGTTCAGCATTGCAATTTTACATATAAGTTAGGATGGAGCAGAGAGACCAGCTCTAAGTATTTTGTTAGTCTTCACAGTTATCAACCTTCAATATCTGTATTATTAGTATTATACTGATAAAGAAATATACCTAGAGTATTTGCCTATGTTGCCTAAGGATACAATGTAAATAGTAGAAACAGGATTTAAAACCAGATGTCACTGACCCTAAACTTTCCGCTACAATGTACTGCCTACTTAGATAAAATCTCTCATCCCGGAATACTCCATGCTGTAAGTTTTCAGTGGGGCATGGTGCAAAGGGACCAGGAGACAGTTTCCAGTCTCAGCCCTGATATTAACTGGTTATAAGAACATGTGCATATTCCTCATCTTCCCTCTAATATTTTACATCTGCATCTGTCACAGGCAACATGCTAAGAGTAGTGATGTTAAAAATTCAACGCATTTTTCCAGGAGAGGTACCATGATGAAATCAAATTCTCTCTGTCTTCCAAAATTACTATCTGCTTAAAGGTATAAGCTTCAATGCTTTGGAGGCAAGCAGGCCTAAGTTCAAAACCCAACCTTGTGTCTTAATATCTGTGTGAAGACAGGCACATTTTTAAATCTCTCTGGATCTCAGTTTCTTCACTGTAAATTGGACTGTGGTAAAGAATTAATGATAAAATATAGTAGATATATTTTATTCTTTGAGAGTTTTACTTGTAAAACATTTCTTATATAAAAGTTAAATTATTACTGTTAGGTCAGGCGTTGTGGCTCATGCCTGTATTCCCAACACTTTGGGAGCCCAAGTGGGTGGATACCTGAGATCAGGAGTTCTAGACTAGCCTGGCCAACGTGGCAAAACCTTGTCTCTACTAAAAATACAAAAATTAGCCAGACATGGTGGCACACACCTGTGGTCCCAGCTACTCAGGAGGCTGAGACATGAGACTCACTTGAACCCAGGAGGCAGAGGCTGCAGGGAGTTGAGATCTTGCTACTGTACTCCAGCCTGGGTAACATAGGGAGACTCTGTCTCCAACAAACAAACGAACAAAAAATAGTGTCATAGGAATTCAGAGAAAGACAAAGATAATTTAAGAGCTAGAATGTTATCAGGGAACATTTAAGAAAAAATGAAATTTTAGGCTGGTAGAGAAAGGAAGGGAGGATTTGGACAGGAGAACTCAGCAAGGCAGAGTGATATTGTATGAAATAAAGGGGAAAAAATCAGGCATGGCGTGTATTAGGAAATTTGACATTTGTCATGTTTTTTGAGCATTTAGACATGGTCCAAGTTGTTGAGTTTTTGGTCATAAGCTAACCATAAAATTAAGTGGTTGCTTCTGCCTGAACATATAGCTGTAGCTTTAAGAAAATAAAAAGAATAGATCTGTTGAGGTGGATTGTCCTTTATAGACTCAGCTACTGCACTGTGTTTCATCAACTGCAGATTCTGATTTTTTGGGCTGCTTCATTGTCTCATTTTTCCATGAGTGTATTTTTCCATTTTTCAAATTTACTGTCCTCAACTTTCACCTTCTTTTAGAATAACAGCTTTGTGCTTTTTATTAGGTTTCACAGAACTAATTTAAATGCTTATTGATTTAATACTACTTATTTAATTTATTTAATGTTATTTATTTTTATTTCATAACATCATTAAATGAGGCCAGATTACTTGAATTTCTAAGTATAAATCTCATGTAAGTTTCCAAAATAAGTATTTTAAATATACTGAATAATTTATAAAAGCCTTCAGAAATTTGAGTTGATTTGGCTTTGGTTATATTGATACACATACACATACACACAAACTCTTATAAAACATTTTTTTTCTTAAAAGTAAGGGAAAGTTTGTCTTCCCTCAAATAAGTCCTACTAGAATTAATGAAGACTGTATCCTGGCTTTTTGGTTCTTTTGGTTCACCTGATAGAGTTTAAATATCCTATAGGAAAGAGTTCATTTAGCCATGTTTGCCTCTCTTAATGGGAGCTAAGTCATATGCAAGATTATTCCAAATTTTTCAAACAGCATGTGTTTTAAATAAATCAGGTTAAATAGGAAATAATTGACTTGTAAAACATTGAATCATTTCTGTATTTTATATGTATTTATAAATGTGAAAATATTTTTCTAATATGTAAAAATTAAGAAATAGCAGAATGGTGTAGGAGATACAGTGTTAAAATGCTCTAATACCATTTTAGTTCTTTTTCTGCTTTAAAAATCTTTTTATTGATGTAAATATAGAGAAAATTGCACACCTATCATAAGTACGCAGTTCAGTGAATCTTCACAAACTGAATACACTCTGTAACCAGAATTCAGATCAAGAAACAACATTTCTATTATTGCCACGATGCCCCCATGACCCTTTCCAGTCATTACCCTACCCCGAGGGTAACCAGTATCATTACTTTTAACCACGTTGATTAATATTAACTTATTTTATACTTAGAAAACATTTTTTAAACATATGTGACATTATAGAAATATCTGTATAGGTTTTTTTGTTTTTATTTTTGTTTTTTGAGATGGAGCCTCACTCTCTCTCCCAGGCTGGAGTGCAGTGGCGCAATCTCGGCTCACTGCAACCTCCGCCCCCCGGGTTGAAGCGATTTTCCTGCCTCAGCCTCCCAAGTAGCTGGGATTATAGGCACCTGCCACCGCGCCTGGCTAAGTTTTGTATTTTTGGTAGAGATGGGGTTTCACCATCTTGACCAGGCTGGTCTTGAACTCCTGACCTCATAATCCACCCACCTCGGCCTCCCAAAGTGCTGGGATTACAGGCATGAGCCACCGTGCCCAGCCTTGTATAGGTTTTATAGTATGTTTATTGCCCTTTATGTTTATTTTTTTAAATATGCAGTTTTAATGCTATCTTCAGCCTGAAGATAAACTAATTTTTAATTAATTACCTGTGGCCTCAAATAAGAGGGAGACTGATACACGTGTGCATATATACACACACACTAAAAAGATTTTGCCCTACCACAAATTATTCTGATTCAAAGCAGTGTATTAGCAAGAAAACATGTTATCAATGGTAAGAAGAAAAAAAAATTATTCATTTAATTTTTTTAATATTTGGAATTATTTGGCATTAAAACAGAGGATTTTATTTTTATAATCAATATTTGTGATATCATGTCACTAGGCTTTAATGGAAATAAATTAGAAACTTCCTAGAATGGTAGAGGAAATAATCTGGCTTTATGAATCAATATGTATTATGCCTTTTCCAAGCCTTCTTAATTAATGAAACCATTTTCACCTTAAATTTTTATTTTAAAACATGTAGAATTAATAATAATTATAATTTTAGTATGATTTTAACATTATTTTGAAAATCTCTTATCAGCTAATTCTAACTTTTTAACTTCTATACCACAGCCCTGAGAGGGACACTATGAGGGGAATGTATATTCTTAAGAAAAGGATATTAGTCTGAAATGAGCTTGATCTGGTAACATAGGCTCTATTCAAAAATTGGTTAGCTGTGGCATTATCAGATATAAATTTTGGTTTGCTACATATTTTGTTTTGGTATTGCCATGACTTAATTATTGGGGCTAGCACCATGATACCAAGGAGTGTGATTTGACAGGAAAATTCCTGAAAAATGATAAAATGTGTACCTTCCTTTTAAACATAAAACATGTTTAAAGTAGACATCAGATGTAAAAATGGAAAACAGTAGGAAAATGTATATTAGATTAAATGTTTTGAGAAAAATATAAGAAATATTCCTATTTGTGCAGGTCTTGGCTTTTAGATATGTGAAAAAGCAACTGCCTAGACTATTTATTGCTTAGTCAGCTGAATGTAAAAATGGAAGCTTCACTGACATTCAACTTTCCTAATTTATTAGAAATGTCAGAAAATCATATGTATTTAGTTGCTTTGCTTAGAACATATTTGCACGTGGGGGGTTAATAAATCCCTGTATCTCTAATTTTTTACCTAATTATTTGTTTAATAGACTCACAAATTATATATCAGAAATACACATGGATAAAGAATAATCACTCATCATCTTACCATAACAGTATGAGAGTCTTTCTTTTTACCCCTTGCAGGCTTATAAAAGCATTAAGACATGAGAGAAAAAAATTAAGGAATAAGAAAAGTACAAGTGATAGGACTTAGAAAAGAAAAACAGGCCGGGTGCAGTGGCTCACGCCTGTAATCCCAGCACTTTGGGAGGCCAAGGTGGGTGGATCACGAGGTCAGGAGATCGAGACCATCCTGGCTAACATGGTGAAACCACGTCTCTACTAAAAATACAAAAAATTAGCCAGGCGTGGTGGCAGGCGCCTGTGGTCCCAGCTACTCGGGAGGCTGAGGCAGGAGAATGGCGTGAACCTGGGAGGTGGAGCTTGCAGTGAGCCGAGATTGCGCCACTGCACTCCAACCTGGGCGACAGAGCAAGACTCCATCTCAAAAAAAAAAGAGGAAGGAAAAACAAAAGTGTAATTATTGTTATGCTGGGTAATGGCTTAATTAAATGAACCACCAAAATGATAGGACATGCTATTTGGTATTTGCTGTAAAACAATCAGCCAGTGTATCCACAGAATAAGGGAAGTAGGTAGGGATATATAAAAAATGCTTTTGTTTATGGGTTAATTGTTGCAGCTAGGTGTTGGATACATGAAAGTTATTATACTATTTGTCTACTTTTATTTATGTTTAAAATTTTCCATGATAAAAAGAAGTTTTTAAAATGTGTACCCCAAAGCACACATAGAACTTACTTAAGTAATTCTTCCTGTTTCAGTGACACAAGTGGCATCAGTTGCCTTTTTCATCATGTAGAAGGACAAAGGGGAAAATCTGCTTAGTAATGGCAGTGTTTTTCACGTTAAATAAATAATGACAGAAATTGGGAGACTTATAGCCTTTTTTATATGACTTTTTCAAGGCCAACATTTTTCTGATTGTAGTTCCAGTTTCAAGGAGACAATGTATTTTTTTCTTCTGATACACCAAATTAGAAAATTTACCTTAGTTCTGTGTTTAATACTATACTTTTCATGTTAAATCAGGGTATTTGATTAGTGATATATTTTCTTTCCATAATAGAAAGTTAGTTCCATCCTAATTTGACTCAATCTATTGATCATTAAACTCTGTAAAGAGAGGCAGTTCTTACCTGATTCTTATTTATCATAAAGAAATTTACAACATTAAATGATCACCTACCTGCCCCAATTTTATAGATTTAGAAGTCATTTTACACACACACACACACACACACACACACACAATTAATATGATATGTGTGTGCATGTATAATTTTTATCTCAATATTTTAGATGTGAACAGGGAAAAGTCATAATCCGTTGGTCCCCTCACTTCATTTGAAAGAAATTCTGATACTCTGATTTAAGCAATTAGTTTTTATTTTATTAAATACTATGATTAAATCTCTCTACCTTAAGCAATGGAATGATATGCTTACATATTTTTAAGTGGATTTTATATAGGGTACTCCTGAAAATAAATTATGTTGACTCCTCATTTTCCAAGCTAATGAAAGGATATTATAAAATAGCAGATTAAACCATGCAGGATTGTTCTTCTCCCAGCATAAGCAGTATTTAAATACCAAAGATAGAGATAAAATAGCAAGAGAAACTTAGATCTGAAAGGGCAGGTTATTTCTGGAGAATAGGAGGGATGAATATAGCTAGTCTGCAAACTGTCGTGGCCACCTTCTCTCTCTGTTGTAGCCTGCCTGGGCAAGAACACAGTAACTTGCAAGGCCAATACAATCTTTCTTCCTGACACTCCAAAACCAATATAGGCTCTAAATATAGTAGAAGGGAAACAGTCTCAACTGAGAAAGGGAATGGAGTGAAAGCAGTAGAGAAATCCTGTGCATGGGCATGGTATGAGCTCTTAACTATAGGGACTAAGAAACAGGGACTCACTCAGGCCACCTCTTCCCACCTCAACCCCACCCCCGAAAAGAGGATATATTTAAAGGCAAATAACCTAGGTGTGAAGCCGAAGAGGTCTAGGGAACTAAAGCAGCTCTCTTGTGGGTTTCTTCTCATGAGGGTGCTGCTGCATTCAGTATCTCCTCAGTTTCCTCCAAACTTCTCAACATCTAAGCGAGCTAGTTCTCTGCCCCTGTAACCACTGAAAATTTCCATCCCTTCAGTCCCTTTGGTTGTCCATCTTTAAGACTGCCCATATCCTTTATCTTTCTGGAGGTACAGTAACAATAATCTAAGTAGGTCATTTTGACATTACCCCTACAGTTTTCTGTTTCCTTTTTGATGATGCCACACATTAGTGTTAGCTCAGAACCTCTGTGTTTATGTCTGTAACTAGCCCTTTTCAAATAAAAACAAAAGATTTTAGCTAGTGGGCCTCAGACTTGGTCCTGGCATCATTCTGAGAGTCGATGTTTGTTATAAGGATAAAATTAGATGGTTATTAAGATGGTACTTCGCCTCCGAAAGTCTGAGACTGAGACAAATCCTACCAGTCTCGGAGAAGATGTCAGTCTCTGAGAAGATACGTACACAAGACACCATGAGATAGGTTCCCTGGGGACAGGGACCTTGTCTTTCATGTTTCTGTTTGCATCTTCTGTTGCTTATCAGTTTGCCAAATAAGACTAACATTATTTCTTATATTAAATAATTATTCGTAATAGTAACTAATATTTATTGAGCACTTGCTATATGCCAGCCCTGTTTTAAGGATTTCACATTTATTAACTTAATCAAGTATCACAGCTCTTCTGCTAGGGATTTATTATTAGTTGTTATTGTTATTATTTCCATTTTACAGATAAGAAAACTAAGGTATAGATAAATTACATAACCTGCCCAAAATAATGCGGTTTTTAAGTGATGGAGCCAGAATTCAAATTGACAGAGACCAACTCCAGAGTTTGCTCTAATCATTATTCACTTAATAATCAAATGATAAATGAATAAATGATGATAAACATCTTTTACCCCAAAGCTAATGCAGATCTCTAATTTTAAAAACACATGGTCCTTTTGCCTTAAGGACCAAATGAGTTTCTGCTCCCAAACATCAATCTTATAATTAGTAACCCTGTTGAAATAAAAAGCCATACCCATCCCTACTATCCCAGACCTTGTCTCCCTAGGGCGATAGCCCCAGTTCTGTATGCCCCAGCTGAAAGAAAAAGGAATGTTAGGGATCTTGAATTTACCTTACTAGTTTCCTGTCATAGGAGGATGCCAGAAGAAAGCAACAACCACAGTAGATAAAGAAAAGCTCTTACCTCTTTCTAAAGTTTCATCCCTAGAACATGTTGCTCAGTTACTATCCCAGAATCCAGTTTCAGATCTGCACTCCTCCTCCTTTGAGAGAAATGAAAAGGGGTTAGGGGAAGAGAAGAAAAGAACTTCACAGCTTTCTTCTAGAGCCCAGCAGTGGTGGTCCTTTTCATGTGGAAATCCAGGAACAGTTCCAATCAGTAAACCTGGTGGAGAAATTGACCAATTTTATATTTGTCTTAATTCAGGAAGTCACAATATGTTTTTTTTTATTTATGTAGAAATATTACAAGCTGCAAATACACCCTTATTTAGATGTTCTGATGAAAACACCTTCTTGGGGAATGTAAATTAGCACAGCAACTATGGAAAATAGTATGGAGGTTCCCAAAAAAAACTAAACGTAGAACTACCATATGATCCAGCAGTCCCACAGCTGGGTATATATCCAAGAGAAAGGAAATCAGTGTTTATCGAAGAGATAGCTGCACTTCTATTACTATTGCAGCACTATTCACAATAACCAAGATATGGAATTAACCTGTGTCCATCAACAGATGAATGGATGAAGGCATGGTGCATATTCACAATGGAATATTATTCAGCCATAAAAAAGAATGAAATCCTATTATTTGCAGAAACATGGTTGGAACTAGGAACTAGAGGACTTTATGTTAAGTGAAATAAACCGGGCACAGAAAGGCAAATATCACATGATCTTACTGATATGTGGAAGCTAAAAAAATTTGACCTCATAGAGGTAGAGTAGAATGGTGGTCACCAGAGACTGGGAAGGGGGTAGGGAGAGATGAAGAGAGGTTGGTTAATAGGTACGAAGATACGTTAAAATAGAAGGAATACATGGTATTGTTTGATAGCATAGTAGGACAACTATAGTTAACAGCAATTTATTGTGCATTTCAAAATAGCCAGAAGAGAAGATTTGGAATATTCCTAACACAAAGAAATGGTAAATGTTTAGGGTGACGAATATCTCAATTACCATGACTTAATCATTACACATTGTATGTATGTATCAAAATGTCGCCTGTACCCCATAAATATATACAATTATTATCTATCAATAAAAAGAGAAAAAAAGAAAATGAAGACATCCCCATGGGCAAATAGCCATGATATGAGTTAAAGTAGTCGTTTGGGATTATGCCTTTCATTATCAGGTACAATTAAGAGTTGGCTTCTTTGTACAAGATTCTTTCTTGGCCAAATTTCAGTACTGTCTATTAGAAAATTTTGCCTTGGACTTAAATTCCAGGGTGGGCAGTTACTTGCATTAAGCTAAACAAAACATCAGATCATCATGCTGTTATTCACTTTTAATTAATGGACCAACAAATTTAAAGATAGCACTATATCTATAATAAAAGAATTTCATCCTTTTAATTCACTTAAGCAAGAGTTTTACATTTAAAAACTATCATCCAAATTTGATCTATTATCAATAGAACCCATTATTTGGATCTTTGATGTTTCACTTATATGTGGTAAATAATATTTAATTTAAATGCATTGCCTTCATTTTAATAGAATGATTTATTTGGTCCTTTGCAAAAATACTACTCCTAAAACTAAACGTAGAAAAGGGCTATTTGTAGCAGCCTATATATTCAACTCATATCAAATTTTCAGTGCTCTAAAGGTGTTGATTTTGCTTATGAAAGTGTTAGCACTCTGTATGACATCTTCAAGAGAAAATGATTGAAAAAAAATTTTAATTGCAAAAGTGGAGGGAAAGTGTTGACCAGTAAGTTCCCAGATTAATCTGTTTCTGCAGTAGAAAAAACGTGGTAATGAATTGAAAGGAGATATCTTGCTAGACTCTTAGATATAGAATTACTTGGTTTCAGACTAATCACAGAACTCAGGATATTGTAACTGTATTATACGCAGGATATATTTGAAGAGGACTTCTGAATATCTCGTCACTTGATTTTTATTATTTTAATTATATTTTTTAAAATGAGAAATATTTTAAAATTGAGAAAACCTGATGACATTCTTGTTTTTAATTGGTGATTTACAATTATCTTTGGTAGATTTTGTGTGTTCGTTTTCAAACATATCTGTATAAAAATAAAATAAATCCAACAGTACTCTTTTAACCAATATTTAGACAGTAATATCTAACTGATTTACAAAATAATCGTCTCAGCTATCAGCATCAATTCAGTTTCATCTAATGCATCCTGTAATGAATTCAACATGGCCAAAGAATTATATTTTATTATTAAAATGGTATAGATGTATTCATTGTTTGGCCTGACCAGAGCTTCTCACTTCATCCTAAGGGTATTCAAAAAGCTCTTTTCCAATTTTGTCATACCCAACCAGGGTTTCATAGCATCTATTCAACATGTGCTAAATTACACTAGATTTCTTGGTTTTGAATATCTTTATTATAAACGTCGATTAAAAACCTCTTCACGAAGAGGTTTTATCTTCTGGACACATAATATGCAAAGAGCATGAGCAGGGCTCATGCCAGGCCACTGAAACTGTCTTACTAGTTGTTTGTCTTGAGCTACTTGAGCCTTTTGCTTCAACTGAAAAAAAAACTGAAATATTTAGGAAGGAGTGCACACATGAACTTATAAAAAGCACCCAGCTCCACAAGTTTCATTCTGCAAGTGATAGTTATTATTATCTTAAAATAAAAATATTATTTTCAAGATCGGCTTTAGCACCAGGGAGGTAAAATTCATTCACCTTCCTGACCATTATGAATTTGAAATTTCTTTTTACAAAAAGGTGATTGTTGGTTAAAAAAAAAAAAAAAAGCAATAGCAGATGTGAGAAGCTGAAAATCCATACTACTTATGTGGTTTTGGTTTTTGCATATCAATTAGAAAATATTTTAATGCTACTTTTAAAAAATAATCAAAGGACTGTACAGAAAAGATAACTCAATTTTATGTGCTATATTATACTTTAAATTCCCTCTCTTGTGTTTTCCTATCTCTTTTCAAAGGAGCTAGTTCATTTTCAGCCTTTCTTTCATAAATGCCATTGCTCAAAAATGTATGAAGGTTTCAGTTATGTGACATTTTTGTCCTGAGTTTATTCGTATTTTCAGTTTAACATGTCAATAAATTTGTATAAACTTTTGGAAACTACAGTAGCATTAAAATTAGAAAAAAAAGTGATCAACCATATAAACATAGTTTTCCCAAAATTTATCTTCCAGGTTAAAATTACATTTTTTGTTAGATGTTTCCACCCTCAAATCTGATTCTTAGAATATATTTTAAATTTTCAGTGACTAATGGTTTTCAAAATTGTCATTATAAATAGGGTTGTACAGTTGTATGTCATTCTACTAACTAGAAAGTTATAGTGCACTATTGTAAAATCTGCTTTATCTTTTAAATGAGAATATCAAGTTCTTGTTAAAATAATTTGAATAAAATATAATTTAAAAGAATATTGTACTTTAACCTTACAATTTTAAGTGATGTGATTTAGGTCTTTTTAAACAGTTTACTTTATTTTAGTAGGTATCCCTGTTATATTCAAGAGATAAGGAAGATATGACACATTGGGATTTTAATTCTGTAGTGTAAAGTAAGATACTTGCAATCTTACTCACATTGCAAACAAAATGATAAATATATATTAATATAAATTGCTGTTAGGTTTGTGTTATGTTGTTCTAACATTTGTTTAAATTGCTTTTTTCTTTATATTTAATCTTATAATTTTTTTAGCCTTAAAAAGATTAATTTGCTAGGGTTAGCATCATTTGTGATTGTAAGTTAAACATGCTAACAAAAGAAGTCTATTAGAATAATTGTTTATTTCAGATTTTCTTATAGTATCTTTGTTATGGTTGGCATAAGAAGGCAAGAAGTATATTTATCAGTATAAAAAGTTTATACCTGTATCAGATATTAAAATACCTACCTCAGCTACAGATATGGGTTATCTCATAAATTTATTATGGTTGGCTGTGTAGAGTAGATTCAATTACTGATAATCTAATAGATTATATCTCTAGTCAAAAGAGTAGACTTATTTTAACCACATATAATATTATTATAACTTTTCTAAGTTGTTAGGTTTTGTGTCTTTAAACTGTTTTTATAATGTAATTTTTCAAACATTGACAATAGTCTACAGAAGACTATAATGAAACCCTGTACACATAGCCCAGCTTTAACAGTGACCAATAGACAGCTAAACTTGTTTCGTCTGCACTCTCACCTTCCCTACTTTCTACCCACACACTGGATTATTTTGAAGCAAAACCAAAAGAGATTATGACTTATTTAAAATTAGCAATTTGTATTTATAAATAGTTGACCGTTTGCCTCTTGCATGGTGTTATTGTTTTTTGACAAATAGAAAACATTAAGAGTTCCCTTTGGGAGTAGTTGCCATAGTTTAATATGAGATCATTCAGATGTATATAGATCATAACAAAGGTGAGAAAAGGTATGTGGATATAGATGACCTGATAAGATGATCAAAGTAATTTTATGTTTCTCAGCAGTGTAGAAAAAAATGAAGTAAACAAGAGACTAATTTAAGAAGGTCCACTTAGGGCAATCTGAAAACACACATCATAGGCATAGAGAGAATAGATATCAAACTCTGACAAGCTTTCAGCAGAAAAGACAGAATGTTCTCCAAGGTAATCCTGGAATAGCTACACAGTCTGCATCACCTCCACTGAACTTTTAGCTTCCTCTTGAGACACTTGGCCACATGCCGTATCAGCCCAATGCCAGCAGTACAAGGACTAATCATCCTTAGATGTGGCATGCTCTGAAGGTGCATATAATTCTTTCAAAAACTGAAATAGGATCACAAGGCTGAGGCATCTATTTCCAATTAATTTGGTCACAGGAGTTTATCTGTCATCTTTGTTCTGTCACAGCAGTTTGTGGTAAACCTGCTTCACATGGATTATCAAATGTTAAGAACAGTGGATTGCAGAATTTTCCCCCCAGTCAGTTCCTATTTTGTCACTTTTGGTTTAAACTAGATGAAACTAGCCATGGGTTTAAAAATGAACTTGACATTTTCAAACTTCCATGAAAAGGAATTGGTCAAACTTCTGGCACAATGACATAGTAGGTTATTGTATACACCATACTAATTCATTCTAATTTTCTACAAAAGGTAGGTATAAAGTTTTCACTCTAGAAAAGTATACACAACTTCAGCAACAAAAATACTCTTGTCCTTTTTGCCCCAAAATGCACATATAAGGATTCTATGCACAATATCCTTATTGTGTGCCAAAATGAATGCTGGCTTTCTGAATATTTTCTAGTGTTCTCAGTATTTAATAGTATTTCTCAATATTTAAATATATCTGATCTATCTTAAAAGCATAACAAATTATTTTTTCCTCTGTGGTCATATAATGCCAGTGCAAAACAAGTAGGAATTTAGGTGGCATGATAGCCATTTTTAATTTTTATTTGACTTTGCTTCAATGGTTTCATTCTATTTTGGTTTCAAGAAACAAAGGCGTGCGTGGGTTTGAGCAAGTAAAGGGAGAGGACATTAGAAGGATGCTGTGTATGCTATAGCAAGTAGGTACCAGGAACTCATAGGCATCTGGGAACTGAAGTTGTGTGGCTGGCTTGCTGTACCCTGGAACTAGATCCCAAGTAACCTTGAGGACCTCATCAGCATCAGCATGAGAGACTAGACCTTTTTTAATACTGTCATTCCAACAATATGTGCTCACTTGTTAATAGTAATATACTCTATGAATTTTGTAAAAATGAAGTACAGTTTATGTTACAAATTAACATAATTTAATAGCTTGAAAGTTTAGGGAGAGGGAAATGGGACTGTGACTCTTTGAAGTTTTTTAAATACCTGAGCTTACCTTTATAACAGCTGTGGGAAGTTACTAATATTACCTCTATATAACTTGTCCAATTTGATGCCACCAGCTCATAAGGAAAAAAGCTGAGAATAAAAAACCTTACCAGTACAAATCCCCAAGGCCGAGCTTGCTCACTAGATAGTCTGCCTGTGATAGAAATTAATAGAATATAAAGAATTTACAAATACAAGAAGACTTATAAAAATCACTTATGTTTGAGGAGCAGACTTGGCGACCCCATTTTCTTTTTTTTCTTTTGTTTTCTGGGCGTCAATTATTTTTCTTCACTGCAAAACACGTAAAACCAATCCAGGATACCCTCCCCACCTTTGTTCTCACTGTGTCCTCCTGTTCTTCCTGTCTCCCTCCCTCTATTATTCCCTGCCATGCCTAGTCTCTTCCATTTCTATTTATGATGTGTGTTAATGCAGGTGAAGTATGATGCATCTACCCGAAATAATTTGGGGAATACAGCAAAGATGCCAGTTTCCAGTCCTCTCCGGACTTTGCCCTTCTGTCCTGGCTTAGGTGTTCTGACTTTCTTACCACTAGAAGCACTTCTTTGGGATGGACCCGAGAGGATATGGTTTTATTCTCTGAATTTTCTGGTAAATTTGTCTCTGTTTTGTGGAGGGAAGTTCCACATCAACAATATCCCCCTCTCTCTTTGCTATCTCAGTATTTTTTTTTATGAAGTTCATTCCTTGTTATGCAAAAGAGAAAGAATGCTGTGTGGGGGCAGTGGCTCATGCCTGTTATCTCAACACTTTGGGAGGCTGAGATGGGAGGATCACTTGAGCTCAGGAGTTTGGGACCAGCCTGGGCAACATAGCAAGACCTTGTCTCTACTAAGAAAAAAAAAAAATTAGCTGGGCATAGTGGCGTGTGCCTGTAGTCCCAGCTGCTCAGGACGCCAAGGCAGGAAGATCACTTGAGCTTGGGAGATTGAGGCTGCAGTGAGCTATGATCCTGCGACATAGTGAGACTCTTATCTCAAACAAAACAAAAACTGACAGCATGCAACTCAGACACTGGGCAGTCAGGTTTCATTTGGAGGAAACAGCAGGGCAACACCCCATCTGGGTAAGCAAATAGCATCAAAGAAAAGTCGTCAGGTCTAGGCCAGATGAAGAGAATAGGACTTCTATGAATTAATAAGAAAGGGGAGAAGCAGAGGCTGACTGAAGGGGCTACAAAACCAGGGGAAACAAAAGGAATGACTTGATAATGAACTGCTAAGAAAATCTTAGCGAACTCCCCAGCTTTTATTTCTGAGAACAGCCTTCTAGGTGTGGTCCCCATGGCCAAACGTAGCAGTGGGGCATGGGAGGAGCACTGTAGTCAGAGCCAGGAAACATGGAAACCACTCCTTTTGTTTCCAATCTCAAGTCTTGATTATAATGGAAATGCTGCCAGACTCTTAATTATGAAAGTACAACAGGGCATTAATATAATTCATCACCTGTTAGAAGGAGCACTTCTGGGCTATTTACTAGAAATCTATTAAATATGACATGAAGACAGATTGCACTCCATTTCTTAACATGACATTATAATCAGGATGTATGCTCAGTAAAATGGTTTATAGAACTCTTGGCTGTGTGTCCTATCAATTAACCTAAAATCTCCATAAATGAAGTGTAGCTAAGCAGCACCTTTAGCAAATGGTTGCATGTTTTTCCTCTGGTTCTCAGTAGAGGAAAGTTTTGTTTTGAAATATCATTGTTATTTTTATAGCAAGTTCATTGCTATGTGTTTTTTGTTTGTTTGTTTGTTTTTAAAGCATTGAGAAAAGCCTCATAAAGCAAAGAGTACTCACTTCATAGTTCCGTTACTGAATATTGAAGGATTTGTTTTTAAATGAACCTGGTACATTTCCTTGACATCCTAATATAAAAGCCTTTTGTGTAGATAAGGTCAATATTGATGGCCCAGTACTGTAATCCTATAAAGTATGCCTGATGTACCTTAAAGTACAGTTATCCTTTTAAGCTTTCAGTTTACAAGTGAAAGAAAATTTATTTATGTACTAAAGACAAGACTCTCTTTTACTTTAAGTGGAGAGTACTGTATATTCAAATATCTTTTACCTTTGTGCTTAATATTCATCTTTGCCTCTTTTTTAACCTTAAGATATTATATGAAATTGCCCTCATTAAGCTATCATTATATTCATAGTTAGGTCCCTACTCTTTGAGACTACATATTATATTAGAAATGCTGCACAGTGAACTAGCAATCATGTATAATATTTTTCACAATCAGCCTTAGTTTAGACCTCTTTGTACATTTTTCTGTAATAAAGTTACATTCATGGTTTTATCCATAGGGAGGCATTGTGTTTTCAGTCGTAATGAAGGGAAGTGGTAGAAAAGGTAAATCAGCATGGTGGGGTAAAAAATTCAGGTAGATGTGGCTCTAGAATCAATGCTGTTTTTACTTACTGTGTTTGTTCATTGGTTTTTCTCCCCTCCGCATGCTGGCAAGAATATCAAGGAGAATGTTTTTTTTCTATAATGTTCCCTGCCCTGGTGCCATAATTTGTTAGATTTTAAAACAGAAACTGCGAAAGCCAACTGAGATTTCTTTAAAGAGAAAATGCTTTCTTCTGGGCAGAACGGAGAAGTGTTCCGTTAGACCAGTGGGACACTCAAAGCGGAATGGAGTGGGTGGGTGATGTGACCTCGTCAGTCCTTCCTACACCATTGCCTGTCCTGACTGAGTAGCTTCCCACCTCTGCTCTTTCTGTTCTGCTCCAATAAGGGGCTACTCCCCTAGCAAAATCTGTATGCTGTGGAAATGGAGAGGAGCACTGACCCACAATTGTGGTCACTCCATGTAAACATCCTCCTAGGCATAACCGTGACCAGCACAGATGTGCAGAAACAGTAAAGAAGAAAATGTTAGGCTGATACCAGAATTCTGACTTACAAGGCCTTTAGCTTTGAACAGGATCCAGTACATAGGATTCATTTTCACCCCTGGTTCTCCATGTACTTAGCGTTATCTCCAACTTCTTTCTAGCATGGACTCCTGCTCAAGCCATGCTGAGCTCCTCCTCACTCTCTCTTTAGTGTCTACCCTCAGCCCAGTTTCTGTGACGTTGCCTGTGTCTCAGATGCCCTCCCATTTTCCCTCACAGTTGTGTCTCATCTTCTCTATGAATTATAAGCTCCCTAATGACTAAGAAGCACTTACTCACTTTTGTATACCTCCCAGAATTTAATACAGGATATCGTACTAAGGAGATGTAGTAAATAGCTGTTGTATTAAAAAATATTATTTTGGCCGGGCGCGGTGCCTCATGCCTGTAATCCCAGCACTTTGGGAGGCCGAGGCGGGCGGATCACGAGGTCAGGAGATCGAGACCATGGTGAAACCCCGTCTTTACTAAAAATACAAAAAATTAGCCAGGCGTGGTGGTGGGTGCCTGTAGTCCCAGCTACTCAGGAGGCTGAGGCAGGAGAATGGCGTGAACCCGGGAGGCAGAGCTGACAGTGAGCCGAGATCGTGCCACTGCACTCCAGCCTAGGCAACAGAGCAAGACTCCATCTCAAAAAAAAAAAAAAATATATATATATATATATATATATTATTTTATTGGCCAGTCATGGTGGCTCAACGCCTGTAATCTCAGCACTTTGGGAAGCCGAGGTCGGTGGATTACTTGAGTCCAGGAGTTCAAGACCAACCTGGGCAACATGGTGAAACCCTGTCTCTACAAAAAATACAAAAATTAGCTGGGCATGGTGGCATGAGCTTGTAGTCCCAGCTGGGCTGTGGTGGGAAGATTGCTTGAGCCCAGGAGACCCTGTCTCAAAAAAAGAAAAAAAAAATCTTAAGTAAAATTTGTGGGTGGTTTTAGATCTGTAATACCTGTAGGATTAAGTTAATTGAAGGGTAGTCATGACAACTCTTTAAATAGAAAGATGATTATTTTATCCCCTTTCTGTCTTTTCTCTTATAGGCCAAGCTTCATCAAGTCCTTTTATCATTTTGTTCATAATAAGATTTTCACCATTCTAGGTGCCTTACCACTTTACTTTAGCTGTAGTTTTTTCTCTGCCTAGCTTCTGCAAAATGAAACTGGAAGCTCTCTCCCTTTAAAAATTTCCGATAATGCAGTTTAAGGTCTTTTTAGTTCATTCGAAAGCCACATCCTACATAGGTTCACGCATGTGGTCAAGTGACACCTCTTGGTCTATTTCAAATAAATGACTATTTCTTCCACCAACAAAAAAGGATCAAATTTAAAGATTTGTCAGAGCATACCAGATGCATTTATATTTAGAAACCATTATTGTTAAGGATTATTTATTTATTTCTTAAATCTCTTTTCCTTTTCTTCATATACTTTAAGTAAACAGGATATATTTCTTGAAATCTAAAGGCATGAAAATAAACCTTTCAGTTTGTTTTGTTGTATCACATGCATCTAAAATTGATGTTCTCTGAAGGATCACTCAGGGTTCATGATGAATATTTGTTCAAATAAACAGTAAAAGTCCTAGTTAGATGTTAGCCCCGTAATAGAAATGGTCCTTACCAATAATCAAGCCCCTATAATAGATTCATACTCTTTTTAGAGAAGACCACATTTGCTGCCTCATTTCCAGAGGGAGCTTGTGAGAGAACCAGCGCCGGAAGTCACAGCTGTCAGACTCTGGAGTCTCAGCAAGGGATGCTGGCTTGGAGAACCAGCTTTCCAAAGGGTCAAGGAAGCAGAAACTGATTTCTCACACACCATTACGCAATTTAACTAACATAACAAATGCCAAATAATTACTGGCACTAATGGGTAGGTGGATGTTTACTTTGTGTGGTTACCATGGATTCCCTTAACATTGATGGTTCCGCTTTGATTGAAATGCTGGAACTTTAAGGAAATAGTAATGATATGATTAGCTTGACTCAATAATTTGAACAGGATTTATTTATCTGAAAGATGATTAAAACTATATTATACCCAACTTGCTTTGATTTAATATATTATCCTATTCTGTGGGAATTGTTTCAGTATTACATAATTCCATTTACTCCAAGGAGACATGTATATATTTTATGTATAAAGCTTATTGAGCTATTAAGTTTATTGACTTATACATAAAGTTTATAGAGCTCTTAATGTATGTCAGGAACTGGAGTAACCGTTTCACATGCATTATCTCTTTTAATCTTCACAAGACATATTTATCCCCATTTTACAGTTAGAAAACTGAGATAGAAGTTAACTTGACAATGATTCCACATCTGGTAAAACCCAGAATTTAAACTCCATTTGGCACCAGAGCCTATGTTTCAGCCCTTATATGTGGTTCTGTAATCTCCTGACAAATTCTTCCTGCCCCCTGCACAAACAAAACCAGTTCACTGAGACCGTGGTATTGCAGTAAAGAAGGAGTTTAATTAACGTGAGGCTAGCCACATGCAAGACAACAGAGTTATTACTTAAATCTCAAATATTCAGCCAGTCTCTCCGAAGGCTTGGAGATTGGGGTTTTTCAAGGATAGTTTGGTGGGCAGTGGGGTAGGGAATGGGGAATGTTGATTGGTTGGGAATGAAATCATAGGGATGTGGAAAATGGTCCTCATGCACTGAGTCAGCCTCTGGGTCAGGGCCGTAGACAGATTGAATCACAAGTTGTAGGTCCAGGTAGAATCAGTCAGTGGCCAGAAATGTAAAAGTCTGAAAAAACATCTCGAAAGGTCAATTTTAGGCTCTACAATAGTGATGTTATCTACAGGAGTAATGGGGAAGTTACAAATCTCATGAGCTCTGGAACAATGGCTGGATATCATTTAACTGCAAATATATCTTAGCAGAATTCAGGCCCCTCTCATAATCCTAACCTTGTGGCCTTTGATTAGTTTTACAAAGGCAGTTTCAGCCCCCAAACAAGGAGTGGGAGCAGTTTTAGGGAGGGATTGTTATCATCCCTGCTTCAAAGTTAAACTATAAACTAAATTTCCTCACATTATTAGCTTGGCCTACATCCAGGAATGAGTGAAGGCAGCCAGCGTGTGTGGCTAGAAGCAAGATGGAGTCAGCCATGTTAGATTTCTCTCACTGTCATAATCTTTGCAAAGGCAGTTTCAGTCCCCTATCCAGCAGTGTCAGCATTACCTGGACACTGAGAAATGCAAATTCCTGGGTCCCACTACAGGCTGACTGAATAAGAAATGCTGGGAATGGGGCCCAGCAATCTGTTTTAACAAGCCCTACAGGTGATTCTGATCATGCTTCATAAAGTTAGAGATCATGGCCTTCCACTGTTCCCTTCTTAGGCATGGGTCTCCAGCTAGCTTTCCTAACCTACATCTGCCCAGAGAGCTGCAGCTGATTTCTGCCTTTCACTTCCCATCCTCCCAGCCCCTCCTTTAACCACGTTCATGCCTTTAATGAATCCAGCCATACAAGAAATGTTATTTATGTTTATTCAAAGAACAAACTATGTGCCGGGTTTCTTGAACAAGCACTTTATCTAGTCATTATCTGATGAAAGTTATGAACTTCCTGCCCAGAGAAGTGTACATTATGTATGTTCATGTAGATTGTGTTCATCGTGTTTGCCTGGAGCCAATCCATTGAAAGTCCATAGATTTCAGGGGAAGACTCTCAGGCAGTGACTGTAAAGAATGCCAAGATTATACCCAAGACCCATATATGCCCCTCACAGCAACAATAATAAAAAGCCCATCTCTGTTCATTAGCATTTTTCTTGAAAACAGTCTTGCCTCTGACAATTATCTATGTGTGAACTTAAGCAAGACTAACCTTTTCCGAGCCCCAGTTTTTTCTCTGTAAAGTAGGAGTAATAATACCAACCTTACAAGATTGTTGAAAGTTTAGCAATAATAAATGTAAAGTTCCTAGCATTATAGTAGGGCACTTATTAAATTACGTGTGTGTGTGTTCCTTATCATTTGGAAAATACAGAAAATTACAAAGAAAATAAATGAAAACCCATAAACAAAATAAATGATAACTCAGAGATAACCACAATTGCTTCTCATTTTAAAAAAATTGGAACATGTGCAGTTTACTAGACCCTGAACTAAACAGTTCTTTGTTAACCCTCTCAGGAAGAGTTATCTCCAATGAATAATTTAGTATAATACATGAATAAAACTTAGCTCCTGCTTGTCTATACCCAACTAGATATTTTTTGCCCCATAATAGTGGCAAGGGATAAGCATATTTTTAGTTTTAATTTGGTACTTAAATAGCAGATATTCCCAACCCTATTCTCCAGTCCCAAGCCAACCCAATCATATATGAGCTTGGAAAGAGAGAAGGGAGTGAAAGTGAATGGGATTTAAAATGTATCTCATTGTCTTAGTATATTCTAATACTTATAATTCCCCCTCAACTCCTGTGAGACTAGAATCAGCCATCTTTTATCTCTAGCTTATATGGCTTGAGACCGTAAACACTGTTTATTAATATATTGAAGTCTGTTATATATGTTATTGTCTTTTCTTTTTTTAATCCAATTGATTCTATAACATGAAATGTCCCAAAAAGCAGGAGGAAAAAATAATGTCATTAAAGCATTTTTAAAAAATGAAATGTGTTCCTTTTTTCTACTCATATCTCACATGGTTGATTCTTCATTGTTGTTTAGAGCAGGCATTCCCAAATAGTCAAACTGTAAGCCTAAACTAGACAATCATGAGAAGTCATGGGCAGACAATTCCTGCCTTCAGGTTTCTGCTGCCAGTATCACCACCACTCAGTCTTTGTGTTTATGACTCCTTATCTCTGAGTGAGAAAGGGTAGGATCCTTTTTTCTTCTTTTTTGTCCATTATCTAAGTCTATATAAAATTAACAAATCTACCCAATAACTCTTTGTTGACTGAATATTATTATCTATTAGCTTCAAATAATCCTAACAATTCAAATAATTTCTTTCCTCCCTATTTCAGACATTCTTATACCTACTTCAGTAATTGTTAGTTTGAGGGAAATCCAGGGATGAGATGAAAAATTGCAGATAGAGAATCCTAGATTCTTCTGTTTTTGTAATACTTAAAATGTTCTTTATACTTCTTATAACCAGTAGACATAAGACAGACTTTTAGGCCAGGTGTGATGGCTTACGCCTGTAATCCCAGCACTTTGGGAGGCAGAGGCAGGCAGATTACGAGGTCAGGAGATCTAGACCATCCTGGCCAACATGGTGAAACCCTGTCTCTACTAAAATATAAAAAATTAGCCGAGCATGGTGGCGCTTGCCTGTAGTCCCAGCTACTCAGGAGGCTGAGTCAGGAGAATCACTTGAACCCAAGAGGCGGAGGTTGCAGTGAGGCAAGATCGCACCACTGCACTCCAGCCTGGTGACAGAGTGAGACCCTGTCTCAAAAAAAAAAAAAAAAAAAAAAAAAACCCTCTAATTATCATAATAAAAGCAAAAGCAAAGTGTCAAATTTACATGTAGATTTGTTTAGATTCCATGCATCCTTTTTTTCTTTTGCTTTCTGGAATTCTTTGTGTCTTATTGAAGAAAACAGTAAATTCATCCTACCCATTTCAATTAATAAGTCAAATTATGCTAATCCTAATGCCATTACAATGAAAACCACACTATTTTTATTATCTAAATCCCAGACAATGATACATTTATTTCAGGTACTTTTTAATATAATAGAGTGTGCCAAAACACATTTTAAAAAACACATTCATTTTAAGATTTCACCTACATCTTTAATCTTGAATACTGTATAGAATAAAAAACAAATATCAGATAGCTTTTAATGGAAATACATTATAAGCTGATGGTATGTGAGATGTGAAAATACATATTATGACATTTCTGTATGTAATCTGTTTACTTGCCCTTGGACTTAATCCTAGTAATTAAACATATATTAAGAACATTATGTAATGAAAAATAAGATAACTGTAGAGAAGTCAATTTCCAGAAGTTTTTGGCAAGTTTTCTAAATTGGTAGATTTGTGTCACCCAGCCTGTCTTATCCTGGATGTGCTAATGAGCAGTCAAAGCCAATACATGAAAAAAAGGAAGGAAGAGGAGAAATATCCGAGCATATTTATAGGCAATTCATAGCTCAATGACTAGACTCTGAGTATCTAAGAATTGATTTTATAAAATAACATATTTTAAGAATGAGAACTTTCTCAAGTTATTTTACTCCCAGAACAAAGACTATAATCTTACTATATTTTTAGGACTCTCGTCTAGGGCAGGCTTTTGATATAAATAAATGATGCATTAACATTATATGAAGACAGAAGTGTATGTGCCAGCAGAAAACTAAATGGGGAGAATTGTATGTTTATACAACTCCAAGGTCAGTTCACTAACTCCTTCCTGAACATCACAGCTCAGATTTTTTTCTTCTTTTGATACATGTTCCTTTTTCTGTTAGTAGATGTCCCTTTATCAAACATTCCATAAATCTGAGTCTAGTGAGATAATTTTTTATTAACTCTCCCTTTACCTATTTCTGTGCAGTTTTGTAAATATCTAATAAGCAGTTGCATAAAACAACCTAGTAATCTGAAAACACTGGACCTAAAACTAAAAAAAAAAAAAAGAAAATAATCAACTAAGAGACTATATGGCAGTTGAATTTTCAGTCAATAAATATTGTTGATTAACCGAACACTGTTCCTTAAGAGCATTGCTGTTAATTGTCTCTAGGTGTGTTATTTAGATCCTTTGGAGACTGCAGCAATGGTGAAAGAAATATTGTCTGATGGAAATTGCTCTGGATCACATTTTTGAGTGGAAATTAAATTTACTTACCTACTTAAAAATTGCCAGTGAAAAAAGTCTTTATAAGTATTAAGACATAATTGCCTTACTCTTTTTTGTTTAACTGTATAATAGGGTATCTAGTTTGAAGTCTAGAAGGTAAAGGAATTTTTTTAGAAGAATGCATTTCACAATACAGTTATTTTTTACTAGTGTTTTCCTCTCTATGCAGTTACTCAGTACGTACGTTGTTGACTATCACAGTCACCTAGATTGATGAGGTCTCTATCTTTAACTTCTTATATTGACTTAAACATCCTTTTACATTTTAAAAACTATTAGATTACTGATGTTTTAAAAGTTCCACAGTGACAAGAAACAGTGTAGTGAAGATCACCCTTTGCAAAACCTTGCTTATAATTTTACTTTCTGCTTTGCAAATAGCAAATCTACCCAAAATGGTATAATATTTTTCTGTGATGAAGTATTAACTTACACAGGCTAAAGGAAAGCAACGGATGGAATTGTTATCAATTTAGTATCACATTAATTCAGCCCCATAAGTTGCTACTCTTTATCACTAAATAAGATTTTGTCTAACTAGAGCCTATCACAATTAGTTAAGTGTACTTTTTTTTTTTAGATTACCCCCAAAGTCTTTACCATAAGCCAATAGGGGCCTGTTGATTGGAGATATTCAGGATTCAGTCCTGGTGCCTGTGTTAGATTCCATTCTGCATTTTTCATTATTTCCTGGGTGACGGAATTAAAGGCACACTGATTAAGTTTGGAGATTACACTAAGCTAACAGGAGTTACAAACACTTGGAATGCTAGAACTAGAATTCAAAATGATCTTAATAAATTATATAAATCACATTTCAAAATTGTGGAACAAATTCAAGGTTATATCCTGAGAGAGACAGAAAAACTATACTGTCAGCAGAGGGAGGAAGATTTTCTGAGTGCAGGTATGACAGTTAGCAGAGTGGTGCACACTCTCAAAAAGGGGTGTCCAATCTTTTGGCTTCCCCAGACCACAATGGAAGAAGAAGAATTGTCTTGGGCCACACATAAAATACACTAACCCTGACTGATAACCGATGAGCTAAAAAAAAAAATTACAAAAAAAAATCATGTTTAATTAAGAGAGCTTATGAATTTGTATGTAGGTCACATTCAAAGCCATCCTAGACTGCATGTGGTCCACAGGCCACAGGTTGGACAAGCTTGCTCTAAAACAAGGCTGAAAAGGCTAGCTTTGCTCTGCATAAGGCACGTTTAGCTCCTCTGTGGCCAGAACTACAGAAAATTAAAATGAAGTATACCCTGAACAGGCTCCATTTCCTGAAGCCCCAGTTCAGTGAGCTGGTGAGGGCAGACCCAGAGAATGTTGCATGCATTGAGGGCACCTTTGAACGTTGTCCATAGAGAAAGTGTGGGTGTCAGGCCCTCTTCAAACACCACCCATTCAGGGAGCGCATGAGGACTAACAGGGATGGAGATGGGGTGAGAGGTTGTTGGCTATTAGCAAAGCATGCTATAAAACTCATATGATACTGGGATTTAGGGAATTAGGAAATAATTATTTGTTATATTTGGCATTGTATAAGCTTTTATTAAACTATTTTGACAACTTTGAGTTTCCACATTTTAAAGTTAAGTGTGAAAATTGGGAAAGGTCTGTAAAAAAAAGTGACAAATCTTTATGGGATGTAAAATAGATCATATGGGAAAAGATTAAAGGAGTTTGGTTGCTTAGCCAGGAAAATAGAAAGCTAAGAGGTGACTTAATAACTGTCTTATAGTATACTTATCATAAGAATGCTTATAAGAATAAGAATAACATGTAAAAATAGAATGCTGACCAGTTCTCCATCCCTGTAGAAGAAAGAACAAAAGAAAATTAGTTTAAAGTAGTAAGGGGAAGCTTGATCTTACATTGGAAGAAACTTCTTGATTATAAAATATTATTAAGCCTGTCTAAGGCTACCAAGGAACATAATATAGACTTTGAAGATGTTTAAAATGGAATGAACACTTACCTAGTTGGGAGGCTTAAGAGTTGACTGGATGGTAGAAACGAGCCAGACAACCTCTTGAGGAAATCTAACAGTTCCACCCTTGTTATAAAATATGAGTCATCTTCCTTTCTTATCTACCTATAAAGATACATTTACACCATTTATATTAAGACTTTATTTGATAAATTCAACATACAATTTTGCTTACTGTTTGCCTCTCTGTAAATAAGTACACTTTTTGTTTTCTCTTTTCTTTTCTTTTCTTTCATTTATTCAGCAAGTATCTTTTGAGTGCCTGCTCTGTGCAAAGCACTGTGCACAGGGCTGTGAGTGATACAAAGAAGAATTGGACATTCCTTTATTCTTCCTTCACACACATTTGCTGGGCACCTCCACTCTGCGAACACTGTGCTACATGCTCAGAATTCAAATACATGTTCAGAGAGGGCTCTAAAGAGCTCACAATCTAGTGAATGAGTATAATAAGTACACAGAATTGCAGTGCAATGTGGTGAGGCCTTTGCCAAAGGTATGAGCAGGAGCTTAGAAACACATGGGATACAGTGGAGGCATCTAATACAGAATTGGGGTGAGGAGTTAAGGTTTGCTGGGGGAGATGGCATGTGAGCTGAATTGGAGTGGGGTGGGAAGTGAGCCCAGTATGCTCTAAAATGCCAATAATCATGTGAACTTTTTGTTCCTACCTAATAGGCTATATACTAGCAGTAGACATGAAAACGTTTGTTTCACTTTATCAACTAAAATGTTAGTGATTCTGTCCTCTGCCCTTTGTTTGCTCTTTAATAAAACAATGAAACCTAATTTACTGTCAGTTCTGTTATAAAGTGACAAAATCATCACACCACGCACCAAATTGTAGCTTATGAGAAAAGAGAATCAGGAGCGAACACTCAAGAACTTTATCAGGAACACAGAAAATTTTTAAAGGATGGGGACCTCATAAAAAATAGCATAGTTTTACATGTATTAAGTGGTTAAGAAATACATGCTAATACCACAGAACTACATATATACTACAATCAATGTGGCAGTGCGCCTTGAAAAAGACCTTAAGTTTACGTGTGGAAGTTGGCATCAGAAGGTTATGGTGACATGGTGGAAGTAGAACTATTTGAAATCCCATGTAAAAATGTACCAGCAGATGTGGAGGGGTGTGGCTCATACATAACACAGAATGAGATAGCTGGTAGAAGTTTAAGATGTGTGCTTGTGTGTGCTTTGTGAATTTCATCTCTCTAGCCCAGTTCTGCCTGGTGAAGTTTTCCATGTTGAACTGGTGTTTTACAGAAAGAAACGGTAAGCAAATGTAATTTGCATTATGCTCAAATTGTTCCCTCATATATCAATCCCTTTGGAATAAATTTGTGACTTCAAAACACGTTTTATAGAAGAACTGACTACATTGTTGCAAATTAAGTTTATAATTTTTTACCTCACTTCTGAAATTTCTAGCATACTGTGTCTAGATTCTGTCGGGCATATCATAATTTTACATAAATCCAGTTTTCTACTTAACTAACGCTCACATAAGCAACTTCCATTTCTTCCAGAGCAACATTTTTCTCTGGGCTTTTCTAACACGGGGAGCACCTGCAGGGAACTTGGCAAAACAGGTGAAGGCCATGGGAGCACAGGTAGTTTTTCTTGCAGTCAGAGCCTCCATACCTGCAGCAACCATTGGGGAGGTGTGGTAACAAGGGCAGCAGGTCTTTTTCCACTCTGGCAAGATAAATGGCCAATGTTTCAAAGGAAAAATCACAGGAAAGTGGGACTTTGGCCATGATCAGCCTCTACTACCAGGCATGCAGAGAGAGCCATGCATGCAGGAGCAAAGTGTTGCCTTCTAGTAGAGTTGATAGGTCTAAAGAACAGGCCTTTTCTTTCTGCTCTTATTTTTGGCTTTGGTCATAGATTCTGGCCTAAGGGATAGAAGAAAACCGCACTAGACGAAATTAAAGTTAAGGGCAGAAGCGGTAGCAGCTGTGGGGTTGGGTAGTGTCCCTCAGTGGGCACCTGTCCTTTTTCTGAAATATTTTTCCCACAGAAAATATTTAAGGGATGTTTTGCTGTATATGCAATGTGGTGGTCATTTTTTTCATCTAATTCAAGTGTTTCTGCAAGTAGTGCAGCTCTCAGTTATATTACCTAAGGCAGGAGAGAAGAGAGTTTTGAACTTGCGTTTGGTAACAAAGAGAACCATCACAGGTCCTCTTGTTCATGCTGAGCCCTAGAGTCTCCAGCCCAGAAAGGGAGTGGAAAGTTCTATCTGCCCGACTCCCAAATTAAACAGCCATTACATAAAAAATGGGGAGCTGAAGGGTTAACACACACCAGATGATCCAATCCTTACATAGCCTGAAGCAAACATTCAGCTGACAAAAATGTTATTGTATGTTCTCTTTTGAAAGCCTTAAGATATGCTTGGGTTAATTAGATTTCCAAATATGCAAATATGCCCTAGTGAGGTTTTTCTGAAATGCACCATTTTAAAATTATGTAGCATGGCATTAGTGTTCAAAATACTGAATTGTAAGTTGATGCCTGAATAGCTTACTAACATATCATATAAATTCATAATTGATCAAACCCATTTATTCCCCACTGTCCACATTATACTGTTCAAATTGGGTTAGAAAGTTTTATGGAAATTAGGTTCTCTAGTATGCTTTAGGGGAAGATCAAGCAGTAGTTTAAATTGCAGCCGTAGTTCTTGAAAAATGCCAATTCCCTTGTCTAATATCAGTGTTTCTAGTGTGCTCAGTTTAGGCAACACGAGGCTTCTACAGTCCTGAGACTGTGGATCACCTGAAGGAAATTAGAAGAACACAAACTTTGATCTTAAGGGGAAAAAATATTTTAACAAGGGCATCTGAATTGACTTAACTTTGTTCACCTGCTTCTGCCAGTGAATAATTTTGGGATTTCAACGTCTAAATAGTTTTTTTTTGAAATATGAAGAAAGATATCTTTATTTGGGTGTTCTATATAAATGGGTTTCTGGTTAATTGAAATGTTTAGGCTGTGTCCATTAAACAATAATGAGTCATTTTTTCTGGAAACTTTTCTAAAATGCATTGCATTTTTCAGAGATTTGTTAAAAAAGAGTGTATACTAAAGTGTACTAATCATAAACGAACAATTTCTGTGTGAGTCAAATGTGCCATGTCCACAGTACCCCGTGCGGTATGGAAAGCTATTTATCCATGCTTTCAGTGACATAGACCACGGTGTTGACAGCCTTTTCTGCAAAAGGTCGGATAGTAAATGTTTTAAGTTTTCCGGGCCACCTAGTCTCTGCTGCTGCCACTCCACTGTGTCATTGCACTGGGAAGGCAGCCATAAACAATATATAAGTGATGAACATGGCTGATTTCCAGTAAAACTTTGTCATCAAACAGGCAGTAGGTTGAATTTGGCCTGCAGGCTGTGGTTTGACAACCTCCAAGTTATGCTTGGGTAATTTTGGGGAGTTCTTTCTTTCTTGGGTTTTTTTTGGGGGGTCATCATGGCCATTTTTGATGTTTTAGTGTTCTTGTATTCCTTTTAGCAATATATCCTTTCTGTTTACTTACTTTGATGTGCTTTATACTACAAGGAAAAAAACTAGCTTATCAGAATTGTTTCTAAAATAAGAGCCACTAGACTCCAAGCAAGGTTCATAAGGCTTTCCTATAAAGAAAGTACAGAGTGCATTTGATATGGCATTCCTTCTCAGTGCTTATTCAGAGGCAATTTTTATTTATTTTTGGATTATTCACCTAATTGTTGGCATGTAAACTAAGTTTTATATTAAAATAATTTTGTTATGATTCATTAGGTTTTTGTAATGATTCATCACATTCACTTAAAAGTAAGAACAAAATTTTCAACTACATTTTCATGGGCATAGTTTAGTGTTTCTCATCCCATGTTTTCCATATTTATGAATGGTTTAGCAAGAGTAACAGATGTGTCTACTCTAAAAGAAGAGACTAAATTGCCTTTTACAAATGAGAAGAAATTGCCCTGCCCTCACCATGATCAGTGTACTAGAATATTTTATGCTTACATCTAGGTTTACTTTATATACATAAGTAAACTTCTTTTTTTGAATTTTCAGGAACTCTTTAATCTGCACACACAGCTTAGTTGTTGAGAGCACTGGATCTGTGTTCAAATCCTAGCTCTATCACTTATAGCTGTGTCATATTAGACAAGTTACATAACTTTTCTGAAAAAAAGAGCTCTTCCATCTGAAAGTAGGGACTCCAAGGATACCCACCTGAGAGCATTGTTTTCTGTTTCTTTGATGCTGTTGCCCTTGTTACTCTTTTCCTCCTCCTTTCTGCCAATGACACTCACATCAAGTCTAGTTTTAAAACTTAACACATAATCAAAACATCACATTTATACCTTTAAATATGTACAGTTTTGTCAGTTATACCTTAGTATAACTGGAATAGCTTTTTTAAGCTCAAAAAATAATGTGCTATTTTCAATACCACCCTGTTAAAGCCAGTTTATCATTGAAGCAGATAATAACTAACATTAGATAAAATTATTTGTCCCACCTTAAAATAGGTGACCACATGATACATGGAATATAGGAAGTTAGTATTTGTAACATAAAAAGCTGCATCCAATTACAGAAATTTTTTTTACCCTTTTTGCTATTACATCATTAAATATTTAAGCTGTAATTTACATCTAATTTGGGATGCATACTAGGTAAAATATTGAAAATGTTGTTTTTTCCTATTCTTTTTTTTTATTATACTTTAAGTTCTAGGGTACATGTGCATAATGTGCAGGTTTGTTACATATGTATACATGCACCGTGTTGGTGTGCTGCACCCATTAACTTGTTGTTTACATTAGGTATATCTCCTAATGCTATCCCTCCCCCCTCCCCCCACCCCATGACAGGACCCGGTGTGTGATGTTCCCCTTCCTGTATCCAAGTGTTCTCATTGTTCAATTCCCACCTATGAGTGAAAATGTTGTTTTAAACGGGTCCTAAAATATAGACTGCCAGCTCTCGGAGAAGGGTATATAAACTTAGCTGTCAACATTGATCAAGTTCTTCCATGCTTGCACATCTAAGCAGTTCTAGAGATTTGATTCTGATCTTCGATTTCCTACTTACTGTCACCACAAGAATTAGGTAGATCTAGTTTCCTACTGAGCAACTGTCCAACAGTTAGTGTTATAATAATATTTACAGAAACATCATTCTCAATCTCTTTGGTATACACAATTTAAAACGGTGTACAAGAAAAAGAAAAAAAAATTGAAATCCTAACTCACAAGGACTCCAATAATGATATGAATAGTGTAGTTGATGGAAGGTACCTTGGGTAGATAATTAAGCAAATTGGGTTTTAATCTTGTCATGCCACTGATTCACATTGATAGCCAGATCAAGTTACTTAATCATTCCAGGCAAGAGTTGCCCCATCTTTAAAAGAGAAGATGGTACTTTGGTTTTATGATGACAGAATAAAGATACTTCTGCATTCTTCTCTTGAAAAATTATCCAAAACAAGGAAAAAAGAAACACGCATTTCAATTATTATTAAAGTAGATCACCGTACTCCTAAAACACAACCTGCAAAACAGGAAAGCAGATGGAAGAATAAAAAAATGTTCATAATGATGGGGAATTTGGGAACTAGATGTGGTGATAGTTGTACAATAAGGTAAGTGTAATTGATGCCACTGAATTGTGCACTTAAAAACAGTTAACATGGCCAATTTTGTTATATACATTTTACCACACAAATTTTGTAAAGGAATGGTAAGGATTTAGTGAGAGAAGTGAGGTCGAACAAAAATGCTTCCAGGTTGAAAGTACCAAACAGCAGCTACCCAGTTTACCTCCCAGAAAGGTCTGAGAAATTGGGAGCCAGGTAGTGAAGGTGTGGGTAGTGGAAACAGGGATTGCTTGAAAAGTGTGTGTAAGTTACAACTGGATCTCCTGATCTCTCCTTCCTCGAAACATTCTCTGTCACTGGACAAATGACCTCACCACTTCCATCCTGGCAGGAAATGATGCTCTTGGAAGATTGAATTAGAGAGCCTCAGGACTTGGAGACTGCAGGGTCTCAAGAGGGTGAGATCAGTCTGAAAACAGGGGTGAGAGTCTGGTACTAAATGTAATATCCCAGCGCCTTCCCCTGAGTAACTCCAAAATACAGATAGTCAGGGCTTATCCCTTTGAGCCATTTCTGATTTAAAAATATGGAGATGAAGAGCCAACGCAATGGCTTGCAAGAGTTGAAAGTAGTGTCTGGAGAGGAGGAGGGGAAGGGATAGGGCAAATACCCCAAAGTTTTCAACAGGCTTTTTATTATTGTTTAATTTTTATGCCTGTAATACTCTGGTTTTAAAATGATTAAAATAAATTTACAAGGTGTAAAATCAGGGAAAATTTCTAAGAGCCCATTCTGCCTTTTGTTTGTTTTAGTCAGATTCAATCATATTGTCTTTTATAGACAAAAAACTGTTATTAGACTCTTGATTTTTTTTCCCTAAGGGGAAAAATATCACCAAAATAGCTATTTGTAAGAAGTGCTAATTGGTGTCATCATATTTTATGTGTAATTCATATTTGTATTGGGAACATATTTTTCCCTCCAGTAATTATGTATCTGTACACTAGACTATGTCTATTTCAAGGTCACTAAATTGGTCCTAATTCAGAGTGTCTAACATTATAACCTCAACTGGCTATACCTCCATGTATAATTTTTCCTGTGAAGAAAGCATTTGCTAAATAATGGAACAGGGTATGTTTAAAAACATATTTGAGGGAGAAACATTCTATCTAACATCCAGCTGCTTTGCATTTGCATGGAAACTGTGTGCTAGTTTCAAAGGATCTTATCTATACCTTGGAGAAGGTCTGGGATTTTCTATTTTACAGCATCTTATTTCCATATAGAGATATCTCACCAGCCTACTCACTCATTGACCTCTATTTTAATTCATTTTTATAAATCGAAACAATGAATTGATTTAACAGACATTGTTATAATAGGTATTTTTCAGGAGAATTCTGCAATTGATTTCTGCAGTTCTTTATGTTTGATCCCATGAAAAGACCATTTTCATCTTTTGTTTTTATTTTCCAAACATACAAGCGTTGTTAAACCTCTTTAGAAACTGCTTTTGAATAGTCATTCTTTGTGTAGAAAAACTACAGTATATTCCTTAAGTGAAATTCAATCAACTACTTTTATGGTAACTGGGCTTAAAAGACATCAGTGAAAATACCCACACAAGCTCTTAAGATCAAGGCATTTGTTTCAGCTGACTTTAGTATGTACTTACCCATTGTGCATCAAATGATGAGCAAAATAGCCAGATTTCTAATAAGCAAGTACAATATAGACAAAAGAGAACACTGATTTAGGGTCCTGGTGTCAAATGCGGTAAAACACTCTGTTTATAGCAGGTCAGGCTTGGGTTTACAATTAGCACTAATTACTGAGAAAAAAATCAAAACCTCAGCTTTAAGGAAGGACACTTTTCACTGCAAGATCAAAGCCAGTCTCTGCAGAATAGGGAAGCCTCTACCACTTAATTGCACTGAAGTGCTAATTGGATTGTAAGGTACTTTCATGAGTTTCCCCAATTAGCCAGCATCCCTGACAAAATCCAAAAAGAAGAGATTATGAGTTCTTAGAGCTTTTGTCTATATAGTTGTGATTTGTATACCTGGGTGAATGTAGCCTTGCCTTCTTTTTATGTAAATTGAGGTCTTTGGGGTCTCAGTTATTAGCTTGCTATAAATAGCCTTGAAGGTAAAGCTATCCATTGTATATAAAGTCTTAACTGTGTACTAATGATAATGGGACAAAATTTAATGGGGACTATCAGTTCTATTAAGATTCTTAAAGTATGAGAATTAGGTACAGCTTCTTGGCTCAGGATTTTTATCTTGTGTAGTTATGATCCAGTTTGGATATTTGTGTTACATTTTATATTTGTATTACATTTTATTACTCTTCATTCTGGGTAATTTTTTTTAAAGGAACAGATAATCAGTAATTTCGTAATGTTTATTCTCTAAATAATAAGTTTTATCCCTGAGAATAATCGATGGCTCTAATTGTACTTTGCCTATACACTGCATCCCCTGTGATTTTTATTGTTGTTGTTTGATCATATAAGGCAGCAGCAATTCTGCCAGCTCACCACATGAAAGCTCATATGACAAAGTGATCTCTTTGGGCAAAATTATCCATTTGGATAAAGAAAATGGGAACCTTTGGTTGATGCCAGGTCTTCACTACACAAAATGAAGTAAAAAGTTGCCAGCTGTGCAGTGAATTCACCTGTCTGTACTAGAGTGGAACCATAATAAATCTTATAAAGCTCCCACTGACATAAAAACTATGCTACTTTATTCATATTTCTCAAACTTTGTTTGGACATTTGCCTAAGTGATAAATGTGTTAGGTCTCCATTGTACTGGTAAAGCAAGATGAACTTCAGAAATATTTAAAGGATTTTTAGATGTTCTGAATTATCTGATGATTAACCTCATTAATTAGAAAAGAATCTATTTCCTACAATTTTTAATTTCTGTTTTATAAAGCCTAGAGTGAGTTTTCAAATAATAAAATTGTTTATTTGTTTCTCTGAAGTTTGAGTCTGACATAGAGAAGCAACATGATTTTCCATGCTCCCAGAGCTAAATGTGCTTTCTGCTCAGTTATTGTATTTTATAGTAAATGGAGGTATTATGATAATAATAACATCTACTGTGTATGCAATTTATACTATTAAGTATTTTACATACTTTATCACTAACTCTTACAATAACCCTAAAAGAAAAAGTAGTGCTATCCTCGTTTTAAAGGAAATAAAACAAGTTTAGAAAAGTTCAATAGCACAGCCATTAAGAAACACAACTCCTAACTAGAGAATCCACCATTAAAACCCATTTTTTTTCTGACTTCAAAGCTTTTGCTTTTGTCTCATTAAAATTAGTGGCAAATTAGATCCCTCCCCTCATGTTTAGTCTTATCACCTTCCTGTACATTTATTTTATAGGACTTATTATAATTATGTATAATATACACATACACACACACAGAGTTTTGTTTAATTTCTCATTTCCCATTTTGGGAGCAGGGGACTATGTCTGTCTTATTCATCAGTGCTAACAACAGTACCTGGCTCACAATAGGCCCTCAATGTATGGGTGGATGGGCATGCCAGTATCAGAGCCATGGGCTTCTAATGCCTCGACTAATCCCTTAAATACTCTGTCTGGTAAAGTTCTTCAGTTTATAAAATATGTGTACTTTAGTAAAAGATCAGGACACCAGAATCTTAGAAATAATAAAAAGAAAATATCTTTGATCTTTGATAGTATGAGATTAGCACCTCCAAATATTTTAAGTGTTTTTTTCCTCCACTGGGAACATATAACTTTCAGTTTCAAATGAAAACGTTTCCTAATGGAGGATGGGTTTTGTACCATGAAATTACTCATATAACTTTTAAAAATTAGATTCGGGTGGTATGCATTGTATAAAATAACTGTCTTCTCTATCAGACCTTATACTTTTGCCAAATTTGGGCACATCTACAAAGACTTCTATATAGATCATGAAATAACTGAAGTCATTAAAAGAAATGTATCAAGCAATATAAATTTATTGATATCTACTTCTCCATTCTAATTTATGAAAAAAATTAGCTTATAGATAGACATGTCTCCTTCAAAATGAAATCAGATTTGTTCATTAAAAAAAAAAACTTTTAATGCTTGCCCTGTTATTTAATTCCAGAAAGACTAGCTCATAGATAACTTTTAAAATGCATTTAATAATGTAATAAGCAATATCAATTTAAAAATTTCCCTTGGCATGCAGGATAGTAGCAATAATATCCATGTATGTTTTTTGAGTTTTGTATGTAAATGGTATTTTCTATCCCAGTAATATGTATTTGTCATCTTTAAAATGAAAAAATACCAATATCCAAGTTATACAATACATGTGTTGTGTAGCTGGTCTGACACAGAATGGATGGGTCAATGATTGGTAGCAAATTATATACTAGAATGTTATGGTCACAGTGAAAGCATAGATTGCTAAATGTCATTAATGCTGTTTTACTCTACATAAAAATTTTTATACTACAAATTATAACTATCATTTTATAGGTTTAAATAATTTTTAACTGGTGAGGTACACATAACATAAAGTTTACCACTTTAACCATTTTTAAGCGTACGGTTCAGTGGCATTGAGTACATTCACAGTGTTGTACAACCATCACCACTATCTCCAGACCTTTTTCATCATCTGAAAGAGAAATTGTATAGATATTTTATTTTTAATCTTAAAATGGTTCTTCCTTTCAAAGAATTATACAATAGAAGTATATTTAACAGATCTATAGTGAACATAATTTTGTGCTCACATTTGTTATTCCAAAGGCATTTCACTGTCTGATGAGTCACATTTACAATTAATTTCTTATTGTAAATATAAATAAAAGTATCACTTTAAAAATGTTAACCTTTTCTTCTTCAAACCCCAAGAGCCTGTCTCCTAGCCTGTGTTCCCTCCCACCTATCTGCACAGACGTAGACCCTATCCCATGATCATTTGAAATAAAGAAGTTTAGCTGAGAAGCCCATGCAACCATGAGATAGGCTGTCTCACATTGAAATGCAAGCATTCTTGAATCAGGTATCTTTTAACAAATAAAATATTTATCAGGAAATACATTTTATGATTTTATGTTCCATTTTATCCAAATCATACCAGGTTTTGACTCATTTTGTCTTAATCATGAGTTTGAATAATTCATAACTACTTCTCCTGTCCTTGCCCCTTGCCCCACTCTTACTGCCTACTCCCACTCTCCACCCCCATCACATTGGTTAATCAGAAGTTGCCTGGCCAGATGTGGTGGCTCACACCTGTATTCCTAGCACTTTGGCAGCTCAGGCAGGTAGATCGCTTGAGCCTAGGAGTTAGAGTCCAGCCTGGGCAACATGGCGAAACCCTGTCCCTACCAAAAAAATTACAAAAATTAGCCAGGCGTGGTGGTATGTGCCTGTAGTCCCAACTACTTGGGAGGCTGAGGTGGGAGAATATCTTGAGCCTGAGAGGTCAAGGCTGCAGTGAGCCAAGATTGCGCCAGTGCACTCCAGCCTGGGCAACAGAGCGAGACCCTGTCTCAAAAACAAAAAAAAAAAAAAGAAAGAAAGAAAGAAAAAGAAAAAGAAAAAAAGAAAGAAAAGAAAAAAGCAGCTGACAGCACCTGAAGTTCCCATGTCTGTGCTTCTTGCATGTGTTGCTTATTCTACCTGAAGTGTCTCTCACCAACCTGGACCCCCACTTCTTTCCAGCCAGCCTGCTTCTCCGTATCACTTTTTACTCAGCTTAGACCTCACTTTATCAAGGAAAACTTCTCTGGCACCCATCCTACCTGCCTCTCCTCAGCTCCCCAGTAACTTCCTGTGCATACCCTCTGGTAACCTGAGTCACACTCTACTGAAAATGTATACTTACTTCCCCTTCTTTGTCTATCGATTTGGAACTCCCTACAGTTTGGATTGTGACTTACCTGTATCTCGATTTCCCAGCACAGTACCTGGCGTGAAGGAAAAGGCAGTCAGTAAATAGTTATTAAATAAATGTTACAGTATTAGCATTTTTTTTCAGTTGTAGTAGTAGTAGTTGTAGTCAGACCCAAGAACAATGGATTGCTGGATTTGTATTTTTTATTTATTCGGAAACCTTTTTGAATTACTTTGGGACAACATGGATTAACCTATGGGACATTATGTTGAGTGAAATAAGCCAGGTACGGAAAGACAAATACTGCATGATCTCATTTATATGTAGAATCTATATTGAACTCCTATACAAATCTAAAGTAGAAATCTAAAGTTGAACTCCTGGAAGCAGAGGGTAGGCTGGTGGTTACCAGAGGCTGGGAGTGGGAGGGAGCAGAGAGTTGGTCAAAGATACAAGTTCCAGTTAGAGAGAAGGAATATGTTTTTGAGGTGTGTTGCACAGCATGGTGAATATGGTTAGTAATAATGTATATTTTAGAATTGCTAAGAGAGTAAATTTCCAATGTTCTCACCACAAAAATGATATATGAAGTTATTATTCCATAGTGTATACATATCTTAAAATATAACATTGTACACCTTAAAAAAAGAGAAAGAGTAGATGAATGAGTAACTATTGAGGGACTTAGTGAGGACAAACTGTGTCCTAGAACCGTGGATAAATGAGTAAGCTTTAGTCCAGATGAAAAGCAAGGTAACTAAAGGAGCAAAAATAAAAAGGAACTGAGAACCAATAGTAATCACAGAGTTCTCCGGATTTCTGTCCCTATCATTCCTGTTCTTGATTAATCTGAATATCAGTTTCCACAACAGAGTAAGGCCCTGGGACTTCTGTGTCACGTGGGAAGGAAAGTACATAGATTAATTTTAGTCACTGAGAACAGATCTACTGAAACATCCCCTGAAGGTAGTATGGATTTTATTACAAAGTGCCGAATAAACCTCCCAGAGCTTTTCTTGCCTTTGTGAGACTATGTTAGTTCAACAGATGAGAAAACAAAGTTTCAAAGAAGCAGAGAGCTCAGAGGTTGTTTCTGACCACAACTTCAGCAAACTTCTTTAAGCCCTATTCTGTGTCAGTCAAGGCCAGTTTGGAAAAGACCTGAAAACTGTAATGTTTTTAGTAACAAATGTCACACTTAGTCCCCATATTATAAGAACCATTATGACAAAACTTTATACATTGGGGATGTAATAAAAGCCACTCCTATTAAAATATAAACAAGATGTGGTGGTTAGCATGCTTTTCACAGTGTGACCATTGAAATGTACCAAGCAAATAAACCGGTGAGTTTGATGAGTGAGCATAAGGGGGCGTGAGGTTGATTAGAACCAGGCGAAGGCAGGTGGGGCACAACACAACATATGTACAGAAATAAAACATGTTTCAATAATAAAGTGTTGCCTGTGTGTGTGTGTGTGTGTGTGTGTGTGTGTTTATAGCAGCCCTGTATGTTAAATAATGACCATGACTCAAAACACTTTAGTTTTCTGTATTACCAAAAGTAAATTGAAAATATATAAGGTACTTCTAAATTATTCTTGACTACCCCTCTTTACACAAAGTGTTCCTTGTACCCTGCTAGACCCAGGGCTCTGTGACTGATAATTTCACCCATCAGCATTCCTAAATTAAGGTTAATGGCCAGCCCTGAATGCAGAGGGCCCCCACCTATGAGGAGAACAATTCCATGGCCTAAGCACTCATCAGAAATATCATGGCGTGTGATGCGTGTAAGAGAAGGCCCTCTGATGTAAGCACCAAGGCTGTTACCATGGAGACCACATGATTCAAGTCACTTCCTGATGCTAACGCACCTGATCTTCAATTCTTCACTAATTTCCACAGAACCTTGACCAGACTTGACTTTTTAAACTCTAATATGCCAGAATTTATTTTAAGAAAATGAGTGATCTATATACAATTTAGAACATGATGTAATTTTTCCATTATTTTCTTCTCAGCATTATGACAGGATTATTTTCCATTTAATTTCGAATGTAATTCTTTTAACTTAGATATTTCTGAGAAAGCACAGGCCTGCCTAATACATGAAAAATGGGTCACAGGTATTAGCTGGCAGCCACATTATCTGGGAAAAGGCAGGGACTGGAAGAAGAAACTGTTGTTTTAGGGGCATGCCAGGAGCACCTATATACATGTTCACTTGACAGCTCTTGCACCATTCCTTGACGAAGTGAGGCCACAGGACAGAGGAGCACATAAGAGCTATCTATAGATTAAACAGCTAAGTCATCTATGTTTCAGTGCTTTTTAAGGACAAGTTACCCTCTGGCTGGCAAACTATAGAAGGAAAGATAATTTAAGCTTTTCTTTCTTTTCAGAAGGAAGTAGGAAAAACTATATGAGATGTTGATTCTCAAATTTTCTAGCTGGCTGCAGTGCAGATTACTCTGAGGTCCATATAGTACATGTTTAGTTCTGAGATTAAAGATTTTATATTAGTCCATAAACTAAACTAAAAAATTAGAACTAAAAAGGGGGAACATTGATGGCCATAAAGGGAAAAGAGATATTTAAACCTATGAAAAAATAAAGAAGCAGTTTTATATCTTCACGTGCTCTAAACAGCCACCAAAAAATAAACAAATAAATAAAGACAGAACCTGGGCTATCTTTTCTCCTTTTCTGTTTACTCATGATTCTTTTTTTTTTTCAAGCTACTCCATTTCTGTGTACCAAAGTTGACTCATAATCATAAGGGAAATAATCGCGCTGTTCACCTGTATTACATGGCCATTGAACTATTTCAACTTAGACCTTTTGTCTGCCGTGTCAACAATTAACGATGTATTACTTGGACACTGGGCCTCACTCCCTGCACAGAATGCTTGGGCCAGAGACTGCTGTTTAAGGATACTTTGCCTGTGTTGATGTCTGCTCCCCACAGAATTGACCAGGTCATCTTAAAACTGCTCTGTGAACATGGAAAATGGAGATTCATTTTTCAGCATTTTTGTTTTCTTCCTCAATCCAACTGAATCACTGGGAAGTTTCTACCACAATTATATTTTAAATATGTACAAATTATGGCCTAGGCAGTCAAAGTACAGTTGAAAGTGCTTACTTTTTCTATATGTGTACGTCAGTATGTGTTTGTGCAGTGTTTGGGCGTGCAAACCAATTTAGGTTAAATCTGAGGTGATGTGAGCACAGAACTGTATAGGTGTTTTAGTTGGAAAAATAGTATGTGCTGCAAATTTAGAAAGCATATGTCACCAATGAGTTAAAATTTGTATGGAGATCTGAAAGATGATGTCAACTCTCTGTTCACTAACATCATTTTTGAGTGTAGTCCTTTTTAAATAATATCTTTCTAACTGTGTATTCTAAATAAGAATTAAAGCTTCTCTTCTTGTTGAGTGATTTTTTTTTATAATTCGACCTGGAGCCAGGTTTTTCTAACCAATGGGGGAAAATCTTGTTTCCTTTTTCTCCATTCCAGTGTTAGAACTGTTTATTAGCATGTTACTTCCTCATCACACTAATTGGCTGAGTATAGTGAACAGTCGGTGGAACCAGATGTTGTTTACACCCACTCTTCCTGGGTCTCTGTCCCTATTATCCTCACCTGGATCGCTTACAAAGCTAGGGCCCTTTGTCCTGTCAGCTATATGCTTCTGGTATAAGGAATCTTAATCAGTGACACCGAAAGGTTGAGAAACCACAAAAGAAAGAAAGGAATAATCAGGAAGTGACTATATTAAGTAAAGCAGTGAAGCCATGTAAATCTAAAATTAAAGGAGTCAACCTCACAGTACTGAAGGTGGCAAATTACATCCTAATTTTAAATGTGAAATCGTTGCTAATTCACTTGCTACCATCTCAACACTATCAGTGCCTAGAGTTGAGCACTGAGAAAACCCAAAAATTTGTCTTTATTTTGAAGCAAGTTCTTTTTGGTGCTTCTCTTAATTTTTTCCTAAGCTGTCCAGTAAGTATTCTCTCTTCTGCCCACCCACTGAAAATTAATTTTATGAAATAGTAGTACAAATTTTCAATATTTCTTGAAATCAGCTTGTCTTGGGGAGTTAGGAGCACACCACCCCAGAGTAGTCAGTTTCTTTTATTGGCTGCTGTTCTGAGGTACATTCTGTGGACCAGCTGCAGAACAAGTTAATTGTCACTGTGGGGATTGAACTAATTATACTATCTTTGAAAGCCTCCTGTGTGTCAGACTCTTAACATAAATTTTCTTTAATCCCTAAAACATCTCTATGAGATATTAAAATTTTTACTTTCAGATGAGAAACCTAAATCTCAGAGTTTAAGTAACTTGCCCAAAGTTAGATTATAACGGGAAAAACTAGAGTTGGTGCCTTTGGTGTATCTGAACTCTGATCACTACCCCTTACACTTTTAGAAAGCAAGCTCTATGTTACCAGCACCATCTTGTATACAAGTGAAGTGGCAAACCAAGTTTTTCTATAGCAGTGGTTCTGAAACCTCGTGCAAAATAAACACCTTGGAACATAGTAAAATTGCAGGTTCCTTGACATACTCGCAGAGATCTCAGGAATCTGAGGTTTTAACAAGTGCAAGGTAATTCTGAAGCAGATTTCTATTTTGAGAATCACTTTCTAAAGATATTAATAAAATTATTTCTATTATCTATACATTCATCCATTGTGTGTGTGTGTATATCTAGAAGTTTCCATAATAATTTTCACTTGAAGGAAAAAGAAATTGACTTTTACTACACAATGATTATGTTTTTGTTGGTTTTATGACAACCCCTTTGCCATTGATAAGATTCCTTCTGTGTCCACTTTCTTCCTCCCAAGAAAGCTGAAGGGTTAGTTTTGCTTTCTTCAGATGAATTAGAGGTAATTGGTTTTGAGGTAATTGATTTTTTAGCAAGTAACGCTAAAGATGTTTTTATTTTCATGGGATCAGAATTTATTTGAGATTGATATCTATTAGTATTTTGAGGAACCTTTCTTTTGACACTTTTAGCCATAGACATGATATTAATTGGTAGACACAACTTATTTTAAGAGATGTTTGAGAGGTGGGCTATTCTGAAACCAGATATAAAAGCAGGCTACCTTGAGAATCTCTGTCTCTGAGCATTTGGAGGAAAAATAGGTGTAGCAACACTTTTTTGTTATGAGACAAATTTTTAATTTACAAAATTAGTTTTTCCATAAGCCAGTGCATTTTTCATGGAGAAGGGCTGTTGGTGACACTTACTAAAGTGCTGTAACATTTTGCTAATTTAAAAAAGGTCTGCTTCAGATCGATTGCGACCTTATCAATAGGATGATCTCATTCATCTCCTTTGGAGGCTCTTGTCACAGCGCACTGCAATAGCTCTGAGCTGCCTCTACTGTGATTGCAAAATCAACATTAAAGAGGGTTTCAGATCACTTTGTGGTAAAGTGAAGCATCTTTCTGATGTTTCTTAGTTATTGGTTTTTAAAAAGTAATCTTTCTTAGTTTTTTTGTTTTTAAAAAATCTCAAACTTATGCTACTCATGTTAGACACTCTAATTTTTTTTTGTTAAGACTAAGAACTATTTAGGTGAGAGAAAGAACTATTTTGTGATGTGTGTTGAATTTATGGTCCTTTGGCCTAGTACTTACTCCTAGTTAATGTTAATTTACTTATAAAAATTATTCTATTATTTCTTGCAATCTTTTAAAAAATCAAGAAATAAAAGATGTCATCCTTTCTAGTTTACTAGCTTTTAGCATTTTATTTTTCTAAGAAATTGTTTTATAATTAAAACTGATCATTTCCTTTCCTTGAAGTTGGGTAAAACTTAAGACAGTCAATTTTCAAAGTGCTTTACATATTCCATACTTAACATCTACGGGGTGTCAGTAAATTAACAAGATTGAATTTCCTGGGTGGCTTTGGAAGTAAATCTCTGGCTTTATGAGCATGTTTAATATCAAAATAGAAATTGTGCAACCTATAGTTCTTAAGCCTCATTTTATAGATAGGAATTTCCTATAACCTTCTTCCATTTATTTTCTGCTTTTTATATTTATTAATTTTGTTCTAACTTTTCTAATATTAATTTATCTCAATTGTCCTTCATTTATAGTCATCTGTGATCAAAACCACTTTCTTTCCATCTGCTGTCTTTTCATTCATCTCTCCTTTTAAAATCTGTTTCCTCTCCTGTAGACTCATGAATATGCCATGGTATGTCAACTTCTTGGACTAATTAGGAGGGTTTTTAAAAAGAATTCTCTACTTTGGAGATTGTCATTCCTCCTGTGTACCAGTCTGAACAATTAAAATCAGCTGTCTTTGCCTACTAATGATTTCTTAAAGGAGAGTGTTTCCTTTTGAGGTCCCTTGCACTCTGTAACAGTGCTCCTTCCATGGCCTACAGGCCCACTGACTGTGGTTCACTGCATGATTCAGCCTGCTTTCTGAACTGCTCTTTCCTAATGAGATATCACTGGTCTTTTAAAGTCATTGCTATTTTAAATTATTTTTGTGTGATTCAAATAGGTAAATGTCAGCAAAAGTATTTATTTAAATGGCCCCATTTTGGTAATGTACATAATACTTGATGGTTATTTTATATCCATTTTATTTTGTGCATAACTTTTCTCATACTTTCTTTCTTCTCACTTGGAATTAGTATATTAAATAAAATGTTCTTTTAAGAGGAATATTTATTCAGAACTCAGTTTCTATGCTTTTAATATTCAAAACTATCAAAAATATTTGCAAGCATTTTATTCATATTTTAGAGATATGTCAGCCAATAACAAGTTATAAAGAAATGTGATTCAACACAGTGAGAATTTATTGAGTACCTACTAATCATAAACTTATCTAGGTCTTACGAGAAATACAAAACAATTTAGAGTTTAGTCATTAGTGACACAGTAAGATATATGATTAAGTATCAAAATAATTGGTGGATTCAATCAATGATGTATGATTTTAGAGGAAAGAGAAATTAACATGAATTAATTACTTTGCAGGGTTTGATTGAAGAGCTGGCATTTGCACTTGTTCTTGAAAGATGGATATAATTTCAATGTACTCGCTATACCAAAGACTTATTGATTATATTTAGAAGGTAAAAAGGAAGGAGTCAAAGATGATCTTACGATTTCATGCAGGGATTACCTAGAGAGTGAGACATCATTAGTGAAGAAAGATGTCATGGGAACTGGCTTGCAAGAGAAAGTGAAGACTTTGCTTTTGGACATTTGAAGTGTGCAGTCTAGTAAGAAGGCAGGTATACAAGAGAACAAATGAGATACCAAAGCTAGAAAGGGAAGCAGTATTGTATGATAGAGAGCAGCACATAACTGGAGTTTTGGAGACCTGTGTTCTAGTTCCTTTCCTTACACCAACTAGATGGGTAAATTTAGTCAAGCAACTTCATGGATTCCATCTGCCTTTTTTTTTTTTTTTTTTTGAGACAGAGTCTCGCTCTGTCGCCCAGGCTGGAGTGCAGTGGCGAGATCTCGGCTCACTGCAAGCTCCACTTCCTGGGTTCACGCCATTCTCCTGCCTCAGCCTCCCGAGTAGCTGGGACTAAGGCGCCCGCCAGCACGCCCGGCTAATTTCTTTTGTATTTTTAGTAGAGACGGGGTTTCACCGTGTTAGCCAGGATGGTCTCGATCTCCTGACCTCGTGATCCGCCCACCTTGGCCTCCCAAAGTGCTGGGATTACAGGCGTGAGCCACAGCGCCTGGCCTACATCTGCCTTTTTTTTAAAAGTATGAAACAAGAGTCTTGAAAAGACACATGCACACGTATGTTTATTGTGGCATTATTCACAACAGCAAAGACTTGGAACCAACCCAAATGTCCAACAATGATAGACTGGATTAAGAAAATGTGGCACATGTACACCATGGACTACTATGCAGCCATAAAAAACGATGAGTTCATGTCCTTTGTAGGGACATGGATGAAACTGGAAACCATCATTCTCAGTAAACTATCGCAAGAACAAAAAACCAAACACCGCATATTCTCACTCATAGGTGGGAATTGAACAATGAGATCACATGGACACAGGAAGGGGAATATCACACTCTGGGGACTGTGGTGGGGAGGGGGGAGGGGGGAGGGGTAGCATTGGGAGATATATCTAATGCTAGATGACGAGTTAGTGGGTGCAGTGCACCAGCATGGCACATGTATACATATGTAACTAACCTGCACAGTGTGCACATGTACCCTAAAACTTAAAGTATAATAAAAAATTTAAAAAAAAAATTCCTTGTACCTTTAACATACTGGAAATAAACATTTCAGAGTTCTCCACTCAAAAGCAATAGCTGAATCTACAAAAGTACATCTGACCTGTGAGAGGGGAGGAATATTTGGTGGGAGTAATGGAGGAGGACTGAGCCTTGAGGAATACTGTAGTTTTAAATGTAAATTATATAGATATAGATTTCCCCCTAGTTATTTGGATTGAATATTTATATATTATGCATCAGGAAAGTCAAATTAACTTATTACCTATTCTAAGAAAAGCTGGACTTCCTTAGTCCAAACTATATTCATGTACACTGTATAGTTTAATCTGAATGTGTGACTATTTCAACATGCCATTTATGCCATTTGAATAGTTCAGCTAGCCTTGCTTCAATCTCTGATTACTTACTCCAGGTCTACATTTTGGAACCATGCCAATATTTGAAATGGAACCACTGAAAACGTCATTTGGTTATCTGAGCTTTTTGATGGTATATAAAAATAAGACAATCACATTTGTGCGTTCAAAATGTAACATACATCAGAGAACCTGTAATTCAAACAGTTCCACGAAGACCTAACAATACTTTCTTTAACATTTGACCCTTTAATAAGAAACAATTATGTTAAAATACTCATCATTTCTAACCAACTCTGTGACTGAAGTCTGCAAATAACAAGTAAACTTTATCCCTAAAGATGATACTGAAATAGTTTCAGTTATAGTGGAGGCAGATGTAGAAAATTGCCAGCACCTAATACATCCACTTTAATTTCAAGACTATTAGCGATACAAAAAAATTCAATTTCTATTCTGTCAAGGGAAATAAACCATAGAAAGATCATTACAGAAGAATACAAAGAGTAAATGTAAAAATATTTGAAAGAGAGGAGCCATCAGTTATTTATTTTATGTTTTTGCACATAAATTGGCATATATGTGCCTACTTGCACAGTTGACTAAAGGAGTTCTTTTTAATGCTTGTGTTTTCCTATTGTCGATGTTCTGCAAGTGTTAAAATAGTCAAAATTTTCAGAAATTAATTGAGCTTATATATGGCAAGAAATATTCAGATTATCATTTATTCTTATGAGAATTTACTGTTTTGGGACAGCTTTCTTTTAGACAGTTGTGAGAAAAAGCTTTGAAAAGCCAATTAGAGTTTTGCTTTTTTAAAACTGGTTTTGTACAAGTAAAGGTTGTTTGCACCCATCTCACAGGTGCTGTGCAGAGAATTTTTGTTGCTACTGTTGATCTATGAAAATGTATTTGATGCAATAAACTGCCATTTTTAGCACAATTATGTACTAAATGCTTTAATACACTATTTAATCCTCACAACAACTTGTTTTCATTCTTGGAGAGAGAACTTGAGACAGAGAGCTGACATCATTGCCTGGGATTACCTAGGCTATTAGATGGCAAAGCCAGAGTTAGATCCATTTGCTTAGCTCTCTCATATACTGCCCTTGATTTCTTGGCCATCTGCTCAGGGCACCATGCTCAGTGCCAGGTACATCAAGATAAAAAAGACTTTCTCCCTCACCTCATGGCATTCAGTCTAGCAGGGTAGGTGCATTGCAGCACCAGGCCCACTAGGCCCTGCCAGAGTATGTGCTTCCCCCAGTTATCAAGTGCCATCAGCTAAGCACCTGTTCTGCCAGAATGCACTGGCAGCTTTTTATCTGAATGCCAATGTGACGGTTGCTGAAAGTAAGCTCTACACATAAATAAAACGTTTTAATTGTTGTGACACTAAATTACTAAATTACAAGTACTTTTCAAGTCTTCTGATATTCTCTCAGCAGAAAATAGGGAAGAAATATTGCAAGACCAAAATTAAGCAGACATATTACCCATATGCATTGAAAATGTGTTTATGCCATGTGCATCAGAACTCTCAGGCACATCGAACCCTGAGACTGAGCCAGTAATGAGACTTACATTTTTCCAGCACCCTGTGACCTCCTGCCTAGCCAGTCCATTATGACAATGGCAGCAGCAACTGTGCTCAGCTCACCACATGATGACAGCCTTTCTAGTGTGTGCCTGCCATTTATTAGGACATTAGTGGCAGGCCATCGTCCAGATGCCCAGCCATGACTATCACACAAAGAAAACATTAGCTTTCTTGGATGTTGCTATTATAATTTGAAAATTAGTTTTGCCTTCATGGCTGCATCACATTTGGAATCTCTCTGTGATGTTGTTATTAGTTCGTGCTCATGGTGTTCATGATAACTGTCACACATTAATCACGTCCATCATGTGATTCTTAATTTGCTCTATTATGACAAATGGATTTAGACACAAACTTGCAATTACCTATTTTGAGGTTAATAGCAGATTTGAGATTGTAAATTGGTTCCCAAATATTCAATTTAGGGAAATTATTTCTCACCCAGCTCTAAAACATGTTCTAAGTGAGCAAATTGTATTTTTTACTATCACTGCAAAATTGTGCCAGATGAGACCATATGAGACATCTGAGTGTAGTACTATACCCAAAAGTTTCTAACGGAGTGGCATATTTGTACATTCTGTGGGGCGTTCTGCTTTTTGCCATTACCTCATTTATCTACCCCATATTTATATGTATCTCAAATTATTCCAAAACATTTTATTTTACAACGCTGTCTTTATGGGGAATATTATATAATGATTATTCTATATTCAGAATATTCGCAGTGTTAATAACTTCCAATTAAACTTTTTTAGTCTAATGGCAAGAAGATATTTGTAAAGATTACTATATATTTTTATTTTCTCTGAGATCCCTTTGTTAAATAGGGATCAAATATTGTATATTTAAAATAATTGTATATCTAAAGTGATCCTGGAAATTTGCTTTCTAAATGAGCAGAGAGGTCTCCTATAGGGTCCTCTCTGGTTGCAGGGACTTCTGTCTTTTTCTTGGAGGGTTTGCATAGGCTAATGTTCCCCTTCTTCAACAACCCTCCCCCTTTCATGTGAATTGCTGTACATTTCCAGGAAATCGTACACTTTCATCTATTCAGAAAAACTTTCTTTTCTGACAAATCTTAGTAACAGGAAATTAAAGGCATATGGGACAGCAGTCATCAAAGTGACTGCAGAAAGCTATGTGAGATGGAAATATGGAAATTGGAGGTGGGGGACATTCACAAATCATCTGGTTTAGAAGTCGTGTAGAACGTAAACTAATAGTCGAACTCAGGAACCAAGCAGCTTGGATTTCGCTCCTGTTTCAGCTACTTCCTGTTGGACAGTGGGCAATTCACTTAACCTATATCAATTTCCTCATCAGTAAAATGGGAGTATCTATTTCTTGGAGTTGTTGTGAGGATTAAATGAATAATTTTGTAAAGCTCCTAGCATATCATTAGGTGCTTAGTAAATGTTAGCTGCTCTTATCTAGTCTGTGCTTCTATCCAAAAGGAAATTCTTTTCACATGGTTCTAAAAGGGTGATCATTCAGCCTGTACTTAAAACTTTCCCTGTGAAGAGCCATTTGCTCCTCTCCCAGGTATTTTTCCCCTCATTTTTGGATAGTCCTAATAATGAGAATGGAAGTCTTCCTTCTTGTGATTTCTGTGCTTTGGGTCCAGCCCTGCTCATTAAAACATGTAGAATGTGTTGTCTGTAAAAAGATTTTTCAAATATTTGAAATATCTTGTCTATCTACTCTTCCAGATCTTTTCTTCTCAAGGGTAATTACCCAGGTCCCTTAACTTTCGTATATAACATTCTTTGCAGGCCCCTTACCTCCCTACTTGCCTTAAATTGGTCATTAATGTCCCTATTAAGATATGGTACCTAGAATAAAACCAAATATTATCTGACCAATGTAACATGTTACTTCTCTTGTTGTATATATAAGTAAAATCATGGTCTAAGATTTCTTTCTTTCTTTCTTTTTTTTGTGAAGTGCATTGACAGATGTGGTGTGGAAACCACTGTGCTCTTAGCTACTTGCCATTCACCTAAAATCCTTAAGATCTTTTCACACTAACTGTGAAAATGTCCTAAGCCATTTTTGGTACTATTGATCTTTGACCCCAAGTGCAAGACTTCATATAGTTACTAGGAATCTCCTTGTTGATATAGTGATGAGAAAAAGATAAAGGTTGAGAGAAGTTTTAGAAAGGCTTCATTAGTTTTTTTGAAGTGCCTAGCTTAGTGTTACACACAGAGCGAATGCTCTGTCTTTATTGACTATTAAATTTTCAAATAATTAACACTCATCGAGCACTTGCTATGTACCAAGAGCTGTCTTAAGCACTTTATAGGCAGGATCTGCTTCTTAGTGGCATTTTATAGCATGAAATTTATACTGTAAAGAGAGGTCCTATAACTTTCTCAATCTCACATAACTAGTTAATAATGGAAAGGAAGGCAGGAATTAAATCATGTATGCCTTGAAGGCCAAGGAAGAAATTTGGGTTTAATTCATAAGCCATTGATATGACATTGAAGGGTTCCCTGGGGAGTGGCACAGCCAGGTTTATGGATTTGAAAAGACGGCTCTGGTTACTCTCTGGAGAGGAGATTGGAGAATAGCCAGAGTGCAAAGAGGCCACCACAAGGCTATTAAAAAGTATAAGCAAGAGATGGTTAGGCCCGGGAGAAGAACAGCAGAGAAGTACATGGTTCGAGGTCTGTTACAGAGTTTGAATGTTCAGGATTTGGTGATGGAATGAATGTGTGGGCAAGGAAAGGAAGGAGTCCAGGGTGACTCCCAGGTGTGCAATTTCAGTCACACGATGCTGAATTATTATAGTCACAATTATTATTAAAAATACAAATTTGATAAGAATTAATTACATGGTTATGATAGGTAAATACTCAGAAAAAAGTGAGTGACTAAATGTATAGATTATATATGTTAAAGTTAAAATAAGAGACTACTTTCAAACGGTTTATTTCTCTATTACCTCTCATTCTTAGGGAAAATTATATATGATAATATCCTTATGAGAAAGTGGAGCCTATTTTTTTTTTAACCATAGTGCCTTGAGAGATGTTTCTCTCTAAAAGAAAATGCCTTTTTCCCATGAGGAAAGTTGGCGGGCAGCAAGTCCCATTTGTTCCTTTAGGTTTCTGAGGCTTTATAGTCTTCTCTGATATATTTCTATGAGATTAAATCATGGGTACATGTATCTAAACCCATCTTCTGTTCAGAGTATCTTTTAAATGTTTAGGTAGAAAAGGAATAGAGTGGAAGGAGGTAAAAGGGAATTTTTTTAAAAATAAGAGAGTCATAGAATTTTAGCTCTGTAAAGGAACCTTACAGATAATGTCTACTAAGCCACTCGTTTTAGAGTTGACCAGAGAAGTTATTCTTTATTCAGCCTGGAGCCCTAGATCCTCAGTCTAGGGTTCTTTCCACTGTTATGATTTTCCTGGAAGCTATCTACTAGAACCCTGCTCTTTAGAAAGGACCAGTAGATAAAGAAACAAAATTACAAGTTAAGGAAGAAGTAGCTTCCATCTAATTGGTAGAAATGATCAGAGCAGAAGAATATATTTTAGTGAGAACTTCTCATCTTAGGAATTAGTAGGTTTGGCAGGTAAGAAAAGGGGGAAAAGAGCTTACAGTGGATACTCCAATGATAATTAGCAACACATGGTCAAGGTCAGCCAAGATAATGAGCCAGTAAGCACCCACAAACCTAGGGGTCAAGGTGAGCCAAAGTTGCCAAGTGGCCTGGTGGGCATATTTTAGATACTCAGAAGAAACTCAGGCACCTCACAGCCCAGGCAAGGCCTGTGCCATGTTACCTGCCAGAGCTTAAAGCCCATAGGAAGGAAGAGGCATGAGACATTTCAACTCAGAAGCTAAAACTAAAGTCTTAATACACAAGAAGCTGAGACTTTGAAATCGTCTCCATTGCCCATAGCAATGCCGCGGTAAAGGCCATTGTACTTTACCTGTCAGGATCTGTCAGCCATCATTTTCTGATCAGCCCGTGAAAAAAGTCATGTTGGTGTGATCAGAAGCTGGAACTGGAGTTCATTGAGAGAAGTAGGTGAGAAAAATAATACATCTTTCACAATAGGGGAGCTAGATCAGTGCATCTTACAAGGGCTTTCTTTTTTAATTATTTAATTAACTTTTGAATAGGTAATACCTTTACATGGTTTGAATTGCAAAAAAATAAAAAGGTATATGAAAAAAAAATCACCCTCCAGATGTCACTGTGCACTACCCAGTACCCATTCCTGCTAATTGCTAAGCATGGTTCTTATGTATTATCCATTCATGGGTATTTTTCTCCATATGCAAGCCACACAAATATAATATTCTCATTTCTTTTTATTTTTTACAAAGTGGTACTATAATATATACACTATTCTGCATATTACTGTTTTCATTTGATAATTATGATTATTTTCTTAATACAGAGTCATCTCCAGCCCAAAAATTATGCAGGGGCTTCTGTCCCTGACAAAAGTTTCAAGATAAAAGATTGTGATTCAAGATTAAATGAGATTAGCTGGAAGCTGTGGCCCATGCCTGTAATCCCAACACTTTGGGAAGCCAAGGCCGGAGGATCACTTGAGGCCAGGAGTTGGAGGCCAGCCTGGTCAACAGTTTGAGACCTCATCTCTACAAAATAAGAATAATAATAATAATTGACAGGTGTGGTGGCACACACATGTAGTCCTAGTTACTCTGGTGGCTGAAACAGATCACTTGAGCCAAGGAGTTTGAAGCTGCAGAGAGCCATGATCATGTCACTGCACTTCAGCCTGGGCAACAGAGCAAGACTCTGTCACTTACATATATATATATATATATATAAAATGAGATTGATAAAAGTAATAATACTAGAACAACTTTGGGCATCGCGCTTAGAATGCCTTAATTTAATTACACTCATATGTCTGGGGTTGTAGCAGATGGGGTCTTAACCCTGTTACTAGCCAATCTAATAATACTGAGTGATTAAAGTAATTATTCCATTTCCTTATTTGCAAATAGGAAAGTGGTAGACTGGTCAGACTTTAAGGTAAATTCTAATTCTAAAACTGCTAATACTGTGTACTTTAAAATCTCTATTTCAATGCACTGGAATATGTCTGGCTGTTAGATTATGTTATAGGGGTACATGCTCTATAAAACTTCCTCCAAAAATAATTGTCTTAAAAGTGAGTTTTCAAATTGTGAAAATTCCAGATATTCAGCAAAACATGGAGAATAGTATACAAACATCAGTATACCTTAGCTTAAAAAATAAATGTTTACAAAGAAAATTGAAGTCCCTAATTACATTCCTGTCTCTGCTCTCCAAAAGTAACCAGCCTTCTGATTTTAGTATTATCATTCCCTGGCACATCTTGATACCTTTGCTTCATTCATATGCATCTGTAAACAATGTATATCATTCCTTTGCAGATTTTGAAATTTTATGTAAATTGTATGTGTACATTCTTCTGCATCTTGCTTTTTTTGTTTGTTTGTTTCTTGGCATTATGCTTTTGAGATTTATCCACATTGTTATATGTGGTCCTAATTATTTCACGTTTGCTCTTACATGTTATACCATTATATATAACAACCCCAACTTAATTTTCCATTCTCACATTGATGGGCATTTAGGTTATTTTCCACTTTTATATTACAGTGCTGCAATGAATATCCTTGTGTATCTTCTTGTGTCTAAGAATAAATATAGGAGTACATCTTCGACTTTACTAGATATTGCCAATTTGCTCTCCAAAGTAAGTTGTGCTAATTTATACTCTCACCATCAGGTATAACATTTCTCATTGCTCAATATCCTTGCCAATGATTGACGTTGCCAGACTTTTTAAAGTTTGCCAATCTGATTGCTGTGAAACTGAATCTCCTTAAGGTTTAAATTTATATTTACTTGATTTCTGATGAGGTAGAGCCTTTTTAGGTATGTGTATTGAATCTTCAAGTTTCCTCATATTTTAGATTGTCCATTCATATCTTTTTTTTAATTTAGAAGATTCAATTTTTTTCTATTGATTTGTAGTTATTCTTAGACAGTCTGGATGCTAATCTTTTGTCAGTTATATTTTTTACTGGTATGAATTCTCCAAATTCATGGCTTGACTTTTATTTTATTATGTTATCTCAATGAACAAATTTTTCATCTTAATGTAGTTGAAGTTATCTTTTGCTTTGTTCAGTTTCTTCTATTTTGCATTTTTAAGGCCTTCTTTATTCCAACTTTATAAAGATAATTTTCTCCTGAAAGTTTGAATTTGCTTTTTATATATAGATCTTTTATCTACTTGAATCCAATAGTCTTTTAAAAAATTGGATATACGTTTATTGAGTAGTCCATTCTTTTTTCAGTGTGATTTAATTGAATGAACAAAAAAGACATTCCAGAACATGTGGCAGTCTCATCAAAGTTAATAGGTTAACAAAATTATTTATCTATTTCAAGATGGTTGTCATTGCTCAAAATATTTCTAAAATTATCTTTTCAAAATTACATCCAATGTCTGCTGTTCCTTACTTAACAACTACCAACATTGGTAAACTTTTTCCTTTAAGGGCAGATTTGATTTTTTGAAAGATTCAAACTCCTTTAGAACATGCTTGCTGATGAAGCTGGAGAGTAATGTTTTGGTTTAATTTAAAATGAAATGTTAACTTTGAAATGTTAAGATGGCCTTTCTTGAATGAACATAAAGTGATTCTGAGAGCAGACACGCAGAAGAATTTCTCAAACTATTTTGAAATAAAATTGACCTTGATATAAATAAGGGCATAAAACCTCCATTACATTCATTTGGAAGTTTATTCTTGGTATATTTAAGTCAGGTCCTCATAACTTAGCAAGACAACCAGATGTGTAAATAGAAGAATGAATGAATGAAATAGTGATAAATGCAAAATAGACAAATGTATAAAGTATATGGAAATAAGGTATGTAGGGAGGATCTCACTGTTGAGAGGAGTCAAGGAAGGCTACATGGTGATGACATTTGAACTGAATCTGGGAGGATGAAAATGAATTATTCACATCAAGGGCATGGTATACAAAACGCACAGCATATGCAACAGCACAGAAGGACAAAGTTGACATCAGTGTACAAGGCACCTTCAAGATCAGGGGTTTATTTAGTGTGGCCAGAAGTGCTGCATTTGGCAGTCACAGATTGGTACCTCACCACCTAATGTAACTACCAAAGTCTTTTAAGCATGGAAGCAATGTGATCAGATTTGTATTTTTGATCAGAATCATCCTGGCAGTAGTGGGTTGGACAAACTTTCTCTGAAGGGCCAGGTAGTAAATATTTCAGGTTTTATGGACCGGTACAGTCTCTTTCACCACTGAAGCACAAAAGCAGTCATTGATAATACATAAAGGAGTGGACAGATGCTTTATATACCAAAAGCAGCAGGCCAGATTTGACCCTGCACCATCATTATTTGACCAGTGGAGTAGAGGATAGCTTGGAGTGAAGATGCGTTGAAGAAGGGAAGATTAACTACAATGATTGCAGTAGATTGGGTGAAAAAAAAAAAAAGATGAGGTTCTAAACAAAGACTATGAAAGTTGGGATAGAGAGAAAGGAATGAATGAGAAAAATGTTGCAAAAGAAATTTGGCAACACTGCTCTGGAATGTGTGGGGCTAGTGGTAAGGGAAAGGGAAGACCGAAGTTAACCAAAAGGTGGTTGGGGATGGCTTCAACTAAGGTGGTAAACCTAGGAGTAGATGAATGGTGTTTTCTGTTTGTGGGGGAAGATGGTGTGAGGGAAGGAGGCTTAGTGAGGGAGCTAAGAAAACAGGATGTATTTCAGTTTTGGCATAATGAATGGAAAGGGCTCACAGGGAGATTTGATTTATTGCACTTATGTCTCTAAAGCTTAGGAGAGTCTGGGACTCAAAGTGTAGAGTTGATTGAAGTCTGCAGGATACAGGAAGTGTTGTGTAGTGGGAGTCAAGCAATGGCAGAGCCTGGGCTCACCTACATTTACGTGATACCAAGGCAAAGAAGAGCCAGCAAGAGCAAGCAAATACCCAGAGAGGCAGGGCAAGGAGCATTCCAGAAAGGAGGGATGAACAACTATGCCAGCTGCTACCAAAAGATCAATTCAGTGAAACGAGGACTTGAAAAGTGTCCATTGTATTTGGAAAAGGAAATACATTGGTGACTTTTGTCAGAGCAGTCAGCATGATGAAGCAGTTGCCAAAATACTTAGAGAAGCAAGTGGAAGGTGAGGAAATGGGGAAAGAATTCCACTTAGGTAAAGTATGGTTGAAGAAATCAGGTAGGTTTTTTTTTTTTTTTTCTTTTCAAGAAGGGAGACAATTGTGCATGTTTGTACACAGAGAATGGGAGATCGTTAAAATAAGAGATACTAGGGAGAGGCATTGTCAATGGGACAAAATCCCAGAGTAGTAGTCATGAGTGCACTGGAAGCACAGGTGAAGAGGTTGGCTGCATATAAGGGGAAGATGGGTAAAGGGATTGAGTTAAGTGGAAAAAGCTCCAGCCAAATGTCCTGGTTCTCTCCCTTGGAAGTCATTCAAAGCTAATGTAGTGGGCAAATCTTCATGGTTCGAGTGAGCCATTTGTGATTAGATAGTGAGGAAGAGATAGGTGTGTCATCAGTAGTTATTTGTTGGTAAGAATTTGCAGATCAAGTTCAGTGATTGCTGAGAAGGCCCATTTAATTGCAGCAGAGGTTATACAAAGAGATGAGGAACACACACATTTGAAAAAATGGCTGTGGAACCTGCCATTGGGAAGCCTTGAAATGTCATGGTCTCTCCCCTCCACCTCTGCTCTGAACTTTCTAAGAGGACAAAGTTTTGTTTTTCCTTTAGAGCCTTGCACGAGCTAAGGAACCATGGTGGTGGGGAAGGACCAGTGCGGGCATGTTAGGCACTCTGAAGATGGTCATGGGGCTTCAGCAGATGTGCTGGTATTGCCTACATCCAGCTGTGTACGCCCTCAGCCCTGTGCTGAGAGGTAGAAGCTCTACATGGGAACATCTGTGCCCCTGGCCTCCCATGGTCAGGGACCAACATGGTACCTTTGAGTTGGTGGCAGACATTATCACATGCAGCTCAGCCCTTAGCCATTTGAGAGTGAACAGTCAGAATCTCCACAGGCCAAGTGCCAGTAGTTCAGTAATAGAACTTTCAGCCACGACAGTCACGGAAGGAAGCCTATGAATTCTGTCACCTTCTTTTCTAACAGCTGAAGTAATTTAGTTATATTCTGCCACATGAGCTCTATTGGAGGAAGGGGGATGCATAAGATGCTGAATTAGGTTCAAATTGAATTATTTAGTCCTCTTGATGCTGAAAGGTTCTTCTTATCTTTTGAAATGTGAGTGCTAACTTGAAGACAGTGAAGAGTTTCTCTTTCTATATCTCTAACGTGGGATCAGGATTATATCCGTCCTTAGTCACCAAGTCTTGTGTTAATGGAACTAAAACTCTCTGGGGAAGCATCCTAAACCTATTTAACGTTCCCAAGCACTAAAGTTTGCATTAGAACTTTTACATGAGCTAAGGTGTCTATAAAAATACATGCTTGCAGCCAGGTCCCTAGTGGCTTCACATCCGAGGAAACTGTGGAGCATCCGTCATTCTACCTGAGGGTTGGAATAACTCACTGTTGCAGATACTTCCATTATGTAACTCAGCCGAGGGTATTCTGCACTTGTCACAGCAGAGGTCAGCCATGATTCTGTAGAGTAGTGCAATGATTCAAGTGACTTTTAACTATTGTTGCCCAAGATGCAATGATAGAGAATCATGGAGCTTTTAAGATGAGTGGTTGATTTCCTTTTTACTCCATTAAATGCCATGGCTTTTCAATGTTGCATCATCATCTAGTTCTGTAACTTAACCCCTCAGCACCCTGGCACACACCTTGCTAACAAACCTGTAACTCTGAAATGTAATCACAGAAAAAAGTGTATCTGGGTTTTTTTTTTCACTTGATTTAGCCGTAATTTTGTTTGAGACATTGTTTAGAATCATATCTTAGGTGAAATATCCTGAATTACTAGTTAAGTTTTGCTGTTTGTGTGGCAGATGTTTAATAAAGCACTTTCTTCCCCCATAAATTAGATATTAGAAGCCAAAAAGCTGTGGTTCTCAGCCTAGGCTACCTATTTGAATTACATAGGAACCTCTTTAAAATACTGATGCCAGGCCCTCCCACAGATTAATTGCATTTGATTCTCTGGGGATGGGGTCAGGCCCCCAGTATTTCTTTCAAAGTTCTCCAGGTGATTCTAGTGTGTAGCCAGGTTTGAGAATGCCTGCCTTTTAAAATGCAGATCCAATCATGTGTATTAGTTTAAAACCTTTCCTCAACAGCCTAAGTCTTAGCCTCCTTACTAAGGAGCAAGGCATTTAAGGTCCTTCCTAGAACGGACCCATTACCCTCCCAGATAAGGTCATGCTACTCTCCTGTACACGCCCACCCTCCAACTACTTCATTTTTTCTAATAGGCAGTCCTACCTTCCATCTCCATATGTTAGCAAATACTTTGGAGAAGAGACCATATCCTTCCCCACTAAGGTATTTACATTTTTAAACATGCCCCTGAAGATCACCACCTTACTTAACAAGCCTTCCCTGATTCTTCCAGGCAACATTCACTCCTCTCTGTACCTTGCATGCTGACCACCTTGCATATACGCCATCTCACTGTTGTTGTTTGTCCATGTGTCCCCCTCCTCCAAAAAACTGAGTTTATGTGGTAGTTGGATTCATGCCTTACTTTTCTTTGTATTATTCACAGTGCCTAAGACATAGGAACTACATGAATGGATGAATGAATGAATGAATGAATGAGTGAATGAATGAATAAAATTTATTCTAAAAATGCATTATATGTAGCAGTAGGTAGGTTCTGGAGTCAGACTTCCTGGGTTCAAATGACAACTCTGCCACTTACTGGTTTTGTGACCTTGAACAAGTTATTTCATGTTTCTAGTGTCAATTTCATTATCTATTAAGTAGAAATAATACTGTTGCCTACTTCAGAGGCTTGTGAGACTGAAATGAGACGCTAGTCAGAGTGGCTAGTACAGTATTTAACACATTAAGCACTAAATGCTCACTGTTATTATTCTTATTACCCCTTAATTGATTTTCATCTGGATGGAACTGTAAGAATTATTTGTGACAGGAATAGAGCATGAAACAGGTGAAATATAGTCAATGAAATGTGCATTAGCCTGGTCTGGGTCGGCTGAGCCCTCCTGGTCTTCTCTTCCAGGGCCTTCATTGACTAATCTTGAGACAGGAGTACACAAGAAAGAGCTAGTAGACTTCGGAAGACAGAGAGAGGATTCTGTCTTTTGAAAGGATATGCTATAGCAAGAGAGTGAAATAATTCCGATTGTATAATATATGCACAGAATTATTCTATACAGTGATTGAAAATAGGAAATACTGGAGACAGGGTGATCCTCCGTACTCTGACATGAAATAATGAGAATCTACTGAGGGTAGAGACTGCCTCTGAATTCCCCACTATACAGCAGCCTGACATTAAAAGTTGGATACACACTAATACTTCATGGCTAGAGTCACCCACCCAGAGGCATTTGTTGAAAGCAGATCTGCATACTCCTCCCTGACCCGTGGCCCGAATCTGTGGAGGTTCTAGTAGTTAAAAGGAAAAGAAAGAAGATTGAGAAAGAGGACAGAGAGGAAATAAAGAGGTCACTTATTTACTCTTTCTCATGTTGCATGCCCCAGAAGCACGAGGATTGTCAAGTCTCAGATGTGCAAAATCATGACTGTGATAACGGAGAATTATATGAATTCAACCTGAAAATAATGGAGCTGTAAACATTATTACGACATTTTTACCTACATATTACTTGTAGGTAAAATGAAAAACGATACACTATGTCCAATAGCATAATACCTGGCACATCATATGTATTCAGTAACTATAAACTGTTGTTGATATTATAAGGATGTTAATGATCATTCATGACTCATTCAGCAAATCATCCCCTTCCAGAACATAGTCAGGAATGTTGGTTTGGACGATGCGCTAAAATTCACGCTAAATTCTATTTCGTCTGAATGGCAATAATATTCTATCTTGATATTCAACCTTAAGAGTTTTTGTATTTTAGAAAAGAAGTTTGTAAAGGTCCTAGAAATACAATATTATCAATAACTGGGTTTATATTCAATACATTTTAAAATAATTGTTTTCCTATTTAATTACTATAAATATTTCAAAACCTATGGAAGAGATAAGACCAAAGGATAAAGAAGGGCCACTATTATTCAGGTATAAAAGTGAAGCATCTGGCTGTTTTCTAGAAGATATGTTTATGGAAATATAACATATGGGCAACATATGGAGAAAATCGGGTTGGAAGCTCTCTGGAGAGTATACTAATATATCACCACTAAGCAGATGTAAATTGCAGTGCCTTAGTCACCTACTGACTTTCTCTCTTAGCAATTAAAGGAGCTTTTCAATAGCTGAAAGTGAAGTTATTTTTAAAGATAAAAATCATTTAGACACCTATTTACATACAATGTATTTATTTTTATCCTTAGTATTTAAAGTTCATGCTACTTCTTCTGACTACAGTTTGTGAAGACCGATGTCACTAAAAGACAGATAAATGACTAACAACCCCTTTCACCCTAGGTTCATAGAAACTAGTGACTTTGATGCCTAGAACCATGTTTTCCCACATAGTTTTTTCTCAGTATGAGCTACCCCGTTTTTTGATTACTGATAAGCAAGTTGATCTCAGCTTTTCTGTTTTCCCAAGATTTTTTTTTTTTTTCTTAAACAGCTTGGCTGTATCATTTTGAACAGTACTTCACTGGGTTCTTTAAAGCATTTCTAACACTCATCCGGCTTACGTTAATCCCATTTCAGGTCACCATAAAGCAGTTGTTTTCATGTCTAATCAGCAGGCTTGCATGATCCACAAGAAGCCTGTCGTCAAGTGCACGTCTTCAAGCTGGTAAATTTGCTGCATTCTGGGATTCTGTTGTTCGTGCTCCTCTCTCAGTGTTTACTGTTATTTAAAGTATTACTCACATGTGATGCTGATGAAATTGTGCAGATAATCAGATGTGGTCAGTTCAGGTCTCTAGCCATGTAGGAGAAGGTTGGAGATTCATCACTTTGATCTTGACCTTGTTGCTACAGTGAGTGCACACCCTGTCTGCCGACTCAAAGGTCATACTGGCCTTCTTGATTTGATTTTCTACTCTGTCAGTCAGTATGCCATTAGGCAGAGTGCTGCCAGTGACCCCTGTAATCTCAATATTGCCAGTGAGAGGTGTGTAGGATTCTGCCGATGGGGGCAAGTACGTGATCTCATGCTGTAATTCAATTCAACGTGTATTCACTGCACACCTACCATTTGCCCAGAAATACACAAGATGCCACAAGAGAGAAATAAAGGTACAGTTTCTACCTTCAAGGAGCTTACAGTATTATTGTATTATGATGAAAGTTCATCTCATGATTAGAATGGAGAGACAATAATTGCTATCGGAGGTCAGAGTAAGCTTATCAACATTTTGGCCACTGGATTTACTCTGCAGTAAGATCCGTAATCATGGCCTGTTTTTCTGTGTGTACGTTTTGAAAGCTCCCATGACAACCTACAACAGCAGCCCTTGAATGACTGCCTCACAGGCTTTTAATGATATTCAGAGCTGTTAAGTGGAGTTTCCCAGAGGACAAAAATCAGTCTAACACTGGCTTCTGAGTCCTTTATTCCACCCTCAGAGAATGCTCACACAATAGATTGAATAAGATCAGGCTGATTTGCATCCCTGCTTCACCCATTGGTGACTGAGCATCTCACCCTATTTATGCTCAGATGATTATTGGATGTTTCACATACGTTGTATAATATATTTTTGTCACTAATTCACATCCTTTTGTGTTTACAAATGAGAATATGGATTTTTTTTGTTTAGTAATATGACTTATTTATTACCCAGGTTTTATCTTGACTTTCTTTTTTAATTTAAAAAACATTTTTCAAGGCTGACATTAGCCATTGTGTTTTTTCCCATCCAATTTTTTTAAATCCATGGTTACTTTCAGTGATGAATTGTTTAATCTAATTTTTGTTCTTTTTTGAGTTTCTTTATACTACTAGTGAAACTCCTGCTAGACTGCTTAATATACTTTTAAAAAGTGTGAAAGACAAGTTTATGGTGGGTAAAGCTGTTCATCTTGTTTCTGTTGTAATTTATAATCCAGAGAGTTTACCATTGTAAATATTTTAAAAAGTCGTCTTGCCACCCAGCCTCATATTTACACATGGGATTTACTGGTCCAATGTTAGGTCAAAAGTCAATATGAAACAGGAATGGAGGCTCTGATGTCTTGTCCCTTGGAAATGTTTTCAGAAAATTCCACAAGCAGATCACTGTACTGTGAAAATAATGGGCTGCTTAGCACATCTCCAGTCTTCACCTACATAGGGGCCTTTGTGTAACACATCAGTCATTCTAATGTAGCATCATCAATAGTTTCAAATTCAAGAAAAGTAGGACAAAAGAATAGTTGTTAAATCTGCCAAGGTAGAAGGTGGTGCAAAGGGAGGAAGAATAATTAGCTAGAAGGTAAAAGAAAAGCAGCAAGCAGCAAATGTATGAGGATTCTCAGCCCCTGGGAATTTTTTTAAAAAAATAAATAGTAAATTAAGTAACTTACAAGCATTTTTGACCCCATTTAACAGTAAATTGAGTAATCTTGCCACCCAAAACAAATAAATGTAAACAGAGAATTGATACCTTGCCTTTTTCAGCTATTAAGAATTTGAAAAGATTTGAGTGTAAAACAGTTATATAAACTTTGAAGATACATGATGCCTTAATGAGAGATTATAAAATTATTGAATTTGAAAAATTAAGTTAATTTTCAAACTCATCTCATATTGCAATTGAATGCAAACTAAAAAGAAACTATCAATACCACTTTAGAAAAATGGATACCATACTCCTAGTAATAACACAAGGAAGTAAGATTTCTTCAAAGCAGATGGCATACTGCAAAGTGGCTGATTTGAACTACAGTATTATTAATATATGGGTGTTGATGATTTGACTGAGTGTTGTAAGTTTAAAAGAGAATTCCCAATTAAGTTTTTCTGTGTACTTGACCCTACAGCCCCACTCAGATTCTCCAGGATTTCTTGAGCTTGCAAACAGTTCTAATTGATTAGCAGGTGGCATGCAGTTTGCTGTCTTCCCCCACCCTTTCAGGTTGCTATGGTGATACAATCTTTGCTTCCCCTCCATTGCTTCCATGTTCCAACTGATCTATGGAATGAGATCTTGTGAACCTATTGGACAAGCTGGTGCTGGCATTTCTATTCAGACTTGTTACCTAACGCTTCTGTTTGGCTTAGTAATTGGAAAATGGCCCTTTATACCAACTTACGTGCTTACATCTTGCAAAATGGTCCAAGAAAAAATAATGATGTAATTCTGTTTATTACTACCTCTCTATTGTTGCTCCTAAAGTACAAGAATGTAAAATGTTTTGAAGGCAAACCTTGAAAGCACATTCGCCTTCTTTCTTAAAGATTCTTAACTATCACTGTGAAAAGTGTTCCTTTACCACTGACAACACTTTTTTTAAAAGACGTTAAACACAATATTTTGAGATAAGGTGTGCACACACACACACACACACACACACACACACATATATAAAGAGAGATGCCTCTTTTGTTTAAAGTTATTTTGAAAATCAAGAGCATTGTTTCATTTGTTTTCTTTGGTGTGTTTTTACAGAAAAGCTTAGGCATAGCAGTAACACTTAGGTACTTTTGCTGTATTCTCCTTCCAGTGTAAAAAGGACAGCAGTCACTTTCAAATCAATTCTTAAGAGTCCTTGATTCTTGAAGGCTACTATTCACACATAACAACCAGAATCTAATATAGGCAAACTTTGCATCTTCAGTAAGGAAATAGACATTTAATACATAAAATATGACTTCTTATTTAAACAATATCTTATGTGTGTAAAGTGCAAAAAAAAACAAAAGATACCATCTTGTTGATCTACAGACCATTCTTTTCTGTAGACTAACGGCAACGATAACCTTAGAACAACTCATTTCACAGACCACCTGACTTGAAGTCCACATTTTCAGAACACTGATTTTATTTCCAGTCAAAAGAATACTGTGTTTTAGGCCAGCGGTTGTCACCTACATGTTTAAAATGACATTATATTCTTTCCAAAGTACATTAAAGTATGTGATAAAGTTTGTGTCATTAGGGCAGTAGTTCAAAATGCATTACCATACTTTTACAGGAAATATAATACATAGTGAGAGATTCCAGCTCTTGTGACCTCCTGAAATGGCCTGTCTGAAATGCAGTCATAGCAATTGCTGGGATTCTCCCTCTCCACCAGCCCCCAATAAGGACTTAAGGAACTACTTTTCAGATCTGGTAACTAGAGCTAGTCTGCAAAATAAAGTGCCTAGTGAGAGAACGAGAAGAAAATGAAATTAAGAAAACTTTACAATAGGAAAGAAAGTAAAAAAGTAACCTTTAAAGTTGGGAGTGTACTTCTAGTTTTAAAAAGAAAAAACACCTTTGGTGACATTATAGTACTTCAAAGAAAGGTTCAAAGTTTGAATGAACTTTTCAATAATTTTACTTTTTGGGAAATAGTTTTAAAATATCAGAATATCATGTCTGCTTATTCTGTCATATTGACTATTTTGAAGCCAAGAAAAAGATCAGTTTTATTTATGTAAAATGGTCATTTATGCTATTGGATGACAATCAAAAATGATTTTTAACTAGAATTGTTCTCGAAGTTCACAGTGCAATATACGCAATTAAATATGCCATTTTTGAGATAGAATTTTGGTCAAACTTTACTTTTAGATTATTATTATCCACAATGAAAATAATTTCTTTCCCAAAGCCTAGATTTGTCATGGAAAGTAAAAAAGGTAAATAAAATTAGAGTCAATTATGAGAGAAGTATTTCAGATACTATAAAAAAATAGAGTTTTTCAGATCTCACAGTGTAGCACCTGTGATGTCAAAAGACAGGTAGGGCTTAAAGGCTCCTGAGTCCATGTTATATGGCAGTACAGTAATAATGCCTTATACTCAAAAGGAGCCACTATGGTCATCTCGCTGTAGGAATTCAGACGGCTTCTTTTATATAATTCATGTTTGAAGCTGATCATGTGGGATATGAGTTCACATCCTTTCCTTCCCTTCCCCAATCCCTTTCTATTTTTTTGTTTCAAAATTGTCAAATGAAAAGAAATGTAATGGTCAAAGTCAAAACAGTTAGGGAGATATATCCTAGAATAAATCACAGATTTTTTAAAAATTCCTAACACTACCTCACACTTTGCAAAAGGAGGAATGGCAAGCCAAGATGAAAACTCATAAGCAGAATCAAAGACAAATTGGTAAAAAGAAAGGAAATAGAATTGTATGCATTTCTGTGACTACATTTAAGTCTATTCAGGGAACAGGGTATTGTTTAAGTCTGTATACTTACCATAAATTCCTTGCATGTTTGAAATAATTGGGAAGACAAGAAAGGATTTAGATTTTCCATTTCTTTGCGTTCCAGCTACCTTGATGTAAAGAATACTTGAGAAGCCTATTAACTCATATTGTCTTAAGTCCAATGTAAGTGACTATTTATTGTTTGTAAGTCGTAAGTAAAAATTTGCCTACTGGACCAAAACAAAGATAAGTAAATAGAAAATATTTGTGATGCACATACCCAGACCGAATGTGTGGAGTAATCAGTGAGGAGGTGAATTTTGAGCAGATCTGTGAAACTGGATAGAATGGCAAATGCAGATGTCTCCCAAGTTCCATCTCATTCTTTACTTATAGATCCTAATTCTGTGCTGCAGTAATGGTAACTCAATGATATCAATCAACCATTTACAAGGCACTTTAGCATAGATTATAGCATATCCTCAGAATAAACCTGTAAATTCAGTACCGTTCCATACCTCAAATAAGAAACCTGGAACTTTTTTAAAGTGACATGGCCAAGCTTCCACTGCTGGACCTCAAACTTCCTTTCCTTACTGCTGCCTTCACCCATCTTCCTATACAATTCCATTTTGTCTTTCCAAACCACATATATCTCCTTTTTCCTCCTTCATAATAACCATGACCTTATATCCAATTCCTAAATTTCCTAGTTTATATCCAAAATCAACACTGAACGAGACATCTTATGTATTTCTTAGCTGGCTCGTTGGTTTTGGCAGTGATGGATTTTTTAAGCTTAGAAGTAATTTGGATTCTAAAATCTGTTTTAGAGATAGTCTATGGATTTTTTTCTCCTTCGCTATTCTTTCCAGTATCTCTTTAAACATATTTTAACAGGTAATAACTCTTATTTAGAAATAAATCATGTTCATTTTGAATTTTTTAAGAATGTCTTTGATTCTTGAAATTTTTTTACCGTATGCTAAAGAAGAAGAAAGACTGTTTAGTTCAGTGATTTTACATACAATTGTGCTTTTAAAACAAATGACATTTGTTTTATTATATCTGTTTGGGCTAGAAAGTTCAGTGGACAATGGTCAGCACTTTATTTCAAACTATTTAATCAAATTGCCCAAATAGATTGAGTAGTAAAGAGCACTTTCCTCTTCTTTACAGTAATTCTACCTGCTGCTAGCCACATGGAGGTCATTAAAATATCCAACCTCATTCTATTCCTAGAAAATTTTAAACACCAACATATTCTTTAAATGTAGTCTTTTCCTAAAAATCTAGTATTAATTAAGAGTAGTACTAAGAAGATAAATTATACCAATGAGAACATTCTATGTCTCATAAAATTATAAAATAAACTTTCTATTCACGTGAACATTTCATTCAGTGAAATTTATTGATGCCTATGCAATGCCAGGTAATGTGCAAAGTACTAAATGAGACATTAAAATGAGCTAGACAAAAATCCTTCTTCTAAGAAGGAAAGTCTAGACCAGTATCTTTCCAAGGGTATGCCTCTGTCTACCAACATCCAAATCGTCTGCAGAACTTGTTCAAAATGCAGATTCATGAGCCCCACTCCAGATCTACTGAATTATAATCTGCAAGTGGGATTCAGGAATCTGTACTTTTAATAAGCCATCTTATTATATAAACCAGTGATTAATAAGCTAGTGATTCTGAGGCTTATTAATTGGAAAGGCACCTGTATGTCAAGAAGACAGACATGAAAAGATATAGAAGTATAATACCGAGTGGTAGTTATGTTAATAGAAATGGCATTGATAAATACTTGAATTTATGTTTCTAATGAATATAAAATGTGAATATGTGACCTAACATATGGAATGAGCACCTGGATAAATATTTACCTATATTTCTATGCCTTAGGTGTCTTTAACTTTTAACAGAAATTAAACATATTCTCAGAGACTCTGTTTTGAACTAGATATGTCAGAATGAGGTCATGTTTGCAAAAGTTAGGAATAAATCTGCTATGCAATAAAGTAGAAAGATACCTGTATAAATCACTCAATTAAAAAAAAAAATTCTCAGCCTCATGCCTGTAATCCCAGCACTTTGGGAGGAGGCTGAGGTGGGCAAATAGCTTGAGTCCAGGAGTTCAAGACCAGCCTGGGCAACATGGGAAAACTCCGTCTCTATAAAAATACAAAAAAATTAGCCAGGCGTGGTGACACACACCTGTAGTTCCAGCTACTTGGGAGGCTGAGGTGGGAGGATCACCTGAGCTTGGGAAGTCAAGGCTGCAGTGAGCCGAGATTGCACCACTGCACTCCAGCCTGGGCAATGACAGTGAGACCCTGTCTCAAAAAAAAAAAAAAAAAAAAAAAAAATTCTCTTTAACACGAACAGCAATAAAAATACTGAAGAGGTTTTGACTTCTTACATGTTTCCTAGCAAAAGCAACATCAAGTCAATCTACTTGAGGCCAACAGTACATACAAACTGGTCGGTTCAGATGTGCAACTGGCAGCATCTCAGAAATGTCCATCACTTGGGTTTTATTGTTCTGCTCAATTCAACCGACTGCTCAGCACAACCGAAAGTGATAGTTCACACTGGTCATAAAGGCTGTATACATAGCCCCAGGGAAAAAATGTCTTCATTTACTTTTTATCCAGTACTTCAAAATGGTAAATAGAACTAACTTCCAAAAGATGCTGAACAATCAATAGAAAATGTCAAAGTAGGAAATATTGACAAACTAGTATAAATAAAACTTTTCAAAAAATTGATGTAGCTTTCCAGTATTTATTTAAAAAGTACTAATTCCAGTAAGTCAGTCACCTTCATAAATATGCATGCATAATAGTTTGTCCTGTAGGTCATAATTACATATAAATAGGTAACACAACAAAATGAAATATAAAAGAACTTCAGGAACCTGCTAGATCCTCTATTCATTTCACTTCTTTTCTTTTGTGTTCTTCCGTTTAATAAATGCTTACTAAGTGATGTTGCCAGGCACTGGCATGGGCACTGGGGCTGCCACGTAAAATGAGCACACATAATCATTCCTTCCACTTGGGGTTTATGTACTAGTTGGAGAGGCAGTTCATGAAAACTTGAACAAATCAAGTAATAAAATAGTGCTTCAGGGAATTTACAAGACTTTGTGACAGAAAAGAACAGGCTAGGGGCCTAACTTTACATAGGATTGTCAGAGAAGGCTTTTCTTGAGGGAAATAGTCAAAGTACAGGCCTGAAGATGAGAAGGAGTTGGCCACAAGAAGAGCTGGGTAAAGAAACTGAGAGAACAGTGGCCACAAAGGCCTGTCAGAGGGGAGAGAGTTTGGTGAGTCGAAGGAAATGATGGAAGATGAACACAGCCCCAGAAACAGGGGGAATGGACAAGAAGTTGGATTGGTGGACTGGGACATAACTCATATAGGCCGTGGTAATGTGCTTGGCTTCTATTCTAAATGCAACAGGAAGCCGTTGAAGGGTGTTGTACAGAGAAATAAGATCAGAATTACTGTTTGAAAAATTTACTTTGGCTGCTGTGTACAGAATGGTTGGGGATAGGAAAAAGACCAGGTAGGGGACTGTTGCTATGGCCTGAGGAAGGGTGACAGTGGCCATGGAGATGGACAAAAGTGAATGGATTCATGGTTCATTAGATTTTCTTCTGGAATTTACTTGAAGTTGCTAGGAGCATCATTTTCACGAAGACTATATCCAGACTTTATGGGTGTAGAAGTGTAGGGAAATAGGGTATAAAAATTTTGCAATTGCTAGCTCCCATCTCTTCTCCCGTCCTAGACTCTGTCCTTTTTGGAGTGGTCATCACAGAACCATTTGCCTTTGTATATACAGATGGGGGAAGAGATGGAACAGGTGATGCTCCTACAGGCTTTCTCCCTTTGATTCCTCCCACAGAGATCTAACACATTATGGGGTCCTCTGGATACATCAGCAAATATTTCTTGGAATCATTGTTTCATAGGTATCTGACTCCAACTCCAATTTTTGCCTTTTACACCAAATTAATATTGTCAGTAAATCAGCATTTTAGATTTAGAGTAAACCTGAAGCTTTTAGAAACTCTCAATACCAGAATAAATTACATATATTATGTGTGTGCTTAAGTATTTTTATTTTACTATTGCACGCACATATATCCTATCCTGGCTAAACACTGTTTTTATAAAAATTTACTATGTGTTCCCACTAAGTAGTAGTAAAGGTAATTTTAGAGCATTTAGGTTAATTTATCAGATTTAATAATGCCAAACAAATGTGGCTTTTTTAAGTAATGAGACCAGAGTAGGAAAGAAGCATCAGGACAAATCTGAAACCACAGAATAATTAGATTTAGGCTTTCAAAAGCACTTGGCTCCATATCCTCCATCCCACCCACAAGGAAATAAAAGGACAAGGCATTTAAAAATGAATTATTCTCTGAAGACTTTCCCTATTGTGTCTGTTTAGTCTTCACAGTTTTCAATATTGACAGTGAGTTTCTTTTCACCACGAATATGGCAAGTTCCTTTGAGATAAAGAGAGATTTCACCTTTCATTGCCTTGTGTTATTTCCCCTCTACTGAACTATGTAAAGAAAGGTAAATGGTAAAATGGCAGTGCATGAAATGGAGAGCTTTGGACTATTCACTCCTGCACAAGAAGATTGTTTTCTTTTTTATGGTGTCAGTTTATATTTGGAAAAAAAAATCTGCTTTAGCAAAGAATTCTTTTTCCAGAGAGGTGATGAGGAAATATGTATAACTTCTGTTTTAAGGGCATGTTTTCTACAAATGGCTGCTTACACTTAGAGACACTGATAATTGTGTAATTGTAGGTGAGCCCACAGCTAAGTAGCAAGTGAAAGACTAGGACTCAAAAGATTAGGGATACATGCCTTTTGCTCTGCTTATAGTAATAATATAGTAGATAATCCTGTTAAAACCACTATCTCTTTCTCATCAAGCTCTCTCCTTCCCCCCAAAAATAAATTTTTGAAGCTATCGATCAGTGAATTAAATGTGCCAATTACTTGTCTTTCTCAAATCTGAGCATATAAGATTACTTAGAAGTAATATTACCAGGTTGAGTTTCTGTATGTACAATTAAATGTAATATTATTTCAAAATACAATACAGCCTCTTTCAAAAAGAGTAACTAGGGAGTATTTGGGGTGGGGGTCATCTTTGCTGACTTAAAAAAAAAATCAAAGTATGTAGCTTTTTGTCTCTTGGAAAGAATCCTAGAGCCAAACTCTCTTAAGTAAATAAAGGTTTAAAAGAATAAATGTTTCTCAACTAATGGTGTGATGGATTGCCACTGTATATGTATTTCCTTGCAAAGCTAGTCAAAGTCTTTTTTCTCACTGCCTCTTTAATCTTAGTGAAAAACCTTTCCTTAGAGCTTGAGCAGGCCCCATAGGAGTCCTATTTTTTCTTTGTGTGTTTCTACATGCTGCTTCTCTTTACCAGATTTTAAGATATACTTGTTTCCTACACCCATGTTCAAAGAGAAATTGTATTTTCTCATATTAATTATTATTTAGAATTTTCTTTGTTATGGCAGGGATTATCCAAGAACCTCCTTTCCTAGGGTAGCCTTAATATTTTAAACAGGTTTTCAGATGGTGAGAAATGCAGTCATTTTTAAATATCATTTGCCATTCTTAAAATATTTGGATATTTGGTATCTAAATGCCAGAGGAGGTCAGTTATAAGAGGAGGTGAATTTAAAAGAGTAATTGCCAACATGATCTGAAAAAAGCCATGTGCAACCTCGTTCACTCTTGCTTCTTAACTTCTTGGAACACATGTAGAATACCAGTCAGCATATGGCAAGAAAAAGAGTTGGTTGAGTGTCAACTTATCATTATAAATCATCAAAAAATTAAGATTTTTTTTCCCCCTTGTAAAGAATGCTGCTTGGAAATTAAAGAACCTTTTCTACGGAAGAAAATTACTATGCTAGTGACAAATACAATCTTGTGATAGATAATAGGCTCTTTTATATCAAGTTTATTTACTAGAGAATCATTATGTGTTCATAGTAGCCTTATGAGAGCTTATTAATTGGAAATTTTACTTTCTATATGTTTTGGTTTTTACATTTGGCTCATACTCCTTTATGTAAAAGAAAGTGATTGTTCCTAGCTATTGAGCACATAGGCTGCTCAAGAATCAAAGTCATTAAAGCCTTCTACCAAAGAGTCTTAAGCATTTGCTCGGCCCTCTACAATATCCACTTCTTTAGGAAAGTAACTCTAGAGTCAGAGTAGCCATTGCATTTTTCCCTCATACAGTTAATTGCCTACACCATTGCATGCAACATGGCCCTGAGCCATTATTTAAATATTGCTATTATATAATGTAGTTACAGTTCTTATTATTAGAGGCCATTTATTATTTATAACATATCACTCTGTCATGGCTAGTTCACCAAAATAGATTAACCTTTAACATTTTAAATATTTAAGAGAAATTGATTTAGCATTTATTTTCTATTTAGTGTTTTTATTAAAAGTCATAGGACTTTAGGGGATTCATTTTAATAACCACTGAGACCTGTTCTGTATATAGCTTTAAGTTTAACTTTTTTTCTAAAAACTTGCTCATTCACTTATGCAATTTTCAATTATTATTTTTAGATACATCCCTTATTGCTTTATTTCATTTAAATGTTTAACCGGTAATTTTATTGTGCTTTGTCTTTAAACAAAATTCAAGTAAATAGTCCAGTAAGAACAAATGTTTCCAACTGAATGGGCTAGCAAAATCATAACTTACTGGAGAAATCAGTTGTAGATAGCTCCAAAATGTGCATTAGTAACTGAAAAGAATGTATGTTTGAAGTACTAAGTGTTCCTAATTTATTTTGAAGCAGAAAATAAATATTGTCACTACCACCTTCCCAACTCTCTTCTTCCATATTATCTTTTTTAATGAAAAAAAGGAAGCATTTACTTCTTTCCCTATCATAGGCTAGCTAATTATTCTGCCTTCCTAACTTTTGACCTGAGAACCAGCTACTAGATGAGTAGGAGGTTTGCCAGAGATCATGACACACATTAATCACCAAATTAAACATCAGAATATTCTCACCATACACAAGGGCATAAACGTGAATTTACCTACTCAGGAGATGCAAGGAAAAAGAATAGGAAAGGATGCAAGTAGCCAGAAGGATTATAACTAGTATAATCAGAAAATGAAGATGCAAGTAATACAGGTTTGATGGGGAGGACAAATATCTTAGCAACCCTACCTGTTACTTAATCTCTCTGTAATCTCTGTCAATGCACTCCTACCTCCCCTTCCTCATCTCGATCATTGAGAATAGTATGGGGTTAAGAGCTTCAGCTCTGGAGTCAGCTCTCCCAGTTACAGCTGCAGAACCATCAGCAAGTTACTTACCTTTTTAAGCCACTATTACATCATCTGTAAAATTGGATTTATGCAACATATTTAGTGAGTGCCTGATATGTTTAGGTACTTTTCTAGGAGCTAGGGCTTAGCAATGAACTAAATAAAGTCTGTGCCTTCAGTACTATCTACCTTATAGGGCTGTTGGTGGAGTCAATAGGATATAAAGTTTGGCACAGTGCATTGTGTAGAGAATGTGCTCAGTCGATGTTAGATGCTTTGTTTATCAATGCCACAATTTATGTGCAAAAACATTGCATTAGGTGTTACAAGAAATGCAAAAAAGTCTGTGAAAGCATGAAACCCTTCTTTTAGTATTAGTAGTCTGTTTGCATATTAAGATATTGATTACTTTAGTTTGTAATTCCCTAAAGTAGACTCTGAGGCAAGGATTTGAATGTATGTAGTTTATTTAAGAGGTTATCTCAGGACATACTGGTAGGGGAATGGGGATGAAGGAAGAGTCAGAAAAATAATAGCCATTAGAGAGTACATTAATGAACACATTACTACTGTGGACAACTGGCGCTCATTCCCGCTTGGGGGTTTCTGCAAGAAGCAAAGCACACCTCAGAATTGTCTACCCAAAGGAAAAAGAAACTGGGATATTTATTAGCCATCGCCTTTCTGTCATTGGCCAGGGGCTGCTCTTGGGCAGATAATTCTGTGGCATTTCTAGCCAGCACTATATTCAATCCAGGCATGCTGTGGGGCCAAAACGTGCTGTCAACAAAGTCACAGACAGGTACTTGCAACAGGAAGCCATTGGCCTTTTCACAAACAGTGATCGTTGAAGGAATATGGGAGGGCAATGATAGCATCTGCTACATAGATCTTCACCCAAAAACTACAACATAAAGCAGGATGTGGCAAGATCAAAATACATAGAAACATAAGAGAAGTATAACTGTGCAAACATTGGGTTTATAATTCTTTTTTTAGAATAGAGAGGAAAACAGTATGGAAACACAACACCTGTGTTATAGAAAATAAATATACTTGGGAGTTTTTCTTTCAAGAACCATTACAGGTAATTGTTTGGCACTGAGGAACATTTCAGAATGGCCACCACTATTTGATCAGCTCTTTCATCAAATTAGAACTTAATTATATCACATCTATATGAAAAATCAATCTGTTTTTTTAGTTGCTGAAGCACTTGGAGACTCCAAAGTAAATCACATCTTTACATCAATTTTCCAGGAAAAGGAAATGATAAAAATCTTTGTCCTTGAGGTTCCACTTGACAGGGTCAAAAGCAATTCTTTCATTGCATTATACCATAACACAAATGAGAAAATGCAAAGATTTCAGAATTGCTCTATTTCACATATTAGCTTCTTAGTTTGCCTCTGCAGCTGAGCAAGTGTTATTAGGCACAAGAAATTTTATTGAATTCTTAAACTGGTCTCGAGAATTTCGTGATGGATGGTTTACTCAATTTAAAACAGATCATCTGGTGAAATTGCTTTCAGGTTAAAAGGAAGGTTCCTAAGATTCTTCTTAGGGCAGATCCTCACAATTACCTGGTTAAGTCCAGAATTGCTAAACTGTAGAGTATAAAGATGCTGGGTACATTGATAGTGAATATGACAAAAAGAGAATTCTAGATGGAGACTAGGGCAGCCTCAAAGCCAAACCTTGTCTTCTTTAAAGTTTTATAGCGGATTAGTACTGGCCTGACCACTTATTTACCATTTTTTAACCCATCTTATTCTGAATAATCTAAACCTTCATTAATGATGATTAATTTGACATGAAGTTCTATGCAAATGCCTAGATACCATCTGGAGTATTCTACCCAGTTACATGTAATAAATATTTTCTAATAAGACTCCTTGTACCCAGTTAGAAATGTGTATGGCTCTCTGCCATGAAGCTTAATTTTTAATGGAACCTAAACCACATTAATGCAGACAAATAAAGTGATCTTTTATGTACTTCCTTCATATTTTTGGTATTTCTTGGTGAAGGCTGCAAGCTAAGGTCTGAAAGGAACACTCTCTCAGAAGACAAGTCTTGCAAAGTTGGGAGTAGTGGCTCACCCCTGTAGTCCCAGGTATTTAGAGAAGGCTGAGCCCAGGAGTTCAAGTCTAGCCTGGGCAACAAAGTAAGACCCCATATCTTAAAAAAAAAAAAAAAAAAAACAAAAAACAAAAAACAAAAAAAAGCACTAAGCTCATATGCCACTTCTTTAGGCAGAACTTCTCTGGTTACTGGATCTAAAATAGTAGCCCCCTATCCTGGCCCCTCATTGCCATCACTTCATCCAGTTTAGTTGTCTTCAGCACACTCATCACTCCCTGAAGTTCTTGTTCCTTCATCTGTTTGTATGTTTGTCTGACACCCTCCATTAGCATATTACCACTTTGGAGGAAGAGAATTGTCTGGCTTGTTCGTAATATCCCAGTGTCAAGGACAGTGCCTCCCACAGTGTGGGCACTCAATAAGTTTGTGTTGAATGAATCAGTGAAAGAGTGGGTGTTAAGAATCCTGTGCCCTTGAAAATGAATGTAGCATATCAAGTACCCTAGTATTTTAGGGAACAATATTGACCCTTTCTAGCTTAAAAGTGCATTTCATTTTACTACAGCAATAACATAAGCTTTAAAAAGGAGCAGCTTTTCAGGAGTAGAATGCTGAGCCATTGACCATGGGTTTTCTGAAAAGGAGCACTAAGTGCAGGGCTTGAGAAGATGGACAGGAGAAGATGCTCTTGGCCATTGTGCCAGGCAGCTGTGGAACTGTATTTGGGAAGTATTTAGGAGTTAAGACTACATGAATTGGCCAAGACCTAGGAGGCTCAAAGAAACCCTATTTTCTTAGGGCCTATATCGCAGCCATTCCCTAGTTACCAGGGCCTATTTACCAAGACCGGGAAAGGATGAAAACGCCATAACAGGCCACCAGAGGAAAGGACAGGCAGAGTGTATTGGAGGCAAGCACACCAGGGGTCTTCAGAGCACTCCAGTTTGTGCTTTCCTGAAATGACAGGTCATTTATTCCTTTAACAAATATTTATTGAGCACCTTCCATGGCCCAGTACTATTTCAATATTTCAATTCCTGCCTTGTTTTTTCCTTCTCCTCCTCCCCACAACATACTGGCATGCCCATTGCTACAGAGTCATTCTGCTTTTGACTCTATTATTTATTAGCCTTTCATGAAAAATTTGATTTTCAGAAAGGGCTTTGCCACTATAACAAGTCTGACAAGCTTTCTCTGCACACCTTATTAACACTGGTAGGAAGTGCTTTAGGCACTAGACAGAAACACCTGTTCCAAAACACAGAATGAAAGAAAAAATTGTAATGCTTTATGACCCACTACAGTATTCATTCCTGCCCCCCAAGAAGTTGAGAGGTCTCTGAGCTTATTCTTTATACCACATCATTTATGTGCAGGCCTGTTTCTTTGAAGGTGGCAGATGACCCTGTGCCTTTTGGGTAATTGAGATTGAAAGTTAGGTTTCTGCCTGTTATATTAACCTCACTCTGGTTTCTTATTTGACTGAATATGAAGTAGCCGGGCTTTAGGATTCCTTCTGTTTTATTTCCCAAGATGTGAGTGTGACAGGAAATTTTATTTTAAAACAATTTATGATCTACAGACTTACTGACAGAAGATGTTGGTTTAAAAAACAAAGACAGTGTCAATCTTAAGAAATTGGGTGCAGCTACACTGATAGTCAATTGCTGAAGATATCTCATTCTTATTCATGGAGCTTCCATGGAGGGTTTTTTAACCTATTATGTTTTCAAGGTCCATACAGTCTTCTGCCCAGTGGGCCATTACCCACTGGGATTGAGCCAGTTAAGATCCTTGCATAGACTCAACATCTTCTTTACCAAAATGAAAACAATCTCATGTTGTCTTTTGAATCTGTTTGAAGGGAGCAGTATTTTTAGGAAAAAATAAAAAAGATAATTGAAAAGCTCTGTATTCATCCTTCTGTGCCCTAGGACATTGATTTTTCAGACATTGTAATGTATTACATGAAGAAATAGTCCCATAGACTTTCATACATATTAGTGACTCTAGTGCCCACAGCATTAGAGCACACATTGCAAACCATCCGCTTTCAGAGATTCTGCATGCCTCGTGGTATTTCTGTCTGAGCTTAATCCATTTTGGAAATGAAATGTTCCATACGCTAAGGGAAAAAGCAGGTCTTATTGGCCTCTCTCTGTCTTTCCCAACATCGCTTAGTACTTGTGTAGGGAAGCCAGCAGCAGGCATCATTGTTCAGAATCTGTCAGGTGATACCCAGGTCTCTGCCATTAGCTTTGGTATCCACGTTTCAGTCTGCTGGCTCCCAGCAATACTGCCCCACCCATGTGCGCAGAGAAAAATGTGAGCTTTATATTCAGCAAGTGCTGAATAGTCATTGAAATGGAATCAGGATTCAGTAAACCTGGGTCAAACCAGGTTTGGGTTATGTGACTGTACCTTCCCTGGCTTTCTAGACAGAGGGAGGAGCAACCAGCAGTGCTCAGAGCAAGAGCTTCCCAAGGGGAAGCCCAAGTGTTGGACTGTTCACCTTGGGCAGCTCTTGCTGCCCCTTCCTGGTTTCCAGCAGCCATCATGACAGCTGGCTTGGATTTAACTCTTCAAGTTGTATGTGGAGTTGGTTTAACAGTAAGTAAGAAAATGTTGCCTTGTTGTCTCCATTTTCTACATTCCTTTTTACGACCAGCCCCTTCCTCTATGCCATGCCACCATCTATGCCCTGTGCTTTGCCATACTGTTTCCTGCTTCTCAATGTCATTGCCTTCAGCTATGAAAAATCTACTAAAGCGGCTCATTGATACTCAGTTTTGCATTACTGATTTCTTAATACTTTACATGCAAATATATGGAATGTATGGGATATATGCACACAGCCACTGCCCTTGCATCATATTTGGCACACTAAATGAAGGTGGCGGCTGTTTAACTTTACAGAATTTCTGAAGAAGCCTCAGGGACTACACTAGAGTCATTGAGCTGCTAGTGTGTAAATAATTAACTTTTCCACTGGTTGGAAATAAAAATTCAATGACCAGCTCCCCCATTCCCATTTAAATCTGAAACCTTCTATTCAAACTGTTGTGCCTTGTTAGATGAACAATACAATGTTATTTTTTACTCAATTTATTATAGTCAATGTTAGTTTTTAAATCATTTACCCTTTGAATTTTCATGCAGCTATCTATGTTCTGTGGCTTTTATAATGTATATAATAGCATGTATTTTTTTTCAACAAGCCATAAACAAGGAAGTTCTATGAAAACAGAAATGCATTGTAAACCATGGTCCTGACATGAGCAACTTAGTTCCTAGTGAGATTGTGGAGCAATTTTCACAGCTTTTAAGGCAAAGCAGAAACTTGTAGTGGTGACAAATTATACCGTGGAGACCTCTTAAACACTTAGCCTTGGTGAACATTAAACCTGTCTGTTCAACAGGTTTATTGCAGGATTAGGTACTTCCTGGAGAAGGATTCACTCTGCCTTTGACATTGATGTAAATTTGGCTTCTGCTAGATTTATAAAAGGTGCTATACAGAAGTCATTCAATTTTCTCAAAAGTTCACTTATGAATTTGGGGTGTGGATTTATTCATATTACAGACATCTCTTCATTATCCCTTGAAGTTGACCACCTAAGAAATATTCTCAGATTCATATTGAGTTAGGTTGTTGCAATCCCTTCTGATAATTCATGACTACCTAGAAATTGTATTAACTCTTTCTGGCCACCATAATTTTGCTGATTAAGTGACAAAGGCAGTGTGCTACTAAGATTCGGAATTCCTATACTAAGATTCACATCCTGGCCAACGTGGTGAAACTCCATCACTGCTAAAAATACAAAAATTAGTCAGGCATGGTGGCAGGCGCCTTTAATCTCTGCTACTCAGGAGTCTATGGTAGGAGAATTGCTGGAACCCGGGAAGCAGAGGTTGCAGTGAGCCAAGGTCGCGCCATTGCACTCCAGCCCAGGTGACAACAGCGAGACTCTTATCTCAAAAAGAAAAATAAAGATTCACATCCACAGTTTCAATATGAATGTGATTGGCCCTGTCACTTTGGTTCTCAGTTTGCAGATTTCTCAAAAACATACTAATATGGCATTTGAAATGTCTAATTGCTGAAGAGGAGTCACAACACTGAATAACTTTGCTGTTTTGCTTAAGTTTTAAGTACGCATTTTGCAACTGTGGCATAAAACTAGATCTTAGAAGGTTGCTTGGTTGCACTATATAGTCATCATTCAATTCATTTATTCTGTATTTAGTGAGTACTATACCCCAGGAATTGTCCTAGTTGCTGGAAATAAAGCACTGAAGAAAAGCAAAAATTCTTGCCCTTTTGGGACTTGCATTCTAGTGTCAGTAAATGCTGTAAATACAATCAGTTGGTAAGTGATCTGGAGAAAAGTGATGCAGGGTAGGGAGGAGAATGGGTGCAAGTGGCATTTTAACAAGGGTAGTCAGGAAAGACCTCATTGAGAAGAGAACTGTGTAAGAAAGATCTGAAAGATGAGAGAGTATGAGCCATGAAGATTTGGGAATGGGAGGATAGAGCATATCTGGGGGATGGGACAGGAGGATGATTCATTTGTTGGTGGAACAGGGATGAGAGCAGTGTAGCTGGAGTGGAGTGAGCAAGAGCGAGAGCAGTAAGAGTTGAGATCTGGAGGTAAAAGACACTGGAGCGTGTAAAGCCTTTATGGCCTTACCTTCAGTGAGGTGAGAACCCACTGTGAGCAGAGGAGGGACCTGAGCTGATACACTTTAAGAGGATCACTTTGGCTGTTGATGAGAGTAGATCTTCCGGAGACAAAGGAGAGGTACCTGTCAGGAGGCTGTTGCGATCCATCAGTAATCCAGGCTTGGACCCAAGTGGGAGCAAAGGAATTGGGGAGAAGCTGTTGGATCCTGGATCGATGGAAAGCGGAGCCAACAGGACATGCTAATGGATCAAATATGGGTGTAAGAGCAAATGAGAGTCAAGATGATGCCAGCGTTGTCATCCCAATTATTTATTATGTAGCCAAGATAAGGAATACAATCTTTACTTAGTCAGGACCCTGCAATGTTTTTTCTTTTTTTGACTCAGTGCATAATCTGTTTATCTGTCTTTAAAAAGAACATGATACTGGTAGTATTTTTTGTAAAGTAAACAAAGTTTTACTATGGTGTAACAAAATAGAGATACTGCTTGAGAATTTATTTGCCAGACACCCAGGTTCATCACACAGCCCCTCCCACAAAGTATAGTCCACTAGCAATGCAAGCCAAGAGAGGGTTAAGATTAAAATATAATGAAAGCAAGAGCTCATGCATGGCTTCCCTGGATCTACAAAATCCAGAAGAGGGCTGAGCAAAAGCTGGTGGTGTAGTTACTCAGCAAAGCAGCAAGGCTAAGCATTGGGAATCAACAACAGAATATGACACATTTCTTGTCTTTGAGGAGCTTAAAGTCTCATGAAAGCACTGTCTATCATAATTCAGTGGAACACTAGGATTTTATTTATGTCATTTACAGAGATTTGTCAGTAAGGTAACTATTTCAAATACAGATACTGATATTGATATATATATAAATATTTCAACATGTTTTTATGTATATAGAAAGCAGTAATATAGGTATGTGAATGCAAACTTATCCATATTCTTGTCCCATATTTTAGTATTCAGAAATTGTTTGGCTACCCTGATTAGTAAAACAATAGTAAACTAAGAGTTTATACAAGCTACTCAAGTTTTCTGTCTATGAAAAAGCTGTTTGGATAGTACCCAAATTAATCAGAAGATACTGATCAAGATTCTTTTTAAAAACTCTCTGTACATTTGAGTAATGTAATCTCAGCAACCCTAGATTTGCCAGTTCCCAGCCAGCCCTTAAAGTTACCCTTGACTGGGTTACGACTGTCCAAGGAAGTTGGAGAGCAGTTGTGTGCAGACTGAATCACTTCTGGTTTTGCCACCATAAGGGCCGCCCCAGCCCCACAGCCTCCAGGGAGCTCAGCCTCTCTTCACAGCAGGCCCCCATTGCTCTGGGTCTTCTCCCACATGGGAGCTGAGGGAGCTGCCTGCGTTCCTGAGGGTGAGTAGATCTGCCTGGATGCTCACCAAAAGTCTTCCTCAGCAAGGAATGAGGGGACATGGCATGGCAAGCCAAAAATGAGGAAGGTAGAAGGAGACCTTCACTGAGGATTGTTATTAACGTTTCAATGATTCTGTCCTGATTCTGTAATAAACATTTAAACCATTATTTCTCAGTCTGCCCAGTGGAAGGTAAATTCAATAATCTACTTCTTTCTGAAATTTTCTTGTGAAATTGTATTGCTGCTTAACTCATGTAAGTTATTGAGTTTGTTTTTTCCTTTTTCTTCTCCTAGTTTTAAGCTTTCTTTAACTCATTTTGGAATAAGCCAAAAAGAAACAAAATCATAAATTCTAAATCAAGCACTTAAAACGGAACTGGTTCATTGATTAAATATGAAAGGGAGCATCTTTAGCAAAATGAAAGCCAAGCTTTTAAATCTTCACTGAACATTGGTTAATCTTAAACCGTCTTGGCACTAGTTTCTTCATACAATTTTGCATATCAGGTGTTTACAGACTAAATAGTAGATGAGCTCCAAGTACACTATGTCATTTAGTGTCAATGAGCTAACCCTGTTTATTCGGTTCTGTGCTTAGCAATTGAAATCATCTGCATGAAAGTGCTCAGTATGCTACAATTAAGAAGCAGACTTGTGGAAGGCACACTCTTGGTTCATTTTTTAAAAAGACCATCTGTTTCTTGGTATGCTACTTGTGCAGGTTTTTCTTTCATCTTTCACCTTCTTTAAAAAAAAAGCCCACAGCTTTGTAAAGCTTTTGATATTATTTCATTCTTAGGTTTTATAGAATGCTCATTCTCTGGATTTTCAGCTGTGGTTTTACCAGCATCCTCACAAGATCATTTTAAACCCTCAGTAATCTTAGAAATTAGAATAGAAAAATAAAGAAGGCTTCTCCCACCCCATTTGCTCTCTTCTAGCAAGTTAACAGTTGCTGTCAGCAGCCAGTAGTAGTAACTGTAATTGTAATAGTAGTGGCGGTGGTAGTAATCTATTAATATTTGCAAGTTAACAGGGTAAAAGATATTCAAGGTTTACAAAGTGAACTTTTACTAGTTTCTTTGAAAAGTCTTTATGAAGGGATAGAAATATACTGACAGGCTATGAAATAGGAAATCCTAAGTAGGATTCTTCACCAAAAGTTGCTATGTCTTAGCGATACACCTTTGATCATACTCAGAGACTAAATTTTTAGCATGTTACTAAGAAAACGGTTTCTACTTCTGAGTATTTTTAATTCCGAAAACAAAAATTTTTAACCACATATGTTTGAGGCATTTTCTCATTCAATCTGTTCTGAAGGTGAACTATGTACATTATTTTGTGGAAGATGAACAAGATAAAGGGAAGAAGTAAAATATTCTTTAGTTAAATAGCACATTTTATGCCCAGGAGCCATGGGAAGTAGGACAGCTTATTTAAGAAGTTTATTTTCTTATATAAGAAAGAAGAAATATATTTGTATAGCCTGTGCTCTGGAATAAAAATAGCAAATTTTAGGCTTGACTTCATTTAAAATGATTAAACATAATGTCTATTTATTGTTGAATATCTTTGAGGAAAGAACAGCCTTTTCTGAAATTGTATATTCCAAATACCTTTATTTAGTTTCATTTTTATCTCATGAAACTGTATTTACAAAGTTAAGCAGGAGGTGATGCAGCTTTGAGGAAAACTATAATGTCAGAAAAGACATTAGAGTACATGGGGTAGCCCTCCTCCCCTACCCCCATGCTCAAGTAGAATGTGTATAAGGTTGGGTTCTTACAGTGATTTTAGTCTCAACAAAGAGCATTCCCAACCTCTGTTGTAAATTTTGTTTTAGACTTTAAAAGCATGACCTTAACCATGTTTAGATGGCCTTACATTTCATAAAACCTTGTGAAAACAAAGGATTGATTATTGTAGTCCCAAACCACCTAGTCTTTATTGAATAAATATGGACATAACACTGGGGATCTGGACTTTATGTTTACTGCACCATGTACACTGCCTAGCAGTGGCTTAGGTAAGGTCTGTGCTACACAGAAGATCTTTAAGCAACCAGGTTATATTCTTATTAGACTGCCCCATCAGAAGAAGAAAAATCTATTGTCTGGAGCAAAGAAAGTATTAAATGAATCTTTATACAGTGAGAGAAAATATCTGCAAAAAGAAGAGAAGTCCAAGGTGCCTACTGGTAACATACAGATGTGGCACCACGCATCCTTTGTCTGCTGGCAGATGTGTAAAGTTCTTTGAACCAATAGATGTCAGCCTGATTGAACACAGACAGGGGGAACAGCGGGAACTAGCAATAACGATGAAATGTTTGGGAAGTCAAGTTTGGATTAAGGTATTTGGTTCTAGCAGTTGAACAAGGCAGCAGACGAGGCTAGAGCAAACACAATCCTCCTGTTTAGCTGTTGATTTATTATAAGTACCAAAATTACTTTTACTTCTACATGCAAAAAGGTACATTCAGCTTCTAAAATTATATGTCCCAAGACTAGATTACGCAAGAACATTGTGGCTCACTGTAAATTTCTTAGAAGCTAAGGGGAAAACATCTCATTACTTTCATAAGTTCTTGCAGAAAAGAAGACTGTTGTGTATTTTTTCCAGACTATTGGTGGAAATTTTTCTTCACATATAAAGAATAAACCAGTCCCCTATCCCAGCCCTTACCCAGTCTGGGAAAACGTTCTTATGAAATAGCAGTTCTCTAAAATAAAAACACCAAAGACATATTAACTACGGTTCTTTTTTTTATTGTTGGCATTGAATACAAATCAACATTAAATCTGAGACCATTTTTAGTGTCAGATTCCCAGATCTAAAATAGGGTATACAAATTTTAAAAATTGGCAAAAATGTTTTACTTATGTTTTATGCAGCTTGTAATGGTTGAGACTCTTCATTTAGAATTCAAACATCCCTCTCCAGATTCCATATGGAATAAATTTTAGGGGGTGCCAAAAATAATGAAGAGATGCTTGGGTCTAAGCAAATAATATATTTTAAAATTTCAATTATAGTAAGAAAGTAGATTTTCTTTATACAAAAGATAGTTTATTATCTTCTTCATCAAAGACTAAAGTATAGTTCGGTGTTCTATCCATGTTTATTTTTAAAACCATTAACTAAATGGAGTATTTTCAGGAATCTTTTGGTTGCAATTAGTAAAAACAGCAACTCAACTGATTTAAACAAAGAAGGGAGGTTTATTAGCTCATGGAAATTAAGAGGTAGTTCTAGTTATATGTAAGGTTTGGAGCAACAGTTCACAGTTCTCAGGCTTCAGCTCTGTTTTTCTCCAATTCCTTCCACTTTGTCTTACTCAATATGTTGGTGTTATTCTCAGGCAGACTTTCCTTATGGTAGCAGAAAGGGCTACAATAGTTCTAGACCTTACACCTCATAAGTACCATCCTGAAGAAAGAAAGAATCCTCTGAGCATTCCCAGCAAAAGTCCCGGGGTCACTTGGGTGGGATTGACTTATGTCAAATGCCCACCCACCACTGTGGCCAAGTGGATGGAATACACAAGTGTGCTTTAGCCAATCAAGGCCTAACCCCAGAGTTGAGGATGGCTTCAACCACCTAAGTACAGTTAAGAATTCAGGATGGCCTGATTCTTAAAGGAAAATTTAATAATTTGGTGGGCAGCAGCAAATATTCCTTGCACCTGTGGACCTAAAAAAGAATACAGACTAGATGCTTAAGCTGAAATGAGTTGGGGAAAGTTTATCCTGCCCATCATCCCCTTTACCTTTCAGCAGAGAGAACTCATAATTTGGGTATTTCCAGGTAGGGATATTGCAGCCTTATCTTTTGGAAGGAAATTCACTTTTCAAAGGAGTAGTGTAATCAGTACATAAAGGAGAATTTTCCCCCATGACTCTAGTGACCCATCAATCCACTTAAATTGACTATACTCTCTGATTTGAACCACTGTTCTCATTTCAATGAACTACTTGTAGGGTTTAGAGAAAAGTTAAATTTGATAGGAATCATTTCACCAGTTTTACTGAAGGTTTTTAAACTAAATCTATAATGAAGTATTCCTATAGAACTAAATTTTCATATCATAAACTCATGGTTGCATTTTATACTTATATCATTGTGTGAAGTGCCTCCTGTTAAAAAAAAAAAAATCATAAAATGAAACCTAAAGTCTTTCCCCTTTATTTTTCCTGCCTGTCTACATAATGTCATCCAAATATGCCCATTTCAATCCCGTGTGGCACATGCTCTTGTACTGTTTTTCACAGCTCTAAAATTGCCGTGGTTTGGCCCTAATTTGGATTTGACTTTTCACCCACAGCTGATAGTTTTTGCAGAATAAGCAGTGACGCTATTGCCCTGAGCAGATAGCATCTCTTTCATATTGTTGACGAAGCTAAGCCCCAAATGCTGTTCTTAGATGTTACAGGGGAGGAGTCTAAGCGTTAGAGTGTGCTCCTTTCTCCCTCCCACCCACTCCCCACCCCTCATCTCCAGGATGCAGTGCAGTCAAGAGTTGGTGGACCTGCTTCACTTAAAGTTCAAAAATTCTCAGGGGAGCTCTAAATCTTTTGAAACTAAGTAGCACTCTCTGAGGATCAAGGGAACATAAAAAGTGACACCATCATCATTATCATGATCATCACTGTCATCTACATCACCACTATCTCTTCATGGTTCTTCTCTTCCTACACTCCCATATCAGAAGCAAATGTTACTTCTCTTAACCCGACCATCTGCACATATACTTCTCTCATCCCATCTCCTCTGCCCTACTCCAAGACTTGACATGCCATTTCTACATTCTGCCTACTTGGAATGTAACTAAGGCAGCAAAACAAACCTCTCTTCCTTCAGTCTGTCAGTTCCACAAAAATGCCACCTTCTCATTGCCCTTCATGGCTACTGTCTTGGTGGTAAATAATGTAGTCCATACCAGCTTCTTCAGCTCCTTCTACCCTCCCCATGAACTCATATATTCTCCTAAAGTCTCTCTAGCAACTCTCCATATGTATTGTGAGCCTATTGTGTAAAAAGCTAATCATTGTTAAGATAAAAAAAATAAAATATGATCTCTACTTTTAAAGCACTTATAATCTTATGTTAGCTATTTCCCACCCTAGTTAAGCCACTGATATCCTTCAAAGGGTCCCCAGTGCCCACACCTTAGCTCCTCCCTAAGTCTTACACTATACTTTTTCAGAACATTTGATTCCTTGGCCAAATATGGAAGTAAGTGGCAGAGCTAAAATTTGAACCCAGGTTCTTGGGGCACCAAATTGTGCACTTTCCTTATGATTACATTTGTAATTGCACTGATAATATATGAATACATTGTCCCGTAAAAACCTGTATGATGCTACAGATAAAACTGAAGTTCCTTTTAGCTACAAGTCTCCCTCCTAATCCTCTCTTCTCTTCCTTAGTGGAAAACACTTTCGTAGTGGTCATACTTCCAAATAATTTTATACATATTTATATGTATGTACCCATCCAAACTTTATGGTATTTTGTTTTTATTATGTAAATAGTATCAGAGTGTAAATATCTGTCAATAACATGCTTTCTTCATTCAACAGTATTCCCTGAGATTCATCTATATTGATACATATAGATGTACTTTGTTCTTTTAGCCACTTTGTGTATACGTTGAAATGAATATACTGTGCTTTATTTATATATTCCCATGTTGGTAAACATTAAGCTCTTCTTCATTTTTCACTATTATAAATACTTCAGTGAACCTCTTTGGGTGCAGTGAGCAATATACTTCGCTGGTTAAATCCCAGCTCTGGACTTACTAGCTGTGGGACCTTAGAGGAGTTCCCTTAACAATCTGAGTTTCATTCTCTTCATCATGGAGTTGTGATAAGGATTAGATGAATAATGTATTTAAGGTGTGGAGTTACATGCTTGGCACAAGGTAAGCACTCCAGATAAAGAAAGTTGTTAGTATTGTAAATGTTTGGGTCCTGAGCTGTATTCATTTTCAGTTTAATTGCTACTTCCAAATTGTCCTCCAGATTGGCTACATCGATTTATACTCCCCTCAGCAGTATGAGAAAGTGTCCATTTTCCTAATTCTTGCCTACACCTTGTATTATCAAACCTTTTTATTTGCTGTTCTGTCCAATGATAAAGGTCCTTTCAGTGACATTTTAATTTGCATTTCCCTTATTACTAGTGAAGTATAACATTTTAATGTATTTATTGGCCAGTTTTATTTCTTCTGTAAATTGTTTGTAACCATTGCCCATGTTTCTATTTTTGTAGACCTTTGTAAAATTTAAAAATATATATTCTTGACCCTATTTTGTTACATGCTACAAATATTTTCTCTTATTCTGCCACATAAATTTATCTTGGCTTAAAATGTATTTGGCTTTTAGAAGAATTTAATTTTATGAAGCCACATTTTTCAATCTATTCCTTTATGTGCTTTAGGTCTTAACAGTTGGGATTTGAATTCCAACTCTGTCACTTACTGACTGTGAGGTCTGGAACAACTTCATAATCTCTGGATGCCTTCATTTCCTCAGCCATAAAATGAGAATAATAATAGTATCTACCTTATAGATTGCTGCAAGGTGTGTGAGTTAATATATATAAAGTACCTGGCACAGAGTAAACACCACATAAGTGTTTTCTATTATGAAGTAACACCTCTGCAACACAAAGTCAGATATTCTCCTCTAGTATCATAATTATTTCAGTTTTCTTTTAAGGTTTAAGTCTTTAGTCCACCTGGAATTTGCTTTTTATATGTGATATTGGCATCTGTGTATTTTAATACAGGAAACATGAATTTTCTCTACATCATTTATCAGTATCCTTTTTCCTCTGATTAGATATAGCGCTTCTCTTATAAAAATTTTCATATATCCACAAGTCTGTTCCTGGAGTCTCTTCAGCTAGTTGTCTATTTTGACATCAACACTATACTGTTACTACTGCAGCTTACATAATGACTGTGTATCTAGCAGATTCATCCCACTCTTAACTACTTTTTAGAATTATCTTACTTATTCTCACATAATATTCTTTCATATTAATTTATGATCAATTTCTTAAACTTTTCTTAAAAATCATGTTGGTATTTTTAGGGGATTACATTGGATGTAGTTTTGCACAGAATGATTTTTCTGAAGACAAAGGACGTATTTATAGCATTAGATTTTCCCATTTTTAAATTTGGTACAGCTCTCCATTTCAGGTCTTCCTTAATGTCCTTTAATAAAGTTTTATACTTTTTTCAACAAAGCTATTTCATATTTTGTTAGGTTTATTCCTATATAACTTTTTTTGATGTTTTTTCTAATGTCAGTGGAATCTTTTCTCTAATTCTAACTGGTTCTTGCTACTGTATTGGAATACAACTGGTTTTCTGGATCTTGTAACTAGCTAACATACTAAATTTTAAAAAATATTTTTAATAGTATATCAGTTTGAGTTTCTTATACTTTTTTAGGTAAGCAATTATATCCTTTGGAAATCCTGATCATTTTGCCTCTTTCCAATTTTTATGCCTCATATTTCTTCTTTTTTATTGTAATTATCTAGGACCATGAATATACTGGATATTGGGAATGTTTGAGGCATCTCTTAACTTGTTTATGGCTTTAGTGGATACTTACACTACTGGACCATCAAATCTGATGCTTGCTGTCAGTTTCAGATGGACACTTTTTAGTGAGAATCTCTGCTACACCATGCTGTTTCTCATTTTGTTGTTTTGAAGACCAAAACAATTAGTCTTAAAATTGTATGTCAGCCTTCTAGAAGTCCTAGTGGATGTATTTATAATTTATCACTCATTAAGTTTTTAAGAGTATAAGATTTTTAATTTACTTCATTTGCTTCCTACTTAGTTTTCAAAACAGTCAGGCCCAATTGTATTATTTCTTTTCTTCCTTTTCTTGAATTGCTTGAATAGTTTGTCCCCTAATCCCCCATGGCCAGGCCTTTACCCACCCCAGATAACCTCCCTCCCCAAACCCCCATCCCACACTGCAAGCAAATGACACTGGAGATTCTGAGTTGCATTTATTTGAGTGGCTTGTGGTGAAGTCACTTTAGTTCAGTGTATGTAGCTCTCCAAGAATAATTTAGTGACTTTACTTTTCTAAAGAAGCCAGGTTTGTAGAACACAACCAAAGTGTATCATATACATTCAGCAGCAATAATAGTAAGGTAAATATAAATATATTTGTTTGCCTTCCTCAGGACTGACTTTTATTCCTGAAATGTTTAAACCTCCTTGGAAGTAGAGGACTGCTCTGGTCTGGTCCCAGTGCTTCAAGAGTGAGGCTTGATGCATTCTGACGGCCTGGCTCAATCTTTGTGCTCAGCCCTTCTGCTCACCTCTCTTGTGTCTGCACTGGAGCTTTATATTTTATTTAGAGTCTCAGAATTCACTGGGTGAGGATGTGAAGAAGATGCTGCCATTATGTTTTCTTGAAAAATCCCTCAGGCAAAAAGGCCTCAATTAGTGAGAAAAGTAAGATTTTGCTATTTCGGCTTATGATGCAGGATAGGCTGAAGAAATATTTTAGTTTAGGGGCAAAATGTTTCAAAGGCCTCCAGAACTAATAGCTATTCTTTGTATTTCCATCATTCTCATTGTTGTTCAAGGATCTTAAAGACAATTTCATCCAACCACCTTCCTAAAGTTCCATGTGCTCATTAGGCAAGGCAGCTAATTATGGTTTGAAGCTCTGTTAGTCTAAAGAATATGCAAGTTATGTGTAGCCACTGAGCAATAAACACTGTTCACATACAGTAGGTATCATTATTTGAAGCTAATTTGACAGTCTTGAAGCACTGTGCACAAATTGTGGCTCTCTCCATGGAAACTTGGCTCAATTGTTCTTTCTGAAGTACTCAGAATCCACTTAAATGAGTTAATAATGAGCCTTCAAAACGGTCTGACTGGAAATACTCCCTTCACTGTGTTTTTACTCAATCTACATTGATTCACCATATAGAATTCATTTAATTTTGTTCATTTTTTACCCAGAATCTCAATATAGGTTGCTCTAAACATCTATTTATGTTCATTTAAGTGTACAAATGAGACTATCACAAGTTCAGTTAATCATAGTTAAGATGGGGCACAATCAATCACGACAGCCACTTGCTGTGCTGCAGCCAGCAAAGGTGTGCACTGACACGGCAGATAGAACCATTTCAGAAGGAGTTCACTGTCCCAGATCCATAAGCCTGAGGCTTTGGGGGCCGTTAATACAGTTCAACTTCTCAAACTGGCATTTAACATTTAACACTGTCCTCAGAAGATCTCAAACTACATTTCCCACCCTGATGCTGGCGGTTTCTTTCCAGAGATGTAAAGGCTCCCTCATATGCTCATTGAACTCCATTCTACCACGAGCATTCCCACCCAAGGGCCTTTGCCCCGCAGTCCTCCTGTCACTTTTCAGCTGTCTTGTGCTTCAGTGGCCCTGCTCATAGCCCACTTCTCCTAAGTATTCTGACTACTCCAGCACATATGAGATACTCCAGCACATATGAGATTATCCCTACCTATAAATCCATAGCTCTTTATGGAGAATTAATTGCATATAGGTTTTTGGCCACATATCTCAGTTTTTATGTATGTCGTTTTCTCAGATGAGCTCAAACTTCCTTTAAATTTGAATATATGGATATTTTTGGCTTTAAATGATATATTTTAATGTCTCCCACTCAACCTATTCTTTTGTATTCCAGTGCCTAAGGATTGTGCCTGAAACTTAACCTAGTAGATCTGTATTATCATTTGTTGAATTAAAAAGTGGATTCTATGCATGTGAGAGACAGTATTTGAATATTGGAGAAATTAGCAAATAACCTAACTTGACTAAATAACCAAAATACATCAGAATTAGTTCTTAGCCTACTGCCAGGTAGAATCATGTTGGTTATTTGTTTGCTTTTTTGTTCTTGCGATAGTTTACTGAGAATGATGATTTCCAATTTCATCCATGTCCCTACAAAGGACATGAACTCATCCTTTTTTATGGCTGCATAGTATTCCATGGTGTATATGTGCCACATTTTCTTAATCCAGTCTATCATTGTTGGACATTTCGGTTGGTTCCAAGTCTTTGCTGTTGTGAGTAATGCCGCAATAAACATACGTGTGCATGTGTCTTTAAAGCAGCATGATTTATAGTCCTTTGGGTATATACCCAGTAATGGGATGGCTGGGTCAAATGGTATTTCTAGTTCTAGATCCCTGAGGAATCGCCACACTGACTTCCACAATGGTTGAACTAGTTTACAGTCCCACCAACAGTGTAAAAGTGTTCCTATTTCTCCACATCCTCTCCAGCACCTGTTGTTTCCTGACTTTTTAATGATCGCCATTCTAACTGGTGTGAGATGGTATCTCATTGTGGTTTTGATTTGCATTTCTCTGATGGCCAGTGATGATGAGCATTTTGTCATGTGTTTTTTGGCTGCATAAATGTCTTCTTTTGAGAAGTGTCTGTTCATATCCTTTGCCCACTTTTTCATGGGGTTGTTTGTTTTTTTCTTGTAAATTTGTTTGAGTTCATTGTAGATTCTGGATATTAGCCCTTTGTCAGATGAGTAGGTTGCGAAAATTTTCTCCCATTTTGTAACTTGGTTGGCTCCATGTTTTTTGTTTGTTTGCTTTGCCTCGTTTTGTTTCATTTTGTAGAGATACTACTTTGCAGCTGCGCTGAGCCAGGCACTGTGTTGAGAGTTCACAGGTGCTTAGTTCTGAGCCCGTATGTATGTGTTTGTGGCTGCTGAATAATTTCATTCTAAAAGCACAAAGGATGCTTATAAAATAATGTGACTGATCTTTAACCAACATAACTAGAGCTTCCCCATTTAGATCATTGTCACTGCCTTCAAATTAGTCGTCTTTTGAGACTACTCCTTATTCATTACAGTGTAGTCACACTTCAGAGGTCTTTACAAGGTCAATGTGTGAAGTGTAAATGGATGGTATGGTCAAGGAGAGGTAGAGGACAACAGGGTAGGAAGGTGCAAATTAGCTATTAATATTTTGCTCCATTCATCAATGAATTACTATATATGTCATGGGAGTTTTATCTATTTTACGAAGATATTAATTGTGATTTGAAAGTTTGACTATATTTCTAACTCTGACTAGAAAACGTCTGCCCTTGCATTTCAGTATCACATTACTTTCCATGCGGAATGGAAACTCCTCTAGAGATATTGCCTAATTGAAAGAAAATTAAGTTTAATGTAACAGTAGTATTATAAGCTACCTAAATATTGCATAATGTTAATGAATGTGTAGTTTCTTTGTTTTGTTCAGACTGTTTAAATGAAACGATATTCCACTCCTTAGTTGCTTTTAAATCTCTTTGGTTACTTTAGTTTACTATTCATAACAATTTGCAGTTATTAGCCCTCTTCCTAGACATGTCCCCCCACTCAAATGTTTTTACCTTATGTCCTTTTTTCAGTTTTATCTGATTACCCAGTGGTATGAGGTGAGATGTTGGGATCCTGTATGGTCAGACAGACCTGGACTCCAGTCCTGTCCCTACTTCTTATTAACTGGGTCCTTAAGTTGCTCAGTCATCTGAAATGTAGCCTTCTCATTTAGATGATACAAATAGCATCTACATCACAAGAATGGGCTGAGGATTAGTTGGTAAATGTACATGAAAGCACTTAGCATGATGTTACCACAAAGTAAATATTCAAAAACTGTCGTTCCTTTTGTTGTTGTTATGTTCAAAGTGCTTTTCATAACAGTGGGTGCTATATTGTTTTCCCTCTTATTTTACTTATATTTAAAATAGTTTTTATCAATTAAGCATTAGTATATGAAGCTTAAAGTAATAAATACTGGATATATTTTATTCACATTTAGCATATACATATAAACATAACATCTTGAATCACTATGATGTTTAAGGAACATGCCTTTTAAAAATATGTATTAGTAGAAATTATTCTGACTACTTGGCTGGCCTGTCATCTAGTTTCCAAGAAAAGGTCAAAATATACATTTGGATCCAGGGAATTTAACCAGATTTGCTAAACTTCTTGAGAAAAAAAAAAAAAAGCTTCACTCTAGGCATGTAGTCTGCCTCTTTTCCTTTTCAGTTTCTTTGGGAATAATATTAGATTGGTTCCCAATGTGGTCATGCCCTTATATTCCTGCTGAGTTTGACTATAGTCCCATACTTCATTCTAAGAAATGTTGCCCAGAGGCACAGATGCACAAAGGTAGACACACAAATTACCACGGGAGGCTGTAGCTGCCTGAGGCAGGTGAGGCCCAGAGAAAATGTGAAACATATAGAATTTATTAAAAGGGAATCTCCACCCCAAAAGTGTGATATGAAATTCCACTATGGAAATAATTCCAGATGGACAAAGTCTTGAAAATAATCTTTTAGTGTGGGTGAGTTATAGCTTCATCTGTATATCCAGAGAGAGAAGATATATACATACATGCACATAGCACATACATTGTGATCATATGTATGCTCAGAATGACCTGTTGTTGGCTGTATTTAACTATACATGTCTGTAATTGAGTGTATTTGATGTATTTTGAAGTGTCATTTTTCACAATATATACTCAGTATATGTTATTTCACAAATAGCAAACAAGTATCAACATGAATGTCTGAGGAGGTATTCCATACACCTTGTTTTAAGGTTATTCTTGCTTAACAACAACAACAAAAAAAGTAGATTATATGAGAAATCAAAGCAAAAGGAATTAATCAGAACAATGTTGGATAAAATCTTGAGTTTGGGATAAGCTCTTTTTAGAAATACATCAGATATTTTATAAACAGAAAATGTTTAAGAAGGCACAGAATAGTTTTATATTTATGAAAGAGGAATTGGTTTTGTGTTAATGATTAGTTACAAACTGTTTTTATGTATATATACAATTAGTTGCTACACACTAAATTGAAATTTTTCTCATCTATTCAAATTTTTCTCCTCTCTTAGACTATAGAGCAATAATTTTAAAATTACTATTTGAAGCATTATTATTCTTTTATTATTAAGTTTTATGAAGATCCACAGTCCATATATATATATATATATATATATATATATATATATATATATATAGCAAAAAAGTTCAGTTGCCCTGTTTGAGTTGGAAGCAGGAAGCTAGGAATCTCACTTATTTGGGATCTTCCTTTCCTCTTCCCTCCTCTTCCCTCTGCTTCCCACCTTCACCCTCCTCCTCCTGCTTCACCCCTGGAAATCAGGGACCCAGAGGTCCTGCCACAAAATTGGGGGTTCTTCAGCATTGTGTCAGAATGTCACTCCTGGAGTTAAAAAATCTAATAGCAATTAAGCATATGTTATATTTTCTTAGAATGATAATATATAAGCGTGGATATTATTTTACACATTTGGTCCTTTAGCAAATTTATTTAAGCAAAATATATTTTTGGGTTTTGTTATTACATTTTATTATTAGCATGAATAAATATTCCATTAAGGAGCCCAACCTGTCAGTGGATATTACTTACCTGCCAAAACCTGAGTTATCTAGTGTTTATGATGTCTATGCTTTTGGTCTAGGCCCCAAAGCAGGCTATTTAAGGAGAGAAGGTGGTTTTTCATCTTTTAAATATGCTTGGTATAACTAGAAACTAGATATAGTTATATATCAGATGATGTAACAGAAAGTTTCCTTTCTAAGAAAGCTAGATTGGAGTGGGGCAAGACTGGAGTCAAGAAACCAGTTAGACTTGGTCATTGACTGGGGAGAGCTGATGAGGATCCAAATAGAGCAGAGTTAGTGTGGTTGGAGATGCTGAAAGAGATGGTAGAGTTATTTAGGTGACAGGATCAATAGTGAGTTACTGATTTGAACGTGGAGGCCAGTGGCAGCGGGAGAAGGGGGTGTCTCTCCTGGCTCTGATCTGGACAAGTCTGTGGTGCCATCGTGAGATAGGAAATAGGAGGAAGAATAGGTTTAGAGACAAAAGAGTGAGTTTATAAATGGACATGTTGCTTTTGAGTACCTCTGGAGGATCCAGGTGAAGCCCCGGAGGCAGAAATGCAGTGGAGAGCTCTGGAAAGGGGATCTAGGCTTGGAGTCATTAATATTTTAGAAGTCTGTTTGTTTTGTAATGAATTATGCAAATATCAAAGTCAAAATGTAATTCTCATAAATATGTAACTATAGATATTTTAGAGAAAGCTGCCCTTGTAGTACTTGGATCGTATAATCAATACTTCTCTCTTGCCAACCAGTGACATGGTGCTCTAATGGCCTCAAGAAAAAAGCACTTGAGAAATGAAGAGCAGCAGAGGAAAATTGATTCTGAAGTTGCACCAGTAAAGCTCAAATCATGGTGTAAAAACGAATGTCCCAATATTTTGCATTTTGTGTTAGGATGGTTTCTATTTTTCCTGGTAATTTTGGCATTATTATTTTCTCCCTAAGCAAGTTATAAATCTCCCGTAAAGACCTATCTTTACCTTTTTCCTTTTATTCTGTCTTCGCCTATCAGCAGATGTCCCACCACAGTTCTTTGATATAAGAATACAGGCTTTTGGACCAGGCAGACCTCAGTGTGAATCTTAGCTTTGCCGCTGACTGACTGCATGACTGTAAACAAATCATTCCACCTCTCTTTACTTAGTTACCTCTTCTGTAAAATAAGATCTATGCTAATATTACTTATTAAGTTGAACCACTTGAAATTGCTGATGTTTGGACTATAAAAACAGCATTTCGTTGTGGCTTACCTTAATACATTGCAGTGTTATAGTGAGGATGAGGTACTGTTTCAAGTACCTTGAAAATGCTCAATAAATACATTTTTCATTAATTATTGTATGTCTGACTGCTACTAACTCTATAAATATACCTCATTAATTCTTTTTCAGCGATAGTTTATTTTAAAGGTGTATCAAGTAAAGCTAATATTTAAATTGAAAATCAAATTAAAAAATAATGTAGAATGACATGTCTCACTGTTGTAAGGTCTGTAAAATATCAAATATTTTCCAGAGTTATGTTGCCGAAGTCTTTTTGTTGTTTTTGTAAGCTTAGATTACAAGTCAGGTTACAGCTACAAAGACAAAATCTAAATGATTTATTAGTTTTCATTTTGATCATATAGAGGTCGATGAATACACAGGAAAGTTCTTCAGTCTTATAAATGACTAACTGAGACAAAACACAAAATTTCTATTCTCTTCACTTTTTATTCGGTCGGTGTAGTGAATGATGATTTTTATTATACAAACTACAGTAAAATTTTAGTTGTCTGGAGATCAATTATCAACCAACTTCAACTAGAACACAAACCAAAAGCCTGCAAGTTATTAAAAAAAAAACACTTTGTGCAATTAAAATAGATACCACAAAGTGCATGCATAAAATCTCTTGTACTTTTGTTTTTAAATTTCCATAATAAGAACTTTTAAAAAATAAATAAAGGCAGATGGGAAGAAAGTACTAAAAGATATTTTTAGATGGTCTCCAAGAGTACATCATCTTCAGGTAGCTGCTTTACTTAACGGAAGGAGGAGAACAGCCTCTGAGATACCCATGCTTTGCTTAGGTTTGAGGGATAATCCCAATTTACCTGTTTGAAATCTTGCAGTGTTAACAATTTTGACCGCCGCAACTCCTACCCTAATAAAGGAATGCTGTGGTAGGATAATAACACATGGCAACTGCTCTTTCTTACCTGTGTCTCTGATACTCTGAGCTGCATTAGTAGATTGTCAGTAATAAATATTTCTTTAAAAACCTGCTGTGATGATGTATTGGATAAATTAATGTATTGATTTAATGTATCAATAAATTAAATCATTTCAGAGAAATCTCTTGTCCTTTCCTCCCATATAAGCCTATTAATTCCAACTTTATATACTGTTGTGACAAGTGTGATGATCTGATTTCTCAAAGTATCCAGCTAACTTTGGAACCACTGAAAAACAGCTATGAAAACAAGGGAAGAGAGAGAAATACACAGAAAAACTAAAAAACCACAGCATAGTACGGAAACAATTAGAACAGAGATTCCAAACTCCATGGGCCATATTCAGCTCACAAACTGGTTTCGTTTAGCTCTCACGACGTTCCTCTACACGGTGTTTTTCTTTTGTCTTGTTTTGGTTGCTAGCAGTTAAATATCAGGGAATTCACATTTTTAAAAGTCTATTTCAAGTCTCTCTTGAAGAACTGAAGATCTAGCAACACTGCAGCTACATTCCTAAAAGGTATTCGTTCTTGGGAATTTAAACTGACTGCACTGTATGTGGTTCCAGTTTACCACAGCCCCCACTTTCACGGAGGGCATTTCAGTATTCCCAGTGCCTACCTTTCCCCATTATCTCCCCAACTCGGAGGCCCAGTGTTGGTTGCCATTTATCTTTGTCTGTTTTTGAAAATACTCTGGCTGAAAAGAAACCGAACAATGTACTTATTACATCTGAGTCACCATCAAAAGCGAGCAATAGGAAGGCAGGCCTAAAGGAATGAGTGGCAGATACAGAAAGGGAGCAAGTGTGTGTCTTTATGGAGGAGAAGTATATTTCTGTGTGTTATGTGCAAACACAGTGTGTCCCTGTCAAAATAATGTATTAAAGCACCTTCACCTGTTGCCTTTACCTACATGGGCCCGTTAGGCATTGGGGTTTAGTAAAGATCTCTTCAGTAGTTCTGAGCACAGCTTCTTACTACAGCAGAGTGAAATCATTATCATTAAGTAAAAGTTTGCCTAGATCTAATAAAGGCTATTTTAAAAGATAATCAAGAAAGTAAAAATTTCCAGAACTATTTCTACCCAAAGTAGTTATTAATAAAATGAGAAACCTTTGGTGTATAAGCTGAGCCATTTGAAATTGTCCGTATTTAACAATTTTTGACCCACAAAAGTGTCAATTTCACATGAAGTAACCCACTGTAAAGTAGTAAGATTGTGCTATGTGTTTATTTCACTTATATGGAACTCTTTCTTTTCCACAATACCAAATAAATGAAACAGTGCTTTATCCAGGGTAAGAAAACTTATAGTATACTGAAGAATCGTTACAAATATTATGTAACTCTTATAAAAGCGATCAAAACACTAGATCATGCTTCATTGCAGTCTTAAATGCAGCTTATGTTCATGGATGTGATGATATACTCAGTAAAATCATTAAAAATATTTTTCAGTTGATAAGCCCTCCATTATGAGCAGATAGTGGTTTTACAAATCCTCTAATCCCCTGAAATGTAATACTGTCTCTGGAGAGGCTTACTATATTTAGCATCTAATAAAATCTGTTCAAGAAATTAAGTACATTGCACTTTGTTAGTTCTCCTCTGTGGATGCAACTTGCTGCTTTTATAGGGTTCGCTTTAAAAAGAGATTGTCACCTAAAATTCAGTAGCTTTTACTATATTAGGAGCTTCAATAAATTCAAACTACTTAAGTAGAAGCTTTTGGGAATGGAATTTTATTTGAAATCTTTCATTACTTGTTGTCTGAAGAGTTCTGCCAAGTAATGCATTTAATGCACACAAATAATTTTTAAGCACACAGTAGTTACTACATGCTGTAAGCATATCTAAAAAAAATGTAATCATCAGTAGAGAGAGAACTACATTGTCTGATATTCTTTAGTTAGAACAGTTTGTTGTTGAAAGCATAAAATTTTAGAGAACTAAAATGTTAAATTCTGCCTTTTAACCTTCAAAGCTATTATCACCAAGGATAAATTGCATTTCTTAAACTAATAGTTTGTTTATAACTGTATATATAAATATTTATGATATTACTGATTTGGGAGAACTGTCAATCATAGTCTGTTTTCTTGAAGACATCTCTCTTGACCTGAAAAATAGTTGGCTGAATGTAATGACTATTACATATATTGTGGGTAGATGATAGAAGTAAATGGAAGCATAATACTATTTCATCAAGATTTGCTTCAATTAAACCAAGTGGAATTAACCTTACTAAAAGACCAACTGAATCAAGTCTTGTTAATAAACTTATTTTAGCAAAAGCAATCCTTACTGAAAATACTCTTTTACAAAAAATATCAGGTGTTTACTTGTTTGTTTTCATATATCTTGAAATAAAAATATTTAGTATATGTAAGGTGCTGGTTACATCAGAAAAAAATGTTTCAAATATGTTATAAAGGAAAGATTCAAATTATAGAAACTATTTCTTGAGACTATTTGGAAAAGTTTCAAGTGTCCAAAATTTACTTTTTTTTAATATTTAGGGGGTACAGTACAGATTTCTTAAAATGCATGTGTTGGGTGGTGAAGTATGGGCTTTTAGTGTACCCATCACCTGAATAGTGAATATTAGACCCAACAGGTAATTTTTCAACCCTCACTCCCCCTCCTCAGGATTTAATTTTAAATATGATTTTACTCAATGGTAAATACAGTTCTCCAGTTGATAAACTACATCTAGATGTATACAACTTACGTTTAGAAAATCATCCATTCATTCGTATGGAATAACCTAAATTTAAGTACAGTGACCTTTGAACAATGTGTAGGGGCACCAACCTCACATGTAGTCAAAAATCTTCTTTTAAGAGGACTGGAGTGCAGTGCAGCAATCATAACTCACTGCAGCCTTGAACTCCTGGGCTCAGGTGATCCTCCCACACCAGCCTTCCCAAGTAGCTGGGACTACAGATGCCTGCCACCACACCTTTTAGAGTTTTGTAGAGACAGGGAGGGTCTCACTATTTGTGCAGGCTGGTCTCCAACTCCTGGCCTCAGGCTGTCCCTCTCGCCTCGGCCTCCTGGAGTGCTGGGATTACAGGTGTGAGCCCAGCCCTTACAACTCTTTGATTCCCCCCAAGTTAACTACTGATGGCCTACTGTTGATCAGAATGCTTACCGATAACATAAACAGCCAGTTAACACATATTTTTATGTTATATGTATTGTACACTGTGTTATTACAATGAAGTAAATAGAGAAAAGTCATTAGAGAAATGCAAATCAAAACCACAATGAGATACCATCTCATGCCAGTTAGAATGGCGATCATTAAAAAGTGAGGAAACAGCAGATGCTGGAGAGGATGTGGAGAAATAGGAACACTTTTACACTGTTGGTGGGAGTGTAAACTAGTTCAACCATTGTGGAAGTCAGTATGGCAATTCCTCAAAGATCTAGAACCAGAAATACCACTTGACCCAGCAGTCCCATTACTGGGTATATACCCAAAGGAATATAAATCATTCTATTATAAAGACACATGCACATGTGTGTTTATTGCAGCACTGTTCACGATAGCAAAGACTTGGAACCCAAATGCCCATCAATGATAGACTGGATAAAGAAAATGTGGCACATACACACCATGGAATACTATGCAGCCATAAAAAAGGATGAGTTCATGTCCTTTGCAGGGACATGGATGAAGTTGGAAACCATCATTCTCAGCAAACTATCACAGGAACAGAAAAGCAAACACCACATGTTCTCACTCGTAAGTGGGAGTTGAACAATGAGAACACATGGAAACAGGGAGGGGAACATCACACACCGGGGCCTGTTGCGAGGTGGAGGCTAGGGTAGGGGTAGCATTAGGAGAAATACCTAATGTAGATGACGGGTTGATGGGTGCAGCAAACCACCATGGCACATGTATACCTATGTAACAAACCTGTAAAATATAATAATAAAAAATGTTAATAACAAAATCATAAGGAAGAGAAAATATATTTATTATTCATTAAGTGGAAATGAATCATCATAAAGGTCATCATTCTAATCATCTTCACATTGAGTAGGCTTACAAGGAGGGGCTGGTCTTTCTGTCTCAGGGGTGGCAGAGGAGGAAGAGGTGGAGTACAGGTAGGAGGCAGGAGAGGCAGCTACACTCAGTGTAACTTTACAGAAATACAGCATAATTTTTGTCTGTTTTCCTTTTTCACTAAAAGTGTTTATGGTACCAATTCTTCTTCCACCATTTGCTTTAGTTTCAGTGCCCACTTCATAGAAGGGTCCAAGTCATTAAAAAAGAAAAAAAGTCCAAAACCATCTTGAGTAACGGGAACCCTTCTGCCAGATTGTCTAATGTCTATTTGTTTCCTTTACAGCTTCTTCTACATCTTCATCCTCATCATCTGGCATTGGTTCAGAAGTACTACTTATCTTCATTTCTGTTAATTGCTCTGGTGTAGTGTCTATTAGTTCTTGAATTTCCCCAGGATCAGATCCTCATCTTGAAATCCTCTACCCCTCACTTTCTTTTTCTTTCTTTCTTTCTTTTTTTTATCATATCCACAATCTCATTCATGATTTTCTTGATTGGCCCTGTCATAAATCCTGTGAAGTCATGCACATCTGGACAGTTTTCTCCAGCAGTGATTGTTTTCACAGCTTTTTTTTTTAATAATAAGAATGGCATCTTCAATGGTGTCATGCTTCCAGACTGTTACATGTTGTATCTGGGTTCTCTTTCACAGCATTGATAATTCTTTTCAAAAAGTACCATGTGTAATGAACCTTAAAGGTCCTTGCAATTTCCTGATCTAGAGGTTGAATTAGAGACATTGCATTTGGAGGCAAGTAGACATTTTGATGCCTTTGGTGTTAAACTCATGGAGTTCTGGGTGGCTGGGGGCATTGTCCAATATCAAAAGAACTTTAAAAGGCAGTTTCTTCCTGGCAAGGTGCTTCTCGACTTCAGGGACAAAGCATCCAAGGATCCAGTCCAGAAAAAGGGTTGTCATTATCCAGGCTTTCTTGCTGTACAACCAAAAGACTGGCAGCTGGTATTCATCTTTTCCTTTCAAGGCTCATGGGTTAGCAGCTTTATAGATAAGGGCAATCTTGATCATGAATTCAACTACATTTGCACAAAACAGAGTTAGCCTATCTCTTCCTGCCTTAAATCTTAGTGCTTGCTTCTTTTCCTTACTAATAAAATTTTTTGTGGCATTTTTTCCAAAATAGGGCACTTTCATCTACATTAAAAATCTGTTCAGACAGATATCCTTTCTCTGGTATGATTTTCTTAATGACATCTGGGAACTGCCGCCTCTTGGTTGACAGAAGCTGCTTTTCCTATTATCTTGGTATTTTTTTAGGCCAAACCACTTTCTAAAATTATCAAACCATCTTTTGCTGGCATTAAATTCACCATATTTAGATCCTTCATCTTTCTTTTGCTTTAATTTGTCATTTACTGTAATGACTTTATTTTTTTCTTAAATTATACTGAAGTCTATAGGTATGCCTTTCTTAAAGTAATCCTGTACCCACATAAAAGCTATATTTTCAGTACGAGATAAAAATGTGTAGTATTTCACAAAAAAATGCCAAATTTTCATGCCTGCTGGCCTAGCTGCAATGACAGCTTCACAAATTCTCTTTTCTTATTTTCAATGGTCTTTACGTTGGATTCATTTATTCTGGTATGGCAGGCAACTGCAGCTGCAGACCTCAGTCTATAGTATGTATCAAGCAATTCAACTTTTTCTTGTAATGTCATGGCTTTTCTCTGCTTCTTGGGAGCATTTTCAGCAACACTAGTGGCATGTTGTATATGTCCCATGATGTTATTCCTGGTTTGCAGTATTGCATTAAACATGATAAAAAAAATAGACAAGAACTGCAAGAGATCACTTTTTACTATGATGTGCAATTTACTGAGAGATGTACTGCTCACGTGGAGATGAGTAGTGTCACACAGTATTTTAAGTGGATGCTTACAATACTCACCTTCTAGTTGGCTCAGCAGTGAACAGTATTTGCACAGTCATAATAATATAAGTATCTTCTATTTTATTTATTCTCCTGCCACACTGAAAGTGAAGACAAGGACTTTCTTTTACTCATCTTTTTTTTTATCTCCTTTATTATTTTGCATGAAGTAATCATACAACAAATATTAGTCAAATTAACCTAAAGTTTAATAGTTCATTGCATAATTTCTCAACATCACTGACTCTCTTTAACTTCATAATTCTTCAACAAAATAATGATGCGGGATACTTCTGGTTAACATACAAGTGAGTATCCCCATCCAGAAAGGCACATCCAGCAATTCTTTTTTACAGTCATGACTCTCCAGTAGTATACCAGTCCCTGAAGAGGTGAGAATATCTTTAAAGAGTCCCAGTTTCACACCCCAAAAATGTCAGGGAAGAGGGATCCGATGGACAGACCATGTTGATGAGCCATCTACATTGTCTGTCACCTTGCCTCCAAATGGAGGAGATTGCCAGAAGTGAAGGGGGCAAAAGAGGATGACAGAGAGAAAGTGCCAGAATTCAACACAAAAACGACTTAAAACATTGTTATTAATACCATGTAACCTCTTGAACATAGAAACCTGGGAGGAAATGTGTGCCTGCATAAAGGAAATAATAGGTTTTTGGTAACAACACTGGACACATAGACAGCTCTAGCTCATTAATCACTTCCCCATATTCCCAACAGATAACCAACCCCGGTCAATCAAAGAAGAAACAATCTGAAAGGAACAAACATAGGATCATTTACAGTACCTATTAACTTGCATTTTATTTGAGAGCATCATTTGCAGAAAAGCGGGGATGGGGAGTGAAGTGAGACCAACAGAACAGGAGTGATGCTTGTGGATCTTGTGTCTAAAGGGTTTTGAATCTATAAAAATTAAAAGAGCTTGTGAAGTTCCAGTTAAATAAATTGCTACAGAACAATGAAAACATGTCCTGATAAAGGTATTGACCTAAGATACAAAGGAAGAATACAGCTTCAGACATTAAAAGCTAGATACATAAGAAGGGTAAGAAATCATGTTGGACTTAGGCTTCTTTGCAGCAAACTGATGCACCTATCTATAAAGCCTCGAAGGTAAAATTAAGATGATCCCAAATTTTACTATTTAGCCATGTTGTTCCTTCCCAGGCATGAGGGTACCAGTCTTCCTCAAGCATACAAGAACTTAGGGAATATATGATGAATCTTTCTTTAAAAAAAAATTCTTAAAGGTAGTATCTAGCCACCAGAGATTAATCACAATAAAGATCTCAAGAACTTTAAAAAAATTGTGGATAAAAGTATGCTAAGTGTAGAACCAGAGGAAAACAACCATGAGAATTGTGGTTACAAAAGACAGAAACATTAAAACCTGATAATATAAAAATAATAATATTGCTAACAAAAATAAAAGGAGGAAGAGGGAAAAGGGAGAAGTGCCTGCCAGTTTTCTCATCTTTCCTAGAACTGATTCCTAAGAGATTCTGTCGAATTTAAAGTGCAGAATTTTTTAAATGACTCCAAATTATTAAAGGTTTCATAAAATTTTGTCTTAATTGATGTAAATTCTTCTAAAAATTATTATATTTTATGGTAAAGAAATAGCTGAAATTCTGATTCTTGTAGTTGCAATTCAGTCTCTTTATTTTGATTAAATTTATGTAAAAACAAATACATTTTTAAAAGCATGTGTAATTATATATATGAATGAGATTTATGTATAAATCTCACACATGTATAATTATATATAAGAGTGAGATTTATATATAATGTCCCCCAGGATGGATCAGCTCCAGCTGGTTTTCTTCTTAAGTCATTGCAGGCAGGATTCAGATTATTTGCAACTGAGAATGGTTAGTCAGGTTTGGAACACATGCCTACCCCTGGCCTGAAGAAGGCAGGGAATCTTGCATCATATGCCCCAAACTGCATCCTATGGAAAGGAAAATTGAGGGTTTGTTGTGAGAAAATGAGAATTGATGTCAGGCAGGTAAAAACCACCAATGTCCCCCATCTTTGCCTCACTTTAAAACTTGCAGTAGAGTAAGCTTCTCTCCCACTCAGTATGCCACTAGAGGAATTAGCTGATTTAGTTTCTTTATCAGATCTGTTCCTTCATTCCTTTCAAAGTAATTACAGGCTGCTTCTTCCCTGTCTCATGACACTGATTATTAGCTAAAGCTAATTCATCAGCTGGATATAGGTGAAACACCTTTAGCTATCTTTCAGGAAAAGCTTAGTAAATTATTTGTCATTCTTCAACCCAAGAAATGTTCTCCCTGTAAGTAAAAGTTTATTAGATACCGTGAGAGGTCTTTGGGTTCAGCCATTTTCTGTCCCAGCTATAATTAGAAAGCTAGGCAAATTATATCAACTCCTAGGGAAAAATCCACACACATACTCTTTTTAATAAATCTAATTTACTCTATTTGCTTGGTATTAACAACTGTTAATGTTATGTCCAAATTCCCTTCCTTCCTCGTTGGAAAGAACTATATCGCTACAGCCAGTACATACAAATGGATAGTTAATTACTCGGCACAGAGGGTTATGTGATTCATCACTGCAATGTGGAAGTGAATGTTGCCAATTGTCAGCTTTTTCCAAACTGCATAGTGTTATATGGTTTATGTCGCAATCAATGGTGGCAAAACTCCAGAAAGAAATACCACCTAGGTGTCAGAGACTCATTAAAGTGATCAGTCTGTAGTCCTTCATCAGTGATTTCCAAACCTAGCTATGTATCAAAATCACTTGGTGACATTTAAGAAAAAATAAAAATAAAAGAAGACAGCATTTATCCCCAAACCCACTGGAATCAGAATATTGTTGGTTTTGGGTCAGGGACAGATTCAAGATTTTGTAGTGCCTGAGGATTATATAATATGTAAGCTCTCATTAAGAAAAAGAATACAACAGTATCTTGTTTTTACAGACTTTTCAAAACATATTACCATGTGAACA